>NC_138884.1:4230000-6630000 GCF_965194825.1 Balaenoptera physalus
GCTGTGGCTAACACTTCCAAAACTATGTTGAATAATAGTGGTGAGAGTGGGCAACCTGTCTTGTTCCTGATCTTAGTGGAAATGGTTTCAGTTTTTCACCATTGAGGACAATGTTGGCTGTGGGTTTGTCATGTATGGCCTTTATTATGTTGAGGAAAGTTCCCTCTATGCATACTTTCTGCAGAGCTTTTATCATAAATGGGTGTTGAATTTTGTCAAAAGCTTTCTCTGCATCTATTGAGGTGATCATGTGGTTTTTCTCCTTCAATTTGTTAATATGATGTATCACGTTGATTGATTTGCATATATTGAAGAATCCTTGCATTCCTGGAATAAACCCCACTTGATCATGGTGTATGATCCTTTTAATGTGCTGTTGGATTCTGTTTGCTAATATTTTGTTGAGGATTTTTGCATCTATCTTCATCAGTGATATTGGCCTGTAGTTTTGTTTCTTTGTGACATCTTTGTCTGGTTTTGGTATCAGGGTGATGGTGGCCTCGTAGAATGAGTTGGGGAGTGTTCCTCCCTCTACAATATTTTGGAAGAGTTTGAGAAGGATAGGTGTTATCTCTTCTCTAAATGTTTGATAGAATTCACCTGTGAAGCCATCTGGTCCTGGGCTTTTGTTTGTTAGAAGGTTTTTAATCACAGTTTCAATTTCAGTGCTTGTGATTGGTCTGTTCATATTTTCTATTTCTTCCTGGTTCAGTCTTGGCAGGTTGTGCATTTCTAAGAATCTGTCCATTTCTTCCAGGTTGTCCACTTTATTGACATAGAGTTGCTTGTAGTAATCTCTCATGATCTTTTGTATTTCTGCAGTGTCAGTGGTTACTTCTCCTTTTTCATTTCTAATTCTATTGATTAGAGTCTTCTCCCTTTTTCTCTTGATGAGTCTGGCTAATGCTTTATCAATTTTGTTTATCTTCTCAAAGAACCAGCTTTTAGTTTCATTGATTTTTGCTATTGTTTCCTTCATTTCTTTTTCATTTATTTCTGATCTGATCTTTATGATTTCTTTCCTTCTGCTAGCTTTGGGGTTTTTTTGTTCTTCTTTTGCTAATTGCTTTAGGTGAAAGGTTAGGTTGTTTATTCGAGATGTTTCCTGTTTCTTGAGGTAGGCTTGTATTGCTATAAAGCTCCCTCTTAGCACTGCTTTTGCTGCATCCCATAGGTGTTGGGTCGTCGTGAATCCATTGTCATTTGTTTCTAGGTATTTTTTGATTTCCCCTTTGATTTCTTCAGTGATCACTTCGTTATTAAGTAGTGTATTGTGTAGCCTCCATGTGTTTGTATTTCTTACAGATCTTTTCCTGTAATTGATATCTAGTCTCATAGCATTGTGGTCAGAAAGGATACTTGATACGATTTCAATTTTCTTAAATTTACCAAGGCTTGATTGGTGACCCAAGATATGATCTATCCTGTAGACTGTTCCATGAGCACTTGAGAAAAATGTGTATTCTGTTGTTTTTGGGTGGAATGTCCTATAAATATCCATTAAGTCCATCTTGTTTAATGTATCATTTAAAGCTTGTGTTTCCTTATTTATTTTCATTTTGGATGATCTGTCTATTGGTGAAAGTGGGGTGTTAAAGTCCCCTACTATGATTGTGTTCCTGTCGATTTCCCCTTTTATGGCTGTTCGTATTTGCCTTATGTATTGAGGTGCTCCTATGTTGGGTGCATAAATATTTACAATTGTAATACCTTCCTCTTGGATCGATCCCTTGATCATTATATAGTGTCCTTCTTTGTCTCTTGTAATAGTCTTTATTTTAAAGTCTATTTTGTCTGATATGAGAATTGCTACTCCAGCTTTCTTTTGATTTCCATTTGCATGGAATATCTTTTTCCATCCCCTCACTTTCAGTCTGTATGTGTCTCTAGGTCTGAAGTGGGTCTCTTGTAGACAGCATATATATGGGTCTTGTTTTTGTATCCCTTCAGCCAGTCTGTGTCTTTTGGTGGGAGCATTTAATCCATTTACATTCAAGGTAATTATCGATATGTATGTTCCTATTCCCATTTTCTTAAATGTTTTGGGTTTGTTAATGTAGGTCTTTTCCATCTCTTGTGTTTCTTGCCTAGAGAACTTCCTTTAGTATTTGTTGTAAAGCTGGTTTGTTGGTGCTGAACTCTCTCAGCTTTTGCTTGTCTGTAAAGGGTTTAATTTCTCCATCACATCTGAATGAGATCCTTGCTGGGTAGAGTAACCTGGCTATAGGTTTTTCTCCTTCATCACTTTAAGTATATCCTGCCACTCCCTTCTGGCTTGCAGAGTTTCTGCTGAAAGAGCAGATGTTAACCTTATGGAGATTCCCTTGTGTGTTATTTGTTGTTTTTCCCTTGCTGCTTTTAATATATTTTCTTTATATTTAATTTTTGATAGTTTGATTAATATGTGTCTTGGTGTGTTTCTCCTTGGGTTTATCCTTATGGGACTCTCTGTGCTTCCAGGACTTGATTAACTATTTCATTTCCCATATTAGGGAAGTTTTCAACTATAATCTCTTCAAATATTTTCTCAGTCCCTTTCTTTTTCTCTTCTTCTTCTGGGACCCCTATAATTCGAATGTTGGTGCATTTAATGTTGTCCCAGAGGTCTCTGAGACTGTCCTCAGTTCTTTTCATTTTTTTTTTCTTTATTCTGCTCTGTAGTAGTTATTTCCAGTATTTTATCTTCCAGGTCACTTATCCATTCTTCTGCCTCAGTTATTCAACTATTGATCCCGTCTAGAGTATTTTTAATTTCATTTACTTTGTTTTTCATCATTGCTTGGTTCCTCTTTAGTTCTTCTACGTCCTTGTTAAATGTTTCTTGCATTTTGTCTATTCTATTTCCAAGATTTTGGATCATCTTTACTATCATTATTCTGAATTCTTTTTCAGGTAGACTGCCTATTTCCTCTTCATTTGTTAGGTCTGGTCCCTGCTCCTTCATCTGCTGTGTGTTTTTCTGTCGTCTCATTTTGCTTATCTTACTGTGTTTGGGGTCTCCTTTTCACAGGCTGCAGGTTCGTAGTTCCCGTTGTTTTTGGTATCTGTCCCCAGTGGCTAAGGTTGGTTCAGTGGGTTGTGTAGGCTTCCTGGTGGAGGAGACTAGTGCCTGTGTTCTGGTGGATGAGGTTGGATCTTGCCTTTCTGGTGGGCATGTCCATGTCTGGCGGTGTGTTTTGGGGTTTCTGTGGCCTTATTATGATTTTAGGCAGCCTCTCTGCTAATGGGTGGGACTGTGTTCCTGTCTTGCTAGTTGTTTGGCATAGGATGTCCAGCACTGTAGCTTGCTGGTCGTTGAGTGAAGCTGGGTCTTGATGTTGAGATGGAGATCTTTGAGAGATTTTCGCCGTTTGGTATTACGTGGAGCTGGGAGGTCACTTGTGGACCTGTGTCCTGAAGTTAGCTCTCCCACCTCAGAGGCACAGCCCTGATGCCTGGCTGGAGCACCAAGAGCCTTTCATCCACACGGCTCAGAATAAAAGGGAGAAAAAAATATGAAGAAAGAAAGAAAGAGGATAAAATAAAATAAAATAAGCTATTATAATACAAAATAAGAAAATAAGTATTAAGAAAAAATTCATTAAGAAAAAATTTTTTTTAATTTTTAAAAATAGATTTATTAATTTTTATAAGAAAAAAATTATTAAGAAGAATTTTTTTAATTTTTTAAAATAAAAAATATGAAAAAACTTATTAAATTTTTTTTTAATTTCTAAAAATAGAAAATAAGGAAAAAATTATTAAGAAAATCTTTATTAGGAAAGAAAATTTTTTATGTAACAAAACAAAACAAAAAAAAACAGACCGACCTAACCCTAAGACTAATGGTGAAAGCAAAGCTATATAGACAAAATCTCACCCGGAAGCATACACATATACACTCACAAAAAAAGGAAAAGGGGAAAATTTAATATATCCTGCTCCCAAAGTCCACCTCCTGAATTTGGGATGACTCGTTGTCTATTCAGTTATTCCACAGATGCAGGCACATCAAGTTGTTTGTGGAGATTTAATCCGCTGCTCCTGAGGCTGCTGAGAGAGGTTTCCCTTTCTCTTCTTTGTTCGCACAGCTCCCGGGGTTCAGCTTTGGATTTGGACCCGCCTCTGCGTGTAGGTCGCCTGAGGGCGTCTGTTCTTCACTCAGACAGGACGGGGTTAAAGGAGCAGCGGCTTCGGGGGCTCTGGCTCACTCAGGCGGGGGGAGGGAGCGGTACGGAGGAGGCGGGGCGAGCCTGCGGCGTCAGAGGCGTCGTGACGTTGCAGCAGCCCGAGGCGCGCCGTGCGTTCTCCCGGGGAAGCTTTCCCCGGATCTCGGGAGCGTGGCCGTGGCGGGCTGCACAGGCTCCCGGGAGGGGCGGTGTGGAGAGTGACCTGGGCTCGCACACAGGCTTCTTGGTGGCGGCAGCAGCAGCCTTAGCGTCTCAGGCCCGTCTCTGGGGTCCGCGCTGATGGCTGCGGCTCACGCCCATCTCTGGAGCTCGTTTCGGCGGCGCTCTGAATCCCCTCTCCTCGCGCACCAGGAAACAAAGAGGTAAGAAAATGTTTCTTGCCTCTTCCGCAGCTGCAGACTTTTTCCCGGACTCCCTCCCGGCTCGCCGTGGCGCACTAGCCCCTTCAGGCTGTGTTCACGCCGCCAACCCCAGTCCTCTCCCTGCGATCCGACCGCAGCCCGAGCCTCAGCTCCCAGCCCCGCCCGCCCCAGCGGGGGAGCAGACAAGCCTCTCGGGCTGGTGAGTGCTGCTCGGCGCCGAGCCTCCGTGCGGGAATCTCTCCGCTTTGCCCTCCGCGCCCCTGTGGCTGCGCTCTCCTCCGTGACTCCGAAGCTCCCCCCTCCGCCAACTGCAGTCTCCGCCCACGAAGGGGCTCCTAGTGTGTGGACACCTTTCCTCCTTCACGGCTCCCTCCCGCTGGTGCAGGTCCCATCCCTCTTGTTTTGTCTCTGTTGTTTCTTTTTTCTTTTGCCCTCCCCAGGTACGTGGGGAGTTTCTTGCCTTTTTGGAGGTCTGAGGTCTTCTGCCAGCGTTCAGTGGGTGTTCTGTAGGAGCAGTTCTACGTGTAGATGTATTTCTACTGTATCTGTGGGAAGGAAGGTGATCTCTGTGTCTTACTCTTCCGCCATCTTGCCCCTCTGATTAAGGTTTTGATTTTCATTTCCCTGATAACTAGTGATGTTGAGCATCTTTTCATATACCTGTTGGCTATTTGAATGTCTTCTTTGGATAAATATTTATTTAGTCCTTTGCCCATGGTTAAATCATATTATTTGAGCTTTTGCTTGGTTGTCTGTTTTGCTTTTGAGTTGTATGAGATCCTTAAACATACTGGATATTAATTCTTTGTCAGATATATGGCTTGCAAATATTTTTATTCAGTAGATTACCTTTTCAGTTTGCTGATTGTTTCTTTTTCTGTGCAAAAGCTTTTTAGTTTGATGTAATCTCATTTGTCTATTTTGCTTTTGTTATCTGTGCTTTTGATATCATATCCATGGAATCATTGCCAAAGCCAGTGTCAAGAGGCTCTGTCTATATATTTTCTACTAGAAGTTTCACAGTTCAAGGTGTTCTGTTTAAGACTTTAATCCATTTTGAGTGGATTTTTGTTTATGGTGTAAGATTTCATTCTTTTGCATGCGGATATCCTGTTTTCCCAACACCATTTGTTGAAGAGACAAAGATGCCATTTGGGAGATCCTTAGCGTCAGAAATTTACATAAACTCTAATTACAGACTTGTGGGATAAGATTTGTTGGTTGTGTGTGTGTGTGTGTGTGTGTGTGTGTGTGAGAGAGAGAGAGGAGAGTTTTGAAGTGATGACACAATGATTTCATGAGATATCAAGGATCACATGGGTATCTGTTATTCCATTGGTCCCCATAATGCCCTTTCTCTCCTCTTAGAGTAATCCAGTTTAAAAATATTTGGGATGTCCCTGATATGTGTGGACCCATTACTGAGACAGTTTTTCTCTTATATGAACTTCCAGTATACAAGAAGCTGAAATTGACCTGTGGTCAATGGGAATCCACTGTTCTGCACACAATATTCTGGAACACCACTTGTGTAACCATGAATCCTTAAATTTTATCTGGCTGCCAGTGTACAACTAAGTTAATAGATAATGAATAGAAAAAAAGAATGGAATCTATAATTCCACTGTGAGGGGTTGCAAAAGAAATACTTTTAGATCTTGATTGAAATACTCTTAATATCTGGGGCAGAAAATGTGTTAAGTCATGACAGAAAATGTCACAAGTCATGGTTGGGTAGATAAAAATATGGAGTTCCTTAAGAAGTCTCTTCCAAAAATGGAATATAAGCTAATGATTCGATTTGGAAGTCTGCTGATTGAGATAGTTCATGTATATGCGAGGGTTCACTGACTCATAATATGACAGTAATTAGAGATGTGTGGGGTGTTCCAATAAAGAAAATGAAGGCTGTAATTTTTTAAATAATTAATTAATTAATTAGTGGCTGCATCGGGTCTTTGTTGCCGTGCGCGGGTTTTCTCTAACTGTGTTGAATGGGGGCAACTCTTCGCTGCGGTGCATGGGCTTATTGCAGTGGCTTCTCTTGTTGCAGAGCATGCGCTCTAGGAGCACGGGCTTCAGTAGTTGTGGCACGTGGGCTCAGTAGTTGTGGCACATGGGCTTCAGTAGTTGTGGCTCACGGGCTCTAGTGCGCAGGCTCAGTAGTTGTGGCACACAGGCTTAGTTGCTGTGTGGCATGTGGGATCTTCCCGGACCAGGCCTCGAGCCCGTGTCCCCTGCATTGGCAGGTGGATTCTTAACCACTGCACCACCAGGTAAGTCCCAAGGCTGTAATTTTGTAGTGAACATCTGTTACTACATAGCTTGTGATAAAAGATTCTATCATAATTTAGTGTTTATATATGTTAAAAGTGCCTCATTTATAGGCTGAAAGCATAAGGAATCTTGGTCATTATGTCTATGGGGCAGGCAGAGCTAATCTAGTGTTAGATTCACTAACTTCTGGTCTAAAAATACAAAATCCCTGCTATTAATTAAATCAGAAATTTTAATTAGTTCATGTAAGCCAGTCTTAAAAATTGACTGATACATGGTTAATATTGTGCGAGCATTTGTTCTTCTTCTTATAATCAATTGGACATCCTAGCAAAGTAAGGAATGGATAAAGTGCATGCATTTAGGAGATTCAGACTATCCCCAAGAAGAACAGTGTTTGCTATCCCCCCAAACGACAATGTTTCAATTCATACGTGTTTTCAAAGTATGATAAAAGATCTTTACAAACCCTTAAAATGGCCAGCTAGATTGGATTTTTGCTTTCAGGTTTTCAACTCTAAAGCCAAAGTTAGGAGCAGAAATTTGGATAGTTGTTTTCAGAGGAATTCTATTTCTACCTTTTCTGTGGTATCATTACTCTTCATTGGCTAAATTTTCAGTATTTATTTCCAAACCTGGGAGTCACTTCTGAAAATAGCTCTGAGACTTTGTTTTCCACATGGCAATGTAACAGGGGTAGATTTGCATTTTAACACTTGCAGTTACAGTATAAAAAGATAGTGCACTGCCTTTGTAAAACATTTATTAAAATAAGAAGTTTACAAAGAAGACGATATCCAGTTATCTGACCATGTAGATGTTACATATATTCCTGTTTTAAAAAGTTGCTTTATTTTTTACTAATTTTTATTGGAGTATAGTTGCTTTACAATGTTGTGTTAGTTTCTTCTGTACAGCAAAGTGAATCAGCTATACGTATACATATATCCCCTCTTTCTCATTTCCTTCTCACCACGGAGCATTGAGTAGAGTTCCCTGTACTAAACAGTAAGTTTTTATTAGTTATCTACTTTATACATAATAGTGTATATACGTCAATTCCATTCTCCCAATTCATCTCACTCCCCCTTCCTCCCCACTATCCATTCTTCTGTTCTCTATGTCAAAAAATAAAGAAAGAAAGAAAGAAAAGAAAGACAAACAAGAATTACAAAAGCAAGCAAAATTAATTTTTAACATTTAAAAAGATTTGACTCTTTATTAACATTACTTAATATCTTCACATCGAAAACCAAAAGTCAAGAAATAAAAAAACAAATGGACAGTGTGGAAAAACAAATAAATAAAAAGTTACTTTACAGAATTGGGTTTATACATTAAAAATGTATTTTTATTTCCACTTAATACATATTCCATGATTTTTTTTGTCTACATATATGAGTTTAGATACCTCAAAAGACTAAAAGTACAAGGTAAAATCTGGAAAAAATGTCTAAAAGTCCCTTTGTGCAAAGAATTAGGTAAACTGATAAACTTGTTGTGTTGTTGCAGGGACCTCCTGCTTGGTTCCCTACCTCTTTTTGATGAGTTATGTCATAGAAATGGCTCAGGTCTAGAAATTGGGAGAGAGATCTCAAGTTTTCCTTTGGCATTTACTGACATTTGCCTTCAGCTCTTGAGCTTTGTACAAATCAGAAATGTTTTTGTTGCCTGGTTGTATGTTTCACCCTCAGGATCATTATAGTCTATTTACCATTACCACAGGTACTTATGGGTCAAGAACCCTTTGTTATTTCTTCAGTCTGGCTGCCCATTTAAATAATTATGGAGAAATTAATTGTGTTGATTAGTTGTCACCATCTGGCCTCTGATATTCTGTAGTCCTATCAGTCCCATTGACCATAGGGAAGCTAGTTCCAAGGCATTATCTTCTACCTTCTATCCTGGATTTGGGGAAAAGACCACCAAGGACTGTCTCATAAAATGCTCTCTCATGGGTGTTATTCTTATTGCTTTAGCAACAAATTGTCTTCTGACCCTTTAGGAGAACAAAATGAGTTGGTGGTCTTCTACGAGCTTACTAATTCCTTCTTTGATACTCTAGGAAAGGCAGTTTTGGCATCTCTACCTCATTTACTGAAACAATTGTCATTACCAACTTCTAAGGAGCCATCCAACAGGAAGTTAAGGTCAACCTCAGGTGTCTTTGTTGGGAAGCTCTATTCTGAATTATAGGAAAATGTCACTATATCAATGAACTCTCCCCAATCCAGTCATTTTATTCTGTCTCAACACTGGAGTCCAATACTCTCAAGATTGATTCCCACACAAGTTCTCCTAATTTCTGCTGGTTTGTATTGTCCAGGAACTTCAGTTCCTTCTCTAAAGAACATATTTCCTTCTGCAATAGGGACTATATTTCCCTGCATGGTCCATCCTGAGGCTTGACCCTGGTTACTGACTAGAGGAAATCAAAGTAGGACAGATTGTAAGGAGGTTAAGTATCGTCATGATGCTCGCATCTCAGGTGAGGGCTCTGCATGTTCTCCAGGTAAAGGAAATCTTTTCTCCTCTAACTGGAGCTTTACTTCTGGACCAGAGGGTTCAAGGGTTCCCATTTCAAGTCTCAGTGTCTTATTTCTTCACTATCTGGGACCTGAAATATTAACATGTACAAACTGTTAGTCTTTGTGTTCATTCTCCCTTGTATTTTGTTATACTTACGATCAAATTCTGGGCCTGAATTATTCACAGCAAATAATTGCTTTAAAAGCAGCTATGCAGGACATCTGGCTTTTACAGCATTCCCTGAGATGATAATTACCTGATCTGAGCTTTTTATTTTCCTTCAAAATCGGTAAGGCACCTCCACAACCTCTAAAATTATTTTTTGCCTTTTATCTTTCACGTGCTGCAGGTGCTTCACAAACCAGTGCTTCCCATTTTACCTTTAGTTCTGGACCAGAACTGGGTGGTATTAGGCCTTCAGGTTGTTTGAGTTGCAAGCTAATTAGACTGTTTGAAAATTATTTTTTTAATCTAGAGAAAAAACTCTTAAAATGGGATATCAGTTATCCAAATATTCTGAGCGTGCCATGCCTACGGGAGCCCCAGCTGATTTTATGTTTAACAACTGTAATTCTTTCTCATGCACATTTGTAACTAAATGGACCAACCTAACCAAAGGCAATTTGGACTATCTGTGGCCATTATAAGGAACTTTTGAAATCCCCAAACTTACTTTTCTTAAAATCAATTGGACTACCATACATCTAAAATTTCCCAAACTGAATGGAATGCCTATTTCAGCTGATATTTTAAGGCTTCTATATGTTATCAGGAGCCTAGAGTTGTCTCTCTGCAAAATAAGATTTTAAGATTAACTGAGGCAAACAAACAAAGAAAGAAAAGATGGCTTCCAAAGGCTTAAGGTCCTCTTCTCCAGCTCGGTTGTCTTGGGTGACACCTCCAGCCCCATCTTCCTCTTTCCCTTCTACACCGACTATACCTCCTCTATCTCCACAGTTCCCCATACTAATTCTCTCACCAAATGTCCCTTTTTTTTTTGAAACTCATCTCAACCCCCTTTCCTGTAGACCTATCAGAATCTGTCCAGTTAAAATGAAGCCTTCTGAGGATCCGGAGGATAAACTCTTAACTTCTTATTCTCCCTGGACTAAAGCTGAACAGTCAAAGATTTTCCCAAAGTAACCAAAGATCCTCAGATTTTTTGAGGAATTTAATATAGTCATTCAAATTTATCAATGTGGTTTCTCTGATTTATATCAGCTAGTTCATATGCTTGCCAGTGAAGGCCAGGCTCAGTATTGGATGAAAATTGCCAATGGGAAAGTCCTGATAGGTCTCTAGAATTACACCTGGGAGACCAGCCACTAACTTATATGATCAGCTTCAGGCAATTGCTAGGTGACTTCACTGAGCACATTCCTAGGGCTTTTCCAAAGACTGTTAATTGGAACAAAATTCAAGTTTGCACGCAAAAATCTGATAAAATGTGTTCATATTTATTACAATCAACATTAGATTATTATTTAAAAAATGACTGGTCCTTCTTTGGACCTTTCCTTTCTAGAAAGAAAGACCAGGTATGGATGGAAAACTATGTCCACTTCAGAATTAGTTAATCTGGCAAACCAATTCTCTCATAATCTACATGAGTCACCTCAAAGGAAAACCACCAATATTCTTAATCTTCAAATCCAGCAAATGAAGGTCCCTAAATAAAACCAAAACCCTCCTAGTTTCTGCTATTATTGCAGAGTTGACATTGGGCAAGAGATTGTTACAAATTTAAATATATTAAGCACCTTCAGCCCTCTATCTGGACTTGCCAACGTCCTCCCAATTCTCAGCGATGTGGCTCTGAGAAACCACAGGGGCTCTTCCCAATCCTCCCTCTTAATTGGTTTGGAGAAAAATTTCTCCAGATTGGAGATGAATCTCTTCCAGTCCTAATCGACACCAGAGTCACACTCTGGGTGCTTAACCCTACTACTATAAAGCAGTCCCTGCCTCAGAATACTAAAAGAGTTCAAATAGTGGGATCTCTAATGAACCTCAAGAGGTTCCTGTCTCTGAACTTATTCCATTTGTTTAGGCCCTCTAAGAGATACACACTCTTTTCTCCTGAGTTCCTCCACCCTTATCCATTTGTTAGGCCGAGACTTCTTAGAATAGTATCATGCTGGGTTTGTTTCTCCTGAAAGTGGGAAATAATTCTGGAATTTAACAGTGGTCATCAAAGCAACCAACAAGGTGAATTAAATGCCCCCTTGACATCTTTTACTTGTTCTGTTTCTGAAGGTCCTAGAACTGATTGCGGAAATACTGATCATTTGCCTTTTGAATCTGCTACCACCCTCCTTAAGGGAAAAATTTCCAACTAATATTGGCAAAATTCACAGCATACCTCCCATCAAGGTTCCAATAGATACCTCACAGCCTCTCCTCAGAATTAATCAATATCCTACAATTAAATAAATCTTTCAAGGTATAAAGCCCATAATAAAAGATTATCATTACACCTTGTACTAACCTCTGTAACACTCCCATTTTACCAGTGAGAAAATCTGAGGGCTGAGGGTAGAGGTTTGTCAAGGACCTCTAAGCAATAAACAATATTTTTATCCCTTGACACCCTGTTATTGCTAATCTCATACCTTACTAAAATCCATTCCCACTGGAAGCAAATTCTTTGCTATAATTTATTTATGCAGTGCATTCTTTAGTATTCCAGTTGATGAAGCTTGCCAATACCTTTGTGCCTTCACTTGGGAAGAAAAACAATTTACCTGGGCAGTAATGCCTCGGGGATTTACTGAGAGTCCTTATTTCTCACAAATTCTGAAGGCTGGTCTAGATGATATAAAGTTCCCTAAGGGCTCTACTTTGCTGCAATATATGGATGATTTGGTACTTTTTTCTCTTTCTCAAGCCTCCTCATGGGAAAACAGCATCTACTTACTTGCTAAAGCTTTTAGCCTTAAAGGGACATAAAGTCACCAAGGGAAAAAAAAATTGCAATTTGCTCAAACCCACGTTTGATATTTAGGGCATCTGATATCAGAACAAGGGCTATACCTAGATCCAGGTCAATTTCATGGTGTCCTAAGTTTCCCAAAGTCAAAACTAAGTCATAGTTATGAGCTTTTCTCAAGCTAGTTAGTACTGGATTCCAAATTTCTCTCTTATAGTCAAACCTCTGTATGTTTTACTCAACAACAACAACCCTAATCCAATTTTATGGGATGAACAGGACAACGTAGCCTTTGAGGCCTTAAAGGAGAGTTTGATGAACGCACCTGCCCTTGGACATGCAAATTGTCAGATTCTCTGTTTCCTTTTTTGTATGTGAAAAGGGAGAGAATGTCCCTGGGGTATTCACCCAAAAAAGTGGGGACCACCATCAACCCACAGGATATTATAGCCAGTAACTGGACCCTATGATAGGAGGATACCTCCCTGGCCTTAGGGCCACCATGGCCACCGTCCTTTAGGTTAGGACCACCAAGAACATTACTTTGGGATCCCCTGAACCCATTTTTGTGTCTCATGCAGTAGAAGCCTGCCTGAATTTCTCATCACTCTCAACAATTTTCAGCCAGCCACGTCACCGCCTATGAAGTCCTCCTCACGTGACTCTTTTACATTGTAGTAACTTTAACCCTGTTACTCGTTTTTCTCCATCACTGATGAATTCCCTCACAAGTGCTTAATGCTGATGGCTCACTTCCTGACTCCTTATAATGATCTGTAGGAAACTCATTTGGGTAATGCTGACTTCTCATGGTTCATTGATGGTTATTTAAAAGGTGACAATGACAAATATCATGCTGGATATGCTCTTACAACTCCTCTTGCTGCTGTTAAGACAGCCTTTTTACCTATGGCCACTTTGGCCCAGCAGGCTCAATTACATACTTTTACACAAGCTTGTACTTTAGCCAAAGACAAAACTGCCAATATTTGTACAGATAGTAGATAGGCTTTCAGAATAGCTCATGATTTTGGAATGTTGTGGAAGCAACATAAGGCTGCAAAAAGTGTCTACCTCATTTGTCCCACTTGCCAAAAGTACAACCCAGGGATGACTGTTTGTACTGTTTCCAGGCATGTTCAGCTGCCTAATGGACCATTCAAGGTCTGGCAAATGGATTTCATACAACTTCCTCTGTCTTATGGATATAAACATATCTCAGTCATGGTCTGTATGTTGTCACACTGAACTGAAGCCTTCCCTTACAGACAGGCCACTGTCTCTTCTGTGGCTAAAATCTTTTTGGAAAAGATTATTCTTACCTGGGAAACTCCTCTGGAACTTCATAGTGCTTGAGAAGCCCATTTTACTGGCCAAGTGCTCTGAGAAGTCTGTGCTGTTTGGCCAGTTTTACAACACTTTACCTAGGCTTACCACTCTCAATCCCTCTTGTTTAGTCAAATGAACTAATGGCATTATTAAGACTCAATTGGCAAAATTTGCAGAGACCCTCCAAACACCTTGGCCAAAGGTATTGTCATTGGTGCTTCTAAGATTTAGATCCACCCTTTTGGAACACATAAACTCACAGCCTTTGAGATAGTCACTGGATACCCAATGCACTTGGCTTCTGCTTCTTTTGACCTACAGCTGATAAAAGGAGAGCTGCTCCAATATTGCAAAGGCCTAATTAGGTCTATTAAAAATAACCATTTTTTTAGTAGCGCAATCTTTTCACAGTGTGTCAATTTCTACAAGAATGTCAGCTGAGATTCTGATAAGATTTGCATTGAACCTGTACATCAATCTAGGGAGTATTGCCATCTTTACAAAATTAAATATTTTGATACATAAACATGGGCGATTTCCCCATTTTATTTAGATTTTCTTTAATTTCTTTCAACAATATTTTCAAATTTTCAGAAAAGGTTTTGCATTTTTTTTGTTAAATTTATTCCTAAGTATTTTATTTTATTTGATGCTGTTGTACATGGAATTGTTTTCTTAATCGCATTTTCTTATTGTTCATTACAGGTGTATTGAAATACAAATGAATTTTGTGTATTGAGCTTATGTCCTGAAAATGTGCTGAACTTATTTATTATTTCTAATGATTTTCATTGGATTTCTTAGAATTTTTTATATAAATAGACATATCATCTACAACTAGAAATAATTTTACATTTTTCTTTCCAAATGAATATTTTAATTCTTTTTCTTCTTGAATTGCCCTAGCTAGAACATCCAGTATAATATTGTGTCAAAGGAGAGAGAGCATATATCCCTTTCTTGTCCCTAGTCTTAGGGAGAAAGACCTAGTATTTCACCAATAAATATAATGTTAGCTGTGGGTTTTTAATATATGTTTTTAATCTGGTTAAAAAGTTCCCTTCTGTTCCTAGTTTATTAATTTTTATTATGAATGGGTATTGGATTTTGTCAAATGTTGTTTTTGTGTCTAATGAGATGATCATGTGGTTTTTATTTTCAATTCTATTGACAAGTTACATTTGAATAAGAGATTTTTGAATGTTCTACAAACCTTGCATTCTGGAATATATCCTACTTGATCACTTTGTATAATTATCTCTATATGTTGCTGGATTTGCTTTGCTAGCATTTTAATGAGGTTTTATGTCTATATTCATAAGAGATATTGGTCTTCAGTTATCTTTTCTTGTGATGTCTCTGTCTGTTTTTTGGTATAAGGATAATAATGACCCATACAATGAGTTAGACTATTTTCTTTTTCTTGAATAGAAAAGTAAACTGCATACAATGTTGCTTTGATTGACTCTGAAAACAAAGTAACTTGGGTACATACTATACATCTCAAACTCTTTATTTCCATCAAGCAAATTGTCCAGTATCAAAAGATGGTCCCTCACTTTGAGCAAAACCCAGATTATTGCCTAGCACAAATTCTTCTAGAGGTGCAATATGTCTGGAGTTATGTCTTCTTTCATGTCCTTTTGCTAACACAAGTAGAAAAAGGGATTAAGTGCAGTTTTCTATTTAGGGGTTGTTCATTTAAAGCCCAATCTTATTTCCATCTACATTTCCATCACATAGCAGAGGGTCACAACAGAATGATGGAAGGCTAGTCGTAAGTGTGGTAGAAGACAAAAACTGCATATTAAGTAAAAGATGCCAAACTTTTCCCCTCTGACTTACACGAACAAATATTAAATCCACTTTATTTTGGTTGGGGAAAATAAAAACGACCTTAAGTTGTGTAATTTGAGTGCTTATAAGGAGTAAATAGTTACAGTTGCCAAAATTTCTATTTCTTTTCTGTCAAACAAAATGTTTAATTTTGATGTCATATGTTTCTGGGGAATGTAAATATTTATTTCACTAATACATGACTGAAAACATTTTCTCTTTCCTCTAACATAGTGTTCTAGAAATATTTAACTCTAGGTGTTGGAAATAACAAAGATTTAGCATTTTTAAACTTTCCTTTTTAGACAGGGCATGTACTTGCCAAGTCTACCATGTTAGCAGAGGTGATTTCTTGCTTAAGCTCTTCTTTTTTGGACAGAATTTCATCTTGACAATATGTAAGCAATGCCATTGAGTATGCTACAGGAAGTCAAGAATCAGATTATGATTTCCTTTAATCGCAACAATTTCAAAGTTTCAAAAATTGTCTTATCTAAAATGATGTGCTGCTTAGAAGCAGCAAAGTGGCCTTAAATGTCTTGCAGATTTGCAATCATTTGCCTCTTTTTAAATGTAATGCCTACTCATGATTACTGAGAAATATGCATATCAGAAATGGAAATAAATTCTTCTAAATATTAAGGGCATTAGTTTTAAGGCTGTATTTTGAAAGCCTGGCAATGTTTTCTAGGGGCAATTAATGCTATGTGTAAAGGTTAATTCAAGTGAAATTTTACTCCTACCCTTGGTACCTGATATTCTTAGAAAAATAGAAGTATTTTGTGGTTGTCTAGATTTCTCAAAGTTCTGCTTCAAATTATATGTGAGATATAGTCTGTGCCTATCTGTGTTTACTACATTTTTGCTTTGCACTCCTAGGAGTTTGATGTGTGAGATTGCCATTGCCCTGGAGAGGTTTTTTTTTTTTATTGTCTAGAGGCTGTAGATAAATAATGTTCACACAAACAAGGCCATGAATAGATTGAATATTTCATATTTAATATTGTTAAGCTGTATGGTTCCACAACTAAATACGTTATTTTCAAATGTCTCATTAAACTTTGAAGGACTACACTAATAATCTACCTAATGCTCATATTTTTTTAATAAAGTTTATAGCTCTGCTATGAACATTTTAACAAAGGAATTTCTCTTTAAATCAATATATTTACACACAAGGACTAGGTGTTTGAAAAGAAGGAAACTCTATACATGCACCATCTCTAATACATCAAAGGACTTTTATCGGAATGGAAGAAAACTAAGTACAAACTATGGCAGGGAACAGTCATCAAAACTAACTGCTGTAATAGAGAGGTATATTCTTATTTTATGTATCGTGTATTGGGTTGCTCTGGAAGTTATAAACACTGGTAAGTGTGGAAAAACTGTGAAATGTTTTGACTATTATGCCATTTATGGCCTAAAAGATACATTTTTCTGCTAGTTTTTCCCTTGGTGCAAACAGCCCATTATCAAAGAATGGTACCTCAGCTTAAAACTGAGCCAGATTTTAGGGCTCAGATTTTTCTTTGGCTCTGGGCTTAGTGTCAGTGATCACCACGTTAACTCTCCTAATTCACCCAATCCCAGGAACCAGGATTCATATTTAAGCTTTTAGATTGTGTTACCTTTTATATTGTTCACAGGCTGCTTATTAATAATTTTTAATTCCCAACAATGCAAATAATGGTGTGTTTTCCCTTTATATCTCAATATTTTAAAAATTTCCTTATTTCATATATAAAACCTTTTTTTTATTGTGTATGTATTATCCAAATATTTTATTATTGTGCTTTTTAGAAAAAGGTTTATACATCTCACAGACTATAAAATACCTACTAAGGGAGTATTAATCCTGTGTTCTCTTTCATGCTTTCCAGGAGCTAGATGGGCATGGAGTTTATTTGCTGTGGTTTCACTTGGTAACACAGTTTCAATCCATAGCAAGGAATGTTGGTGTTTGCCTTAAAGGACATAGACTCAATAAATAGAACTTCTAATAGTTAAGCCCTAAATGAACAAAATATGTGTTTTTAGGAATGCAATTAAATGCCTGTAAGGAATTTGCGATGAAAGTACAGTTGTTACATGTTTTAAGTCACTCAGGCACGGACTGGCCTCCAAGCTTCAGTTCTGATCCAATTAGTAGATCTTATAGTCTCCAAATGGGGAGTTTCTTTGAGTGTATGATTAGGATACATCAAAGTAGCTAAGAAAAGGAGATTTACAATCATAACATAGGTAATAAAGGGCAGGTTTTTTTCTTTTACAAGTAAAATTTGAAAGACCATACTTTCTACAAATGCACTTGTTTTAAAATAGTAATCCTAACTTTATTTACACCTGTGTGTGTGCATGTTACCTACACGATGGGCTCTTTTCCTACTGGATCATCAGTTCCTGGAAGGGTGAAGCTACACTATCATCTTTTCTTTCTTTCTCCAGCCATGTTTATTTGACGGATCTCTGATAACATATTATCCCCCAAATAAATTATCTCTATTGCCCAGCATTACTGGAAGGAAGAGGGAAATATTTCTTTCTTAATGTCAGTCCAAGACACACACGTATCAGATAGGAAATATAACATTTAAGTGTATCTTTATTAAATATTTCAAGGATCAAATCCAAGTCATGGCGAGTCATGATGATGCACATCACATCGTGACCGGATGAAGCGACAGGAGCTCACCATCACGAGTTCAGATTTGGACTGTGCTGTGATCACTCCTGCTCATTTTGTTCCTTTCACCCCAATACCTTCCATTCTGTAAAGCCAGTCCTCCTTCCTGGAGTGCTACCCGCCCTATTTTCTCTAGCCCACTATTCCTAACCCCCAAATCAGCCAGCTCCTTGTCCATTCTCAAGTCAGGTGAACTTTACCATGTCTCACCCCAGGATTGGTTGGAGCTCCATGGTCCTTTCCAATGTCTATTTTCAGAAAGAAAGGAGAAGGAAACTTTAAGGCTTTAGAGCAAATGCAAGAATGAGAGACCTTGGAATGATGCTCAGTTGTGGTTGTTTTCAGGTTGCTTTATTTTTTTTTTATTTTATTGTCTAAGTAGTATTTCTAAAAAAGCTTCTACTCATGAGGGATATATTTATATATATATATATATATATATATATATATATATATATATATTTTTTTTTTTTTTTTTTTTTTTTTTTTTTTTACACAAAGCTGTAATGTGATTGCCTATAAGAATCATGTCACTCAGGATAACTTTGTTTAGCATATATGTAAAAAAATCACTCCCTGCCCTTGGATAATTTTTCAAAGCCTTCCATTACTATTATTGAAGACCATCATGCCTGATTACTCTTTCCAAATTCTTAGAGCTTTCTCTGGATATTATATTATATTCCATCCCAATATAAATGAAATACAGAAGGGGACCCTTACCGCTACATGTGTGACAGGCTGGACGCTGTCGTATGTAAAGCATCATGTTTGCATTGGAGAAGCTCTTCAAGGTGCTCATCATTTACATGGGCCCTTTCAGTAAAGTCTAAGAGGTTCTGATCCACCAGCCCCCCTGGATCCTCTTTTGGAGGTGTCCCACATTATTCCAAAGTGAAGATCACAACCGATTAGACTGCGGGTCAGCACTTCACTTAGAGGCAGCCTTTGGTAAGACACCTGTGAGCACGTAGCAGCTCTGTCCTGAAGTCTACTGCTTACAGAAATTTGGACCCAATTAGGTAATCTCTCTTGGGGACCTTGAGTACAAGACAGACAGAAATAATCAAATAAAAGCAACACGTGAAAGCAAAGCAGAGAGAAAAGACTGTAACCAAGGCGCCACGGACACTTGCTTGTCTGGCTCACCACTCGTACTTCCTTCCTGTTTCTGGCCAGCATTGGGACATCACCCCTCACTGTCTCAAATCCTGTTGGCACCCACGCCAGTCAGGCCACTCAAGCTGAGAGTAAATTCCTCATCTCCAGATCTTGTCTGCCATTGAAAACCACGTTGTATCGTGTCCTTGTATGGGAATATTCACTTCGGGGGACCATCAAGATGGCGGAGGAGTAAGACGTGGAGATCACCTCCCTCTCCATAAATACATCAAAAATACATCTACATGTGGAACAACTCCTACAGAACACCTACTGAATCCCGGCAGAAGAACTCAGCCTTCCCAAAAGTCAAGAAACTCCCCACGTACCTGGGTAGGGCAAAAGAAAAAAGAAAAAACAGACACAAAAGAATTGGGGCGGGACCTGCACCAGTGGGAGGGAGCTGTGAAGGAGGAAAGGTGTCCACACACTAGGAGCCCCTTCACTGGCGGAATCCGGGGGTGTGGGGTGGGGGAAATCTTTGGAGCCATGGAGGAGAGCCCAGCAACAGGGGTGTGGAGGGCAAAGCGGAGAGATTCCCGCACAGGTGATCAGTGCCGAGCAGCGCTCACCAGCCCGAGAGGCTTGTCTGCTCCCCCGCCAGGGCGGGCGGGGCTGGGAGCTGAGGTTCAGGCTTCAGTCGGATCCCAGGGAGAGGACTGGGGTTGGCTGCGTGAACACAGCCTGAAGGGGGCTAGTACACCATGGCTAGCCAGGAGGGAATCCAGGAAAAAGTCTGGAACTGCCAAAGAGGCAAGAGACCATTGTTTCAGGGTGCATGAGGAGAGGAGATTCAGAACACCGCCTAAACGACCTCCAGAGATGGGCATGAGCCGCAGCTATCAGCACGGACACCAGAGATGTGCATGAAACCTTAAGGCTGCAGCTGCCGCCACCAAGAAGCCTGTGTGCAAGCACAGGTCACTCTCCACACCTCCCCTCCCGGGAGCCTGTGCAGCCCGCCACTGCCAGGGTCCCATGATTCAGGCACAACTTCCCCGGGAGAACACACGGCGCTCCTCAGGCTGTTGCAACATCACGCTGGCCTCTGTCACCACAGGCTCACCTCACATTCCATACCCTTCCCTCACCCTGGCCAGCATGAGCCAGAGACCCCTAATTAGCCGATCCTTTAACCCCCTCCTATCTGGGTGAAGAACAGATGCTAGAAGGTTACCTACACACAGAGGTGAGGCAAAATCCAAAGCTGAACCCCAGGAGCTGTGTGAACAAGGAAGAGAAAGGGAAATTTCTCCGTGCAGCCTCAGGAGCAGCACATTAAATCCCCACAATAAACTTGATGTACCTGCATCTGTGGAATACCTGAATAGACAACGAATCATCCCAAAATTTAGGTGGTGCAGTTTGGGAACAACTGTAGATTTGGGGTTTGCTTCCTGTATCTAATTTGTTTCTGGATTTATGTTTATCTTAGTTTAGTATTTACAGCTTATTATCATTGGTAGATTTGTTTATTGGTTGGTTGCTCTCTCATTTTTTAAATTACCTTTTTATTTTTTTATTTTAATAATTTAAAAAGTTTTTATTTTAATAACTTTATTTTATATTACTCTATTTTTTCTTTCTTTCTTTTTTTTTTTTTCCTTTTTCTTCTGAGCCGTGTAGCTGACAGGGGCTTGGTGCTCTGGCTGAGTGGCAGGCCTGAGCCTCTCAGGTGGGAGAGCTGAGTTCAGGACACTGTTCCACCAGGGACCTCCCGGCTCCATGGAACATCAATTGGCAAGAGCTCTCCCAGAGATCTCCATCTCAATGCTAAGACCCAGCTCCACTCAACGACCAACAAGCTCCAGTGCTGGACCGCCCATGACAAACAACTAGCAAGACAGGAACACAAGCCCATCCATTAGCAGAGAGGCTGCCTAAAATCATAATCAGTTCACAGACACCCCATAACACACCACCAGACATGGTGCTGCCCACAAGAATGACAAGATCCAGCCTCATCCACCAGAACACAGGCACTAGTTCCCTCCACCAGGAAGCCTACACAACCCACTGAACCAACCTTAGCCACTGGGGACAGATACCAAAAACAACGGGAACTACGAACCTGCAGCCTGTGAAAACGAGACCCCAAACACAGGAAGTTAAGCAAAATGAGAAGACAGAAAATGCACAGCAGATGAAGGAGCAAGGTAAAAACCCACTAGACCAGACAAATGAAGGGGAAATAGGCAGTCTACCTAAAAAAGAATTCAGAGTAATGATAATAAAGATGATCCAAATACTTGGAAATAGAATAGAGAAAATACAAGAAACATTTAACAAGGACCTAGAAGAACTAACGAGCAAACAAACAATGATGAACAACACAATAAATGAAATTAAAAATTCTCTAGAAACAATCAATAGCAGAATAACTGAGGCAGAAGAATGGAAGAAAAGTAAAAGAAATAAGAGGAATCCAAATTGGAAAAGAAGAAATAAAGCTGTCACTGTTTGAAGATGACATGATACTATGCATAGAGAATCCTAAAAATGCCACCAGAAAACTACTAGAGCTAATCAATGAATTTGGTAAAGTAGCAGGATAGAAAATTAATGCACAGAAATCTTTTGCATTCCTATACACTAATGATGAAAAATCTGAAAGAGAAATTAAAGAAACACTTCCATTTACCATTGCAACAAAAAGAATACAATACCTAGGAATAAACCTACCTAAGGAAACAAAAGACCTGTATGCAGAAAACTATAAGACACTGATGAAAGAAATTAAAGATGATACAAACAGACGGAGAAATATACCCTGTTCTTGGATTGGAAGAATCAATACTGTGAAAATGTCTATACTACCCAAAGCAATCTACAGATTCAATGCAATCCATATCAAACTACCACTGGCATTTTTCACAGAACTAGAACAAAAAATTTCACAATTTGTATGGAAACACAAAAGACCCCATATAGCCAAAGTAATCTTGAGAAAGAAAAACAGAGCTGGAGGAATCAGGTTCCCTGACTTCAGACTATACTACAAAGCTACAGTAAACAAGACAGTATGGTACTGGCACAAAAACAGAAATATAGATCAATGGAACCAGATAGAAAGCCCAGAGATATACCTATGCACATATGGTCACCTTATTTTTCATAAAGGAGGCAAGAATATACAATGGAGAAAAGAGAGCCTCTTCAATAAGTGGTGTTGGGAATACTCGACAGCTACATGTAAAAGAATGAAATTAGAACACTTCCTAACACCATACACAAAAATAAACTCTAAATGGATTAAAGACCTAAATGTACAGCCAGACACTATAAAACTCTTAGAGGAAAACATAGGCAGAACACTCTATGACATAAATCACAGCAAGATCTTTTTTGACCACCTCCTAGAGAAATGGAAATAAAAACAAAAATAAGCAATGGGTCCTAATGAAACTTAAAAGCTTTTGCACATCAAAGAAAACCATAAACAAGATGAAAAGACAACCATCAGAATGGGAGAAAATGCTTGCAAATGAAGCAACTGACAAAGGATTAATCTCTAAAATATACAAGCAGCTCATGCAGCTCAATATCAAAAAAACAAACTACACAATCCAAAAATGGGCAGAAGACCTAAACAGACATTTCTCCAAAGAAGATATACAGATTGCCAACAAACACATTAAAGGATGCTCAACAACACTAATCATTAGAGAAATGCAAATCAAAAGCACAATGAGGTATCACCTCACACCAGTCAGAATGGCCGTCATCAAAAAATCTGCAAAGAATAAATGCTGGAGAGGGTGTGGAGAAAAGGGAACTCTCTTGCACTTTTGGTGGGAATGTAAATTGATATAACAATTTTGGAGAACAGTATGGAGGTTCCTTAAAAAACTAAAAATAGAACTACCATATGACCCAGCAATCCCATTACTGGGCATATACCCTGAGTTATATGATATATAAGATATATTTAAATCGTGCTGAAATAGGTTTTATTTACAATATATTTTCCCAATGTAGTAATAGCATTCGGAAATAAATAATGCAAGTTTCTTAGCAATGTGTCATGAGAAAAATGGTATTTTAACATTATAGTTTCACAATAAGGATTATTATTGAATATTATTAACTTTTTATGTGTGTATAAGTTAGAATCACATAAATCCTGACTCAGAATAGTTTATACCCCACATGAATTGCAATGCGATTGAAAAAAAAATCTAGAAATAACATTTTTAATAAAACCTCCATGTTTAATACCTTGCTTAATTGACTATATATTTATCTGTATTTCTTAATCATAGTGTTTGTTGAAAATTGTTTAGCTCCAGAATCTACTTATATAAAAATTTATAAATTATTTTACAAGCAGATATTTACTTTTAATGTTCTTCTTTTTAGACTGCATTCCTCATTGTGTGTAAGCTAAATTGAAATAACTCATTTTATAAGCACATGAAACACCTGGTCTAGTAAGTAATCATTCTTATGAAACTATTAGTCGATCTTTGAGCAATTTACTCTGGCATTAGATGTTAATGATATAACTATTATACTTCAATTTTTTATGTCTGTCCGTATCTTATTTATTTCACGCATTCTTGAAACTGTATGATGCCCAAGTGACTTTTGATCAAGTAGTAAACTATTTCATTGTTGGCAATAAAGGAATAAAGAAAATTCTTTCTAATCATTTTTGACAATGTCACTTGAATAGCATAAAGTGAGGATTGTCAAAGACTAAGATATAAAAAAAGAAAGCACATACCCTGGGTGGTATTACAATTGAATTGACAAAGTACTTGCAATTAAGTCTCAGTTGCTTGAAAAAATGACTAGCCACTCCTACAATTATCAAAACTATGTCATAGATAACTTCACACTTCTAATACATTACTATAACTTATTTCAGGTAATTATAGGGAGAATCAAATGTTATTTTACATTTTTAGAAAGACTTTTCAATATAATTTATTTAAAAATTGAGCTTTTAAAATTGATAGGTGGAGATTTTTCTTTCATTATAATGTTATTATATATGCTGTAATTTGCATCTGTGCTTTCTCATTGCTATGTTGATTAGGTTGTTATGTTTTATGAAATTAACATAATTTTTATTATTACAGTTTTATGATATATTTTAAGGTTTTAAGCAAGGGCAAATTATTGGTCATCAATTAAAAATATTTTCAATATTCATTTGAATTTTTTGTATGATATTTAGAATTTTTATTGTTATTTTCAGAAAAATTATGCTTAATCAAATATCTGGACACTGCACAGCACAATCAAGTTGATGCAGAAAATTAACTATCACACGTCCCACTCTTGTCGACTTGGCACCAACATACATCTCCTTAAACTATACTTAATCTCCAAATAAAGACTATAACGAAGTTGTAGTTCTGCCTGCTATGATGCAACTATCCTGCGTACAACAGGAAATGCACTAGCCCCTCCCCCAGAAGAGGTAAAGAACTTGAGTCATGTTTACTTTTCCCCTTGATACCCCATAACCTAAATAGTATGATGTAAAATTAACCTAAATGGTGCCTTATGGTACATGGTAAGGGATAAGAGAGGGAAGAAAACACCAATATTTGCATGCATATATATTCATAACAAAATGAGGAAATATTTATGGCAATTACCTTCTTCCACTATCCATTCTATATTTCCTTTGCCTACATTCAGCATGCACCTCAGCTCTTTACCTAGTAGAGTAACCACATTTTCATTCTTAAAGGGTCTGAGTCATTAGTAGTTCTGCCTGGATTGGGTTGTGGTAATTTTCCATTGACCTTATTCACAGAGAAACACCCGAAGGGATCTGTATTCCAAACATACTCTTCTTCACCTCCATCGTGGAGTAGTGGCCCAATCCCCCTTGGGAGTCAGGCTCAATCACCCTAGCCTGCATAGTAACTCGCTTCTTTGCCTGTTAAAAATTAAGAGGATTCCAAAGTGGCTAGGTGACTGTTTTAACTTCCAGTTCAATGGAATCATTGTTGTGTCTCCTGGTGGAAGCATTGCTCCCTTTGCACTTAACACCTCTGGGCCAGCAAAGCATAAGTCTGCAAGAAAGGAAAAGCACATTTTGCTGATGGGTCCCTAGGAGTAATAGTGATGTCATTCCTATTTCCCCTGACTCTGGACCCATAACTCCTGGTTATGAGAGACACAGTACCTTATATTGGACGCTGATTCAGTGCACATAGAGCCTTCTGGAAAACCTTGCCCCAGCCCTGCAGGGTATTGCTCCCTAGCTGGTACAGTACTTAAGTCTTCAATAGGTCACTCTGCTCTTCTATCACACCAGCTACTTCAGGATGGGGGGAAGCATAGTAATATCAGTGGATTCCATGAGCACGAACCCACTGCTGCATTTCATTTGCTGTGAAGTGTGTCCCTTGATCAGAAGCAATGTTGTGTGGAATACCATGATGAAAGCTAAGTCATTTTTTCTTTTGGCTTAAGATAACAGAAATTTATTCTGTCACAGTCCTGGAGGACATATGTTCTGAAATCAAGGTGTCAGCAGGTCTGGGTTCCCTCCAAGGTTCTAGGGAAGAATCCTGCCTTCCCTTTTCCAGCTCTGGTGGTTCCAGGCATGCTGGGCTGGTGGCCACATCACCCCAACCTCTGCTTCCACCTTCACGTGGCCTCTTCTGTGTCTTTTCCTCCTCTGTCTCTTTTAAGGACAGCTAAGTCAGTTTTTTTAATTCATGGGTAGTAACGTTATCAGAAGCATTGTGTGCAGGGAAAACAAATCCATATCCAGATTAAGTGTCTGTTACAGGAAAAACAAAATGCTGCCCTTCTATGATGGAAATGATCCAATGTAATCAACCTGCCACCAGATGGCTGGCCAATCAACCCTGGAAATGGTGCCGTATCAGGGACTCAGGGTTGGTCTCTGCAGCTGAAAGATTGCACACTCAGCCGTGACCTTACCAAGCCAGCCTGGGTGAGTGGAAGTCCATGTGTCTAAGCCCATGCTTCACCTGCCTCCCTGCCACCACGGCCACTTTGTTCATGAGCCCTTTGGCTGATGACAGCGGTGGCTGGGGAAAGAGGCAGGCTGGTATCCACAGAATGGGTCACCCTAACCACTTGATTATTAAAATCCTCCCCAGCTGAGGTCACCCTTTAGTGAGCATTCACATGGGACACAAACATCTTCATGGTTTTTTTTTTTTTTTCCCACTTAGATCTAGTTGCATACCTCTTACTCAAATATAATTGTCACCAATTTTCCAAACCTGTTCCTTCAAAGTCCTTGACCATCGAGCCTGGTCATGGCACGCGACTTGGTATATAATCACACATCTGGCCATGTCTTCTTCACAGTAAAGAAAATAACTAGGTGCTGTGCTTATGCTTTGTCCACTGGGAGGATTTCCCTTCCCCACTGTCCTTCAGGGGGACCCCAGAAAGAGGCAGTGGCACTGCAGCTGTCTACTTTCAGGTGGTCCCTGCATACCACGCACACCCATCTGTAAACCAGGCCTAAGTCTTCTCTTCCTATACTTACTGATCATGGGGAGCTCCACATGGGGTCATAGGTGCAGGGGGTGGGAGAGAAGGCAGGAGTGGACAGGACCGGGCACTACAGGTATTTGGGCCACTTCACGTACTTCACTTGTTCCTTCAGGGCCTGTTGAGTCTCAGTCATGTATAAACCACTTCCAGTAGATGATGCAGTGCTGATGTGCACGCCCAACTTTATGACTTGATGGGTCAGATAACACCCAGCTCATGATGGGCAGCCCAGGTCACATGGTAACTCGGCGGCCCACAGTTCAGCATTCAGTCTCTACTAAAGCTCAGTAGCAGCCCAGGGTCTCTTTCTCAAAAGGAGAGTAGTTATTTGTGGGGAATGTCAGGACTTTGTTCCCAAATCCTAAGGGCCTGGGCTGGGATGCATCTGTAAGGACCTGTCTAAAGTTTGAAACAGCAGCCTTACCTCCACTGACACTTCAAGCACCCTTGGATCTGCTGGGTCACGTGGCCCAAGTAGGGGAGCGGCTTGCCCAACAACCTGGACCTGGGCCAGAGCTTCCTCTTATTCTGGGCTCCGCTCAAAAACAGCACCTTCTCAAGTCACCTGGTATTTGGGATGTAGTGACACACCCAAATGAGGAATAAGTTATCTCCAAAATCCAGAGTCTCCCTAGGTGTTTTACTCCTTTTGGTTGTAGAAAAGGACAGACGTAGCCACTTATCCTTCACCTTAGAAGGTTTATATTGACATGGAACACACCACTTGACCCCTAGAGATTTCACTGAGGTAGAAGTCTTCTGAGTTTTTGTCAGACTTATGTCCCACTTTCTGAAAGCAAATATCTTATCAATAAGTGTAGAATAGCTGTTCCTTCTTGCTCACTATTTCCAGTCAGCACAACTTCAATATAATAGACCAGTGTGATACCTTCTGGAAGGGAAACATGATAAAGATCCTGTGAACAAAATTAAGACATAGGTCTGGTCTCTGGACCTGAGATAGGAGAGTAAAAGTGGTTTGCTGGCCTGGTAAACTGCTTCTGGTAGTTCTTACCAACGGGTATTGAGAAAAAAGCATTTGCTAGATAACTAGCTCTATATGTGGTAGCAGGGATGTGTTAATTCACTCATGTAACGAAATCGATCTGGTACCACAGCTGCAATTGGAGTCATCACCTGGTGAAGCCTAGAGCAGTCCTCTGTTTCTCCCCAACACCCATCTGTCTTCTGCACAGGCCAGTGGGTGAGGTGAATGCGATGTGATGAGAGTCACTACCTCTGCTTGTTTCAAGGCCTTGGTCATGGTGCTAATCTCTGCAGTCCCTCCAGGAATGCAGTTTCTTTTGGCTTACTAGTTTCCTAGATAGACTCACTTCTGCTGGCTTCCACTTGGCCTTTCCTGAAATAATTGCCCTCATCACACAGGTCAGAGAACCAATATGGGGAGTCTTCAAGCTGCTGATATATCTATTCCAAGTAGGCATTCCAGAACTAAGGAAATAACAAGATGGGTGTGAGGACCACTGGGCCCACTGCGAGATGCACCTGAGGTAAAACTCAGTTGGTCATTTGACCACCATAAATCCCCAATCTGAGTCGCAGGGATGTTTGGGGTCTCCAGGATTTAGAGTCAGTAGATAGCCAGCATTCAGTTGTTCCTGAAAATCAATTTATTTCTTTTTCCCAAATGCACAGTTACCGTGGTAAAGACTACAGGTCCCTTTAGGGAAGGCTGGGAGAAAGATTCACAGTATACATTCGCAGCAGTGCTCCTCAAGGGAACCCAGCCTCCTCTGCATCCAAAGGGTTCTGGGTCCATAAACTGGCTTGAGTCTGGGAACTGATTGAGAGACCGTGACTCTCTGATTTTATGATTTGCTCTAGACTTTTGTTCACTTGACTTAGAACTTTATCGTTCATACAGATCAAGTAAGAATTTCGTATTCTTCCTATGCATTTCTCTGTAGGGACACCATAACTAGCCAGTGACTTAGGTCTGTGTGAGTTGATTATTCTGATTGCTTCTCTGGCTCTGCTGCCATTACCACACCCACCTTGCTTTTGGTGGCTGAGTGCTGTAACTTGACCCCTGCTACCTGGGGATCCAATTACTCTAATTGCATTTAGGCTTCCCAGTTCAGTGACTGCAGTGCCCCCCTGTGAAGTCTGGCCTGCAGAAGCCGGCTCTTCCATGATGCAGGAATTACTCTCACAAGTAATTTTTCTCACAGAAGTGGAGAAAAGTATGTCTTCAGGACCCTCCCAGTGAGTCAGGAGATAGATGGGCTCCAAGCTAGGCATTTACAGCTAGCCTCCTGTTTACATTTCCTGAAGCAGGAGGCAGGTGGGCTTTAGGCTAGATATTTACAGCCAGCCTCCTGTTTGCACTTTGAGATGGAAATAACAACAGAAACAGGGTAAATCGCTGGACTTTGCCTCCTGTGGACACTTTAAGATAACAGTCATGGCAGGGACAGAGAGGGGCTAATCCCTGTTTGAGCAAAAGATCAAGAGGTCACATATTTCCCATCCTTGGGGCAAGGGAGACACTGCACATGCACAGAAAGGCTCTTTGGGGGTCAAAAGGGAGGGGGTGCCACCCCATAATAGGTGATGCCAAGGCTCCCCATAGGCCTCTGGGCTGGAATCCATTTTGGAAAAACGTTGCACATGCATGTTGGGGAGGGACCTAGGACAGGTCAGGTGTGGAAAAAGAAACCAGATATTTGGCTAAGGGTAGACAAAGACCCGGAAGAACTGCCCTATATAAATGATTCAACCACCTCTTTACTGAGCTCCTTCTCATTAGGGGGGGAACACCCCCACCCTTTCTCTCCCGGTGTGCATCTCTGCCCTGCTTCTGCCTTAACTAAACAGTTTCTCTGTGTGCTCTCCCACTTTTTGTGCTGTGTCTCTAATAATAAACTTTGTACCTGATATTCTATAGATGCAATATAATTAGGTTATATATTTACTATATTGTTTCACAATTCATGCATATTTTAACTCTAAAGTCTCATATGTTTTTTTCAGTTCTGGAATATTTTTAATCACTCTTGTTGTTTTGTTTTTGTAATTTTGTAATTCCCTTTAATCTTTCCTTCTGGACATTTTATGCAACGTATCTTGGAGTCTCTCAATCAAATATCCATATCTTCAAAATTTCTCATATTTAGTATATTTCTCTGGTTTATTCTGAATGAATTCTTCAGCATTCACTTCCAATCTCTTTTTCCCCCACGGGGTTCATTCTAGAATATACTACATCTATTGAATATTTTTAGTACGATAATTTTATTACCCTAGTAATTCCAATTAATTCTTTTGGATGTCTATTTGGTTTTGATTTATATAGCTTGTTTTGATGTACGATTTCCTATTGTTTTTATGGCTACATTTCTTCTGTCACTCCTCTGAGAGCCTTCATTGTCCTTATTTTTAACATTCTTTGAGAATATGATGTTATTTACATACCATTAGTGACTTAATCTCCTCATTATTCAGTTGGTTAGGTGCTTTTCTATAATATTATTTTTCCTCATGTGCTTTTAATTTTAATCTTCCTGCTCTTCTTGTGTTTTACTTTTTATAATATCTAGGCTTATCCTTTCCTGTCTCACACTTTTGCAGTTATGTCAGCTTTTTTCTTTGAGATGCTGTGGGTAAGTAGCCAGGTTATACTGGCAGGTCAGATTGTCTTTCCTGTGGGGATGTTGGGAAATTTGGAGAACAGGCTCTCAGGCCTGTATGCTTAGACTTCCTTACTCCCATCCACTAGCAATTTTGCTCTTCTGTGTGAGCCATAGACTTAGGAATGCTCAATTTTATTTAACCTCTTTTGAAGACCCTTTCTGGCTCCTTTCTGCTTTTCTCCCTTGACAAGTAGGTACTTCTTGTTTGACTACTGTTGTGTGCTGCTGCCCATTTCAGAACTGCAGCCCAACTGTCTGTCTTGACACAATTATCAATAGCTGTGGCCTCAGACTGTAATTAATAAGTGTTTATTTTTATTTGAATATACTTTCTTTAATATATTTTCTTTCAAGACCTCATTTAGGAAACATTTATTGTGGAATTCATAGAACCGCTCATTCTTGAAATCCTCAAACACATTTTAAAAACACTTTTTTAATATTATAAATCTTTTTTCTCTCATTTTAATACTTTTTAATTATCCTCATCACATCAGTTCTTGATTATCGACTCTTGTGACTGTAATTACTGGCATTTTGATATTGTACAGATTTCAAATGTAGAAATAATATGTATCACAAGTGTGAAAAGTTAGAATTAAAATGAAGGCATGGAGACTGAAGAAAACAGAAAAAGCATATGATGAAAATATGTAGCTTCTGCCAGTCTTAGTGAGTGATGCAAAACGGATGCTTCTGGGACTTTGATATTTAGAATTTAATATAAAATGGGCGAAAATTTTAAGTCAGTGTTGAAATAGCATTAGCATTTTAAAGAAGTGGGAAAAAACACTTTACTAACTTTACTTTTCATTCATGACAGCAAAAAAAAATGCTCATATTTTATATTACCGCATATTTTTGGTTAATGTCAGTTAGGTCCAAAAGTAACTGTAAACTCTACTTTAAAATGCCTTTTATAACCTGAAAACAAGCATTATTTAATTTCTAGTTAATAAAAAATAATCACTGTGATCGTGAATAAAGTCTGATTATGATTTTTGGTTAATTAGAGAGATTTTTAAAAATGTTATCAGAGGAATTCATGTCTAAGTAGAATCTAACAGGACATTGCTAATTTTTTTAAAGGAGCTGTAAGTGCAATAGTTATATCTGAACACTGGATTGAATCGGTGACTCAGTGCAAATTTTCTCCTATTATTTGTGTCCTCTACTCAGTCAGCTGTTTAAAAATCAGTGAGTTGGAGGTAACGGCCACAATGAATATTGGACATAAGGCAAATACTTTCAATCTGAAATTGAGTTACTTCAAAGTCATGAATACTTTCTTTGACCTGAAAAGGGAAATTGCCTGTGAATTGAGGAGAATTTATATATGGAAAGGCTCCTCCCATGCCTACCTCAAGAATTTAATTCTTTATTTATTGACTATTTTATCTTTCTTTTCCTATATAGTAAGAGAGAATTATTATGTTTGGACTTTGTAGAAAGTTCAAATTACTTCTAATTACTCATAGATGTATTATTTATTAGCTGCATATTTTCTCACAGTTTTATTTTAAATACATTTTCAGGTGTACTACGGGATGTCTATTATCATTCTCATGGTTTTAACCAGGAGTTAATAAGATTGAAATGCTTCCCTTGCTCTGCAATTTTCTGTAGTAAGAGTAGAATCAGGACACTGACCAGGTGTCCTGCTAAATAAAAGCATTCTGACAACACAGGTGCAGTGAGAGAGTCCAGGTAGTTTGTCAAGATCTAAAGTCTGAACAGAAGAAGAGCTGCATTATAGAACAGTTGACCTAGGACAGAAAATTATTGCTCTTTTTAATGTTTTATTCCCTTTGCTGGATATAGGAATCTTGAAGGACAAAAGTAGATTGTATGCAGAATGAGGTTAGAGGTACAGGAAAGTCTGGTCCTTGATTGAATAATTTCTTCAGTCAGGATCTCCTTATAGTACTGTCTTGTTGTTGCTATTATCACAGTTTCTATTAATTCTGACTTGTCCTCGTATTATCTATTCTCAATAGGAGGAAAAAGTTTAAGAAAGAAATAAAAAAGAGACATAAGTCTAGAGAGAGAGCGGAATTACCAGTGAAGGATACCAAAGAACAGTTGAATGCCAAGTACCATTCTTTGCCCTTACCTGGAATGAAAACCTTCTCCTTTCAAAGGAGAGGATTAGTTAAAAAGAAATAGAGTGAAATGACATAGATATTGTTCTTCAAGTTATGGTGATTTTTTTGGAAGTTTCCTTCTTAGTTATATATTTCTTTCCATTCTAATTCTGAATTAATAGGGAAAAAAACCCCAGGAAGAATACTTTCTTATTTGAATTTATATCCTATGAATTAAAATAGTAGGCAACAGATCACTTATAAATAAATATTTTATAAAATATATGTTTTTTATTAATAAAGTTTATTGAAAAAAATTTGTTGTGTTTTGCTCCCATAGGATGCCACCCATTTATTCAGAAAGTGGGAGATACCCAAAAACATGAAAAAAAGACATAAGAGAATTAATATTTTACTTTGTTCAAACAATGTCATTAGACACTTTGGACACATTAAGCAAACTAATAGAGTTATTAATAAAGTTATGACATTTGTGTTTTTGGTGTCAGGCAAACAGTTATAATTATCAAAAAAAAGTAAAACACTAATCCACATTATTTGATACCTTGCTTAATAAATGTGAAGGTTACTGAGAGCAATATATTCAATTTACTTATATACAACATTTATTTCCAGTACTCTCATAAAACATAAGGTGATATCAATAATTTTCCAGTACTCTCATAAAACACAAAGGTGATATCAATAATTTTCTAAGTCAACCTTTCTCAAACTAAAGTTCAAATTTGACCAGACTGAAAAAAAAAAAAAAAATTGCTCAGTGTTTAAGAGCCGTGGGTGGGGTTTTATTCAGGGTCTCAGTGGGGACTATAGCCCAGGAGATAGCCTCTCTGACAGCTCTGATGTAATGTTCAAAGAGGTGGGGCAGTGACTGGTATATATATGATTCTGGCCAGGGATTACATGCAGTCAGTCACACGTGTCAACAAATTGTTATTGCCAGTCATGAGGAACAGGTATCTCTGTTAATGATGCCAGTGGTTTTTTTTTTTTTTTTTTTTTTTTCTCTTTTTTTTTGTTCTATGTATGGGGAGATGCAAGAATTTGGGTTTATTAAAATTCTTCCTGAGATATATAAATACATAAGGTGCCTGTTTTTCCAAAACACGAAGTGTTTTTCATGCTGAATTCCTTTCTGGGTGAACCATTGGTCAGCAACTGCAGTGGCTAATTACTTAATCCTTGTAGAACTGGGTGCTGGGCAGCAGTCTTTCTTTTATAATTCTCCACTTTTGGTCATAAATCGACCAAGTTTTGGGAGACATTTTATGACCAATTTGTCCCACAGGGCTAGTAGGGCTCATTCCTAGGTCAGGCGAGGATTTCATTGATAGGCCACTCAATATGCTATTACTAGACAGGGCCCTGTTAATGGTAGCATAAACGTCTCTGGACCACTTGTCTTACTAGTCTGTTATGGTTCAGGAGACGTCCTTCTTTGTTAATTCATATATCTAGAGTTACACTATTGCAATCATTTTAATCTTACATAGAACTAGATATTTGGTAAACCATTTTAAGTAGCTTAGTCATCATTATTTTTGTTGGAGGCTCACTTACACATTGGGTAATACAGGAAATAATAGTCTTGCAGAATAGGCAGAATACAGCTGTCAGACCCAGGCTATTGCATGCCATTTGCTATCTTTAAAAGTAATGCTATATTAGCATTGCTGGTAAGGCACCCAACCTAATTTCCTAGTGTTATTAGGCTGATTATATGTAGTATGAATTAATTGTTCCCAACATAAGGGGGCTTTAAACTTAAATGAACATAACCTGGTGTTACCCATATAGATTAATCCCATAACTGAGGGAGGATCCTCTTAATAAGTGGGAAGTTAAGGTTTTTGACTGAAATTTAGCTTTTTTGCTCTGACTGAGCTTGAGTAACATTTAAAGAAAATTCATATTTATGGCCAGGGTCAAAGCAAGTTTGAGTGATTGGCCAAGTGAGTGATTCCAGTTAGTAATATTAATAATGGCCCAAACAGAACTGAAACTTCATTCTTCAAGATTAAATTTCCTAAGCACTGTTGCACTTGTATTCCTACAAGAAATGTATGAGTCCCAGTTGTTATACCTTCTAGCCAACCCTTGCATTTTATTATCTGCTGAGGTTTTAATTTGCATTTTCTAAATAACTAATGATGAGCATCTTCTTTTGTGCCTAGTTGTTATCTGTATGTCTTCTTTAGTGAAGTGTTTGCTAAAATATTTTACCTATTATTAAGTTATTTGTTCTCTTATTGAGTGATTAAAATATTTTTATAATGTCAATACATGTCTTTACTAGATACATGTTTTGTATATCTATTCTCTCCATGTGTAGCTTATCTTTTCATTTATTTGAGAGTGCTTTTAAAAAGTTTTTTTTTTTTCTTTTTAAATTTTGAAGACGTCTACAAGAATTATCAATTTTTCATGGTTTGTGGTTTTTGTGTAAGAAATGTTTGCCTAACCAAATGCTTCAAACAATTAGAAAACTGTTTTATTTACAAATTAGATATCATATTAAAATAACACTGATTGTGAAAAATAAAGATTAAATTCCCTAAGGACCATTCAATCTGAGCCTTCAAGAGGAGAAATCTGCCAAGGTAACCAGAAGTACTGAATATAGATCATTGAACTTAAGCTCAATGATTGGATTGATTTTTAAACTCTTCATAAGACCATGACCATGATATAAAAACACTTGATTAATAAGCAAAAGTCCAAAAAATCAAGAAAACACTACAAATAATCATACAGTTGAGGTCCAGCATCTTAGGATAGCTGTCTGCTTCTGATGTGGTCTTTTTCTCACCGTGATGCTGATGTCATATCTTCTCTGTTTGACTGTTGTTTTAAGGTGAGTTTGAAGTCAGTAGTCCTATTTATAGACTAGTCCAGTGAAGGGGCCCTTTTTAAGTGAAAATATGAATTCAAGAACCAATTCCCTTCAGTTTTGCTGTGCATGAGCTAGTTAAGAGTACCTGACAAGGGTCCTTTGATCTAGGTTGGAGAGAGTCCTTTAAATGATGTCTTTTCCAATATGCATAATCTCCTGGTTGCATATCATGTGGCACCTCATCTTCATCTAAAAACAGATTACTGTAATAAGCTTCAGAAACAAGCTTAGAATGTCCTTTTCATAATTCAGTTAAAGCTTACAATAATGCAACACAGTAACAAGGAGCCATTTGGAAGTGAGTCTTAGGCAGTAAATATAAAATCTCAAAGACCATTAACAGCACTAGAATTTAATATCCACTGAAACATGTTTTTTTCTCTAAAATTACCCTCATTTCTACAAAATGTAACCACATTCAGACTAATTTGTTTGCAAAATAAGTCTGGTTTCCATAAACTTGACCAGGTTTTTTACATAAGTGTAACAAGAATAGCAGCTGATTGTATATGCTCTTTAAAATTTATTTTGCCAGAACTTTTCACATAGAATCTCAGATTGACTTTTAAAAAGGCCTCTCATGTCCAGGAAATTCACTACAAGGACTTGCCACCATATTCTACTAGAAACACCTACAAATTTGGGTTGATTCCTCTCTTCTTGAGGTCCCTGAAATATCTTGAGGTCCTGTACCTACCAGGAAGTAACTTCTCTTATTTAGCTGGTAAGATTGCTGGGAACCCTGTAAGCAAGGCACCGGGCTGTTTTTCTAAAGGGCTTTATGTCTCCATAAAGTTCACCTTAGTTGTTTAAGCTGTCTGATCATATCTGATTCTTTGCATTTTCTCAAATATGGCATTCCAGTCAAAACCATTGTAATATAATCAATGTTTCAATTGTGATCTGTTACAAGGAGAATAGATTCTTGTTGAACTCATGCAAATGATGACATGGTCATGAAAATAAGAATATTCACAAAGAGTTTCCAAATTCTGGAGGGATCAGGTAGATAGAAAAGATAAATATTTTAATTCTGCTTACAAAGTCATAATTTACCAGATTTCTGTTAAGTCATAATTAGCTTAAGGTGAAAAGTTTCCTTATATCTGGAAAACAAAGTTTAAATAAACAGGTAACATTTCAGACAAAAAGTCATAAAAATTATCATTCAGCCCTATGAAACTATTTATTGTTGATCTTGATCTTCTGTTAACAGTTATATGAAGCCATCAGAATTTTCATTAGAGTTCTGTAGAATAAGAGTATCAAACTAAAAGAAAAGACTTGAGTAATTCCTATATGTTTTTTCACTAGAAATTTTTTTTTTAAACATCTTTATTGGAGTATAACTGCTTTACAATGGTGTGTTAGTTTCTGCTTTATAACAAAGTGAATCAGTTATACATATACATATGTCCCCATATCTCTTCCCTTTTGCATCTCCCTCCCTCCCACCCTCCCTATCCCACCGCTTCACTAGAAATTTTTTAAGTAAACTTACTTTCATAGAGGGAAGAAAATATATTCTCTAAATCTCAATTTAGTGATTTAATTTTGTCTCATCATTTTCCCCCAATTTTTATTCCCCTTTAAGAACCACATTTAAAAGCAAATGTCCAAGCATTATATCATTATACTGAAGACTGAATTGGTTGAAAAATTGCAGGGAAATTAAAATTCTACTGGAAAAGAATGTTTGTGATAGGAAACAAGAAAGGGTCTCAAATAACTAATATATAAGGAAACACTGAAACAGAGTTTAATGATCTAAAATTGACAAACAAGGTGATGTGGGCTATTCCAGGTACGCTATTGCTTGACCTGTGAATTATTTTCTTAGTGAGTAGTGTTTTTGGAGAATGCTTCAGTTCACAAATTCCTCTCAAAGCAGGAAAAATTAACAGTTCTCAGAGTCTATAAGAGGGTAATTTTAATATCCTCGTGTTTTTAACATTGCATATTAATGTTTGTCATAGTAAATTCCAAATGTATAAACAAAGTAGCTTAGAGGTATATTTTATTCTTGTTGCTATTCTTTAAAACATATATAAACCTCCTTTAAAACCTATAATAATCATTTTTATTATTGAATGTTTTGACAATATAGAGAAGTACAAATAAGAAAAAAAAAACTTTAATTATAACATGCATTGATGTTTATGCTTAGTGTTTTGGTATATGTTCTTCCAGTATTGTTCTATAAAACTATATGTGTTTGTCTAAATATTTTAAGTTTGAATTATATCACATACTGGTCTGTTACCTATTTTTCACTTGGTAATAAATATTGATCTTTAATATATTCTATATTAATATTTTAATAAATATCTATATTAACATTTTAACGTTTGTTTATAGATGCATTCAGTGAATGGACACATATGTGCCCAGTCTGAACTAGTTTAAATATTATTAATCTATATACCACTTACCATTTGCTTCAACATACATTTATTCAGATGCTGAATAGACTACTAAAAATCAGTAATCTACTCCACAGATTTTTTTTCATGAAACCAAATGGAATAAAATTACCTCAGAGCTATGCATTGTAGGTTTTACTTTGCTTCTATAATATCTATACTTAATAAACATAAATGCAAATCAAATAGATGCAACAAAGGTAAAATTTTGCTCATCCCACTGTGTCACTGTGGTTTCATCCTTTTACTTGGAAAGCTTGACAGTGAAAAGAAATGCTAATCCTTGAAGTCACTCCCAGCAGAGCCCTTCTTTAGCTCAGTTTGTCATGCTCTTGAAAAAATATTAAGGAATAGGAATCAATCTTGAAAATCATTCAAACATCAAAACATCTAAATTCACAGGACTTGCTTTCGCTGAGACAGCTCTGCTCATTCTGAATCAATACTCTCTGATGTGGGACTTTTTGATTTTCTTCTGTTCAGACATTTGAATTAAATTTTATGAAGCCATACAATGAAGAGTGAGTACATAAACCATTCTTCAGGTACAATTAACAACAAGTATGGCACTCCAGCTGAGTTATTTTATCCAAAACATCAAAGGGACTTCCTTTCTACTGTGGCCCCTTTAGGCACTTAAGCAGTAATAGCCTATGAGTTACTAGCTTTAAATTGCAGGCCCTGGGAAGACCTAATTGGATGAATTCAAACATCTTTATAATGTTGATATCTACAAACGAAGACATAATCTGAATTGAAATACAGAACACACATTGAAATAGAAAGAAAGGGGACTAATGAATATAAACAAATCAAAAAATATAAGACCAGAAGGGACTAAAGCTATTTTTTTTTTCTGCTTTATTCAGCACTGATACTGTCTGACTTTATCTTTTTAAAGGAATTGAGAATTTGTATTTAATATTAGAGTTAGCTAAAATTTGTAATAAAGCAGAGTATAAAGTTGATTCTCTCATTAGGGTGATAAATAAATATGTCAAATTAATATGGTGTAAAAGTAAAGATTAAAGACTCATTAGCCTAAAAAGAGTCCAGGTAAATTTTCACTTATTGTTTTATGACAACATTTGTTCACAGTCTAGAATTTAGCCATGCAATTTTCTCAACTCAGCTTTTAATGGAATGTATTCTCTCTTATTCTGTTTGTTCTGACTTTTGTTCTCACACTTTCTGTTCTATTTACATTTCTCCCTTTTTCTCCTCCTTCCTCCTTTCTCTATTTCTTTTCTCTCTAGGTATCCTCTTTACATTTTGCATTTGTGTAATATATGTATCTTTGTATATGCATGTGAATGATGCATACATACATTTATAATATATATTCATACATTACATATGCTTATATACAATATATAACTGTATATTTATATTTCATTATAATATAAAATATATATATATGCATTCTAAGTTTTGTAACCTACCTAAAACTTTTAAAGCAGATGGTATTTTAATTAATTTTAATAATTATATGACCAATTTTAATATTTTTATCCAACACCTGAAATGGAAATAAAAGTGCTTTGGAAAAGCATGACAATTGTAATTCTTAGTTGATATTAATAAAATTTTAAAATAATGGGCTTTGTAAATATATAACATTCATAGTGATTGTTCTGTAAATACTCTTTCTATTTCAGTTTGTTATTGATAATTTGTATTATTATTTGTCTACATTTAAGTAAAAAGAAATTGGAAAATTCTACTCTCTTATCCTTAATGAAGTGGCCTGAAAATATTGGTTTAGAACATGCAGGGCAAAGACGTGTTTTCTACTCTGTGATAGTAAAATGAGTCAAACAAAATCAACACTTCTATAGCACCGATTAGTATGATTTCTCTTGTATCAATATGTGTCATGTTATTTTTTATTTTATTTTTTCTTTTTTGGCTGCGTCGGGTCTTAGTTGCAGCACCCAGGATCTTTGTTGCAGTGTACAGGCTTCTTTCTAGTTGTAGCACATGGGCTTCCCTCTAGTTGTGACATACGGGCTCCAGAGTACGTGGGCTCAGAAGTTGCGGTGCGCAGGCTTAGTTGCCCCATGGCATGTGGGATCTTAGTTCGCCGACCATGGATCGAACCCATGTCCCCTGCATTGGAAAGTGGATTCTTTACCACTGGACCACCAGGGTAGTCCCAATATGTGTGTCATGTTAAAGAGGACATATCCTACTGGATTATCAGCACATGTGAAATAATTGATTACTGCCTCTTCCTTGAAACATTTCTTTATTTATCTTACAAGACAAGTTCCCTGGTTTTCTTTTGAATTCTCTGGATGCTTGTTTTGTTTCCTTTTTTGGTTTTCCTTTTATCTATGACCATTTAATGTTGGAGGAGTCATGGGCTCTTTCTTGATCTGCTTGTGGTCCCTAAATACACTCACTCTGCTGGTGATCAAATGAAATTTCATGGTTGTAAACAACATCATAAAGTGGAATCATCAAATTTTGTCTGCCTCCCAAACACCTTTTCTGAAATCAAAATTCAAATACACAACTGCTTACTTGACATTTCCATTTGATGTTGAATATCTCAACATAGCATGCTCAAAATGAAAATCCTCATTATTCAGCTCCAACTTATTTTACTCTCATTCTAGCCCATCTCAGTTAATACAGTCTTACCTTTCTAGTTGTTCAGGTCAGTCTTCAAGATTGACTGATATTCCCTATTCCTTTGTAAAACAGATTGATTGGATACCCATCATAATCATTTTCCCTTATTAGTAGGTCAATCTTCATTAAGCCTATGCAATTCTGCATTGATCAATTGAAAGAATTGTGTATTAACAAAATGATAGGTACAATGGTACTCAAATGATTATTATGGCAATCATAAAAATTAATTAAATATTATATGAACTGATAAATTTGTACAAAAATATAGTTAAACTATGGTTGCTTTTTCTATGAAAGTTAAATGGAAAGTTTTCAAAATACATATAACAATAGAAAAATTCTTTTGGAATAGGGTGTTAAGACAATCTAAAAAAGCTTCTTGGAAAAGAATGACCAGCCAGGAAAGAAATAATTCTTGAAAATAAGCTCATCTTCCCAGCAAGACATTTGCTTAATTAACAAGCTGTGTGGAGTGGGAGGCTAAAAATCTTTAGTAGACTGCAAAATCGGCTACAATAGCTTGCAGCTGCTCCCACCAAAATGTAGTGAATTTTTTCACTATCTTGAACTTAAACTAGCCAATCTCTTTAAAGACAGTAGACTATTCAGATTTTCAATTTCCTCTTTTGTCACTTTTGTGAGTTGCATTTTAAAAATTATACACCTCAGGCATATTTCAAATATGTTGACAAATAGTTGTACAAAATGTTGCCTAACCATCCTTTTAATATATGTAGGATTTGTATTGATACCCTAATTTTATTCCTAATGTGAATAACATGTTTTCTCTATTTCTTGATTACTCTTTGTGGGAGTTTATCAGGTTCATTAAAGTTTCTATACAACTAAAGTTTGGCCTTTTCTTTAGTGTACATTTATTTTCTATGCTATTGATTTCTAGTCTTATTTTTATCATTTATTCCTTCTATTTTCCTTGGGTGTGACCTGCTATTCTTTATCTAGATTCTTTATGTGTAAACCAGTACCACTGAGTTTCAGTGCTTTCATGCTTAAGACATGCATTTGAAGTTAAAAATTTGACTTTATGCATCAGTTTTACAGTATTAGACAAATGTTGATAGGCCATATACTAATTATTTTTCAGTTCCATTTATTTCTTAACATCTGCTTTGATTTCTTCTTTGACTAATCAGTCATTTAGGAAAATATTCGTTATGTCCAGTTAGTATACAGAAGAAAATGAAAGACCTTGGCTTGTATAACAGCATCAACAACAGAAAACAAATAAGATAATAATAATTTTTAGAAAGCTAACTCTTTCTCAAAGAGTAATACTAGCCTATTATAACAAACTTCAATGAACCACGGCATCTTTCATACTTGGTTTAGGCACAGGTAGATGGTGAATTAAGCTAGTCATAAGTGGAGAGATCACAGAATGATTAGAATAAATCAACAGAGCCTTTGAAAATAACATGGCCTGTGAGATTGACTTGAATCTGGATGAGTCCCCAAAATAAAAGAAAGCTTCTTCCTAAAAAAAAAAATTTAAAAAAATAAGCGTAAAGTAGGAGGGGGCTAAAAAATCATAGATAAATTACATCATCTCATGCATTTTTTTGATGTTTGCATTGGGATTCTGGACACCTAGTGTAGTTGAATCAAAAGGTTAACTAAGTATATCTGAAACTGCAGTTCAACTGCTTCTGGGCTTAAATACTGAAAGAATCTATAATGTTGAAGCTGCAAAGAATGTAAGGAGTTGTAGTAGTTATAGGTGAAGTTAATCTAATTAAAAATGGTCCTGGCACAACTCAACTCATTTCTAAGAAGAGCATGAATAATTAGTTCTTCGCTCTAATTTCAGACAGAAGACTTGTATTCCCCTAGAAATCTCTCTCTCTATATATCATCTATATGATCATACATGTATAGTTCATTATAAATATATAGAGGTAGAGATATATATATATATTGTGTGTTAGTTTATAGAATTTTATTAATATTCACAATGTCTGAGGTACAGTAAAAATTATGAAATATGCAGGGAAAGATAAACATAACTCAGAGTTAAGAGAAAACAGTCAATTGAAGCAGAGCCATATGTTACATGGTTTGGAATTACAAGTATATTGTTTAAAATCAAGAAAGCTGAGGATTTTCTAGTTATGTTTTTGTCACCAATTTATAGCATAATTACATATAGTCAGATAAAACATTCTTGAAAATTCTTAAGAAATTAAAATCTGAGGATATCTTTGTGACCCAATATAGAGTCTATCTTAATAAATGTTTTAAGTGTACTTAAAAACATAAAAATGCTATTTGTGTTTGCAGCTGCATGCTGTATATGCCTGTTAGGTCACTTTTGTTAATTGTCTTCATATTTTTATATCCTGTTCATATTTTTATTAATATTTTGTCTACTTTTATCAGCTACAAGTAAGGCATGTTATAATCTTCTACTAAAATTTAGAGCTTATTAACATTTCTTTTTAGTTTGCCATTTTTCTCTTTGTGTATTCTGAAGCTTGTTATTCATTGCTTACTAGTTTAGCATTGTGATGTATTCTTAATGAGTTGAACACTTTATCTTTTATAATATTTCTGCTTTAAAATTTACTTCATCTGCAATTACTAAAGCTATTGCAGCTTTCTTTAGGTTTGCTTTTTTGTGGAGTATTTTCTTTACATTCTTTTACTTTCAAAATTTTAGTTTTCTTATATTTAAATGTGTTTCTTATAAGCAGGATATAGTTGGGTTTTGGTATCTTTGTGTAGCCTCAAATATTATTTTATGTATAGTATTTAATCCAATTACAATTAAAGTAATAATTTTTATAGATTGATTTATATCTTCTATATTTCTATTTTCTATTAAGCACATATGTTGTATGTCCCTTTTTCTATCTTGTTGTATTTTTCATTTATTTCTTATTGTTAACTTGTTGGTTATATGTTCTGAGTATTCCTTTAGAGGTTACTTATTAGAGTTAAAATCAAATTATTTTATCACTAACGAAAACTGCTACAGCCTTAGAAACTTAACTCCATTCAGTCCCTTTTTGCCTATGTTCTTGTCATGCATTTTAGCTACATGAATATTTTAAAGTATGATATATTTACAATTTTATGTACAGTTAATATTGTTGTATTTAATCACATACTTATACATTTATGTGCTCATTAATCCCTTCTGCATTATACAATGCTTATACCTGGGATTATTTCCAGAAGTGGGTAAATGTAAAATAAATATTTACTCATTAAAAAGTTTAATAATATAGCTACTGTTTAGAAGAAAAACAATCAGAATGTATTGTGAGGTTTATAACGTAGAGAAAATCATGCCAACACTTGAACAAATGTTGGAAGAAATATTAAAATATACTAGTGTAAATTTCTTACATTGTATATGAAGTAATATATGAAGAAAACATGTGACATTTTAAAGATGCACTTCCTAAACCTAGATTGAAACTAAACATTAAGGCTAAAAAACATTGGTGAAGATAAAATTGAATACCATCTACATATTCATGTAATCCAAAAGATGCTAATAAAAGAGAAAAAAAAGTAACAAAGAATATATTGGACAATTGGGAAACAGCAATATGGCACAATTAATCTGAACATATCTATATTTATACTAAAGATAAATGGTATAAATCTAAACTTTCCATTATATTAGACAGTTGTGACTAAGTCTAAATTAATTAAAAAATAAAAATTCAATGTCTTAGTTATATTAGCCATATTTAAGTGCTCAATTTATAGAACATTTCCAATATCACTGTTCTGCTAGGCAGTGCTTGTCTAAACACTTTTTTTTAAAAAGAAGAAATTGCCTTTAAGAATGATAAAAACACAATACTTAATTTGTTGTCTTAAAGAAATGCAATTTAATCATAAAATAAATAGGTTGGAAAATGGGAAAAAATATATTACAGAAAAGAAATGTAGTGGATATGATCATAGCAAAGTAGACTTCAGAACAAGAAGAATTACCAGAAACAGAGTCATTTAATAATGTTAAAGAGGTTAATTCATTAAGTACAAATAGCAATTCTAAATGTGTATATGCATATATATGTATCAACACGCTTCAAAGGAAACATGAATCAAAGCCTGACAACTAAATTGAGAAAGACAAATCCACAATGGCATTTTTAAATTTCAACACTACTCTCTTGGAGTAAGTAGGCAATAAGTTATCAAATACAAGATTTGAATGACACTAGTTTCACATGAAATATTCATAAAGATAAACCAAATACTGGGCCATAAAATGTCTCAGTAAACTTAAAATGGTTGACAAATACACAAATTATATTTTCTAAACACAGTAGGAAAATTAGAAATTATTTGCAAAAAGAGTAGGTAAAAAACAATAAATTGAAACATGACCAAGAGTAAAGCAAGTTAAAGAGATGGTAAAAAGTATAGTAAAAAGTAAATATTAGATTAAAATAGATCAAATTTTCATAGAAGACAAACAGTTGGGATTAAACACACACTCACAAACACACACGTCACTTTTCCAAAGTGTTTCAACCAGCAGAGCATGAGAATTCAAGCTGTTCCACATCTTTACTAACACTTAGAACCTGTCTTTTTAATCGTCTGCATTCTAATAGGTATGTAATGGCATCTCATTCTGGTTTTAAGTGGCATTTCTCTGATTACTAATGACTGCAGTTTCACATTTTTTAAGCATATTTTGAGAATTGTCAAGCTTTAATTTCATTTAGTGACATAGTAATTATTAAATAAAAGGCTTTTTAAAAATACACATTGTAATAATAATAGATTTTTGTAAAAATAATCACTTGTCTTATCACAGGTTGCTGCTGCAACCCTCATAATTAAAATAAGTAATAAAACTATCAAATATCTAGTGAGTCCCTATAAGGTGCCAGACATATTTTTTACACCTATAAATTCATTTAAAAAGGTTAAATAAAATGCCATTGCTAAAAATTAAATCAATAAACTAGTCAGAATCCTTTATATATTTGTAGTGGGTGTGTGTTTACACAAGCGTTTAGGAGACTCTCAAGATTCGTAGCATTAAAAAAGTCATGGGAATGTGGGATAAATTACTAATGCAAAATGAACTACTTTCCTTTGATCAAAAATTATAATTCCCAACAATGCTGTCATATTTGGCATGATCTGAGGATTGAATTTTTTGAAAGGGTAAATTACCTTTTAAATGTGATGGCAGGTTATGATTTTCTAAAAAATAAAATTGTATGAATTGAGATATAAAACCTTTCCTGAGAAAACGCTTGAGACCTTGTTAAAATGAAAGTTGTGTGAAAATATAAAGAAATAGTGAACTTTTAGCAAATTGTGCTAATTATAAAGGTAGTTCGACTTTTTTTTTCCTATTGAGCAATCACTGACCTAATCAGTATATCTAAAATCAAAGGGCCATGTATAGTATATATAATTTCACTGTATATTCTATTGTGTAATTGAAGCATATAAACTGAGCTTAATAAAAAGAATTTTGGTATGTTAAAATTATGTTTAAATGTATTAAATAATATTTGGAATGTAGCCATTAAAAACATTTATGTAACCTCTCTTGGTGGATTACATTTTCAACTCAGGATTTCTTTCTATTTTGTTTAACTTATTTCATTGATTTCTGGTTGTCTTACATGATTCAAAAATAGGAGGCAACATTTTATCAAGGTCTGAAACATACTGCTCCACAACATAATCAATTTCTAATTACAATCATTATATTTTAATTTTTATTATTTAGGTTCACTTGCTGTGCCTTCATTCTAAATGTTTTTATCTTAAATCATATGTACATTTTAGTCATTACGTAATGCAGTCATAGAATTAAAAACAAAGGCATACTAGTATAATTATTGCTATCCATGTTTAATACCAGCTTAAGTAAAACAAAAAATAAATTCAGTTACTTAAGACTACTTGCACGTACATAACTTTTACTCCTCACGAAGATGAGCATTCTTTTTTTTGAGAAAAAAGACAAATATTTCTTATTTGTTTACCCTGTGTCAATGTGGGTTACTACATAGGTAAATCTCATCTTTGTCCTAGTTATTACATATTGACTTAGAAATAATTAGGATTGTTTTTCCAATGAGAATCTTTTAAAAATATATACACAGTTGTTGAGAATATATTCTTTTTTTTTTTAAACATCTTTATTGAAGTATAATTGCTTTACAATGGTGTGTTAGTTTCTGCTTTATAACAAAGTGAATCAGTTATACATATACATATGTTCCCATATCTCTTCCCTCTTGCATCTCCCTCCCTCCCACCCTCCCCACCCCACCCCTCTAGGTGGTCACAAAGCACCGAGCTGATCGCCCTGTGCTATGCGGCTGCTTCCCACTAGCTATCTATTTTACATTTGGTAGTGTATATATGTCCATGACACTCTCTCACCCTGTCACATCTCACCCATCCCCCTCCCCATATCCTCAAATCCATTCTCTAGTAGGTCTGTGTCTTTATTCCCGTCTTGCCACTAGGTTCTTCATGGCCTTTTTTTTTTTTTTCCCCTTAGATGCCATATATATGTGTTAGCATACTGTATTTGTTTTTCTCTTTCTGACTTACTTCACTCTGTATGACAGACTCTAACTCCATCCACCTCATTACAAATACCTCCATTTCATTTCTTTTTATGGCTGAGTAATATTCCATTGTATATATGTGCCACATCTTCTTTATCCATTCATCCTATGATGGACACTTAGGTTGCTTCCATGTCCTGGCTATTGTAAGTAGAGCTGCAATGAACATTTTGGTACATGACTCTTTTTGAACTATGGTTTTCTCAGAGTATATGCCCAGTAGTGACATTGCTGGGTCGTATGGTAGTTCTATTTGTAGTTTTTTAAGGAACCTCCATACTGTTCTCCATAGTGGCTGTATCCATTTACATTCCAACCAACAGTGCAACAGTGTTCCCTTTCCTCCACACCCTCTCCATCATTTATTGTTTCTAGATTTTTTGATGATGGCCATTCTGACTGGTGTGAGATGATATCTCATTGTAGTTTTGATTTGCATTTTTCTAATGATTAATGATGTTGAGCATTCTTTCATGTGTCTGTTGGCCATCTGTATATGTTCTTTGGAGAAATGTCTATTTAGGTCTTCTGCCCATTTTTGGATTGGGTTGTTTGTTTTTTGATATTGAGCTGCATGAGCTGCTTGTAAATCTTGGAGATTAATCCTTTGTCAGTTGCTTCATTTGCAAATATTTTCTCCCATTCTGAGGGTTGTCTTTGGGTCTTGTTTATGGTTTCCTTTGCTGTGCAAAAGCTTTAAGTTTCATTAGGTCCCATTTGTTTATTTGTGTTTTTATTTCCATTTCTCTAGGAGCTGGGTCAAAAAGGATCTTGCTGTGATGTATGTCATAGAGTGTTTTTCCCAAGTTTTCCTCTAAGAGTTTGATAGTGTCTGGCCTTACACTTAGGTCTTTAATCCATTTTGAGTTTATTTTTGTGCATGGTGTCAGGGAGTGTTCTAATTTCATACTTTTACATGTATCTGTCCAGTTTTCCCAGCACCACTTATTGAAGAGGCTGTCTTTTCTCCACTGTATATGCTTGCCTCCTTTATCAAAGATAAGGTGACCATATGTGCGTGGGTTTATCTCTGGGCTTTCTATCCTGTTCCATTGATCTAAATTTCTGTTTTTGTGCCAGTACCAAACTGTCTTGATTACTGTAGCTTTGTAATATAGTCTGAAGTCAGGGAGCCTGATTCCCCCAGCTCCATTTTTCGTTCTCAAGATTGCTTTGGCTATTCGGGGTCTTTTGTGTTTCCATACAAATTGTGAAATTTTTTTGTTCTAGTTCTGTGAAAAGTGCCAGTGGTAGTTTGACAGCGATTGCATTGAATCTGTAGATTGCTTTGGGTAGTAGAGTCATTTTCACAATGTTGATTCTTCCAATCCAAGAACATGGTATATCTCTCCATCCTTTTGTATCATCTTTAATTTCTTTCATCAGTGTCTTATAATTTTCTGCATACAGGTCTTTTGTCTCCTTAGGTAGATTTATTCCTAGATATTTTATTCTTTTTGTTGCAATGGTAAACGGGAGTGTTTTCTTAATTTCACTTTCAGATTTTTCGTCACTACTGTATAGAAATGCAAGAGATTTCTGTGCATTAAGTTTGTATCCTGCTACTTTACCAAATTCATTGACTAGCTCTAGTAGTTTTCTGGTAGCATCTTTAGGATTCTCTATGTATAGTATCATATCATCTGCAAACAGTGACAGCTTTACTTCTGCTTTTCCAGTTTGGATTCCTTTTATTTCTTTTTCTTCTCTGATTGCTGTGGCTAACACTTCCAAAACTATGTTGAATAATAGTGGTGAGAGTGGGCAACCTTGTCTTTTTCCTGATCTTAGTGGAAATGGTTTCAGTTTTTCACCATTGAGGACAATGTTGGCTCTGGGTTTGTCATATATGGCCTTTATTATGTTGAGGAAAGTTCTCTCTGTGCCTACTTTCTGCAGGGCTTTCATCATAAATGGGTGTTGAATTTTGTCGAAAGCTTTCTCTGCATCTATTGAGATGATCATATGGTTTTTCTGCTTCAATTTGTTAATATGGTGTATCACACTGATTGATTTGCGTATATTGAAGAATCCTTGCATTCCTGGGATAAACCCCACTTGATCATGGTGTATGATCCTTTTAATGGGCTGTTGGATTCTGTTTGCTAGTATTTTGTTGAGGAATTTTGCATCTATGTTCATCAGTGATATTGGCCTGTAGTTTTCTTTCTTTGTGAAGTTTTTGTCTGGTTTTGGTATCAGGGTGATGCTGGCCTTGTAGAATGAGTTGGGGAGTGTTCCTCCCTCTGCAATATTTTGGAAGAGCTTGAGAAGGATAGGTGTTAGCTCTTCTCTAAATGTTTGATAGAATTCACCTGTGAAGCCATCTGGTTGTGGGCTTTTGTTTGTTGGAAGGTTTTTAATCACAGTTTCAATTTCAGTGCTTGTGATTGGTCTGTTCATATTTTCTATTTCTTCCTGGTTCAGTCTCGGCAGGTTGTGCATTTCTAAGAATCTGTCCATTTCTTCCAGGTTCCATTTTATTGGCATAGAGTTGCTTGTAGTAATCTCTCATGATCTTTTGTATTTCTGCAGTGTCAGTGGTTACTTCTCCTTTTTCATTTCTAATTCTATTGATTTGAGTCTTCTCCCTTTTTCTCTTGATGAGTCTGGCTAATGGTTTATCAATTTTGTTTATCTTCTCAAAGAACCAGCTTTTAGTTTCATTGATTTTTGCTATTGTTTCCTTCATATCTTTTTCATTTATATCTGACCTGATCTTTTTGATTTCTTTCCTTCTGCTAGGTTTGGGGTATTTTTGTTCTTCTTTCTCTAATTGCTTTAGGTGCAAGGTTAGGTTGTTTATTCGAGATGTTTCCTGTTTCTTGAGGTAGGCTTGTGTTGCTATAAACTTCCCTCTTAGCAGTGCTTTTGCAGCCTCCCATAGGTTTTGGGTCGTCGTGTCTCCATTATCATTTGTTTCTAGGTATTTTTTGATTTCCCCTTTGATTTCTTCAGTGATCACTTCGTTATTAAGTAGTGTATTGTGTAGCCTCCATGTGTTTGTATTTTTTACAGATCTTTTCCTGTAATTGATATCTAGTCTCATAGCGTTGTGGTCGGAAAAGATACTTGATACGATTTCAATTTTCTTAAATTTACCAAGGCTTGATTTGTGACCCAAGATATGATCTATCCTGGAGAATGTTCCATGAGCACTTGAGAAAAATGTGTATTCTGTTGTTTTTGGGTGGAATGTCCTATAAATATCCATTAAGTCCATCTTGTTTAATGTATCATTTAAAGCTTGTGTTTCCTTATTTATTTTCATTTTGGATGATCTTTCCATTGGTGAAAGTGGGGTGTTAAAGTCCCCTACTATGATTGTGTTGCTGTCGATTTCCCCTTTTATGGCTGTTAGTATTTGCCTTATGTATTGAGGTGCTCCTATGTTGGGTGCATAAATATTTACAATTGTTATATCGTCCTCTTAGATCGATCCCTTGATCATTGTATAGTGTCCTTCTTTGTCTCTTGTAATAGTCTTTATTTTAAAATCTATTTTTTCTGATATGAGAATTGCTACTCCAGCTTTCTTTTGATTTCTATTTGCATGGAATATCTTTTTCCATCCCCTCACTTTCAGTCTGTATGTGTCTCTAGGTCTGAAGTGGGTCTCTTGTAGACAGCATATATATGGGTCTTGTTTTTGTATCCCTTCAGCCAGTCTGTGTCTTTTGGTGGGAGCATTTAATCCATTTACATTCAAGGTAATTATCGATATGTATGTTCCTATTCCCATTTTCTTAAATGTTTTGGGTTTGTTATTGTAGGTGTTTTCCTTCTCTTGTGTTTCTTGCCTAGAGAAGTTCCTTTAGCATTTGTTGTAAAGCTGGTTTGGTGGTGCTGAACTCTCTCAGCTTTTGCTTGTCTGTAAAGGTTGTAATTTCTCCATGACATCTGAATGAGATCCTTGCTGGGTAGATTAAACTTGGCTGTAGGTTTTTCTCCTTCATCACTTTAAGTATATCCTGCCACTCCCTTCTGGCCTGCAGAGTTTCTGCTGAAAGATCAGATGTTAACTTGATGGGGATTCCCTTGTGTGTTATTTGTTGTTTTTCCCTTGCTGCTTTTAATATGTTTTCTTTATATTTAATTTTTGACAATTTGATTAATATGTGTCTTGGCGTGTTTCTCCTTGGATTTATCCTGTATGGGACTCTCTGTGCATCCAGGACTTGATTAACTATTTCCTTTCCCATATTAGGGAAGTTTTCAACTATAATCTCTTCAAATATTTTCTCAGTCCCTTTCTTTTTCTCTTCTTCTTCTGGGACCCCTATAATTCGAATGTTGGTGTGTTTAATGTTGTCCCAGAGGTCTCTGAGACTGTCCTCAGTTCTTTTCATTTTTTTTCTTTATCCTGCTCTGCAGTAGCTATTTCCACCATTTTATCTTCCAGGTCACTTATCCTTTCTTCTGGCTCAGTTATTCTGCTAGTGATCCCATCTAGGGTATTTTTAATTTCATTTATTGTGTTTTTCATCATTGCTTGGTTCCTCTTTAGTTCTTCTACGTCCTTGTTAAATGTTTTTTGCATTTTGTCTATTCTATTTCAAAGATTTTGGATCATCCTTACTATCATTATTCTGAATTCTTTTTCAGGTAGACTACCTATTTCCTCTTCATTTGTTAGGTCTGGTGTGTTTTGACCCTGCTCCTTCATCTGCTGTGTGTTTTTCTGTCATCTCATTTTGCTTATCTTACTGTGTTTGGGGTCTCCTTTTCACAGGCTGCAGGTTCGTCATTCCCGTTGTTTTTGGTATCTGTCCCCAGTGGCTAAGGTTGGTTCAGTGGGTTGTCTAGGCTTCCTGGTGGAGGGAACTAGTGCCTGAGTTCTGGTGGATGAGGCTGGATCTTGTCTTTCTTGTGGGCACGTCCACGTCTATTGGTGTATTTTGGGGTGTCTGCGGCCTTATTATGATTTTAGGCAGCCTCTCTGCTAATGGATGGGGCTGTGTTCCTGTCTTGCTAGTTGTTTGGCATAGGGTGTCCAGCGCTGTAGCTTGTTGGTCGTTGAGTGAAGCTGGGTCTTGATGTTGAGATGGAGATCTCTGAGAGATTTTTGCCATTTGGTATTACGTGGAGCTGGGAGGTCTCTTGTGGACCAGTGTTCTGAAGTTAGCTCTCCCACCTCAGAGGAACAGCCCTGATGCCTGGCTGGAGCACCAAGAGCCTTTCATCCACACGGCTCAGAATAAAAGTGAGAAAAAATAGAAAGAAAGACAGAAAGAGGATATAATATAGTGAAGTAAAATAAAGCTATTATAAAGCAAAGCTATACAGACAAAATCTCACACAGAAGCATATACATATACACTCATAACAAAAGGAAAAGGGGAAAAATTAATATATCCTGCTCCCAAAGTTCACCTCCTGAATTTGGGATGATTCGTTGTCTATTCAGGTATTCAACAGATGCAGGCACATCAAGTTGATTGTGGAGATTTAATCTGCTGCTCCTGAGGCTGCTGGGAGAGATTTCCCTTTCTCTTCTTTGTTTGCACAGCTCCCGGGGTTCAGCTTTGGATTTGGCCCCGCCTCTTCGTGTAGGTCGCCTGAGGGCGTCTGTTCCCCGCCCAGACAGGACGGGGTTAAAGGAGCAGCTGCTTCGGGGGCTCTGGCTCACTCAGGCCGGGGGGAGGGAGCGGTACGGAGGAGGCAGGGCGAGCCTGCGGCGACAGAGGCGTCGTGACATTGCAGCAGCCCGAGGCGCGCCGAGCGTTCTCCCGGGGAAGTTGTCCCCAGATCACGGGAGTCTGGCCGTGGCGGGCTGCACCGGCTCCCGGGAGGGGCGGTGTGGAGAGTGACCTGTGCTCGCACACAGGCTTCTTGGTGGCGGCAGCAGCAGCCTTAGCGTCTCAAGCCCGTCTCTGGGGTCCGCGCTGATGGCCACGGCTTGCGCCCGTCTCTGGAGCTCGTTTAGGCGGCGCTCTGAATCCCCTCTCCTCGTGTACCAGGAAACAACGAGGTAAGAAAAAGTCTCTTGCCTCTTCGGCAGCTGCAGACCTTTTTCCGGGCTCCCTCCCAGCTCGCCGTGGCGCAGTAGCCCCTTCAGGCTGTGTTCACGCCGCCAACCCCAGTCCTCTCCTTGCGATCCGACCGCAGACCGATCCTCAGTTCCCAGCCCCGCCCGCCCCGGCGGGGGAGCAGACAAGCCTCTCGGCCTGGTGAGTGCTGCTCGGCGCCGAGCCTCCGTGCGGGAATCTCTCCGCTTTGCCCTCCGCACCCCTGTGGCTGCGCTCTCCTCCGTGGCTCCGAAGCTTCCCCCTCCGCCACCCGCAGTCTCCGCCCGCGAAGGGGCTCCTAGTGTGTGGACACCTTTCCTCCTTCACGGCTCCCTCCCACTGGTGCAGGCCCCGTCCCTATTCTTTTGTCTCTGTTATTTCTTTTTTCTTTTGCCCTCCCCAGGTACATGGGGATTTTCTTGCCTTTTGGGCGGTCTGAGCTTTTCTGCCAGCGTTCAGTGGGTGTTCTGTAGGAGTTGTTCCACGTGTAGATATATTTCTACTGTATCTGTGGGAAGGAAGGTGATCTCCACGTCTTACTCTTCCCCCATCTTCTCTCCCCCCCTGCCACATCTTCCGAGAATATATTCTTATAAAATAAGTATTTATTTTATTTTGTTCAATTTTTATACAAACTGCATTTTCCTGATAAAGTCAAATCCTTAGTAGCTTTGAGTTATTAATTATTGCTATAAGCATAATTATATATTAATGTAGTTATGTATATAAGTATATATAATATCTAACTAAATATATTCATACCATTATATATCTATGTGTAATTACACATATAGATATGTGTATGTATAAAACTATTCATAACTGCATAATTATAACTATAATATACATACATTCCTATATATCTGTTATCTCATATTGAGTAACAAATTATCCCAAGATTTATCAGCTTAAAACAATACACATTTATGATCTCACAGTTTGTGAGTCAAACAGCCAGGTGTGGCTTAGCTGGAACTTCTACTGGAGGTTTCTCACATAGATGCCATTAAAGTGTGGACTGAGGAAGCCATGTCTCCTATTGGGGGTAGGGCTTGACCGGGAAGGATCCACTTGTGTGGCCACTCATCTTTTTGTTGTCAGCATTCGGTTCCCTGCAGACTGCTGTACTGAGACCTCAGTTTTTCAGAAGATGATGGCTGAAGGCCTCCCTGAGTAGTTCCTTGCCATTTAAGCCTCTCCATAGAGCGCCTTACTACATGGCAGGGAGCAAGTAAGAGGTCAAGAGAGACTGCAAACAAGAAGGTCATTTGTAACCGAATCATGACAATGGTATCCCATCACTTTTGCTAGATTTATTTTACTTGAAGGCAACTCTGAATTATTGTGAGTTTGAAGTATGGAGATCTTTCCAATATCACACCATTTAGCATAATTTGCTTTTTCCTTTCTCTTTCTTCCTCCTTTGCTTCATTTTCCATTGCTTTTTTTCAGAAACTTAATCATTATTTTTCTCATCTTATAAGTTTAGAAAGTAAGGAACATCTGTGCTTGTGAGTTTAGGAAGCAGCTTTTTTTTTTTAAGATGCCTTTTGTGGTCTCAGTTTCTAACATAGGCAGTTTATCTTAGCAGTTCTTCCATAAAAATACAGACCTTTTCCCAGGATAAAATGTGGTAAATAAAATTTTATCCAGCTTGTTACACACATAGTGTATTTATATACCTTGGCATTTCATTTAATACATTGTATCTACAGTCAAAATTATTGCATACTATTTGTGAGTATCCAATTATGGTCATTTTTTATTATGATTTTTCCAATCATTTACTCTATGAAATGTCCATAGAAGAATTGGATCCCCTAAAGCTGGAGTGTATAGGACTAGAATTTTAGTTAAAGCATAGCTGATAGGGATGGAGTAAAGAAACAATGTAGGTGATTAAATAGTTAATCCCACTAAGGGATCTTAAGTAGAGAGAAAAGTACGGGAGACTCCTGTAAGTTAATGATCACTCAAGAAAGCAGGCTTGCTTAGCCACAAAACCATGCAACAGAAGCATGAGACATGCCCCCAAACAATAGAACAACGGTGGAATGTGCCCCACATCCTGCCTATTGAAGTTAGTAAGTCAGTTATCCTTGAGAAGGGGGCTTTTTCTGCATGTACTAAGAGCAGAAATACAGAGGAAAGGAGACATTATACTGAAACCTGAGATGATTTACCATAGTTTAGTACATGTCACCACCTTTTTGCTCATAGCCATAGTGCCATGACAGTCCCAGTTTAACTATGTAGAGATAAGAAAACTCCCCTGCCCAATGAGGAGAAGGAGCTGATGATGGAAGTTTGACGTCTACTCAAGAATGAAGAAGAAGGTTTTCTTCCCCTCCCCACTTTTCCTTTGATTATAAAAATGTAGCCCACCCAGTCTCGGGGCAGAGCCCTCTTGCCTGCCTGCTTGTATCTCTCATAAGTGTCCTATACTAATAAACGTTTTCCTTACCTGTCACTCTGCCTCTTGCTGAATTCTTTCTGCACTGAAACAGAGCTCAAGTTCTACTGAGTCCCAAAACATGTTCTGTGGTTTCATAACTTTTGGAAAAAATAAAAAAGAGATTTTCATAAATATCTAATGCAATTCTATTATATTAATGGAACTTAGTTAAGTGCATAATAAAACCTGAAGAAATGTGTCTATTTTAATGGTGGATAAACTCAACTAGCAATAATAAAAACTTTTAAGAATCTCTTAATGAAAACACTATCTCCATCTGTTTCTTAAACAGTATCTCCATCTGATCATTAACTCTGAAACTTAGAAAAAAACCCAGGATCCAACACCCTTTAGTGTTTCATTAATCAAATCAGTCATTTAAGATGTCTAAATGCTTTAAAAATATTTCTCAATTTTATTTAAGAAGTTTTGTGGATGTGATAATAATAGTAATAATACTGTCTTAACAATGTATATTTTCAATAAGCTTTACCTTATCTGGGCACTAAGTTATATTTGAGTTTGTATGAATATTTAAAATACTTTATTATTTAATTGACAAAGTAGATTAAAACTAGTTATATTTCTGATTTTAAAATGATATTTTTAGAGCACTAGTTATACCCCAAGCATAATTATGATGGCATTTCATCATTCATTCCATTACTTCTCACAAAAATTCCCTGAAAAGGAAAAATTATTTTCTGTTTTTGCCAACAAGAAACTTGAGGCACAGAAAGCTCAAACATCTTGCTGAAGGCTACACAGGTACTAAGAGGAAGAGCCAAGATGTGAACATATGTGGTTTGGCTCCTGCATCCTTTTGGACACAATCATTTTTGCCACTATGATTTATCATTTAATTATTATTGATGATTTTGTTATCAATATTTATTGATAAGACATTTTTCTAATGTAAATTAAGAATAGAAATAAGTGAATTAAAAATAAGATGCAGGGATATTTAAAGTTTTTAAAAAGGGAAGGGGGATAAAGCAAATTATCCAGTTCTTATAGGTTCTCATCTTCAGGATTTAGATGAGTAGATACCATAACACAAAGCAAATCAGGAAAGGGATTTAATTTTGTCAACAAGAACATTCTTATGACTATAATTGATTTCAAATATATTCTAGTTGGATGACAGAGGATTTAACAGGAGTAATTAGTTCTCATAAGGTGCACGCATAGGTGGTTAGATCATACTTGATTTACAGATGCAACTATATGAGCTTTCACAAATAAAGACATGTTTCAGTGTATCGGGGAGAAAAATAAGTAATCAGTATTAACTTTAAGTATGAGCTCTCTCTGAGTTTTCTGCCTCTTCTAAAGGACATACAGGTTTGTTTTGCCTTTTTAACTGTGAAAAGTTATTATTCACCAACATTTTTCTTACGATCAAAGCATGTTGAAAACACACAGTCACTTTCTTTTACCCCAGTGTGGGTCCTTTGCCTTCAATAACTAGGAGGTATAGAAACATCTGGATAAATCTGACTAACCCAATTCTGTGTGCAAAGACTCTTCTCCCCTTAGAGAACCTCCTTGAGGTTTGTGACATTTGAAGATAACAGATCTTCTGACCTATTCTTTGGAGAAACTTATTGACCTTTCAAAAATACTATTTTGTCCCATCACCAGGAGGATCCCTGCCCTCGCCCTTGTATGGCAACACTCACATCCCACCTCACCATCCTCCTGTCTCTAGCTCCTAAAAGTCTTTAATATGTTCTCCATTTCTATAATTTTGTGATTTCAAGAATGTTACATATATAATCATGTATTTTTTTACCTTTTGATTGCATGCAATGTCAATGTGCTTGTTAATATCTTAGACTATGTTTCTGCAAAATGTTACCATTGGGGAAACTGAACTGGGTAAAGGAACCCATATGATTCTTGCAACTGCATATGAATCTAAAATTATTCAATATAAAAACTATCATTAAAACAAAAACAAAATGAAGGGATGCAAAAGTACTAATAGAGGTATATTTTAGGAAATACATTTATAGACATTATTTTTCTCAGAAGCAGCACCTGGTCCTAGACTGTATCCTATACTGAAGAAAAAAGAATATTATGAAAGACATTATTGTGTAAACTGACCAAATTAGAATATGGAGAGTAATTAGATTAAAATGACACATCAATGTTAAGTGTACTGGTGTTGGTAATTATACTGTGGTTATGTAAAATAATATCCTTATTCTTAGGAAATACTCACTGAATTATTTAGAGCTAAAGAGTCATGCTGTAAGTAACTTACCCTTGAATGTTTCAGAAAAAAGTATGTGTGTGTGTGTGTGTGTGTGTGTGTAAATAATACATGTGCACAAATGATAAAGAAAATGAAATATTAGTTTGATCCATGCAGAGTATGTGTTTTCTTTGTAATAATCTCATTTTTACAATTTTTCATAGGTCTGAAATTATTTCTAAATCAAATTAAAACAATACAACCAATTCTGAAACATGCATTTCTTTCCATATACATTTCTAGAAATGGGAGGTATATTAACATGAAGAAATTTTATATTTAATATTTTAGGTAGAATAAATGCTGTGTTTTAGATAAGGAATTTATAGCTTTAACAACTGAAAGCTCAAGAGAATGAGGAGAAAAGTCATAGATGATTGGGTGAAAATATGTGCAAGTGACACATTTGTTAAAGAACTGTTATCCAAAATATAAAAAGAATTCTTAAAACTCAACAGTAAGAACACAGACAAACTGATTAAAAAATGGTCAAATATCTGAACAGACATCTCACTAAAGAAGGTATATATATATGACAAATAAGCTTATGAAAAAGATCCTCAACATCATATGTCATTAAAGAATTGCAAATTAAACCAGCATTGGGATATCAGTACACACTTGTTAAAATGGCCAAAGTCCAAAATAGTGACAACACAAATTATTGGCAACAAAGTGTAGCAACAGGAACTCTCATTCCCTGCTGGTGGAAATGCAAAATGGTACAGCCACCATGGAAACTAGTTTGGCAGTTTTTTTCAAAAGTAAACATACTCTTACCATACATTCCAGCCATCACATGCTTTGGTAATTACCCAGTGTAGTTAAAACCTTATGCCCATACAAAAACCTACACACAAAAGTTTAGAGTAGCTTTATTTAGAATTGCCAAAACTTAGAAGCAACCAAGATGTCCTTCAGTAGGTGAATGGATAAATAAACTGTGGTACATCCAGACGGTGGAATATTACTCCATGTGAAAAAGAAGTGAGCTCTGGAAAGATATGGAGGGACCTTAAATGCCTATCACTGAGTGAAAGAAGCCAATCCTGATAGGCTACACTCTGTGTGATTCCAACTACACAATATTCTGGAAAAGGCAAATCTATGGAAATAGTCAAAAATCAATGGTTGCCAGGTTGGGGTCAGGAGGACGAAACAGCAGAGCACAAAGGATTTTTAGGGCAGTGAAACTGTGATATATGTACCTGCATATATAATATGGTGGTGGACACATACCATTACACATTTGTTCAAACCCATAGAAAGTACAACACAAGAGTGAACACTCATGTAAACTATGGACTCTGGGCAACAATGAAGTGTCAACATAGGTCATCAGTTGTTATAAGTGTGCCACTCTGGTGGGGATGTTGCTAATGGAGGAGGCTGTATGTGGAGTGGGGTTGGAAGTGCATGGGGTCTGTGTGTACTTGACTCTCAGTTTTGCTGTGAATGTAAAACTGTTCTAAAAAAAATAAAGTCTATTAAAAACATGGAAGCTATGTCATATGCATAATTGCTTCTATTATTGTTGCTTTAATGCTTATAAACCTATATTTGTTTTATTAATAACCCATGTATTAAAAATACTCCAAATAATCATTTGGTAAATTAATTATAGATGCTTTCTCAGTTGGATAAGAATTAGAAGCTTTAATAAGAATTTGGATAAGTCTATGGTTATTTCCAATTTATGGAAAATGATTATTTCAGTGTGGATATCATCAGGAATCTTATGTTTCTCTATAGCTGATCGAGCGAAGAGTGTAGAATTATTAACCACATTTGTAATATAACCGTTAGGCATTAAATAATGATTTTTTCTAAGAAGTATTGCATAGATTGAAATGGCTATATAAGAACACTGAAGGGGTAAAAATATTGTAATACTATTTTAGGGAAATAAATTAATGTTATAAATTATCAAAATTGTTTTCAAATTTGTTTTTATGATTTGAACACCAGCCAGATCTTTTGCTTTAAATATATTAGTGTGGCTGAACAGCCAATCAATTTAAATTACCAGCTTGTTCTCAATTACATACTGAATTAAATAAGAGATAAGAAGATCCAAGAGCTTAAAATTTATAGTTTCATTACTCTGAAAAATTAAATCTAAAAATGTGTAAAAATTCACATTAATCATTTAGTTTCAGCACATAAATGTAAATGGATTGGAACTAAAATTCACTTCAGACTATAAGTAATAATTACCCAAAAACACTTCATGAGCTTCATTAGATATTATGTTTAATAAAAGTGAGGAGCACAGGGGACCTGCCCAAGTCTGCACAAATAAGAGGATTATAGTATTTAATCAGTATAAAATGGTCACCATAAAGCTTCATTTAGGAGCATTTTCAAAAAACGAAATCAGGGAAGATGATCTTGAAAATGAAATCTGATTTTCAGCTTGACAGTTTCCTTAACATAATGCAACTAATTTTTATGCAGTTGTCTTTTCATGTTCTTTTTCTATGTGTAACAAATTAGTAAAGAAAAAAGAATAAGGAAGTTATTGAAAACACCAATACCATTCAGATCTTTGTTTAATAAACGAGCATTTGCAAATGCCAGCAACTTTTTTTCAATTTCTAATTTTATATGACTCATGCTATTAAATAACATCTGTTAAGAAGTCACTTTGAGAAAACATTTCTAGTTTTTAGGGGATAAGGTGCACAAATCTTGTTAGAGGCAGTGGAAGCTATATTTCTGATTCCCTATGCAGAGTGAATCCGAGAACATGCTACATTTACAGACAAACTGGAGGCTCTGAAAAAATTTTCTGTAAATTATTAGAAAATACAGATTTACCTTTAAGATGTATTTGTTTAATTTAGTGGGTCATTTAAGTGATACAAAGTTTATATTCTTATAATTGCTTGAGGAACACACTATTCATACCACACTGCTATAGAGCTGCCTTATTAATGCAATAACTATGCCAAGATTTAATTTTAGAGTCTCTTTTCATGCTAGAATACGTATTACCTTTTCTAAAAAATATTTATTTATTTATTTGGTTAGTTGTGTCGGGTCTTAGTTGCGGCAGGCAGGCTCCTTAGTTGTGGCTCGTGGGCTCCTTAGTTGTGAAGAATACGTATACCTTTTGATAGGCATTGATTTTTACAAAATATTAAATCATCAACTGCCTAGTGCATATTTCTGGAAGCGCTTAGACAACAACTATACAGTTTCGTTAGAAAGTACTGTGCACTCTGGCTGGAGTCATCACTACTTTGTGGAATCTATGAGTTCTCTGTTAAATATGTAATTACAATTCAATACCACATGGCTTTTCAGCAACTTACTTACTCCTGAATGTTAAAATTTAGGTAATTCAACTGCGTGGCACAGAGTCTATGAGCTTCTATAAGAAATAAGAACCTAATACAAAGGTAACATATCGGCACTGTGGATAAACTTTCATCATTTAAAAAAATGCACTCAAAATTTGGAATATAAAAATAATATTGCAAAATTACATGAACCCAATGATTTTTAAAAGTAATTTGAAAACAGAGTAAATGCTTAAACTTTAAATTTGGACTATTGGCTTGTTCTATGGTTTATGGAATCTCTTAGGATATTTAAATGAGATTCCAATTATAATACAGATTTGTACTTTGTAATGTCTTTCACCAAAAGCAAGATTTTAGTAGGATTAACTTCAAGTGGCAAAATGTCAATGTATAATCCTTTAGAAGTTAAACACACCCACACATACATATACAGATATATATGTGTATATATAAATATATGTGTATATTTATATGTATAGTATATATAAATACATATGTGTGTACATATCTATATAATGGGCCAGTGAACATTATCCTATATCTTTTTAGCAAATAGAAAAAAATAGAATAAATTATGTCAGAATAATTACGGAAAAAGTTGGGTACCTATTGTAATCAAAATATCTTATCATGCCATTCCCCTTCCCATTTCTCTTTCTGTTAACTTGCTCTAGCTCTTACCTTTCCACTTTGAATAACTATACTTCCTCTCTCAATCTCTAAGTATGTATTACAGTTCTCAAGTAAGAAAATATATAAATATATATATAAAGAATTATGTATAATCTATATAAACATATTTATAATAAGTACTTAAAGTATACATATAGTATATATAGTATTTAAAGTGTGTATATATACTTTATTTATTTATTTAGTTGGAGAGAGAGAGAGAATCTCTACACCTATAACACACGTGTGTGTGTATGTTTGTCTGTGATCTTGGGGAAATAGCTGAATATTTATAATTATATTTTCTCGCCACATGGCCGTTCTGAACTCAGAAGCATATAGTGTCTGTCCTCCTATCGAATCATTTTGTTTTTAAAAGCAGATGGATACTAGCTCTTACCTGGTTCTGGGGAAGCTGTAAGTCGGTCTATAGAACGTGTTTCATAGGCTTCAGCACAACTGAGCTGTGTCTTCAACCTGACAAGACTCTATGCTGTTGGTTCATGGAGAAGGGAGCTCAGTGTAGTAGTTAAGGTTCCCTTTTCACATGCATACACCCAAAGCCTAAAGTTGTAAGAAAAAAAATGCGGGCTTACAGACAGAGAAAAGATCATGTCATCCAAACATTTAGGTCTCACTGTTTTCTCTTCAGCTTCACATGTTCACTTATTCACACTTTTTCTCTTTAAACATCTGCACCTGACCAGAGTCTCTTGCTTTAAAAACAAATACGTCTCTTCTCATTATTCACTGTTCAAAACGTCCCACTTTCCACACATCCACTAATATAGAGAACATGAGCATAACATTTCCTGATGCAAAAAACAATTATTCAGACTTAAAGAAATTTCAATAAGTTTTTATTGTAATATTTAACAGTAATAAGATAAATAAAACTCAGAAAACTGATATGATTATCATTATTTTCAATAACATTCTTTTATGTGTTAAAAAATTATAGTATATATTTATATAATATATAACTACTATATATATGTATATATATATTCATCATCATGGAACTACTGAAAAAATGCCAAATATATGTAAATGAAAATTAAACTGACCTAACATTCCAGGAGACAGAAGTAACCACTGTTTTCTATTTATTATATTAATTATAGACATTTTCCCTATGTTTCCATGCAGAATTCTTAGGCTAAATTTGTACACGTGTGTGTGTGTGTGTGTGTGTGTGTGTGTTTGTGTGCAAGTGATAGATCTGTCTACCTCACCAAGCTATGGGTACAAATGCAACATACAAGTGCCAATAACCACAATTTTATTAACATTTCTCACCTGCTACCCCTGGATCTCCAAGTCTTCTCAACTATTTCTTTTTCCATTTATCTTAAGACATCTTCAGGAGTGTCTCCCATGTGCTCAGTGATACATGTGGAAGAATTATCTTTTTACACACTACAGAGTGTATCCTTATACTGTTTTCTTTTCCTGGTCACCTTGCTGTCATTTACTGCTAGAACTTCTCCCAGTACCAATAATCTTTACAGGCTTTGGCTACATCTACTTGGCAATGCTATTCCATTTTCCATTCAACTATATTTATTGGCATGACTTCTCATTTGAGTGGATACTGAATTTCTCCAATGCTATTCTCTTTGACACAGAAGTAAGATGAGTGTCCTTTTTATATCACACACTGTGATGGAACCAGAGGAGTGGAATCTCTTCTCCAGTTTCAGAGTCCCTTCCTGAAGGCAGCTCTTTCTTTTTTTATTTAAATTTTTATTTTATATTGGAGCATAGTTGATTAACAATGCTGTATTAGTTTCAGGTGTACAGCGAAGTGATTAAGTTATATATATACATGCGTCTATTCTTTTTCAAATTCTTTTCCCATTTAGGTTATTAGGATAAAGAGGTTATTAGGATATTCATATATACACTGGAATATTAGTCATAAAAAAGAATGAAATAACGCCATTTGCAGCAACATGTATGGACCGGGAGATTATCATACTAAGTGAAGTAAGTCAGAGAAAGACAAATATCATATGATAGCGCTTGTAAGTGGAATCTAAAAAAAAATGATACACATGAACTTATTTACAAAATAGAAACAGACTCAGACTTAGAGAACGAATTTATGGTTACTGGGGGGGAAGGGTAGGGAGGAGGGATAGACTGGGAGTTTGGGATTGATATGTACACACTGCTATATTTAAAATAGATAACCAACAAGGACCTACTGAAGGCAGCTCTTTCTGGCCCCCTAACATTGCCACCATGAGCTGGTTTTGGAGATCTGTGGCTTGCCATCTTCCCCGTTAATTTGGCCCCAGTATCATGGACACACTCTCCTCTGCTTTCACCAAAACCCCCAATATATTTCCACCACTGAAATGGGTTTGGAGAGTCCAAATATCTGCCAATCTGTGAGGATATGCCGAAATCCCATTTGTGGGTCCAGGGGTAGGTCTATCTGGAATATATGCCAGATTATAACATATAAGCCAAACTCTTTTCTCAAGGATCTTTTGGAAAAACTTACCTTTTGTAATATTTCAACCATTTGTGATTTGGTCTTTAATTTGTTTTAGCACTATTTTTGCCTCATTTTAACAAAATTTTAACTTTGTAAGTAGTAAAATATATTGATATGTGTTTGTAAGTTCTTTATGTTATTTTATATTAAGACAATGCACTCCTAAGTTGAGGTTTATTAAATATTCACCTTTTCTTTCATCTTTTAGGATTTTGTATTTTATGTGTATCTCTTTTATTCATCTTCCATTAGTTTGATGCCTGCTGAAGTGGAAGTACAGCTTAATATTCTTTCTGCACAAAAAATTGGCGTGGAGAAGCCTTCTAAAGGTACTGTGATAGCAATAGGGGAGTCAGACGTGGGTATAAAAATTGGGGATTCGTACGTTCCTCAATGAACTTGAAACCTTTAGAGGAAAACACATGTAAAACACAAATCTACCCAAATATTAAGGGATGCCAAAGGTGATAGTTTTGCTGTTACTATTTTTAATACTTAACATTTACCAAGTGCTTTCTGTGAGCCTCACACTAGGAAGACCTATTATAAATTTTACTAATTAATACAAGGTTTAGAAAAGAGAGGCAAACATGCCATCCAGTTTTTCTGGCTTGGGAAACAGGGTAAGTGATGACATAATTAGCAAATGCCCTTTATGAACTGATTTAGGGAGAAAAATTTAAGTTTGATTTTGGACAGATTGTTTGATGTGCCCCTGAGAATTCAAAGAGATGTCTCAGAGAAGTGTCTGAGTGACCTTAGCAAGAACCGTCTCACTGGAATGATGGAATCAGAAAACAAATTAAATTGAGTGGAACAGTGAGGAGGAAATAAGCGATAGAAACGGAAAGTGCTCACAAAACTCCATAAAAAATAAGTTGTAAAGTAAATGAGAGATAGAGTGTGAACTGGAAAAGAACGGAGTCAAGGGAGTGTCTGTGTTTCTAAGAAGATAATTTTAATATGTAATAAACATTGAAAGGTAGAGTCCAGTATAAAATGACAAATGGGTATCCAGAGGCTGTCCGAGAAAATCTATGACCAGAGAGCTGAGAGGAAGAAAGGGATGTGATTAAAGGCGGAGTCAAAGGAATTGGCTACAGAGAAAACCAGAGTCATTCATACATTAGAACCGTAGGGAAGGAGGTCCACGTAAATACACATTGATTAATTTGTTGGTGTCGACTTGAGAGCCTTTTGACCAGATCCCTTTCATCTGCTAAGGACCTTGAAAGAAAGTCAAGAAGGTTAAAAGTAGTGATTGAGGAGAATGAGAGAGTGTAGCATGACGAAGGAAATAGAATGCTGCTGATCAAAACAGAGGAGTTAACTGTGGGTGGTGACGTGACCAGGAGTTCATGGCAGTGCAGTTCCTCTGGGCAACGTCCTTGCTTCGGGTGTGATTCAATTAAGCACAAGAAAGACACGGATAAGCATGAGAAAGACATGGTTTCAACCAAGGTTGGAATTCTACATACAGATGGGATGGAATGGTAGGGAGCTTGAATGCTTTGTCAGGAGAATCTCAGTAATGGTTTCAAGGGGTGTGAGCGATGGATAGGAGAGTTTAGCCTGGCCCCCGAAATGGCTTTTAACATTCGTTTCCTTAAATATACAAATTATAATTTATGACAAAAATGATTTTTTGAAAAATGACTTGGCAAATTGAAATAATTGAAAACCACAGGAGAAGGGCAAAGATAAGCTTGTTAAGGTTATTTATGCATGAATAAATTCAACCAAAATGTCTGAAAACCTTCTCTGGAGAAATTGGGAGAATGTTTCCCTGCTCTTTAAGAAGGCCTAAAGCTAGTTAATATTGGTGTGATGACATGTTCATCTTTTATAATATGCTCTAACCTTTTCCTTGAGAGACAATTTAAATAGCGAGCTGTGAATATAGTACTTTAATTAAGCCATCTCTTCTTTACAGCTCTGATCTTATGTTCGAATATATTCTGGGGAGAATGAGCTATACTGTAAAAAATGTTTAGAATCTTGTTTTATTCTGCATCTTTTAAATATATTTATTATATGGAGGAATAATTAATCTACCACAGCAGAAAATTCTGTCTCTAATATTTATCAAATTTATATCAAACACCTTGAAAACAAGTTGGTGTAGAAAAATTACCAGTAAAATGATTCAATAAGATGAAGTCTCTGTGTGTGTGTGTGTGTGTTTGTGTGTGTGTGTGTAGGAATGTGATTATTTATGTGAATTCACACAGATTTTGGACTAGCAATGTAGAAGTCCAGTAGTAAAGTCAGTATCTTGGTTGTGGGTTAAATAGCTGGAGATACCCCAAATTTAAAGTTTGAGATAGCAATAGGGCATAATGGACATGTGAATAAAGAAATAACTAAGCTGGAAGCTTTAAACTTCCAGCTTTGCAAAAATGTTACACACTGACTTTTTTATTAAGGGGGCTCTGTAGAAAGAAATGATAACTCTTGCTTTGTCAAGTGTAGTGGCAATAGTTGTGAGGCAAAGAATCCGTCCCGATTAAGTGTTATCCAATTACTGTCAGCAATTTCCACCACTAGCCAGAAAGTGTTACGTTAATAGTGTTCATTTTAACAATGATAAAAATACATTTCTTACGCTATGAAAATGTAGTCATTTTTTTCTATCAGTAATTTTGAATAGTAGTGTTTATTGTAAATGATAAAGATAGAAACTTTGCTGAGAAACAGGAAGATTCTACAAAAATTTTTTGACTGTGTAACACTGACCCATATAAATGAACACAGAACAGGTTGCAAAATAATGTTCAAATTAGGTTTTAGTTGAATTAATATATTTTATTTTATAGTGCTTCAAAAATAAGTAAATTCAGACAGCATGATTATGGAAGGAGGACAGTTTCTTATAAAAATAAACAAAAATATGTTTGCCTGTTACTTAGGGGAAAAAGTCAACTTCCCATATCCTAGTCAACAACAAAATAATTCAAGGTAAAGCCAAAAGTAGTGCCAATAAAAACCAAACAAGGATGTATTGTGAGATGGGAAGTTTGTAGGACTTTATGAGGTATAAAACAGGCTGGATCAAACAAATGAAACACTTCACCAGTCTGGTTCACTATCTAAAGAAAAAAAAAAAAAAAACTGTCAAAAGTAAGGGAAAATGTCACGAAATGTCAGAGCTAGAACTCCTACAAAATAAACCAGAATATTTTCCTAGAGATAAAGACTGCTGTGCAAACCTATTGGAACTCTATAAATCAAATTCATGAAAAAGGGACACCTCAATAAGCTAGCATGTCAACATTAATAAACAGAGTCAAATAGAACATTAGAGTAGGAATGAAAAAAGGAAAAGAAGTGGAATTATTTCCAGTTGCTAGGCTTTGCAGCAGTATGTTTGCATGGGTTCTAGAAGGTGCGAGTGGGAAAGAAGAAAGACAGTATTAGGGAAATAAGTGGGTGCATAGAATAGGAAAAGAAGCATTGATCTGTAGATACTGGAATTTTTTTTAAGATGAGCAACTGTGAATAATAGCTACCGTATACTGAGCCTGGTTATATGACAGCAACTCTGCTTGCCACTTATAATGTTATTTCATGTTATCCTCAAAATACTTTTTTAAACTGTGTTATTATTCCCTTTTAGAGAGAAGACTAGATCAGAAAACATGTATCAACTTACCATTGTCGCAGTGACCGAGGACCTGGACGGAGCATGAGTCCAGCCAGAATACAGTATTGTAAATGGTAATATGTTCACTCATTCTTTTGTATTGTCATTCTTCTGCTTATCTAATTTGTTTAGGCAGCAAAATTGTGGTTTTGTACTCAGAGTATTCAAAAAAATCATTGCCAATGGTATCACAAAGTATGCAATGAAGAAATAGTGAGTTTTTAAACATAGAAAGTATATTTCCATATTAAATATTCAGCAGATAAATCCACATTGCAGCTGTGAAAATATGAGAGTGATACTGGGATTCTTTTCAGGTAATAAACGATATAAGGTGAAACGTTACCGATTGGACACTATGACCTCAGTAGAAACTTATGTTAGTCCCTGTAGAATGACCGATGATTAAGTCACAATAATTTGACCTCTGGGTGAGATTGTATATTAATCAGTGAAGCCTTAGAAAATATCTGTCAAACATTAGGGTTTTGTTTTAGCTCTGCTACTGCTGAGCTATTATTCTCACAATAATTCATCAAAGGTTTAATTGCTTAAGGCTTCTTCATAATGAAACAATGTCATCTGCACAGAGAGTGATGATTGCCTCCTTATTTATGGTGTTAGAAAGGGCTGCATCCAAATTATCTAAATCAGTAGATACGTTTTCCAAATTATTTTCTGCATCACGTGGATCATATTTATAACACAGTCTCATGGGTGACATCACTCATTACACAGAATAATTCTAAAATGTTGGAGACGTAGCAGGGCATATTACCCTAAGGTAATGCTTCTCGAATCAGGCTGCTCATTTTGGTCACTTGTGGAATCCATAAAAATACAGTTATCAGATATTGTACATCCCTACAATTCTGATTCAGCATAGCTGAGAAGAACCTAGGCATAGAACATGTTTGTAGAACTCGATTTGGAAGCGTAAATGGTTTTGAAAACTATTATTTAAGGACAATATAGAACCTTTTGTATATCAAGTAGAGTAAGCTATTTAGTTCAATAAACAAATAAATAACTATGACAATAAAACTCCAGAGATAATTCTGATATGCTACCTGAACATAGATTTCTAGAATGGGCCTGATCAAAATGCTGGCGGGTAACTGTATTTGCAGACTTTGAATTCCAGATCTGTGCATGAGTATGCACATTTATTTTTCCCTCATGCCCAAATCTATTTGAAATAGCAGAAAAATAAAAAAATATAAATAATTCTATAAGGGTCTAGAAAGAAAAACTTTGCAACTCCACTAAAGCAAAAGAGAAGACTTCTGAGTGATTGCTCCCAAAAGAATCCTGGAGGGACGAGGAGGGCAAAAGTAACTCAGAAATTGGGAACAAGAGAAGCTGTGATTCAGAAAAGAGTTCAGGTGAACGAAATATGGCACACTTGCACCAGGCCATCTCTGAGAGGCTGATGTTCCGCCTCTAAAGACAAGACCTTTTAATAACGTCAAAGCCTGTAACTATTCTGACAAGGTGGAAAATGTGTAATGGTGGCTCTCCATGGAAGGATCCGGGTCTAGAGAGAGGGCCTGGGAAGTGCCCAGAGATCTTCCATTTGAGACAAAAAAACAAGGCGCTCAAAGATCCAAATTGCAAACTGCGCACGTCATCAGTTGCTCAGGCCAAAAATCTAGATATCAGCTTTGATCTATCATTTTCCCTCACACACACCAACACCTGATATATCAGACATTCTTGCTGGCTCTAAATGCAGAACTTCCCTCCCGTTTATTCCGCCTGCCTCTCCATTTCCACAGCTGCTGTTCTGTTCCATGCCAGCGTCACGTCCGCCTGCCTGACTGCAAGCCTTTCTCCCTGGCATCTTCGTTTGCACTCTTCTTCCTTTGCTAACTAATCTCCAAACGGCTCCCATGATAATATTTTAAGAACATATCAGGTCATGTTCTCCACTTGTTTAGAGCCCTGCCATTGTTCTCATTGAAAGTTGAAATAAAAAGCAAACTCCTTTCTGTGGCCTGAGAGGTGTTGCACGTTCAGGTCTTCACATCTTTATAGGTAGCTGTCTTCCCTCACAGGAGGGTACTCTTGATTTTTATGCTATTTTATAGTCCTAGGTATATGATCCAAGATAGGACGTGTCTTCTTTGATTATATGATAAGTGTGAAATTGTACACAAATCTGTAAGTAAACATAATAATTTATGTCAGCCTGTTGATGCTCCATTGCTTGGAAGAAACGAGCTATCTTTTAAGAAAATATGGATAAAATACTGCAATGTCTTAGACCACAGAGGGCCATTACTAAATGCAAAAATTTATTTTTCTCCTCTTATTTTTTCAGGTTCCATGTTTTACTGAGTATGGTTCACAGCAGAAGAGCAATATTAAAAGGAAAAAAAAGTTTTCATTTTCAACTTGTTCTAAAATATCCATCACTGAAGTAAAGGTAAGCAAAGAAGAAACAGAAATACTAAAAGTCCTTAATTATAGATGTAAAATTAATAACTCAAAGATTGTCACATACTTTTCCACTGAGTGATATTTATCTGCGATGATAAATTAGCTTCAGCAACTATATTCTTCTCATATTGAAATAAACATGTCTGGGGAAATTCATATTTCCTATGAATAATATTTTGATAAGTCAATACAGTTGTTTGTATTCAAGCCTCCCCAAATTTAAAATTCAGGTGATAAATGCTCAGAAAATATCCATCATGGTTCTGGAGACATCTGAGGGATTGTTACACGAGTCAGTAAGAATGATAAATAAGATCTAATAATGATGTAAGGCATACCGTCATCATCCTAAAATTGTGGTACAGAAATGATTTTAAGTAGATAAGAATGTGACCTATTAAAAAAGTTAAAAATTATATAACTTGATTTACCAAATTTACTATAATTGAAATCTGAATAAAGAATAGCATAAAACATTAAACAAAGGATTCATTTAAAAATAGTCAAGTAGCTATTTGAAAATGAAGTTAAACACTGAGAAAAGGCAAATGGTCAATAAGATTTTATTCTTTCACTCAAGCTGCCATATTAAAAGAAGAAATCTCAGATATTTGTAGCAGTACTTGGAAATATCTGTATTGCCAGAAAAGTACCCTTTCATTTGGGGGCTTGGTCACTTATTACTCTATAGAAGCTAAGTGTTAATCCCCCTGAAATTTGACAGGTCTAACTAGTTTAACTTAAACTTTGTAGTGGAAAATCACTTTGTCTTTGGTGTGGAATTATAGTATACTCCGTTCGGTATATCACTCAAGAAGAAAGGCTTAATAAGAAGTTAGGCACTAACCAATACCTATATTCTGTTGTTTTGTTGGATGTAATTAGGTAAGGGGAAAATGGCACTAAAGAACCAAGGTAGATTATATTTTAAAATAGTTTCTTATCTGTAAAGTTTTCACCAGTGTGGCAAAATGACCGGTTTTTAAGAAATCAGACAGATTAAGAAGTTTGTTGTTAGAGAAAAAACACGTTAGCAAGTAGAGACCACAGGTTCTGATCATGACGGAGTAATCTATAACAGAATCAGCTGCTTACTGAAAAGGACTGTCAAAACTGTGCTAAATATATAAAACCTCTATTTAAAGGCATTGGAGAGATGCCAGTGCAGTCAGGATGGGCAAGGATAAAATTCTGAAGAGAAGTGAGATGAATGCAGAGTAGAGCTACACATTCACTCTATTTTGTTCTTCCCCGAGGACATTTGCTAATTCTCAGAGTGGTGGGGAATAGAATACGGAGAATGAAAAAGGAGTAATACTAGGATAAAGAGATGGGAGTTGATGTTAAAAGCTTCCAAAGCAGGTGACACTTAAGCAAAATTTCAGAGAAACCCCGTGCAGTTGAGCCATTGTACTAACTTTGAAGTTCTACAGGGCAGATGAGAATTATAAACTGAAGGCTCTGTTTCCTTGAGAGTAATTTTGAGATTTTATGTGAAGAAAGAAGGCTAGCACCTGACTAGATATTGACAAGATAATTCTATGAGATGCTTAGTGCATCTAGAGCTGTGCTGAGAAAGAGCTCATGTGATGGTAGTTAGATTAGGGGAGGATCATGCTTACAGATCTGTTTACAAGCTGGCAACATTCTGGCATCTCAGGAACTAAGCACCCTTGGCATGAATGTTGGACTTCTGAAAACAGACACCTTCCGGGTGATGGAGGTGAAGTTTTCTTAAGTGGCTTCGATCAGAGGAGCCATGGAACCAGAGTAGGGGATGAAGAAGAGTGGCAGAGAACTCATGCTGACAGATCTCTAAGCACATGCAGGTATATTATTACTTAGAAAAGGTTCTAAGTGATAATCGAGGAATTTTTTAAGAGGCTACTTTGTGTGCTATAGGTTTATGTGTTGTATACAAACAGCAAAGCTAAAATACATCCTAGTTGGATTATCATTAAAAATTAATATGATTCCATGGGAATTCCCTGGCGGTCCAGTGGTTAGGACTCGGGACTTTCACTGCTGTGGGCCCAGGTTCGATCCCTTGTTGGGGAACTAAGATCCCTCAAGCTGTGCAGTACGGCCAGAAAATAATAATAACAATACGATTTCAGTCCTGATCACAATGCTAACACACAGATGTTGTGTCAACATTACAATCACGTAAACTTAAAAACGTCAGACCTCTTCAGAAGTAAATAAATAGTAAAATCAAGGCAGGTACTTCTTACTGCTATTGTTTCCACATAAATCTCAACTAATCTTACACAAGTATGTGGGTGATAGCCAACCAACCAATAAACCTTCCATCTCCACAAGAGCAGCTTATAGGATAAGAAAACACACTGACCTGGTTTGACATTTCAACACATAATTTAAAAATAAATAAGTCTGGAAATTACAACAAATCATTTCTAATCGTAGCATTGTACGGAAAGAGAATTCAGATTCTGAAGTTGTAGAGAGCATTGGGAATGTGAACACATCCTTAATTTCATCAGCATGTGATCTTTAATTGATCCCCAGCCACCAGAGAGCTAAGAATTATCGGCGAAGATAAAATAACCCTGAACTGGGATTCAGGAAACACAAATTCTAGTCTGGGCAAATCAATTAACCTATTGACCCTTAGTTCCCTCAGATAAAGAATAAGGAAGTTAAACTAAATTATCAGAATGGAATTTTCCATCTGGGCCAGTCTGTGAATTTTTTTTTGTTTTTTTAAGGACCATCAGTTATTTTTCAATATCTTCATAAGAACAGGAAAATGACAAAGTCTTTGCTCTATTCAGCAGCATATACTTCTTTGCAGCTGATTCCTGAGCAGAAAGAATAATGGACTAACAGCTAATTTGTGGAGTAAAGGTTTGGCATGTCCTCCAGTTAGTTATTCTTTATAAGTCATCTTTTTATTTTTTATCCCAAGTCGGTGATCTTCCGGGTAATATCTTGAGAATTTTGGAAATACATTAGCTCTTTCAAAGCTTTTAGGTACCATTGTACTATGCGAGGGAACTATTAAGTAGAACAACCCCTCATTTAGTTGGTATTGTTGAGAATTAGCTTGATCCATTTAGGTAAAATTAGTTCAGTGCAAAAGTTTTAAGCTTCACGTATGAACTTATGACATTCTTTCTGATGGCTTAGAGCTCTCTCTGACTCCCTGGTTTGGGACTGTCTCTGGGACAGTGAAGTTTGTTAGGAAATGCTCCACGCTAACTGATATCTTTGGTTGGGAAATTTTACTTCCTTGAAAGAGCATAACAGAATTTCAAAAGTGATTTTGACTAGAGAGAATAGATATAATTTTAGTTAATATTAAAAAAGAGAGAAAAAAAAAAAAAGAGCTTCATGCTTGGAAGGAAGATTTTGCCAATCATCAACCTAGCTGTTTATTATTATTACTTCAGCAGAAATAGTAGCTATAAGAACCTAGCTCTAAGGACTCTTTTTCCTTAAGGAATTCCTTTTTTTTCCTGTTTTTAAAATTTGTATAAAAAGGAAAGCTTAGTGTAGATCCAGAAATTAATGGGGAAATTACCCTTAGGCAGCTGGTAGTGGATAGTATAACTTTACAATCTGGTAACTCTAAATTTTACAAGTAATTGCAGCCATAAGAGTTGGAACCCACGTTGAAGTTATAATGAAATTACCACAGAAAGGAGCCATCTAACCAACAGAAATCTAGCAAAAAGTTAAAGCTACTTTGCTGCCACCCAAAAGGCATGTAAATAATGTCTTTGAAAACCATAGGGAATCCATCAATAAATTTTATACAGATGTAAAGGATGACATAAAATAGAATTTGTAATATTATCCCCTGATGAGAAAAAAAATTCATTTTTTCTTTAATGAAAAAAATATATCTATCTCAACTTGAACACCTTTTAAAATCTATTAAACTATAATCTACTTAGGAAACCTACATGAGTTAGAGTGAGTTTAAAACTGAACTACTGAACTTCCCTGGTGGCACAGTGGTTAAGAATCCACCTGCCAATGCAGGGGACACGGGTTCGAGCCCTGGTCCAGGAAGATCCCACATCCCGTGGAACTAAGCCCGTGAGCCACAACTACTGAGCCCACGCACCACAACTACTGAACCCCGTGCGCCTAGAGCCCGCGCTCTGCAACAAGAGAAGCCACCACAGTGAGAAGCCCGTGCACCGCAAGGAAGAGTAGTCCCCACTCACTGCAACTAGAGAAAACCTGCGTGCAGCGACGAAGTCTCAATGCAGCCAAAAATAAATAAAATAAATAAATTAAAAAAAAACTGAACTACTAATCTCATTACATAGGCGTATATTCAGTTAATAGAAAAGAACCCTTATGAAAAATTGAATTCATAGCAAATTATCACTGATATCTTTGAGAACAAGTACTACATCTATACGTAAAGTATTTATACTAGATACTTTTGTTTTACTTTATTAAAAAGCTGTGACAAATTTCTCAAAAGTTATATCACATATCACAGATGTTAATTCAAATTGTGCTTCAAAACTGATATAAAAATCTATAAATGCTATATTCTTGATATGCAGGGGATCTTGTATTTTCAGACACAAGTCTATCTGTTTATGAGTCCTTTATACCTTTAAACTTTACTTAGAAATGATTAAATTCTAAAAATTATTTTTTGTAAAATCCCATGCCTTTTTCTCTACAAGTGATATGCATACTTTTTCAGTAGATACAATTTAGAATAGAAATAAAACATAAGTTGATTATAGTGGTTCAAGGTAAAGATAGATTATTATGGATTGGTGTAGTCAGAGAAAATTTAGTGGAGAAAAGAGTTAAGCTCACTTAAAGGAAGGGATTTATCAGAATTGAGCCTCGTGTCTTAAAAAGAAGCAGGATATGCATATAGACAGACATTAGCATGGCATATGTAAGAATGAGGAATTAAGGCAGACAATACAAGGATTTATATAGAAAAGATCAGCGGCAAAAGGTAAACAGATTCTGTCAGTTTTTAATAGAGAAATAAAATTGTTTAGGCTTAATGGAAGAAAGTAGGGAGTCAATGTGTCTGATCTTTACTTTTTAATGTTGGATAGGGGCATGAGGCAGACATTATTTTAGGAGGATTAATCTTCTAAGAATATTCAGCCAGCATCTGAGAAAGGAAAAATAATCACCAGAAAATACTGAAAAACCATTTTAGTAATAATTCTAAGGTAAGAGTATGGGCATCTGGTTTCTGTACAGATAAAATGTAAATAAAGGAATGGGAAACCAAAAGGGCCAAGTAGTGTTCAGGCCTGGGCAGAGGCAGTAGGGAGATGTATTGTTTCAGAGAATTTCAAAACAATAATAAAACTGAATAAAAGTTTATCTGTTTCTAATGTCAAAGATAAAATACATTTTCTTGAAGAATTTTGGTCTAAGTACCAAACAGTTGCCATCGTTACTGATGAGTTTTAATCATACATACACAAGCTTTACCTTAGCCTATTTTAATTACTTTTCCTTAATAAACATTGCAGTTACAAGGATGTTAATTCAAAGAACTTCTAGTTATAAAATCAACTCCCATTACCCATGGCCTCCACTATACCATTTCACGTTCATTTCAAGAGTCAGTTCATGAGAATTTGGAATCCTTTGACCTCATTTCAGGTAGTTTGTGTTTGAAAGCCCTAAGGGATTAGATATTTCTTCAGTAAAATGTAGTACTTTTGAAATAAGCAGAGGGTATGGTGATTTTTAAAATGAAGAAACAGAATTTGAGTTATTTTACTTCTGTAATATTTACTTATTATTATTAATTTGTATATTTTCAAATGACATGATTTTATATATATATATATATATATATATATATACACACACATGAGATCCAGTAAAACAAAATTGTCACTTCTTTTCTGACTATTATTATTTGTTTCATTTTAGGATTATTACTGAAAATAATTTTCCTGTATAGAAAAAGTGAGTGTTAGAAAATAATTCACTCAGCTGTCAAAATGTTAAATATACTGCAGAAATAAAATAATAGTAGAGGCATTCGTAGGCCTATATATAAGATAAATGAAGTAGAATCATCAAGGGAATTTTTGTGCTTCTTGTTTAGAGATTAGGAATATTAAACATAGTAAAGAATTTGGAACAAGGAATCAGTTATCTAGTTTGTGAATAGAAAGAATGGGGAGAAAAGATAGTGAGTTTGGTTTTTTGCATATTTGATTTGATATGATGATGGTTACTGTAAGCTAAGATAGAACATATACATTTATAAATCTATGTATACATATGTATTATAGTACTTTATATTGCATTATGGTAATTTGGTGAAATGTTTATTTCTTTGGGTATATTGTGAATCTCTGATATTTAACCAAGAGCATGACATGAAGCAGCTACTCAAGTGCTCAAAGATTGAGTACATGAACACATGTGGAAAAGTTTCAGACGTGAGAACAGGTGAGCTATGAACGCCAGAGATGTGTATTTTGCAATTAGATTGCTCTTTTCTTGAGGCTGACCAATAGGGTCTTTAAATTTTTTAAATTTATTTTTTAATAAAAATTGTATGTATTTAAGGTGTACAACATGATGTTTTGATACACATATACACAGTGAACTGATTATTATGTCAAGCTCATTACCATATCCATCACCTCACATAGTTACCTTATTTGTGTGTGTGTGATGAGAGCACCTGAAATCTACTCTCTTGGCAAATATCCTGCATACAGTATATACTATTAACTGTAGTCACCATGCTGTACATTGTATAGCTAGAACTATTGCAACTTTGTACCTTTTGTCCAACATCTCCACATTTCCCCTCCCTCTCCACCTCTGGTAACCACCATTATATTCTCTGTTTCTATGAATGTGAATTTTTTGATTCCACATATTAAGAGATCATGGGAGTGTTTTTCTTTCTGTGTCTGACTTATTTCCATAGCATAAGGTCCTTCTAGTTTTGTCCATGTTACCTCAAAATGGCAGTATCACATTCTTTTTTAGGGCTGGGAAGCCATCTGGTCCTGGGGTTTTCTTTGTTGGGAGGTTTTTGATTACTACTTAAATTTTCGTATTAGATGTTGGTCGGTTCAGGCTTTCTATTTCTTCTTGATTCAGTCGTGGTAGGTTATATGTTTCTAAGAATTATCCGTTTCTTCTATATTATTCAATTTTTGCACACCTGGGGTCACTGCAATACTCATCTTTAGCTTAGATTTTACTTCCTCAAAGATATTCTCTGAGCATCTTACTAAAGAATCTTTCCCACTCACCATCTGTTGCATCACCTGTGTTTATTTTTAAATTTATTTTCTATATAATTTCAGTTAACACTAGTTGAAAGTATGTATTTTCTTACATATTTACTCCCATTAGAATACCAGGTTCTGGTTTTTCTCCTGTCCTGTTCACTTGTGTATTAAAAAAATAGTACAGTGTTTAGCACTTATTATTTTTTTAGAAAGAATAAGATCATAGATTTTTCTATAAATACTAAACATTAAAATTGAAAATATTTTTAAAATAGTCATTCTTTGGCAATATAAATGCTACCATGTGATTTACCCTTCAAATTTTACACTTGCTGTGTGAAAGCTTCAGGTGATCCTTCATAATATTTACAAAAAACATGCATTGATTATTGCATTAATGACTTAAAATACAGTGTCTTACACCAGGGCCTCACGATATAGAAATTCTATTGTAGAAGAGCTAGATATAGACAAGATGGAATAAATAAAGCTCTTTATTCAGGCTGAGAAACTAGAAGAAGGAGAAGCACACTGCTCTTAGCGGAGCCCAGAAGCAAGGAAGAGACACTGCTAGCGAATCACGCAGCAAAGCTGTTTCCTGTGCATCACTGCCCCTACAAAGAAACATGGAACTGCTTTTAGTTTTGATGCTTGGTTACTTGGTTCACTTAGATTATCTCTATTGTTCACTTAGATTGTCTCTATTATCTGATGACTTTGGTAAAATTACTCATAACAGAAAATCTATGAAAGGCAGACTCATGATCATGACTATATCTCAGAAAGATAATGCCTTTTCTTGACATATACTATACACATACTGTCTCCCTACTGTGCATACTCTGCTGTAGAGCATGAGCTTCATATAAGGATTTTTAAAAATTCTAAAGAAAGAAAAATACAAAAGCTTCTCATTAAATCATCATATATGTGTTTTCACCATGACTTCTACCGTATACATATTGACTCTACAAAGATTGTTCTTTGTAACAATACTTAAGTTAATATGACTGATCTTAGAAATAATCAAACTCAACATAAACCCACAGGAGCATAAGTCTATGTACGACTGATAGCTAGAATCAGGACCAAGTCTTTCCTGTCTCCTAGGCAGGACCATCATGAGAATGAGGTTTTGTTACCAGGTAAATATTACCCATTATGCAGTTACCTAACCACCACTCAACCCCTTGATTTCTTTTTTGCTTTTCTATTTTGACAGTAGTTCAAGTAAAAAAAAAATTAAATATGTCTCTTTGTTCAATTTTCCTTTCAGTCAATTCTGTCAAAGTGAGAAGACAAGAAAAAACAAAGAAAAAATGTTCAGCATATTTTGATAGATCTCCTTAGAATGCACATGACACCTGTCTAATTATAAGGGATTAAAATGCAACATAGTCCTTAAACAAACAGCCAGCCTGTCTGCCCTTGACAACTCCTTCTGTCTTTTCTATCATGCTGAAAATGAAGGAAAACTTCATGAATATGACCCCACTGATTTGGAATTTGTAAGATTAAGGCATAAAAAGCACAGTTGTTTTAAAAGGTTGCGTGACAAAGTGTATAGGGTATTATTTGGAGAGAAAGAAGTAGAGTCAATTATTAAAATTTTAAACTAAGGGAAAATTGTATTTTCATATATTGTTAATAACCCTCTTTTCTTAATAGATAATTACTGTTAGTTTTGGATTAAAGGAGAGGACTATTTAGGTACCTATTAGCTCTTTTTTACTAAAATATAGGACTAATGTTAAAAGTATAACCTGTGTCTTATTTTTAGAGGATATATTTTATATTTATAATTGTATTTTCATGTAGCATAGTCAAATGAAATATGCCTTCATAGTTATATTATACAGTTATATAAGTTATAAAGTCAATTATTTTTTAAGTTTTTAACTATGTGTGAAGTTTTTTTGCCAATTATTTTCTTCCATTATTTTGAGGGGCTTGTTATATTCCTTAAAATATGTAGCAACATGCTGTGTGCAAGTTAGCCAAATCAACAGATAGTTTAAAAATTGAATTAAAATAAAAATTCTACCCAAATTTTTTCCTCTAATCTTTAAGTACTGAGGAAAAAAAAAAAAAAAAAACACTGTTGTCCCCAGTGTTAGTTGAGTTTCTCCAATATCAAGCCTATTGACCACCAAAGAAATCTACATGTATCACAAAGAGTTTCTGTTTTCAAATCTAATTTAAAATACAGGCAGTTCTTTGTAGCTTAAGAAGATGATTGGAGGGCACAACTTAGGAAAGATACAAAAATCACTGGGCTTTAGGTTTACAGTGAAACTGAATGTATTAGTCAAAGGCCCAGTCAATCTTACTATTTGTTTGATTAACCTAGTAATCATATATCTTTTAGCCAAACAGAGTATTATATTGCACTCTGACAATGGAAATGTTGTTATTTCATGCAATAAAGCTAGAGCCTGTGGATGAGCTTAATTGTAGTGGGATACTGCTTTCTAATATTATCCCCAAAGTGTCTTAATGTCCCTTCAGTTCAAATCTGCTTGTTGCTTCTACTATTTGCCATCTCAGTAAGCATCACCATCAATCACTCACACCAGAAACTTGAGAGTCACCCCGTTCTTCCAATTCTCCATTCTTCCCCTCAACTTCTTATATTTTGAGTTTTTCTCTATTCTCTTTATCACCTCCATGTTCCACCAATGGAACATAATCTACCATAAGGGCTACTGCAAATCTTCCTATCTGGCCTCTCTGCATCTACTTTTGTCTATTCTAGTTCCTTCAACAAATCACAGAGTATAGTTTTTAAAGCAAAATCTGATCTTGTAAATCCCCTTTTAAAACCATTTATTAAAACAGTATGGTATTGGCATAAAAACAGACACATATCAGTGGAACAGAGTAGAGAGCACAGAAATAAACCCACAAATATATGGTCAATTATGAAATTAGGCGAAATAGTTACCTATCCGGTCTTAAAGTCGTGTCCTTGTGTGCAAGCATCCCTATGCAGTCTGTGTGTGTCCAGGGACTTTGGTGAGAGAGCTGGACATGAAGTGGGCATGGGTGCGCTGATGGCCATTGCCTTGGTGTAGGGTAGGGCTGGGGCTTGATGGGCCAGAGCTGGAGCCTGTTCTGAGCCAGGGCTTCTTCCTGGGTGCAGCGGAAGTTGCTGCCTTGGCGGGGGGAGGGGTCAGTGCTGGTGGTGGCTGGAGCCAAAACCCAGTGCAGCCGTGTCTTCTCACGTGGTGCAGTGGCGTTTACTGTCTTGATGGGGTGTGGAACCAGGCTCATAAAGGATGGCGCCTAAGCCCCACTTGAGCTGCTGCTTCTCCCTGGCGTGATGGTGGTCAGTGCCTGGCTGGGGGACAAGGCTGGGTACTGAGGGCCTGAAGCCATAGTTAGGAGTGTGCTGCAGCTTCTCCCCACTGGATGGCATTCTCCTTAGATGGGTTTGGGACCAGGGCTCCAGGTTGTCAAATGGCTTGAGCTGCAGTCCGGAGTGAACTGCACCTTCTCCGTGGTGTGATGGCAGTCTCTGCTTTGGCAGGGAGTGAGGCCAAAGCATGAGGGGTTGGAGCTGGTGCCCGATACAGGTAGGGGGTTTGCTGGGGTGGTCCTCACATGCAACCAGAGCACCAGGTGTTTTCAATTTTCTGCTTCTGTACCGGGATTGGGAGCAAGCAAGTCTGCACATACTTCACATCAGAGTCTCGGTTTCTTACAGCTCTCAGGTAAGTCCCACCGGTTTTCAAACCAGTCAAGGGGTTTTTCTTCCTGCTGCCAGACCCCAGGGCTGTGATACCCAATGTCGGGCTCAAACCCCTTGTTCCTTAGGGAGGATCCCCAAGCTGTGATATTTCTTCTTTTGGGTCACCTACCAGGAACGTGGGTCCTGACTAGATTTCTCCTCCCCTCCTACCAGACTCCCGGTGGTTCTTTCTTTATAACCTTGGTTGTAGAACATCTGTTCTGCTAGTCTTCAGGTCGTTCTCAGAGAGAGTCGCTCCATATGTAGTTGTAGCTTTGATGTGTTCATGGGATGTGGCAAGTTCAGCATCTTCCTACTTTGCCATCTTGATCCCGCCTCCTTCTCCGTGTTGTCTCTTATTTCCCCGCAGGTCAACCTGTGTTTATCCACAAGGCAGTGGCAAAATTTAAGCATGCTAAGATTCTTTTGACAAAGGTTATGATTTGTACAAGGCCACTTCTATCACATTCTATTAGGGAAAAATATCATAAAGGAAGGCCAGAACAAATAGAAAAATAGAGTACATTTTAACGGGAAGAGCTTCAGAGTTTCATTTCCAGAAGGTGTGGATAAAGAGATGGAAAAACGTATTCACATTTTTACAATTTGTCACACTATAAGAGAAGTATTAAAATCAGGTCTATGTGACAATAAGACATGGTCTTAGCTTTCCAGAAGCTCTATAATATGATTAGAAAATGGGCATGTTGTAGGAACTAGGATGAGGAAAATGCAGTAAGAATGTAAATAAAAATAAATATTATCATGAGAGTAGGGGGTATCTTCAGGTGTAGTTATAACTCTTCCTTGACTTAAAAGGACAAAAAGACTATTCTAGCAATGCTGTACTGGTCTGAAATAAATTATGCTATTTTCTCAGATATAAAACTAACTCAGAGAGTGGCCTTAGTACTGGAAGGAATGGGGTATAGTCATAGTTTCATGGCAACAACAGCAATATGAAACATAAATATTTTTTAAAAAGTGACTCAAACCTGTTTCAGAATTAGACCTGCAAAATTTTCTCACTTCAATATGTGTTGTGAGCACAAAAATAGTGAAAGGAGAGGAAGCAGCTCATTGAATTAAAGAAAAGATGGAAAAAGATTAAATGAGCACCTGTTTCAATTGACATTGAAAATGTTGTGTAGGAAAAACTCATGCTTAATAGTGAATATTAGACTGTAGCAGAATCTGTAAGCAATGGTGACTGAGATTATGTTATGAAATATTTTAATACTTCCCACAGTTAAAATGCAGTTTCAACAATAAATAATTAAATAATGGTATATAAACTATAATTTCTATAGCAAGTATTGGAAAAAATGTAAAAAAGATCTGTTCTGTTTTTTTTTTTTTGGAATACCAACTTTCCAGTTATAACATTTCACAGCTTCTAGAATGCAGTTGAGGCATTCTTATGTCAGTCAAAACCTACTCTTTCAAAACAGGATGTTATTGGTTGATAATTTGTCATTCTGTAACTGTGTCACATGTTTGCTTTCTTTGTTATTTGTTTTTTAAGAAATGTAAGGATATACATCTTCTCTGCTAAATGAATGTAAATATTAGCAAGAATATGAGGGAGTGCAGTCTTTTTGCTTTGGGGTGTGACAAGGTACAATTGGATTCATGCTATTCTTTAGTTCATGTTGTGCAATTAAGTCATTTTTAAATTAAGATATAAACTTCTGGAAGTCCATAAAGTCTTTCCAAGGACTAAGTTCAGTCAACTAGTTTTGAGAGAATTAATTTCCACATCTTCCACTCCCATATATACTTTTTTGTGAAAGTGCTTTTAGAATTTTCCTGAGTTCAAAATATCCTCTCTCCTACTAAATTAAAACAGAAGTGTTAGTCAATTTTTACTAATTTATGCTGTAGCAAAAAACAACTTCCCAATTTCAGTACCTTACAACAAAAAACTATTTGGTACTCACATTGCACATTGGCTGTTGATTAGCTACGTCTGACCTCCAGGTAAATAAAGGTCAGCTTCAAACCTTCTTAAAGTGTCTTCTTAACTCTGTGATCCCGGCTGAAAGAGCAGCACCTATTTGGGACATAGCGGGAAGGAAGTAAACAAACTAGTGGGCGTATACACTGGCTTTCAAAGTTTCTGTGTGGTCCTATCAAATGTCACCCCCCTTCATATTTCACTGGCCAAACATGACTTGTGCCCCAGGCTAAACATGGGACAAACAGATATTCTTCTACATAAAGACCTATGATTCACGTGCAAACTGGCAGGGATGCATCATGGGAGACACTAATAGAATCACACAGAACACAGAAGTCAGACACCTCACTCATCCCAAATCTCATTGTGGTACAGTGTCCCAAAATATAAAAAATATCCCAAGAACCAAGTTAATCACGTATTTCAAAGTATAGTATTTGCATTTGGTAGCATCTCTAATTAATTATACTACTTTAATTTCATAGTACTTTGAGCTTTCTTTTAATTCTTATTCATAATATTATTCTTATTCATATTTACTGGCCTATGTTAGGATGTTCTGAATTCAAAACAAACATTTTAGTTTAGGTATTGAGCCTAACTTTATAAAACTTAACTAGAATGTTTTCCAGATAATAGGACTTTTTTTAATAAAATTTTTACTTATTACATTTTTACATTTTCAATCCATTGTGAGACATGCAGATTTTTACATTTTCAATCCATTGTGAGACATGCAATAACATAGTTCAAACATATACTTGTAAATCATTTTGTGGCATAGTTTTGCCAGCTGTAGCTGAATCTTATTTCATCCTATAAAGTGTTTAAGATTTCTAACTCATATTCACACAAAACTAAATATATTTAAATAGATGAAGATAATTTCAAATGTAAGCTTAATAATGTGTAAAATAGTATTTAATTGTTTTAAGTTATTTTAAGAAGCTGCATCATTAATTAAGCTACTGTCTCTCATTTCAATGTCCTCCCCTTTTACCCTCTTCTATGAAACAAGGAGTGAGGTACTGCAAATCTAATGCCTTCCTCGTTAGTTGACTTCTTAATGAGTTCTACCCAAAAGAAATGTAAGAGAGAGATGGCAGGATCTGAAGATTAAAAAAAAAAGTACTTGCTTCTTCCTGGTTGGTAATACCCTAGTAAATAGCTCTTTCTCTCTTCAGCAGTAATTGGTTTCAGTTTTTGAATTCTAAATATATTGATACAGTTGCCCTTACCGTGGATTCTGAATTTAATGAGTTAGCTCAAGCACCTGGAATTGCCTCCAATTCTTTACTTGTTTAATTGACTTAAACTTGGATTTACAATGATTGAAATGCTATAAGAAATTCAAAGGCAGAAAGAATTTCTTTGGAAGAAAGAAATGTTGGCGTGCATTTATCATGTGTGACCTGCATACCGTCCTCCATTGCATCCTTAATAGAGCCTAGAAGACACCATTCGCTGAGACATTGATAAATACATTAGCGAAAGGAACACCAGAGCATGAAGATCTCTGGGATCTAAAGGCTGGTCCCCTGCAGGCTGGATGTGACTCTGGGAAATGCTGCCATTAAGATGGCTTCCCTATTTTAATGGGGATAATATGAATTTAGAGCACCAAGAGTCAACAGCTCTTACAGACAGGATATCACAATGACCATAGCGGGAAGCGGGGAGACAATAGTGATCAGAATATTTTGCTCTATTGGGACTCTGCTAGGGGTTAATTGAATATGGTGTCCCTGAGAATAAAACAGATTGGCAGTCTACTAACAGGGTAGGCTGTCAGAAGGCTACCAATGTCCATAACAGGGAAAATCTCCAGGTCCAATGCCAGAAATTTAACCTGAGTTGTTAGAGGAGAGTCACAGCCCTCACCATGTGTCCATTCCTAAGTCACTTCACAGGTTGGATCCTTTCTGTTGAAGAGGAAATTGAGTTTCCTGAAAGTTTCAGGTTCTATCACATGATGTAGCATTTTTTTGAACCACTGATGAATATATGGTGCTACTCCTTTCTGACCAAATGCTTGAGTCTAGGAAACAAGAAATGAAAAGGGGATTGGAAACTTTCATTATTATTCCTCATCGTTCACTCAAAAACTTTTGTTTCTAGTGTTACAAATTTGGGATTTGGTGAACTGGAGGTACTAACTCCCAAGGAAATAACTTATGGTTCCATGAAATTGAATACTTAGACTAATATCTGACTTTATTGGGATCTCATATCTTTGTTTCTACAGGCAAATATGAGTGTCACTGTATTGGTTCTGGTAGTTACCAAGGGAAATCAGATTTCTACTATGTAAAGGTGACAGAGAGGCCTTTTTTTTTTTTGACACAGGTGATTCTCTGGGCTGTGTCCTAGTTCCTCTGTGACCAATAGTAATAATGAAAGGAAAACCACAATCAAAAAAGCAGGACTGCTGGGGACTCCAACTCTTCAGGAGTGAAATTTTGGGTCACCCAACCAGGTGAAAATTTCTCAACCACTGAGGCTGTAGCTGAGGAGAAAAGGAAGATGGGATGGAAAGTGAAATGACAGAGAAATGCACTTCGAGGGTAGTTATAGAATTGTAGCACTTATGCATATTGTCTTCCTCACTTGTTAAATATATACGTATGAATTACTTTTCCTTTTCTTCTTATTTCCCCTTATTGTTTTATATAAAGATTATTGTTGGTGACTAACTTTACAATGTAGTCATTAGGTTAAGGAATATTCAAATAGAACTGGCATTCAACTTGAGAAGTAATTAACATCACCCAAATTTGAGTAATGCAACTGTTGATATGTGTATCCCTCTTTTGGGGAAGAGAGTGAAAATCGAGTGGACCTGAGATTGGGGTTTAAATCTACATTTCTTCTTTGCTGACTTCCATTAGGTCCTACCAGTAGGTGAGGCAAGAGGAATATTGGAGGCAGGAGGAAGAGGAAGAGGCATGGCTCCTCCTGTCGGCTTCCTGTTTCTGCCAGCGTCTACTGAGCCACTGCTTTTCACATCAGCAGAGGCTTCAGTGTCCAGCTTCTTCCAGTACAATCCCAGCTCCAGCCTCATCGTCCTCCTTAGAGACGCCACAAATAGCTGGGTAGCATGCGTCCTCAGAGTTTTGAGTCCCGGGTCTTTAGGGCACCGCATTTTGGACTGGTGACAAAGAATTTGTCTGCAGATTAGACATTAAATGGCACTGACTTATGGTACACATGAACACATTTGGCTTCCTCAGCATTTGTTTCTTGCCCTTAGGCAGCAGAGACAAGAATATCTTACTTCTTCCTCTTTTCTTTTCTTTTAATCAGGTTTATGCATCCTCAGCTAATGTGCCCATTCACATAAAACCTCTGAGGTAACCAGCCTCTAAAATGATCCCCAATGTTATTACATTACTGATATTCACAGCCTCCTATAGGTTTCTCCCACATTGTATCAGAAGTGATCTGTGTGGCTAACAGAATGTGGTTGAAGTGATGGTATGTCACTTCTGAAAAATCATTGAGTTTCTTCTTTGCTCTCTTTCAGACACTCACTCTGGAGGAAGAAAACTGTCACGTTATGAGCTGTCCTTTGGAGAGGTCCACATGGCAAAGTCTTAAGGCTTTCAGCCACCACAGAGCAAGAACCTGAGGTCTTCTGCCAACACCCATGGATGCGCCATCTTGTAGGGGGATCTCCAGCCCGAGTCCAGCCTTCAGATACTTTCAGCCCAGCCAGTTGCAACCCCATGAGAGGTGCTAGGCCAGTCCTAGCCAGCTAAACTGATTCAGGATTCCTGACCTTCAGAAGCTGTGAGATATAATAAAGTCCTGCTTATTTTTATGATGCTAAGTATGGGGGTTTATTTGTTACACAGCAAAGAATATATGGTACACCTTCTATCTTGTAAAATTGAATTTTACTTGTCAGAGTATGTCTAGCGAGCTAAATATTGCAACAAAGTATAGACTTTGGGAATATAAAGTAATTGTCTTTATATCTGTCTTCATAGCTCTTCCTAGTTAGGAAGAGTTTTTAAGAGTGGTATATCCAAAGTAAAGGGACCTTCTGAAATTCTTAATTATCAATACTTTGATTATGTTATTAAAAACATTAAGCATGCATAATGCCCTTCTGAAATTTCTAATAGTGACAGTTTATTTCTCTTTATTTAAGAAATGAAAATGAGGTTGATTTTTTTTTTAATCAATAAATTTAGGAAGAAAAATGTCATCTAGTAGTATGTGGTGCTATAGGGCTTGATATGTCTTTTCTCTTCGTTTCACACTTTTTTCTTTATCTGGCCTATAACTTCCTACAAATCTTATTCTCAATGTTGGTATTGTATTGCTTATTTAAACTAAATGATTCTCTCTCCCAGCTCCTCAATTTTGAAATTTCCTTTCAATTTGTTAATTCCATATTTAAAAGCTTCCTGAACTTTATTTGCTCCTTTTTTACAAAAAATAAGGTTTTCTTTATTGTGAGAAATCACATCAGATTCTTTTCTTCCAGCTTAAATTTCTTAGTTTACCATCCAAAATTTCAAATTTACGTCTTTGCTCTTCTAGTCTTCTCTGAAACTGTTACCAGCTTCACTGAGCTGTTGTAACTCTTTACTAAAATTTACAACAACAATAAAAATAGTGATTTTGTAACAAGACTAATCAGAATAACTTTAACGGGAATAAAATTTTACCTTATTTGATCTTTTTACAAGTGTGAAACCTGCTCTATCCCTGCTTTTTCTTTACTGCCTGTACATAGAAGTGTTGTAATTAATTTGTAGTTCATAATTATGTTTTGTGAGCCAAGGCTCATTTGTGTAAATATGTTTTTCCCCTTTTACTATGTCTCCATACTTTGAGAATAATTATGACTCAATCCTATAATTAATTAGTAACTGTACACATTCATTCAACAGATATGTACTGCAGTAAATTTTCATATCACATAAGACACAGACAAAATTATTTTGAATAATGAAAAAGCTATATTAAAGGAGCTTGTATTTCAGTAGAAAGAATAAAGTATACATCTAAATAACTATTGGCAACACGAAGATTTTAGTAACCAATTAATTTAATCTGTTTTGATGAATTATGGCCATAGGTCATTATATGTGTTCAATAAAAGTATATGCTGTTAATAATAAATATGTAAAAATGTCAACAATTTGGTGAGAAATTTAATTTCTCTGAGATATACTGAGTGTTTTAAGTTTCAACATTATAAATGTGTGGTAATAAATCTGTTCCACCAAGAAAAACTTTATATTCTCTTCTAATTCTTCTCTCTCTCTCTCTCTCAGCTCTCCTGCTCCCTGCCTTTCTCTGTCTCTCTCCCTGTCTCTCTCCTCTCTTCTTCTGTCTTTGAAGTTTTCTCTAAGTTCAAATGTCCTGAACTACTGAGGTGGAAGATTCTGTGGTTCTTCTGCAGAGTTTATGAGTTGACTTATAAAGAAAAGATGCTTGAGTTTGGGAAGGAAAGGTTATTTGCAGAATAGGAGGAAATACCTTTAATTATATCTTGGATGTAATTTATGAAAGAAAGAGATCAGGAATGTCAATCCTAGGATGCATAACCAAAGAAGAATCCTTGACTTTGTACCAACTGTTTGGAGAATAACATATCTATTTATATGAATTACATTAAAATGGAAACATTTTAAAGTATGAAATTATTTTACAGACACTTTAAATTTAGTTTTATGATTCTCTCCTTTAACTGACTTTTAAAAATGCACAGCACAGTGACTGTAGCTATTAATACTGTACTGTATACTTGAAATTTGCTAAGAGAGTAGAACTTAAGCATTCTCAAAATGATAATGATAATAATAATAGTAATAATCAATAACTATATGAGGTGATAGATCAGTAAACCAGCTTTTTAAATTAAATAAATATATATTTTTATCAAGCAATTTTTATTTTAATTCTCCATCTTGAATAAATAAAATAAAAAGTGATAAAAAGGTAAATAAGAAATCCCAAATACTTGGAAAAAATTGAAAGATACTGCTAAGACACTTTATGTTAAGAAAAGGAACTTGCAGTTTTCAGCATACATCCAGGGGATAACTGAGAAGGTGGAAATTGAGTTTACAGTGATGTGACATCCAGGGCTGGGTTCTAGTCTAAGCATCCCTTGAAGGACTGGTCGGATTGCCAGAGGTAAAGCACTCTTTGACATGTGCCAAAGGTTTGAATATTACACGCGTGAGAGAAGAGGCAAAAGGCTGAAATCACTCAAGCTACATTCCAACAGCTTCCCTAGTTGGCTTGTGCATATTCAGAATAGATTCCAAATAAATTGTTTCTCCTTCACAGCATGTGATAAGGTTGATATTTCCTACACAGATGCAAGGCCGGCCCTGTGAAAAGGTGTAAAAGACTATTCATTTGGAGTGATTTATGGAATATCAAACACTTTCAACTTGGCCAAATAACTTCTCTTAAACTGTATATGTGTGTGTGTGTGTGTGTTGTGTACAGTTGTCCAAATTCTCACCTTTGACATTGGAAGCTTTTGGATTAAAACAGTACATTTTTCTATTTCAAACAGAAAATTGACAAAGTTTAAGAAGTTTGATAACATCTGCATTGCATGGTGTACATCATGTGCTGGTGCATGTTTTCACAGCTTTTGAGAGGGAAAACCTAGCCATAAGTACTAAAATTTAAAATGAAAATACCATTTTATATAATAAGTTGGCTTTAAAGTTTTCATAATACATACTATAACTCATACTAATTGTGAAATAAAGTATGCACCAAAATTTATTGCTTACAAGTCCAAGAAAACTGTGAACAGCCTAAATGTTCATTAGTAGAATGAAGATTAAAGAGATTAATGCAAAAATATATAATGCAGAAATTTTTAGAAAAATACATCCATATGTGCTTATTGAAGAAAAATTGCCAAGATAAAATACTGAGTGAGATAAAAGAAAAGAATACGTAGTGTGAATTTTTTTCTGTATTAAGTATACTTGCAGGCATACATTTAAATATACATGAATTACGTGGCTCTTTGTCTAACTTAATATATTTTGTATATGCATAGAAATTCCTGGATGGATACACAAGAAACTGCTCTCAGTGGTTACATATGAGAGGTGAGGATAATTAATTTTACATTTCATCTTGTACCATTTCTATTTAATACGATTTTTAGAAATAGTTGTTTTAATAGTATATACCCCTCCTCCCCTCTCCTCTTATTCACATCCTCACACCATTTAATTCCTTGTGCTATCAGAAATGATTCTATTATGACCATTATCTTAGTTCACATCAATAAAAATAACCCAACGAGTCCCAGGTCACCTCTCACTCCTTAGATTTTTCATTTCCAAACACTTTGTCTATTTCTAACCGGCCCCAGCTCTTATTCCTTTCCAAACACTAAAATGTTCTGTGTCCCTGCAATTCACAGTCCGTCAACAATAAAACCTTTATCTTCTCCAATTGTTCCTTCACTTTGTTACTCAACACGAAACCCGTTTTTCCTGGAAAGATTCTGCTTTCTCTGTGGCCCTGTCACGCGGTGGCTAGAGGAGAGATCCGTTTCCTCCTCGTTTCTCATTTCCAGTTCCAGATAATTCTCCTACCACCTTCCTAACACTCAGATCTAACGCTCTTGTCATTAAATTATACCGACCCTGTCTTTCCTTGGTGCCATCTTCTACTAATGACTCACTCTTGTTCTTTAACATTTCACCACCTCTCTCACTGCCATTCTTTGTAACATTATTCCTGTCATAATTGGTGATGATATTAACATGATTGTAATGGCCTAATGGATAATTCCCTCCCTTCTTGTCTTTCAGTGACTTCTCCTCCAATCTTTCTCAGCCATTCCCGCCCTTCATCACTGGAAATAACGGAAACCTCTGCATTATCCTACTTCACTCTTTTACTTCCACTTCTTAACTTTGCAGGTCACTCTCAGTACTCTGACAATTCTTGGACTCCATTGTTATATGTACCTTACTGATCTTATCTCACTTGACTGCTTCCACCACCTCAAATTGTCATCTTCCTAATTACTCACATTAGATTCCATGATCTTATATTACAGTCACTTCCTTGCTACTCTTAAACTTCTTTGCTCCTTTCTCGGTCCATTGGACTCGCTTGCAGAAATGCCAGCTCCAAATCAAATCCGATGCTCTGACTAACCTCTGCCCAGACGGGCGAATATACCTGGAGAAATGCACACAACCAACAACAAACAGCTTGCTAGGGGGATGCTAAGTTTGCAAGCACTTCCCTCAGTGGAACCCTAGTGATGTTCTGCTCTCATGCTATGCTGTAGTCCACTCACTCGCTCACTTAAATAGACTTCTCTTCTTCCATTGAATTTCCAGCATCTCTCTCTGTATCCTTACTCTTATCTAATCATCTTGTTTTTCTTTTCAAGGAAACAATATTAGCATTTCACTGTGAACAACTCTCAACAAGACTCATTTATATATGAAAGAGTTAAAAATAAGTTTGTTTTACATAAAGTGAAAACAGTGGGCTACCTGCTACCCAGCCTGCTTGGGTTTCTACATATTTCACAAACCCCCTCAGGGGCTGGAAGACTCTTCCATGGAAACTGAAAGCATCACAGAACAGAATTAAGAATCCTCTGATCCAAAGAATAGGATTGATACTATCTAAATTCTTGTAGGAGACAAATTACGAAATTCAGCATTTGTTCTCGTTTCCTCCACAACATACACAAGTAATCCACTCCACTGTGCTGGCACAGACAAGCTGCTTTGTAAATGGGAGCTAGCGTTATTAGTGCTGGTTTGTGTAATGCATACTATTGTACATAATGTGCTTGGGCTCAGAAAAAGGAGAGTGGTAGGTGGAAAGATAGAAGTAAGATATTATTTCATAGAATTCCATCACCTCACAGAAGGTTAATATTTTCCCATTTGTTCTAAGAAACTGGGTAGATAAGATTTGTGATTCTCTTACTCCCCCAAATAATAAATAGCAAAGCCATATACATTGCTTCTATCATGAGGAGAGCATAAGTCAAATATAGCACTGGGAACATCTCTGTCTGAGCACTCTGTCTTTTAAGATGTTACAAATAGTTCCCCTGTCTCTATTTTAGTTGCAAAGATTATTCTTTACTGGGCAATATATACCGTACCATTGAAGATGCGTATTTCTCTTTTAGAGAGGGTGACAAGATGGTGTTTTGATAGCAAGAAAAAAACTTGAATTGGATAAAGGATTTTATAAATCCAGTGTGGGCAGGCTTCATAACAGTATACCAGTGAATGCTATCTATTAACAGAATTTGATTTGCTGATGACACAGAAATGTGATATAACATTAGCAAAGACATTTTGGGATCATTCTGGTTTTTGATAATTTTGTGAGTTGATAGAGAGGTGCTGAAAGCTGTGGTCTGCACTTTGATATGATATTTGCCATTCCATGTAGGAATAAACTCAATCTTTTCTGACTGCTTTAGCACTGATATGTTCAGTTAAATTTAAGATGTTCTCCAATCAAACAAGCATCTAAACAGCAGTAAAATTCAATCATAAAAAGTGAATTTCTTGACTGACAAAAATGAGCAACTGTGACATCTGAAGAGAATACATGCCTTAGGTCACTGATGACTTTCACTTCAAAATGCTGATTTTTCAGTGTCAGGATAAATCCACCTGTAATGAAATATCACCTGTATGATGTTTCTATAGCTTTATTCCCTATGTTAGATGAGTTTTCTTCCTTTTTCTTTTAGTAAAATGAATCATCAAAGGACCAACTCAAGGAGAAATAAAAAGAAAGCACTTGAATATAATATTGTCATGGATTTTTAAAACAAGCTTAGACTTTGATCATTGCTTATTTGAACAAAGAATATTTGGTACCCTTTGAAGGGAACTGTATTGTTGTAGTATCCATCAGATTTTATTCACAACTTCATCATGACAAAAATGAAAGGAAAAAAGCTTCTTCTATTGTGAATTGAATGTGTTTATATATAAATCAAGCATGGCTATATATGCATATATACAATTTTAATTTAAAATATCTTATCACTGCTCTTGGGTAAACAGATGTCATCCATTGTGGAAAAAAATAAAATAAATAGTTGAATTCAAAGTTAAATGTGGTGGTATTCATTTTCTATGAATATTTTTAAATAAATCATGTTAATGTCTCATCATATGAATGATGGACAATATCTCCTGACGATGATTTATCACAGTATTTTTCTTAAAGAATCACTAAAGTACTGTAATAAATGTATTAAATCTAACAATTGACTTTTTTGTAATTTAAAACTCGGGCACTCATTCATAAGTCAGGTTATTGAATAAAAATTTGCTTGGATTCTAAGGCACTCCCTGGAATAAAGTTAACTACATTGGAGAAGAGAAAAAAAATTTAATATCCAAGCATACCTAAAAATAAAAAATAATATATTTATATTTCAAATGATTTTTAATTTTGTAAATACTTTAACATTTAACTGACTTGCCATCCCATGGAGGCTTGTATTAATTTTATTGTTTATTTCTAATAGTGTGATAAATGTCATGAAGTATTCATATATGGGTACAACTTGAGTTCTTAAAGCTTATAGTATAAGGCAGAATGCATTTTCTTTCTCTATTGTGTCTAGTATGTATATACAATATAAAACATCTGGGTTAAAATGTGAAACAAAGAATCTGGGAGATTTGTTTATACAAGTTCATGAACTCTTCTCACTGGAAATTCGTGGATATTTGTGGCTTTATTGAAATATCCTAAGCTATCTATTAGAAGCATTTTAGATATTAGAGAGAGCCTACTAGCCATTGGATTGCCAGTGATCTATTTTAGGGATTTTGCTTCAGTAATGATATCACTGGGATTATTTTGTATTATAATTTTGCTTTACTGCTTTATTCTTAGAAGGAAAATTAGTTTTAGAGATCCACCTAATAGTATTCTTCTTCTTTGCCAAGAGCTGTTAAAGACCAATAGTTGTCTTTTCTCTCGCTTTGGTTCAAGAATATCTATTTTGACATTGGTAATTCAGAATGACTTTGATATTAAATGGAAAGTGGCAATTATGTAATCTTTCACTTTGCTTACTTAATTTATTAAAAGAGAACTGAGATGTTTCTTCTTATTACTATGATTTTTAACCTGATTTTTTTCTTACTACCCTTAAAATTTTTTAGTGATTAAAACTTTTGTTCCCTGTCTGACTTATTTTGCTAATCACAATACTCTCTAGGTGCATCCACATTGTTACATATGGCAGAATTTTATTCTTTTTATGGATGAGTAATATTCCATTGTGTATATATATATATACCATATATATATCTCCCACAGGAAAGGAGGAATGGGTGAGATAGGAATATGGGATTAAGAGACACAAACTACTATGTATAAAATAAATAAGCAATAAGGATATATTGTACAGCACAGGGAAAAATAGCCATTATTTTGTAATAACCTTAAATGGCATAGAATTTATAAAAATATTGAATCACTATGTTGTACTTCAATAATATATGTGTCCTTAATCTCTTCTTTCTTTATTCTTTCTTCACATCTGGTATTATTTTCATTGTGGGGTGGCTTTTAGGGTCTCCTTACCCTCACCTGCAGCTCTGTTAGTCCCTAACAGAGGGTAACAGACTCTATGTGGCCTTATTAAATGTACAAATACAATTAAGTTATTCTTCTGCCCCTTCTACTGCCGCAAGAGAAATAAAAACATACATAAACAAATGAAATGTGTTTTAGAGACAGTTTATGAAAAAAAAATCTTAGAAGCAAATAGATAAAGCAGTTGTTAAGAACTGAGTTGATCAAAAACACAAGTGTTGGCAAAACTGTGGAGCAATTGGAACCCTCATATATTGCTGTTTGGAATGTAAAATAGTGCAACTAATCTGGAAAATGTGTTGGAAGTTCCTCAAAATGTGAAACACAAAGTTACCACATGACTAGAAATTCTACTCCCAAGAGTACGCAAGAGAAATGAAAACATATCTCCACAAATAGGCTTGCAAATGAAGGCTCATCCCATTATTCACTGAAGCCAAAAACTGGAAAAAAAAAAACAACCCAGAACTCAAATGTCCATCAACTGATGAGTCATTAAACAAAATGTTATATTATTTGGCAATGGAAAAGTGTGAAGTACTGATTCATGCTACAACACAGATGAACTTCACAAATATTAAGGAAAGTGAAAGAGGTCGCAAAGGCCCACTTATTGCATGATTGCATTTGTATGGATTGTGTAGAACAGGCAGATCTAGGGACAGAGAGTAGATTAGTGCTTGTCTCAGGCTGCGGGGTGGAGAACGGGAGATGATTAGGAGTGAGTGCTGACTTAAGAGACTTCTTTCTGAGGTGACAAAAATGTTTCAGAACTAAACTATGTGGTTGCACAATGTTTTTTTAGCTTCGTCATGGATGTTGGAACCAATCCCTTACACAAGTTAGTGTCTTGAGACTGATTATGCCACACACACAAGGAGGATATGAAAAAGTTCATTCATTATTCTCATGACGGGGCTCCCCAGGGAAAGCAGCTGGCACGAGCCGGCCCAGATGACGCAAGTGAGAAAGACAAGTGGCTTTGGCTTTTACTGTGGCTGGGAGATGGGCCAGGGTTTTTGTGGCTTGAACTTTAAACCAGTGCCAAGGGAGGGAAGTGTGGGCTGTCTTATTGCCTGGACCAAATGTGGGACAGAAGAGAAAGGCACGGGGGAGAAGGGGTCGTGTTTGAAACCTTTCAGGTCAAACATCCAAAATGCAGTCTTTCTCCTTGTTACGCACAACTCTGCAGACATACTGAAAACAGTGGAATTGAATGCTTTAAATGGGTGAATTTCTTGGTATGTATATTACATCTCAATAAAGCTATTTAAATAAAAACTGACGAACACACAATCTTGGTTAAGATATGGAACTAACAAAAATATATATGGCTGATAGGAATAAAAAATGATAAAACCACTTTGTAAAAGGTTTTGGAATTTTTTTTTTAGCTGTAAACATCAACTTACTGTTTGAGCAAGATGTTCCACCTTTAGGTATTCTAATCCAAGAGGAATAAAAACATATTTCTATCTAAAAATTCATGCAAGAATGTTCATAGGATCTTTGTTTCTAATAGACCACAACTTCAAACAATCCATGAACAGGGGAATGGATGCACAAATCCTGGTATATATATGCGGGTACTGCTACCTGCAAGAACAGGAATGATTCTCATAGACAGCTGGGTGAAAGGAGCTAGAAAAACAAAGAGTTGTGTGATTCAATTTCTAGAACATTCTTAAACTGGCAAACTGATCCATAGTGAAAATAATCAGACCAGTAGTTGCCTCTGTGGGGAGGGATGGACCAGTTCGGGCCACAAGGGGAATTTCTGGAGTATTAGAAACGTTCTATAGCTAGCCAGGGCTTTAGGATAGATAAGTATATTAATTTGTCAAATTTATGCAATCTAGATATGTGAAATTCAATGCACATTGATTTTATCTCAAAAAATACTATAAAATAGTCATAATTAAGTAGGGGAGCTTTGAATTGGGGTAAGTATTGATGATTCAAGAGTACTGAGTTATTAAAGCTACGAGATGGGTACATGAGGTCTTATTATACTATGTGGTTTACTTTGTACATGTCTGAAGTTTCCCATAACCAAAAGTTTTTTCAGAATTTCACGGGCAAGGATGATGGTGGTGCCTGAGAGAAAATAGAGGTCTCTCCCAAGGAAAATGATACCGCAGACCAGTTCTCTTTGCCTGAGAAGTACAGCTCACTCTAGTGAATCAGAGGTTTAATTATCATGATAGAAACCTACTAAGTTGAGGCACTTGATGAGGCGAGCTCATTCAGATAATATCAAGAAAACACATGACTAAAACGATTAACTCACTTGAAATGAGGCACAGAGCTCCCCAAATTCAAGGCATGCTGCCATGCTATGTCTTAATTTATGCTTCTACATACATTTGTACATTTTTTAAGGATCTATTTAACATGTTTTGCTGTTTCTAATTGCATGACTTGTGAAGTACCTAGGATTTCAGTTTTTAATTCATAAGACTATTTATGAACTGTTGTATATTTAAAATATCAAATGTTTTCCTCATGCATATATACATAGAGTCATACCTTCAGGTACTGGCAAAGATGTAACTCATGATGTCTGCTTTTGCTCAATTCTTTCTGAAATAGATTAAGTGCATTATTTAGTATTACAGCATAAACTTGTTGCATATTTAAGGCTTATTTGGAATTTCTAATTCCTAGGTCAATTCTACACTAATTTTTTTTTCATGTTAGAACGTGAAAAAACCATATTTTAAAATCCAATATCATGTCTCACAGTAAAATGTAAAGGTATTGCTTTAGATACCTACTTAAGCTTGCCTACTGTAAGTTCAGATAAGTTTTTTAATATTTGAGTTCATATGTTTTCTTCAAAAATTACATAAATTTGTATTTGATTAGAGTACAGATATAAATATGTGTTCTATGGCTTAAATCAGGCATTTTGTGCAACTGCATGTATATCACTATTTTTGTTATTATCATCATTTAACTTTACTTCTGAAGTATCAGTGGTCAAATGAGGAGTGTAAGATGAAAAGATCTCATTATTTAGACTTGCACATAACCTTCACTTCATGCTCAGATAATTCATCAAACAAAAAAACCCAATGCAAATTTCCATATCTTTTCATTCGAACTAGAGAGGTAAGTAGAATGCTAAGCCTCAAAGTCGTAACACATGGAAGTCAGATAGAAGAGCTGAATCACTAAATTGTGACAGAATTTAGTCAACAATGCTTGTAAATAGGGTCTTCAAAATTCAGCATTATAAATAATAGAAAATAAGATTGTATTTTTTAAATGTAAAGAACAAAGATGAGAGTGCTGGTAAGTGTCGAGACACACCCCAGCTGTAATGCAGAAATGAATTTGTTTTAAGAAAACAGTTCCTTGTTTTTACTTATGCTCAATTCTCCCCTTATTCTTACTCTCCACCCCTACGTCTCTGAGGCCCTGCTCCACTAGTCTGGCAGTTGTCAATGAATATTGATTAATCAAGATGAGCCTTCTCATGGCTTTTGGAAAACTACTACTATTTCCCCCACCACAATGGCTGCTCCTTCTCAATTTTCTTTTCTGACTTTGCTTCATCACTTTGACATCTCAGGACTCGGACCCCAGATATTCTCTTCTATCTCCTCATTCACACCTTTGGAATCTTTGGCTTTAAATATCCTCTTTGTACCAATGACTCACAAGCTATATCTACCTCCCCCTTGAACTTCAGATGTGTGTATACCTGCCTACTTGACAGGTATTTTGATTAAATATCTCTATTTTGATGTCCTGTATCTCAAACATAATAAATGTCCCTGAAATATATTTTTTTTAAAAATTTCTACCTCCAAACATGCTTCTCCCCATTCTAACATACTTCAGAAAAGAGATACTTCACCCTTTCAGTTATTCAGGGCAAGCAACTGGGAACCAAGCAAGATTCATCTTTCTCTCATGTCTCATATTCTATCTGTCTATTGTTGATGCTCCCTTCAAAATATCCCTAGAGGCTAAAGCATTTTCACCCATTCGTCCTCTATGAGCTTTGTCCAAACCACCATCACTTCCTGCTTGGATTACAACAATAGCTTCCTAATTTACCTCCTTCCCCTGAATTCTTCCTTCTATTTCTGCCAATCGATTTGTAACACAAAAGCAAGAATGAAACTTTACAATTTTAAGCAAATAATGTCACCTCTGTGGTCAAATCTCCTTTCTTTCAAGGTAAATATCAGTGTCCTTAAAATGCCCTTCAAGTCCAAAGTGTATGGACCTTCATTACTTCTCTGACCTCAGTTTCTGTTTCCCTTGCAATTGTTCACTGGGTTACAACCACACTGAATTCTTTGAAGTTCTATAAGCATGACAAATTTTTTTCCCACATCCTTGTATTCAGACTTTACTAGAAATCTTATTTTTAAAATCTATCTGTCTTTAAGTTTTTCACATTTCTATTCAAATATCACCTTATAATTGAAAATTTTCTCCTGCATTCTGTACAAAAAGTAACTCTCAATATTGTCAAGATGTCAGTTCTTCCCAAGTTGATCTATAGATTCAATGCAATTCTAATCAAAATCTCAGCAAGTTATTTTATGGATGCCAACAAACTGAATCTAAGGTTACATGAAGAGGTGAAAGACCCAGAATAACCAATACAATATTGAAGGAAAAGAACAAAGTTGGAGGACTGATGCTACCTGAATTCAAGATTTACTATACAGCTACAGTAAGGAAGATAGTGTGGTATAGGTGAAAGAACAGAAAAATAGATCAATGGAATAGAATCAAAAGCCCAGAAATCGACCCACATAAATGTAGACAACTGATCTTGGACAAAGGAGCAAAGGCAATACCATGGAGCAAAAATAGTCTCTTCAACAAATAGTGCAAAAATAGTCTCTTCAACAAATAGTGCTGTAACAACTAGACAGTCACATGCAAAAAAGAAAAAAAAAAAAAAGAAGGAAAAGAAAAAGAATCTAAACACAGATCTTGCATCCTTCAGAAAAGTTAACTCAAAATGAGTCATTGGCCTAAATGTAAAATGCAAAACTATAAAACTCCTAGAAGATAACATAGGAGAAAACCGAGATGAGCTTGGGTATGGTGATGCCTTTTTAGATATAACACCAAAAATACAATCCATGATAGAAATAATTGATAAGCTGGACTTCATTAAAATTGAAAGTTTCTGCTCTGTGAAAAATAATATCAAGAGAATGAAAAGACAGGCCACAGCCTGATAGAAAATATTTTTAAAACACACATCTGATAAAGGATTGTTTTCCAAAATATATAAAAACACTTAAAACTCAACAATAAGGAAACAAAGAGCCCAATTAAAAAATGGGCCAAAGACCTTAAAGAAGATGTAGATGGGAAATAAGCATATAAAAAGAGGAGTAGGTAACATGATATCATATGTCATTAGAAAAATGCAAATTAAAACAACAATGAGATACCACTACACATGATTAGAATGGCCAAAATCTGGAACACTGACAGCAGCACATGTAGTAAGGATGTGGAGCAACAGGAATTCTCATATATTCTTGGTGGGGATGAAAAATAGTACAGCCACCTTGGAAGACAGTTTAGTAGTTTCTTACAAAATTAAACATACTCTTACTATATGATCTAGCAAACATGCTACTAGGTATTTATGTACCCAAAGAACTGAAACATATGTCAACAGAAAAACCTGCACATGGATGTTTATAGCAGATTTATTCATAACTGCCAAAACTTGGAAACAACCTAGATGTTCTTCAGTAGGAAAATGGATAAATAAACTGTGATACATCCAGACAATGGAATTTCATTCAGCACTAAAAAGAAATGAGCTATCAATCTGTGAAAAGACATGGAGAAATCTTAAAACCATATTACTAAGTGAAAGAAGCCACATACTTGTACAAACTGTAGAAACCAACTATAGCACATTCTGGAAAAAGAAAATGTATGGAGTCAGTAAAAAGATCAGCCACTGCCATATTTCACAAGTCTCTGATTCACATTTGAGTGTAATAAAATTTTGTGCTATTTAGGCAATAATGCGGCTGTGGAGGGAGTACAGGTATGTATGTATGTATCTAAAATAGAGCTTTTTCTAATCCCATCTCTTTCACCACATAACCTCTTTGAGCCTCCATTTTCTTATTGTCTAAATGAGGATAATAATACCCACATTGTAAAGCTGCTGTGAGATATATTAGTTTTCTATTGCTGTGTAATAAATTACCTCTCAGTGTCTTGAAGCAGCACAAGTTTGTTACCTCACAGTTTGTGTGGATCAGAATGGGCTCTCTGCTCATTTCTCACAAAACTGAAACCAAGAAGTTTCCAAAATCTGAGATTTTCATCTGAATCTCTGGTCCCTCTTGTCATTCAGGCTGTTGGTAGAATCTGGTTCCTTGTGGTTGTAGGACTGAAGTGTCTCTCTTCTTGCTGGCTGTCAGCTGGGGTCCACTCTTACCTCCTAGAAGTGACCCATAGCTCCTAGCTGCAAGGCCCACTCCAGAGGCGCTTACAGGGCTGTTTGCTTTCAGCTGGTCCAGGGGTAGAGTGTGTGTTACTGTTTGTCTCTTTTAAGGACTCAAACAGGTCTTGCTCACTCAGCGTAATCTCTCTTTGTATTAACTTGGATTCAAGTGATTAGGGACCTCAATTACTTCTACAAAATCCATTTTACCATGCCACATAATCGTGAGAGAAATATTGTTTCTGAGTCCAAGCTCATACTGCTCACCAAACAAGCCAATAAATGGAGACACAAGCTGTTGGGACAAGGAATAGAGACTTTATTCAGAAATCCAACAGACTGAGAAGATGGTGAACTAGTGTCCCAAAGAACCATCTTCCCCAAGTTAGAGTTCAGGCTTCTTTTATACTAAAAAGGGAGGGGGTGTGGTTGTTTGTTGCAAACTCCTTGGTGTTGGAATCTTTTCTTCTTGCAGCTGTCTACATAGGTCTGATCACAATGCTTCTGTAAACCTCCAATAAGACAAATGTTATTCTCTGTTCTGCAACTTTTTACCTCTGTATGAATGGAAAAGTGTTATACCTTTAAAGGTCAGAGCCTTGAGAATGGGCTACCCTGTATATTTCAAGCTATAGGCAACACTCTTAACTTGTAGCAAAATCAAAGCATACAAAAGTAAAAGTAAAAGAAACAGATCCAATATGGCGTCAGATTTGTTCTTGACTATTACAATACCCATCATATGCATAGGTTCCATTCCCATGGTGGGGGAGGAGATTATACAAGAGCTGGAGTCATTGGTAGTTATCTTAGAATTCTGCTTACCATGCAAGAATTCAAAAGTTATTGTATTTCAAGCCTACACTGTATATGCTCAATAAGGGAGCTCTATTATTTTTCCTTGTTTTTAACTTTTTTTGTTTGTTTGTTTGTTTTTTTATTAATTTATTTCTGTATTTTTTGGCTGTGTTGGGTCTTCCTTTCTGTGCAAGGGCTTTCTCTAGTTGCGGCAAGTGGGGGCCACTCTTCATCACGGTGCGCGGGTCTCTCACTATCACGACCTCTCTTGTTGCGGAGCACAGGCTCCAGATGCGCAGGCTCAGTAGTTGTGGCTCACGGGCCTAGTTGCTCTGCGGCATGTGGGATCTTCCCAGACCAGAGCTCGAACCCGTGTCCCCTGCATTGGCAGGCAGATTCTCAACCACTGCACCACCTGGGAAGCCCTGTTTTTAACTTTTAAACACATAATATGTTTATATTTTAGGGAGTAGCTTGTACTATTATGATAGTTATAACTCAGAAAAATGACTGATTACACATATCATGTAAAAGTATTCTCAGGTCTTGAATTAAAGAAAACATTGCTAAATTGTGTGAAATATCTGTTCTATTTTATCTCCATTTTAACTAACTATTTTTTCACTTGAGCAATTTGCCCATCACGTTTCCTAGGAGACTAAGAAGATTGTACTTTAAGATGTTGCAAAAGGAAACTTCCATGGCCTTCAAGTACAAGCTACGTTATTTATTATCAGATCAATGTTCTGGCAGTGTTGCTTGTAAGTAGATATACTGATTTACTCTTAAGATCAGTCAGGTGAGCTAAGATTTGCCTTGGGCTATAGGATAAGGAATGTAGCTTACTCTGCTACTACATTTGAAGTCAAGCTCACTAAGGAAAATATTCAGATTTACTGCAATTATTAACAATACTACTTTGTTTCTTTGGCCAGTATAATTGAACAAAAAAACTAAATTTTAATTGAAATTATTCTTAACATATGTCTACCATGAAATTTTGGCACAGACATTATTCTCAAGGTAAAGATGAAAAGTATTAATTCAACATACAGGCTAGTTATTAATGCTATACTTATGAATATGAAAAGCCCCAAACATAGTTTTTCTCAAAAGATGCTCAGCTCTTTAAAATAACAGCAAATTGTTGAACATCATTAACAACTTGTTAATGCTGCAAGATAAAATGTAATAACTTCACAAAAGCACTCAGAGGTAGTCAATCATGTTTATAAACTAGTATTAAGACAATTCTGATATAAATAAGGTCATTTGAAAAGATTTCAGAGTAAACTAACTAATCTCTGTGCATGGCACATCCCATTTGGGCAAAGAGAACACTGTGTTGTCAAATGAGTAATGCATCTGGTCAAGGGGTTATCCCAAGCCAATATCATGACCCAGCTGAATCTCTGTGCACCACCCCAACCCTGGACCTACATCCCTCTAATGTCCACTGTTAGGGCCACATGACTGTCATATCTAGGATACACCACTTCTCAAGATATGGCACCAACCTAATGATTGTTTTTTTCTTTTTTTAAATAAGGCAATTATTTGCTCTCTAGATTTTGTTTCAGTTGAACTTTTCTATTGCTCCTGTTACTGTTAGTTTTCATTTTATTCTCATCTATAAGTGCTTTCTTGCCTGTAACTCCCACCTTTCCTCTTAAGAAGTAGAACTGTTCACCAAATACAATTACTGAATACTTATTTGCCTGGGTTTTTGTGCCTCTTTTTTTACTATGTTCCACCAAATAATCTCCCACTATCTTTTGCTAAACCTAATTATTTCCAAATAGTATACTTCTTTCCATAATCACCATTATTTCCCAATACTATACTTCCTTCCATTATGTGCAAGTAGGTTTGATAGTTGGTTTTGTATCTTTAGTTTTCTAGCACTGGCTTTACTTAAACATGTTCTTCTGCTAGCTGAACCCAATTTCTAATAGCCAAATCCCCAAACTAAATACCTTATATATTATATAATTAATTTATAAAATGCCTGCAGATCTTTATGACATTAAAAAACTGAAGAACACTAAGAATGTGACAGGGAGTTGCCCCTTTTTTATTATTTCAGGATTGTTTCTTTGCTCATTCAAAGCTGCATAATGACACATTTATGCACAATTACTCACATTTATTGACTTTACCTGATGACATGAGCAATAAAACTCCATGAATATTTTAGACTTTCTTAAGTTATAGTTATTAGCAAAAGTTCTTATATAAAATATAAACTAAAAATTCAAACTGCTTCTAAAGATAAGAACTTTAAATTATATGAATCTCTATGTATTAACAATTTTTCCATTTCCAGCCTTTACAAAAGAAGCTTATTTTGCCAATTTTATTGAAGAATAATACTCATATGTAAACATGTATAAATCCAAACTATAGAGTGAATATGCTTTGTAATAAGCATCTAGGATTTTTTTAAGGATTTTTTTAAACTAAGTCAAACAAAAATTACTTGAAATACAGAAGCCCATCTTGAGTCCCTTTCCATTCTCCACCACTGTGCCAAGGATAACATCAGTACTATTTGTAACACCACAGATTAATTTTGTCTATTTTTGAACTTTATGCAAGTGGAATCCAATAAGATATATGCTTTCTTCTGACTTCTTTTGCTCAGTATATTTTTGTGAGAGTCAGTCTCACATATAGTTGTATTTTATTAGTATTTTTTGCTGTGTGTAACATTCTAGTTTATTAATAGATTTCAATGTACTGATTCATTCTATGATTCAGGGATATGTGTTTTATGTTGTTCATTATTAAAAATAATTCTGCTATGAACAGCTGGCACATGTCTTTTGTTGTGAGGTAGTGGTCAAGATTTTTGCTTTTTAATTTGTTTTCAAGTGAACATCGAACTGACCCAGAAAACTCTACTATAATTCAGCATCACCTTTATAATCAATCAGGTGAAATGTCTGTGTCTGGACTATTTTGGACCTTGATTTATTTTCTATCCTTGTACAAATACCACACTGTTTAACTTACATTGCTAAATAAGTCCTGATATAATTAGACTAGCTTTCCAGTCATATTTGTCTTCTTTAAATTTATCTGTACTTCCATATATTAAATAATAGAATCAGCTTGTCGATTTTTAAAGGAATAAACTTCTGATAGTTTGGCTGGGATTGCATAGAACAGGTAAATCAATGTGGAAATAATTATATATAAAAGATTGTTTTAGTTTAGGGATCACAGACATCTTTTAAAAGTTTTGTTTCTAGATTTTTATGTACTTTAATGTTATTTTAAAAGATTTACTTGTGCTACATAGGTATGACAGTTTTATTATGTTCTTTCTAATCATTATGACGTTTACTTTTGTACATTTTATTTTTCTCTATTGCACTGGTTAAAACTTCCAGTAAAATATTGGGCAGAAGTGATGGTTAGGGGCATCACGGTTCCAGTCTTGATGCCAGGGGGTGTATTAGTTGAAGTACTCAAGAGAACCAGAACCAGTAGCATATATGCATAGATAGATAGATAGATAGATAGATAGATGATAGATAGAGGATTTAGAATAGGAATTGGCTCATGTATAGAGTATGAGAAACCCCAGGATTTGCCATCTGTAAGCTGGAGAACCAGGAAAGCCAGTGGAGTAATTCAGTCTGAGTCTGAAGGTCAACGGTGTGAGTCCCAGTCTGAGTCTGAAGGCTCGAGAACCAGGAGCTCTGAAGTCAAGGGCAAAACAGCTCAAGCAGACAGAGCAAATTTGCCTTTATTCCACATTTTTGTTCTATTCAGGCCCCAGTCAATTGGATGATGCCCTTCAGCATTGGTGAGGGAGATCTTCTTTACTTAGTCTATTGATTCAAATCCTAAACTCTTCTGGAGACACCCTCACAGACACACCAAGAAATACTATTTCACCAGCTATTTGGGTATCCCTTAGCCCAGTCAACTTGACACTAAAGTTAACCATCACAGAGACAAAACTCCACTAATTCATCATTGAATATGATTTTGCTCTAACTTTTTGTCTTTATACACTTAAAGATGTGTTTACTTGCCTCCAAGTTGAAACTGAATTATCCCCACATGTTTAGCTTTTGCGTACTTCTCTTTCTTTGCGTGTGGGGTGGGCTTGTTGACTCACTTCTAATTAATACAATATGGCAGAAGGGACTTGGAGACCAGGCTGTAAAATGTGGTTTTTGCTCTCTAATGGAGTACTTGTTCCAGAGGAGGCCAGCTGCCATGCTGTGATATGCTTTATGGAGGGATCCACATGTCGAGAAGCTGAGGCCTCCAGCCACCAGCCAGAAAGGAACTAAGACCTGCCCAAACCCACCTGAGTAGCACTGAAGAGGATCCTCCCGCTGTGGTGAAGCCTTGAGATGGCTGTGGTACTGGGCTTACAGCATGACCACAGCCTTAGGAGAGACCCTAAACCAAACCACCCAGTAAACCTTCTTCCAGATTCCTGACCCTTAGAAATTATGTGAGAAAATGAATGTTTGTTGTTTCAAGCTGGACACTTGGGAGAAATTTATAAGGCAGCAAGAGATAACTAATACAAGGAAATTCCCTCTTTTCCTAGCTTTCTAAGATTTTTATTTATTTATTTTTAAAACTATTTATTTATTTATTTGGCTGCACCGGGTCTTAGTTGTGGCATGTGGGATCTTTGTTGCCATTTGTGGGATCTTTAGTTGCGGCATGCGGAACCTAGTTCCCTGACCAGGGATCGAACCTGGGCACCCCCTGCATTGGGAGTGCAGAGTCTTAACCACTGGACCACCAGGGAAGTCCTTCTAAGATTTTTAATCATAAGTGGCATTTAATTTCTCCTTTTTTCCCCTGCATCTATTGATTTAGAAGTTTATCATTTCTATTTAAGGAATATCAAATCTGAACTATAAGAAAGGAAGAGCAAATAATTAATCAGGTGTAAATATTTAAAGATTATTTTATTTTAATGATAAGTGGTCTCTTAATGAGTGCAATGTAGAAATAAGATTAAGAAGACATATCTATGTTTTACTTTTGTTTATATGTGTATATCATTTCTATAAATATCTTTATTTAAAAACAAAATAAAACATTGTAGATAATAATGGTATAGATTGCAAAAGCTAGATAATACTAAATTAATTACTATGTTGAAACTTTCAGGAAAATATCAGGAAGCTTAAATATTTTCCTTTCCAGCACATTAAGAGATGAGAGTATATTTTGCTTGTGGGTAAGGCTAATAAAGATTGCTTTGGGACAAGCAGTATATTCCTTATTGTGTAGAAGGTATACCTAAACCTGTTTGCTTTACAACTCATTGCAGTATTTGAGAGCTCATTTAATCTCTCTTTAAGAATGAGTCTATGCCTTTAATTGACTGTGTCCATGTCTGGCATAATGACGTTTCACTTTACCTATTTATGTATTTGCTACATGTGGTTACTTTGATTTTAAGTTACAGGCACCTTGTAGTATACATCTATATTTCTCGAAGTTCCATGGACACAGAGAATGGAATGTTGGTTGCCAGTGGATGGGAGTGGGGAAAATGGGGATTTGTTGTTCAATGGGTATAAGTTTCAGTTTTGTTAGATGAGTACATTCTAGAGATCTGCTACACAACACATTACTTATAGTTAACAGTATGGTACTGTACACTTAAAAATTAGTTATGAGGGTAGATCTCATGTTATGTACTTTTAAACACCCCCCGCCGCACACACACAGATAAAAAACAAAGGGGAACAGGAACTTTTGATGGTGATGGCTATGTTAATTGTCTTCATTGTGGTGATGGTATCAGGGCTGTATACACATGTCCAAACTCATCAAATCATATACATTAAATATGTGCAGATTTTGGTTATTGATTACATCAGTAAAGGTGTTAAAATATTCCTTGGAGTTCTAAAGGAATTTAAATATTGGCTAATATGCTACAAAGAAGCATGAGAAATTCTGAACAATTAAATATAGATATTAGCTAGCTGAACTTACTGAATCAGAAGGTATCTAGGATAGTCATCACTTTGAGTTCCAATACTAGATTTGCAACTCTAAGTCTTCACCAAAAAAAAAAGTAGATATTCTTTCTCATATGACAAACTCACTTTTGAAATTCTGTAACCTGTACAGCTAGATATATTCTTAATTGTTAAATTTAAAAGATATAGCTATTTAACACATCTATTTTTGTGTTATAAAATACAAATTCTAGATGTTCATAATTTTGTTTAAATGTCAACTTTCCAATTAAGCAAATAACCAATATTATTGGATGGCTTTTCTACTGAACCTGTGGGTAATATTTGTTTTGTTTTGTTTTTTAAAGCTATTTTCTGAAGAACAAATATAAGGTAATTATACAAAGGGAAACTCAACTCCCACAAATCAATGAGGAAACAATGAAAATAGAAAAATAGGTGAAGGGTGAGAACAAATCATTCAAAACATGAGAGGAAATTAAAGCTTCTCCTAAGCATGTGAAGCGTATTCCAACCTCACAAAAATACAGCATTACTTTTGAGACAATGGTGGAAAGAGACTGGAAGGTACAATGAATAAATTAGTATTGCACACTGGAGAAGGGGACACTTTATATTTTGATGGCACAACTGCAAGAATGTTACCTTTGGTTACTTGGGAGATAGAAAATCTACTCCATGACCCTGTGGATGTAAGAAGAATTACAGGCAGAATTTTAAAAATGTTAATTGGCTTCTTTTAGTTGGGAAAGATAAGATACTGCAAAAGAAATATGAGATAAAGTATTAGCTTTCCTTTTCAAGAAAAATTTCAATAACTTATTGAATTGGAAAATAAAATTGTTTCTCATTTCCAACATTTCTAGGCAGCAAAAATTTCTCAAAGTAAGAAAGGCCTCAGGGCAAAAACTCAAATCTAGGGAGTGGTTTAAGACCATGGGAATTTTAGGATGGTGTTTCACACACCCTCTCATTAAAAGGTAACTTAGTGTGCAGGAATAAATAACTGAATGAAGAGTTTTTGTATCTATATTTATTTATCTTGAAAGCAAGCATGAGGTTTCTGGACCACATATCATGTTTATTATTGCTTCCAGCAATAACTGTGCCTGTTCCTCCTACCTCAATCCCTCCCTTGGTAGGCCATGTGGAAAACAGATGGAGAAAAAGCCTAAAATCACAGACTGCAGAGCTGACACAAAAGTTGCCACACAGAAGCTCCGCCCCGCTTGAGAGAGGGAGAAAATCCTCCTCTTGCTATAGTAAAGGAATCCTCTCTGGGAGAATCAGGGAAGGCCTCCAAATGTTTTTTTTGTTGTTGTTGTTTTTGTTTTGAAGGGGAGGGAAAATCAGTCTAGAGCCCAACTTTCTTATCAGCTTATTTCCATTTTACAACCATGGAACTACTATACATTCATCACCACTTGAGGCCTAAGGCCCAGAACACTCTGTAGCCATATCTTTTAACAAAATGAGCACTTAAGGAAAGTATCAGATTAGGAGTAAGGGTTAATTCAGTAGTTTCTCTGCCATGCATTTCTCAGCATGCGTTTCTGAGTAGTATAACAGTAGCTGGATGGGCAAGAATGAAACTCAAGAGTGTTGAATAGGCTAGTCTATTATATCCCACAGAAACGGCAAGGAATCACCCCCACCAAGCTACCCAAGATCAAATAATAGGCCAACTTCAGCCCTAGATTATTTGAACAAATCGTTATTAATGCACAATTCTCCAACACATTTATTTCTTCAAAGGAATGGATTTTGAAGAGAAAAAACATGGGACAGAGACGGATGGAATAGAAAATAAATACAAATGTAAGCTGTTTTGCTAATTGCTTTATAACCACAACAAACTAGTACAGAGAATGCCCTGTAATAAATGTTTACAACAAGTAAATGCCCTGTATATCTTTTTTTAAATGCCCTGTATTTATATTTAATAAATAAATATAGATCTCACTGTAGGACTCCAGCTTGCAAGGCATGCTTACCATTTAGGCATTCTTTAAGCCAGATTGTCAGGAATTTTTTTCTGAAAGCCTTGACCATTAAGAAACAGAAAAATGGTGTCCCTGAAGTTCTGCCCTTTGTTTCTCATGCTATGGCTTATGTCAAGGCTTCCATTTATTTGCCACCCCATGGGCTATTCTGATTACTGTTACCAACAGGGGAGAGGCCGGAGCAGTTGGTTTGTCTGATACAGCACTTATCAAGGCTGTAGTTGCAGCAGAGCTCAGAGCAGTAGTGTGAGACCACCCAGCAGTGTGGACCTCAGCCAGGTCCCCCGGGGTCTTGGATTCAATGAACTAAGTAAATTCCATTAATTTTCAGAGTTTACATGAGAAAACCAGGTGGCTTAACCTGTCCACCTGGCTCAAGGCATTAATCCAAATACAGCAAAGCTATTTTAATAATTTGCACAGACTTCACCTTGACCTACAAGGAGGAAGTCTAAGCACAAGTCTATCATCCAGAACAAACCTGGCCAGTGAGTTGAAGCTGACCTGAATGCCTTCAAGGTAGAGATACTGTCATTTATCACTTCAGTTAAAGTTAGGGCCAAATTTCATATCACCCCTTCTAATGAAATAACTCCCATTTAGATAAAACTGCTCACAGAGTATGACATGTTTTCTTAAATACTTGTTTCTGATAAGGACGCCTAGGTACAAATCCAGCTCGTTCCAAAGACTAGAATAGCTACGGCACATGTTATAGAGTTTCACCTTGACTAATATTTCTGAGACAGGCCCATGACTTCAGGGGAACCCCAACTTGAAGGTCCCCAAACAGCCAATGACTTTGGTTTTGCGTCAGCCATTGGGGTGGGAGATAAAGTGTTCCCCCAAAGGGATTGGGATGACTTTCTTATGTAAAGACAAAATAACTGCTGAGACAGAAGAACTGAATTCTTTAGTACACTGTGAAATAAAATTCATTTTTTATGCCAAGTCAAGAAAAAGTTAAACCTAAAAAATTTTCTCTGCCCTTTGGCTTCCTCTCTCCCCCCACTGTGCATTGTGTGTCTGCATTATGCATTGACCAAACCTCCCCCATCAGCAGGAATACCTGCTCAACCATAAAGAACAACATTCTCCCAGCATCTACAAGACAACTCCTTAAAGATAACATTCCTTATTGATCTTATAAGGGGTCACATGGTGCTTAGATCTGGATTATGTAGTAAACTGTCAATAATATGTCATTTGATCTATAGCCTTCTGTCTCAAAACCTATATAACTGTGCCTTGACTTCTAACAGGTGGAAAAGTTCTCAGAGCTTTCTGAGATGCTCTTGCTGGGTTATAATTATCAAATTTGGTTTCAATAAAAATTTTCATTTCTTTCTTAGATCAATTGATTAATTTTTTGTTGACAATACCAAGTCCATTTGGACAATACCAAGTCCAACCAACACATTTGTTTTATTCTACTTTTTTTTTTTTTAAGTTGTTTTCCACCTTATGAGCCATGGAGTGCACCCCCAAATGGATATTCAGGCTGTGGAGTCACCAGGTCTCTACAGGTCAAGCATTTAATTTCAACACGAGCCCAGTAGCAAGTTTTTAAAAAGAGGCATAGCTCGTGGCCACATCCAACACTCCAAAAAGGTACATCTGGCTGAAATTTAGAGGCATCTGTGTCGTATTCTAACACACCCACTGGTGGCAAAGAGCAGGACAGTTTGTCCCAATAAAGTACTTCCTTACCTGCAGATTTTCCCAGTTGGGATGACCCACTCAGGCACTGTGAGTTGGGAATTACAAGCGTATGGCATACATCAATTTCCACCAGACATCCATAAATGGAAGAAACAAAACAACACAAACTCCTTTTAATCTCATGTGTTGTCTTCAATATACTTTTACTCAAACCCTAGCTGTCTAGTCAGCTTTTCAAAGATTAAAATCACAAGGCTGTTATCTCCCAGGTGGGAGTCTGGGAATGCAGGAGTGGACCTGCAGCAGAGATTAGGTGGCAGAAATGGCTAGATAACTAATAAGCACCTCCTGTATAGCACAGGGAACTCTACTCAGTACTCTGTAATGGCCTATATGGGAAAAGAATCTGAAAAAGAATGAACATATGTATATGTATAACTGGTTCACTGTGCTGTACACCTGAAACTTACACAACATTGTAAGTCAACTATACTCCAATAAAAATTAATTAAAAAAAGAAATGGATGGACAGGTTGTGTCTTTTTTTCCTCTCTGGTTTCTAGCTACATGATTTACTTCTTCCCCCGGATATGTCCCACAATCTAGGAAGTGCCTACGGCTCAAGAGTTGTCTCTTTTAGCCCCCTCCCATGCCAGCATGGTTCTACCTTACTTTTCTCAGCATCTTGGGCCATCCTTATGTTTAGAACCATTTTCCCCCATGGGACTAAGTACTTAGGTTTCTGTGTCCAACAGAGCTGTAACTTCAAATCTCTCCAAATATCTGGTTCCAATCTCTAGCCTCCTTGACATTCCTCAGCATATTCAGAAAGTGCAATAGTGCTGGTTCCTTGGTGAAGGTTGGCCTCAGCGCCATCTTGAATTTTAAGGCAGTTGAGGTCAGAGCAGCTGGCACTGAGAAATTACTGGGACCAGAGAAGTTATCTCACCAGTAGGCATAACTCATGTACATTCAGGGTCGAGAAGCATAGAGGCTGCTCTACCCACCGCCTTACTCAGCTTTGAGCACTAATTAAATCTTTCTTACGCACCTGGAGGAGAGAGCAACACACACCTAATGTGGTTGGCACATCCAAGGCCTGGCTTTGGGGATTCTTGAACCCTTTCTCCCTCACAGGAAAGAACAACACAATTGTGTAGTGTTCTTATCTTCTCAGAGCCCTACACTAAGCTTTGGGGACTCCCAGACTCTCTCCCTTTCCTTCTAGAGGAGAGACCAAAAAACTAAAGCATCTTTTAGATTGCTTGTTGCAACCTTACGTCCCAGTACCTGGCTAACAATCATCTTCCCAGTTTCTCCTTAATAGGTCACAACGTACAGAAACAGTTCGAGCAACATATGCGTTACCAATTTCCATCTCCACATGCCTGTGAAGCCCCTTCCTCTTCCAGAAAATTGTTTTTCACAGGATTTCATTTTCATCAAGTATTAGATTTGATTTTTAATATCTATACTTATTTATTTTGTTTTGAAAGCAAACACATACACACACAGATAAAGTTCAAACTCTGGTAATTTAAAAAGTGCAAAATAAAATACATTGTACAATATATTATTTTAATCTAATTATATCCAATGTTAGTGAAGATATAATAAGGTAAGCAAAATCAAAGAATAAGGTATAACATTCTCTATCCATATCATACAATTCTAGATGTCCAGCAAATAGAATGAAGTAATTCTAAGTGCAGCAGGGAGGGATTATTGTCAAGGTCAATTGATCATTGTGAAATCCAACGTTTAAAATATAATGCATTGCATTTTCCTATTGTTATAAAAATAAGAAAGGCAAAAATCTTCACATATATACATAGAAACCATTTTATAGAATACTAGCCAAATAATTAACAGTGATTTTTGGTACTAGGAAGAGGGCAAAAGGAAAATACTCGACTTTATTAATTATACTTTATACATTTCTCTACTATTTGCCATTTTAAATAAGCATCATTTATGTTCAGATTGAAAAGTAGAGAAAAAGGGAAATGACCTTGGAGGATATGGGTTATTCGGGTCAGCTGACATGGCTCTTTTTTTTGATACTCCTGTAATTACAAGCTTCTATAATTGAAAAAATATATAAAGAAACTCAAATAAATAAAGTGAAGGAAAGTAAAAATTGACTGACCACATGGTCCTTCCTTCAGATATACTGTTTCATCATATTTATTATCATTTTTCATAGACCCGAGGCTAGCTGCATGAAGTATGTCCTGCATTCCCACTCTGCGGAAGTGAGTACCAGCTTGGCTAGGACGTTGTGATACGGGCTCCATCCAACCCTTTTTCATGCAGCAGAGTCTCTGAATGAAAGATTCTTATTGGCCCAAGTCTTTCTGCTGCTTGGATTCCATCACATATGGTGATGTTAACTATCGCACCCCCAGGGACATGGCTGACTTCATTCCGTCAACAAACAGTAAGGATTTGTCAGTCACCTTGCAAGTCCCTAAAATAAAACAGTGAAGAAAGTAGATGTCTACAGCATTAGTGTGGTAGGCTGATTGATAATGGTCCCCCAAAGTGTCCATGTCCTGATCTTCAGAACCTGTGAAGGTGTTACCTTACGTGGTAAAAGGGACTTTTCAGTTGTGAATTAGTTAAGATTCTTGAGATGGAGAGATTCTCTTGGAGTATTTGGGTGGACTCAATATAATCTCAAGAGTACTTATAAGAGGGAGAAAAATAGATCAGAATTAAAAAAGAAGACGAAAAAATGGAACCAGAGGGTGAGCTTTGAGGCTGAGGAAGGAGCCAACAACGAAGGAATGAAGGCAGCCTCTGAAAGCTGAAAAACACAAGGACACAGATTCTCCCTTTAAGTCTCCGGATGGAATGCAGCCCTTCTGAGACCTTGATTTCAGACTTCTGACTCTAGAACTATAAGATAATAAATTAGTGTTGTAAGACACTAAGTTTTGTAACTTGTTACATTGGCCATAGGAAACTAATACAGTTAGGAAGAGTTACCAATTAAAGAAACAAATTATATTCATTTTGATCTGCTTCAAATCATGACCACATTTAATTTTATTGAGGATTGTCATTAAGTTTCTCAGAAACATGTGAAAAATAGATAGGAATAAGACAGGAATATGTAAAGTAAGGCACATTGGGGGGCTATCATCACAGTGCTCCAAGTATTCTTACTGCCTTGTATGAGGAAGATGGAGTTTATGATTTAGACATGGGGAAATTGTGATGAATCTAATTTAAGCAGTGGAGGAGGTTAGGGAGAGAGAGATGTCAGGAATACTTCCAGGTTTCTATTTTTAAGAACCAGATGCACAGTGGCACCATTTATCAATGTGGAAGAATATGGTTTCAGAAATTTCAAATTTGAATCATCTGTTAGATATGAAAATTCTATTGTTACCATTAAAGAGTCTTTCCTTGACTTTATTTCTTTATTTATTTGCAAGAGTTATTGGTTTATTGTATTATTCTCCCTACTTCTCTATGTTGAACAATTTTTTTTCTATTTTTCACATGAAAATCTTAAGTCATACGATATCCCTACTTAAAAAATAAAAGCTTTCCATTTTTTTTCTTTGTACACAGAATAAAATGTGAACACACTGCAGTGGCATACATGTCCTTATCTGATCTTGACCTAGCCTTCCACCTCATCTTAAACCCAACTCCTTTTCTCTCTCCGTGGAGAACCACACTGCCCTCTTCTCAGTCTTGAAAACTGGCCAGTCTCTTTCTGGCCTCAGATCTCTCTGCCACATTGTTTCCTCTGTTTCAGAATTTCTCTTTCTTCCAGCTCCCTTCACACCCACTCCCCACCCGGTATCTAACTGACTCTCCAAATGACCTTCCCTTTGCCCACTTTCAGTGTTGCTTAAAAATAGCAGTGGTGGATAACAGTGTGAATGGAATACTATCACCTTGGAAAAAATTATTTTCTGATACATGCTACCACATAGTTGAACTTTGGAAATATTATGCTAAGTAAAATAAGCCAGACAGGAAAAGACAAATATCATATGATTCCACTTACAGGAGGTACATAGAAACTGAAAGTAGAAAAGTGGTTACCAAGGGCTGGGGAGGAGAGGGAGGATGGAATGGGGAATTATTGTTTCACGGATACAGTTTCAGTTTGGATGATGAAAAAGTTTTTCCTGATGGTTGCACAACTGTGAATATAATTAATGACACTGAAGTGTACACTTACTAAATATAACCTATGTACATTTTACCACAATTTAAAAACTCTTAAAAAAATCACAGACATTTGTTTTGTAATTTTCTCTCTCAGCAACATTTTCTCCTTATTAAATTTATCATTGGTTTATTAAAATATTTAGAAAAAGATTCCTCAGAATCAATCTTTTATTTTTACAGCATTTTGGGTATAAGTTCTACTATCTGACCCAAGAGGCCATTCCAAAAAAACGGCCAAAGAGTGGAAGACATTCTCTTCAAATATAAAAAAAAAAAAATTAGTGTGGATGCCAGAGCATCAGTTCTATCAACAATAGAAATTGTATGTAAGTGATGTAATTGATTATTCTGCCATGGCTAAAATGCTCTACTATATATTATAGGTCAGAACTTGATGTTTTATTTTGTATTTTATTCTGAGTGGAATGGAGGTGATAAAATAATTAATTCTCACTAATTCAAAAACTTATTGGAGTGATGTTCTCTTAAATCCCCCTCTTCCTCTGAAGAAAGTCTAGAAGAAGAAGCCAGATACTAAAAAGTACTTTTCTCACACATATAAGTAAATATCTAGGTCTTTTGACTTTGTTAGAGTAATTCTGACTGTTGTGGGTTAAATGACCAGTTGTCATCTACATAGTTCCCAGGACCTTGCAATCAGGATTTAGAGTGATGCACAAATTAAACTCCGATCGGTAACTTATCTGAGCATGAGATGAGGCACGTCAGCAGTGGTAAGGCTGGAAAAGGGACAGATCTATGTGAAACATATCAGCACGTCAGTTTCCGTTTGAACTTGTTTCTATTTGGCTACAATTTAGACATTTTATTAGGCCCTGACTCTCCTTATGACTGGCTCTGTATCAGAATCTTCAATCTCCTGCACACAGGAGCCTGGCAGGTCGACTCTCCTTGTCCGTGGAATATGTATTGCTGTGTCTGATCATTAGTGAACAGAGCTTTGGTCCCCAGAGTTACAACCTGCAAGAAGCCTGTGGATGTGTTTGTTCAGCTAATGCAACATTAAAACATAAAAGTTAATAATTTAGGATGGACACACACTCTCCATTTTTCACATTTTCCACTGTTCCTTGTGTGTGACATCCGGCTGCTTCACTCTTTTATGTAACCTGTCTGGGTCACAGAGACGTGCAATTTTGCAACCCCTGGACTACTTCTTCTGCCAATTAACAGAGCTTTTCTCCCAATTACATTATGTGGTTAAAGCACCTTGAGAGCAATGTACTCTTCGCTTTACTTTTTTATACCCTTTTCTTCACACCTTCTCCCTCTCTGTTGCTTTAAATAACATTTAAACAGTAAACATTTGTTAAATGATTGATGTCAATATTGATTTCTCCCTTACCTCTAAGATGTCCTGACTACATACAGAAAAAAATGTGAAACTCAATTGATGTGAAGAGAAAAATTCTGCCAAGTTCCTTCCAGAATCGTGGAGCCTACACTCACAGATATCACTTTTGTCTCTTGAAACTTTTCTTGAAATAAATCTGGTTATCCCCAAGCAGAAAAACTTTTCTGTTTCTAAGTATTGATATTCTATTTATTTATAGTTTTTTTGTCATGTTATTAACCATAAGTAGAATTAATTTTACTATGGTGCAAAAGATGGTTATCTGATGTAAATTCAATTTAGCATATAAGAAAGTTTATTTTGTTTTTGTTTTTTACTCAGTCCTGTAAGTTTAACAAAATAGTTATTAAGAATTATAAAAGTTTAAAATCATAAAAATATAATACCATATGATATCACTTACATATGGAATCTAAAATATGACACAAATGAACTTATCTACGAAACAGAAACAGACTCACAGACACAGAGAACAGACTTGTGGTTGTCAAGGGGGAGTGGGGTTGGGGGAGGGATGGATTGGGAGTTTGGGATTAGCAGTTGCTAATGGATGGATAAACAGCAGATGGATAAACAACAAGGTCCTACTGTAGAGCACAGGGAACTATATTCAATATCCTGGGATAAACCATAATGGAAAAGAATATGAAAAAGAATGTGTATATATGTATAACCGAATCTCTTTGTTGTACAGCAGAAATTAACACAACATTGTAAATCAACTGTACTTCAACAAAATAAATTTTTAAAAAATTATAAAAATATAAATATACCACAGAATATATGATTTATTAGCAACTACCTTAAGCATACATACAATAGACAAAAATATATATTAAATAGCATAATTACTGTATGACTTTAGTATTGAGAAGTCTTCTGGACCTATACACAAATGGAATAGCAATATCTATATCAAATTATTAATATGTGGTCTTTATTATGATACTGTTTCCAAAAATTATTTTATAAGTTTTGTTATTGATATTTAGGATTCCAACACCTTATATTTATTTTTATTTATCTTTTTTATGGACTTTGTTGGAAGATGTGGTTTAGACATAAAGAACATTACAATCAGCCTCTAATACTGAACCACAGAATTAGGTAGACAGCCCATCCATATGATTACTACATACATGGGAACACCAAAATTGTGTGTTACTTTTGTGGGAATATTTGCAAATGTCTTTGCTGGGATAAAAAAATTAGGGTACATATTATAACATCAACTATTTTGTGTGTTAAATAAAAAATGTTCATAGGAAAGCTATGAAGAGTCTTTGAATGATCCAATGTCCTCTTGTAATATTATTATATTATTTTAAAATATTATTAAGGCTTTCTTACTGTAAAGATACTAATCACCTGCTCCTGCACCTGAGTTCCTGTCTTGTGTTCCCACTGGTATTTACACATGCTTCTTACGTATCTTAGCACATTTTATTTTGACTGCACATATTTTTCCTTCATCTTTGTCATGAGTTCCTGGAGGTCAAAGACCACTCGTTACTCACCTTTGGATATCAACAGCTACCAACTCTACGATGTTGTAGGAACACATACAGGAAAGTGAGAGTTAAGTGGGGGTGTACTGTTTCACTGAGTTGGGCTCCATTTGAGTGACAGCAACTCTCTGAAGTCTACACCGTGTGAAATGAACTCTCCTCATGCGGGCATCTCCACCCCTGTTTAGAGAGCTGACCTGTGATATATTTCCATGAGTCCTCTTAGAGGAACCACTTATTCTCAATTACTGATATTTTCTCCCATGTAGAGGAACATCTATTCTCTCTGCTGCTTCCCTCCTCCTCACTCTTCTTTCAGGGAGAGAGGTCATTGTTGGGTTATTTTGCGTTTTTTACAGAGAACCACGTGTCTCAGTTACTCCATTCTGTGAGGCTTCCTGCTTGCAGAGAGCAGGTCCTCTGATTTGCTCCCGACCAGAAGAGGCTCAGAAGTCAAGGCTCTGCCTCATTGGGAGATGCCTGGGGGTTCTCAGCATGACTGTGTCTGGGTGGGTCGTCTGTGTAATTCTACAGTTCACTACTAGAAGTCCATAATTGCCTGACACCCAGGTAGCATTCAATGTGCTCTTTTGATCTCACTTTTGTTTGTTCTCTAGTGCTTTAGGTTCTGTAGGGAAAGGTCTTCAGCGGGAGAGGCCTGCAGTTTGAGGAAGATAAGTTCAAATCAGGGGTGAAGTGTCAGTCACTTGTGTATTGATCAAGGAACTTTGAGACTTAAAAGGAGCATTGTATCAATCAAAGTGATTTGGCATGATTGAGGCTCCGGTGCTGTCAGGGAAGGGACTTTAAGGGTTGGTGGCACTGAACTAAGAAAGGCAATGAGGATTTGTTGTTAGCGTGATAGTGGTGGCTGTTTTGTTGGAAGGTTTATAGGGACCCTTATTGTGTCACTTGACAGTTTTCTCGGTCGTGTGCTTGGCTTTTAACTGTTGCAGGCTTAAACTTTAGACTTTAAGCCAGTGGACCACATGGGATTTTGATGTTAGCAGTTCCCTATACCTCATGACCCTTTTTACATGGGCCAGTGTTTATTGTTATAAAGAGAAGGCTGCATTAGGACAGAGTTAAATGGAAAGGCTCGGGAGCTTATGGTGCAGGCTACTATAGACTTGTCCTAAATGAGCAAGCACACCTGGACTCTTTTGTAAAGGATGGTGACTTTGAAGTAGTAATATTTTGATTCACACTGGCAAAAAAATCTACTTCTTTCCTTTATTATCAGCCATATCTACAGGACAGGATATGTGGCCTGAGCCACAGAACACTGGTGAGCTCCCAGGTTCAAACTGCTCAGATGACATTGACATATTGTGCTCTGCGTTCAGGAACAAGTGTGAACATTGTGTGAGATGACCTTGAATTTCTGTGGCTTGTTCATAGGCTCAAGATTCACCCCTTATGACATGGCCTGTAATTAACTGGGTTTTGCGTTGACTATACGATCTATGACCATGCGTTTGGAATTTAAAGACCCAAATTAAACCTTTTCAAAGAGTACATGGCAGGGATGCTGGTTGTCCTTATGACTCTGGGGCATAAGCTTCAGAAGCATCAATAGAAGATTCAGTTCAAGAAACCCCTGAGGATAATTCTTAAGCTAGCACAAACGTTGAGATTGCACAATGCTTGAGTGCTAGAAACACAGGACTCAAACAGAAAGTGCAAGTTAGAATTTTGAATACACAGAAAAGAAAATGAAATACGCCTCAGTTAAGACCCAGTGACTGGAGTTTGGAGTTGTCTTCATATTAAATTCCTAAACTTTAAAAGATGGCAGAAGTGGCTCTAATATATATTTTGGGTGCTAGCCTTCACTTCTACATACACGGGCATACACACCACACACACACTCAAATATCATAACGCTGGATTCTGGTTAGGTTGTGTTGACTGTCAGCATACTAACAGAGCTACAATCACTGAGCAGTGAGTCCTAGTAACGCAATATGGCATAACACAATCCCGGTGAAACAACTGCTCTAGGCTCTAGAGATTGTCTTATTTTCTGAATTCAGTGCATGTAGTGCCAGTTCTGTGACAGTCCTGTATCCTTTTATCAGTATATGTTCTTTAATAGTGAGCATCTTAGAGCCTTACCATTGGACTACCATACTACCTTACCATACAACTCCTGAAGCTCTAACTGAACCACTTCCCTATGAATTAGAGACAGGTTAGGCAGAAGCTGCAGAAAAAGAACAAACAAATCTACTTAAACATTGATAATCTTTCTAGAAAACAAATAACATTAATAAATTAGGTAGGTTACACCTTGAACTTTATATTTTTTAACTTCAAATAAATACAGAAAGAGAATTTGACTTTGCACTCAAATCCATTTGAGCTTCAATTCTCAAGAGATATTAACTTGTAGCTTTAATTTCTGCCGGAGAATTTGATAATAAGAGGTAGTTATTTCAAATGTGGGGTAACGTTTTTGGTGCATTGTATTAGAGTATCTTTGTGAAGTCATTTGATATCATTGGAGGGCTTTTGAAAGGCTACATTGAAAAATACGGCTAGAATACAATGGGAATTAAAAGAAGAAATAAAAGTTCAGCCTTGAATAGAGACTGGCCTTGTAGCTAACTTAATTAATGCACTATTATAACCCATTTCAGGCTCTTATGCTTCCCAGGAGCGTTTATAAAAGAGCAATCTTTGTTTTGGGGTCGTTTATTCTTTGTCCCAATAGACTGAATCATCCTCTTTGATCAGAGTGTTAATGGTTGAGCACAGTGGATTAAAAAGACAAAAAGCTGGGGCTTCTGGAAGAGGTACATCTTTTTTCATTTCTCGTGATTACTTCCAAGTAGAGGGAGATCCATCAATCAAAGACTCTTCAACTCTCTCTGTTCTTTTGGGTACTGACTTACCTCATTAGTGAGGATAATATGAGTTTCACAGCAGATAGGCTTCAGATCACCAGACTTGTCTGTCTGCAGAGACCATGTGCAAAAGTCTGGAACTCTGATGTTCAACATCAGCAAGCCCAGTTTTGCTGCACACCTAAGCACTACCAAAAAGTAAATAGCAAAAACTCAATGGCATTTTAGTCTGCATTTTTCTGATGATCTTTCATTTGTTTCAGAATTTGGTTATGAAAAAAGGATCAATTTTCATCATCTATTAAAATCTCGGGGCTTCCCTGGTGGCACAGTGGTTGAGAGTCTGCCTGCCAATGCAGGGGACACGGGTTCGAGCCCTGGTCTGGGAAGATCCCACATGCTGCGGAGCAACTGGGCCCGTGAGCCACAATTACTGAGCCTGCGCGTCTGGAGCCTGTGCTCCGCAACAAGAGAGGCCACAATAGTGAGAGGCCCGCGCACCGCGATGAAGAGTGGTCCCCGCTTGCCGCAACTAGAGAAAGCCCTCGCACAGAAACGAAGACCCAACACAGCCAAAAATAAATAAATAAATAAATAAATTAAAAAAAAAAAAAAATCTCAACAAATTCTAGGGAATTATTACCCTGAATTTAATTCCTTCTGTGTCACTTTTTTCACAGTAGGGTAGAGGTGTAAAAGATAAAGAACGTATACAGGTAAGAGAGATACAACGTGGAGGAAGTTAGAACATCATGCTAAAGTGTGTTATTTATGACTTTGCCTAAAGGAGGCATTTTGGGCATAAAGTCATTGAAGATTCTGATATTTGCCTCTTACAAAAAAAACTTTGTAAAAACCCAACCAAGTGTTTATTTTAGATAATTGTCTAAAATAATGGTCAAATAGTTTTCAGATTTTTAGAGATGTGCTTCCCCACAAGGAAGGCGTGTGTTGATACTCTAACAGAATGACTGTGATTCTGGTCTAGCAATAGCTTGCTGGTGGGCTAGCTGAGTCTGGTTGAAGGAAGAACAGATGTCACCACTGCCAGGCTCAGGTTTCATGATATCAGACAAGGAATTATCCTACTGATTGAGATGTTTGCCTGAAGAGTCTCAAAGTACTTTACTGTAGGGCTCACATCATCACATAACTATAAACTGATTTTTCCCATCTCATGACTCTTTAGGTTAATTGCTTTTATCCAAACAGCTTTCCTCCTTAGATTTCAGCTACAATATTGGTGTTCAATTCATTACATAACTTAATCGTAAAACAATAATTTCCCAAGTGAATGATTCTTAATGTGATACAGGTTATATAATTCCTTAAATACAAAAGTCGATAGCCACTATTCTGTTTACTACTTTACTGAAAAGACAGTACATTTTAAGTTTATTTTTTGAAGGGCAAAAATGCGGTTTAAATATTCATTGACAGCAGAAACGAAATCCAACATATACATTCTGTTCTGTGGAATACAACAAGTTTTCAGTTTTCAATTTGACAAGCCTTTGGTGAATTTGTGAATTTGACTTTAATACTCGATCTCTAGACTTACAAGGGGAAAAATTCTTAAATGAATGTGGATTGATGTTCTCTTTAGATACACATTTCTCTGAGAAAACATTGATTGATTCTACTTAAGTCTACAATTATAAGAATTATAGATTTGTGTATTATTAAAAACAGATGGTGACAAGAGAAGCTTCAAATTTATACGCTGCCTGTGTATTTGAGTTTATGTTGTGGGGAAAGCTAGTGAAAAATTATAAAAAATAGAAAATATTTTTATTTCACATTCTGTCTGCAAGTATGAAAAATCATTTTAATTCCTGCATGAATATCTTCTTCATCTGTGAGGACCATGCTAGTTTGATCTTAAGGAGGGTAAGTATCCACAGATTTCATATAAACTGAATAATCTATACAAAAATGACCATATGGCATTTAAGCATTCACATAAAAACAAAGATTCCAAAAAGTAACAAATGTAACAAACTGGATTCAACAGGACTCTTAAAAGAGCAAGAAATTTTTGACACTGTTCAATAAAAGAAAATTTAGAATCAGACGCAAGTATGATTGCAGGAATCTTAGCAGAAAATATAGAAGGAATATAGCAGAAAACAGACATGAGCAAAGACTGCCAAATGTACTTAAAGGCCAGTTACAAAGTGTTCCCTGCTTCCTAAAATCAGACCCTAATAGAAAATCCCGCCCAAATAAAATACTCACCAATCAAAGATTGTGGCTCAGATGCCACTAAATCCCACTTTTCACTGAGGTTTAGCAGATTTTTTTTTTAATGAATATTTCTCCGTTTGCTGTATGTATTTTTCCAGATGCCTAAAAATCCTGGAAACTTTACATGATTGATGTTTCTTATTTTTTTCTAGTTAGACGGTAGCTTTTTGGGAACATGGTCCACCACATCAATTATTTTAATGGTTACCTTTAATAATTTTATATATTAGAGTTAAAAGAAAATTTTCCTCTCAACTTTTTCTTCATCACTCAATTTTTGTTTCTTTCGCTTTTAGTTTTAATTCTTCTGGTGATTCTCTCTTCAACCCTAAGTAGTATGCACTCTTGAAGTAAGAATTTGTTGATGAAATATTTGGGGAATTTGCACGTTCACTTCTCATTACATAGTGTTTCTGTGGAGGTCAGATTTAATAACAATATGAAGTTGTCTTAAGTCAACTATATTCCTATTAAAAGTAATTAATTAACTAACTTTAAAAAATGGAGTTGTCCCAAGCCTAGCCCTACAGATTACTGGAGAATTTTATTTCACTTATTGTTCTGTTTGTTTTGTTTTGTTTTGTTTTGTTTACCGGTCAACCCAAATCCTCTGATCATTGTTAATGTGTTTTTCTTTGTTTTGGCAATTAGTTATCTATCTATCTATCTATCTATTGATATTTATATATATATTTTAAGTAAAAAAGACATTGAAATCCAGCTTTAAGCTGCCCTATCCCCCTTCCTACATCTTTCACTTAGGTCTCTGTGTTGCCCTGTCTCATGGTTTTCCTGCAGGCTCCCAGGCTTGTAGCTTTCAATCTCCTTCACTTTTTCTCTTTTACTTGAATTCTAAATTCTGTTCTTCCCCCACACTCATGTCTTTCTGCATCTTTTCACTACTTTGCTTTTAATTCCAGTGGTCTTAACCTCTAAATTCTCCACTCTTCAAATTTACTATCTTAAGCTAAGACCCAAGACCACTGGATCTATACATGTAGCTGTCTACTTAAAGGTTACTTTTGCTAAAATGGATATTCTGCCCCCCCCTTGCCACGTGCACTGGCCCTAAGTCTGGCACACACCCACCATTTTTTCTAACCAATACCAAGCTACAGGAGCCTCACAGGAGAGCACAGCAACAGGTGTCTGGAGGGCAAGCCAGAGAGAGACCTGCACAGAGGGTCAGTGCCTAGTGGCACTCCCCAGCCTGAGACGCTTGTCTCTCACCCACAGGGGCAGGTGGGGCTGGGTACTGAGGCTTGGGCTTCGGAGGTCAGACCCCAGGTAGACAATGGGGGTTGGCTGTGTGAACACAGCCTGAGGGGTCTAGGGTGTAGCATGCCACAGCTGAGGGAGTCCAGGAAGAAGCCTGGGCCCACCTGAGAGACAAGGGACCATTGCTGGGGGGTGTGCAAAGAGGGTCGGTCCTGCCGTAGGAACTTGTTTCTCTGTGCAGTCACAGCCAGCAGGACACCACCTACAGGAGCTACAGGGGTGGGCATGAGCTGCGGCTGCCATCTCAGGCCCCAGAGGTGGGCACGGACCACCCATGCTGCCACAGAGAGTCCAGTGAGCAAGTGCAGGTCACTGCCCCAAGCTTCCTGGGAGCCTGCATGGCCTGTCACTGCTGAGGGCCCCATGATCTGGGGCCAACTTCCCCAGGAGAGCACACAACATGCCCCAGTCTGTTGCAAATTCCTGCTGGTCTCTGCTGCCACAGGCATTTCGCACATGCTTCAGTTATGGCCACCTTACCCTGCAGAGCCTGAATGGGTGTGCCCAAATCAGCTGCTGCTTTCACCCCCTCTCACCTGCGAAGGGAATGGATGCCTGAGGATGGCCCACACTCAGAAATGGGGCCAAAACCAAAGCTGAGCCCCAGGGGTGGTGCAAATAAGGAAGAGGAACAGAAAACTGTTTGTGCAGCTACACAAGCTGCCTATGAAATCCCTGCTACCCACTAGTTCCTGCGTCTATGGAATATCTGAATGGACAACAAGTGTTGCCTAAATGAGACAGGTCTAGCATTAGCCGCTGTGGAATTTGGGGGCAAATACAGATGGGAATTGGGCCAGGTCAGAGTGTGAGCTGCACCCCCCTTGCCCACAGCAGTTCCAGATACCTCCCTAGAGACATTGGAGGACCACCTGGGGAATCAGGGGTTGGCTGTGGCTCACTGTGAGGGCAAGGACACTGACAGAGGAGGCCCCAGGAAAAGATTCTTATTACTATTATACATTTTGTTTCATTTTGTTCTATTGTTTTTTATTATTATTTTTAAAAACAATTTAATATACTTTTTACTTGCTTTTTTGTTGTTTTCTGTTTTTTTCTTGTTTTTAGTTTTGTTCTTGGTTTTGTTTTTATCTTTTTTTGGATTGTTTTTGTGTGCTTGTTTTATGTTTTCTTTGCTTCTTTTTAGTTTTCTTTCTTAATGTAAGTAGATTAAATGTTCAAACCAAAAGACAGACTGGCTGAATGAAAAAAAAAAAAAGACCCATATATGTGCTGTCTACAAAAGACCCACTTCAGACCTAGGGGCACACACAGACTGAAAGTGAGAGGATGGAAAAAAATATTCCATGAAAACAAATGGAAATCATAAGAAGGTTGGAGTAGCAATCTCATATCAGACAATATAGACTCCAAAATAAAGACCATTACAGGAGGCAAGGAAGGACACTGCATAATGATCAAGGGATCAATCCAAAAAGAAGATATAACAATTATAAATATTTATGCATCCAACATAGGAGCACCTCAATACATAAGGCAGATGCTAACCATAAAAGGGGAAATTGACAGTAACACAATAATACTGGGGGATTTAATACTTCACTTACAACAAAGGACAGATCATCCAGACAGAAACCTAATTAAGGAAACACAAGCCTTAAATGACACATTAGACCAGACAGACTTAATTGGTACTTATAGGACATTCCATCCAAAAGCAGCAGAATACACATTCTTCTCAAGTGCACACAAAATATTCTCCAGGATAGATCACATCTTGGGTCACAAATTGAGCCTCAGTAAATTTAAGAAAATTGAGGTTGCATCAAGCATCTTTTCCAACCACAATGCTATGAGACTAGATACCAATTACATGAAAAAATGTAAAAAACACAAACACATGGAGTCTAAACAATATGCTACTAAATAACCAAGAGATCACTGAAGAAATCAAAGAGAAAATCAAAAAACACTTAGAAACAAATAACAATGAAAACTCGACGACCCAAAATTATGGGACAGAGCAAAACCAGTTCTAAGAGGGAAGTTTATAGCTATACAATCCTACCTCAATAAACAAGAAAAATCTCAAACAACCTAATCTAACACCTTAAGCAATTAGAGAAAGAAGAACAAACAAAACCCAAATCTAGTAGAAGGAAAGAAATCATAAAATCTAGAGCAGAAATAAATGAAATAGAAACAAAGAAAACAATAACAAAGATCAATGAAACTAAAAGCTGGTTCTTTGAGAAGATAAACAAAATTGATAAATATTTAGCCAGACTCATCAGGAAAATGCGAGAGAACTCATTTCAGTAAAATTAGAAATGAAAAAGGAGAAGTTACAACTGACACTGTATAAATACAAAGGATCATAAGAGACTACTACAAGCAACTATATGCCAATGAATTGGACAACCTGGAAGAAATGGAAAAATTCTTAAAAGGTACAACCTTTCAAGACTGAACCAGGAAGAAATAGAAAATATGAACAGACAAATCACAAGTAATGAAATTGAAACTGTGATTAAAACTCTTCCATCAAACATAAGTCCAGGACCAGATGGCTTCACAGGTGAATTCTATCAAACACTTTGAGAAGACCTAACACCTATCCACAAACTCTTCCAAAAATTTGCAGAGGGAGGAACACCCCCAAGCTCATTCTACTAGGCCACCATCACCCTGATAACGAAATCAGACAAAGATACTACAAAAAAAGAAAATTACAGGCCAATATCACTGACGAAAATAGATGCAAAAATCCTCAATGAAATACTAGCAAACTGAACCCAACAGCACATTAAAAGGATCATACAGCATGATCAAGTGGGATTTATTTCAGCGATGCAAGGATTCTTCAATATATGCAAATCAATCAGTGCGATACACTGTATTAACAAATTGAAGAATAAAAATCATATGATCATCTCAATAGATACAGAAAAAGCTTTTGACAAAATTCAACACCCATTTATGATAAAAACTCTCCAGAAAGTGGGCATAGAAGGAACCTACCTCAACATAATGAAGGCCATATATGACAAAACCACAGCAAACATCATTCTCAATGGTGAAAAACTGAAAGCATTTCCCCTAAGATCAGAAACACGACAAGGATATCCACTCTCGCCACTCATGTTCAACATAGTTTTGGAAGTCTTAGCCATGGCAAACAGAGAAGGAAAAGAAATAAAAGGAACCGAAACTGGAAAAGAAGTAAAACTGTCACTGTTTGCAGATGACATGATACTATACATAGAAAATCATAGATGCCACCAGAATACTAGAGTTTATAAATCTGGTAAAGTTGCAGGATACCAAATTAATGTACAGAACTCTCTTGCATTCCTATACACTAACAATGAGAGATCAGAAAGAGAAATTAAGGAAACGATCCCATTTACCATCACATCAAGAAAGAATAAAATACCTAGGAATAAACCTACCTAAGGAGGCAAAAGACCTATATGCAGAAAACTATAAGATACGGATGAAAGAAATCAAAGTTGACACAACCGGATGGAGAGGTATACCATGTTCTTGGATTGGAAGAATCAATATTGTCAACATGACAATATACAGATTCAATGCAATCCCTATCAAACTACTAATGGCATTTTTTACAGAACTAGAACAAAAAAATCTTAAAATTTGTGTGGAGACAAAAAAGACCCTGAATAGTCAAAGCAATCTTGAGGGAAAGAAATAGAGTTGGAGGAATCATACTCCCTTACTTCAGACTATACTACAAAGCTACAGTAATCAAGACAATATGGTATTGGCACAAAAACAGAAATATAGATCAATGGAACAGGATAGAAGGCTCAGAGATAAACCCATGCACATGTGGTCACCTTATCTTTGATAAAGGAGGAAAAAAATACAATGAAGAAAGGACAACCTCTTTAATAAGTGATGCTGTGAAACTAGACAGCTACATGTAAAAGAATGAAATTAGAACATTCCCTAACAAACACCATACACAAAAATAAACTCAAAATGGATTAAAGACCTAAATGTAAGGCTAGACACTATAAAACTCTTAGAGGAAAACATAGACAGAATGCTCTTTGACATAAATCACAGAAAAAGCTTTTTGGATCCACCTTCTAGAGTAATGAAAATAAAAACAAAAATAAACAAATGGGACCTAATTAAACTTAAAAGCTTTTGCACAGCAAAGGAAACTATAAACAAGATGAAAAGACAACCCACAGAACGGGACAAAATATTTGCAAATGAAGTGACTGACAAGGGGTTAATCTCCAAAATATACAAACAGCTCATGCACCTCAATATTAAAAAAACAGACAACTCAATCAAAAAAATGGGTGGAAGGTCTAAATAGACATTTCTCCAAAGAAGTTGTACAGATGGCCAAAAAACATATGAAAATATGCTCAACATCACTAATTAGTAGAGAAATACAAGTCAGAATGACAATGAGGTATCACCTCACACCAGTCAGAATGGCCATCATCAAAAATTCTACAAGCAGTAAATGCTGGAGACAGTGTGGAAAAAAGGGAACCCTCTTACACTTTTGGTGGAAATGTATATTTGTGTGACCATTATAAAGAACAGTATGTTGGTTCCTTAAAAAACTAAATGTAGAACAACCTTATGATCCAGCATTCCCACTCCTGGGCATATATCTGAAGAAAACCATTATTTGAAGAGATATATGCACCCCAATGTTCACTGCAGCACTATTTACAATAGCAAGGCCATGGAAGCAACCTGAATGTCCCTCAATGGAGGAATGGATAAAGAAGATGTGGTACAATATACAATGGAATATTACTCATCCATAAAAAGAATGCTATTTGTAGCAACAAGATGGACCTCGAGATTGTCTCCAAGTGAATTAAGTCAGACAGAGAAAGACAAATATCATATGATATTGCTTGCATGTGGAATCTAAAAAAAAGGGTTCAAATGAACTTTTCTTACAAAACAGAAATAGAGTCACAGATATAGAAAACAAACATGGTTAATGGCGGGAAAGGGGGGGCATAAATTGAGAGATTGAGATTGACATATACACACTACTATATATAAAATAGATAACTAATAAAGATCTACTGTATAGCACAATGAACTCTACTCAATACTCTGTAATGACCTATATGGGAAAAAATCTAAAAAAGAGTGGATATATGTATATGTATCAATATAACTGATTCACTTTGCTGTACACCTGAAGCTAATACAGCATTGTAAATCAACTATACTCCAATAAAAATTTAAAAAAAATAAATTGGGATTTTAAAATAATGAGATTTAATGTAAATATTGATAAGATAGTATTTAAATCTACAATTTTATTATTTGTTTTATTTGTGTTTCCCTATTTTGTGTGCCTCTGTGATATTGTAATATTTTGATATGTTTTAGTATCCTTTTGTAACTACTGGATTTTAATTTCTGATTGCTTTAGAGATTGCAAAGTACACACATAAACTTTAACAGTCTACTAAGGGCTAATTTTATATTACTTCAAATGACATATAAAATCCTTGAAGGCATATAGGTCTTTTTATCCCCCCACTCACCTTCATGTTTTAATTATTATAATTATAAATTCACATACACTGACCACCCCTCAAGAAGGTTTTTTAATTTTTACTCTAAACATTCATACATATTTTGAAGGACGGAGTGGTAAAATGTCTTTTATCTTTACCTAGCTCTCTACTCTTTCTGTTCCTCTCTCATTACTCTTGAATCTCAAGATCCCCTCTGGTATCTTTACCTTCATCTTGAAGGAATGCCATTAGCATTACCAATAGAGTATGTTTTTCAGAAATAAATTCCCTTCACCAGAGAATATCTTCACTTCCATTCTGCATTTATGCTAAATTTAGCTATATTTATTTATAAAAATAAATATAGAAAATAGAATAAATATAAATTTAACTATATTTTACTAAATATAGAATTCTAGATTGACAGCACTTCTATTTAAGTGCTTTAAAGATGTTGTTCCACTTTCTTCTGGCAACAATGATTTCTGATGAGAAATTCACAATCATTGTAACTTTTTATCTTTTTCTGTTTGCTTTCAAGAGTTTTTATTTTTCTTTGGTTTATAGCAGTGTGATTATGATGTGCTTAGGTGTGATGTTTTTTGAATTTATCGTATTTGAAATCCTGAGCTTCTGGAATCTGTAAATGTATGGTTATTTTTACCATGTTTATGAAATTTTCAGCCATTATTTCACATATGTATGTTTATGTTTACCATGTGTATATATGTGTACACTTAAGTATAGTTATTAATATATCACAAGTATACACACATAGGATTTTCCACTAATCTCTTTCTCATTTCATTCTGGAGGTCTAATTACACATATGTTATACTTTTTGATTTCCCATGGGTGTGTTAAAATCTGTTCATTTGTCATCAATCTCTTTTTTATTTCTTTGTCTTCAAAGTCCAAAAATTATGCCAATCTTAACTGACTGTTCTATTATGTACATTCTACTATTGATCCCATTCAGTAAGGTTTTTTCTCCCCATATACTGTATTTTACATATACAAATATCCCAGTTGACCTTATTATAGTTTCTCTTTTGATGAAAAGTTTTGTTTTTCTTTTTTTTCTCTTAATTTCATGTTTGCTTCTCTTTGTTAAAGTCTTTGATATGTTGGTGTTGGTCTGTGCAATTATGCATTATTCAGCGGTTAGTCTGAGACATGGTTGTCTCAGATAGTTCAACTTTCAAAGGTTATTTGGGTCTGTCCTGTCTTGTGTAGTTTTGGTGTTAGGCTAATACATATATGGGTTCTTATCAAGAATTAGAGAATCTCCTCTAGCTGTCTTCCTTTACGGACTATCGTATACCCTATGTTTACAGAGGATCCCTTCTCTCGTTTCTCTGGACTGAGAAATGGAATTACTCTTGTTTTTTGTTCTCTCTACACTGCTTCTCTTGTCTGCAACTAGGTCCCAGACTTGGGGTGAAGCCATTGGGGTAAAGAGAAAACAATAACAACAGTGACAATGAAAAGTATATCCCTGTATGTGTTTTGACATTCTTCCACAATCACATCTGCTTTTACTTACTCTTTAAAGTTTCCAGGTATTTTAAAAAATATTTCATGCATATTTTAGGTGTCATCAGAATGGATGGAGTTGAGGAGGCTTATACCATAATAATAGACCATAGCAGAATTGGAACCTCTTTTCTTATTTTTTATTCAATATGAAATATTAGAAATTACTGAAGGTGGTTTAGTCCCAAACCCTCAATTTAAAAATGAGGGAATGCAAACCTGAATTAAACTTAGCTATTAGCCTAATTAACATTATGTAGACATGAATACAATTTATATTTTCAAATAAATTGTTGTATGAGGAACACTTGTGAAAACTGAGGCTTAGATAAGTAATTAAAATGGCTAACATTGTGAAGTAATGTATTTATTTTTCCTTCAATCAAAAAGTTATTGTTAAGCACTAACAAAGTACCAATCACTATCCAAGTTTTAATTTCAAATAAAATGGTGAAAGCTGATATCCTTAATGAAAAAAAGAAAATACATAGACTGACAAACTTTCTACAAGTAGTAGAGTTTATAAGGTAGAGATAGAAATTAAATTTTCAACACTCAACCTAGAACTATGTTCAACATACATGTTAAAATTCACTTTAGAATATATTTTATGCAAGAAAACACCACATTGAAATTCACTTTAATTTTTTACATTATGTTGAAATTATATAATCTTGCGCTTTTGATTTATGTGTCTGTGTGTATGTTTACTGGCAAAAGAAATTATTCTTGTGGCATTGTATATGCAAAGATATGGTGATGGAGAAACACAGAACAAACCCTATGATGCCAAAAATGCTGGAAAAAAGTCAAATTCTTTAATTGTGGATACAGCCTTGTTTATGAACTCCTCTTCCATGCATCACACGATCTCTGGGAGCTTAAAAATTTGGATAACTTTCAAGAAATTTTCCCTTTTTATTTTCTAAGAATTATGCAACTGATTATACCACTTGTTTGGTAGTGAGCCCGGTTACCATCAATTACTTAAATAAACTCTTTATTTAAAAATATATGCATCTCGGGCTTCCCTGGTGGTGCAGTGGTTGAGAATCTGCCTGCCAATGCAGCGCACATGGCTTCGAGCCCTGGTCCGGGAAGATCCCACATGCCGTGGAGCAACTAGTCCCATGTGCCACAACTACAGAGCCTGCAAGCCATGACTACTGAGCCTGCGTGCCACAACTACTGAAGCCCGTGTGCCTAGGGCCCATGCTCTGCAACAAGAGAAGCCACCGCAATGAGAAGCACATGCACTGCAATGAAGAGTAGCCCCCACTCGCTGCAACTAGAGAAAGCACGCACGCAGCAACAAAGACCCAACGCATCCAAAAATAAATAAATTAAATAAATAAATTTTTAAAAAATTAAAAGAAAAATATATATATATGCATCTCCAACTGACTCATATGATGTTCTGTGTATTCCTGACATTACTTAAGTGTCTGTGGCTAACTGACTTTGGGATCCTGAAACAGAAGGATACAGTAAGTATGTTACATTAAAGATCTCTGGAGGACGGAGGATCCAAAAGGACTTTAAGTCTCCTCTCCCTCCTCCATGCTATCTTTTTATTCATAAAATTCACTTCTCACTGTGCTGTCACTTTATTCTATTTTAAAGTAGGAGGAGAAGGAAGTGTTTTTGAGGAACTTAGGAATTATAATTGGTGCAGCATGAGAATTGTTAGCAGTTGTGGAGCATGGGCTGTGCTCCTTTTGATAAAAAGCTATGTTATACTTTTCACAGTCTAGAGAAGGATCTTGTGGCTTCTTTACTGGTAGTTAATTACAATGCACGGGTTTTCTGAGAACACTTTCAGGGTCTATTAATTTCTCTAATAAACCGTGTCTGCTTGGTAACCTGAGCCTTCACACCTGCAGTCCCTCAGTCTAATGTTTGTAAGAATTTCCCTAACAAAATTTTTATCTGGGCTGAAAAAGTGTTCTCTACTTAGTGTGTGAACCTGAGAATCCTAAACTAAGTTATTTTCAACAGTCTAAAATAAGGCCAGAGAATCAATAACAACACAGTAGAGAGGGTGTTAAATTATCTGGATAAAGGTAAGCAATTTTTCTTGAATAAATGTATATCACTATTAAGATTTAAAAGTTTAAAAAATGTTTTTTTTCCATTTCAAAAATCAGATATTTGAATAAGTTCAGTATATTTTTTTACGTTTTGAATGAAAGCACAAATTAAATTTACACATTATATTAAAGAAGAATTTTGATTTTTGAATGAAAAATACTTTTATGATTACTAATTGCATAGTATATGTTTGGGAGCATTTACTTTAATAGAAAAGTTTATATGTCCCTGTTTTCTCTATAAAGATATAACTAAAGATATAATTTTTTATTTGGAAATAAGTGTAATGTTTCTCAGATGTTTCTGTTAAAATATACCTACTGGCAAAAAAGAATGACTGTATCCTACAGACCTTCTTCCCCATATCACCCCTGTCCAAGGTACATATAAAAGTAATCTGAGGAAACACTTGCCTATGTTTTATATAAATGCTAAGTTATGTAAATGGGCATCAAACCATACTTCTCCTATTCATTCCAATTTTTGTACTCAAAACCTCTAGTGAAAAGTCACGTTCCAGAAAGAAGAGGCAAGCTTATCTGACTCATATATTCCAGAAACAAGGATGTAGACAATTAAATTCGAGCAGCAACAAATTAAATAAAATTTTCGCATGAGGACTGAGTAATTAAAAATAAGCTTTCTTTTTTGATCTATGACTGAGATAACTGATACTCATGTTTAATAGTGGAGCATCCTAATTTAGCCTGACTCTTCGCAGGCCTTTTTAGTTGGGCAGGTGGTTCTCCCATTACGGATACATTAGTACATTTATTTTTTTACACTAATAGAATTTGTTTGTATTCTAAGATAATGCCCTTTAATTTGGGGGTAAATAGCCTTTTTATGAAATTATGATTTTTTTTGACAAAGTAAAAAGGCGTTTATTCCATGGTAGTAAGCAAGTGCTTTGCTTTAAGTTTTGCTAAACCATGAGATATTCAAGTCTGGGAAACCCTTGTGTATTGCATGTTTAGTACACAAGAAAACTTGTGCTATACTGCAAGACAGAAGTACTAAGTGTGATAGGTGCCATGGATATAGAGAAGTACCTCTGCTCACTCTGATTCTGGGACATCACTGGAATTTCTAGTGAAAGAGTCAGGAAAGAGGAAAGTTGATACAAATTTTAATGAGAACAGCCATAGCCCTTTATTTTTGAGGTGACAGAGCCTAGCACTATGGAGGGGAGGGTACTATTTTCTTCATCTCTAGCTTCATCTCTGGCATCTAGTGGATTGGTAACCTCAAGACAGAGTACCCTAGGGACTGCAACAGCATTCTCGCAATTCAGTGACACTCCATCATTAAATATGTGGTAAATAACTTCAACAGTAGGATTACGGAACTGAAAACAAAAAGCTACAATGACTATTTCCTGGGGAATATAAAGAACATTGGTTTGTCATATATACAAAAAACTGATTTTAGGAAATGTCAAAAATAACTGAGTTCAGAGCTAGACCTTTGAAGACAATCTTGGAGATTCTGATTAATATTTGAAATCAAGCCTCTTTAAAGCTACTTCATTCATATTCTCTGAATGGTGATAGTTGGTTACATTTGCATTAACAAATAGAACACACATTAAACATACCACATACTTTTTAGTGATCAAAATTAAGGGTCTTATCCACTCTTCTCCTCTTTTCATATCCCAGTTCTCAGTAAGAGACACTTTCCATTCAAAAAACAGAGCTAGAAATCTCCTAACCATAATCCATTTAAATCTTTTCCTACGCCTGTCCCAAGATATTCACTTTAAAACCTAATTTAGAGGCTCAGAGAGAAGATGGCAGAAGAGTAAGACGCGGAGATAACCTTCCTTCCACAGATACAGTAGAAATACATCTACACGTGGAACTGCTCCTACAGAACACCCACTGAACGCTGGCAGAAGACGTCAGACCTCCCAAAAGGCAAGAAACTCCCCACGTACCTGGGGAGGGCAAAAGAAAAAAGAAACAACAGAGACAAAAGAATAGGGACAGGACCTGCACCAGTGGGAGGGAGCCGTGAAGGAGGAAAGGTGTCCACACACTAGGAGCCCCTTCGCGGGCGGAGAGTGCGGGTGGCAGAGGGGGGAAGCTTCGGAGCCGCAGAGGAGAGCACAGCCACAGGGGTGCGGAGGGCAAAGCGGAGAGATTCCCGCACGGAGGAGTGGCGCCGAGCAGCACTCACCAGCCCGAGAGGCTTGTCTGCTCCCCCGCCGGGGCGGGCGGGGCTGGGAGCTGAGGCGTGGGCTGCGGTAGGATCGCAGGGAGAGGACTGGGGTTGGCGGCGTGAACACAGCCTGAAGGGGCTAGTGCGCCACGGCTAGCCGGGAGGGAGTCCGGGAAAAGTCTGCAGCTGCGGAAGAGGCAAGAAACATTTTCTTACCTCTTTGTTTCCAGGTGCGCGAGGAGAGGGGATTCAGAGCGCCGCCTAAACGAGCTCCAGAGACTGGCGCGAGCCGCGGCTCTCAGCGCGGACCCCAGAGACGGGCGTGAGACGCTAAGACTGCTGCTGCCGCCACCAAGAAGCCTGTGTGCGAGACCAGGTCACTCTCCACACCGCCCCTCCCGGGAGCCGGTGCAGCCCGCCACGGCCAGGCTCCCGTGATCCGGGGACAACTTCCCCGGGAGAACGCACGGCGTGCCTCGGGCTGCTGCAACGTCATGACGCCTCTGACGTCGCAGGCTCGCCCCGCCTCCTCCGTACTGCTCCCTCCCCCCGCCTGAGTGAGCCAGAGGCCCCGAAGCAGCTGCTCCTTTAACCCCGTCCTATCTGCGCGAAGAACAGACGCCCTCAGGCGACCTACACGCAGAGCCGGGGCCACATCCAAAGCTGAACCCCGGGAGCTGTGCGAACAAAGAAGAGAAAGGGAAACCTCTCCCAGCAGCCTCAGAAGCAGCGGATTAAAACTCCACAAACAAGTTGATGTGCCTGCATCTGTTGAATACCTGAATAGACAAGGAATGATCCCAAATTCAGGAGGTGGGCTTTGGGAGCAGGATATATTAATTTTTCCCCTTTTCCTTTTTTTCTGAGTGTATGTATATGCTTCTGGGTGAGATTTTGTCTGTATAGCTTTGCTGTATAATAGCTTTATTTTACTTCACTATATTATACCCTCTTTCTTTCTTTCTTTCTATTTTTTCTCCCTTTTACTCTGAGCCATGTGGATGAAAGGCTCTTGGTGCTCCAGCCAGGCATCAGGGCTGTGCCTCTGAGGTGGGAGAGCCAACTTCAGGACACTGGTCCACAAGAGACCTCCCAGCTCCACGTAATACCAAACGGCAAAAATCTCTCAGAGATCTCCACCTCAACATCAAGACCCAGCTTCACTCAACAACCAGCAAGCTCCAGTGCTGGACACCCTATGCCAAACAACTAGCAAGACAGGAACACAGCCCCATCCATTAGCAGAGAGGCTGCCTAAAATCATAATAAGGCCACAGACACTCCAAAACACACCACCAGACGTGGACGTGCCCACCAGAAAGACAAGATCCAGCCTCATCCGCCAGAACTCAGGCACTAGTTCCCTCCACCAGGAAGCCTACACAACCCACTGAACCAACCTTAGCCACTGGGGACAGATACCAAAAACAACGGGAACGACGAACCTGCAGCCTGTGAAAAGGAGACCCCAAACACAGTAAGATAAGCAAAATGAGATGACAGAAAAACACACAGCAGATGAAGGAGCAGGGTCAAAACACACCAGACCTAACAAATGAAGAGGAAATAGGTAGTCTACCTGAAAAAGAATTCAGAATAATGATAGTAAGGATGATCCAAAATCTTGGAAATAGAATAGACAAAATGCAAGAAACATTTAACAAGGACGTAGAAGAACTAAAGAGGAACCAAGCAAGGATGAAAAACACAATAAATGAAATTAAAAATACTCTAGATGGGATCAATAGCAGAATAACTGAGGCAGAAGAACGGATAAGTGACCTGGAAGATAAAATGGTGGAAATAACTACTGCAGAGCAGGATAAAGAAAAAAGAATGAAAAGAACTGAGGACAGTCTCAGAGACCTCTGGGACAACATTAAATGCACCAACATTCAAATTATAGGGGTCCCAGAAGAAGAAGAGAAAAAGAAAGGGACTGAGAAAATATTTGAAGAGATTATAGTTGAAAACTTCCCTAATATGGGAAAGAAAATAGTTAATCAATTCCTGGAAGCACAGAGAGTCCCATACAGGAAAAATCCAAGGAGAAACACGCCAAGACACATTTTAATCAAAGTGTCAAAAATTAAATATAAAGAAAACATATTAAAAGCAGCAAGGGAAAAACAACAAATAACACACAAGGGAATCACCATAAGGTTAACATCTGATCTTTCAGCAGAAACTCTGCAAGCCAGAAGGGAGTGGCAGGATATACTTAAAGTGATGAAGGAGAAAAACCTACATCCAAGATTACTCTACCCAGCAAGGATCTCATTCAGATTTGATGGAGAAATTAAAACATTTAAAGACAAGCAAAAGCTGAGAGAGTTCAGCACCACCAAACCAGCTTTACAACAAATGCTAAAGGAACTTCTCTAGGCAAGAAACACAAGAGAAGGAAAACACCTACAATAATAAACCCAAAACATTTAAGAAAATGGGAATAGGAACATACATATCGAGAATTACCTTAAAGGTAAATGGATTAAATGCTCCCACCAAAAGACACAGACTGGCTGAATGGATACAAAAACAAGACCCATATATATGCTGTCTACAAGAGACCCACTTCAGACCTAGAGACACATACAGACTGAAAGTGAGGGGATGGAAAAAGATATTCCAGGCAAATGGAAATCAAAAGAAAGCTGGAGTAGCAATTCTCATATCAGACAAAATAGACTTTAAAATAAAGACTATTACAAGAGACAAAGAAGGACACTACATAATGATCAAGGGATCGATCCAAGAGGAAGGTATAACAATTGTAAATATTTATGCACCCAACATAGGAGAACCTCAATACATAAGGCAAATACTAAGAGCCATAAAAGGGGAAATCGACAGCAACACAATTATAGTAGGGGACTTTAACACCCCACTTTCACCAATGGACAGATCATCCAAAATGAAAATAAATAAGGAAACACAAGCTTTAAATGATACATTAAACAAGATGGACTTAATTGATATTTATAGGCCATTCAACCCAAAAACAACAGAATACACATTTTTCTCAAGTGCTCATGGAACATTCTCCAGGATAGATCATATCTTGGGTCACAAATCAAGCCTTGGTAAATTTAAGAAAATTGAAATCATATCAAGTATCTTTTCCGACCACAACGCTATGAGACTAGATATCAATTACAGGAAAAGATCTGTAAAAAATACAAACACATGGAGGCTACACAATACACTACTTAACAACGAGGTGATCACTGAAGAAATCAAAGGGGAAATCAAAAAATACCTAGAAACAAATGACAATGGAGACACGACGACCCAATACCTATGGGACGCAGCAAAAGCCGTGCTAAGAGGGAAGTTTATAGAAACACAAGCCTACCTCAAGAAACAGGAAACATCTCGAATAAACAACCTAACCTTGCACCTGAAGCAATTAGAGAAAGAAGAGCAAGAATCCCCCAAAGCTAGCAGAAGGAAAGAAATCATAAAGATCAGATCAGAAATAAATGAAAAAGAAATGAAGGAAACAATAGCAAAAATCAATGAAACTAAAAGCTGGTTCTTTGAGAAGATAAACAAAATGGATAAACCATTAGCCAGACTCATCAAGAGAAAAAGGGAGAAGACTCAAATCAATAGAATTAGAAATGAAAAAGGAGAAGTAACCACTGACACTGCAGAAATACAAAAGATCATGAGAGATTACTACAAGCAATTCTATGCCCATAAAATGGACAACCTGGAAGAAATGGACAGATTCTTAGAAATGCACAACCTGCCGAGACTGAACCAGGAAGAAATAGAAAATATGAACAGACCAATCACAAGCACTGAAATTGAAACTGTGATTAAAAACCTTCCAACAAACTAAAGAATAGGACCAGATGGCTTCACAGGGGAATTCTATCAAACATTTAGAGAAGAGCTAACACCCATCCTTCTCAAACTCTTCCAAAATATTGCAGAGGGAGGAAAACTCCCAAACTCATTCTATGAGGCCACCATCACCCTGATACCAAAACCAGACAAAGATGTCACAAAGAAAGAAAACTACAGGCCAATATCACTGATGAACACAGATGCAAAAATCCTCAACAAAATACTAGCAAACAGAATCCAGCAGCATATTAAAAGGATCATACACCATGATCAAGTGGGGTTTATCCCAGGAATGCAAGGATTCTTCACTATACGCAAATCAATCAACGTGATACACCAGATTAACAAATTGAAGGAGAAAAACCATATGATCATCTCAATAGATGCAGAGAAAGCTTTCGACAAAATTCAACACCCATTTATGATAAAAGCCCTGCAGAAAGCAGGCATAGAGGGAACTTTCCTCAACATAATAAAGGCCATATATGACAAAGCCACAGCCAACATTGTCCTCAATGGTGAAAAACTGAAACCATTTCCACTAAGATCAGGAACAAGACAAGGTTGCCCACTCTCACCACTATTATTCAACATAGTTTTGGAAGTGTTAGCCACAGCAATCAGAGAAGAAAAAGAAATAAAAGGAATCCAAATCGGAAAAGAAGAAGTAAAGCTGTCACTGTTTGCAGATGACATGATACTATACATAGAGAATCCTACAGATGCTACCAGAAAACTACTAGAGCTAATCAATGAATTTGTTAAAGTAGCAGGATACAAAATTAATGCACAGAAATCTCTTGCATTTCTATACACTAGTGACAAAAAATCTGAAAGTGAAATTAAGAAAACACTCCCGTTTACCATTGCAGCAAAAAGAATAAAATATCTAGGAATAAACATACCTAAGGAGACAAAAGACCTGTATGCAGAAAATTATAAGACACTGATGAAAGAAATTAAAGATGATACAAATAGATGGAGAGATATACCATGTTCTTGGATTGGAAGAATCAACATTGTGAAAATGACTCTACTACCCAAAGCAATCTACAGATTCAATGCAATCCCTATCAAACTACCAATGGCATTTTTCACAGAACTAGAACAAAAAATTTCACAATTTGTATGGAAACACAAAAGACCCCGAATAGCCAAAGCAATCGTGAGAACGAAAAATGGAGCTGGGGGAATCAGGCTCCCTGACTTCAGACTATAGTACAAAGCTAAGTAATCAAGACAGTTTGGTACTGGCACAAAAACAGAAATATAGATCAATGGAACAGGATAGAAAGCCCAGAGATAAACCCACACACATATGGTCACCTTATCTTTGATAAAGGAGGCAAGCATATACAGTGGAGAAAAGACAGCCTCTTCAATAAGTGGTGCTGGGAAAACTGGACAGATACATGTAAAAGTATGAAATTAGAACACTCCCTGACACCATGCACAAAAATAAACTCAAAATGGATTAAAGACCTATGTGTAAGGCCAGACACTATCAAACTCTTTGAGGAAAACATAGGCAGAACACTCTATGACATACATCACAGCAAAAATCTTTTTGACCCAGCTCCTAGAGAAACGGAAATAAGAACACAAATAAACAAATGGGACCTAATGAAACTTAAAAGCTTTGGCACAGCAAAGGAAACCATAAACAAGACCAAAAGACAACCATCAGAATGGGAGAAAATATTTGCAAATGAAGCAACTGACAAAGGATTAATCTCCAAGATTTACAAGCAGCTCATGCAGCTCAATAACAAAAAAACAAACAACCCAATTTAAAAATGGGCAGAAGACCTAAATAGACATTTCTCCAAAGAAGATATACAGATTGCCAACAGACACATGAAAGAATGCTCAACATCATTAATCATTAGAGAAATGCAAATCAAAACTACAATGAGATATCATCTCACACCGGTCAGAATGGCCATCATCAAAAAATCTAGAAACAATAAATGCTGGAGAGGGTGTGGAGGAAAGGGAACACTCTTGCACTGTTGGTGGGAATGTAAATTGATACAGCCACTATGGAGAACAGTATGGAGGTTCCTTAAAAAACTACAAATAGAACTACCATACGACCCAGCAATCCCACTACTGGGCATATACCCTGAGAAAACCATAGTTCAAAAAGAGTCATGTACCAAAATGTTCATTGCAGCTCTACTTACAATAGCCAGGACATGGAAGCAACCTAAGTGTCCATCATCAGATGAATGGATAAAGAAGATGTGGCACATATATACAATGGAATATTACTCAGCCATAAAAAGAAATGAAATGGAGGTATTTGTAATGAGGTGGATGGAGTTAGAGTCTGTCATACAGAGTGAAGTAAGTCAGAAAGAGAAAAACAAATACAGTATGCTAACACATATACATGGAATCTAAGGAAAAAAAAAAAAAGGCCATGAAGAACCTAGTGGCAAGACGGGAATAAAGACACAGATCTACTAGAGAATGGACTTGAGGATATGGGGAGGGGGAGGGGTGAGATGTGACAGGGTGAGAGAGTGTCATGGACATATATACACTACCAAATGTAAAATAGATAGCTACTGGGAAGCAGCCGCATAGCTCAGGGAGATCGGCTCGGTGCTTTGTGACCACCTAGAGGGGTGGGATGGGGAGTGTGGGAGGGAGGGAGATGCAAGAGGGAAGAGATATGGGAACATATGTATATGTATAACTGATTCACTTTGTTATAAAGCAGAAACTAACACACCATTGTGAAGCAATTATACTTCAATAAAGAGCTTAAAAAAAAAAAGAAAAATGAGATAGCATACGCAATCGTTTGCATAAGTAGATGGAATTAAATGCAAAAATAATCAGTAAGAATAGCATCTATGCATTGAAAACACATTCCAGGACATGTGTTATGCTTCACCAAACAAAACAAGGCATTTACATAATATAAGCATCACAGAAGCATTTATTTAGTCTGTTAGTAAATACTTACTAACTAGGGATATCAATACTTAACAGAATTTTCTTTTAATTTTTTTTATTTAAGTTAATTTTCTTATACATGAAACAAAAATTAAATTGTAGCATTCAAAAAAAAAAACCTAATTTAATCACTGCTACCCCTGAAAAATGTTGTATGTACATTTTTTCCTTTATTTCCACTTTTCAGGTTAGAGTTTTATAATCTTTGGCCTAAACTATTTTAAACAGTTCAAATGACTGTAATATTTCTTCTTTTCAAATGCCCAGCAAAGACATCTAATTCTACAGATCGACTTATATTTAATTTTTTTTCAAAATAGCTCAATAGTATACTGATATCTACAGAATTAAGGCAAAATGCCATGTCATATGTTTATCTACTTTTTCCATCTGGCTCTTGTCTGTTTGACAGCATTCATTTATAACTATGTTGTCTCACTCACTTTATCCTATAATCATCCCAAACTGCACAAAGCTGAAAATATGCTATGTACTATCACATTCTCTTGCTTTTGCTCATATTGAACACACAGGTTGAAAGCCATATGACCTTCTCTATCATTAATATTCTATTTATCTTTAAAATCTCAGTTCAAATATTTCTTCATCATGATATTGTCCTTAATTTTTTATTTGTGTTAATTGTTATATTTTCTTTGTGATCGTAAATTTTTGCTTCTACTTCTATTACAGTGTTTGGATTTTATACAGTTTCACACATATTTTAGGTGTTTGAATTACCATTCTTTTTTTTAATTGAGATAAAATTTTTGTGACATGAGATCAACCATTAGGTGTATAATTCAGTGGCATTTAGTACATTCACAATATTGTGCAACCATCACCTATGTCTAGTCCCAAGATGTTTTCATCACCCCCAAAAGTAACACCATACTCATTATGCAGTCACGCTCCATTCTCTGGCCCTGGCAATGTCTGTTTTCTGCCTCCATAGTTTTACCTATTCTTTATGCTTTACATAAATGGAAACATACAACGTTACCTTTTGTGTCTGGCTTATTTTACTTGATTGATATTTTCAGTGTTCATCCACATTGTAGCATGTATCCATAGTCCATTCCCTTTTATGACTGAATAATATTCCATTGCTTGGATAAACCGTATTGTTTATCCATTTATCAGATGATAGATCTTCAGGGTTTTTCTACCTTTTTGCTATTGTGAGTAGTGCAACTATGAAGATTCCTGTACAAGTATTTGTTTGAATACCCATTTTCAATTATTTTTGGTTTATACCTAGGAGTATAGTTGCTGGATCATATAGTTATTCTATGTTTAATTTTTTGAGGACCTGCCAAACACTTTTTCACAGTGGCTGCACCATTTTACATTACACCAACAATGTACAAGAATTCTAATTGCTCCATATCCTTGCCAACATTTTCTGATGATGATGATGATGATGATGATGATGATGATGATGATGATGATTTAAATCTAGGGGGTGTGGGGCTGTTTCTCAGTGTAATTCTGATTTGCATTTCTCTAATGACCCCAGACAAATGGTAAAAAGTAAAATCAAACAAACAAAAACAGAAACAAGGAAACACGCATACATACAAAGGAAACAAAAACAGAAACAAATAAAACAAAAAGCAAGAGAACATCCAGACAAACAAAAGAACCCAAGAACAAAACCAGACAATTGAAAACTGAAAAAACACAAAACCAAAATCAAAACCAAAGCAGAGTGCCAACTGAAGAATGAGGCAAAGAAACAAAACAAATCGAAAAATTGATTAAAAAAAAAAGAAAAAGAGCATAGGAAAAGAAGACAGAGCAACCGAAAAGCCACATATAAATAGAAATATAAACAAATAAAATAGAAAATATATTTTAAAAAAGACAAAAAAAATCCCAGAGAAATGGTAAAAGCAAAATCAAACAAACAAAAACAGAAACAAGGAAACACACACATGCAGAAGAAAAAAAAAAAAGAACCAAATAAAACAAAAAGAATGAGAATAACCAGGCAAATAGAAGAATTCAAAAACTAAATCAAACAGTTAGGATCAAAACTAACAAAAACACTAAACCTAAAAACAAAACCAAAGCAGGTGTGCCAACTGAAGAATAAAGCAAGGAAACAGAACAAACTGACAAAAATAATAAAATAAAATAAAATAAAAAGGGTAAAAACATAGGACAACAGAAAAGCAAAGTAGAAATGGAAATATAAAAAATATATATATTAAAGAAAAGAAAGACAAAAATGGGAAAAGAGCACAGAACAACAGGAAAGCAAAGTAAAAATAAAAATATATAAAAAAATTTAAATTGTCATAAAACACAAAGATCCCAAAAGACTAAATTAAAAAAATATATTAAAACAACAACAAACAAACAAACAAAAAGAAAGTCAAAAAAAGCAAGAACCCACAACAGAATGGATCAAAACATAATAAAATTAATAGTAATAATTAGGTTTCCATGGGGTCTCAGCTGTTAAGTGTCCTTGCACATGCCATGAGGCACAGTCCACCTCTGCCTCCCCAAGAGGCCCTCCTCTGCCCCTGGGCTGGTCTCTGGACTGGTCTCTGGACCTGCTGTAGGCCTTGTGGGGACCACTCAGACTCTGATCTGGCCCAAATATTGCATGTGCTGCCCCCAAAGTCCACAGCTGCCACAGCTAGACAGTTTTCCTTTGTGGAAACACTCATTGTCTACTCAGATATTCCATAGACACAGGGTCTACCCAGCTGATCACGGGGATTTAATCTGCAGCTTGTACAGGTGATGGAAAGATTTTCATTCTTCTTCCTCCTCAGTCACCCTGTCCCTGGGGTTCAGCTTTGGTTTTATCCACCATTCTGTGTGTGGTCCACCCACAGGAGTCTGGTCCTGAGGCTGCCTTGGAGCTCTTGGGTCTGCCCCAGTGAGGATAGGGCACAGAGCTGGTATGACTGCTTGGATTTTAGGAGCCCTGGCAGTGCCAGATGCACAGGGAAGCCAGCGACCATAGGCACAAGAGATATGGCCCTACTGAGGGCTTTTTTGACAGTGTGTTTTTGTTTTGTTGCTTTGTTTAAGAGGCAGGGCAAAAAATGTAATGATCCAAATTGTCATAAGCTATTTTCTTTTTGGATCAAAATGAGATTTTCCTTTAGGAGTAATTTTCTTCTAGAGGTGGATCTGAAACAGAAAACATTTTAGTGAGCCCTTAATTATGCCCATATAAGGAAAGTGTCTATCCATTGTGAGAAGCTGCATGAAGTAAAGTAATCCCAGAACAGATATTTAAGACTAGGATGACTATTCTGTTTAATAACATAAACTATGCCTGTGAAAATTATGACACTCATTAGAAAAATGTTTGTTTTGTACATCTGAACTTGGACTAGTGTGTTCCTTTCTATTAAATTGTGTTTGCTGTAATGGTTTACAGAAGATGCAGAGCTTAAATATAAATGATAGCAGAGTGGTTCTCACCTAGAAAAAAATCTATATTTTACCCTAATTATTGTCAGATAAGAGTGTATATCAGTGAAGGTCTACTTAGGAAAATGGAGACTACTCCAGACATTTCAAGTCTAGGGAATTTAATTCAATGAATTAGTTAAACTTAAAAAATTAGGTTGTTGGAGAAGCTGAGGTTTTGACTAATAAATAGTAGTGTACCCCAGAGATTAGATGTAGACGATGCTGCCATTCCTTGGGCAGGGGGTACACAGAGAGAAAATGAGAAACCACAGAATTCTGGATTGAGCTTGAACCAAAGCAGTGGTACCCTGCAGGGGTCAGTGCCATGAAAGCAGAGTCAGGCCAATGGCACCGAAATCACAGGAAGCCACCCATCACCGGAAGCAGAGAGAAATGAGGAGAAATATCCTTGGTTTCTCTTTATTGCTCTAGTTTTCTTCCTCCCCTCCTTCCTTCCTTCAAATCTTCTACAATTGCCTTCTGTTGACCCAATCTATCAGGAAGCCAGTGAGCAAGGAAGGCTTTGAAATATAACTTGCAGGAGGAAGACAAGAAATGGATCTGGAAATAAATAAGCTATTGATAAGCACAGAGGGCTTCTTCTATGCTTTCACAAAAACATCCTTAAAAGTTCAAACTGGTTTTAGAAATTTCTGGATAGTCAACGAAAGCCTCCTTGGCTAGGAGCTTAGTGAAGAAAGATAGCCTTTACTGAGGTTGGTGTGGTGGTCTTAGGGGTGATTTCAATTGGAGAATGACTCTAAATGTTGGCTTTAAAAAGTGTACAAAATGGAAGAATATTGGGCAACTATCCTCGAGAACTCATGAAAATAAGAAAACACTATAGATATCTTTAAAATAAATTGATCTGTTAGTAATATGGAGATGGAATCAAATGATTGTGATTTAAATGATATTATTTGTTTGTGTATCACTATGTTAATTGAAATATCTGAATATTTTAAGGCATTAGATACAAATATGTGAAATTCTCTAGACAGAAAGTATTTTATAAATTATTACTTGAAATTGAATTATAACCTCTCCAATGAGGACTAGAAAAAAGAATAAAGAAGAATTTAACATCTGTTATGAGTATATTAGCAAAACCAAAATCCCAGAGCATACATAGAAGGCTTAAAAATCATGTTGCCATTTAAAAGATATGCAAAAACAAATCTCCCAGGCTTAATTAATACTGGATAAAGGAACTTCTAATGTCTTTTGATTGAGAGGACATATTTATTCATGAATGCAGAAATGTTTAAATCAAACTGTGTTTGAAAGATATTGCATATCCATTAAACTATGGCATACATTGGTTCAACATTCCAAGGTTTGTCATTGAAAGTCATTCACGATTTGTTTTTAAACTATATTTCCAAAATCATGTTCCTTTATTCTCTATATTAACTCTACCCCTGACTGAATATAAATTCACTCACTGATTCTCAAACACATTTTGCATTTTGTCATTTTCACTCTCTACTCATCTCAATGTATTCACTCTAAAAATGTATCCACTTTTCACTGGCTACTCCAGTTCTATCCACTTTTTAAGTTTATGTAAATATATAATGCACATCTATTCAAGGTCTTGTGTGTTTTATTCATTAGACTGTGTGACAGAGATTTGCTAATAGACAAGATTTTGCCTTTGAAGTTGTTTGAATTATGGAAGGTGGGCCTTGATGTCTGATGTGGGTTGTGGAGGATTTGTACTCCATCAACTTAGTTAAATTGGAATTACTTTTGCCAGAAACCACATTCCTGCATGGATCTGAATGACAGTTGACAACAGAAGAAATGCGTGCAGGATTTGGAAGGTGGAAGTGAAGCAGCAGGCATTTTACTGTGAAGGTTGGCGAGGGATACCTGTTGCCACCGTGTCTCAGGCACATTGTCACTTACCTGCTGGTCACTTTGTTGGTGTGGGCTGCACCCAAGCCCACAGGTCCTCAGCTCCTTCCAGATTTCCTCTTTCATAGATTCCAATTCTGGTCCAGGCACGGTGTGTGCAGAATAATGACAAGGTGACAGCTTCTTTCATCAAGGTCGGCATTTACACTCGTGGATTGTGGGCTGTCCTCATGGGTTATTATGTGTCCTTGCTCTCCTCCACTTCCATCCAGCATTTTACTGACATCTTACCCTCCAGTTACTTCAGACTCACTCTTAGGTGGAGAGGCAAGAGCCTGCCATACAAATGTGTTGCATGCTCCCACAATTATGGAAAGGCTAATTACAACAACATAGCTTAACTTTGTATCACACATATTATTTTTGCATCCTTGATCAATCACTAGTCCTGCAAGTGGTTCCAAGAAACACAACCTTCAAGAAGTGTCCTCTGAAATATTTCTCTGATACGATTAGATCCAATGGCATAAATGGAACTGTTGGCATGGTCAAGTGGGCTGGTAGCCCATGGAAACCTATGATAAACATTCACTTACATTATCATACTTAAATTAACCTCTTGTAATAAAATGTCTGTAGGAGGCAAGGCTTAAAGTAACAAAATAGTTACCACTGGAAATATTTTAGTGAAAATAAGGAGTGTAATGTAATTCATTGGTTGTTTCTAATTGTACAGCAGTACTTACAGGAAAAAGAAGAATAATTTGTTCAGGGCTTTAAATCCACAACTAGATGTCTGGGAAAGTGATTGGAAAAAATTTGTGATGACTCTAAAATAAATCCTTATCCTTTGTAGACACAGAGATTATGAAAGCCAAAGCCACAGCTTAATCTTATAGGCAGTTAAATTGCAATGCAAATTGAATTTACAATTTCAGGAGTCCTATTATGTTAAAGTTAAGGCATTGATTAGACAGGAGTGGGACACTAAAAAATGGGATATAGGTGTATGTGTGAATTCTTATAAAAATAGGCATTTGGACTTTCTAATTCTGCTAAGCCTTATCTGCAGAAACAAGCTTTCCTCCCTGGAAGAGCATGGTCTCCCCTTGCCTGAAGAACCAACCACCATCAAGGGAATTGCTGATTTTCCTAAGGACTATGCCCACCACCTCTCACAGCTTCTAGAAATAAATTAGATTCATAACTGAAGGCCCCAGGTGGTAAGTTATAAATTTAATCCTGGGAGAAGAGTCAAAACAGTGTAAGATTTTTCCAGTTTATATCAATGCTTTCTAAGGGTGAATGAGGATGAAATAAAATAATGTTGGATCACATCATATTTGTTGGTGGATATTCTGGATTCACTGTATTAACTCCAGCAATTGGGAGAGACTAAGAGTTTTTAGGCTGTGTGACTGAAACATGGACTCAACAAAGACCTACACTGAATCAAATGGAAATGGCAGAGGGAACTCCCTGGTGGTCCAGTGATTAAGACTCCGTGCTTCCAACGCAGGGGGTGTGGGTTCCATCCCTGATCAGGCAGCTAAGATCCCAAATGCTGCATGATGTGGCCAAGAGAAATAAAATTCATTAAAAAAAAAAAAGAAATGGCAGAACTTCCTGTGAAAGGAATTACCCAAAGGTACAGTGAGGTTGGCACACTAGAGCAGGTTTATCACGTGAAAACTGCTCATTCACTCCCTACCTGGTCATAGAAGAGTGTCCAGAGGTTATTACCTTTACCAAAGCTATAAGAAATGCTATAAGACATAAGAACATTTGTGAGGGGAGCCTGGCATTGTTGCAAAGCTCTGTGGTGGTTATTCTCTGTTTGGTCAGGAAAGGCACTGGGGTAAGCATATCCAGTCCACTGGGTTCCCATAATTCACTGGGGAAGACGGTATTTTAGGATGTTAGTGACCAAGTTGTGGTATTTAATTGCCCGAGGAAAAATGCACAGGGTTATCCTAATAGGTGGTAGAGTAGTAGCAGTAATCAGAATAGTCTAACCAGTGGAGGTCACTGATTTCAGCTAGCTGATCCTTGAGGAAGGCTCCTGCTATACTATAAAATGTTTATATTGTGAAATTTTAGCTTTTATCCAAAGGTACGTGTAACCATGTGCCAGAGTGACTGAGCATTAGGTAAAGGGACATAATCAGACATTGGGAGGGTGACTAGATATTGGCTCTCAACAGTTACTAATTCCTAGAAACCCAAATTCATGTGGCCCACCACTGAGAGGCTTATGGAGGACAGCGCATAAGTCCTTGGTTTCATGTCGTGGTGGGCCCAGTGTGCCATGAAGTTGGGCTTGCATGAAGCACTCCAGGATCAAATGGATGTGGTATGTATAATAATAGGATCAAGAAGGTTCTAGTGGTATAAGCATGTTTAAGAACAAATACCAACATGCCCATGGAACTTATTGCTACTACATTGCCTCCTCTCACTCAGTCTACACCTACGTTTTCATCAGGAATTTACTATGACCAGCTGACTTGGGAAGAAATAAAATGTGGGCATACTTTACATATGATTTTGAAGATACACTAGCTGCAGGTGAAGTGGATGGCTGAAATACCACACCCCACACAAGGATGCTTCTAAAGAACAAAACTTTAGGAAAATATTCCCAGTGGGCAGACTTTTGAGCTGTGCACTAGATTGTTCATTTCTCCTGAATGGAAGGAGAGACTGATAAATATACTGACCTACACTGATTGATAAGAAGTGGAGAATTGTTTGGCTGAAAAGTGGGTAACTCAGAAAAGATACAATTAGGAAATTAGAGACAAGGATTTTTGCTGAATAAAAGTATGGATTGACTTCTCCAAATGCACACAGAGTGTGAAGATATATATGCTCAACATAAATGTTCACCAAGGAGCAATCTCAGCAGAAGAGGATCTTAGTAATTAGGTGAGTAAAAAATGTTCCGTTCTGTAGACATCATTCAACCTTTTCCCAACCATTCTATCCTCACAAAATTGGCTTGTGAACAAAGTGGGTATGACAGCAGGGACTAAGTTATGCATGGGCTCATTAAACAATACCTACTGTTGAGTGTGTGACTTGCCAACAGCAAGTTGGCAGTTGTGTCCACACTCGGTGGTCACACTGAGACTCCAATATGGCATCCTTCTCCAAGGGATTTTTCTGGCTACCTGCGGCAGGTTGCCTACACTGAGAATACCCACCATAGAAGAGGCAGTTTTCCTGTACGTGAATTTACCGTCCCTGCTCTCAATGCTCTGCCCAAACCATCATTCATTTAGTTACAGAATGACCTGCTCACCCTTATCATATTCTATACTGCATTGCTTCTAACCAGGGGACTCATTTTATATAAGATGAAGTTTAACAATGAATGCATGCTCATGGAATTGACTGTTCTTTCCATATTCATTCTCACACTGACATAGCTGTCCCAGTAGAATTACGAATAGCCTTTTGAAAATTCATGTACTGTGCAAGTGGATGGCGATATATTCCAGGTTTGGGATAATGTAATCCAACGTATGTCTATATTCTAAACCAACAACCGATATATGGTGCTCTTTACCCCATAAGTAGTGGTCACAGGTCCAGGACCTAATGATGCCTAATAAGAACCTGCAGTATAAAAAAACAAACAAAACAACTAATACTAAACTTTCATTGGGTTATTTGTATGGAAATATGTTAATATAAATGTTTCAGACATTACATGAAATTTCTAAAATCTTATATTTGTATTTGTATGGAAATATGTATGGAAATATGTTAATATAAATGTTTCAGACATTACACGAAATTTCTAAAAATCTTCTATTTGTATTTGTATGGAAATATGTATGGAAATATGTTAATATAAATGTTTCAGACATTACACGAAATTTCTAAAAATCTTATATGTTCTGGTATAATGTTATAAGTAATAATCCTAGTTATTACTTTAAAATGTATATCTCAGAAATAACTAATTTTCTTGTCAACTGCATTATTATGAACTTTCATCAAATCTTTTACCGTGGTCATTTTTAAGTCTTTTGTCATTTACAGACAGTTCTGGGTGTACTCTGATGATTTTGCAAATATGTTCCTATAAAAGAGTTTCATCTTCAAGAAATTCATGGAAAAGACTCTGACAAGTACAGGTTTCTGGTAACTGACTGTACTGCTGAACTGAATGAATAAGCATTTTCAGAACTCTGATGAAAAACTGATGAACTCATAAAAGTGCTAACAAAAGATCAAGATGAAAAAAAAACAATTAATTACTTGGGACTGAGTGAACTGATGAGGATGAGTATAATTTTTGTGACTTTCTGTCTGAATTAAAAAAGAAAAAAAAAAATCCAAAAAAAAAAAAAAAACATGAAATGGGAGAAAATTCTCCCATCATTACCCTCAGTGACTGAACAGCAAACATCTTATTTTCGATTTTCATGACACTACTTTCTGCAGATATCCAAGTCTTTGTTTCATTGTTAATAATGTTTTCAGTGGGAGACATGGCAATGCTTTCATTAAACTGGAGGGTGAGATTGGCATATGCCTTCTTTGGACTCTCATTCCAGTAAACCAACAGGCAGGAAAGCGAATTACTGATTATCCCTTACTTTCAAAGAGAAATTAGGTTGGCACTACACAATGGGAGAAAGGAGAGGCATGTCTGGAATGAAGGATAGCCTGTGAGACACCTCTCAGGAAACCCATGTCCTGTAATAAAATGTAATGACAATGATTACAACTCAGGGCAGGTAGGACCACTATGATCCCATACCCTCAGAATAAAGTGTTATACACCAAACAATGCAAGGAATCACAACAGGCGATTGCTTGCTGAGGGTAAAGGGAATATAGAATGGACAGTGGATAAAGCAGACATAAATACCAGCAATAAAATATGAAATGAGGAATGTAATAGTTATAATAGTTTCTTCTTTATTTTTATATAAATACGTCAGTGTATTTATTCAGTAATTATTTTTTTCCTCTATTTCACTGCTTTATCAGCTGAAATAAAATGTTTTCATAAGGATTGACATTATGTATCAGGATTTAGGATAACAAAGTGTTTGTGACTCAGTTGAAAGTGGATGCAAACTTCAACCAAGGATAAATAAATGATATACCAGCCTTTGTATCCTCATCTAGGGAGTTGAGTGAGCACTTTTTTTCAAATTGTAAAAGGAATAATTGCATTGTGTTATGTGGAGACAATTTAAATACCGCCTGTTTTGGGACGCTAAGAATAGTTAAGAGAAGATGTCTAGTATGGATATCCAGTTGATAAGATGTGGACTGTGGATCTTTCATGCTATGTGAAATTAAATAAGTTGGAACCACATTTCCCAGAATTCCTTTCCCTTCACATTTCTGGGAACAATTACAATGGTAAAGACAGCCTTGAGAAAATTTATAAAGAGAGATGAACCACCACAAAACACCACAAAAACAGTAAAACACTATCTCTTCTTAACCTGAACATTTCTGAATGTAAAATAATTCTTATTCTTCAAATATGTGTTTCAACTCAAAGTTCTCTATGGTCTGCATTTTCCGTTAATGTTAAGTGTTAAAAAGCATCCTGAGGTTAGTGTGTTCATTTATTTGCATTAATTAATTCAACAAACACTTAAACATGCAAGAGTTCAGTCCTTGTTCCACATATGGGATACGTAAGTAATAAAACAGATTTTTTTTTTCTACCTTAGACCTTATATTCTATCTTAAATTTTAATGGAATAATAAATAAGTAAATTGCATAGTTTTAGAACACACTACATGCTGTAGGAAAATGTATATAAGTAAGAGGATGCAGAAGTACCAGGGGTCAGGATGATGGCACACTATTAATTAAGGTTGTCCAGGTAGATCTCACAGATAAAGTGAGCCTTGAAGAGATGAGGCAGTTAACCAAGCAATTGTGTGGGGAAAGAAAATCCCAGTCAAAGGAGACAGCTAAGAGCAAAGACTCAGGTTTGAGTGTGCCTGAAGTACTTGAGGAACCACAAAGAAGACAGTGTGACTGAGCAGAAAAGGAAGAGAAAAATAAAAGATGACAATAACGATTTGAGGACATGGGAACAGATCCTATGGGGTCAAGAGAGAGGGTTTTTTTTTTTAATGGAAGAAATCATAAGATGTTTTATGCTCATAAAAATGTTCTGTAAAGAGGAAAATAAAATGATACAAGAGATAGAGATGTTGTATTGGAGTTCTGTCCTTGACGAGGTGAGAGAAGACGGGACCAAAAGTGCAAGAGTAGCCACTGCCTTAACTAGGAGCACACATAGTTCTCTCACTGGAGCAGGAGAGACAGGAGAGTAATTGGGCAAATGCAAATTGTTAAAAATGGTGGTATCATCAAGTACAAATCCTATTCTGATCATTTCTGTTTCCTCCATAAATAGGAAATGTGGTTATCCAATTATAATGAAAATGAGAGAAGAGATCTGGAGTGGAATGAGGAGAAGGCTTGGGATAGTCTAGGGGAATAGAAGAGTGAATGGGCTGGGTTATGAAGTAGGATTTTGGAGCTGCACTAAAGACCCACTTGACCTTAGTGGCTGTGAGTATAAAGTGAGATCAATCTTCATGTTTGTAGGTATTTTATTAGGCATATTCAGCTGTTCAATGAGTTGGATATGATCATGATTACTGTTGCCAAAAATGTACAATAAGGCGATAGAGGAACATATAAATGTAAGGTTTCTGCAAGGATAGGATTTTAATGAGGGATCATGAGTTCTACTTTGTATAAGCGATATTAGGATCCACAGAAGGTGATCTTAAGGTAGTGCTTCTCAAACTTTACCATGCTTCAGTATCCCCTAAATACATTTTAAAGACGCAGATTATAGATTCACAAACTTAGAGTTCTGGGTTCAGAAGGTTTGGGGGGGATCCTGAGAATTTGCATGCCTAACAAGTTTCCAGTTGGTGCTTGTGCTACTGTCCCAGTGATCACACTTGGAGACCTATTCTCTTAAGATAGTTTTAAGGCTATGTCATCTCTTGTTTTCCCCTTATCTTTTGTTCTCGTTCTCTGAGACCACCTTTCTGTATTTCATGTATTTATTAATTAGTTCACTTAATACAGTTGACTCTTGAACATGTGGGGGTTAGAGGCAATGACCCTGCTCACAATCAAAAATCTGTATATAACTTATCGTCGGCCCTCCAAATACGCAATTCCTCTGCATCTGTTGTACCACATCCATGCACTTAAACAACTGAAGATTGTGTAGTACTGTCATATGTACTATTTTAAAAAGTCCACATGTAAGTGGACCCATACAGTTCAAACTTATGTTTAAGGGTCAACTGTATATTTATTCATATATTAATGGTAATCTGCTTGAAATTCCTTATAATTTCCTCTAAAGGATTTGAGATGATACATAACCCATACTCTTATATTATGAAAAGGTACAACAAAATATAACCACCTCCCCATCATATTTACCAGACTCTACTGACTAGAGCTTTGTTTAATAGACTACTTCTTATGATCTTTAAATTAATTTCTCAGTGATATATAATAATTATGAATCTTTAAAAATGGTTTATAAGGTTTATACTACTTTTTCAGTTTAAAACTGTAAATGGATTTTAAAATATTTTCCAAACAAAAAACTTCTTCAAAGCAAACCAGCATAAAAATTAACAAAATAATTTTTTCCCACAGTCTTTTATTCTTCTTTAGCACTTATATTAAAAAAAAAGAAAATCTGTATTGGATCATAAATGACATTGTAAGCAAACATATATTTTTCTGGAAAATGTGTGGGCACTTTTAAATTCCTATCAGTATAAGAAAATACACCAGGAGGTTGTCTCTGAATTGACCTGCCAAATCTAACAACAGGATGATTTTATCTTTGAAAAGACTCGACAGGTCTCCAGAAGGAACATTTGATGAAGAATCTGTCAACTGCCTTTATTACCTTCTGAACTACCTCTAACTTACAGGTATTTTGAGTTTTGTTATGCAGATAATTTAAGTTCCATTTGTGGTTGATGAATACTTTTTAGTATGCTATTACAAATTATGGCTTTAGGCACTGTTGCACCTTCTCCCTGGAAACTCAACTACATAAAATGCTGTGTGTCTTGATTCTGAGTATATGTCCATAGTGGGAAATGCAGTGAGAGAAATGGGCGGCATTATTTTCTGTTGTAATTTGTTGGATGGATTGTTTCCAAAAGAAGGTTGGTTTAAATTTTATGCTAAAACAGGGGATTATTAAGTCTTAAATATAGAATTCAATTAAAAGATGGCCAAGATGGCACAGTAGAAAGACCCCGAGCTCACCTTCTCTTACAGGCACACCAAAATCACAACTATTTGGAAAACAACCATTGATGAAAAAGACAAGAACCTACCGAAAAAGATCTTCTGCAACTAAAGATATAAAAATGGAATCACAATAAGATGGGCAAGAGGGGTGAAGTTGTGATATAGTCAAGCCCCGTGCCCCCAAGTAGGCCACCCACAAACAGGAGAATAATTACATTGCAGGGGTTCTCCCAAAGGAGTGAAAGGTCCAAGCCCCACATCAGGGTCCCCAGCATAGGGATCCTGCACCAGGAAGATGAGTTCCCAGAGCATTTGGTTGCAAAGGCCAGCGGGGCTTCCTTTGGGGAGTCTCAGAGGGCGCGAAGAAATAGAGATTTCACTTTTGAGGAGCACCCACAGACTCTCACAAGCTCTGGCTCCAGGGCCCAGGGTGAAAGCCATAATTTTATAGGAGCCTAGGTCAGACCTTCCTGCTGATCCTGGAGATTCTCCTGGAGAGGCAGGAGGCAACTGCAGCTCACCCCAGGGACACAGACACTGGGGCAGCTATTCTGGGAGCTCCTTCTACCTTGTGGAGACTGGTGCTGCAAGTGTCATTTTGGAATCCTTCCTCTAGGTTATTAACCCCAGGACCCAGCCCTGCCCTGGTCCAACAGTCTGTAGGCACCAGTGCTGGTACACCTCAGGCCAATCCATGCACAGCATGGATACAACCACACCCACTAGCAGACAAGCTGCCTTAAGACTCCCTTCAAGAAACCCCAGGTCTCACAGCCAGCAGTGTCAGGAACTGACACCACCTACCAGTGATCCAACACCAGCTCTAGGACCCCTGGGCCCTGCAACCAGACCTCAGGACCTGGCTCTGCCCATCAGTGGGTGAACAACAGCCCTGAGGTCTCCTGGAATTGACTCCACCCACCAGTAACCCAGCACTAGCCCTGGGGCCCCTGGGGTTCTTCAATCTGCTGTCTTGTGACACAGTCCTGCCAACCAGCCACTGCAAATGCTCACATAAGGCAGGACAAGGCAACCAATTGGACCAGAGACCAACCAATCCTACCAGACTGCTCATATAGTCAGCCCACCACAACAGAAAGACCCACACAGCCCTCATAGAGGTAACCCTAGAACTGCCAGGATGCATAGAACATATTTAACAAAAGGCCACTTCTCCAAGGCTGGGAATGTAATCAACCTACCAGGTACATAAAAATAAAAATAGCAAGTTAGGAAAAATGAGGTGACAGAAGAATATGTTCCAAACAAGGAACAAAATAAAACCCCAGAGGGAGGACTAAGTGAAGTGGAGATAGGCAACCTACTCAAGAAAGAGTTCAGGGTAGTCATTGTAAAGATAATCAAAGAACTAGGGAGAATAATAGATGTACAGAGTGAGAAGTTAGAATTTTTTAACAAAGAGTTAGACAGCATAAAGAACAACCAAAGAGAGATGAAGAATAAAAAACTGAAATGAAAAACACTCTAGAAGAAATCGATAGTAGACTAAATGATACAGAGGAATGGATAAATGAGCTGAAAAACAGAGTAGTGGAAATCACTAAGGCCAAACAGAAAAAAAAAGAAAAAGAATGTAAAGAAATGAGGACAGTTTAAGAGACCTCTGAGACAACATCAAGTGCTCTAATACTTGCATTATGGGGGTCCCAGAAGAAGAATAGAGAAAGAAAGGGTCTGAGAACATAATTGAAGACATCATAGCTGAAAACTTCCCTAACCTGGGAAAGGAAACACACGTCAGAGTCCAGGAGGTGCAGCGAGTCCAATATAGAATCAACCCAAAGAGGACCACAGCAAGAGACATTGTAATTAAAATGGCAAAAATTAAAGATAAAGAGGGAATATTAAAAGTAGCAAGGGAAAAGCAACAAGTAACATACAAAGGAACTTCCATGAGGCTATCATCTGACTTTTCAGCAGAAACTGTGCAGGACAAAAGGGAGTGGCATGATTTATTTTAAATGATGAGGGACCTCCCTGGTGGTCCAGTGGTAAAGAATCTGCCTTACAGTGCAGTGGATGTGGGTTCTTTCCCTTTTCAGGGAACTAAGATCCCACATGCCGTGGGGCAACTAAGCCCGCATGCCACAACTACTGAGCTTGCACACCTCAACTAGAGAGCCTGCATGCTGCAAACTACAGAGCCCATGCACTCTGGAACCTATGCACCACAACTACAGAGCCCATGTGCCCTGGAGCCTGTGTGCCACAACTAGAGAAGAGAAAAAACCTGCATGCTACAACTAGAGAAAAGCCTGCACATCACAATGAAAGATCCTGCATGCCTCAAAGAAGGTCCCACATGCCGCAACTAAGACCTGACATGGCCAAAATAAATAATAATAAAAAAAAAATCTTTAAAAAAATAAAGTGATGAAAGGGAAAACCCTACAACCAAGAATAATCTACCCAACAAGGCTCTTGTTCAGATTTGAAGAGATCAGAAGCTTAGAAACAAAAACTAAGCAAGCTCAGCACTACCAAACCAGCTTTATAAAAAATATTAAAGGAATTTCTCTACTTGAAAAAGAAAAGGCCAGAACTAGAAACATGAAAATGATGAAATGAAAAAGCTCATTGGTAAAGGCAAACATATAGTAAAGGTAGGAAATCGTCCAAACACAAAGCTGATAGGAAGGTAAAAGACAAAAGTAGTAAAGTCATCTATATCCTCAATAAGCAACATAGTACTGGAAGCCCTAGCCACAGCAATTAGAGAAGGAAGAGAAATAAAAGCAATCCAAATTGGACAGGAAGAAGTAAAACTGTCACTGTTTGCAAATAACATGATACTATACGTAGAAAATCCTAAAGATGTCACCAAAAAACTACTAGAGTTCATGAATAAATTCAGTAAACTTTCAAGATGCAAAATTAATACAGAGAAATCTGTTGCATTTCTATACACTAACAATGAACTATCAGAAAGAGAAATTAAGGAAAGAATCCCATTTACAATTGCATCAAAAAGAATAAAATACCTATTAATGAACCTACCTAAGGAGGTAAAAGAACTGCACTCAGAAAACTATAAGACACCAATGAAAGAAACTGAAGATGACACAAACAGTTGTAAAGATATGCCATGTTCATGGATTGGAACAATTAATATTGTTAAAAGGACCCAAGGGAGTCTATAGATTCAATGTGATCTATATCAAAATACCAATGGCCTTTCTTGCAGAACTAGAACAAATAATTTTAAAATTTGTATGGAAAATACAAGAGACCCAAAGTAGCCAAACAATCTTGAGAAAGAACAGAGCTGGAGGAATCATGCTCCCTGACTTCAGACTATACTACAAAGCCACAGTAATCAAATCAGTATTGTACTTGCACAAAAACAGACACATCGATCAATGGAACAGAGTAGGAAGCCCAGAAATAAACCCAGGCACTTATGGTCAATTAATCTATGACAAAGGAGGCAAGAATACATGATTGATAAAAGACATTCTCTTCAATAAGTGGTGCTGGGAAAACTGGACAGCTACATGTAAAAGAATAAAATTAGGACATTCTCAAACACCATACACAAAAATAAACTCAGAATGGATTAAAGACCTAATTGTAAGATGGGAAACCATAAAACTCCTAGAAGAAAATATAGGTGTAACAATCTTTGACATACATCTTAGCAATATTTTTCTAGATCTGTCTCATAAAGCAAGGGAAATAAAAACAAAAATAAACAAATGTGGCCTAATTAAACTTCAAAGTTGTTGCACAGCAAAGGAAACCATTGACAAAATGAAAAGACAGCCTGCTTAATGTTAGAAGATATTTGCAAATGATGTGACCAAGTGATTGATATCCAAAATACATAAACAGCTCAAACAACTCAACATCAAAAAGACAGCCCAATTTAAAAAATGGGAAAAAGACCTGAACACACATTTTTCCAAAGAAGACACACAGATGTCCAACAAACACATGGAAAGATGCCCAACGTCGCTAATCACCAGGGAAATGCAAATCAAAACTGTGATTATATATCACCTCATACATGTCAGAATGGTTCTCATCAAAAAGAACATATATAACAAATGTTGACAAGGATGTGGAGAAAAGGGAACACTCCTACACTGCTGGTGGGAATGTAAATTGGTGCGTCCACTGTGGAAAACAGTATAAGTTTCTCAAAAAAACTAAAAATAGAACTACCATATGACCCAGCAGTTCCACTCCTGGTTATATATATAAAAAAAATGAAAACACTAATTCAAAAAGACACAGACACCCCAGTGTTCATAGCAGCACTATTTACAATATCCAAGACATGGAAGCAACCTAAGTGTCCATCAGCAGATGAACATATAAAGAAGATGTGGTATATATACAATGGAATACTACTCTGCATAAAAAAACAATGAAATTTTGCCATTTGTAACAACATGGATGAAATTGAGGGTATTATACTAAGTGAAATTAAGCCAGAGAGAGAAAGACAAATACTGTATGCTGTCACTTATATATGAAGTCTAAAAAACACAACAAACTAGTGAATATAACAAAAAGGAAACAGACTCATATATATACAAACTAGTGATTAACAGTGGGCAGAGGGAACCAGGGAGGCACAGGATAGGGAATGGGGATTAAGAAGGGCAAACAACTATTTATAAAATAAATAAACTACAAAGATATATTGTACAACACAGTGAATATAGCCAATATTTTATAATAATTATAAAAGGAATATAACCTTTAAAACTCGTGAATCATTATGTTGTACACCTGAAACTTATATAATATTATACATCAACTATACCTCAATAAAAAAAGAAATCCTTAAGCATAAATTCCCAACACAGTCCATACTAAATATTCTCTAAGTAAATAAATTTTAATTCATATAAAAACCTATATAGTAGCTCTATAGTTACTTAATTTGGTTCAAAATAAAGACTATTTGATTGTACTATAGATAATTTATATATTGTAGATAATGTATACAATTTATAAATGCTGAATTTCTAATTATAATTCATTTTAGTGGAAGTATTTTTTTTTTAATTTTTTTAATTTTTTGGCTGTGTTGGGTCTTCGTTTCTGTGCGAGGGCTTTCTCTAGTTGCAGCAAGTGGGGGCCACTCTTCATCGCAGTGCGCGGGCCTCTCATTATCGCGGCCTCTCTTGTTGCGGAGCATAGGCTCCAGACGCGCAGGCTCAGTAATTGTGGCTCATGGGCCTAGTTGCTCTGCGGCATGTGGGATCTTCCCAGACCAGGGCTCGAACCTGTGTCCCCTGAATTGGCAGGCAGATTCTCAACCACTGCGCCACCAGGAAAGCCCAGTATTTTTATAAATTAAGAAAATTTGAAAACATTTTGTAGTTTGATGTTGTATTACATTCTAGATGCATTCCTGAAATAGTGTTAGAACCTGGACTCTTGTGCACTGAATCTGTTATACACAGACGGCTCAGAGGCCTGGCAAGGCAATTATGACAGAGATCGGGATAAGGCAGACACGGTAGAGACGGAAAGGAAGATCAAATTAGACGATTAAAAGGACAAAGTGTAGAGAACTTGTAGATTGGCATTAATTAGTGTGTGATGCAAGTGCAAAACAGTACATGGCATCATAAAAATAGAAAGATTTTGAAACTTTTCTCTCAGTTCCTGTGTTGTATTAGAAGCACAGTGAAACAAGCCCAGGTTTAAACTTACACACCCTAGCTTGGCCACTTGCTACCTCTGTGACTTTAGAAAATTCTTTTCCTGCCTCTGGGACAGTTATGTTGATATTTTTCTTTTAATCTGTTAATGTGGAATATTTCATTACTAGGTATCTTGATAAGCCATTCTCACATTCTATGACAAAGCCTAATGAGCGTGGTTTATCTTGGATATGGTGCTGGATTTCATTTGCTATGTTAGAAGAATGATTTGCATTTATATTAATATTGTGAGATTGATCTATGTAATTTTCTTTTCTTGAACAATCCTTCATCAATTTTGGTGTAAAGATTATGTAAACTGTGTAAATATATCTTGTAGCTGTTCCTTCTTTTATTCTTTAGAAAGCTTTGTTCAAAATAACGACTGATGATTACTTGTGTTTTGAAGTGTTAGTAAAATTTGGCTGTGAGTATATGTATGCGTGTGTGTGAAATTTTGCCTATTTATACAACTGCTTATTAGTCTATTTTAACAATTTTACATTCTTGAATTAATTTGGTCATTTATGTTTATCTGGAAATGAATTTTAAAATTTATTTTCAAATTTAGATTCCTGAATTTATTACATAAAAATTTCCTATGACTTTTAAATCCCACGTGTGTATGTAGATTAATTCCATGTCCTTATTTTGCACTTATTATTGGGTTTTGTTGTGTCTTTTTTGTTTGTTTTGTTTTGTTTCTATTTTGATTAGTTTTATCCCATGATTTATTTTTTTTATTCCATTCTAATTTTCAAAGAACTACTTTTGGATTTTTCCTATTTGGGCGGCAGTTTCTTTTATTCTCTAACTCATCAAATTTATGTATATATCTTACTCTAGCTTGTTGATTTAAATGTTTATTTTTTAAAAATTTTTTGCTTTGCTATATATATAAGAAAGCTAAAAATTATTCATAAGTGACAATTTGTTTCCAATAGTTTTGAGATGTAATGATTTCACAGTGATCTATTTCTAAATACATCTTAATTACCATTTTAATGTGTGGATAACTTATGGCTATATTTTCAGTTTTTAAATGTGGTATAATGTGTTTTAACAATCTGATATTTACCTCTAATTTTATTGCTTTGTTATCAGAGGATATAACACTGAGACTCCAGAGTTTCTTGACCCATCCTTTCTAGGTTATAAGATGTCAATATTAACAAATGCTCAATGTCTATTTTAAAAGCATGCATACTCTCTACTGGGTTAAAGTTTCTCTCTGTAGCTATTATAATGGATTCGTTAATCATGTTTTTCTGACCTTCTATATATCTACTTATTTCTTGTCTGCTTGAGCTATCATTTCCTTTGAGAGTTGTATTAATCACATTTATTATATTGTTCTTGTTTTAATTCTCTGTGTAATTCTGTTACTTATCTCTGAAAATTTCAGCCTATATTGTTAGGAAAAAAATGTTAATTGTATTTTTGTGGATGTTTTTAATATTATAATGTAATATCCTTATTTATATATTAAATTTTTATATGATATCATATTGATAGGACAGCTGTATTTGGTATTTGCTATAATATTTTTCTCATCTCTCTACTTTCAATCACGTTCATTTTGTTTTAGATAATGCTCTATACTATAGTATACTACATGTAAGTGGATTTTTTGTGGTCATGTGAAAATCTCAGCCTTTTAATATTGGTGAGGTTAACTCATTTATACTTTTGTAATTGCTGACATATTTCAACTGATTTCTGCTATCTTATTTTACATTTTCCCCCTGCTCTGTTTTTTGCATTGTCTTCTTCTTCTCTCTTCTTGGAAGTTATCAATTCGTATTTATTCTCTTTCCCCTCTATTAATTATCCTTCAGCCCATTGGAAATTGTGAATTCCAGCTATAGTCTTATAGTTTTAGTAGCTATCTACAAATTTTAGATTACATCATGGGGTCATGTTTATCTTACAAAGGTGAAAAGTTATTTGGTGTTTCTAATCTCCTTATGTATAAGACAGAAACATTTTACATGTTTTTCATTTCCTTCCATGCCTAACTCCTCCTATATTATAGTTTTCTAGAATAGAACTTCCCAAACTCTGTGCCACTTAGTGAGGGTATGGTATGAATGGTTTACCGGTATGAACAAGATGGTAACCCCTTCCTCCATCAGGAGAGCCCAGGTAGAGACTGACTGGGGCACTGGAGCTCCCAGCTCTCTGGGGGCAAGATGTCTTGTCCTTTTACTTCAGTTTTTTTTTTTTTTTTAACACGTTTATTGGAGTATAACTGCTTTACAATGTTTTGTTAGTTTCTGCTGTATAACAAAATGAATCAGTTATATGTATACATATATCCCCATATCCCCTCCCTCTTGCATCTCCCTCCCACCCTCCCTATCCCACTCCTCTAGGTCATCACAAAGCACCAAGCTGATATCCCTGGGCTATGTAGCTGCTTCCTACTAGCTATCTGTTTTACATTTGGTAGTGTATGTATGTCAATGCCACTCTCTCACTTCGTCCCAGCTTACCCTTCCCCATCCCTTTGTTCTCAAGTCCATTCTCTACATCTGCATCTTTATTCCTGTCATTCCCCTAGGTTCATTAGAACCTTTTTTTTTTTTTTTAGATTCTATATATATGTGTGTTAGCATACAGTATTTGTTTTTCTCTTTCTGACTTACTTCACTCTGTATGACAGACTCTAGGTCCATCCACCTCACTACAAATAACTCAATTTCATTTCTTTTTTATGGCTGAGTAATATTCCATTGTATATATGTGCCACATCTTCTTTATTCACTTACTTCAGTTTTATTTTAAATATTGTGATTTTCTATTTATGTCTGGATGCAAAAAAGATTAGGAACACAAGTCTAAAAACTTATTTCCATCTTGATTTTTTATTATATAACATAGTTATATTGAATAATTATTAGATTTGTTCTCAGGATATTCAAAATCCTTGGTTAATATTGCTCTTTGCCTACCCCTTTCAATCTGACTTAATTTTTATTTTTAAATAAATAAAATATAACATTAGGGAATTTTAATTAAGAATGAATGAGACCTAGCCTAAGTTTGCATAAACAAGATAGGTTATTTTACAAAACATTTAGGATAGAATGGCTTTAGATGAAGCTTGATAACCATATTGGATTCCTCAGCTTTGTTTTACAGCTTTGAAATTCCTCTCATGTCCACAGGATCGTTGTTGTCATTTCTTAGGGCTACATCTTCCTATTTTTAAAATAGGTAATAAAAATGTTTCTCTTTTAAATTGACATGGGAGTATGTGTCTCACACTCATTTCTGTAGTAATAAAATGTGACCAGGTTGAGTAAATTGTGTTGATTAGTTTAGACATAAAGGTCATTACTACTTTTACATGCCACTATTATCTTAATTTTTCAGATGAAAACTCAGGCAAAGTTTACAAAGCTAGAAAGCAGTGTTGCAAGGATTTGAAACCAGGTGGTTTGATTCCAGAGCCTTGGCTATTAAACATTATACTGTCTGGTTATTTCCCCTCATGTTAGGCAATCTTTGTGTGATAAGGAAAAAACATGATCAAATAAACTTCTTTAATATCCCAGGGCCCATATATGATTATGTTGGAAATAACTGAAGGCAATTTGAATACCAAATATGAGGAAGCTTCCATACTTCCCTGTCTCAAAGGCCTCTTTGAGCACTACCGACCTAGATCGTAGGCCTCTTTCTGAGCACTACCGACCTAGATCGTGATTGTCACCATGTGACTGGGGCAAGTTTATATCTATCAGGGATTCTCATAATCACTTCCAAATAAGGAAGCAGTGACATTTCTTTTCTCATCCAAGCCTAAGGCTACACTCCCAACTCACACTCTGTTACATTCTTCCAGATAACTGAGAATGGGCATGTCACATACCTCCAGGGTTGCCTCATGCACCAACCTCAGACATTATCTAACCATATGGATCTAACAGCATTAGCAGCAGCAACAACAACAAAACATAATAGGTGCATAAAAGTACATTTCTACCAGTCAGTTTGCCATCATTAACCCATATGTGGCACCATGACAGGCTGATACATTGTCTATAATTGCTCTCTTCAAGACTGAAGCCTGTTCACTGAATGTTCTGTAGGCAACTGGTTGAACATAAACAAGCACATCCTTCCCATGAGCAATGATGCTCAGGGCTAGAAAATCTGCACATAAAGAGCAACACATCTTCAAACATAACTGCCAAAAATATGCACCCAATCTACACTATCAAACAGAAAATTAAATTTTGTTCTATTTGGCTTCTCTTTTCTAACGTCTTCAACAAGAGAAGCAGTTTGCTTTATGTCTGCATAACTGAAACACTTTCCAGCAGTGTGACCAGATCAAAAATATTTAATCATATAATAAGTATTTGATTATCTACTACTTGACAACACAATTGCAGGCACTGTCTGTCAGTTCGGGTTCTCAAGGAAGCAATGCCAAGAAACCTAAGAGACATATTGGAGGGATATCTGTGAAGGATAGAAAAGCAAGGGGGCTAGCATAGCTAGAGAGAGTCTCAGACTACAGCACCAGTTTGACACCTGTGCAGGGAGATGGGAAAAGTTTGGGTTGGAAAAGTCGCAGGGTGCAGTGCAGCACTGGAAATGTCTTATCTTTGCCCATTTGTCAAACAAAAATCAGTTAACTATATTTATGTGTGCCTATTTCTTAACTCTATTCTGTCCACTGATTCTGTCTTAATTACTGCAGCATTTATATAATACGTTCTGAGGTCAAGTAGTATCAATCCTCCAATTTAAATCTCTTCAGTATTGTGTCGACTATTCTAGATCTTAAACTTTATACATTCTAGATTATAAACTTTAGAATCATTTTGTTTATAGCAACAGAATAACTTAATGGGATTTTGAATGGGATTGTGTTAAATGCATAAATCAAGCTGCAAGAAGTTGACATCTTGATGATATTGAGTCCTCCTATCCATGAACACCAATGATCATGTCCTTTTAAATCTTTGATATCTTTTTTTTTTTTTTTTTTTTTTAAATCTTTGATATCTTTTATCAGAGTTTTGTAGTTTTCCTCATATAGGTCTGGTACATATTTTGTTAGATTTATACTTAAGTATTTTCTTCATTTTCTGTACTAATGTAACTAGTATTGTGGTTTTAATTTCAAACTCCAATTGTTCATTGCTGGTATATGGAAAAGCAATTGAGTTTATATATTACCTTTGTATTGTAACCTTGTTATTGTAATTGCTTATTGGTTTCAGAAGTTTTTTGTTATTCTTTGGGAATTTACTACAAGGACAATCATGACATCTGTGAATAATGAGAGTTTGCTTTCTTCCTTCCCAATCTGTATGCCCTTTATTTCCTTTTATTGTCCCATTGTATTAGCTAAGACTTCCAGTAAAATGTTGAGTAGGAGTGATGAGAGGGGACTCGCTTGCTTTCTGTTTGACTGTAGGGGGAAGGCATCTAATTTCTAACCATTAAGTGTGATATGAGTGGTGAACTATTTGTAGATGTTCTTTAACCAGTTGAAGAAGTTTCCATTTATTCCTACTTTGCTGATAGTTTTTATCATAAATGGGTGCTGGATTTTGTCAAATGCTTTTTCCACATCTATTAATATGATCATATGACTTTCCTTCTTTAGCTGGTTGATGTAATGAATTACATTAACTGACTGTAAAAAGCTGAAAGATCCTTGCACTTTTTGGAATAAATCCTACTTGTTTATGGAGAATGGTTCTGCTTGTACGTTGTTGGATTTGATTTGCTAATAATTTCTTGATGATGTTTACATCTATGTGCATGAGAGATATTGATCTTTAGTCTTCCTTTCTTATAAAGTCTTTATTCATTAATACAGTCTTTATAGAATAAGTTAGAAAGTGTTCCCTCTGCTTCTATTTTCTGCATGTGATTGTAGAGAATCTTTTGATAAAAGTTTGATAGAATACATAAGTGAAACCTTTTGGGTCTGGTGTTTTTTTCCTTGGAAGTTCATAAATTATTGATTTATTGCTTTTTTCATTGTCAGAAATAGATCTATCCAATTATTTATTTCTCCTTGCACGAGTTTTGTCATTTATGTCTTTCAAGGAATTGGTTTATTTTACCTGAGTTATCAAATATGTGGATATAGAGTTGTTCATAATATCAATTTATTATCCATTTAATGTCCATGAGATCCCTCCTTCATTCTGACATTAGTAATTTATGCCTTCTTTTTTCCTCTGTTAGCCTGGTTAAAGGTTTTCATTTTATTGGTCTTTTTAAAGTGCCAACACTTAGTTTCATTGATTTCCTCTATTTTTTTCCTATTTACAATTTCATTGATTTCTGCTCTACTTTTTATTATTTATTTTCTTCTTTGTTTTTTGGATTTTATTTGCTATTTTTCCTCCAGTTTCCTAACTTGGAAGCTTAGATTATGGATTTTAGATTTTTCTTCTTTTCTGATATATGTATTTGATGCATATTGCATCACAAAATTTTTGATGAGTTTTATTTTCATTTAGTTCAAAATATTTTTGAATCTCTTGAGACTTATTCTTGATTAATGTGTTATTTGAAATACATGAATGAATGTTTCTCTAAATCTCCAAATATATTTTAGTTTTTCAGCTTCTGTTTTGTTTGTTTGTTTTTCAGTTTAATTCCACTGTGGTCTGAAAGCATACTTTGTATGATTTCAATTCTTTTAAATTTGTTAATGTCTGTCTTATGACCCAGAATATGGTATATATTGGTGTATGTTCCATGTGAACTTGGGAAGAACACATATTCTGCTCTTGTTTGATGAAACATCTATAAATATCAAACAGATCTAGATTAATTGTTCAGTTCAGGTCAACTATACCCTTACTGAATTTGTGCCTGCTAGATCTGTCGTTTACTGATAAAGATGTGTTTAAATCTCCAACTATAATAATGTATTTTTCCATTTCTTCTTGCAGTTCTATCAGTTGTTATCCCACTCTTTTCTTCTCTTTGCATTCCAGTTTTGGAATTTTCTATTGACCAATCTTCAAGATCACAAAATCTTTCCTGGACTGTGTCCAGTCAACTAATTAGCCCATCAAAGGCATTCTTCACTTACTTTACAATGTTTTTGATTTCTAGCATTTTCTTTTGATCCTGTCATAGAATTTCCATCTCTCTCCTTACATTATTCATCTGTTCTTATATCTTGTCTACTTTTTCCACTAGAGCCCTTATCAAATCATAGTTACTTTAAATTCTCTGATAATTACAAAATCTGTGTCATGTATGAGTCTCTTTCTGATTCTTTGCTTTATCTTTTCTAACTTTCTATATTCTTGTCTTTAATATGCATTGTATTTTCTTACTGAAAGCTGGAAATGATGTATCTGGTTATAGGAACTAAGATAATCTAGCTTTTAGTGTGAGGTTTTATATGAATCTGTGTAAGAACAGGGAAATATTAGTGTTGTCTGCGGCTCCAGGTGCCAGAGGCTTTAATGTCCTCCAGTGTTTTTGTTGTTGTTTTTCTCCCCATTGTCTCTTGATTTCCCTAATAATGCTTTCTTAAACAAAGTCTGTTTTGCAGCTATCCCAGATGTAATCCACTACTGTTATCCTGGAGCCCTATTCTTATAGTGATAGGTGTTGGAAAAGCAGGCATTCTATAATCTTGTGACTAAATCTGTTTATCTTTTACTGGCTTTGACCCCTTGGCTGTGACCTTCAGAAGCATTTCTCAGCCTTTTCATTTTTTCTCCTCTCTGTGCAACAGGAGCACTAGAAGAGACTGCCTTTATCTGATTACCCTGTCCGCAAATCACACAGTCAAAGGATACAATGTTTCAATTTTATGAGATGAATAAACACTAGAGATCATCTGATCTAGAGGATCAATCAAGAGATCCCAGACCCCTCGCTTCTACTTTCTCTCCAGCCAGTTTGTCATCCTCTTTTATTGATACCATGATCCTTTAATTCAGTAATTTATTTGGATTCACCACCCTTCCTTCTCTGTAACCCACCATAAGTCCCTCCCTTAATGTGATCGTTAATTTTATGTGTCAACTTGAATATGGTGTTCGGTTGTTTGGTCAAATGCCAGTGCAGATGTTGCTGTGAAGGTTTTGTGGGTTTTTTTGTATGTGATTAACTTTTAAGTTAGTAAACTGAGTAATCTCGATTACCATCCATAATGTGAGTGGACCTCAACCAATCAGTTGAAGGCATTAGGAGAAGAGACTGAGGGTTCCTGAAGAAAGGATTTTTCCTCAAGAGTACAGCATAGAAAGCCTGCCTGCAGTTTGCAGCTGTCACCCTGAGGAATTCAGCCTCCAGAACGCAATATCAGCTTTTACCAGAATTTACAGCTTGCCTGTCCTACAAATTTCAGACTTGCCAGCCTCCACAATTGAGTGATCCCATTTCTTATAATAAAGCTCTCAATAGATAGATAAAGATATATCTGTTTCTACATTTCCTATTGGTTCTGTTTCTCTGGAAAATACTAACTAACACACTTGTATTCACAAGATGTTGTAATTACCTGGAGGGCAGCATTTATGTCTATTTGATCCAGTGCTGTGGGACAGTGTTCGGTATATAGTGGGTTGAGATTAATTTTTTGTTGAGCCAATAAATGTTCTTTAATGTATTTTTCCTGGATAAGTTATCTGGTGCCAGTATACTAAATTACTTTTATATTAAAACTGAAAGAATATTGAAATGAACAAATTCTTTAGAAAGGGAAGAACTTCCAATTCTCAAGTATAGAGTCTTTGTGGTACTTGGAGATAGTCTGGCTTGTTGCTTAGAAATGATGGAACAGAATGGAGAGTCCAGAAATGAATCTACACTTATATGGTCAATTAATCTATGACAAAGAAGGCACAGATACCCAATGGTGGAAAGACAGCTTCTTCAATAAAGCATGTTGGGAAAACTGGAAAGTGCATGCAAAAGTATCAAACTGGATTACTTTCTGAAACCATATAACAACAACAACAAAAACCTCAAAATGGATTAAAGACTTAAATGTAAGATCTGAAACCATAAGACTCTAAGAAGAAAACACGGGCAGTACACTCTTTGACACTGATGATAGCAATTTTTTTTTTTTTTTTGATCTGTCTCCTCAGGCAAGGGAAACAAAAGCAAAATAAGACTACATCATACTAAAGGGCAGAGGACATGAAGAGACAATTTGTTTTTCCAGAGAAGACATACAAATGGCCAACAGACAGATGAAAAGATGCTTAGCATCACTAATTATCAGATAAATGCAAATCAAAAGCACAAAGAAATATCACCTCACAGCTGTCAGAATGGCTATCATCCAAAAGAAAACAAGTAATAAGTGTTGGTAAGGATGTGGAGAACAGTGGACACCTGTGCACTGTTTTTGGATAGTAAATTGGTGCAGTCACTTTGGAAAACAGTATGGATGTTTCTAAAAATATTAAAAACAGAACTACCATATGATTCAGCAATTTCACTCCTGAGTATTAGCCCAAAGGAAATAAATACATTAATTTGAAAAGATATATGCATCCAATGTTCATTGCAGCATTATTCATAACAGCCTAGATATGGAAGGAACCCAAGTGTCCATTAATAGATAAATAAATAAAAAGTGCTATATATGCAATGGAATATTATCTTGCCATAAAAAATGAAATCTTGCTATTTGCAACAACATAGATTAGAGAGTATTACGCTAAGTGAAATAAGTCAGAGAAAGACAAATACCGTATGATCTCACCTATATGTGGAATCTCAAATACATAAACAGAACAAAATGAGTACATACTCACGGATACAGAGAACAAACAGTGGTTGCCAGAAAGTGGGAGGTGCATAGTTTAGGGCAGAGGAGTGGGTGAAATCAGTGAAGGGAATTAAAAGGTAAAAACCTCCAGTTATAAAATAAATAAGTGACAGCAATGTAATATACAACATAAGGCAATGGTCAATAATATTGTAATAACTTTGTATGGGGACATATGGTTACTAGACTTAACACTGGGATCATTTCATAACGCATACAATTGTCAAATCACTAAGGAGTACACCTAAAACTAACATAATATTGTACACCAATTACATTAAAAAAAAACCAAAAAACCCTAAAATAATATTTTAAAAATAAAATATTTTGACACATTTAATGCAGTGAATTGGGACAGCAGTTATCAATGGTGATGAAACTATTAGGTAAAACATTTATAGGGAAAGTTATAACAAATAGATCTTGAATAGTGTCAATCTCAACACTATTCAAAATGGGAAAACCAGATACTCTATCTAACATGATGACAGGAAACATGCAGTACCTTGTATTTTTGCCCCCCAAAAGAAACCTGAATCTAAAGAAGCTTCTATATGTAACCATCAGATTATTCAGGTTTGTAAAAAGTAAACATCACGACTTAAATTCTATAGATTAAAGGACACAGTTTTCTTAAATAATTGAAATGGGGGGAGGGTACTTTCCATTAATGGCAGGTTTGTTTATTTATTTATTTATTCATCACAAGTCTGTAATTTTGTTTTTATCTATTTTTCAGGTATGTTACCAATTAATTGCATGCAAGTTAAGATTTTTACATCTTAGTGCATTTTGTATTAAGTGGTTACCCTATATATTTTAACTGATATTAATATAAGTAGTGAGATTTTCTGTTTGTTAAAATTAGCCTTGAATTTCCTATTATTCTTTAGTAATCTGTAATGATAGGCATTATCATAGCTACAATGGTTTTCCATTGATATTATCCTCTTGTTTGACTTTCTTGTGTTCTATCTCTTTATAGTTTAAATATGTTCCTAATTAGGAGCATATAGCTGGGTTTTTCGTTTTACTTTTTCTGTCTTACTTGGAAAATATTCACTTGTCCTCAAGGCTCTCTTCCCCAATAACAACTTTTTGCACTTTATCAGTCAGACTTAGTCAAGAATCTGGAGAACTGAAAGTCTGAAGGATATGTCAGAAAATGTACTGCTTTGGGTAGAGTGGTCAAAGCTAAGAAAATTATATGAAAACTTTTGCAACGCACGTTTTAAAATGAAGATAAATAAACTGTCTCCGAAGAAAGACTACATTTTATAAATCTAAAATATTCATAGAACTATAAAATAAATTTAATATTTAAGACTTTTCCTCCAACAAAATCAGTACGTTGATAGTTGTACTAACTGGGTCTAATCAACATTCAAGAAACACAAAATTCCAAACTGATACATATTCTTCCAGAGGATGAAAGAGAAAGATTACTCATCAATTTTTAAATGAACTCTTTAACTATGGTACCAAAACTCCACAAGGGCACACAAAATTTGTAGGATAATCTCAATTATTATCATAGCTGTAAACATTGAAAAACTCAAATTAAATATAGAAATATAACCCAAAGTCAGGACCAAGAATGCAAGAATATTTTAACATAACAAAATATGTTAATGTACAAACAAAACACCAAAAACCAAAGTACATTAATGTGATTTATGCCTTTAAGGAGAAATGCCAATAAAAAAATCTGATAAATTTTACAATAACTATGGGGAAAAAGTGACTAATCATCATACATAAAGTTAACTGTAGATGAATGAAAAATATAAATGTGAAATCCTAAGATTTTAGAATTTTTAAGAAAATTTAGAAATATATCCTTAAGATCTCAGAGTATCTAGGTATTTTTAAAACAAGACACAAAAGAAGCAGAAACAAATTCAAAGTTTGTGAAATAGACTGCATTTTAAAAATCCTCAAAAGTCACAATAAAAAGTGAAAACACAAACTTCAGATTTACAGGGGATATTTGCTGTATATATAAATAACAATTGTTATATAAAACATGTAAATAAATTGTATAAATGAATTAGAAAAGACTAACCAACTAGAAAAAATAAGCAAAAGGTAGAAAAAAAGAAAAAAGAAAAAAATTACTTTTCTGTGAAAAGTAATTCAAGAACGCTAATAGTAATGGCCAATAAATATATAAAAAGATGCTTACTAGGAATCCAGGAAAATCACAGTATTAACCCAAGAACCATTCCACTGATTGGTCAACATAAAAGTCTCAAAATAAATATTTTTTCCTAGGTTAAGGAGAATGAAAACACTTATATACTGTTTTTGGATCTATACATTGATATAAGAGCTTGACATTCCAGCAAAATTTAATGAAATTGAAGTTATTTATAACCTCTGACCTAGTAGCTCAATTCTTACACAAATACAGGTGGAGACATGTATTAGAATGCTAACTGAGGCATTGTTTTCAATATAGAATACAACCTAGTATCTATCAATAAGATATTGGAAAAATAAACACACAGGCAGCAGGAAATGTGAAATAAATAGTGCTGTATTAGTTTGTGAATTAGTTTCATAAACATAGTGCTGCTAGGTGCACAATGGTAAGCAGACAGTGTTCAGTTACTAAAGAAGACTTACAGGGCCTCAAAAGACAACGTTTACAAATCTACAGTTTATTGCAGGAAAAGATGCAATATTGCAACAACATTAAATTAAAGGTTTATTTCATAACCCAAAGCTGTCTCAGAACATGGGGTCTAGAGGTGCTAAGATCTAGCTCCTATTTTCCTCCCTCAATGAGGACAAACATACAAATATATTTCTATATATTTCTTTTGAACCAGAAATTATCAAGATGTGCACAAAATGCCTCAGGACCAAAAAGCACAAAATGGAATCTCGTTCAGGGTTTCTTATGCCATACTGGTCACACACAAATATTCTTGCTATGCAACCAGTTTTACAATAAAGCCTTCTGGTTTACCATTTTCAATCTTACTGTTATCAATGAACAGTGATGATAAGCTGGTACACACCCACTGAAACTCCTTGTACTCATGGTTACAAAGAAACACCATCAGTCAGTATGTTCATGACTTTACCAAGGTTAATGATATGCAGGGACTTTAGCAAAATAGTTCTTGCTAATTCCAGGACTGTGGAAATTAACCTTCATAGCACACTAGGGGAGGAAAAATTAAGAGAGTTATGTGTGGTATATTACCATTCATATAAAGTTTGAAATCCTAAACAATTCACATAAATGTTAGCATAGTGTAGGTATACTTAAGTTGTTTAAATATGTGTTGTTAAATTTGTTGTTAAATTTGTTGTTAAAGTATAGGATATAAAGCTTAATACGTTGTTAAAGTATAAAGAAACACATGGATATTTTAAACACTAAGCATAGCATAATCATGTTGCTTAGAGGGAAGGGTGTATGAGCAGAGAGATGTGTAAACAAAGCTTAAACTATATTAATATTCTATTTCCTAAGCTGCCTGATGTGATGAGTATGTCTATTTGCTATACTGGCCTTTCTAAATTTTGTCTCAAGTCTTTCAAAACATTTAAAAAAATATCACTATGAAATAGAACAGTCATAAAACGGACGAGCTGGTGTTAAAAAGTGAATCAGTTTAAATGTAGTGTAAAGGATAAACAACTTTGAGAATTATAATATAACTAAAAAATAAACACCCAGGATATTTATATAGGGATGTCATGGTTGTCATAAGAGTGACAATGATTGACAGAAGGAAACACAAACAAAGGATAAACAAGTAATTTTAATGCGAGTTTAGGGTCTAAGAAATTAAGAATATATATATATTTATAAATATATAATTCATATATATATATATAACGTATATGAGGCATTGAACCAAGTAGAGGTGTGGCTGTCATGGCCATCATAATGTTTCCTATTCAAGCATGGCGCAAATGGTAATGATGCTGCCATTGGGGTAAAAACTGGATCCTTCTCAAATTTTTTCCCTAAACCCTGACTTTTGTGACATACCTAGCAACTCAGGCTCTGTGCTGGCCACCTGGCTGGAAGCAGTCCGCTGTAAACTATAGTGCATCTGTATCACTGTGTAAGTATTTCTTACTCCATGGATATATACACATCAGTCCTTTTTATTATCTTCTAGCTGGTATTAGCCAGTCCCTTAGCGGACTAGTCTACTTTCTACCCAGTACAATGAATATTAAGAGCACTCTAAAATCTGTCTGGAGATTACCCTACATTTCCCCAACTCCTTCACTCTCCCGTTCTCATAGAAGACTATTCCTAATTTCTCCTCAATCTCCCCATACATCCTCCCCTTACCTTATTTTGGCTCATGGATTAGTGTCCTATTTTACTCAGAATATTGAATACATCAGAAAAGGATTTCTACGCAAATCCACAACCCCTTATCCCTGATACATTCACCCATCTTTCTCTTTTGACAGGATGATCACTTGTCAGTACTCCTTCCACCTATGGAAGTTGTATGCTTGGTCCCATCCTCTCTTATCAACTCAATGACAGAATTACATTAATTTTTTTTCTTCTGTATTATCACAGTTTTCCTCTCTGCTTTGTCTTTCTCATCAGAAAAAAAGTGAAATTCTATTTTTCTTCTATCATGAATCCTATTGACCCTACTTCTCTCACTAGATAGACCCCTATTCTCTCCTTATAGAAAACATCTGGAAAAAATTGCCCACTCTTGGTATTCATCCTGATTTCCATCCTTTTACCTTGCAAATATTGTTTAATAGTTCTTTTCCTTACAGCTGAACAAACACTTCCCAGTGAATGTTATGATTGATCTCCATGTAGCAGGGGAAAAATGTATGCTTGCTTGGAACACTTTCTTCCCTTGAATTCCAGGTATCACACTATCTTAGTCTTCCTCCTTTTTCACTGGTAACTTATCCTAATCATTCTCCTTTGTTACTTCTCTCCTGTTCCCTGAACTCCTCATGTTGTAGTAACACTGGCTCCATCCTCAAATGTGCATTTTAGATTACAGCTCCGTCTCACACACACCCCTTACTCCCCATCCTTCTTTATTGTTCTCTGGAACATGTTTTGCAAACTGAATGCTATGTGCTTAATTTTTATTGCTTATTACCTTCTACTGTATTGTACGCTCTAGAAGGAAAGTAATTTTTCTCTTTACTCCTGTTTCTAGTACTAGTACTGTTTTCTAGTAAAATAGTTTACTCCTCTGTTTCTAGTACTTAGAAAAGGACATGGAACAAGGTTAATTCTCAATAAAAACCTGGTGAACCAGTGAGTGTTTAAGGTGTCTCTCCTCCAGACACTACTTTCTCACATTGGCGATTAGATGAAGCTTAGGGGGTTAGGACAAGCAGAGAGGACTGCGGTTAAAATACAAGACTCCTAAGTCTGAAAGACTACATATAGATAAAACAATTCATACAGCTATGTTTAAATAAATTTAACTCATTCCCCACCCCTACACTCATGTTATAGAGGGAACTGTATTGTCAAATAAGGCCTAATGATCAGTTACTTTTACTTTTCAACTCATTATCCTATCACTTCTCTTTCAAAGTTATACCAAGAAAGTAAGCTGTAAATGCTTTGCATGTCTGAGGATGAGAATCTATCTCAATGTCTAAGTAAGATATGGCCATATAGGAAAATGGCCGAGGAATCTACTCTCCAAAGGTAGGACGAAGGTAAAGAAAGATCTTTCTAAATTGCATGAGTAGCTGCAAGAGGGGCTAAACAAGTATTCAATCTACCACTAGGATAGGATATCCTTGATAGTTCTACCTAGAGGGCATGATATTTCAAATTTTAAATTTTAGTAATTTTTTTTTCCATTGATGCACAATAGATGAGTTGAAAGCACATTCCTTTTGGATATAGTTTATCAAATCATAGAGAATCACTGAATAAGATAGTAGAAACAAGTCAAAATATATTGTTAATCACAATAAATGTAAATGGATTAGAATTCCTAGCTAGGAGATCATCAGATGTGATCATTTTTAAATGTCCAATTCTATGTTGTTTACCAAAGATATTTCTATAATCTAAACAAAAAATATTGAGATTAAAGGGATCAAAAAGGTATAATAAACAAATACCAGCTAAAATAACTAAGTTATTTTAATAGTCATATCTTATATAAAAAACTTTATGACAAAAATAAGATTTAAGAATTTCTATTTTAATATATAGTGATTGAAGGGTTATTTCATTTGGGATTGAAAATAAGTTTATGTTGCCTCTGCTTTCCCCCAAAAGCCTGTATTTTTGGAACCTGGATTTTAAACAGAGGAAAGAATTAATGACATAATGTCAAATGATTTAATAAAATAGAAGTACTTCAAGTATGATCAAAAACAATTATCTCCTGGACAAAGAAAATAATGTCAAAAAGAGTTCAAGCATTATTTCAGGAATACTTTGCTAGTCAGGGTTCATTCAGTAAAACATAAACAATTACAGAAATTTAAAACAGAAAGGAATTCATATAGAGGATGTGGTGCCCACAAAAACATTGGAAGCACTGAAGGAGTTAGAGAGGAAAAACCACCAGTCTTCATATTAGCTGCTATAACAATGAGCCAGAGATGAAGAGATTACTTTGGTTTGCCATGGTCAGATGCCCCAGGAATGTGCTGCTAACTCCATCTGCAGGGCAGGAGTGGGTGCCTGGCAGACAGGCTGCTACCCAAAATCTCCACATCTGTCAAAGTCCCCATCATCTGCCTCTGCCTTCTGAATCTCTTATATGTGTATATTGCTGAAATATAGGAAGTGGCATCTAGAATGTGAAAAACAAGAAAGTTTGGAAAACATAATTCTAAGACTTTCAGCCCCTATAGGGAAAGACAGAGAAGGAAGTTAATGCTAATAAGAAAATTCAGAAAAATTAATAAGAAGATTCCAAGCTCATTGGTCTCAGTTTATGTGGTGATGGTCACATTTTACACATTTTAGTTTAAACTGTCTTTTTCCTAATGTTAACTTTCAATTATTTCTTTCCCTTTCTTCCTTTGTTTCTTTGCTTGTCTCTTTCTTATTTTGCTTCTTTCTTTCTTTCTTTCTTTTTAGCATATTTACACATGATTAGGTAGCACAACAGAAAATTAGTTGAAGGACACTGCAATGAATGAAAATGTGTAGCACAACACTCAAGTCAGTGTAACTATAGATTAAAACCAGATAACAGAGAAAGGAGGAATTTTTAAAAAGGACTATTAACAATAGTCCTTATAAATAAAATTAAATTCTGAAATTCTCAACATGAAGTGTCTGAATGCTTTAAAAAGAGCAATTAAGTAAAGCAAACAATATCCATATGAAATGGAAAATGTTCTGTATCCACTACTGTGTGGCAAACTGAAAGTTTAAGTACCTTATACAATGTTATAGTCCATGGAAGTGACAAATGCAAGAATTTGACCTCAATAATATTACCCTTTGTTTGCTTATATTAAACATTAATTAAACCTCACAATGTTTCTCTAATAAAAATATGATTTTGATATAAAATAAATAGCTAGTGTAACTTTTATTAAATATTTACCTAAATAAGTAGAATATTCAATAATTTGTTAATGTATAAAACACTAAGAAACCAAGAGAGAATTTGGAAATATAACTATGGTACTTTTCTTCTGGCGACTAAGTCTGATCTCATTTTTAACCTCCTATTTCTAGAATCTATTCTACATTATTATAGAATTATTTTATATTGCAAATATTTTTATTAATAGTATCAGTACACAACACTCCTTAGTTTTTCCTTTATTTATTTTAATATAACAGTAATTCATACACATAGTAGAATGTTCAAACAGAAAATTACAGAATGAAGAGTATCCCATCCACTTTTCTACTTGTCAAGTACTAAAAAATTCCTTATATTTCCTTCCAGAAAAATGCTACCAATTTTATATTCACAAATGAGATAATATATTATATACTTCTATACTTTTTAGTCTTAAAATAGTTTTTCTATATCACCCCATATAGCACCCTATACTTTCTCTTAATTCTCATGTTGAATAACTTTATCGAAGTATGAAATCATAAATAAAAAACCATATGTGTTTAAGGTATTCAATGAATTAACATGTTAAAACTTTTCATGTATTCCAAACTTCTTTTTCATAGTATTGGTATTTATTTACCACCAGAAGTATATGAATCAGAATTCAGTTATTCTACATTCTCACTAACAATTGGTATTTTCACTAGTTTTTTAAAAGTAATTCTAGAGGTCTTTAAAAGCATATTACTGGTAATTTTCATTTGCATCTCCCTAGTAACTAACAAGTTTGAACACATTTTCATGTTTTTAGCTATGTGGACATTCTATTTTGAAATTCTTGTTCAAGTCTTTTTTGGTTTGGTTTTTTCATATTATTTTATAGAAGATATTGACATTCTAATAAGATATTGACATTCTAGATAAGAACCCTTTTTTTGCCTGTTCATGCTTATATGTATTTTTTTGATGAACAGAAATTCTTAAAAGTAGCATAGTCTTGCTTATTAATCTTTTCCTTTATGGTAATTGGTTTTCGAAGCTCAGACTCACAAAGGTATTATTCTAAGCAAACTTCTAATCATTTTATTATTTCCCTTTACAATGTGATTTATAATTTGGAATTACAATCTACAATTGTGAACAGTGTGAATTAGGGTTCAACTTACTTTTTTTCTTTTGGCCTGGAAGACCAATTGATTTCATAGTATAAAAGTTCTTCCTTTTTCCAAATGTTATACTTTTCCACCTTTGTCACTCCCTTGATGACTTGTAATTTCAAATTAACTTTTTAAAAAATGTTGTGTCCTGGTTTTTAAACTTTTCTCTGCAGAAGGGATGCCCAAAACAGATATAGTAATGCACTGTATGAATATACCATGGCTTAGTTTTTGCTTCCTTATTTATGAAAGGAGATGTGGCACATATGTACAATGGAATATTACTCAGCCATAAAAAGAAATGAAATTGAGTTATTTGTAGTGAGGTGGATGGACCTAGAGTCTGTCATATAGAGTGAGGTATGTCAGAAAGAGAAAAACAAATACTGTATGCTAACACATATATATGGAATCTAAAAAAAAAAAAAAAAGGTTCTGTAGAACCTAGGGGCAGGACAGGAATAAAGATGCAGATGTAGAGAACAGACTTGAGGACATGGGGAGGGGGAAGGGTAAGCTGGGACAAAGTGAGAGAGTGGCATGGACATATATACACTACCAAATGTAAAATAGATAGCTAGTGGGAAGCAGCTGCATAGCACAGGGAGATTAGCTCGGTGCTTTGTGACCACCTAGAGGGGTGGGATGGGGGTTGGGAGGGAGACGCAAGAGGGAGGAGATATGGGGATATATGTATATGTAAAGCTGATTCACTTTGTTTAAAGCAGAAAGTAACACACCATTGTAAAGCAATTATACTCCAATAAAGATGTTAAAAAAATTAAAAAAATAAGTGGTAGAACTATAAAAAAAATAGTAGATAACATAGACAGAGGTGGCAGAATTAGAGAAGGAACAAAGGCATTTAGGAAGTAAAATATTATACTTCACAAAATTCTATGTTCTTTCAAATCTTGAAAAAGATGTTCTTTTTAGTGAAACAATTTTAAATTTCCCTGTGATAAGTAAAAATTTTAAGTATGTGCACTTAATACTTATGGGAGCATTGAAATGAAGCCTTGAAATTACATCATCCTGAGCTTTTCTGTGTAATCATGCCGCCATCATTCAAGCTCCTGAGATTTAGTCCAATAACAGCAATGAAAACAGTCAACATGCCTGGTTACAATTTTCTGCAATATCACCCTTTAGGTCACTTTCAAACTTGAGCCTTCTCAGCCTGTTTTTCTGATCTATAGGGACTGTCCATTGCAACACATCAAGAGGAATCTCCATACATTATGAAGACTGTGTTTTGGTTTTACTGAAGATAGTGGCAGAAGCAATGGCATCAATTTTCCCATTCAGTCATCATACTTGTGCTATTCCATTTTCTTCTGGTTTTTTTTTTTTTTTTTTTTTTTCCTTTTCATTTCTCTTAGTATATCAGTGTCACTGTTACTGGTTTTTAAGAATTCATTTATGACTAAGGATGTTAAGAATTTGTCACGCAATGCAAATGAAATACCATATTTTATTGTCATCATTTTATTCAGGTGTTTTGTATTTTTGTTGTGCATTAAAATATAATCATGTGTTTTAGAGAAAGAAAGAATGAAAGAAAGAAAGAAAGAGAGGGAGGGAGGGAGGAAGGAAGGAAGGAAGGAAGGAAGGAAGGAAGGAAGGAAGGAAGGAAGGAAGGAAGGAAGGAAGGAATAGGAAGTCACCAGCAGATAATTCAGGATCTTCCTTTGAAGTCAAGACACAATAAACCTCGGAACTTTTTCACCCTTTTTTTCTACATATGTTAAGAAGCTATAGCTCCTAATATGCAATTAAGCCAGAGTGAAGGTGACTGCCGGAGGGTCACTGCAGGTAATCAATGATGTCTATGTGATGAAATTTAAATAACATCATGGCTGCCAAGGCAGAGAAAATATATACTCTTCTGAGTAAAATACCTAAGAACATTTCCAGGCAAGTGAAAGAAAAACCAAGATTAGTAAATGAGGAATAGAAAATGTGTAGAATAAAAATATTGGCAGTGAAAAAGCAATATAAACATGTGTGTCTATGTGTCATGTGTGTATATGTGTATATGGAGAGATAAACGTTAATAATTTATAAATGCATATCATATTGTATTTTTCTCCCAAGTGGTAAAGTTAGCCACAGAAATGAAACCCAGTCCCAGTTATATCCCAAATCATGCCCATAGTTTAATTTAATTGACTATTCAACATTAGAAAATTTAGGACTATTTATTGAGTGTTTTAGACAAAGAAGAAAGTGCCATCAATTCCTCTTTTCTCCTACATCTGCTCACCTATTAGTAGGAAAAGATATAATAATGATTAAGAGTAACTCCTCTTGGCCTTTAACTTTACTGAAACGTACCCATGCTAAGACTCTGCCACGAGGAAAATTGAAGTGGCTAGGTAAGTCATCCAGTTCTTCTGTAGTGTAGCTCCACGTTTCTGCCTAGCTTCTCTGTTGTATCAATCTGGTTCTCCCATAATCCAAATTTTTTGTCTGTATCATGGTAAATAAAACTATGTCTTTGACTTCCTGATCAATTCCTACAACCACTCAGAAAAACTGAATTCTAATTATGAATAGCTCAACATTTCTATCTTATTTGCGACATAATTTTAACCTATGTGGAAATTTAAGAGACTTATGTTGCAAGTTAATACTGACTGGTTAAATAATATTTCTCACTCATGTATTTTATACATGAAATCAAATCATGATTACCACATTCATGCATACATTTTTCATACAAATATCTCATTGATATTCATTAAGATAGCCCATCGTTACTCAATCTTAATAGATTTTATATGTAGTAAAAATAATATCATCTAAAACTTCAGGAACAAATTAATCATGAAAACTGGGAGGAAGAAAGAAAACAATTTCATGAATATATCTCATATTGCTTGTTAAAAATCAGGAAAATATATTTTCTTGTTTTTGATAATTAGAGAAATAGGGTATCATATTTACATTGATAAAATTGAAGATAAATAACCAGTAGAATTTAAAATATGTCTTAATTTGTAAATAACACAAGTTAAAAGTGAACAAATACGACCCACATAGCAATGGTTTGGCTGACATCATTCCCTCTGGTTTTTGCATTAAAAGGAAGACAGGTGGACATGAGTGAAAGCAGGAAGATGTAACTTGGGAAGTTGTGGCAATGGTCCAGGTGGGAATAATACATGATGGCTTGGACAGAGTTGTTATTGGTGGAGACTGTGTCAAGAGGACAGATGTTGAGTGGAGATAAGAGTTCATTGTGGTTTGGTTATGAAATATAAAAATAAAGACAGGACTCTAAATTCAGGATTTTTTCTGCCTGAATAACTCAAAAGACGAAGTTTCCATTTATTAAGATGGAGAAAACTATGGAAAGAGTAAGTTTTAAGGTAGATATTGAGTAAAGTTTTATGCATTTGAGTGGAGATATCAAGTAACTAGCCTAATATACCAGTCTAGAATTCTGGATAGACATCCCAAGAAGTATTTGTCAATCATCAGCAAAGAGATGGTATTTAAATCCTATCAAATTGAGTGAAGCTAGTAGATTAAGCAAAATGTGAGCAAAAAATTACTCATTGAATTTAGCAAAGTGTATATAAGCAAAGATATTTTGTTGGGTAAGAAGAGTAAAAATTAGTGAGTTCAAGAAAGATTGAGTGATGAAGACATGGAGAGAGCAGTTTTGCTGTAAAGTGGTACAGCGGGTGGGGATGGTTACAGTGTAAAAAGATTTTTTTAATGAAAAAATATAAAATGAGTAAGGAGCAAAGAGAAAGGAATAAAATGATGAGAAAAGAAATGATTCTTACAATTATGTCCCTGAGTAAAGAAAAGTAGATGGGATCTAGAGAACAAGTGCAACCATGGATCCTTATAAATAAGAGTATGGACAGAATATGTGAGAACAGTGGTGAATGAGTTAGAAATGGGATGTTGGGTACAGCTGGAATTTTGTTTCTGTGCTTACTTCTATTTTAACAGTGCATTGGAAGAAAGATAGAAGTGGATAGAAGTGATGGTGGAGTAGAATTTGAGGAAAGAGAAGATGGTTACAATACTTCTTGGAAGGAGTGGGCAAGTTACTGGCCTGGGGAATTGTAAGAGGATGGCAGAGCCACATCAAGGGCCCGCATAAGTTAGTGGTCATATTTTAAAATGAGAGCAACCAACAAGGTTGGGATTTTTCTTCAAGCACAGAGTTGATGGAAGATTCCCATATTGGGGACTCTGGGCAGTTTTATGGGTGAAATAGATTATGGCGGCTGTTGAGGATGTTTCAAAGGAGGCTAATATTGATAAGGCATGAGTTCTAATCTGGAAGTGAAGAAAAGTGAGAATAGGATAGGGATGAGTACCAGAAAACAGGTGTCAGGGTCAATGCAGCGTCAGTTCCTGTGGGTTAAAATAATATCAGAGCCAAGGCACTGCAAGGGAAGATTGAGCTCTGAGTAGGCGAGGAAATCCAATGACAGGAAATCAGGTAAATTCTAAGAAAATGGTCAAGAAAAAAGTGAGGGGATAGAAAGGATATTTACAATGAAGGTAACAAAGAGCACAAGAATGCATATGTTTAAGCTGTTTTGTACTGTAAGTAAGATGTATATAAAGGACTCAAGACATAGAAATAGTTTCACACTACTCATTCCATTTTAAGTACATGCCAACTGCCATCGTCTAAGAATTAAAATAGGATGTTTTTACTCCCATTTTAAAGAAAAAAAAAAAAAAGCATGTGGTTTCTGGGAGGATGGGAGGTTAGTTGTCCATGTATAAGTACAAGGAAAGTATGAAGAAACTGGTAATTCCAAAGAAAATTGAACAATTAAAACTCAAACCCTACAGCAACAGGAGCTAGGACATAAGGAGCAAATTGCTAAGTCAAATGAGAACCAGAGTTGAGGGTCTGGTGTAGTTTTAGAAGAGCATCTTTGTCTTCTTTTGTGCTCTCCTTTTCTTTTCATGAGGGGATGAGCTAAAGGTAAGCAGCTTAGAGAGCTTAGGTGAGAGACATAATAAACATTCCAAACAAAATTTCCGAATGACATAAAATTTGACAAATGTAGGAGTTTACTCCTAAAGAACCATTTAAAACCCAGCTTTAGTCAGGACAATCTAGCAATGGCAGTGGATCATTATGTACTGCAAAAGACCAGAATTTGACACCTTTCCGCTACCTTTTCCGACAAAAGGCTGCTATGAAGATTTTTCATGGTAAATGCTTTTAATGAAGCCCCTGTGGGCAATTTTGTCAAGGTGTACACATGCCATTTTGTACGTTCCTCTTTAAAAACTGGGATGAAAGCTGCTGCGAGCACCTTGGACAGCGCTCCTCCACGGAACACGAGTTCCCTGCTGCCCCTAATGACCGTATCCGCCAGACCTTAATGATGACACAATTTCCTGCTGAACGTCTTGTTGTTGCCCCACAGGGAACACAGGTACACTGAGGTATCAAAACTGTTTAGTAACAGTGCCTATTATTACGGTCTCCATTCTCTACCTTCTGAGTTTTTGGACACATTTTTATTATATAAAGATGTGGAGAGTGTTACAAAGGAACTGCTTTTTATCTCTCAGCCAGAGCAACAGTAGTTTGCCTGAGAATTTAACCAACTCATCAATTCATTTAAATCCTGTAATAAGTTCTAATACTGGAGAAAATACATTTCATGGAAGAAATGTTTAAAAGAACATGAATACAATGAGTATGTGTTTGCTTTTTGCAAAATTTTATGCAGCATATTCTACATACATATATCAGTTCACTTTTGTAGGAAGTAATGACATAGACTCCCCTAGTTTATTCTCAGAGTGTGAGGCAAGAAGGACATAAAATCTTTTTTCAGCCCTACTGTTCTTTCTCTGCTGAGGTATTATTATATTTTTCTGTATTGAAATAATGGCTGTATGGAAAATTTGAATATATAAATATGTGTTGTCCATTTATAATACAGAAAAGGAAATTAGAAATATGTTTTTTCTGTATGAATTGATGTGCTCAAACAGCAAGGGGTTTAATTCAGGTTTTTTATAAAAAGAGGGCAACTCTAAGTCTTGACTGGTATCGCTTGGGTCAGGAATAGTATTAGTTAAGGTAGGCTGGGGTAACGAACTGGCTCCAAATGTGCAGTGGATCAAAGCCAGTACATTTGTTTTCAGTTCATTTCCTGGTGGTAGAGAATAAGGAGTTTTTATGTTAGGATTCAAGAACCCAGCCTGATAGAGTCTCCAATGTTTTCCACACATGACTTTCAAGGTTTCCCTGAGGTTAGGAGCTATCTCAGTCATCCAGAAATGGAAAGAGCTCATGATAGCCCCATGCAGGTTTTCAAGGGTCAGGTGTGGAGGTGGCCCTCATTGTCCCCACTCACACAGAGTCTAGCTCTAGAACTATTATGAAGAGAAGACTCATTTTGATTATTAGTCAGTAGTCTGCTTGAGTAGCTTCCGTTAATGCTTTATCAATATGCAGGCCTTATGAATGCAACAAACACATTCGTTAGGAATAGTGCCATCTATGTGGATTAACCAAATTAAACATATTTAGAGCGTCTACAGATACTGCGTTGGTACGAGGCTCTGTTATTAAATATACACTCATCCTCAGTGGGGCACTCAGGAAACTTACACAGTTATATAATGTCTGTCCCATTGATTCTCCTGACATTGTCCTAGCTTGGTGTCATCTGCTGTTTGACTATTGCATCCTGTGTGACATTTCCTGGCATAATCAGCTGTTCTAGTATCAATTAAACTAGTAATTTCCTTCTCAGAGTTTATATATAAATTTTAAAGAATTATTATTTCTATTATGTACAGTTTACATCTAGTCTTTATTGAACAGAAATTATATGCTTCTTTTATGCATATGGCTATAGTTTCAAAATGTGTGGAATATTAGAGCTGCAACTTTCTTTCAAATCACAATATTCTTTTTATTCAATAAAAATCCCTTATTAAACTTATACTAGATGTCATACACATTATTAGGGCTTGAGATTGCAAAAAATACATGTTTTAAAGAAATAACAGCATAACGTGGAGACAGGCCTAAAGATGGATTAGAGAGAAATGTGAAGACAAAGTAGAAAAAAATATCTCTGGATATCTTTTTACTTTGGATTACTGAGGTGGGAGTGTTTTAATAACCTCTTTTGACAAAATTACAAAACTAAATAGCCTTGATCCAAATATTGTTTAAAAGAATCTCCATTGCCATTATTTAAAAGTACATAATTTCTTAGAGATAACAATTCCCTTTACTTTGGTATATGTGGTTTTAAAACTACTGAATTAAAGTTTTGGGGTAGTATGATGGAGTCAAGCTAAACTTCAACATTGCCCCACATAGAAACTAATGTTAAGATCAATAAAGAAGGTAAACAAATGAACAAGTCAGGAAAACACACTGTAGCAATTAGACAAAGAAGGTGCCAAGCCTCATGTTCTAATCTTGTTGAAAGCAGTGCTCATGGACAGAGAGATATTTTTACATTTTTACAAGTTTCTCTAATTTGGGTCCATGCAGATTTCAGTTCTCTTTCCCTGTCCTACATATAAAGAGTGCAAACATTAAAGGCAGGTAACAGAAATCCTAAAAAAAATCTTAAAATGATCCTAACACATACACACACACACACACACACACACAGACCAAGAGGTGCAGTAAACACCCTTGGGGAAAAGAGCAGACATTCTTTCCTTATCACTTTTGTATCCTACTCAAGGCAGGAAATAAATTTTGAACCTCATTCACTGGAAGCTCTAAGCTAAAAGGAAGTTGAATTGATATATCTAGAGGTAATTGTCTTTAGCATTACTGAAAACAAAAAAGACAATAAAAATAATCCTTTTAGAAAGCAAGACAGAATACGATCTCAGGTGAAATTAGATCTTTCAGATGAATGGCATGCAGTTTTACAAAGGAAAAACATCTAAAAACTATAGTAACAAGAAACAGATCACTGGTTGCAGTGGGCTAGTGAGCAGGGAGGAGGGGATAGAATAAAAAGAAAAACTAGGTCATTGAGTGTAATGGAAATTTTCTAAATTTTGATTATTGTGATGTTAACACAACTATCGACATTTACCAGATTTATAAAATTGAACACAAAATGGCTGAATATTATAGTGTGTATATTATACCTCCATAAAGTTGGTTATATTAAACAAAAAGGGAAATATTAAGCATAAAAGAATTGTCTAAAGAAGTATGGCAGTCCAGATATTTGGAAAGGCCTCCTACAAACAAAAGGTGGGAAGGAAGCTGAGACTTGAATTCAAACTGATAGAGGAAAGTACCTGTTAAAGGTTGGTTACCCCAAGGGCACTCCCCAGTATCAGTGCTGACAAAGATTTTACCAGCAGCAAAGTGCAGGATAGAACTAGAGACTCTCAAATTAAACCAGAAAACTTTGAAGGGGGCTAAAGTAGCTCTAGATAGTTGCTAGATAGAAAATGAAATAAAAACATGTGCAACTAGTTTTTTTCCATATCATTGCATCTCTTTCTGTTTTGTTATATATACTGATGTGTTTTATTTTTTAGATTCCAGTGGGGAGGGGCAAGATAAAAGTATGGAATTAAGAGATACAAACTGTTATGTGTAAAATAGATAAGCAAGAAGGAAATATTGTACAACCCAGGGAAATATAGCCGTTATTTTGTAAAAACTTTAAATGGAGTATAATCTATATATAAAAATATTGAATCACTATGCTGTAACACTGAAACTTATATAATATTGTAAATCAACTACACTTCAATAATAAAAAATAAAATGTAAACAAAAAAACATATTAGAGAATTTAATAGACATGAGGAATACAATGGGAAAGTCTAGCATAACATCTAATCAAATATCTAGAAGTAGAGAAAGAAGAGGTAGATGAAAATAAAATATTTGAGAATAGATGACTAAAAAATTTCCTGAAGAGATTAAAGACAGAAATCCACAGGTACATGAAGCACATTTTAAAATGTACAGGATAAACACAAAGATGTGCACACCTAAAAGAATACTGAGAAACATCCCACACAAATGAGATATTTTAAAAGGAGCTGGAGGGATCTATAGGATCACATACACAGGAACATTTAGACTAATGACAGATTTCTCAGCAGCTAAAGCCTGAAAACAGAGTTCTATATTTTGGAGTAGAATGCTAAGAGAACATTATTGTTAATCAACTTGTTTTTATCCAGAAAGAAAAAATTATCATTTAAAACAAAGTCAAGTAAAAACAATTCTGAAATACACAAAAGCTGCAATTACCACTAGCAAGCCTATAGTAAAGAATCTCTAAAGGAAGTTCAGCATGAGAAGTAGAACCTGCCCATGAACTAGGAGGAAACTCTGAGATGCAGAAAGAATGGAGTAGAAACTGGTAAAAATAAACAACATACTGTTTTGATTTTCTGAGTCTCATTTATGATATTAAATTGATAGGATTAAAATCCTAGAAAAGCATTTAAGTCTGTACAGTATTTATTACAGTTCAAGTTTTCTAAAGCCTTTATTTTGGGGGAGGAGGGAGACATTAATTTGTCTGTATGCAGTAAATTATGCTTGGTAAAATTTTAAGGATAGCCAGACAGATAATAGGGAGTATATAACTTGTACATGAGTAAAGAGGAAAATTGAATAAGAAAAAAAAAACCAAAGCAAATATTTTTTAAAAATTAAATATATTTAAAGGTAAAGAAAGAGAAATATATGCAAGATAGTTAAACATAGGGTAAAAAAATCCAAAACGTAAGAAGTTAAAGCTACATCTCAGTGTGCGCACAACCATGAAAAATATAATACTATTTAAAAAGAAGTGTCAGAATGAATTTCAAAAAGACAACAATATGCTCTGATAGGAAACAAAACTAAAACATAAATTCCTGGAAATATAGAAAGGGATTTAAAAAATACCAGACAATTGTTAACCAAAAGAAATGTTACGTAGCTTTAATTATGTCAGACAGACAGTATCTTATGACAAACACATTATCAAGAATAGAAGCTCATGTTATAATGATAAAAGTTACAATTCATCAGAAAGATACAAAAATTATGTCTTTTATGTACCATGTAAAAAAGAAGAAATTTAAAAATCTACTTACTATCACAATGAGAAATTTAAAACATCTCTTGCAATTACGAGTATCTCATGGAAAAGAAAAGATTATATATGTGTAGTTAATTTGAAAAATGCAACTAGCAAACTTGATTACTCAACTACTATCTATCTATTCAGTTTATGTATCACTGCAAAATTAGAGATTAGATATTATTCTCAAGCATATCTGAAATATTCAAATGTTGATCATATATCAGGGCATAATAACATTTTTTAAAAAGGTAACATGTATATCATGTACTTTAACCACAATGAAATCAACTTTGAAGTCAATAAAATAGATTTTTATAAGAATGCTCATATACTTGGAATTCAAAAGCCACACTTGTAAAAAAAAAAAAAAAGGTCATAAACCAGCATAGAAAGCATAATATATTGTATTAGTCAAGGTTGTACAGAGTAAACGGAACCAATAGGATATATATATATATATATATATATATACACACACTTATACTACTACTTCATATACTACTTATATGAAACGAGATATATATATATATATATATATATATATATATATATATATATATATATATATATATATATATATCTCGTTTCATATAAGTAATTTGCCCATACAATTATGGAGGCTAAATTCTAAGAACTTCAGTCCAAATTCCTGAGAAATAGAAACACCTATGGTGCAAGTTCCAGTGGGAGTCCAAAGGCAGGAGAAGAAAGAACCATGTTCCAGCTTGAAAACCATCAGGCCAAGAGAGCAAATTCTTTCTTGTTCAGCCTTTTGTTCTATTTAGGTCTTTAACAGTTTGGATAAGGCCCACCTACATGGGGGAGTGCAACCTGCTTTATGCAGCCTATTACTGTAAATATTGATCTCATCCATAAACGTCTTCACAGACAATTACAGAAATAATATTTAACCAAATCCTGGGCACTCCATGGCCCAATAAAGCTGACACATAGAGTTAATCATGGCAAGTCCACTCCTTGTCAACTAGGTGCACATATGTTATATTTAATCTCCAAATAAAGACATATTTAATATTTAATCTCCAAATAAAGATAATAACAAGGGCATACTTCCACCGAACATGATTCAACTCTCCTGCATACAACTAAAAATGTACTAACCACTCCCCAAGAAGAGGAGGTAAAGTTTCAGTGTAATGTTTATTCTCCACCTTAAATATTATTGTGTAAAATTAACAATATTTATATACTATGATGTAAAGTCAATACACCTTATGTGACATGATAAAGAAATAAGGAAAGGAAGGAAACAAAGATATTTGGATACAAATACATTTAAAACAAAATAAGTAATACTCATGACAGGGTCTGTTTTTGTAACTGTTCTCATGGTAGTAGCTGGTATTTGTAACTGCCTTCTTCCACTTACACCTTCTGTGTTTCTTTTACCTTCAGCAAGCAGCTCAGTTGGTCTTGGTTCTTTAACTGGTGACGTGACTCCAACTTTCATTCCCAAAGTGTCTGGACCACTAGTAGTCTTGCTTGGATTGGGTTGATGTAGTTTTCCATTGACCTTAATCATGGGCATAGTGTTACCAAGACACCCTAATGGATCTCCCATATTCCAGACACACTCTTCCTTACCTCCACTGTGGAGCAGTCTCCAGTTTCCCCTTGGTGATCAGGATGAACCATCCCAGCAAGCACTGTAACCCCCCTCTTTGCTGTTGAAGGAAAGGCAGAAGGAGTTCAAAGTAGCCAGGCAGCAGTGTTCAATGTAATCATTGTTGCGTTTCTTGGTTGAAGCATTCCACCCTCTGGAACTAAGATCTCTAGACCAGCAGAGCATAAGGTCGCAGGAAAGGAAGTAAAATTTTCAATTGGGTCACTAGGTGTAATAATGAATGCTACCATTCCCATTTCCACTCCCGGATTCTTGAACCCATGAATCATGGCTATGGGAGAAACAGCACCCTATATTGTACACTGATTCAGCTCATATACAGCCTTCTGGAGAGCCTTGCACCAGACCTGCAAGGTATTGTCATCTAGCTGGCACTGTAACAAGTCTTCAAAAACCATTCTATCCAACCAGTTGCTTCAGTATAGTAGGGAATTTGGTGAGACCAGTGATAGCCAAGATTATGGACCATGCATACTTCTTTGGCTGTGAAGTGAGTTTCATGATCAGAAGCAAAGCTTTGTGGAATAACATGATCGTGATAAGACATTTTTTAAGATCAAAGATGGTAGTATTGGAAGAAGCATTGTGTGCAAGGAAATCAAATCCATGCCCAGAGGATTTATTCCAATGAGAACAAAATGCATCCCCTTCCATGTTAGAAGCAGTTCAATGTAATCAACCTGCCACCAGGTAGCTGGCTTATTACTCCAGGTAATGGTGCCATATTGCAGGTTCAACATTGGTCTCAGCTGCTGGCAGGTTGGGTACTTAGCTGTGACCATAGCCAGGACAGCCTTGGTGAATAGAAGTCCATATGGCTGAGCCCATGGCCTCCATCCCTACCACCTTGGCCGCTTTGTTCATGAGCCTTTTGGGTGATGACAGGAGTGTCTCGGGAAAGGGGGTCACTTGTATACACAGAACAGATCATCCTACCCACTTGATTATTAAAATCCTCCCCTGCTGAAGTCACCCTTTGGTGAGCATTCATACGGAACACAAATATCTTCAAATTTCTTGCCCATACAGAGAGGACTATCCACATACCTGTTCCTCAGATTTCCTTGTTACCAATTTTTCAATTATGTTTTTTTTCTAAATCCCTGATTATCTAGCCTAACCTTTGGGCGCTGCCCATGAGTTGGTATGAATTGCACTTCTGGCCATTTCTCCTCCACAGAAAAGTGAATAATGAGGTGTGCTGCTCAAAGTTCTTCCCACTGAGAGAATTTCCCTTCACCACTGTCCTTCAGGGATGTCCCAGAAAGGGTCAGTAGTGCTACAGCTGTCTACTTTTGGGTGGAGCCTGCAGTTTATTCAGAAATATCTGTAAACTGGACCTGAGTCTTCTCTTCCTATGTCAACTGACCAAAGGGAACTCCCCATGAGGTCATAGGTACCGGGTGTGGGAGAGAAGGTAGAGTAGCAGGAGGTGGGGACCATGGGCATTTGGGCTACTTCTTCATGTAACTTACTTGTTCCTTCAGGGCTTGCTCAGTCATAATCACGTATCAACCACGTCCACTAGATAATGGAGTGTTGATGTGCACGCCCAACCTTAGGTTTGGGGGGTCAGATAACACCCAGTTCATGATGGGCAGCTCAGGTCACATGGTAACTTGGTGACCCACAGTTAAGTTTTCAGTCTCTACTAAGGCCCAGTAGTAACAGAGGAGCTGTTTCTCCAAAGGAGAGTAGTTAGTTATCTGCAGATGTAGAGCTGTGCTCCCAAGTCCTAAGGGTCTGGGCTGTGGATTCAACAATAAGATCCTGTCAGCGACTCCAAACTGCATTCCTATCTGCCACTGCCACCTTAAGAGCCATTGGATCTGTTGGATCATATGGCAAAGCAGTAGAGATGTTTACACAGCAATATCGTTCTGTTATAGAACTTTCTCTTGATCTGTATAAGCAGAAAGATTCTAACTCACAAGAATAAAAGTCTCATCTGAATTGTAAAAACAGAGAGCCATGGCCCCTCAATCAATGTCCAGACATGAGCCAGTTTATAAGCCCAAAATGAAGGGGAAGCTCAGTCCCATTGAGAAAAGACCCTGGTACACTCCCCAAAATATATACTGTTAATATTTCTCCCAGCCTTCCCAAAGAGACCTACAGTGTTTGTTGTTGCTGTTCTTTTAAACAGGGAAACTGTACATGGGAGAAAAGGAAATAATCAGGCCTTTCAGGGACTACTAGAGAGATGCTGGCTCTGAACTGACACTAATCAGGAGAATTAGCAGTGGACACAGTCAGAGTAGAGGGTTATAGAGGTCAGGTAATCAATGGAGTTTTAGCTCAAGTTCATCTCACTAAGGGCCCAGTGTGTCCTGAACCCATTCTGTGGTTATTTATCCAGTTCTTAAATGTATAGTTGGAATACATACGCTCTGCAGATGGCACAATCCCCATTTTGGTTCGGTGACCTGTGCAGTAAGGGCTATTATGGGGGAAAGTTCAGGTAGAAGTAACTAAAACTGCCTCTACCTAAGGAAATAGTAAGCCAAAGTAATACTGCGTTCCTGGAGGAGTTGCTGAGTTTAGTGCCACCATCAAAGACTTGAAGGATGCAGGGGTAGAGATTCCTACCATGTCCACATTCCACTCACTTATTTGGCCTGTACAGAAGGCAGATGAATCTTGGAGAAAGATGGTGGATCATATAAGCTTAACCGGCTGAGTTCTCCAATTGTAGCTGTTGTACCAGAAGTGGTTTCCTTGCTTGAGCAAATGGAAATATCCCTCGGTACCTTGCATGTGAATGTGGCAAATGCTTTTTTCTTGGTACCTGTCAGTAAAGACCACCAGAAGCAGTTTACATTCAGCCGGAGAGACCAGCAAAACTATACCTTCACTGTCCTACCTCAGGGTTATATCCAGCTGTGTGTCATAGTTTAGTTCTCAGAGATCACGATCACCTTTCCCTTTTACAAGATATTACTGATCCAATATGTGGATGACATTATGCTGGCTGGACCCAGTGAGGAAGAAGGAGCAACTTCTCTGTTCTTATCGATAAGACATTGCATGCCAGAGAGTGGGAAATAAGTCTGACAAAAATCCAGAGGCCAACCATTTCAGTGAAATTTCTAAGGGCCCAGTGGTGCAATGCATGTCAAGATATCCCTTCTAAGGTGAAGGATCGCTCTTGTGTTTGGCCCCTCCTATGACAAAAAAGAAACTCAATGACTAGAGGCCTCTTTGAATTTTGAAATTTTGACTGTGTTCCTCCAGCACGTCCACTGAGTAATTTGAAAATCTGCTAGATTTGGTTGGGACCAGAGCAAGAGAACTATTCTGTTTATATAGACAAAATGATAATTTAGTGGGTTTTTTAACTATTTCACTTGTAGGAACACCATGACCAACTAACTAGCCAATGCCATAGGTCTGCACTAGTCAGACTATTTTGACCGCTGCTTTGACTCTGCTGTCCACTGCAGTAACTACACCCACCTAGCCTCTGGTGATTGACTGAAGCCACTTGGTCCTTGCTACCTTGGGATCCAATTACTCCCATTACATTTAGGTTCCCTATTTCGTTGACGAGAGACCCAACAGAGAAGAGTGATCACAGAGCTCTTCAGGGATACCAAAGCTCTCCTCACAAGTGTATTTCTGACTGTATTGGTGTGTCTTCTGTACCCTGGCAGTGTGGGTAAGTAGGTCATAAATGACAAGTCCAATCTAATACTCCAATCTCTCTGAGCCTTTGAATTCCTTCCTCCATATTAAAGCAAGATCGGTCCAGCATTTCTAATTCACTCATGGTGGGCCACCTTCTGACCCATGTTTTCATCAACCAGCCAGACAAGCTGTTAGATACCTTCCTAAATCTTAGCTGCAGCATAAATGCAGAATCTCTCCTTAATGAGCCCGTATCAGTAAATTCAACCTGATCCAACTTATTCTCCTTCTATCATTATCCCATTTGCTTAGTATCCATTCTCATGAATGATCCTCAGAATCTGGTGTGTATAAATTAGAAAACTCAAGTAGTTGTTTTGGACTGCAGCACACCTCCTCATGGGTCATACTTTGCACCTGCCTTTGAGATGTCTGGTAGGGCTTCAGCCTAGCTACAAGTCTAGAAGAAAAGAATGGTGCTGGGGGTCGGTCCTGAAGACATCAACAGTGTCTTGCAAGACATCTGCCTCAAAGGAGGTCATTATGGTTTCCTCAGGCAGTGAAGAGTTAATCCCCTCATAAGGGAGTGGAAGGGCTGGTACCACTGGTGGTGGGAAAGCTGCTTCTACTGGAGTTGGGGAGGCATCTGGAAACGAAGACTCATCAGACTTTAGTGTCTCAAAATGTCTTATTTTCATCAGTGTTTTTTGATATGTCCCCATCCCAACTTAGAGGATACCATTCTTTCTCAAATCAATGCTTCTAACAGTAGAAGCTGCACAAAGCTTGGTGTCCAACTTGCACTGTAATTCAGTCAGTCACAGGATGAGATTCTTCATTTCACTGTCAGCCATCTCAGCCCTGCAGCTACAGGAGATAAGGATCTTCTTCAGGGAACACATAGCAAGTTTCAGGTCACTTATGTGGCCCTTGAGCTGGGAATTTGAATTCCTGAACTCATTATTTTCATTCATCACATCATCTAAGGATATTAGAAGCAACCAACCAACCTCATTAAATTTGTAAGTTTTCTAAAAACAGTCAAAAGTATCATATACACAGTCACACAGCTTCTTGCTTCTTGTAAGTGGTTGATTTAGGAGTATGCAATGGAGTTGTTTTGCGTATATCAATTGCTATGGACCATCAGTGATTTTTTTACTACTGGAAATAGAGTCAGTAGCTTCTTTAAATCTAATCAGATTGGAAAACCAATTCCAGAAACCCTAGAACTGATTCAGAACATTTATTCTTAAAATTCCGTTTCTTTAAAATCAGTTTTTATACCAGAACTTATATTACTCAAAGTTATCCAGAGACAAAACCAATAAGATACAGATAGATAGATAGAAGATAGATAGATGATAGATAGATAGATAGATAGATAGATAGATAGATAGATAGATAGATAGATAGGGTTTACTATAAGGAATTAGCTCAGGCGACTATATACACTGAGTCCCATGATTTATAGTTTGAAGGCCTGCAAACCAGGAGAGATGATGGTGTGAGTTCCAGTCCCAGTCGGATGGCAGGACAAGACTGATGTGTCAGCTTGAAGAGCATCAGGTAAAGAGAGGAATTCTCTCTTGCTCAGCCTTTTGTTCTATCCAGGCCTTCAACAGATTGGATGAGACCCATCCCCGTTGGGGAAGGTGGCTTTATTCAGGCTATCAATTAAAATATTAATCTCATCGGGAAACATGCTTACAGACATACCCAAAATAACATTTAATCAAATATCTGGGCACCCCATGACCAGTCAGATTGAAACATTAACCAATGCATGCATATTAAAATACTTAGAAATGAATATTAAAGTAGTAGTTATAGGTAAAATTATTATTTTAAAATGTTTATTTTAGAAAATAATAAAAATTAATGGGCAACGAACTATAGAAATGATCCCTGGAAGTATAGTCAAGAGGGAAGAGATATGGGAACATATGTATATGTATAACTGATTCACTTTGTTATAAAGCAGAAACTAACACACCATTGTAAATCAATTATACTCCAATAAAGATGTTAAAAAAAATTAATGGGCATATTTTCCAATAGAAAAATTATAAAATACATTTAAACAGCAAAATAAATCCAATAATTAGAAGAGGCAAGATAAACATAGGAGTAAAAATTAATTATATAAAAAGATACAATGGATAGAATCTGCAAAACTAAAACTTGGTTCTTTGAAACGACTAATAACATAGACAAATGTCTCCAATACTGACCAAGAGCAAAAGTTAGGAGGCAAGATAAATTATATTAGCAATAAGTATGACTAAGGCATCAATCATTCAAATACTATAAACATCTATAAACATGTATACCACATGGCAGTGTGTCCAGAATGGGCCTGTATGATGACTCAGACATTTAAATGAAGTGAGGGGAAAATTCCTTAAAAGACAGCTGAGTCGACTGGTTATTACTAAGTTACTTTGACACTCTGTAGGGAAATAATGAGAAGCTGAAAAAATTAACAATTTAGTTAAGTATGGGAGCCAGAGGACTTTTTGTTTGTAGTTTAAAAAAGTTCCCCTATGTCTCTTGAGGTAGAAATGCATAACTTAGGAACAGGATTTGGTGGTTTGAGACAGAGAGTTTCAGAAATGTTTAAATGCCTGTTCAAAACTAAGACGAGGATTCTAGCTTAGAAAACCCAAGACACTGAGATATGAGAAAGTGGCATCTATATTAATCTCTCCAAGAATTTTGGCTCTTCAGACACTCCTAGATCCTACAAACTTTCCAGAGTGACTCACTCATTCCCTAGGAATATCTTATCCTTTCCTTGTGCAGGAAGGGTCTAGACAGATCTAATCACAAAAAGAAATAGGTATCACCCTCAGGAATTTTCCGTACCTCCTCTCCTGGCTACCAGGCTGAAAAAAAGGAAAAAGTACAGAATAATCCAGCTCTGGATATGCCAAGGAAGTTATAAGAAGTAACTAGCTACATTGGTAGGAACCAGAGGAATACCCATGGGATTGATTTTGTGAGTGGTCGATCAAGGGGACCAGAATTTAAGAATGAATAAGCAAGAATTCATTGACTTGTGGGCACTTTCTTGCTACATGAGATTTAACACCCTGTGAGCACTTCAGGGGTGGGGGCAAGCTTATAGCTGGGGTGACTTAGAGAAGCCTGGAGGAAGTAATGACCCATACTGAGCCAAGTGGGCAAGACCTGAGTTGTCTTAGTAGGTGATAGAAGGAAAAATAAAAAGCCTCAGGGAACTGAGCATATTGAGTTGGGTATATTAGCTAAGACCAGAACATCAACAGAAGATTATGTTCCATTGGAGGGACAGAGGGCCCATCATTCCCCAAGACTATCAGAAAAGTTCTGGTGAAAGAGAAAACAGCATCACTGCAATGTTCAGTGCTGGATCTCCTTCAAAAGCCAGGGCTGGTGTTAGCAGAGGTGGTCACAGAGCTGGCCTCTTTAATATCATTAGGGCTAATGGGGCTGAAGTAATAGGGGTCAAGTGGTCATAAGTCCACTGGGTCCACAGTCCCAAACTATGGTCATTTCTTCTCTTCCTGAGTGTCTTTGTCTGCTAGGGATGCTATAACAAAATGTAACAGACTGAGTAGCTTAAACATAAACATTTGTTTATTTATTTTTGCAGAAGTCTGGGAAGTCCCAGATCAAGGTCCTGGTCAATTTGGTTTCTGGTGAGACCTCTTTTCCTGACTTGTAGACAGCTGTCTTCTTGCTAAATTCTCACAGGACCCTTTTTTGGTGTGTGTTTGCAGAGAGAAAGAGCAGGAAATCTCTCTTTCTTACTCTTCATACAAGGCTACGAATACTATTATATTAAAGCCCCGCCCCCCCATGACCGCATTTAACCTTCACTACCTCCTAAAGGCCCTGTCTTCAAATAGAGTCACACTGTGGGTTACTATTTCAACATATGTCATTTAGGGAAACACAATTCCAGTCCACAACACTGGGTGTGTAATTGGCATTGACATATCTGAGAGTTGAAATAACTCCATACGTGATCTTTAACGTGTGTGGGAAGAGCTATTAACAGTGGGGAAGGTTGAGTGGAGCCTCTGAGGCTACCCTCCCCTTAAATCCAACAAAATGAATCAAAAATCAAGTCCTATTCTTGGAAGGACGGTGGGGGTTAGTGACATCTTTAAAGATACAAAGGATGCAGGGAAAGTGGTCCCTGTCACAGCTCAGTTTAATTCATCAATCTGGCTCTGACAGAAGCTGACTGAATCCTTCAGAAAGACAGTAGACTCAACCAAAGATGAGCAGCTAGAGTGGCTGCTATTTTAGGTGCTATCACTGCTTTATAACAGATTAATGAAGCCTTAGCATGTGGCAAGTTGGCCATTGATTTGGTGAATGTTCTTTTTATTTTTTCCTATACTTATCAGTATAAAGGATCAGAAAGAGTTCACGTCCATGTGGAATGGACACTAATATTCATTTATAGATTGTTCATGAGTCTATGTTAACTCTCCTGCTTTCTGTAATAACATGATCCCAAAAGATCTGGACCAGCGGTGAGTGGCTCATATGCCAAAGGTCTTGGTAATGCATGTGCTCCAGATCTTGGAAGATGAACTCTATGAAGGATCAGGGACATGGCACTCCATAAAATTTTAGGGCCTAGTGGTCAGGGATATGCCAGGATATCTCCTGAAATAAAAGACAAATTCCTGTGTCTTGCAGATCCTTGCATGACCACAGAGTAGGAAACACCTAGTAGGCTTCTTTTGCTTCTGGAGACAACCCTTTCCACCATAGGTATGCTGAACCCACCCACATATTGGGAGACATGAAGACTGCCAGACATGGGTGAGTCCCGGAAATACACAGAGTTCTGTGGCAGTCCAGGCTACATACAGCACCAGCTGCCCTGAAACTGGGGCTGTATGAACTGCCAGACACTGTGTTATTGTAGACCTCCGTGATGGGAAAAGATGCACTTTGGAGTTTACGGCAAATTCCTGTGGAAGTATCACAAAGCTGGTCCATAAGGTACTGGGACAGGGTCATGTTGTTGGCAGTGAAGGATTAGATGCCTTTTTCAAAACAACCTCCAGCATGTTACTGGGTCCCAGTAAAGATGGAGCACTTGATCATGGTGTACCACAAGGCATTGTGTCCAGAACAGGCTAGTGTAGCTAAATATAATACATGAGTAAATGAGATTAGAGTAGTGGGCAATAATGGCAGAAAGGCAGATAGGACAGATTATACAGAACATTATAGGACAGGCTAAAGAGCTTCAAATGCAATGGCTAGGCTGGGAACCAACAGGGTCTGATGTATAATTCCAAAGGAACAGCCTGGCTGATGTGGGAAGAGTGGACCACGGGGAGCAAAGTGGAAGCAGGACTAGGTGATGAAGAATTACAGTGGTAACAAGGGAGATGATTAAAAAGTATTCTCTTCTGCATCTGTTTTAGGTGTAGAGGTAGTAACAATGACTGATAGATTGGATGTAAGGGATTGTTTGTGGCAGTGTTTCTCAAATTTTAATATTTATACCTGTCATAGGGGGCTCCTATTAAAATTCAGATTCTGAATCTATAGGTTTGAATTGGGGAGCCTAATATTGTGCCTCAAACGAGTTCCCAGGTGATGATGGTCCAGATCATGCTTTAAGGTGGAAGTACCTAGAGACTGGAGTTGAGAATAATTCTGGAGGTTTTGAGCTGAGTAACTAGTTGGATGATGAAATAATGCTGATAAAGGAGCATTATATCCCTGCTGGTGATGAGACTGTGATTAGCCATTTGTTTTGGTCAAAGTAAGTGTAAGGTTGTCATTAAATATCCATGCTAAGACAAAAAATGAGCAACTGAATGTGTAACTCTTGAATGCAGAAAAGACAGCAGGACCAGATTTGGTATTTTAGAATCATCATTTACAAAGGTAATTCAAGCCATGTAAGTTATCTTACAGAGAATGGGTAGGTAGGAACTAATATGGGGTCAAATTCTGAGCTCTGAGTCATTCTTACATTTACTGTATAAAATATAAACCAAGATCACATATACTTAGGTTCAGAAACTGTCAAAAGTGTGTTTATCACTTTGTTTTTAAGCTGACAAAGGAAAAAAAAGCACAATGCTGCAGTCAACTCAAATATATAGTGAAATGGAGAGTTGTTTTAGCTTCTTTTTAAAACAAAGAAAAGGAAACAAAAAAAAAAGGAAAAGTGATTTCATTTACAAATTGAGTGAACAATGGGAAGTGCCAAATTTTAGTAACTAACATCTTTCCTACCATTCCCACCACCCAAAAATATAACTCCTCAATAGTTTCTCAAACAAAACAGAGGAAGCCTTTGGAGTTAATATAAACCTCAATGTTAAAGTTTAGATTTCAGATGACTAAAGACAGTTTCACTAATAAAGTAATTTGGTAGAAATATCATTTTTATCTCTTACATTGAATGAGATGAAAATCCAATGAAAGCACTCTGCCACTTAAAATTAGTAAGAGTCAATTTTAGAATTAATTGTCTGAACCTCATTAGACAGCCGGCAGACTGCCTAATTTTTTCCTCCACTGTTTGTACATACTTTGATCCTTAGCTTTCCTGAATAGCTAAAGAAAACGATTTACAAAAAAGAGTGTGAGCAATATATTTTTATATCTAAGTGAAAAACATCACTGTTTTACAATTAATGTTAATTTTATTCAATTAAATTTAAACTTATATTTCTGATTTCATAATTTTTGATGAAAAAATGTTTCTATAAAATCTGAAAGTATTTGACAATTTCTTAAATTCCATTCTGATGAAAATGGATGGCTTCTTTCTTAACATGAAAACTGGTGGGATGATACAGACAGATAGTAGGAGAGAGACAGGGAGTCAGGAGGGAGAAAGATGTATGGAAGAGGGAATGAGTCAAGGGCAAATGTTATCTTTGGTCGTGAAACTCTAAAACACTCTCATTACAGTCAAACAAAATATGAATGGCCTCTATCTCCATGTTCATGTAACATTATTCTGGACAAACTAGCAATTGCAGTTAGTCAAAATTAATGCATAGGTATGTGATTTGGATCAATATGTAGTGTAAATACATACAGTATTTTATATTGTTAAATGAAGTAAAATGTGTGTTCGTCAGAGGAAATGATCAGATCAGATAACGTTTAGTTTCAAAGCTCAAGAAAATCAACGGAAGATTGGTTAGGAGCAATGTGAGAATATAGCATTGAAAATACTTTCCTCTGTATATGAAGTAATACTCATTTTAAAATTACTGGAAAAATATCATACTCAAAATAGAAAATAAAACTCTAAAATTCTGAATATTGAACTGAATAAATGTTTAAGATACATAAGAACATTTAAAAACTCTACTGAGTGCCATCAAAAATAGTTTACCAATGTTCATAGAAAAAAATTAGCCTTTTTGGTAATCATTTGTTTGTATTGCTTATCTTGTCTTATAATTTTTACATTTTAGGGGGATATTCCATGATTCACTCAATACTAGATAATAAAATTGTATTCAATGCATTTTGCCCAATGCTCTTAGTAGGATAAAGAAAGTATTGAATGTAATCTTGATGATTTTGTTCTCAAATTATGCCTGAAGCAAGCAAGAAATACATTGGAATGCTTTAAATAAAGGTGAAAAATTATATACTTTATTTTCAACAAAAGAATGAGGTGGCCTCCAGTTCTCTTTCTGACCTATACAAAACTTGGAAGTGAAAATCAACAATTCTTCTTAGAACTGCCAGAGAACTAAGGTCACAGTGCAAACTTCTGCCCCTAAAACTGGAGATACAAGTGAATGCAGAGAATCACAGCTTACCAGGAGAAGAATCCTCTGGATTCAGTAACTGTAGAAACATTTAAAGTGATTGATGAATTGCTAGAGGTTCACTGTGAACTAGCTTGAGAGTATAAATTCAGGGCCCAGTTCTTACTGAAGCTCCACACTTTCTGAGTTTTACTTCCGAGAGACCTACAGGGTTTACACTGAGGATTTAAGAAAATCACATCATGCGTGCCACAGAGGGAGGGTGAAAGTCGCAATTTTGAAATATGCCCACAACATTCTGTTCTTCACTATATTCTCTGTAACAAAGGCTACAGCTCAAGGGAAACTACTTTATCAAAGTCTTATTTGACCTTGGTGAAGGGCAATTAAGCAACTGAAGCTCCCTCTAGCCTTCCTGCCTCGCATAGCGGAGGAAAAAGAAGAAAAAAAGAAACCAAGAGAATATTCTGAAATCCACAGCCCTGTCTAGAACAGAGGCTCTGTTCTAGAGGAAGAAAAAGAAAAAAGAGGGGGGAAAAAAAAAAAAAAAAACCACAGTGATTTCATCAAAAGATTATAGAATGTTTTCCTCCCCCAACATCTTACCACCAGCACTGCTAGGCTTCAGGATTATAACAGTGGGTTACAGCTGAGAGAACTGGAAGACACAGACTTTATTTTTTTCCTTGGTGGTACAGTGGTTAATACTCTGTGCTCCCAGTGCATGGGGCCCAGGTTTGATCCCTGGTCAGGGAACTAGTTCCCACATGCGTGCCGCAACTAAGGAGCCAGTGAGCCACAACTAGACCCGGTGCAACCAAATATATTAAATAAATAAATAATAAAATATTTTTTTAAAAAGGAATTTATAGGGAAATCTAGTAACAACAGCAGAGAAAAAAGCAAGAATATTAGAAGAAAGTCAAGCTTCTGACACCTTCAACTACAGCAAAAATTAAACACAGCATGGCACCTAGCCAGATAAAAATGAAACTTCACACTGAAGGACTATTTACTTCAGTTCCTTTTACTGAGTGCATTGTGCTTGACTTTCAATAAAAATTACATTACATGATAAAAGTCAAGAAAAATGTCTGAAGAGATGAAACAAGCATTAGACCAGATTTAGATGTGAAGAGATTCTGAGATTGTCATAATATAAATTTAAAATATGCTGTGATTAATAAGCCAAGGACTCTAATGGAAAAAGTGGATAATGAAAGAATAGATTGTTAATGTAAGGAGATGGAAAACTTATGAAATAATCAAAAGAAAGTGCTAGGAATAGAAAGTACTAAAGAGTGCCCATGAGTAGACTGGAAAGCAGAAGAAAAAGGCAGTGAGCCTAATGGTATGTCAATAGACATTTCCAAAACTGAAACAAAAAGAATTTAAAAATGTAACAGGGTATCTAAGCACTGTGAGACAACCAAAAATGTGTAACATATGTGTGATAGGAGTACTAGGAAAAGAAGGAGAGAAAGAAACAAAAGAAATAATTGAAGTAATAGTGACTGAGAAATTTCCAGAATTAATGGCAGCCACCAAACCACAGATCCAGGAAGCTCAGAGAATACTAAGCAGGATAAATACCCCACTCAGTTCACCTAGGTATATCATATTACATGGCAGAAAAAACAGAGACAAAGAAAAATCTTGAAATAAGCTGGAAGGGTGAAGGTTAGTATTATTATCTATAGAGGAACAAGAAAGGGATAATAGGACTTCCCTTCACAAACTGTGTAAGCAAGAGAAAGTGGGATAAAATATTTAAAATAGTAAAAGAAAAAACACCCACCAAATTATAATTCTGAATCCATCAAAATTATCTTCAAAAGTGAAGGAGAAATAAAGACTTTCTGAGATGAACAAACATTGAGGGAATTTGTCACCAGTAGTTCTGCCTTGCAAAATGTTGAAGAAGTTCTCCAGGGAGAGGAAAAAATAATATAGGTGAAAAATTCAGATCTCCATGAAGAAAGGAAGGGGATCAGAGAAAGAATAAATAAAGTTAAGTAAAATCTTTTACTTTTCTTTTAAATGATCTAATTGACAATTTTTAGTTCAAAGTAATACTCACAACAATGTATTGTGATCATAGCATACGGATCAGTGAAATGGCAGCAATATTATAAGGCATGGGAGGGAGGAATGGAGAATAGTCAGTTATAAGATTCTTGCAACTCTTATGAAGCAGTATACTGCTATCTGAAACTGGGCTTAGACTAATTGTAAATGCATATTTCAAATACAACACAATCACTAAAAAGTCAATAAAGGAAGTATAACTGAAGCAGTAAGAGAGGAGAGAAAACGAGATAAACACGGTTGCTCAGTTGAAGCCAGTGGAGGAGGACAAAAGATAAACAGAGACAAAGGCCAAAGGAAATAGAAAACGTAAAACACACATGGTAGATATTACTTCAATTATACCAATAATTATGTTAATGTGAAAGGTCTATAAACACCAAAGAGATGGAGATGGGAAGAATGGGTAAAAAATAAGACCCAACTGCATGTTATTGATAAAGAACCAATATAGATCAATGGAACAGGATAGAAAGCGCACAGATAAACCCACGCACATATGTTCACCTTTGTTAAAGGAGGCAAGAATATACAATGGAGAAAAGATAGCCTCTTCAATAAGTGGTGCTGGTAATACTGGACAGCTACATGTAAAAGAATGAAATTAGAACACTCCCTAATACCATACACAAAAATAAACTCAAAATGGATTAAGATCTAAATGTAAGGCCAGACACTATAAAACTCTGAGAGGAAAACATAGACAGAACACTCTCTGACATAAATCACAGCAAGATCCTTTTTGACCCACCTCCTGGAGAAATGGAAATAAAAAGAAAAATAAACAAATGGGACCTAATGAAACTTAAAAGCTTTGCACAACAAAGGAAACCATAAACAAGACAAAAAGACAACCCTCAGAATGAGAGAAAATATTTGCAAATGAAGCAACTGACAAAGGATTAATCTCCAAAATTTACAAGCAGCTCATGCAACTCAATATCAAAAAAAAAACAAACAACCTAATCCAAAAATGGCCAGAAGACCTAAATCGACATTTCTCCAAAGAAGATATACAGATTGCCAACAAACACATGAAAGGATGTTCAATATCACTAATCATTAGAGAAATGCAAATCAAAACTACAATGAGGCATCACCTCACACCAGTCAGAATGGCCATCATCAAAAAAATCTACAAACAATAAATGCTGAAGAGGGTGTGGAGAAAAGGGAACCCTTCTGCACTGTTGGTGGGAATGTAAATGGATACAGCCATGATGGAGAACAGTATGGAGATTCCTTAAAAAACTAAAAATAGAACCACCACACAACCCAGCAATCCCACTACTGGGCATATATCCTGAGAAAACCATAATTCAAAAATAGTCATGTACCACAATGTTCATTGCAGCTCTATTTACAATAGCCAGGAGAAGGTAGCAACCTAAGTGTCCATCGACAGATGAATGGATAAAGAAGACGTGACACATATATACAATGAAATATTACTCAACCATAAAAAGAAAAGAAATTGAGTTATTTGCAGTGAGGTGGATGGGTCTGGGGATTGTCATACAGAGTGAAGTTAGTCAGAAAAAGAAAAATAAATACCATATGCTAACACATATATGGAACCTAAAAAAAAAAAAAGAAAAAAAAGGTTCTGAAGAACCTAGGGGCAGGACAGGAATAAAGACACAGACGTAGAGAATGGACTTGAGGACACAGGAAGGGGGAAGGGTAAGCAGGAACGAAATGAGAGAGTGGCATGGACATATATACACTACCAAATGTAAAACAGATAGGTAGTGGGAAGCAGCCACATAGCACAGGGAGATCAGCTCAGTGCTTTGTGACCACCTAGAGGAGTGGGAGAGGGAGGAGATATGGGGATATATGTATATGTATAGCTGACTCACTTTGTTATAAAGCAGAAAGTACCACACCAGTGTAAAGCAATTAAACTCCAATTAAGATGCTAAAAATAAAAAAAAATATATATATAAAGAACCAACTTTGATATAAAGACACAGATAGATTACAAGTAGGTTGGAGAAAGATGTTTCATGTTAACAATAATCAAAAGGACACTGTAGTAGCTATATTAATTTCTGATAAAGCAGATATCAGAACAAGGAAATTATCAAATATAAAGAGGAGTATTACATAATGACAAACGAGTCAGTTCTGCAAGAAGACATAACAGTCTTTAAAGTGTATGCACCTAAGAACACAACAAAGTACATGAGGCAAAAATTATAGAATATTTAGGGGAACAGTCAATCACCAATTATAACTGGAGACTTAAACACCCATCTTTCAGTAACTGACAGCTCAAGCAGGCAGAAAATCGGAAAGAATATAGTTGAACTGAACAGAACCATCATTCAGTTGGATCTAATTGGCACTTTTAGGGCATCCAACAACTTCCAGTATGATGTTGCCTTTTTTTCAATCCAAATTTCAGAGTCCAAATATTTAGAGGTTTCACATTTTTCTCAAGATCACATGGAACATTCACTATAATAGATCACTTTCTGGACCATAAAATGCACTTTAGCAAATATAAGACAATAGAAATCTACAAAGCATGTGTTCACACCACAGTGGAATTAAACTAGAAATTAATAAGAGGAAGATGGTTGGAAAACTGCCAAATATTTGCAAATTAAAGAACAAAATTCTAAGTAACATTTAAATCAAAGAAGTCTCAAGAGAAAATTTAAATATATATGTATACATATACATATATATACATACATATATATATACATACATACATATATATATATATATATACATACATATATATATATATATATATTGCACCAAATGAAAATGAGAATACAGTTGTCAAAATTTGTAGAATGCAGTGATGGCAGTGCTTACAAAGAAATGTATAGCATGAAACACATATTTTACAAAAGAAGAAGATCTAAAATAAATAATTTAAGAATCTAACTTAGGAAACTAGAGAAAGAAGAGCATATAAATCTAAAGCAAGCAGAAGAAAATAAATAATAAAAATTAGAGTAGAAGCCAATGAAATTGAAACATATAAACAATAGAGAAAAACAATTAAACAAAAAGCAGGTTTTTGAAAAGATCAATTGAATTGATAAAATTCTAACCAAGCTAGATAAGGAAAAAGAAAGAGAGAGAGAGAGAAGACCAAAATTACTAATATCAGAAATAAGATAGAAGCAATCACCACTTTTCTCATGGACATCAAAAAGCTAATGAAGGAATATTACGAAGAACTCTATGACCACAAATTTGATAACTTAGATGAAATGAACCAATTTCTTGAAAGACACATCTTCAAAAAGTCACACAAGGAGAAAGATAATCAGAATAGGATTATATCTGTTAAAACAATTGAATCAGTAATTAATAAACTTCCAAAATGAAATCACCAGGCCCAGATGGACTCACTGTTGAATTGTACAAAAAATTTAAGGAATATATAAATCCAATTCTCTACAATCTTGTTTAGAAATAGAAAACAGATGGAACACTCTGTAACTCATCCTATGAAGCCAGAATTATCCTAATACCAAAACTAGAAAAAGACATGATAAAAATAAAATACTACAGAGCAATATATCATAAATATACAAAGGTTATCAACAATATACTAATAAATAGAATCTAACAATGTATAAAAATAACTATACATCATGACCAAGTAGAATTTATTTCAGGTATAAAAGACTGATTCAACATTCAAAATCAATTAATACAATCCATTACAGCAAAAGTCTAAAATAGAAAAAAACTTATGATTTTATCAATAGATGCGGAAAAACCATGTGACAAAATCCAACATGCATTCATGATAAAAACTCTTTGGAAGTTAGAAATAAAGAGAAACTTCTTCATCTTGATAAAGAACATCTACAAAAAACTTCTAGCATACATCATGCTTGAGAGTTAGAAACTAGATGCTTTCACCCTAAGGTTGAAAAAAAAAGCAACATCATACTGGAAGTTCTAGCTAGTGCAATATGATAAGAAAAGGAAACTAAATGTGTATTGATTGGAGAAAGAAAGAAAACTGTTTTTGATAGCAGATGACACAATTATCTATAAAAAAATATCTCAAAGAATTGACAAAGAAAATCCCTAGAACTATTAAACAATTACAGTAAGGTTACAAAATACAAGGTTAATGTGAAAAAGTCAATTGGTTTCCTCTGTAACATCAATAAACAATATGGAATTGAAAAGTAAAACATAATGCCACTTTCATTAGCACCAACAAGTGGAAAATACTTAGGTGTATATCTAACAAAATATATACAAAATCTATGTGAGGAGGAGTATGAAATTTGATGAAAAAATTAAAGAAGTTAGAAATAAATTGAGCGGTATCCCATGTTCATGGATTGGAAGACAATGTTAAGATGTTAGTTTTTTGTAAGTTTCTGTATAAATTTATTTCAATCCCAATTAAAATCTCAGAAAGTTATTTTGTGGATATTCAAAAATGAGTCTAAAGTTTATAAGTAAAGGTAAAAAACCAAGAATAGCCAACACAAAGTTGAAAAAGAAAAACGCATTTGAAAAACTGTCATTACTCTTCTTCATGGTTTACTATAAAGCTATAGTAATCAAGACTGTGTGGTATTGATGAAATCATAGACAAATAAATCAATGGAACACAACAGAGAGCCAAGAAATGGACCCACACAGATACAGTCAACTGATGCTTGATGAAAGAGCAAAGACCATTCAATAGAGGACTGATAGTCTTTTCAAAAAATTCTTCAGGAAAAAACAAGAAAAATAACAAATATAGACACAGACCTTATACTTTTCAAAAAATTAACTCAAAATAAATTTTAGACCTAGAAATGAAATGCAAAATTATAAACATATAGAAGATATCATGGGAGAAAACATAGGTGACCTTAGGTCTGGCAATGAATTTTTTTTAATTTTAATTTTTAAAATTTATTTACTTTTGGCCACATCACAGCATGTTGGATCTTATTTCCCCTACCAGGGATCGAATCCGTGCCCCCTGCAGTGGAAGTTCAGAGCCTTAACCACTGAACCACCAGGGAATTCACTGGCAATGAATATTTAGATATAATACTAAAAGCACCACCTATGAAAGAATAAAATAAGTAGACTTCTGAGCAAGGTACTGTTAATATAATGAAAAGACATATGATGATCTGGGAGAAATGTTTGTAAAACTTATATCTGATAAAGAACTCCTATTCAAAATATACAAAGAACATTTTAAACTCAACAGTACAAAAACAACAAAAAAATAAAAGTGGAAAATAGATATGAATAGATAGCTCACTAAAAAGATATACAGATGGCCAATAGCATATCAAAAAAATGCTCAACATCATGTATTACTAACAAATTGCAAAATAAAACAACATTGAAAGACTACTACATCCATTAGGATGATCTCAAACCCCAATACAGACAATACCAAATATAGAAAAGGATGCAGAGCAACAAGAACTCTCATTTATTCCTGGTGGAAAAACAAGATTATGCAGGCTCTTCAGAAGACAGTTTGGCAGTTTTGACAAAGCTGAACATAGTCTTAGCATACAATCCAGCAATACACAAATGAGTTGTAGATTTGGGTCCAAACAAAATTTTGCACAAGAATGTTTACAGCAGCTCTATTCATAATTGCCAAAAACTGGAAGCAGTCAAGATGCCCCTCAATAGGTGAATGCATAAACAAACTTTGGTACATGTATGCAGTGGAATGTTATTCAGCAATAAAAGAGCTATCAATCATGAAACAACATGGAGGAAACTTAAATGCATATTGCTAAGTGAAAGAAACCAGTTGAAAAAGACTGCACTACATACTGTATATTTCCAGTTTATGACACACTGAGAAAGGTAAAACTATAGAGACAGTTAAAAAAATCAGTGGCTTCCAGAGGGTGTGGGAGAAGATGGAGTGAATAGTGAAGTACAGGTAATTTTAGGGTGGTGAAGCCATACTGCAATATATAGTAAGGATCTGTAAAGGTACATGATATTGGGCATTTGTCAAAACCCATTAAATTGTAAAACACAAAGAGCAAACCATGGTGTAAATTGTGCATTTTCATTAATAATAATGTACCAGTATCAGTTCATAAATTGAAACAAAAGTACCATACTAATGCAGGAGGTCAAAAATAGGGGAAAATAAGTGAAAGGGGTTGTATCTCATCTCTGTACTACCTGCTCAATTTTTCTGTAAACCTTAAACTGCTTGTAAAATAAATTCTATTAATTTTTCAAAAAGGATGAAGTAATATGCAAATATTAGAAAAAATAATTTTATGTAAGTTTAGTTTAATATTTTCCAAATATGACAAAATTTGTAGTAAAAATATTTTTTCATTGCTACATTATATCTGTGAGAAATGGAATTTTTAATTATGTTTCAAACAAGGCAGAATATATAAATATATTTGATAAAACATGGAAATAAGTATCTTCCTGAACACTTCTTCTGAATATTGAGCAGGTAAAAGAAAACAAAAATTCTCTATTAAATAGTGGACGTGAGCATTTGCTATTTTATAACATATCAGTATAAGATAAAATGCAAATGGTTATTTGTATCTTGTATTTAATTATCATTTCAAAATCTATTATATATATATGGATGTAAAGCAGAATTATTGTATAAGAATCACATTTTTGATAACGTTTTGAAAAAAATAATTTTTCCATGAGTTTTTTATTGTTTTGTCTACATTAATACAGACACAGATTCTATGTATAGGTTCCTATTAGTGTTCTGTGTTATACATGTGTTCTTAGGTCCAACTATTTTGATATTAACTCCAGCTAAATTTTTGACAGTGACTTCTTGGAAGACATGTCTTCAGGTTTAAGCACAAACAATGCAGTTAAGGCTTCTTTTTCTCTTACTTTCTTCTCTAAGTTCTGGGTGTCTTAGTCTTGTTTATCATAAGTGTCTGCCTGTGTTTGAGATATGCCTAAGGTGGCTAGTTAAAAAAATAGTGTGAATCTTAAACATTTGTTTTATGAGAAAATCCCTGCAGTCATTCATCATAAAAATATTTCTTAGAGTGGCCCACGTAAGAAGCATGCTGTAAATTGACTTGCAATGTTTTCCTTTATGGCTTTTAATCTGGGGCTTGTATTCAAGGTCAGTGTTGATTTTCTCTGTCCCAGGATCCTACTACTACTACTTTGAAGGACTTTCTTCTAGTCATGATTATACAGGCTCACGTTCTCAGTTTTAGATGTCTAGATTGCTCCTTCCTTGGAGGTACAATGAGGCATCCCATGGTGAAGTTTTAATACGTCACATAGTAAAAGTTTCAGATCAGTCTTTCAAAAAACAGCCTCCCAGGTAATTTAAAAACTGTTCAGCTTTCTACACTAGATGTGTAACAGGGAAAAAGAAATGGATCACTAGAAGAAAAAAACCTAATCTACTGGAACAGATAATAAGCTTTGAATTTATACACTAGACTCAAGATCATTATAATTATATTTATTTAAAAAAATCACACACTTTAGCAGAAGCCCCACATTTCCAAGAAAAAGAAGTGGTGGTGGAGTTGGGGGGTGTATTTGTAATAATACCTATAAGAGGTCTTTTTGCCAGTTCTTTTCACTCCATAGTATCCATAGATGTCACATGTGCATGATTTCTGGTGGCTTAGGGAGAAGCACAGCTGGTAGCTACCATCAAAACTCAAATCCACATCTGCTGTGATATTGCTGAAAAGAATTCTTCACTAATTTATGTGATGAACCATCTTTTATCCACCACCCCTTCCCACAATAGTGCAAGATATTTCCAAAAAACATCTGGACTCTCTGCTAAAAGAAGGCTTTCTTATTTTATAAGACATTATTCTCAGTAGATTTTAGTATAATCCACTAACAATATGCAATAAATCACTGAAAATAATATATTAGTGTCAGATATGTTAATTCAAAAATGCTTTTTGACTTTTTTAAAGAATCCTTCTTAATTATTCCAACTGTCTCAGACTTCACATGATACCCAAACTGAGCAAATTACTTTATTTTCCAAAGTTCAGCAAATTCATTTTTTTTTATTTCCTTGTCTCAAGATTCAGAAGTCTATAAATCTTCAGGTCTCCAAAAGTTGGTTTAAAATAATTTCAGTGCTAAAATATAGAATCAACACTTTAAAATTACATTTTTAAAAAATTCAGGTTTTATAAATCTGTTTTTATTTGCTGTATTGCACAGTAGTTGGGTGTTTATTCATTTTAAAATATATTAGATTGACCACACAGTCAATGATTGAGTTAACATTGATCTAAGAGCTCTGATTTTGGCATGTTATAAGTTTTTAGAGTTTTTCATTCAATACTTGTTCGTTATATATGGCACAGTATCTATTTTCATTAGGATGTATGGCATTAGGTGATAAACTGAGTACTCACTATACTGAGTTATGAAAAGTATTTCGGGAATCAAAATAAGTCCCTAATTTGTGTGTTAAAGCTTTGAAATTTTCAAGTATGAAAAAACAGTTATGTTCAGAAATGTCCAAAATGAACACATGAGGAAAATACAATAGCATGTTTGTGTGCAAATTCTTCTCATTTCTAGAGTCTTTTTAAATTATCATACTACAGTTTCAAAACTATTCTAGTGCAATTAGTCATGGATCAGTTTATAAAATTTACAGGAATTATCTAGTGTATTTCTTGCTGAACTTTAATGTAAACTGTTAATCCAATCAACAAATCAGTACACATTGTCTGCCAAAATAGTGCAAGCAGATAAACCTACAGGTTTGGATGGTAGTTATTGAGAGCACAGGAGGTAGAAAATGGCTCAGAGACTCAGAAACCAGATGAGGTAGCATATTGTAGGCCTCATAAGGAGTTTGGACTTAATTTCAATGTTATGGAAATAATCTGTAGAGATTCAGCCAGGAGAGAGTCTTGCCATCATTTATCTAGTTTTAAAACATTATTCTTTCTACTGTTTTGAGAAAAAGTTACAGGGAGAAAACGGTAGAAGCTGGAGGCTAGAAACAAGCCTATGTTAGTACCAGCGACAGGTTAAGTCACAATATAGATTTTTGAAAGCTGGATTGCCAGTAGGTTCAGATGCTACAAGGAAATTACATGATCAAATGTCTCAGGTTCCATGTCATGCCTCTGTTGCATCCACACCTCTCCCTCAGTTCACACCTATGGCATCATTAGTTTTTCTTTATGACAAGGGAAAAAAGTTAGGCCATGTTCAAAATTGGGTTATCTCCATGTATTACAATAAGACAAAAATGGGATGTGCCAGTGAAAGCCTTACACTGAAAGACACGGTTAGGGAAAATAGTACAGATTTTAGAGCAATACACCTGGTCATCACCTTTGTGTGGAGGAAGAAGTAGTTACAGGTAAGATTACACCTAGACTCATGAGCAGATGTGAATGTTTTGACTGCTTCATCTGGCCCTTTATGAAGCAAGGTTGTAATATTATTGACAAGAAAGTCTTGGAAATAGGCTTGTGAATGGGTCTGTTGGAATCAGAACAGAAGTGCATGAAACTTTGTGTCTCACATCCTGAGAGCAGCATCTTCTGCAAAAGAGATGCTGAAGTACTATATATATATATAGTAGTACTCGCCTAATAGACCAATGAATAGTTTTCATGGTGTCAGGTGTGGAGGGTGTACATGGGCCCAAACACATGAGCGTCCTCTCACCAATCCATCTACAGCCAGGGCTAACGTCACCTGCAGAGACCAACCCTGGACCCTCACTCTATTACCCTCTCTCTAAGAGACTAACCATCTCCCTGATGGCAAGTAAACTCATAAGCCTGATCGCCTTCACCATGAAGGGACAGGAATTTGTCTAAAGTGGAATTATATACGTTTCGAGTACAAAGAAGGGATAATAAATGCTAATTATGGCATTGCGGCCCTTTAAATTTTAACACTACTGTTGTAATTTTTATTCTAGAAGTTCTGACCAGCCACCACCATAGAGAATTAGTAACTTAACATGATGAGTGGATCCAAGTTGTGGAAGGAATAGACCAGAGTCAGAAGATCTTGTTGGTCCATGTATATTGCCCTGTCACGTAGTGACTTACACAGGCTTATTCAATCGTTCCCTACCACAAGCACCTGCTCATTACTGCTGAAAAGATTCCCATGGATATCAGGGCAGGCTTAGCCTGTGCATGTGGCAGGCTAGAAGTGCCAAGGAATTAACAACCCCAGGAGACCCTCTCAACCAATAACTGATAGGAACTAATGGATCAATACCCCCTATATGTCAAATCTAAAAAATGATACAAATGAACTTATTTACAAAATAGAAACAGAGAACAAACTTATAGTTGCCAAAGGGGAAACCTAGGGAGGAGGGATAAATTAGTAGTTTGGGTTAACAGATACACACTATTATATATAAATAGATAACCAACAAGGACCTACTGTAGAGCACAGGGAACTCCACTCAATATTCTGTGATAACCTATATGGGAAAAGAATCTGATAAAGAATGAATATATGTATATGTATAACTGAATCACTTTGCTGTACAACTGAAACTAACACACCATTGTAAATCAACTATACTCCAATAAAATTTAAAAAAAAAGATAAACCATTTTTTAAATAAAAAACCCTGCAAGGTAAAAAAATTTTATTAGATATCTTTCCAAAAAATGCTTCTCATTATCACCCCCAAAATATTTGCACTCAAATCTTGGGTTCTCATTTGCTTTTGGGGAAAGCTTCTTGAAGACATTCAAATGATGATTCTGTGCCTTCTGTTTTTATAAATATGAAGTTCAGTACAAGGGAGAGTTTGTTTACTGGAATCCTGATTATATGCAGCTCAGCACATCTCTCTGAAGAATAATAAAAGCTCAGGGGATTGTGTGCATTTTGATATTTCTCTCCTTGTAAGCATCCCCTTAACTAACTCTACATATTAGAACTTGAGGGTGCTAGTTATATGTATGTCCATACCCCTTTATCCAGAGCGGTCACTATATCCACGCTTGGTGATGATGTCCATTCCTCTTCTAATACAGTCCCACACTGATATCCTAAACTGAAAGACTGAAACATACACTTTATATAAAATAATAGTGAAATAGGAGAAGGGGATCTGGATTTGCTAGGTCACATGACTAAAATTGCAGGGCTTACCCTGCAGCCAGGATCAGCTGAAATTCTTCTCTTGTCCTGAACCCTCTTCAAAAGTTGCAGCTTTAAAGCGTTCTTTAAAATGTACTGGTGACACATGCCAACCTGTAACGTTTATTTCCTCTAAAATTCAAAAAGATCAACCAAGTATTGCACCTCTTTCTTTGGGGTAAACAGTGCAACAATTCAGCAACTGCATTTGTTAGAGAAAGTACTGTATTTTGATGTGCCCCAGAGCTCTGCATTCCAGAAGCTTCACGGTACCCCCAATTTTTGTTTTATTTCTCCCATCACCTTGTCCATATATATATTCCCAGGCTACCCAGAAGATCTGCTTCGTCTGGCTTTCCAGGTTTAATCAGCCTGCTATACAATCAATATGGTGGTTCTGGAATGGTGGTCCTAAGATGGGAAGTGCTCAGCGATTCTGTAGACTAGGTTATGACAGAAAGCTGAAGTAAGCCAGGAAGAAATATTGCTGCTACTGTCAGTTGAAAACGAGTTGTTTATCACATGTGTGGGTGCCTGGGATAGAATATAAATTATTGGTCTGGAAACCTCATAAAAGGTGACAGGATCTGTGTTGATTTGGTCAAGAGGCTACGTCAGTAAACTATCTGTGGTTAGAGTTAATGCCAATTATATTTATAATAATCCTCTTATATTCTCCAAGATCTACTTGTTTTCTACAGAAGTTAAATAAGCTAAAAAATTAGAGAAGTGGTAGGAATCACCAAGACTTCAACATTTTAAGTTCTTGAGTCTGGCATTAATCTCTGAAATCCATGATAGATGTGGTATTGTATGCCTATTATTATTTTAATAAACAGGGAATGGAGCTTTCACCAAGGCTCTCTTATCACGAGGAGCCAATGTCGATATTCCGCCAGGTCCCAATTGTGGTTAATTCATATCTGCATATAGGAAGTGGGGAAATAATCACAGGGTGGGTTCACAAGTGCACTAGGACTTTGTGAGACATACTCAGCCATCCTCTGCCTCTCCCTCAGCTTTCCATCTGTGTGGTAAACCACATTGACCCTCTGTGATGCCAAAAATTCATATCAACTCAAAGTCCATGAACCAAAGTCCCCTAAACTGAATATTTCCTTTTTCTCTATTATACACGTTCACCTTAGTAAGTGGCCACAAGTCACACAAGCCCAATTTTTACAATGTCAGAATGTTTTTCCTCCGAGGAAGTAAGTTCTCTCCTCATGCAAAGGGCTCTGTGTCTATGAACTCACTTGGGCCTAGAAACCGGGTGGAGAATCTTGACTCTCCACTGTAATAACTTATGTCAGGTCATTTTCTCTAGAAGGTTTTTATCTATCTATCTATCTATCTATCTATCTATCTATCTATCTACCTACCTACCTATCTATCATCTATCTTTCTTCTATATTTATTTATGTATCTATGATTTTTTTAACATCTTTATTGAGGTATACTGCTTTACATTGTTCTGTTAGTTGCTGCTGTATAACAAAGTGAATCAGCTATATGTATACATATATCCCCATATCCCCTAGGACTTTTTTAGATTGCTGATCTATTTTGGTTCTCGGGCACCATGATCAAACAGCCCTTGACACAGAACATACAGTTCAAACCATTTTCATTACTGTGTTGAGCCTGATATTCATTACAGAGGCCATGGCCATTCTGCTTCTGGTGGTTACATGCTGCAGCTTCTGACGGTCTCACAGTATCATTCAAGATTGATACAGAAGTCAGAAACCACTCTAGGTATTTCTAGCAGAAAAATCTAATACAAGCAACTAGATACTGAGAAAGTCACATGGGACTGTGGCTGTACTATTGTCTTCAAGTTCAGACTCATGATGCCATAACGAAAAGGTCATTCAGTACTGTAGCCACTGCTGCTATTTCCGTGCTGTCACTGATAAACTGCCTCTGACACCTACGAAGCTGGGTGTCAGGTAATAGAATGCAGAGTCTACCTATATCACATTCTGATGTGAAGTGATCTCTTTCTCCATTCCGCTTTTCAAGACTTTTGTTTTTGCATCTAATTGATACAATTTATGTCTCATCTAGAAGGTTAGTTGCAAAAAGTCATGAAAATTTAGTTTTTTCTTAGAAACTTTTCAATGTAAGAAGGTAGAATACCTTCCCTAACAATTGCTTTGCCTCTAATTATTATTACTTTACTGCATGTGCTTCCATCATAACATCATTAGCATAAGGAAGTTGTTGTCAAGAAATTTGGCAAAAAGTGAAGAAAAATAATAAAAGCTCATTCTTTTGAGAACTTGTGATGTGCTGAGCACAATTTTTAGCATATTAGATGTATTGACTAATTTATTTTTTCAATTTGGTATATACTTTTTGTTGTGGTAAAATACACAACACAAAATTTGCCATTTTAACCATTTTTAAGCATACAGTTCTGTGGCATTAAGTACTTTCAAGTTTTTGTGCAGCCATCACCACCACCCACCTCTAGAAATTCTTCATCGTCCCCAACTGAGACTGTGTACCAGTTAAACAACAACTCTCCATTTCTTCCTCCAGCAGCTTCAGGCAAATACCACTCTAAATGCTTTCTGACTCTCTGAATTTGAGTGCTCTAGGGACCTCATAAAAGTAGGATCATACAGTATTTGTCCTTTTCTCACTGGCTTATTTCGCTTAGCATGTTGTCCCCAAGTTTCATCCATATTACAGCATGTGTTAGAATTTCCATCCTCTTTAGGCTGAATAATAGTATTCCTTTGTATGTATATACCACGTCTTGTTTATCCATTCATCTTGGATTGTTTCACACTGGGGTGGTTTCCACCTTTGGACTATTGTGAATAATGCCGCTATGAACAGGGTTATACATATATCTGTTCCATTTCTTTTGGATATATACCCAAAGAAGAATTGCTGGATCACATGATCATTCTGTTTAATTTTTTGAGAAATTGCCATAATATTTTCCACAGCAGCTGCACCAACAATGTACAAGTGTCCCAATTTCTCTACATCCTCACCAACACTTGCTATCTCTAGTTTTTTGTTTTTCATAATAGCTGTCCTAATAAGTGTGCAGTGGTATCTCATTATAGTTTTGAATAGCATTTCCCTATTGATAAGTGATGTTGAACTTTCTTCAGGTGCTTATTGGCCACTTGTATATCTTCTTTGGAGAAAAACCTATTCAAGTCCTTTGTTCATTTTATTTTTTAATTTTTTTTAAATTTTATTTTTCATAATAACCCTAAGGGGTACTGCAATTATTTCATTTTACAGATGAGGAACCAGACAGGATATGTTAAATGAACACCAAATATCACAGCAGTAAGTGTCAGGACTGGGTGTTAAACTCAGGTACTGTGTGTTTCCAAAGCATGTGCCCTGAACCACTGTGATGTACGGTCTCCAGTTTAATATTTTCTGAACATAAGTTTCCACCTTGCTGGACTCTGGTTATTCTCAGGGCTATCTCTTTCCAGCTATAGGAAGAATATAAAATCTTCTAAAGACCTGGGGCCTCTTCACAATGTTTTCAGTTCCTTCTCAAGATTTTTTTGATCTGGGCACTCTTCCCTATATTCACTAAATTAACTAATTTATATCTTCTAAGTAAACTTGATACCTCACTTTTCTTCATAAAAAAGAAATACTTTTATCAAAAAATAAGGACGTCTATCATGTATTCAAACATGTCAAATACTTATCTATATATCTATCTATTTATCTATCTACCTATCTATCATCCTCTATTTATTGTGAGTGCTGGTGATAGGAAAACAACATGTTCAATTATTACAGTAAGAAGTATAGAACTTACGGATGGCAAAAGCTTCAGTGGTTATTTAAAATAACTTTGGATGTTGAAATATATTTCCAAATACATTGTTTTGCTTTCCATTATTATAAATAAAATCTTTCATCATCAGAGTTGTTTTAGGATTATATGTAAATGGAGTGAAGTATACACTTATTTCAGAATAAATCATTCAGAGAAAGAAGAGTAAAGATAATTAACTGAGAACATTAAAAGAGGGTAACTGTCATGTAACATAATATAAAAAATATAATTCCCAAGTTAGAAATTAATTAATTAGGTTCCCTGTGAAAATATATAGGATACTTGTTATAATCATGACATATGCATAATTCTCTCAATTAGGAGGAAATGGTCAATTAGCTGGAACTCCAGTGTGGACATTACCTGGTAATCCTTGTTTGCACAGCTAAGTTGCCCAAGTAACTGGCAGTGAATGGCAAACAGAAATGCAGTATCTATAGTAATTTATACAAGCACAAATTTGCAAGCTTTTATAATCTACCCTAAACAGATTACCAGTGACACAAATCTGACTGCTTTAAGCTTCAAATGCTTCATTTGTAATATTTGATCACTAGATGCTAAGACCCCTAAAAAACATTGTTCTGAATTTCTGTTAGTTAATATTATCATTCCATGTAGTGGAAAGGATTGATCATTCTCATCCACAGATGATTCAATAAATGTATTATGGTATAGTTAATATTTCTTAAACATAATAGAATGTATGAGGAATCCTATTTAACTCACAATCAGAGATGGCATCTATGACTGGAAACATTATTATCAAACCCTTCCAGTCTGAGTGGTTTGGAGATCAATATATTTTGTATAAAATGAGCACTCAGCACTTTCCCATCTCTAAAGCTGACCCTTACTAATCCCACTAATTATTTCTAAATGTAACATAGATATTATCAAATCGGATTGGACCTGTCTGACATAGTTAGTGAAAAGAGATTTGTTTTTAGCTTAGATTTAGAGTTTTAAAAATTGCCTTTGCTATCTTTTTTTTTTTCTTGAACTTCAGAGGACATGCAGAAAAAGACTAGAAAATTCTTCTCATGCATTTCTGACTTTCTACAATTTTAAGAAGAACTTGGCCCATGTCAGGAAGTATGACTTCTAAATATTATTTGTCTGGAATTTCTTCCAAAGAAAGAAGACTACATTGGTGTTTGATATCTTTCTGTTCAGAAGCAACTGTGGCACCTGCAAACTTCTTCACTTTTAATATAAAAATCTAGAAAATAAAGCTATTTTATGACACTGTCCTCTGATAACCTTACACCAACCAGGTAGTTCTCAATTGCGTTGATAGAGATGAGTGAATTTATTTCCAGTGCTTTCTAAAGGGGGTAATAAAACAAATGTTTAATAATCATTATAATAAATAATAAAAGTTATGAATAACTGTTAAACTGCCTAGATATGATTGAATACATAAAATAAACAAAATTTTGTTATATGTGCTCTAGGGTATATAATATTGCATAAAAACGTCTTGAATTACTAGCCGTTGTGTTAATAATCTACAACAAGGAAAAGAGGTTCACATATCCTGGCTTATTGGAGTAATGTATAATAAAAAATTATTTCCTGAACACTTTTTGGCTGTTACAGGATAACGATACTTTGTCTCTTTCTCTGTCACAAATATTCCTTTTCTCTTCCCTGTGACGACTGACTTGAGTTTAAATTAAAGCCCTTTAAGCTCCTGATCTTGTGCTCTATTTTCACTGAGTACCATTAATTCAATTATTAATAGTCTACTTCTATTGACTGGTTGCAGCTTGCAGTTTCTGGAGAAGTAAAGGATCTGAAATTAATATTCATTTCTCCCCCTTTATAATTTCAAACTGCAATGATTATGGTGTAGTTATGTCCTGTTTCCTAGTTCAGATAATCAAGGGAAGCTCATTTAAAAAGAGACAGCTAGACCCTTCTGAGCAATGTCTGTCATGATGTAAATGACTCTCTTTTGAATTTTCAGGTTAAAGAAAGTTTGCAATTATCAGCTCATTAGATATAATTGGAAAAATGTTTCTTGGATAAATGTTATAGTTTTATTATAAAAGATATACAAAGAACCTCACATATAATCTGGTGTGTATTATTTTATTATAGATTATTCTGATTTTTTAAAATATTGTTAGATAAATAGAAACTCTTAACTAAATTTTCTACTTCAGAAAAATTAACTTTGATTTTAACAGACTCCTTCAGTCTTTTGAATTGCAAGGGATCCAGCTAGGTTACTTATCCAGGAAACATACTTAGATATCCATATATATGGGCAAAACTTCCAATTAGTCCAAATTTTCACAGTATTCATTTTGCATGATTCATTTTTAGTGTTTTCCTTCTTATTTTACAAATAACCTTAGAGGTGAGAATCAAGCTTTCAAAATTGACATACACAAAAATGTATAAACATTTTTATTGTGGTGCTTGAAAAATAGAAAAATTACGTTTTAAAGAAGTCTACTCTCAATGTTTTTATTCCAATACAAGGAAGAAATTTTAAATACATAAATTTGAATAACTGTCATTCTTCAAATTTCTTTGTTCTTACTAATGGCTTCAACCTATTTCTGCTACAGATATTTTCCTCAGAGATGCTTTGAGCCAGTAAATGTAACATTTACTTTCCTTCTTCCCTGTCTCACATACTGGTATTCAAATTGGTTTATTAATGAGCAGTTATCTAGTCAAATATGAATGTATTAAGGGAAAATAAAATAAGTATTGTTGAATAACATAAAAATGGCTTAAATTAACTTGAAATAACAAAGTGTTGAAGGTTTAAAGTGGATCCAAAAAGTAGAATGTTTTAAATGGTTTATTATGACTTTTAAGTAAAGATTTAAACTATGTGCTCTCTCTACCGCTGTTGCTGACTTTGTTTCTGTATGTTCAGTTAAGTGGAAACAGTTCATGCTTAATTTCTGTGGTTTTAGAAAATCTTACTCTGCTCTCAGTTTGCTAATTTGCTGTTCTGGCCATGACTCACTTCTATAGAAGGTGCTGACAGATCAGTTTGATTTTCTTCAATAAAGAATGGAGTGGTCCCATTTAAAAACTTCAGAGCTAAAGTTTTTTAATATAATGATAAACCCTAAACAGATATCTAAAAATAAATTTTTAATTTTACAACAGTTTAGGTTCACACAAAATTTGCAAAATTAGTACAGAGAGTTCCCATATACCCCTCACCATTTTCCTATTACTAACATCTTACATCCTTACATCAGTATGGTGTATTTGTTCCAATGATGGTATATAATATTGATACTTTGTTATTAAGTCCACACTTCATTCAGATTTCTTTAGTTTTACCTAATGTCCTTTTTCTGTTTCAGAATCCCATCCAGGACACATTCTATTTAGTTGTCATGCTTCTGCAGGCTTCTCTAGACTGTGACCATGTCTCAGACTTCCTTTGTTTCTGATGACCTTGACAATTAGAGGAGTATTTTGCAGAATTCCCCTCAACTTGGGTTTGTCTGGTGTTTTCTTTATTGTTAGGCTTTGGTGATTTTTTGGAGGGAGGAAGACCACAGAGGCCAAGTGCACGTTCCTCACATCATTTCACATACTATTTACCTGACATCGCTAGTAATGTTAAACTTGGTTACCTGGATGAAGTAGTAGTGCTCATTTTTCTTCATTGTAAAGTTACTCTTTCTTCTTTCCATCCTGTGCTCTTTGCAAGGAAGTCACCGTGAGCAACCTGCAGCTCAGGAGTGCTCCACTACTTTGAGAGGGGAGTCTCTACATAGACTATTTGGAATTCTTCTGTTTGGAGTGAATATTTATCTGTTCTCCCTATTTATACATTCAATACACCATTTACATCAGAGTGCACTCATGAATATATATTTTATTTATTTTTTAACGTTTTTAAATGGAAGTATAGTTGATTTACAATGTTATGTTAATTTCAGGTGTACAGCAAAGTGATTCAAATATATATATGGATATATATATAGATATATATCCATATATATGTATGTATTCTGATTTGTTTCCCTTACAGCTTATTATGAAATATTGAGTATAGTTCCCTGTGCTATACAGTAGGTCCTTGTTGGTATTTTCTATATAGTAGTGTAGTGCATATATGTTAATCCCAAACTCCTAATTTATCCCTCCCTCCACTCTTTCCCCTTTGGTAACCATAAAGTATTTTTTCTATGTCTGTGGGTCTATTTCTGTTTTATAAATAAGTTCATTTGTGTCATATTTTCGATTCCACATATAAGTGATATCATATGATGTTTGCCTTTCTCTGTCTGACTTACTTCACCTAGTTTGATAATCTCTAGGTCCATCCATATTGCTTCAAATGGCATTATTTCTTTCCTTTTTATGGCTGAGTACTATTCCATTGTATATATGTACCACCTCTTCTCCATCCATTCTTCTGTGGATGGACACTTGGGTTGCTTCCATGTCCTGGCTACTGTGAATAGTGCTGCAGTGGACATTGGGGTGCCCCAGTTCTATGTTATTTATTTTTTTGCTCAAACTGTTCCAGCTTTGGTCATTGGTAGCCCTTTCAGTTGACGCCTGTGTTCCTTTAACATGCCCCCAACTTTCTGTTTCATTAGCACTTACTTTCCAGCATGACTTACAGGCTCATCTTGTAAATTCCTTGCCCTAACCCTACAATGAAACATTTCTCCAAGGACCCTTGTTTCCTTATACTGGAGACAGTTATCAGAAACCAAGATCCAGACACCGGTTGTACTCATTGCTACTGGTATGACTTAATTTTGAGGAAAAAAAAATAGTCAATGACTTTGAATCTCATAGGTAAGTGAAATCAATTTTTCCTAGATAAAATCATTGACCCATGTTCAGAGACAGGATTCAATGGTTAGCTTTTCAGCCACTATCTCCATATGTGACCATAAGCATGTTAATGTAATTTTTGGTTTTCAATTTCTTCATCTGTAAAATAATATAAAATATTAATGGGAAGGGACTCTCCAGGGAGATAAAAATCCTGTTTGGAGAGATTCCTGAACTATAAAGTTTTCTATTAGGTAAATACACTCAAGAAGACTGATTTCAAACTACCAATCAACAGGCTTGCAAAAATTCCTAAAAACTTAATTATTGGTTTTCTTGAGTCGGTATGAGCCACCTTCAGCCATATCACAGGCAAGTCATACATATGCAAACACTCATAACACATAGCCACAAACCACATAGACACAGGCCTTACATACACACACACACATGCACACACACACATTTTTTAAATAAATGGAAAGGTTGACTTTGAAAGCAAATTAAAATTAAATGTGCCACCAGAGGCTGAGGGAAGGGGCACCCCACACCTTGCTCCTCTGTCCTTAGCTTGGGTCAGAGTTATTACCAGAGTTTCCTGAAACAGGTCCCCGCTGAGAGTCACAGCCAGGCCTGACCTGACCCTGGGAGAAGGTAATGGGATTCCCTGTAGCATAATGGGAGAGGAACAGGGCAAGATCAGGAAGTGGGCTCTGTTTTCTTACAACTGGGAACCCCTGCAGGCTGAGCTGGAGGGGGCAGTGCTATGGCTCCACTTTGACTCCACCAGAGCAGTCTGGGGAGGGGCTGGAGACAGAAGACTCCCTGAAAAGGATGAATGGCACCACAGTCCTGCCCAAGTCCCCTAAGTGTGGTTCTCAAATTCACAGGCATTCCCGCAACCCCCTCCATTGATCCATGCAAAGCTTAGAATGGACATGTGACCATCCACACCCCTCAGGACTAGATGCGCACCTCCCACGTGTAGCTGAGCTTCCAGTGGTCCAGGAGCTACCAGGTTTACTTCCGGATGTAGATCTGGTCCTTGGTTCCTCTTGAAGGCTATTGTTTTCCAGATGCTGGTCATGAGGTAGGTGTCAGGAAGCAGCCTCAGGGCTCCTGGGTACCACTGCTTTCTCCAGTGCTGCCTGCAGAAGATCCTGGTTGAGATCCTGGACAGTGATGCTGTCCTCTTCAATATCTGGAAGAACAAGGTTGCTAGAGCCCGATGGGACATTTGTTGATTGATTCATTATGAAAGACACAATCATGGGCGGTGTGGACACCAGCTGCTTCATGTCTTTGTCTACTAGGTCAAGGGCCAATGACTTCTGGACTTTCTTGATGGAGTTCCACCACAGCCTTGACCTCCTTTCTCTGACTGCAGAACCTCTTTTAAGTCTTCCTCCAGATGCAGTCGGTATATAAATGGGTATGTATAATTTTGCATATATATTTTTTCTCCAATTATTAGAGCGGTTTGAATATGTTCAAACTGCTTTAATAATTGGAGAAATTAAAAATTACATAATAATAAGCCATTTTGTGGCTGCTCTTTGGCAGATGTTTTTCTCTTAATTTTAATTTCCACTATTAGCTGAGAAAGTGAACCATCACGTACTGTCATAAAGTGAGAGAATAAATTGGTACAGCATCTTTGGCAGGATATTAGGCAAAATCTGTCAAGTCTTACAATTCTTCATGGTTTTGAATTAGTAATTCCATTCATTGCAAGTTATCCTAAATTAACCATCGGTAAGATAATATAAATGTAAAGAGTACAGGCACAGAAATTAGACTTCTTATGTTTAAATATAAATCCTGAATCTTAGCTTTTTCCTGGAGACAATAGAGATACTGATACTAGTACTGCTTCATAGAGTTACCGTTAGTGTCACATAGTCAACGCTCAGAATACTAATGTTTAATCAAAGTACAAAGATTATAGTACAATTTACAATAAAATTTATAAAAATCAAGGAATTGATTAAATATGATAAAATTCTACACAACCAGGGAAAGCTGTTTTGAATGTTACCTTTATTCTGTCCTTATACTTCCTTTCATTTTCTAATTTTTCTACTGTGAACTAATATTTCTACTGTAGTATTATTTTAGAAACATACACTTACAAATAATTGTGCCATTACTTGTAAGTATAATGGAATGATCAAATTAGTCCACTTAATGTACCTTCCAGATCTTGACTCAATATTTCAAATGCCTTTAAATACAGAAAATGATTCACATGTAAAAATGAGTACATACTTAATAATGTTATTTTTAAATGATATTTTGTGGTCATTTTTTTCCTCTTAAATACCCTTTAACTTTGTTCTGTAACACAGTTTGTTTGTTGTTGTTTCAAGGTTTTACTTTCCCTAATGGTAAATATGTTTCCTCTGTTCCTCCCACCCCAGCAATGTTGGATTCTTAACCTTTACAGATAATATTAGCTTGACCGTTAAGACACCCAGTAACACCCAGCCATGTTGAGTAATTATAAAAGAGACTTTCTCATTGGGAGTGTTCTTGTACCATCCCAAGTCTAAAGGGCCTTAAGCCTTATTTCCCAAGTGTGGACCAAAGGGTCGATGGAATGAATGTCTGCTTTTCATTTACCATAAATGCGAAAGGCACACTTTATTATCTTCTGTGGTCCCAAGTCCACTTCAGCTTTTGTGCTTTCACCACAGGAATTCTGACGTGCAAGATGGCTTACAAAACAAGTAATGACACATCTATTTGTCATGTCATCTCACTCTCTTACAGCCGCAGATCTAAAACCAAGTATATTTTTGGTTTTATAATTCATGTAATCAGAATTACTTGAACTCTGTCAATTCTACTTGTCCTTTGTTTATTTTCCTTTCAATTTTTGTCATTTTTCTTCAATTTATCCTACTCAAAGTCTAAAAGACAACACAAATTCAGGAATATGTTGGTGACAAGATTACTTCATGACTCCCTGAGTATCAGGAAGTTTTTCAAAGTGCTTTATTTCTGTTACTACAGTTTCACATTCACAAAAGTGTTGTACAAACAACAAAAATGCTTTAAAATAGATTTTTGTCCAGTTGGAGGATACAATGCCTCTGACTTGGTTTCTGTGTTTAAAGTAAACGCTAATCATTAACTGTGAGTTTGGAATATTATAAAGATCACTACTGAAGATTAAGACATAGGTAGGGTGGCTTATATAGACAGAACATGTCATGTATTTATTTATTTTATCTTGAATCCTGTAATGATTTTGTCAGGACTTCTTCAATGTCTTCTATTTAACTTTTTTCATTAGATTACAAAAAATTATCAGTTAGAGCTATTGTTAAAATGGAACTGGGTGTCCTGTGTTTTATTTGCTAAATCTGGCAACCCTAGACACAGGCCTTTTTATTATGAATATTTATTAACTGTTTTAAATATAATTTTAAAAATCTCTTTTGTTATTTCTAATTCCTTTAGTGAGAGATGTAAACATATACACTAAGTATTTTCCTTAGAAGGAAACATAACGGAAAAAATAGGCAATGAAAGGGCATTTCTGCTTTTACATTTATGTGACTGGACGATTAATCTACTAATCAGCCTTCAACTGACATTGATATACTCCTAACATGGAGGCACTTGTCATTGTCTAGCCTTTAAAATGTACAATGATAGACAAAGAGTGTGGGCATGGGTAGGTAATATTGATAAGTGTTTAAGTTACAGACTCCTTTCTATGTCCCTTTATAACTAGAGAATAATTATCACCCAGTTCTTTCACTCTGTGCCATGTGCAGTCTTTTCCAGTGGGATGTCTACCTGTATGCTATGGCTTTTTCCCCCCAAAAAACTTTCCTCTTTTATTCACATTTCTGGCTGTAACACTTCAGGGAGGGCTATGGACTGAATTGTGTCCCCCAAAATTATATGGATGTTAAAGACCTTAACCCCCAAAGTCGTGCTATTTGGAGACTTGGCCTTTGGGAGATAAATAAGTTTAGATGAGCTCATGAGGGTGAGGCCATCATGATGAGATCAGTGCTCTTTTAAGAGCTTGCTTCCTCTCTGTCTTCACCTGAACACACAGAAAAAAAGGCCAGGTGAGGACATAGGGAAAGGACAGCTGTCTGCAACCCAGAGACTCCTCACCAGACAGCAACCCTGATAGCATCTTGCTCTTGTGCTTCCAGCCTCCAGAGCTGTGAGAAATAAATTCCTGTTGCTAAAGACACCCAGTCTATGGCTTTTGTTATGCAGCTGAAGCTGACTAACACAGGGGCGTAGCTCAGTGGAAAGCCTGTGACACTGCAGTCATGCCTCACACTGCTGACAGGATCCAAACCTCTACCACAAGGACACAGCTTTGCCTTTCTCACTTTGTTCACAAAACCTGACAACAAAATTCAAACTAAGAGGTCAGGATTCATTTTTTAAAAAGTGTAACACTCTGTGTGATGTATTGCTTATTATTTACTTTAAATCAGATTCAGTTAACAGAGTTTTAAATTATATTTAATTTAGTGGCCAGTCTGTGTGTCCACTAGTAATCCTAGAAGATGTAATTTTTATTTCATTGAGAAAACAGAATAATAGCAACATTTCCTTGATTCTTGTAAGGGCTCAATTTTTATGGAAGCAAAATTCAGAAATTCAGATTCTGTCATGTAAATCTCACTCTAAAGCAAATGGCAGACTACTAATATCATTGCAATACACAATTACATTTGTTAAGCTGCAATAATTTTGATAGATGATGTTTTCCATGTTCAAGATACATAAGCTCCTGAATTGTGAATACCTTAGGAAAGCAATCTTGAAATTAATTAGAATCTGGTTATAGGAAGAAGAGTAGCTCTACTTCTGTCAGAACACACTGTTAAACTGACCCAATTTTTCATTTATTGCTCCTAATTTGTGTCATTAGGGAAGTGGTTTAACATTGCTGAATCTCTGTGTGAATACTTTATAAATTTACAAAACATAGTCTGTTGCACAAATATATCAGCACACATTCAGATATAATCTCCACAAATTAGCAAACAAGGATTCACATGCTTACTAGCTGAAAAACAAATATGGGCATTTTCAAATATCTCAACCCACCACCCTTAAATTACCAGAGATGCCCAAGGAATGGATGCAAGATTGTTCACCTTAACTAATTATTATTGATTCAGTTTTGGTAGTTTGTGTCTTTCAAGGAAATTGTCCATTTCACATAGTTGTTAAATTTATCTTCTTGAAATAGTTTATAGTACTCTCTTATGATTCTTTTAATATTTATAGAATACTGATAAATTTGTCTTCTCTCTTATAATTGTGGTCATTTTTAGCAGATTTATTTGTATTGATTTTCTAAGAGATAATATTTGTATTCATTAATTTTGTGTATTGTTTTATATTTTGTTTTCCATTTCATTGATTTATGCTCTTACATTTTTTATTACTTTCTTCCTTCTGCTTGCTTTGGATTTATTTTGCTCTCCTCCCACCACCACAAAGTTTATTACAGCATAAGCTTATATTTATTAGGGTTTTTATTTACGGAGATATAATTGAGATATAACAACATAATGATTTAATATTTGTATGTATTATGAAATGATCACCACAATAAATCTAGTTAACATCTGTCACCATACAGAGTTACAAAAGTTCTTAAAATTCGTCAGACTTTTAAAATGTACTCTTAGCAACTTTCAAATATGCAATACAGTATTACTATTTATAGTCACTATGCTATACAGTATATTCCCATGTATTCCCACTATATTCCTACTTATTTATTTCATAAATGTAAGTTTATACCTTTTTTTAAAAAAAAAATTATTTATTTATTTATTTATTTTTATTTTTTTCGGCTGTGTTGGGTCTTCGTTTCTGTGCGCGGGCTTTCTCTAGTTGCAGCAAGCGGGGACCACTCTTCATCGCGGTGTGCGGACCTTTCACTGTCACAGCCTCTCTTATTGCGGGGCACAGGCTCCAGACGCGCAGGCTCAGTAGTTGTGGCTCACGGGCTTAGTTGCTTGGTGGCATGTGGGATCTTCCCAGACCAGGGCTCGAACCCGTGTTCCCTGCATTGGCAGGCAGATTCTCAACCACTGCACTACCAGGGAAGCCCAGCTTATACCTTTTGACCCTATTCAGCCATTTTGCCCACCCCACTACCCACTGCCTCTGGTAGTCACCAATCTGTTCTCATACATATGAGTTTCTTTTTTTAATTTTTAATTTTTTAAAGATTCCACACATAACTGAGATCATACAGTGTTTGTTTTTTGATTTCTGACATTGAATTTAGCATACTGCCTCAAGTTCAATCCATGTTGTTTCAAATGTCAAGATTTCCTTCTTTTGTATGGCTAAATAGGATTCAATTGTATGTATACCTAAATATATCATATCTTCTTTATCCATTCTTTGTTGATGGGCACAGCATGTAGGATGTTTCTATATCTTGGCTATCGTCTATTATAAATAATGTTGAAATGGACACGGGGTATGTATATCTTTTTGATTAGTAATAAGGTTTTTGTTTCCTTTGGAAAATACACAGAAGTGGAACTGCTGGATTGTAAGATCATTCTACTTTTAATTCTTTGAGGAATATCTGTACTGTTTTCCATAGTGGCTGCACCAATTTACATTCTCTCCAACAAGGGTACAAGGTTTCTCTTTCCTTTACGTCTTGTTACAGTTTGACATTTTGATAATAGCCATTCTAACAGGTGTGAAGTGACAGCACATTGTGGCTTTGATTTACATTTCTCTAATAATTAGTGATGTTGAGCATCTTGTACCTGTTGGCCATGTATATATCTTCTTTGAAAAAAAATGTCTATTTGGATCCTCAGCCCATTTTTTGTATTTGAGAGTTTATTCTTTTTTAAACAATTTCTAAAGTGGTCTTCTAGTTACTTTTTTAACAATGTTATAAAAATTTCAATGCATTGTGTTTCATTTTTACTCAGTTAAACCTATTTTCTGATTTCCATTTTGATACCTTCTTTACTCTGTGGATTATTTAGAAATGTGTGGTTTGCCTTTCAATACTAGGTGTTTTATAAGATATATTTCTGTTAATGCTTTCTTGTTTAATTTCTTTGTATCATACTTTGTGTGATTTCAATCTGTTTAATTTTATTGAGACTATATTTTGGCCCAGAATATCAATCATCTTGATGAATATTTAATGTATAATTGAAAACAATGTGCATTACGATTTTTTTGGTGTAGCTCTCTCAATATAGCAATTAGTTCAAGTTGATTAATAGTGTTGTTCAAGAGTTTTATATCTTTATTGAATTTTAGTATACTTGTTCTAGTTACGCTGAGAGTGCAAAAATTTCTTAATATGATTGTTGACTTTAATAATTCCTATTCTCAGTTCTGTCAAATTTTGCTTCATGTATTTTGAACTTGTTATTGGTATGTTCTTATGATGAATAGGCCTTTGTATTACTATGGAATATTCCTCTCTTCTTTGTCTCTGGAAATATTTTTTATTCTGAAATCTACTTTGTGTGATATTAATATACCTATTTTACTTTTCTTTTGTTTGGTGTTTGCATGTTAACACTGAACATTTTTACTTTTAATTTTCTTTTTTTCCTTTATTTTTTTTTGAATTTTCTTTTATTTAGTTACTTTTATACAGCAGGTTCTTATTAGTTATCTATTTTATACCTATTAGTGTATATATGTCAATCCCAATCTCCCAGTTCATCCCACCACCACCACCTCACCCAGCTTTCCCCCCTTGGTATCCATACATGTGTTCTCTACATCTGTGTCTCTATTTCTACTTTGCAAACTGATTTATCTGTACCATTTTTCTAGCTTCCACATATATGCCCTTATGTACAATATTTGTTTTTCTCTTTCTGACTTTCTTCACTCTGTATGACAATCTCTAGGTCCATCCATATCTCTTCAAATGACCCAATTTCGTTCCCTTTTATGGCTGAGGAATATTCCATTGTATATATGTACCACATCTCCTTTAGCCATTCGTCTGTTGATGGGTGTTTAGGTTACTTCCATGGCCTGGCTATTGTAAATAGTGATGCAGTAAACAATAGGGTGCATGTGTCTTTTTGAATCTATTCAAAAAGCATATATGACCCATATGCTGGGTCATATGGTAATTCTATTTTTAGTTTTATAAGGAACCTCCATATTGTTCTCCATAATGGCTGTATCAATTTACATTTCCATCAACAGTGCAAGAGGGTTCCTTTTTCTCCACACTCTCTCCAGCACTTGTTGTTTGTAGATTTTCTGATGATGCCCAATCTAACCAGTGTGAGGTGATACCTCATTGTAGTTTTAATTTTCATTTCTCTAATAATTAGTGATGTTGAATGTGCTTTCATGAGTTTGTTGGCTATCTGTATGTGTTCTTTGGAGAAATGTCTATTCAGATCTTCTGCCCGTTTTTTGATTGGGTTTATTATTTTTTTTTTATATTGAGGTGCATGAGCTGCTTGCATATTTTGGAGATGAATCCTTTGTCAGTTGCTTCATTTGTAAATATTTTCTCCCATTCTGAGGGTTGTCTTTTCATCTTGCTTATCATTTCCTTTGCTGTGGAAAAGCTTTTAAGTTTCATTAGGTCCCATTTCTTTATTTTTGTTTTTATTTCCTTTACTCTATGGAATGGGTCAAAAAGGATCTTGCTGTGATTTATGTCAAAGAGTGTTCTGCCTATGTTTTCCTCTAAGAGATTTATAGTCTCCGGTCTTACATGTAGGTTTTTAATCCATTTTGAGTTTATTTTTGTGTATGGTGTTAGGGAGTGTTCTAATTTCATTCTTTTACATGTAGCTGTCCAGTTTTCCCAGCACCACTTATTGAAGAGACTGTCTTTTCTCCATTGTATATTCCTGCCTCCTTTGTCGTAGATTAGTTGATCACAGGTGTGTGGGTTTATTTCTGGGCTTTCTATCCTGTTCCATTGATCCACATTTCTGTTTTTGTGCCAGTACCATACTGTCTTGATTACTGTAGCTTTGCAGTATAGTCTGAAGTCAGGGAGTCTGATTCCTCCAGTTCCGTTTTTTTCCCTCAAGATTGCTTTGATTATTTGGGTCCTTTTTTCTCCATACAAATTTTAAGATTTTTTTGTTCTAGTTCTGTAAAAAAATGCCACTAGTTAATTGATAAGGATTGCACTGTATCTGTAGATTGTTTTGGGTAGTACAGTCATTTTCACAATATTGGTTCGTCCAATCCAAGAATGTGGTATATCTCTCCACCTGTTTGTGCCATGTTTGCTTTCTTCCATCAGCATCTTACAGTTTTCTCAGTACAGGCTTTTACCTCCTTAGGTAGTTTTATACCTAGGTGTTTTATTCTTTTTGTTGCAATGGTGAATGGTATCGTTTCCTTAATTTCTCTTTCAGATTTTTCATCATTAGTGTATAGGAATGCAAGTGATTTCTGTACATTAATTTTGTATCCTGCAACTTTACAAAATTCATTGATAAGCACTTGTAGTTTTCTGGTGGCATCTTTAGGTTTATCTACGTATAGTATCTTGTTATCTGCAAACAGTGACAGTTTTACTTCTTCTTTTCCAATTTGTATTCCTTTTATTTCTTTTTCTTCTCTGATTGCTGTGGTGAGGACTTCCAAATCTATGTTGAATAATAGTGGTAAGAGTGGACATCCTGATCATGTTCCTGATCTACGGGAGTTCCCTTGTATGTTAGTTTTCTTTTTTCCCTTGTTGCTTTCAATAATTTTTCTTTGTCTTTAATTTTTGTCAGTTTGATTACTATGTGTCTTGGCATGTTGCTCCTTGGATTTATACTGTATGGAACTCTCTGCACTTCCTGGACTTGGATGGCTATTTCCTTTTCATGTTAGGGAAGTTTTTGACTATAATCTCTTCAAATATTTTCTCAGGTCCTATCTCTCTGTCTTCTCCTTCTGGGACCCCTATAATGCGAATGTTGTTGCGCTTAATGTTGTTCCAGAGGTCTCTTAGGCTGTCTTCATTTCTTTTCATTCTTTTTTCTTTATTCTGTTCCGCAGCAGTGAATCCCACCATTCTGCCTTCCAGGTCACTTATCCATTCTTCTGCCTCAGTTATTCTTTCTAGTGTATTTTTCATTTCAGTTATTGTATTGTTCATCTCTGTTTGTTTGTTCTTTAATTCTTCTAGGTGTTTGTTCTTTAATTCTTGTAGGTCTTCATTAAACATTTCTTGCATCATCTCGATCTCTGCCTCCTTTCTTTTTCTGAGTTCCTGGATCATCTTCACTATCATTATTCTGAATTCTTTTCCTGAAAGGTTTGCTATCTCCACTTCATTTAGTTTTTTTTCTGGGGTTTTATCTTGTTCCTTCATCTGGGACACAGTCCTCTCTGCCTTTTCATTTTGTCTATCTTTCTGTGAATGTGGTTTCCGTCCACAGGCTGTAGGATTGCAGTTCTTCTTGCTTCTGCTGTCTGCCCTCTGCTGGATGAGGCTTTCTAAGAGACTTGTGCAAGCTTCCTGATGGGTGGGACTGGTGGTGGGTAGAGCTTGTTGTTCCTATGGTGGGCAGAGTTCAGTGAAACTTTAATCTGCTTGTCTGCTGATGGGTGGGGCTGAGTTCCCTCCCTGTTGGTTGTCTGGCCTGAGGCCTCCAGCACTGGAGGCTATAGGCTCTTTGGTGGGGCTAATGGTGGACTCTGGGAGGGTTCATGCCAATGAGTACTTCCCAGAACTTCTGCTGACAGTGTCCTTGTCCCTGTGGTGAGCCACAGCCACCCTCTGCCTTTGCAGGAGGCCCTCCAACACTAGGAGGTAGGTCTGGTTCCGTCTTCTATGGGGTCACTGCTCCTTCCCCCTGGGTCCTGATGCACACACTACTTTGTGTGTGCCCACCAAGAGTGGAGTCTCTGTTTCCCCCAGTCCTGTTGAAGTCCTGCAATCAAATCCTGCTAGCATTCAAAGTCTGATTTTCTGGGAATTCCTCCTTCTGTTGCTGGACCCCCAGGTTGGGAGGCCTGACATGTGGCTCAGAACCTTCACTCCAGTGGGTGGACTTCTCTGGTATAATTGTTCTCCAGTTTGTGAGTCACCGACCCAGTGGTTATGGGATTTGATATTATTGTGATTGCCCCCCTCCTACCGTCTCATTGCGGCTTCTCTTTTGTCTTTGGATGTGGGGTATTTTTTTGGTGAGTTCCAGTGTCTTCCTGACGATATTTGTCCAGCAGTTAGTTGTGATTCTGGTGCTCTCGCAAGAGGGAGTGAGCACACGTCCTTCTACTCCACCATCTTGAACCAATCTCTGTATTTTGTTCTTGATTGTTTTTGAATGTAACAGTCTTTCACTTTTAATAGAAATGTCTGTAACATTTATATTTACTGTAATTATCAATGTAAGTAGACTTAAATCAATCATCTTGTTTGTTTCCTATTTGTTTCATGTATTTTGTTTTTACTTTTTACATTTCCTTTCTTTTGCCTTATTTTGGCTTGTTATCTTTACTCCATTTTATTTTTACTACTAACATGGTAGGTACTCTGTTTTTTAGTGTTTGTGCTATATTTTACATTGCACCATTTTAACTTATCTTAATCTAGCTTCAAAAATATTATAAGACTTCACTTCTATTAAAAAAAAACTCATATTATTTTTCTACTTACATCCCAACTTTTGTTCTTTGTCATGCTCTTTACTTCTAGATATTTTATATACCAATGCATTGTTATTATATTTGCTCTAGCCAGTTTTCTTTTAAAAATATTAAATTTGAGAAAAAACTTTTATATTTACCTATATATTTACCATTCCTATTACTCTTTTTAGTTCCAATACTATATCTTTTATTTTCTTCTGCCTGGATATGTTAACATCCTTTAACATTTTCTGTAGTGTAAATCAAATGATAAGGCATTGTTTTTATTTTTGGATCTCTGAAAGAGTAATAGCACTATCAGTTTTGAAAGATTTTGGGGGAGGTGGTTAGAGTGGCAGTATTTCGAGAAGTCTAATTTTTGTTTACTTTTCTTTCAAAACTGTACTTGTCTATCCATCGTTTTTAATTTTCATAGTATTGCAGAAGAAGTCTGTGGACTTTCTTAATGCTCTTACTGTTACTTAATCTCCCATAGTGCTTTGAAACTGTTATCTTCCAAAGTTTTTCTCATCAATAGTTTGACTATACTTTCCTATGGTGAGTTTTTGGGGTTTTTTTGTTTGTTTTTTGTTTTTGTTTCTTTATGTTTCTTCTGCTAGGGATTGATTGTAGTCCTTGGATTCATGGGTTTATAGTTTTCTTTTTTAATTAATATTCAACCTTTTGGCAATTGGTATTTCTACCTCCATTTTTTCCTATTCCTCCCATTTCCATTTCATTGTTCTTGCTGTTATCTTTTTTATTTCACTCATTCTCCTTATTTTGTGTTTTCTTTCCTCTCCCTTATTTAGCTTTTTAAGATGGAAACTTATCTCACTGATTTTTAGACTTTTCAAATTTTTCTAATGGAAGCATCTAAAGCTATCGGTTATTTCTAAGCATCACCTTCACAACATCCCACACAAATTGATATGTTACCCTACAAGTCACCTCTCTGATAGCTTCAGGGAAGTATGGCTATATAATTTATGTGGCTCTCCTCCTTGTTTTGGTGGGAGGGATACTCTTTCAAGATTTCTATATTTTAGATGGATGTGGACACTCTGTTATTTTTATTCTTTAAAATGAATTTAAGCTTGAATTATGACTGGATATACCGCTTCTATAGCAAATATACCATGTAGTTAAGAAAGAATAGGTTTTCTGCAGTTGTTGAGTGTAGGTACTAAATATAAATTTGGTCAACATACTTGATAGTGTTTTTCTGTGTCCTTTTCAATTATTTTTAGTTCTATAAAGTGCCAGGAGAAGGTAGAAAGAAAATCTCCAACTGTGTTTGTAGAAATGTCTCTTTCTGTCTTTAATCCTGTCTATGATTTTTCCCCTTGAAATTTGATACTCTGTTATTAGACACAAACACAATTAATTTTATTGCAAACCTGCTTCTGAGTGTATTCCAAAAGGAAATTAAAAAAGGATCTTGAAGAGTTATCTACACTTTTATGTTCATTGCAGCATTATTCACAATAGCTAGAAAACAACCTAAGTGCCCTCAACAGATGAATTTATAAATAAATTGTGGTGAAGATATATACAATGGAATATTACTCAGCCATGAGAATGAAGGAAATTCTACCAATTATGACAACATGGATGGACCTTAAGCACATTATGCTGTGTGAAATAAGTCAGACAGGGAAAGATAAATAATGTATGACATCACTTATATGTGAAAGCTACAAAAAGTTGAACTCACAGACAGAGAGTTGAATGGTAATTACCAGAGGTTTGAAAATGGGGGAAATGGGGAGATGTCAGTCAAAGGGTAAAAACTTCCCATTATAAGACAAGTAATTTCTAGAGATCTAATGCCCAGCATGGTGTCTATAGTTAACAATACTGTATTATATACTTGAAAGCTGTTAGGAGAGTAAAACTAAGTTGTGCCCACCACAAAAAAGAAATGATAATATGTAATGTGATGAAAGTGTTAGCTAATGCTGTGGTGGTACTCATTTTGCAATATATAAGTGTATTAAATCAACAGGTTGTACCCTTAACCTTACACAGTATGTAAGTGTATATATTTTATATTTCAATAAAGCTGGGGGAAAAAAGAAAAAATCTAATTTTATGTTTTATATTTTTCCAGCATATCACTGAAGTTTTCTACATGCCTTTCTACAGCTTATTAAGATATGTAGTTTTATAATATATTATAATGGTTATTATAACAACTACATATATAATTATGTATATAATTTTAGTTTTATTTAAATTTCTTTTACTTTTCCATTAGTCTAATTAAAAAAATAAAACTATCTCTTCTTGAATCCTTAGATAAACCTAATTTTTAGAAAAATACTATTTTGAGAACAAGACTTTTAAATCTATTTCTTGGACTTTGGGCTGGGAATATTTTACTGTACTGAGTTGTTTTTCTACTTCAACCTCCCCCAATATATATATTTCCTATTTAATAATAACCATTAATACATGTATTCAATGCTTTAAATTACCCTCTAAACACTGCTTTCATTATATACCACAACATTTGATAAGTTGAATTTTCACTTTGATTTAGTTGTAAATATATTAAAATTTCTCTTGAGACTTCTTTGATCTGAGCATTTTTTTATGTGTTGTTTAATGGCCAAATATTTGGCAATTTTCTAGCTAGTATTCTGTTGATTTCTACTTTAATTCCATTGTTATTGAAGGACACACTTTGTATGATTTCTATTCTTTCAATCTTCTTAAGGTGTATTTTATGGTCCATTAAGGTGTTTGTTTGTTTGTTTTTAGGTGAATGGTCTATGTGATCTTGAGAAAAATATATAGTCTGCTGTTTTTGGATGAAGTATTCCATAAATATCAATTAGATCAAGTTGATTGAAAGGTCAATTTACATCAGCTATATTCTTACTGATTTTCTGTCTGCTTTATCTATCAATTACTCATAGCGGATCTTAAAGCCTCTGAGTATAATAATAGATTTGTCTATTTCTCCTTGTAGTTCTATCAGTTTTTGACTCGCATATTTTGGTTTTCTGTTGGTTAAAGATTGTCATGTATTTTTGGAGAATTAACCACTTTTTGATTATGTAATACTCCTCTCTGTTAATATTCCTTGTACTGAAGTTGCTCTGTTTGAAATTAATATAGCTACTCCAGTTTTCTTTTGATTGATGCTTGCATGACATACCTTTCTTAATCTCTATACTTGTATGCCATCTGTGTCTTTATATTTAAATCTATTGCTTGTAGAAAAAATGTACTTAGGTATTGCTCTTTTAAAAAAAAATTATTCTTCCACTCTCTATCTTTTACGTATAAATTAATTATTGCTATAGTTGATTTAAAACTTACGATCTCTGTAAAGATTTTTTATTCACTGCACTTGCTCTCTTTTCTTCCCTCATTTTCTGTCTTTCCTGGTTTCAACTGTGCTTTTTTATGTTATTACGTTTTATTTTCTCTTTTAGTATGCCAATAATTCTTCTTTAAAAATATTTTTAGTGGTTGCCCTGCAGTTAACTATATTCATGTGTAATTAATCTAACTTTACCCACAAATAATATGATAAACTTCAAGAGTAGTGCATGTACCTTATAAGATAGTATTTCCAATGCCTCCCTCATACCCCTTATAACAATGTTGTCATTCATTTCATTTATACTTATGATATAATCACACAATATAATGCTACTGTCATTACTTTGAACAGGCACAATTTAGATAATTAAAAATTAAAAAAATAAAATATTTTATTTTACTTTATTTCTTCTCTGATATTTTATCAATCTGAGTTTCTGATCTACATCATTTTTGTTCTCACTGAAGACCTTCTTTCAATAATTTTTGCACAAAAAATATTTGAAAAGTAAAACTTGTGATTAATTCCCTCAGTTCTTTTTTGCCTAACAAACTCTATTTTTCCTTCATATTGAAATATAATTTTGCTGGATATAGAATTCCAGGTTGGTAGATTGTTTTCTTCCAAGACTTTAAATATTTTCCTCTGCTCTCTTCTTGCTTATATGCTTTGTAAAGGGAAGTCTGATAGAATTCTTGTCCTTGTTCCTCCATATCTAAGGGATTTTGTTCTTGTTGTTTTCAAGATCTTTGTATTTTTGTTCACAGTTTGAATATGATATGCATAGGTGTAAATCTTTTGGTATTTCCCCTACTTGGTAGTTCTCTGAGTTTCATCTGTGTTTGGTTTCTGGCATTAATTTTGGAAAAATCTCAGCCACTGTTACTTTAATATTTCTTCTGCTCATCTTTCTACTTATTCTTCTCCTTCTCCTTCTCCTTCTCCTCCTCTCCTCCCCTCCACTTCATTATTCTTCTTCCTTCCCCTCCCTCCTCCTCCTCCTTCTTTTGTGTATTTCTATTAGGTATATGCTATCTTTTGTAATTGTTCCACAGTTTTTCAATATTCTGTTCTATTCTTTTTTTTTAACATCTTTACTGAAGTATAATTGCTTTACAATAGTGTGTTAGTTTCTGCTTTATAACAAAGTGAATCAGTTATACTTATACATATGTTCCCATATCTCTTCGCTCTTGTGTCTCCCTCCCTCCCACCCTCCCTATCTCACCCCTCTAGGTGGTCACAAACCACCGAGCTGATCTCCCTGTGTTATGCGGCTGCTTCCAACTATCTATTTTACATTTGGTATTGTATACATGTCCATGCCACTCTCTCACTTTGTCACAGCTTACCCTTCCCCCTCCCCATATCCTCAAGTCCATTCTCTAGTAGGTCTGTATCTTTATTCCCGTCTTACCCCTAGGTTCTTCATGACCTTTTTTTTTTCTTCCTTAGATTCCATATATATGTGTTAGCATACTGTATTTGTTTTTCTCTTTCTGACTTACTTCACTCTGTATGACAGACTCTAGGTCCATCCGCCTCACTACAAATAACTCAATTTCGTTTCTTTTTATGGCTGAGTAATATTCCATTGTATATATGTGCCACATCTTCTTTATCCATTCATCTGATGATGGACACTTAGGTTGCTTCCATGTCCTGGCTATTGTAAATAGAGCTGCAATGAACATTTTGGTACATGACTCTTTTTGAATTATGGTTTTCTCAGGGTATATGCCCACTAGTGGGATTGCAGGGTCATATGGTAGTTCTATTTGTAGTTTTTTAAGGAACCTCCATACTGTTCTTCATAGTGGCTGTATCAATTTACATTCCCACCAACAGTGCAAGAGTGTTCCCTTTTCTCAACACCCTCTCCAGCATTTATTGTTTCTAGATTTTTTGATGATGGCCATTCTGACCAGTGTGAGATGATATCTCATTGTAGTTTTGCTTTGCATTTCTCTAATGATTAATGATGTTGAGCATTCTTTCATGTGTTTGTTGGCAATCTGTATATCTTCTTTGGAGAAATGTCTACAGCCATACCACCCTGAACGTGCCTTATCTGGTCTGTTCTATTCTTTTATTTACATTTTTTTCCCATTTCAGTTTGAATAGTTTCTGTTGACATTTCTTCAGACTCACAGATTCTTTCCTCAGCTGTGTTCAGTCTATTGATGGGCACATCAAAGCCATTCTTTATTTCTGTTACAGTTTTTTTTTTTTTTTTTTTAATTTCTAGCATTTCCTTTTGATTATTTCTTGGGATTCCTATCTCTGCCTACATTGCCCATTTCTTCTTGCATGCTGTCCACTCTTACCATTACTGCATTTAATACATTTATCTTAGTCATTTTAAATTCCTTGTCTGATAATTCCAGAATCTGTGCCATATCTGAATCTGGCTCTGATGCTTTCTTTGTCTCTTCAGACTGTGTATTTTGTTGTTTTAGTAAGACTTGTAATTTTCTGTTGAAATCTGGGATATGATGTATCTGGTAATAGAAACTGAGTTAAAAAGCTTTTAAGGTGGGGTGTTCTGTTAATCTGGTTAGAAGTTGGGCTGTGTTTAATATTTGCTGTAGCTGTAGCTGTCAGAGGTTTCTATTTCCTCTTCTTTTCTCTCCTCTGTTGTCATTGGGTTTACCTAAAAACTCCTTCTTTAAAAATAGAGAATGCATTTTGTAGCTCTTTCAGCCATAATTTATTGCTATTATAATGGAGCTCTGTTGAAATGATAAAGTTTAGTCAGGAAGGGAAGCATTCTATATATAATTATATGATAAATTTTAGTGTTTTATTGGGTTTGCACCCTGGGCTGTGATCTCCACAAGTAATTTCCAGCTTTTTCTCTCCCCCTTAAGTGAGAAAAAATGGCCAGAGAGGTTGGAATTAAGTAAGCCTACTGTAATGTCTGCTCTTGTTGAGCAGCTCTTTGTTCTGGAGCCTACTTTGGATGCATTCCAGAATAGTTACTTTTCCTGAGAGTTTTCTTGGTTCTTCACCTTAAGGAATTGGTGGGGTTCCTGGAGGTAAGCCCATGAAATGTGTGTGGGGCATTCCTAAGACAAAGGGCCCCAGAAATTTTTCATTCTCATAGTAGTCCATGTTCTACCTCCAGCAATTAGTCACAATTACCCTCTAAGTGTTCCTGCTGGTTTTGGCTGCTAGAAGCTTCTACTCTAGGTAAACTGATCTCAGATATGATTCTCTATATTTACCTGTATCTCCAGATTTTGGGGATATTGGTTTGCTCTGTGATTTAAATTTTCTGATAGCTCTAAGAAGTGTCATTGAGTTTCACTTTTTCACTTTATTTCTTTTTTCTTGTTTTAAGGACAAGAGTGACAGCTTCAAAGCTCTTTACATGTCTGAGCTAAAATTGGAAGTCATAAAATCCATTATTTTTTTTCTTTCCTTTTTATCAACTCATGACCTGGCTGTGGTTTAAATCCTATTCTTGATCTCCAATGTTCAAACTTATGGTCATATATTACATCACTAACAGAGCAGATTTAATTTGAGAGCTTATGGCTATATCTAACTATTTAGATATCTGGCTATCTAAATGTTCATAGGCAGCCATATGAATGCCCATATTTAGCTAATCTAGATTCTTTCTTACTCTCAAATCAGAAGCTCAAAAAAGATGAAAGAGTAATGCATTTTGTCATCAATGTAGCTAACCTAAAGCCTATGTCACTATTTATCAATTTAGAGACTCTCACAACCATTCAAAGTATTTACACTGCAAAAACAGCTTGAGAACTTGTAAGGTAAATCCCTCTACCTTGACCAAGGAATAAACCTCAATATTTACTTCTTATGTTCAAGGCTATTTGTTTCTTCTTTGCTGATTGCATCATCATCTTTTGTAATTATTTTTGACTTGCATTTATTTACAATGTTTGTACTGTCTGTGGACTGTTTATGATGAAAAGAAGCAGAATAATTTGTTCATTGTTCCCATTTTACTGTACCTAATATAGCAGAAGCATAAGTATGTCAAATATTCATGTCCCTAAAGATACTGAATTTATTGAGAATGCTGCTTTTATGGATTAAAGTTACTTTGATTCAGAAGTTTTAAATGTATCATATAAGAAGTAACATATTGGGAAGTCTTCTATACATGTAGAAAAGTCTCTGAGTTAATTAAATATTAATAATATTTTAGCAAAAGGAAATAACTTCTGTCAAAAATAAATAAGTATGGATATATCTTTTGGCAAGGGGTTTGAAAAATTAGAATCACATTATCTACAGAAATAAATTCTTTTGGTTCCCCATTATTGTGTAATACATCTTTGTCATAAGATAATACTACAGCATATTGTCTACAAATGAAGCCTCACAGTTTCAGAAATATAAAAATATTAATACAAATAAAAATACAGAATTTCTTGTGATGAAGTTCCAAACATTTAGAAAGTTTTAAAGTTAGCATATTCCTTTAGATATATGTTTAGAGGTTCCTTAATATTATTTTAAAAATTAGTTTTAAAATATTCATACACAGTAAGTTAATATGTAGAAGAAATCATCAAAGTTTTTCCATTAATTTTATCTTATTTAGGTTGAAATTATTGTATTTTTGCATGTTAACTAATTACACCTATTTGTAATTTTAGGGCTGTTTTATCCCTTTTGATGATAAGAATAAGAAGAACAATTAATATGCTAGGTATGTATTAAATATTGATATGCTTTGTATGTATTAAATCATTGACGCTGTCTGCAACTTTTGGAAATTGCCTTTATTAACCAATTTTACAGATGAGACTATTTTAACTTTAGTCCTCTAAAGTTATTTAACTTGCTAAAAAATCTCGTATCCATTAATTAGGCTGTATTAGGATCTCTACTGACACCAGTTTACTGGAGGTCAAGTCAAGTACTGTTACATTCAGTTTCTAAATATCATGAAATTGACACTTTTTAATTATCTTAAATATCAATATCTTTCTTATGTTAAAATAAAATACATCAGTGAGTTTGTTATTTTTAAGAGATATATTGTATATAATTTATAATCACTCAGAATATATTTCCAGTAGTAGAAATCAAATGAAATATTCAGATACTAAATAACATTATTTTTCTTAAAACACTGAATTTCTACAATTCTCACATTAGAGCTGCTTTTATTTCTTTCTTTCCTTAATTCCTCATTTAAAAAAATACAATAAAATGTATACAATATATACAATATAATACAAAATCTGGGATTTTTGATGTAGTAGTATTCCAATTTTGTATTCTACACCTATTACTCTACAGCTGGACAATTTGTCTATGTTGTTAGCATTATCTATTGTTCATCTTTTTTTTGCCCCATCCTTGTACTGAGGCTATCATTTATTTTTACACTGTTGTCCTAAGGATTAAATAAGGCAGTTAGTGAACGCTTATTCTCTCTGTTTCTTTTATAAGATAAGGGAATTCAAAACACCTAGAGTGTGTTTTTCTTCTTTTTTTCTTCCTTGTTTTGTGTCTGTTTTAGTAAAAATAATTTGATTGAGATACTAAGTACTATGTAGTCCATCATGCTTTTTCTTTTTACTTCACAGAAAAACTGCAGAAAAATTGATAACCTGAATTAATTTTATAACAATTTAACAGTATTTATTTTTGTAAAAACACAAATTCTCTCATTATGGTTGGACTTAGTATGTCGTATGACACACATATCATGAAAACAGGTCATTCTATATATAATATTATAGACAATATTTCAATTTGTTTCCATTTAAATAAAACACACACAACTTTGGAGTGTGTGTGTGCATGTATGTGTATGTGAACTATGTGTTCAAAATAACTCATCAGATGAAATTTTGAATCATTTTGTTGTGCTACATGTAGAATAATGAGGTATATAAGGGCAATTATGGTTCAAATAATACAGCATAAATGAATAAATTGAGCTCTATAGACAAGACCCGAGAGAATAGTACTCTTGTAACAACCGTTTAAGCAAGGTCTAATAAGCTTTCCTACTATAGGCCAAGTGACTGAGATCACACAAAAGGTAAAATGACAATTAATTATACTGCCAGGGATGTTTCATTATCCTCAAGGAATGGAATTTATAATGACTGCAAAACCCAAAGCTCTGCATGTTCTTCTTTATCATTAATACGAATGAGACATGGTGAACAGCAAATTTATCTTAGAAATACTGGGTCACTTAAATTATTTCCTAAATATAATGCAGGTAAATGTTTGATAGTTTTGATTTAACAAGTTGTGAGATTTGGTGGTTATTAACTATTATAATTTGTTTTCTACTTAATTTTCTATTATTGATTGCTCTATTCATCATATAGCATTTTGGAAACATGACTCTAACTACCTACTGTAATCATTAAGTGCATTTGAGCCACAATTTTACTCCTTACATGTATTTCTAGTCTCTAAAAAATTACCTTATTTGAGAATACATATATTTTTAACAAAGCAAATGCCACTGAAAAATATATTCTATTTATAGTTGAAATTCCCCTAGTATAATCTCTCTTTCTCTCTCACTCTTTTACTCTCTATCTTTATTTTTTCTTTCTAATCTCAATCTCTTTCTTAAAGATGAGTATCTATTCTATAATGGTATTTCTTAAATATTAAAAATATGTAACCAACTTTAATGATCTCCACATGTTTCTAATGGAAACTGACTTTAAGACAATAATCAACATGGTTTTTCAACTTTATTCAAGACACTTTTGTAAAGTTAGGTTAAATTGTTTGAAGTTCAATCAAAACAAATCACCAATTTTTGTTTTATTTGTCGTATGTTTAATGTAATGCTTATTTTTTGTCTTAAATCCTAAATATCTGCCTTTATGTTCAGATGTAAATAGAGATTTAGAGTGAAATTCTCTGATTTATGTAACAATCATGTATTACTTTATTTTTTAATTTATATTTTATTTATTATACTTTTATAGTTTATTTACATTATTATACTTTATATTAGTTTCTCATTTCTCTGAATAGATATTTCATAAGCTTTTCAGACATTATCCTTGAGGTTCCTATTTTTTAAAAATTTTTATTGGAGTATAGTTGATTTATAATGTTGTGTTAGTTTCTGCTGTACAGCAAAGTGAATCAGTTATATATGTGCCTATATCCACTCTTTTTCCACTCTTTTTTAGATTCTTTTCCCATATAGGTTATTATAGAGTATTGAGTAGAGTTCCCTGTGCTATACAGTAGGTTCTTATTAGTTATCTATTTTATATATAGTAGTGTTTATATGTCATTTCCAATCTCCCAGTTTATCCCCCGCTTCCCCCTCCCTCCAGTAACCATAAGTTTGTTTTCTACATCTATGACTCTACTTCTGTTTTGTAAATAGGTTCATTTGTACCATTTTTTAGATTCCACATATATGTGCTATCATATGATATTTGTCTTTCCTGTTTAATATGTGTTTTGATGCCAGTTGCTTTCATATACTAGGGCTGTGTCTATGAACAGACACACAGGTGAGAGCAGACATTGTTACATTGCAGAAAGTTACTGAGTGTACCAGCACAATATCAGATGACTGTCTCTGAAATTGTTTCTGTAGATCTTAGCCAGTCTTTAAAGAGAATAGAACAGAAATACTATCAAATATCATGGATACAGTAAAAAAAGAACTATTTCATGGCAATGATTGGGTCCTTTAAAGCAACGTGATCATAGATGATTTCATACAGCTCTTGCTATGCTAAAAAATGCTTAGCTTATGCTTAGATTAATGCCCACCATGGAAACACAAAAGTCATCAACTTTAGATAGTAATATACACTTAACTTTTAATGAAGAATCTTCTCTAGTTGTTCAGCGTACTGTCTTATGGGACATTGATCACCATGAGTATAAAACCTCATTCCACAAAGAAATAGTGCAAGACCAGTTAAATAAAAGTAGACATGAATTTTTTTTTCTTATTGCTTAAACTAGTTTTTTTTTTTTTTTAATTTATCGTTTTTTATAGTCCAGGCGAACTGATGAATAGCCTTTGATAATACCTATCAAGTATCGATTCCTCAATTTATAAACTCAAAGGAGGTGACATTCAAGCACATAGAGCTATTTAGGGTAAATCAGGATTACATATCTTGTCTTAAATTCTCAGAGGAGAGATCTCTCACTGTTCCACATTTAGTGGAAGAAAAGATCAATAAGGAGTTAACCATTATTCGAATAATGATCATGGTAAAGCAACTCTGATGGGCAAGCAATTTCCACATGGAAATGACAGTAAGATACTCAAATATACTGTCAGAGACGGTAACAGCCTTTGAGAAGAGAGGAAAATCAATACATTTAACTCATTTGCAAGCAGTGGGGGGTCACTAAGGTTAATAAAAAAAAAACACAACAGAACAATACAGGCACTTGTCATTAGAAATAGGCTGGTTCTCTCTAACTATAGGCTTTGCCAAAAATTTAGACTGTAATTCAGAGTTGCTAACAATGCCAGACCTTGAAAACACAGTTTAGACAATGAATTGAATTCTTCCTGTGCACCTGACAGAGTCTTTATGGGTGACTTGAAAAACATTCAACAACGAACACAAGTAGGTGCTAAAAATACTTGGTTAATTCAACAGAAAGCTTAAAAAAAAACTCTAGTTGGACTTATTACAACAAAAGATGGTGACATTTTATCAAACTGTTACTTTTACTGTAAACACACATACATACGTATTTGGTGGCAGTTTTGGAAAAAGGAGATATCAAAAAGCAAAACTTAAAGTAACAGTATACTGGAAAGAGCATTGGGTAAAGTATCAGGAAACTGAATTTTGCCAGTAATTAACTTGTTTCTTATTTCATTTTAATTTCCTTAACCACAAACAGTGGTTTTACCATGATCTCTCAGTGCTCTTCCAGCAATTAATTACATAATTTCTGGAATTTTAAAAATATTTATGAAATAGTCACATCATAACAAATACCACAGGTATAAGAAGAATTGATGTGGATATACTATACGATATCACTTATATGTGGAATCTAAAAAATACAAAAAAACCGAGTGAATAAAACAAAAAAGAAGTAGATTCAGAGATATAGAGTACAAACTAGTGGTTACCAGTAAAGAAAGGGGAGGGGGCAGGGGAAATATAGGGGAAGAGAGAAAAAAGGGTTATTATGAGATCATATGAAATCATGTTTGTAAATTTTGAAAATCATAAAGCACTACAGAATTTAAAGAATCTTTCATTCAATAAAAAATATGCTCCAATAAAAGAAGAATTGATGTGGATAAATAAAAGATAAGAATACAATTAATAATTTGTATTAATATCTAATAGAATTGAAAACATCTTTGAGGATAGTTTACTGACTGTCACAGGACAGTTAATTAACAAAATCAAGTCAATACAATAAATATTTACTGAGTAGCTTCAAGATTTTTAAAGACATAAACAGACCCTATTTTGAGCATACTCTAAGTGGTTGAAGACATATCCATCAATTGTAAAAAGAAAATGTCACATGTGAAAGAAAATGCAATATGTAAATATGTGTAATTATCTCAGACCCCATATCAAGTAATATCCTCAGATAACTTTTCTGAAAAACATAGAAGCTAAAGAGATATAATGGAAATGTATCTAGTCTATGATGTTAAAAGAAGTAGAACTATAAGATTTAGGAAAATATTTGCAAAAGTTAAACAAATCCTTCATCACGAGGGCAACAGACATTTCCTCACCTCCTTTCATCCTTAAGTGAAAAACTATGTCTTGGAAATAGGGAATTGTCTACGGTGGAAAGATCCTAGGGAAATACCAAGGATTTGCTTGGGTTTCTGGACAAGAAGAAAATATCAATAGGCAGACTTTGGGTAAGTTTTAGCTTTTACCTCTGATGTTAACATCAGAGATAGACTCATTCATTCATTTCAATATCCAAGTCTTTTCTTTTGCTATAGAAACCTGAGCAATTATAAATACAATAATAGAAATTACTGGTTTTTCTTCCCTGAGGAGGTTTGTGGAATGGATAATTTTATTATCTGGAAGTTGTTGCTGGTCGTTTGCAAGCTTGCTTTACAAATGGATACACTTGATACCACGGGGATGTTATGGGTATTGATCCTGGTAGTTTTAAAATCTGGGGTATGACAGAGATTCACAGCGTCTGAACCAACGGGTAAGAGCAGAGCAGACTTTCATGTATTAAGGCTGACTTCCCTGTTATTGCCTTGTTCTTTGTGAATAGACATCATAAAGCAGACATATGTGTGTGTTTATGTGTGTGTGTGTGTTTGTGTGTGTGTGCGTGTGTGCGTGTGTGTGTATGCAGGAGCATTCTGGAGGAGGGAGGGGATGCAGAGTAAGGGACTCCAATAAGGAAAGTGGAGGAATATAATCCAGAAATAAACTAAAATTAGCTAAAATGGCAATGTCAGGTTAATTATCATTTGTAAGATTACAAAATAGTATTAATGTACAAGATTACTACAAGTGAAACATTATATCTATTTAATTCCACCGTTGGAAATGTCTTCGAATGTTTATAATTCCAACTTTGACATTATTTGTGTAATTCTGTACTAAATTTCTTCATATTCAAGTAGTGATACAAGCCCAAATCATTCATCCTCTCTAAACTCTTACCATTTTTTATAACATTTAAAGAAACCGGCCCTAGTAGAACATCCATGTCACTTGATAACTTTTTCACAAAGAAAATGCAAATATTAATTCCCAGATATTTTTTGCTGTGCTTTGTTTGTATTTATTTCTTGCAAAATACAAAGGCAGACAACTTATAAAATGTTAAAGTATGGGATTTTGAAGCTTGAATCCAAAGAAAATATATGGATTAATGTTTTGAGGGACATGCAAAAAGAATATTAGAAATGAAAAGAAGTTTGGCAGATGGAGCTGTAATGAGTCACTGAGGTTGGAAACCATGAAAGTGTAACAGCAGTTATTGGTACAGTTTTTTGTGTCTCTCCGGAAGCCCTTAACCATTTAGAAGGGAAAGGAGAAAGCAGATGGTGGCGTTTAACTTGGTTCACAATCAATAATGCAGGAAAGACAAAGAGACAAAAGGAATAAAAAAGATGGACGCTGTTATTCTGGCAAAGCTGAAACCAAGATTTTCTCCAACTATGTTCCTTCCAAGAAGAAACATTTACTACATAAATCTATTTCTGCCCTGATTGATGGCAAACCCAAATATGATACCACATTCGTTTAACAACATTTGGCCCAAAATGACTTTTCGAAAAGCTATGGATTTTCTTGTGTCTCTAAATTTTGTGAATGTGGGACCACTTCTGTGATGGTCTTGCAGATTTTGTTAACTTTTTGAACTTTTTTTAAAAAAGAAAACATAGAAGACTTACTATTGAACTAATTCATCTTTCACTTTCTTGATGACAACATATTCGTTCCAGAAAAACAGCCCAGATTGTAGGTGTGGAAGCAATTTCATTTCCCCAGGGAGACCTATGTGAAGTGCTAGGGCTGAGACCAAGCTGAATTGGAACCTAGAGAATAAGGATTAATCCTGGGCTTCAATTTTTTGGAGGCTTTACTTCAAAATGGACACATTTTGATTTTGGCTTTCATTCCTTTGGGTTCCAAATAAAACATTAAAAATACCTTCAACTTAATAAAATGAATTTTTATTTCATTGAATTCTAAGTTACAAAATATTCTTTAATTATTGTCTGTGAGCTTTAGTAAGTTAAAATTCATATTCTAATTTTATATTTGAGAGTTGTCTTATATTGTGAGCTTTTTTTTTTTTAATCTTTATGAATCTACCTTGACTCTTTAAGGGAATGCTGGTTTTTGCTCATGTGCTTTTTAACATTTCAACATGAGCAATTTTAACTGAGGAGTTAACATATGGATTCTATGCAGCCCTGGAAGACAACTCATTTCCGAAGAGTGCTTTTGCATTGGCTTTCCTGGGTGCTCAGGGAATATCAGTATTCAAGGACTGATTTTCATGATCATTACTCAACTTGGGCATCCTTTACCAATAAGTAAGACATAAAACCATGTGTGTTATGGCCCATGGTTACAAATTATTCATAGCCCATGATTACAAATTATCTAGAGAGACATTTTTTCAACCTAGAGACCAGGTAGTGAGGAAAGTCTCCATCATCTTTCTTTGCTTGTAGGTAGGTCTTTGTTTTGTCTGGTTCACTCTTTTACTAATTATGGAGCTCTTTGAGGATTCCTTTTTGCATGAGGATCTATATTCAGCTTGTTCTTCCCATGCACTCAGGTCTCACATACTTTCCCATGTAGATACGAGAGTAGTCCTTTGTCCCATCCAGCGCATATGCTCTCTAGGTTTATGTTCTTCTGTATTTCTGGCACCAAGGGTTTAATCTAATTTCATGGTATTTGAACCCATGCATTTAAAGAAATGTTAAAATTGTATGTGGCGGAGGTCTGGGCAAGACGGCGGAAGAGTAAGACGCGGAGATCACCTTCCTTCCCACAGATACATTAGAAATACATCTACACGTGGAACAACTCCTACAGAACACCCACTGAACGCTGGCAGAAGACGTCAGACCTCCAAAAAGGCAAGAAACTCCCCATGTACCTGGGGAGGGCCAAAGAAAAAAGAAACAACAGAGACAAAAGAATAGGGACGGGACCTGCACCAGGGGGAGGGAGCTGTGAAGGAGGAAAGGTTTCCATGCACTAGAAGCCCCTTCGTGGGCGGAGACTGCAGGTGGCAGAGGGGGGAAGCTTCAGAGCCACGGAGGAGAGCGCAGCCACAGGGGTGCGGAGGGCAAAGCGGAGGGACTCCCGCACGGAGGCTCGGCGCCGAGCAGCACTCACCAGCCCGAGAGGCTTGTCTGCTCCCCCGCCGGGGCGGGCGGGGCTGGGAGCTGAGGCTCGGGCTTCAGTCGGATCGCAGGAAGAGGACTGGGGTTGGCGGCGAGAACACAGCCTGAAGGGGCTAGTGCGCCACAGCTGGCAGAGAGGGAGTCCGGGAAAAGGTCTGCAGATGCCGAACAGGCAAGAGACTTTTTCTTACCTCTTTGTTGCCTGGTGCGCGAGGGGAGGGGATTCAGAGCGCCGCCCAAACGAGCTCCAGAGACGGGTGCAAGCCGCGGCGATCAGCACAGACCCCAGAGACGGGCATGAGATGCTAAGGTTGCTGCTGCCGCCACCAAGAAGCCTGTGTGCGAGCCCAGGTCACTCTCCACACCGCCCCTCCCGGGAGCCTGTGCAGCCCGCCACTGCCAGGCTCCCGTGATCCAGGGACAACTTCCCCGGGAGAACTCACGGCACGCCTCACGCTGCTGCAAAGTCACGACGCCTCTGACGCTGCAGGCTCGCCCCGCCTCCTCCGTACCCCTCCCTCCCCCCCCCCAAGGCCTGAGTGAGCCAGAGCCCCCGAAGCAGCTGCTCCTTTAACCCCGTCCTGTCATAGCAAAGAACAGACGCCCTCAGGCGACCTACATGCAGAGGCGGGTCCAAATCCAAAGCTGAACCGCAGGAGCTGTACGAACAAAGAAGAGAATGGGAAATCTCTCCCAGCAGCCTCAGGAGCAGCGGATTAAATCTCCACAAACAACTGGATGTACCTGCATCTGTGGAATACCTGAACAGACAACGAATCATCCCAAATTCAGGAGGTGGACTTTGGGAGCAGGATATATTAATTTGTCCCCTTTTCCTTTTTTTGTGAGTGTATATGTGTATGCTTCTGGGTGAGATTTTGTCTGTATAGCTTTGGTTTAACCATCTGTCCTAGGGTTCGGTCCGTCCATGTTTTTTTTTTTTTTTTTACTTAAAAAATTTTTTTTCTTAATAAATGTTTTCTTAATAATTTTTTCCTTATTTTCTATTTGTAAAAATTAAAAAAAAATTTTTCTTAATAAGTTTTTTCATATTTTTTATTTTAAAAAAATAAAAAAATTTTCTTAATAAACTTTTTTCTTAATTTTTTTCTTATTTTTATTATAAAAAAATAATAAATTTATTTTAAAAAATTTAAAAAAAATTTTCTTAATAAATTTTTCCTTAATAATTTTTTTTCTTACTTTATATTATAATAGCGTTATTTTATTTTATTTTATCCCCTTTCTTTCTTTCTTTCTTTCTTTCTTTCTTTCTTTCTTTCTTTCTATTTTTTCTCCCTTTTATTCTGAGCCGTATGGATGAAAGGCTCTTGGTGCTCCAGCCAGACATCAGGGCTGTGCCTCTGAGGTGGGAGAGCCAACTTCAGGACACTGGTCCACAAGAGACCTCCCAGCTCCACGTAATACCAAATGGCGAAAATCTCTCAGAGCTCTCCATCTCAACATCAAGACCCAGCTTCACTCAATGACCAGCAAGCTACAGTGCTGGACACCCTATGCCAAACAACTAGCAAGACAGGAACACAGCCCCATCCATTAGCAGAGAGGCTGCCTAAAATCATAATAAGGCCACAGACACCCAAAAACACACCAAAAGACGTGGCCTTGCCCACCAGAAAGACAAGATCCAGCCTCATCCACCAGAACACAGACACTAGTCCCCTCCACCAGGAAGCCTACACAACCCACTGAACCAACCTTAGCCACTGGGGACAGATACCAAAAACAATGGGAACTATGAACCTGCAGCCTGTGAAAAGGAGACCCCAAACACAGTAAGATAAGCAAAATGAGAAGACAGAAAAACACACAGCAGATGAAGGAGCAGGGTCAAAACACACCACACCTAACAAATGAAGAGGAAATAGGCAGTCTACCTGAAAAAGAATTCAGAATAATGATAGTAAAGATGATCCAAAATCTTGGAAATAGAATAGACAAAATGCAAGAAACATTTAACAAGGACGTAGAAGAACTAAAGAGGAACCAAGCAAAGATGAAAAACACAATAAATGAAATTAAAAATACTCTAGATGGGATCAATAGCAGAATAACTGAGGCAGAAGAATGAATAAGTGACCTGGAAGATAAAATGGTGGAAATAACTACTGCAGAGCAGGTTAAAGAAAAAAGAATGAAAAGAACTGAGGACAGTCTCAGAGACCTCTGGGACAACATTAAACACGCCAACATTCGAATAATAAGGGTCCCAGAAGAAGAAAAGAAAAAGAAAGGGACTGAGAAAATATTTGAAGAGATTATAGTTGAAAACTTCCCCAATATGGGAAAAGAAATAGTTAATCAAATCCTGGAAGCAGAGAGAGTCCCATACAGGATAAATCCAAGGAGAAACACGCCAAGACACATATTAATCAAACTATCAAAAATTAAATATAAAGAAAACATATTAAAAGCAGCAAGGGAAAAACAAACACAAATAACACACAAGGGAATCCCCATCAGGTTAACAGCTGAACTTTCAGCAGAAACTCTGCAAGCCAGAAGGGAGTGGCAGTATATACTTAAAGTGATGAAGGAGAAAAACCTACATCCAAGATTACTCTACCCAGCAAGGATCTCATTCAGATTTGATGGAGAAATTAAAACCTTTACAGACAAGCAAAAGCTGAGAGAGTTCAGCACCACCAAACCAGCTTTACAACAAATGCTAAAGGAACTTCTCTAGGCAAGAAACCCAAGAGAAGGAAAACGCCTACAATAACAAACCCAAAATATTTAAGAAAATGGGAAAAGGAATATACATATTGATAATTACCTTAAATGTAAATGGATTAAATGCTCCCACCAAAAGACACAGACTGGCTGAATGGATAAAAAAACAAGACCCATATATATGCTGTCTACAAGAGACCCACTTCAGACCTAGAGACACATACAGACTGAAAGTGAGGGGATGGAAAAAGATATTCCATGCAAATGGAAATCAAAAGAAAGCTGGAGTAGCAATTCTTATATCAGACAAAATAGACTTTAAAATAAAGACTATTACAAGAGACAAAGAAGGACACTATATAATGATCAAGGGATCGATACAAGAGGAAGGTATAACAATTGTAAATATTTATGCATCCAACATAGGATCACCTCAATACATAAGGAAAATACTAAAAGCCATAAAAGGGGAAATTGACAGCAACACAATCATAGTAGGGGAGTTTAACACCCCACTTTCACCAATGGACAGATCATCCAAAATGAAAATAAATAAGGAAACACAAGCTTTAACTGATACATTAAACAAGATGGACTTAATTGATATTTATAGGACATTCCACCCAAAAACAACAGAATACACATTTTTCTCAGGTGCTCATGGAACATTATCCAGGATAGATCATATCTTGGGTCACAAATCAAGCCTTGGTAAATTTACGAAAATTGAAATTGTATCAAGTATCTTTTCCAACCACAACGCTATGAAACTAGATATCAATTACAGGAAAAGATCTGTAAAAAATAAAAACACATGGAGGCTACACAATACACTAATTAATAACCAAGTGATCACTGAAGAAATCAAAGGGGAAATCAAAATATACCTAGAAACAAATGACAATGGAGACACGACGACCCTAAAACTATGGGACGCAGCAAAAGCAGTGCTAAGAGGGAAGTTTATAGCAATACAAGCCTACCTCAAGTAACAGGAAACATCTCGAATAAATAACCTAACCTTGCATCTGAAGCAATTAGAGAAAGAAGAACAAAAAAACCCCAAAGCTAGCAGAAGGAAAGAAATCATAAAGATCAGATCAGAAATAAATGAAAAAGAAATGAAGGAAACAATAGCAAAGATCAATGAAACTAAAAGCTGGTTCTTTGAGAAGATAAACAAAATTGATACACCATTAGCCAGACTCATCAAGAAAAAAAGGGAGAAGACTCAAATCAATACAATTGGAAATGAAAAAGGAGAAGTAACCACTGACACTGCAGAAATACAAACGATTATGAGAGATTACTACAAGCAACTCTATGCCAATAAAATGGACAACCTGGAAAAATGGACAGTTTCTTAGAAATGCACAACCTGCCGAGACTGAACCAGGAAGAAATAGAAAATATAAACAGACCAATCACAAGCACTGAAATTGAAACTGTGATTAAAAATCTTCCAACAAACAAAAGCCCAGGACCAGATGGCTTCACAGGGGAATTCTATCAAAGATTTAGAGAAGAGATAACACCTATCCTTCTCAAACTCTTCCAAAATATTGCAGAGGGAGGAACACTCCCAAACTCATTCTATGAGGCCACCATCACCCTGATACCAAAACCAGACAAAGATGTCACAAAGAAAGAAAACTACAGGCCCATATCACTGATGAACATAGATGCAAAAATCCTCAACAAAATACTAGCAAACAGAATCCAACAGCACATTGAAAGGATCATACACCATGATCAAGTGGGGTTTATTCCAGGAATGCAAGGATTCTTCAATATACGCAAATCAATCAACGTGATATATCATATTAACAAATTGAAGGAGAAAAACCATATGATCATCTCAATAGATGCAGAGAAAGCTTTTGACAAAAATCAACACCCATTTATGGTAAAAGCCCTGCAGGAAGTAGGCATAGAGGGAACTTTCCTCAGCATAATAAAGGCCATATAGGACAAACCCACAGCCAACATTGTCCTCAATGGTGAAAAACTGAAACCATTTTCACTAAGATCAGGAACAAGACAAGGTTGCCCAGTCTCACCACTATTATTCAACATAGTTTTGGAAGTGTTAGCCACAGCAATCAGAGAAGATAAAGAAATAAAAGGAATCCAAATCTGAAAAGAAGAAGTAAAGCTGTCACTGTTTGCAGCTGACATCATACTATACATAGAGAATCGTAAAGATGCTACCAGAAAACTAGTAGAGCTAATCAATGAATTTGGTAAAGTAGCAGGATATAAAATTAATGCACAGAAATCTCTTGCATTCTTATACACTAATGATGAAAAATCTGAAAGTGAAATTAAGAAAACACTCCCGTTTACCATTGCAACAAAAAGAATAAAATATCTAGGAATAAACCTACCTAAGGAGACAAAAGACCTGTATGCAGAAAATTATAAGACACTGATGAAATAAATTAAAGATGATACAAATAGATGGAGAGATATACCATGTTCTTGGATTGGAAGAATCAACATTGTGAAAATGACTCTACTACCCAAAGCAATCTACAGATTCAATGCAATCCCTATCAAACTACCACTGGCATTTTTCACAGAACTAGAACAAGAAATTTCACAATTTGTATGGAAACACAAAAGACCCCGAATAGCCAAAGCAATCTTGAGAACGAAAAATGGAGCTGGAGGAATCAGGCTCCCTGACTTCAGACTATAGTACAAAGCTACAGTAATCAAGACAGTTTGGTACTGGCACAAAAACAGAAATATAGATCAATGGAACAGGATAGAAAGCCCAGAGATAAACCCACACACATATGGTCACCTTATCTTTGATAAAGGAGGCAAGCATATACAGTGGAGAAAAGACAGCCTCTTCAATAAGTGGTGCTGGGAAAACTGGAGAGGTACATTGAAAAGTATGAAATTAGAACACTCCCTGGCACCATACACAAAAATAAACTGAAAATGGATTAAAGACCTAAGTGTAAGGCCAGACACTATCAAACTCTTAGAGGAAAACATAGGCAGAACACTCTATGACATAAATCACAGCAAGAACCTTTTTGACCCCCCTCCTAGAGAAATGGAAATAAAAACACAAATAAACAAATGGGACCTAATGAAACTTAAAAGCTTTTGCACAACAAAGGGAACCATAAACAAGACCAAAAGACAACCCTCAGAATGGGAGAAAATATTTGCAAATGAAGCAACTGACAAAAGTTTAATCTCCAAGATTTACAAGCAGCTCATGCAGCTCAATAACAAAAAAACAAACAACCCAATCCAAAAATGGGCAGAACACGTAAACAGATATTTCTCCAAAGAAGATATACAGATTGTCAACAGAGACATGAAAGAATCCTCAACATCATTAATCATTAGAGAAATGCAAATCAAAACTACAATGAGATATCAGCTCACACCAGTCAGAGTGGCCATCATCAAAATATCTAGAAACAATTAATGCTGGAGAGGGTGTGGAGAAAAGGGAACACTCTTGCACTGTTGGTGGGAATATAAATTGATACAGCCACTATGGAGAACATTATGGAGGTTCCTTAAAAAACTAAAAATAGAACTACCATACGACCCAGCAATCCCACTACTGGGCATATACCCTGAGACAACCATAATTCAAAAAGAGTCATGTATCAAAATATTCATTGCAGCTCTATTTACAATAGCCAGGACATGGAAGCAACCTAAGTGTCCATCATCGGATGAATGGATAAAGAAGATGTGGCACATATATACAATGGAATATTACTCAGCCATAAAAAGAAATGAAATGGAGGTATTTGTAATGAGGTGGATGGAGTTAGAGTCTGTCATACAGAGTGAAGTAAGTCAGAAAGAGAAAAACAAATACAGTATGCTAACACATATATATGGAATCTAACGAAAAAAAAAAAAAAAGTCATGAAGAACCTAGTGGCAAGATGGGAATAAAGAGACAGACCTACTAGAGAATGGACTTGAGGATATGGGGAAGGGGAGGGGTAAGATGTGACAGGGTGAGAGAGTGGCATGGACATATATACACTACCAAATGTAAAATAGATAGCTAGTGGGAAGCAGCCGCATAGCACAGGGAGATCAGCTCGGTGCTTTGTGAACACCTAGAGGGGGGGATAGGGAGGGTGGGAGGGAGGGAGATGCAAGAGGGAAGAGATATGGGAACATATGTATATGTATAACTGATTCACTTTGTTATAAAGCAGAAACTAACACACCATTGTAAAGCAATTATACTCCAATAAAGATGTTTAAAAATAAAAAATTGTATGTGGCATTTCTAGATATTTGCAGTGGAAAGAGTTTCTGGCTGTCTATTTAACAAGTTGCTAGAACTAAAAGTTTTTATTTGAATATTATTAAATATTTAAACATTTTTCTAGTTTTTTCTACACAAGTTTGTCTATTGAGATTATTTCATGGGGGCAATTTGGCAATATGTGCTTCACACGAAATATCCCAATTCTTTTAGATTTCCAAATTTCCTGTTATAGAGTTATATATTATTAAATATTGAAAATATTAAGATTTATCAAGAGCTTGCCATGTTTTAGACACTATTCCAAGCACCAGGGGCAATAAACCAAATAGTCATTTCCTCTGCACTCACTCAGTTTACATTCTAGTGGAAAATTCATAATATAATCTAAAATATAAAACATCACTATTGATTTAAAAGTAGAGATAAACTATCTCACAAAAATATTTGGAAATAGGCAAAAGCTATGGCAAAAATGCAACTATAAAGGCAGGGACCCAACACTATTTTATTAATCTGCCATCTTTAATATGGTGCCATTTTTGATGACGATGATGATTTGATGATGGGGTTTTTCTCACACTTGTTGCTTTGTGCTGTCACACGGCTGCCACAGTGTAAGGCAAGTTCAAGAAAGGAAGAAGGGGGGCTTCCCTGGTGGCGCAGTGGTTGAGAATCTGCCTGCCAATGCAGGGGACACGGGTTCTAGCCCTGGTCTGGGGAGATCCCACATGCCAGGGAGCAACTGGGCCCGTGAGCCACAATTACTGAGCCTGCGCGTCTGGAGCCTGTGCTCTGCAACAAGAGAGGCCGCGATATCAAGAGGCCCGCGCACCGCGATGAAGAGTGGCCCCCACTTGCCGCAACTAGAGAAAGCCCTCGCACAGAAACGAAGACCCAACACAGCCATAAATAAATAAATAAATAAATAAAATTAAAATAAAACACTGCTGGATCTGATTTGCCAATATTAAAAAAAAAAAAAAAAAGAAAGGAAGAAGGGGACAAATGTAAAACCATTAACTCTTCTCACACTTCTTTTTCTTTCTTTTAAATGTGAAATATTCTTTCTAGAAGCCCTTCATCAGCCATTTCCTTATGTCTTCTTGTCCAGAATTCTCTCAGTTCTAACTCAAAGGAGGAAAAAATACTGAGCATCAGGCAGAAAAGAATTGTCAACAACAATTTAAGGCATAAGTTGGCACATTCTTTTTTATTATTAATTTTTATTGGTGTAGAGTTGATTTACATTGCTGTATTAGTTTTTGCTGTACAGCAAAATGAATCAGTCAATATATATATATTATATATATATCTCCACTCTTTTTTAGCTTCTTTTCCCGTATAGGTCATTACAGATTATTGAGTAGAGGTCCCTTTGCTATAAAGTAGGTTCTTATTAGTTATCTATTTTATATATAGTAGTGTGTATATGTCAATCTCAATCTCCCAATTTATCCCTTGCCCCATTCCCCACTGGTAACCATAAGTTTGTTTTAAATGTCTGTGAGTCTATTTCTGTTTTGTAAATACGTTCATTTGCACGATTTTTTTAGATTCCACATATAAACGTTATCATATGATATTTATTTTTCTCTGTCTGACTTATTTCACTCAGTGTAACAGTCTCTAGGTCTGGGCAGAGAGTAGTATTTTGAGCTCTATAAGTTAAACGGACTCTATTGCAGCTGCTAGGGTAATGTGAAAGAAGCCACAGACAGTGCATAAATAAAGGAGCAAGGCTGCAGGCCGGCCAAAGTGTGTCTATAAAAGCAGGGGATGGGCCAGATTTGGCCCTTAGGATTTGCAGTTTTGAACTGATCATTATTCCTTCGCTGAGAGGAAGTAAATTGTTTGAAAGAGGAAATAAAAAGGAAGAAAGGAAGGAAAGAAGACAGGAAGGAAGGAAGGGAAGAGGAAGGAAGAAGTGATCTTTTCTGTCAAGGAAGAACAGGGTATTAGGTGGGGAGGGAATGACCACAAGTGATAAATTTGAATTTATTTATTTTTAGTTTTGGCTTTTTTAAGGCAATAGCATTAAAGACCATACATTTTAATTTCTCATTGTGAGTAAACATTTTTGCATGAATTTTTCCCGTTTTCATAGCTTTCCAGGTCATTTAAATTTTTGAGTTTTATTCATGTATTTATTTATTTTTGATGTAAGTTATTTAGGAAAGAACTCTTTCATATCAAATAGCAAGATTCTTTGTTCTGAATCTTACCACTTATTTTTAATTAGAATATGTTATGATCAGATAATGTGTCTTGTAAATGTTAGCTTTGGATATGGTCTAAAGGTTTCATTGTAAACAAGTACATAAAATATTTAAATTATTTGTAAAGGTTGCATACGCATGCACCAAAAAAGAAAATATATTGTTACATGTGTGAGTGTAGATATATATAAAAATTATACATATATGTAAACCTATTCTACTAAATTCTAAATCTTCCTACTAAAATAGAAACTGTTCCACATGAACTTCAGCTACATGATATTTATGAAAAACATCTTAAAATTAAGTGAGAAAAAGTTGACATATATGTATATGTGCATTATGTTTGTTTCACTTGCACTCAATCGCATTCATTCTATCCTCCTCTGCTATAAATGACTGGAAAGATAAAAACACATTTTCCTGTCTCTTTAGTAGCTAGGAATAGCTACTGTAAATATGGCACAATGGTACACAATTTGGAAGTGAGGCAGGTGTCACCTTGTTGCATTCTTGCATTATATCATTTGTATAATGGTATAAAAATGTCCTTATATAACTCTCTATCCTGTTTAGTTCCTTATCTATTGCTTTCTTTTCACTTTCCTCATCTATCTCTATCATAGTCCAAAGCAGAAAATCATTGTTGATTTGATGAATATACATGATTGGAAGGGTTGGGTGGGGGAAGACTTACCATTAGACTGTTGTTTCTGGGGTTATCTGACCCTAGTGACCATCTGGAATCTAGGAAACTTCTGCTGTTTCTACATTCACCACTGCTACTTTATGCTTCTAATCCTAGTGTAGGTATTGGAATTAGAGCCCAGTAACCACAAATACAACCATCAAATTTGTTTGCCAGACACCACTGCTGCAGGGAGATGGCACCTACCTCACTTAATTCTGTACCATCGCACCTCATTCACAGAAGCTGTATTACACAGGACTTTAACTGAAAGAGACGATGGAAATGTGTTTTTTCCTTCCAGTCATGGCTACACCAGGAGCGAATAGATGGACGGGATTGGGGGTGAATGAAACAAGTGACCCCTACTGCCCATGTTCCTTACATCCAAACTTTATTTATTACATCATTTAAGATGTTTCTTATAATGGTCATAGCTGGACTTATTTTATTTTATTTTTTTTAGCTTAATCTGACAATTTTTTTCTTTCATTAGGAAAATTAGTCTTTGCATTTTGGAAACAATAAGGTAAATTGACATTATTTCTTTCATGTTATATTATGCATAAGATGACTTGAATGAACATGTTATTCTCTTCTTCCCTTTGCCTTTTTTGGGTGACATATTCAAGCTACCATTTTTCTCAGTTTGCGAGTCTTATTCCTTTAATATGAAAACAAGCCACCAACTATTTCCCCACTAATAGTTTGCCTGTCTCCCCTCACAGTATGATTTATCCTTGTGAAGATGACTGTTTTCTCTTGCTCCTCATCTCCAGATGAGACTCTTAGGGTTTTAAATTCTCCTTTTTTTTTCTCTTTGTCCTTTCCCCTTATACTTTTTCTTCCTTTTCTTGTTCTTCTATTCCTCCCTCTCTTTTCTCCCATCACCTACTTAACTCCAACTCCGTGTGTTCAGCTGAGATGGTGAAGTACTTTTAGTTCCAGAATTGGTATCTAGCACTTATATTAGACATTCTATTACAAGTCATTTAGATGAAATAATAGAAAGATTCTCCTTTAAGAATCTCCACTTGACCCTTATGTGGCCCATTCTTAGGGAGCATGTTGTTCATTTGGATTTTGTAGTAGCTGGATAGATTGATAGCATTCATTGATCATCACTGCTTCCTTTCCTCTAAATACACATTATTGAAATACTTGACCATAAATATAGAGTCAAGTGAGAAACATATGCTTAGGATATTGACTCTAAGTAAGTAAAAAACCCAGAAACAAGAATATTTTAAATAAATATATGAATTGGGAATAAAGGAATGACAGAGTTGGAAGAAAACAATTGGCAATATAATGGGAGAAGGCAGGTCTTGAGTTCTTTTTAATAGATGTTTTCTTCCAGGGATACGGAGGTTAATGAATGACACTGTCAGAGGGTTTATGAGTTTGATGAGATGTGGAATAATTTGGTTTGGAGGGAATTATCAAGAAAATTATTTGTAAAAATGTTTTGGAAATTATAAGATGATATAAAAAATACAATAATATTTAATCTCCTTCCCTCTTTCCCTTTTTGCTTTTCTTCATCTTTGTTTTCCAATCTTACTAGCATTACTTTAATTTAATCATTGCATTGTTAGAGTAAAATAACAATACTGACATTTAGTTATCAGTCTGAAGATCAGTTTGTGCTTTGATAGTTTAACATTTACTAAACATTAAGTTTTGAAAATGACTTATAAACATATCACATGACACAAAATAGAAATGCAACTATGAAATATAAACTTCAACATGTATTATCATTCTGACATAAATTATTAACACCAAAATACACAAAATAGAAACATCGTATAAATGAAGACTATTTAATGTTATTAAATTTTAAATGATATGATATTATGTAACTTTACAGTGATACTTGGATATAAATTTGTCATTTTTATCCTAAGCAGATCTAAAGCATATTTTTTACTAGTTTTCTAGCTGCTGAAAAAGTTCTTTTTTACTGTAGATGAGTCTTTATGAAGAATTAGTCATAATCTAATAATTCTAAATACAGTCCACTTCACTTTTTCATTTTCAAATACCAAATTTTGCTTGATACTTTTGAGATCTGCAAGTTCATTATGTATAGATGGATATTTCAAAGTAGAACTAATTATATCATTTTTAATACCATCACATTAATTTTTAACTTAAGAAAGTCTTTACACTTGAGAAATAATTATTCTTGTAATTCACTCTTTAATAACTTTTATTCTTTTTTTTGAAAATTCTGAACATATAAGACAATGCACATTTGCTTGATACACAGTTTTAATGTGTACATCTCAATTAGTAAATTTGTTTCACATATTTTGAATATATAGAAATAATGGAATTTTATGTTAAAATGTATGGGCGCTGTATAAACCACAGTGCATACTGAAATATGGGATTTAAAAATATATAATATAGTCATTATATTCAGTATTATGATCATCATTGCTATTTGATATTTTTAAGAATTTTTTAAACAACAGGCTGAAGGAGATTATGACTGAGGTATACAGCCTCTTTAAAGAAGAAAAGGTAGTCAGAAATTCAATTACAAAAAGGATTGTAAAATTAGACACAATTAGTCTTTGCTAAAATAGACATTGATAATCAATCTTTCTCTCTCTCATCTCTCTCTATCACTCTATCATCTCTCTATCTATCTGTTTATCATTTTTACACTGATTTTTCTCTATTTTTGTCTGAAGACAAAGCATGGGGAGACAGGATTGACCAAGATGGTGGAAGAGTAGGAGGACGTGGAGTTCATCTCTCCCCATGGATGCATCAGGAATACACCTATAGATGCAATAATTCTCCCAGAACACCGGCTGAAAACTATCAGAAGACCTTGGACACAACAAAGGACTATAAAGATCCCTGTGTAACTGGGAAGGATGGAAAAAAGAAGGGAGAAGGAGGAGGAGGGGAAGCAGGATGGGGCCTGAACTCTGGGGCGGGGGAGCTGAAGCAGAGGAGAGATTCCTGAATTCAGGGAAACCCCCTCTCCAGTGGGGAAATTGACTGGGACAAAAGGGAAGCATTTGAGGCTGTCAGAAGAGGGTGAAGTGGCTGATCTGTGGCAGACAGGACAGAGTGAGAACTACACAGATGGTCCGTACCACAGCCCTACGTGGCCCAGACTGAGACGCATGTTCACAGGTGTGCAAGGAGGCTGGGAGCTGTAGTGTGGGGACTGGAGAACAGGTCCAGAGCGAGAACTGCTGTTGGCGGTGGGGAGAGGGACTGAGGGGATGGGAGGGAGGAAATCCACAGCAGGGAGCGCCTACAGAGGAAGACTGGACTGCCATGGACACAGGCGCTACGGCTGAGTCACACGCACGGGGAGGAGCCACTATGGTAGTCTCTCTCTCCACATACTGGCACCTGCCGACGACAATAAAAGAAGCCCACTCAGGGCTGGCTCTTGTGTGCTGGCTGCTGAGCAATAAAAAAAAGGCCCTCTCAGCGCTGGCCCTCATGTGCCTGCTGCCAGGCACCAGAAAAGCCCCTCACTAGGGCCATATCTCTTACGCCTGTGGCCTCAGGCTTCCCTGCACATTTGGCACTGCTGGGGCTCCCGCGATCCAAGCAGTCATACCACCTATGCGCCTGTCCTCACTGGGGCAGACCCAAGAGCTCCAAGGCAGCCTCAGGACCAGACTCCTGTGGGTGGACCACACGCAGAGGTGGGGATAAAGCCAAAGCTGAACCCCAGGGATGGGGCGACTAAGGAAGAGAATCGAAAATCTTTCCATCAGCTGTACAAGCTGCAGATTAAATCCCTGTAATTGGCTGGGTAGACCCTGCCTCTATGGAATATCTGAGTAGACAATGAGTGTTTCCACAAGTGAAAATGGTCTAGCTGTGGCAGCTGTGGACTTTGTGGGCAGCAGACGCAGGAGTTGGGCCAGATCAGAGTCTGAGTGGTCCCCACAAGACCCACAGCAGGTGCAGAGACCAGCCCAGAGGCAGAGGAGGGCCTCCTGGGGAGGCGGAGGGGGGTTTGGCTCATGGCGTGTGCAAAAAGGAGAAGTAACAACTGACAGTGCAGAAAATCATGAAAGATTACTACAAGCAACTATATGCCAATAAAATGGTCAACCTGGAAGGAATGGACAACTTCTTAGAAAAGCACAACCTTCTGAGACTGAACAAGGAAGAAATGGAAAATATAAACAGACCAATCCAAAGCACTGAAGTTGAAACTGACAGTAAAAATCTTCCAAAAAACAAAGCCTGGGACCTGATGGCTTCACAGGTGAATTCTATCAAACATTTAGAGAAGAGCTAACACCTATCCTTCTCAAACTCTTCCAAAATATAGCAGAGGGAGGAACACTCCCAAACTCATTCTACGAGGCCACCATCACCCTGATACCAAACCCAGACAAAGATGTCACAAAAAAAGAAAATTACAGGTCAATATCACTGATGAACATAGATGCAAAAATCCTCAACAAAATGCCAGCAAACAGAATCCAACAGCACATTAAAAGGATCATACACCATGATCAAGTGGGGTTTATCCAAGTTATGCAAGGATTCTTCAATATAAACAAATCAATCAATGTGATAAATCATATTAACAAATTGAAGGATGAAAACCATATTATAAACTCAATAGATGCAGAACAAATTTTTTGACAAAATTCAACACCGATTTATGATAAAAACCCACCAGAAAGTGGGCATAGAGGGAACTTACCTCAACATAATAAAGGCCATATATGACCAAACTGCCGACAACATTATTCTCAAAGGTGAAATAATGAAACCATTTCCACTAAGATCAGGAACAAGACAAGGTTCCCCACTCTCACAACTATTATTCAACATAGTTTTGGAAGTGTTAGCCACAGCAATCAGAGAAGAAAAGAAATAAAAGGACCAAATAGTAAAAGAAGAAGTAAAACTGTCATTTTTGCAGATGGCATGATACTATACATAGAGAATCCAAAATTCTACCAGGAAACTAGGAGAGCTAATCAATGAATTTGGTAAAGTGGCAGGATGCAAAATTAATGCACAGAAATCTCTTGCATTCCTATGCACTAATGATGAAAAATCTGAAAAAGAAATTAATGAAACCCTCCCATTTACCACTGCAACAAAAAGATTAAAATACCTAGGAATAAATCTACCTAAGGAGACAAAAGACCTGTATACAGAAAACTATAAGACACTGAAGAAAGAAATTAAAGATGATACAAACAGATGGAGAGATGTACCATGTTCTTGGATTGGAAGAATCAACATTGTGAAAATGACTATACTACCCAAAGCAATCTACAGATTCAATGCAATCCCTATCAAACTACCACTGGCATTTTTCATAGAACTAGAACAAAAAAATTCACAATTTGTATGGCAACACAAAATACCTGAACAGCTAAAGGAATCTTGAGAAAGAAAAACGGAGCTCGAGGAATCAGGCTCCCTGACTTCAGACTATACTACAAATCTACAGTAATCCAGACAGTATGGTACTGGCACAAACACAGAAATATAGATCAATGAAACAGGATTGAAAGGCCAGATATAAACCCACACACATATGGTCACTTTATCTTTGGTAAAGGAGGTAAGAATATATAATGGAGAAAAGACAGCCTCTTCAACATGTGGTGCTGGGAAAACTGCACAGCTACATATAAAAGAAAGAAATTAGAACACTCCCTAACACCATACACAAAAATAAACTCAAAATGGATTAAAGACCTAAATGTAAGGTCTAAAATTTATAGTGTGTTGCCATTTATTAATATTCATTTTTATCAGTAATGATGTTGATTGTCTAATATCTTGGATAATCGAATTTGCAAAGGTAACTGAAAAGTTTCAATATTCTTCATATGACACACCATATAATTCATTCAATTTTTATATGAAATTAATTTAAATAATTACTAGAATTTCTATAAGAGTATCAGAGTCCAATTCTTTAACATTAGGCTAAATTAATATTATTCTCAAATGAATTCCACAAATATTTCATATAATCCAATGCCAGCATTTTGTTCTTTTTACATGTCATTGAATTTTCTAATTGCAATATAGAGACAAATTGAGATCAATTAGCAATATATTTATTCCTGTTCAGGATAATAAATAAAATATCTTTTTCAACAGAACAATTTTATACAATTTAAATACTAAAAATCTGTAGTGGTCTTCAGATTCTATAATAAAATATGCATTTATAATTCTTATCTATAAGATAGTAACAAGGGTAACATATAAAAAGAAACAAAATTTAAATGACTAAACACCAACATAAATTACAGGATACTCTGTTTGCAATAGTCTGTAATAATTCTTACAGTCATTTATATGTTTAAAAAATGCATTCTATAGCTTGATGTCATATTAATGAAAAATCGTTAGTCATTTTATGAAAGAACATATCATCTTTGTTCCTATATGTGTTTACAGAATTTACACTATATGTTTACCATCGCTACTGCTGCTGTGAAAACTTCATTTATATACTGGAAGCAATCATCTGAAATTCAGTTACATTTTCATAATATTTTTTAAACTTGACTTCCGTTTTCTTTATACTTACCATGTGTCCATAATGCTATTAAAGCTGTTCAAAATACTGTGATACCAGGAGAGAAAATACATAAACACACAATAGAAACAAGTTATAGAAGCACTTTTGGATAAATAATTTACATACGCTTACATTCAAAAAAGTCCTCATTTTCTTTTATTTTACACATTTCTTATAACTATTATTGAAAAGTATGTATATCACTGAAGATGTTACTCAATTTATCTATCCTAAAATAATTCTAAAAGTTAAACAGAATGGCATGCACAATGAATTTTTATTTTACAGATGCTTGTAATATGTTCACGAGAGTATAGTTTTGTAGAGATATGCCCTCAACCTCAGTTGATAATGAATTATTTAACAGAATCAATATTTTATTGGAATTGAATATCAAGACTAAATACCACACAGATAATGTACTAGGTTTTCTCTCATAAACCAGTGCATTCAGAATGAAAGGGGTCACTGAAGCCAGAAATATCAACCCCATTCTGAGGAGGAACAACAGATATAAGAATTATGGGAGAATAGACATTTGCAAATACCTATCATAGTGATCATTTGTCTTGTTTGTGGTCATCCAACATATGTAACTACTTACCCTTCTCATTGATATTTCCCACAGTATGTGTCTCATCTTCCTAAAATTAAAGCCAGAGAATTATCTTAACATGACAATTATCTTAACCTTTGCAGGTAGAGTAGATTTCAGCAATCACATGCATATCCGTAAGAATTAACACTTAATGTTTCAAAAAAGAGAACTGAAGCAATTGATGCCGCATCAGTTGGCTTCTTTACTTCCAGGCAGATTTAACTTATCCTCAGGAATCATATTTAATCTACATATTTATGTCTTACAAATAATGTTTTACAATTTTTAACAAATAAGGGAAATTTTATCAAATTTGTTTTTAGCCATATAATAAATTTTGCTCCATGGTGCCTTTGTTACTACCTTACAGATAAAAGTTATAATTGTTTATTTTATGGTAGAACTTGAGGAACACTATAGACATTTATTATAAATGATCAGAGAAACCAAGGTCCAGGACAAGGAAAATATGTCAGAAATAATTTTACCTGGACAATTCTTATACTATTTAGCATGTCCAAATACAACATTTGGACATAATTTAATTTAAATTTTTTTTTAAAACTTGCTGCAAAATATATTCTATTCAACATTCTAAACAAAGGCAAACATTTTGCTGATTCAATTTTATTACCAATGGATTGCAATTAAGAATTCAATAACTTGTTGGAAGAAGAACCAAATGCTGATATTTGATTATAAAAAATATACAAGAAATTTTATTTAGTGTAATTTTATTCTGAAAATTATTGAATAAATGAGATATGGAATCCTTGCTTACATTCTAACAAATTTTAAATAAATAATGTGAGAATTAAATAGCATTATGTGACATGTCTTATGGAAAACATAGAATCTTCTCAGTTGCCCTTGTACCTTGGATTATTAGAAAATTAACACACTAACATTGAAAATAAATACAACTATTAAAAGAAAGACAATGTAATGATGCATTTTAATTCAATATTATTCTCTGTATCAGCACTGTCCAATAGAAATGGAATGTGAGCCATGAATATGAGCTACATACATAATTTTAAACTTTACAGTAACCATGTTAAAATGGTACAATGACTCAGATTATGTTAATATTAATGATATTTTAATATATCCAAAATATTTTCCTTTTAGAGTGTCATCAATATAAAATATTAGAGATTTCACATTTATTTTGTTAGGCCTTCTAAATATACGGTGTGTTTTACATTTTCAGCACATCTCAATTCAGACTACACATATTTAAACCCAATAGCATCAAGTGCCTAGTGTCTGCTATTTTAGTCAGAGTAGCTTTTGCTGAGGAAGGCAACACCTTCATTAATTGTACACCTATGTCCCTACTCATATGTGTGCATTATTTAGTTATCAAATTACTGGAGCAAAGGGAAATGTTTCTGGAGTAAAAAAATATATATATATGAAAGGGTTTAAGGAGAATAGAGAGGAATAAATTACCTCTGTTCCCCACAGAATCACCTGGTTTTACCTTGAGCCCACACTAATAGAGGGTTAGCTGCAGAAGCTGTTGGAAAATTTTGGTGAAAATCAGGACTCAGCAAGCAGGCCTAACAGAGAATTATGAGGGAGCGAGTCTCTCCGGTTCTGCACAGGACTCATTACTCTCCAGAGCTCTGAGTAAAGGAAGCTATGGAGTGTGAAGGAATTCCATCATAACTGTGGACAAAGCTTTCTCTTCAGGAGAACCAGAGAGACTTTTTGAGATATTTTATAAACAAAGCAGATAACAAAAAAATGGGAGCAGGAGTAGAAAAGCAGGAATAGGACAGACATCGAATGCGGACTCTGACATATTTGTCGAGGAGATATTGGTAAGGAATTCTTTGGGACTGCCCCCAAAAATGAGGCATTTGGTGTGGGAGTCTAGAAGGTAGAAATCTTGCTACTAAGAATGTGAGGAATATCAAGCACATAGATAATCACACGAGATGTATTTGAAATTAAATACTAACTTTTTATATTACTCAGCAACAATAAATGCAGTATTTGGGGATAGTTCATTTTCAAATACCAAAACTCATGTATCTACATTTCTGTCATTAATGTGACTAAAAACATGGTAATTCTAGGTTCTAGAAGATAGCTTGTTGTTGTTGAAGCAGTGCTCATTTTAAAAAGTGTATGTAAATAAATAAATAACCCTGAACTAAAAAAACACATCGAAAGCAAAGTTGGAGAATTGCAAATAATGCATCTTCAAGAGTTATCATTTGAAAACATGAAGTAGTGTGACCACAAGTAGAAGTAGAAGAAATTAAAGCAAATGAAATCCTTATGTTAGTAAAAAAGCCAATCTCTAGTTTGTTGCCAGAAATCAGTGGTAGAAGTTACAACCTGGCAGTATTCAATAATGAGGATTTATATTTTAAGCAAGGCTTTGAGAAAACATGAGTAATAGGAAAATATGAAGGACAGCATTAATTAATAAAAAAATAAGGTCCCAGTCAGGTTCAGAATTATTATTAACCCGTGAACAATATTCTCTAGAAATAGTAGCTACAACAAATTCTGTGAGGAGAAGATTCAGTGTAAACTCTGCCCCCCCAAGTATTCAAAACATGGATTACAATGTAGTACAATAATCTTAATGTGCTGAGGAATCACTTAATAGAAACAAATATAGACACTCCTTGAATGTAGTATGTTGTATCCTGAGCAATCAGTGGCAAATTAAAATGGCATCATTTTAATATTATTCTCTTATCAAAAGAATACCAGAAAGCAGTTCCTGTCTTTTCCCAAAACTTCATGAAAGTCTAAGCACATGATATTTAATAATATAAAGAAAGGTGTGTGCAATGTGCAGTATCTCCTGTTGTAAGTCCATAATTAAATAGGTAAGTCAAGTGACTAATTATATGTTTTCTTAATTTAATGATAATCCAGTGAGCATTTCTTACCTATGTGGCTCTGAGCTAAGTTATGTGGGGTAAACAAAGATGAATCAATGCATAGTTCTAGCTACAAGATCATATAATATACAACTAAATATAGCTGATCAATATTTTTATAAAATAAACTGTACAAAATTGAAAGTATAGAAAATGAAGCATTTCTATAAATTGTAACAGAGCAAATCACAGCATTGCTTCCTTATTACCAGCCTGGCTAGACAGGACATAGGTAAGCGGTGAAAGTGATGGTCCTAGGGATATGATAAAAGTGCTGCCTTCTGTCAGTGGTTTGGAGCTGCAGAGCTGGGAGAGAGACAACCAAAGCTGGGATAGCAAATGCTGGTGCTGTGTTGTTCACCAGCTCATACAATAGACTATTCCTGACTTTCTGGATCGCCATTACAGAGATAATAATAGGCATAGCCAAGATTAATAACCGCTTGTCCCTGACTCCAGAGCTGGCTCTGAAATAACATGCTACTCTGCCTCTCCTATCGTGTAGCTTTATGAACATGCACATGTTACTACTGAGAGGAACACACGTAGGAAATAAGTGGAGACGTTTAGAATTGTAGTAGAAGAAACAGGACGGGGCTGCTACATTCATACAGGGATAATATTTTATCCGTATAACACGATACTATGATGCTCTATAGAGTCTCAAGTTTACATTTTGTGCAATTTGTCCTTATTTTTTAATCTAAATATTAGAAAGTAAAAGGATACCTTCAACAAATTTATGGAATTTAGAATAGCTTCCTTGGGGACATCTTGCCAATCATCTCTGGGGATACTCTTGGGAAAATATTCACTTAATAGATTTTTTGAGAAAATGAAGCAGAGAACCTTTTTTGTTCTCCTTTTGATCTCATTTTAAATATCCCTCCAGCAACTGAAAGTATTAGTGATTTGACAGCTGGTCTTTTTTTTTTTTTTTCTTAATTCAATGTTGTAATATCTTCTTGCATATGGTTTTGGGCAAGCCCACGTTAAGTTATATTCCTACTTACATATGTGGTTTTAGAAAAATCCATAGGTATAATTATGAGCACTGTGTGTATCTAACTAGAATTTTCAGCAAGTTGAGCAGGAAGTGCTTCTACTCTGATATGCATGTGCAATTTCCACTAAAGTGAGCAAGCATAACTAAGGACAATATTTTCCCCTTTGAGCATTTTGAATTTTGTGCACTCCAGATGCTACAGAGACTCCCTATGACTATTCCCTTATTCAAACTGTTGATTTGTTATGGCAATAGAATTCCTTACAAAATCACTTTTGTTGGTTTAAATGAAGTTTTAGACCCCTCCAAAGTAATATAAGTTCTGGTATGGAGGCGTTAACTTTTCAGTGATGGAAGAAATATTTGCTAAGTGAAATGAAAACAATATTTGTCAAGGCCGTCATGCTTCTAGTTTGATGATTCTGGACAGGACGCTGATACTAGCTGGCAGAAAGATAGGAACATCCCTGCAGATTAAAATGCAAATTTTATTGCAGAAAACAGCAATACACAGAAAGACCATAGAGCCTTTCTGCTTCTGACAGCAGCTTGCAGAATCGGTGCACTGAATCACTCAATATCTTTAAGTGTCTATCCTGTTCTGGAACTCTCATAAACATCTGCTCACACTGTACCCGTGCCAAGTTCCAGTTTTAAGAATATACAGACTTCAAGATTAAATAACTGTTGGACTAAGCACTTTCTCCAGAGTAGACTGTGATTGAATATACTCTTAATTTAAAAGAAGAGTGTGGGGTAAAGTAAAGGGTGAGAGTATAACATCATATAGAGATCTAGGTCCTAGATATGTAATTCCTATTCTAAAAAAATAACATGAGCTTGATTTTTGCTGAATTATAATGTTATATCACATGCAAAAAATGAAGTACTTTATTTCTGCAGTGGAAAGAAGAGACACTAGGATTTATTCAACAAACACTAAGTGATTCTTAGAGACCAGGGCCTCTCCTAGGTTGAACAGATACAGAGGGAACAATAAAATAGTCTGTCCTTCAAGCACTTAGAGTTCGGCAGGGCCTTAGCCTCATAAACAACTAAGTCCAGTAACTTTGCTTAAACAGCAAGTTCTATGCTCAAGATTGATTTTGCTGTAATCTCTCAATATAGAGAAGCCATCCTTTTCCAAATGGCAGAAAATCTGATTTTAAGTTGGTAATATACTTTCAGAAAAAGTGGCAGTTAGTAGATGATCATGAATGCCAATGCTGGCAGTAATTAGTAGTTACCTTGTAATAACCAGTTGTCCTTTGGATTAGGGTTACTAAAAGCACCAAATTGGATCTTGGCCAATGTTGAAACCATAGTGATGAACGTGGGGCTCCTTTTTCTACGCTTCATGTTGACTTAATGTGTTAGAGTATACGCTGGGATCACTTAGAGGTTTATTTAGTTTTACTCAGATATTACTTCTAAAGGTCACTGATCTCATTCTTTTCATTTCCCCAAATAAATTCTTAGAAGACGGTTTTAATTTTATATATGTGAAATACTTTATTGTTGCCCTGTGTTCTTCAAGTAAAGTCAAATTTTGCTTTTGCCTGAACTATGCACTCTATAGTCAAGACTGAGTCATCTGTAGACATTTAATACGTAGCATAGTTTATATTCAGTTTTCTCCTATCAACCAACATAATTTTAGGTTACTGTAAACCATCTGCATATTAATTTAATATGCCTGGGAAATGGATAATCTTGCACATACATATGTAAAAAAAAAAACCCAACAAATTTGTACTTATTTTGAATTTAAATTAAACATATTAAGGAAGGTTTTGTTTTATTATTTACTTTTAAAATTTATTCATGCCTCTGTTTTCCTTTATCACTTTGAATAACCTAAAGTTAATAGTATTTGCCTTATCTTTAATTCCATTTAAGTGTGTTTTAATCTTATTCTTTTCTCTTCTGCTATCTCTAACTTTGATATACGATTTTAACAGTATTTTGCACAACATAAATAATAGCTCTTAAAGCACAGTTCTGACATTTTCTCACAGTATTCTTTGTTGCTAATATTTTTGTATTATATTGCTACTTATTCTGAATAGTACAAAACCTGCATCAGATTTTCCATGTAGTATAATCATTCTATGTAGTGAATAGCCCAAATAGCGACTAGAAAACAAATTTGCATTCACATATTGTTGTTTATTACCTAAGGATATATATCTTCTCCTTATAGGGGGAAGTATGTATTATGAAACATGAGAGGGCTGGGTATTGACCTGTAATCTGAAGGCAGATAATGACATGAAAGAATCATTGCAAACCAGTGTTGATTTAACTTCTCATTGTGAGAGAGTTCAAGTATTAAAAATTAACAAATGCCATGCTTAGACATTACAGAATATAGAAAGACAAATTATGCATGGATATATTAGATGGTTTCAGGATAGTCCTGTTGTTTTAATAGTTTTGACAAATACAGTTGTTGAATAAGGGGAGTGACTTTCAGCAAATGGCCCTGCAAATCTATGAGAGCTATGCTTACTGATAGGGAGAAAAGGTCTTAAAAGGATAGTCTCTCTTCCCACAGATCCTTCTATGAAGAGAAACTGTCTCATCTTCAAGGATTAAAAATGAGAATTTGAAACCAATTTAGGGATTCACATATGTTTTGTATTTAAAAATGGTAATGCATGGAAGAAGTGTCTTCTCTCAGCTAATTACTTTTTCTTAGGAAGCCAAACTTTTATGTGTCTATTCTAATCTGTGAGTTGGAGCAAACACACACATAACCACACACACACACACACACCACAACACATCTACTTAAATTCTGATAGTAAGGGCTTCATTTAATATTTTTCCTTCTCCAATTTTTATTGATGATTTTAAACTCAGTATAGTGTTCTCTTTTATCCAGTTGATCAGCTTGAAAAGAGGACAGAGGCCAAGCCCACCATTACTCAAGTCTTCCTGCTTCCCAGGCCGCCAGAATAAGATAAGAATGGTCATATTCCAGCAACCGTAATTCTCATCACACTGTTGTTACAAGTCATTGACAGGGAGTAGGCTGACAGGTTTTGAATGATAATTCTTCCATTTTTGTTTTAGGGATCCAAAGGTAGTTTATTCCCTCTGGCAAAGCTTCCCTTACAAAATTCTGTAGCTTTAATATTTTATTTGAAACCCTATGTTATTATATTTGACATGAAATACATTCCATATTTAAAACTGAATTCGGTGGGTAGAGGTACCATTACAACGTTTTATCAAAATTTTATCATAATTTTGACATATTTGATACATTTTGAAGACATAGTAATATTCATCTAATCAAAATAATCTGCAGTTGAGTTGAGAACACAAGATGAACACGGGTGTGAAAGATACATTCTTATATATATTTTTAAATGGAATGCAGACAGAGCAATTTGTCTAAAGACAATGCACGAGTCAATTGTTATGCATAATTAATAAATAATGATACTATTTATCATACTTATATATATGTATTGTATTTGATATTTATTGAATATTTACTGTTTACCAGGCATAGGACTAAACTCTTCATATTATTTTATCGTGTCAAAATTGTCATAAATTAAGTAATAAGTCCTATGAGTTCAGAATGTGGAGAGATTTCCCTGTGATGAAAGACCTAAAATTACCTTTGAAAGGTGGAACATTTAAACTGTGTCCCTAAGTGTCTAGTTACTAGTACTTAAAATTTTATCATTCTAAAGTATATAAGAAGACATTATAAATAAAGAACATCATTTTGGGAAAATGTGTGGCAGCAGATTAATGATGACATCATGTGAAAAATAAAGAGATCAGTCTGACAACTTGGAAATTGTGACTACAATGAATGGGATGTAGTATAATCTTGGAATGAGGTTTTAGAGAATTTTGTGCACTTGGCTAAGATTGCTAATCTTATTAATTGCTTAATATATGTCATATAGTATGAAAAGCTGTACATATAAGAAATAAAACCACATTTTAAACTTACAAGACCCATATGAGATAGTACTTTTATTATCTAGATTTTGCCTTTGACGAAACTGAAGCACAGAGTCTGACTTGCCCAAACGCACACAAGGAATGAGTAGCAAAGTGATTGTCTTGGATAGGAAATGGGGAGTCATGGCATCTAAGTTGAACAGGAGAGAAATTAAAGATTATTGGGTTTTCGGGACTAGTAAAATGGGAGAATAATATTGCCATGGTCAAAATAGGAAATCAAAAAGGGAATCCAACAGGGAGGACTTAAGTGAAATAACATGCTGTCTTCTGCATTTTCAAGACATGAAGGAATGAGGATAAATTTCTCAAGGACACTATTATGAAAATTGAATCAAGACCTACTGTTTAAAAAAAAAAATTACTTGACTTTCTACAAAGACAGAAGCACCACAAGAATGTTAAACATCCTCAGAGGGATAGTTCTGGATGATATATTATCAGAAAATAGCCTATAGTTTATATGTATTTGTCAGACATCGGTACACTGCCAATTTATTCATATATTCTCTAGTTATAAAGTGAAAGCATGGTCTCAGGAGAGGGAGAAGAGGAAAGTCCTGGTAGTATACTTACACTAAGAACAGTAGTGCCAATGACAAGTCATGTGTGTGTTATTTTTCAGTTGTTTAAAGTATCATGTGCTAGGGGGTCAGGGAAGGATCCCTGCATTCAGGGATCAAGGTTATCATCTGTGGAGAGAGAAACTCTAACTTCAAGCCTGGTTCTAAGACTTACTAACTGGACACCAGACACATCTGTTTTATAATCTCAATATTGTCTTTTAAAACATGAACAGTTGTAGAGATTGTCAGATTATTGATTCAATGAGATAGTACGTGTACAAGTACTTTGTAAATCATTGCATAAATGTGAAGGTTTTGTCTTATAAGCCCAGTTTCCATGGGTGACCAGTATAAGTGGCAGACAGAGCCTTTTAACAGCAGAGGAGAATGCAGCAACATTGAGTTCTGTCTGCTGGATGAAGGAAACTGGTCTCATTATGCCCCAGGGTCTGTGGGATTGCCTGGGCTTTGAGTTACACATTATAGAAAGTAAATGGTATTTGTTGAATCAACAGCCAGATTTAATTTTCATTTTGAGAAAGTTTCCTAGATCATTCCATGTTTTATTTTAAAGAAAAACAATTAGAACCAATTTATCTTCTACACTTCCCTAGCTATCAAAGGGGAAACCAAAACCAAAACCAAAAGCATTTGTGTGTGTGAAGTTCCTGAGAGTCTACTGAATTTGTAGGGTAATTAATCTAAATGAATAATAAATTAGTTCTGTAATCTCATTCTTTCAGTCTGGCCACCCATTTACTTAATATTTAATTTTCTGCTATTTTTAATCTTTTACTCCAGCACACTTATTCTGGATTAGACTTTGAAATAGTAATTTGGCTATTTTAGTAATTTCTGTCTGATTTAAAATGTTTCATTATTTATCTAATATTACTGGCCGTTCAGAGCTCTTCAATTTGGAATCTCTATAATTCAGAATTAATTATAAAGCAGATATTGTAATGTTAGAACTTCAGCTTTAAAAACTCAATGCTTAGCCAGACAAGAATGCCATTGGAGAAATATCCTTGACAACTACATTATCAAGAAACATCAGTTGGGTTGGCAAAGGTTAAGACTGACAATTACCTCTGGTTGTTGCTCAAATGGTCACTGTGTATTCTGGCATTTTATTCATCTTATTTCAATGGAATGAGAGTTTAAGTATACAAAGTAATTACCTGAAGGCTGAACAGATTGGATTGGACATTGCATCCTCATCAGAATTCAGCAGAAGTGTAAAACAATGAAAATGAGCATACAGTGGAGAGGAAATCAAAGACTGGCACATTGAGAGAAAAATCTATGTCGTTCCTTAATTGATATGAGGAATAAAGGGTGTTCTTCTGACCTTAAATTTTGTTTTTCCCCCACTTTTTAGGTTGGCATATGACTATTAACTTAACTGCATTGAAGATTTCCAGTTATCAGTCATGCAAACTTAAAGAACTAAGTCTGATCAGAAAGGAGACAGATGGAGAGGTCACTGCCATATACCCTGCTATGAGCTTTGTCACACCATTGCCATTCAAAGCATAGTCCACAGAATTAAAATAGCATCACAAAAGAATGCACTACCCATAATAACTTAGCAATATAAACTTGTGTCATAAAATATAGCTATATTTTAAAAGAGATCCTCAACATATTCTGTTAGGTGACTTTTCATTAAATGTAAAAGATGTCTGGAATAAATCCAGTTTATATGAAAAGAAAACAGAGGTTTTATTTTATATTTACTCAGACTTGGATTGACACCTAATTATTTTACATGTGAGTCTTGAAATAAATATGTACTGCCGTTAATTTCACAGAATAAAAACAAAAAAAAGTTGACCAGTAAAACAAGTAATAGACATGACAACTTCTCCTTATAAGAAATGTTTTGGAGTGGTCATGAATTTCAGTTATGAGATGTTGTCACTAATTTAGAAGACTAGAAATAGTTTGGATAGATAACATTAAAAGTAGCCGACTATTGGGGAAGAACTTCATGACTGAGCTAAATTGAATGTATTTTTAGAGTGTGAAATTGCTCTCTGAATATACACATAGCAGTGGGAAAAAACCAACTTGAGACATGTGGTGAGTATGGGATTAACAGAAGAGAAGCAGTGTGAAATAGAATAATAAAGTTACTTCCTAAGGACACAGTTGCATAACAAATGATAGAAAGATATACATGTACAAGTTTTTGAGGGATTCTTGGTATTAGATGAAAATAAAACTAAAAATGAATAAATATCCATTAATACAAAATTCCTAAATAAACTCTCAGACTCATATGAGTTGAAGTAATATATATATATATATTCTAAAATGAATGAAGGCAATTCATATGCAGTTAACATATGTTAACTCTTTATGATATATAACTATTTTAGAATAGGTATTTAATAAATCTTATTTTTAGGTAAATAATAAAAGTAAATTACTAAATTTAATGATTGAAAATTTAAATATAATTTTTGGAAGAAAACGCCAGAAACTGCAATTACATCTAGGAACAAATAAGTGAGAATAAAAGGAGTGAGGCACCTTCTAATATTTTCCTTATGCTCTTTCATTATGTTTGAAATTATTAACATTATAAAATATTGTATGTATTAAAGTAGAATAAAATGTACTTTTTAAAAAAGATGACTGTTCCATCTCACTTTACCCCCAAAGTGCTCGTCCGCCATACACCCTGGCTTCATATATCTTTGGTCATTCAAGGAATCCAAAATACTCTTTGAGGATATATTCCAAGGATTTCATATGTGGTTCTTTATACTACTTTGACAATAAACATTTTTTTGTAAGATAATTTCTATATATAATTCACCTGATTGAGAAACGGATTTCTGGGTAAAATGTTTAGTGTTCTTGTTTTAAATCAATCAGAACATGGTAATGTTGTACCATTCAATTTAAATCTCTCTTAGAAAAGATGTGTAATGATTTTTTAATGACTACCTTAAAAGCATTTTCAATATTCTAAATTATTTAGCTTAATATTGTTTCAAATTTAATAACCATTTTTATGATCTATATTGTAGAACACTGCATATATAGGAAGTTGTTTACATTTTAGATGAAATATTTAAGCAAATGGAGATATAATTAAAGTGTGTATGGATTTCCCTTTTTAGATGGAGCTGTAGTTTTCTAATTTGTTCCTCTGATTATAAGCCTTCAAGTATTTAATGATGAAGCAATAGTATTTATTGAATAGATTCTAAATCTAAATTTATATTATATATAGAGAGAAAGGTAGAGTTTTCAAACATTAAAAATCGCTTTGAAAGAACATTCAAATTCTAGAAAACATACCAAGCGAATGTTGTCTATCTTTTATTTATTTACTTTTCTCATAAAAATTGAGAGAACTAAGTGAGTAGCTTTATAAAAGAAATTGCTACAAAAATTACAGTCAAAGTGTTAGAGATGTTAAAGGTGTAGAATCAAAGCACCTGGGAACTAATTTGGGCGACTCCTGCCTAACTCTTGGAAAAAGATTGATAGTGATGCATTACTTCAAATGGGGAAGTTTGAAGGAGACTGGTTTTGAGGTTAATATATTTTACTTTGTAAATCTTAGCTTTTGAGGACCCTGGGGAAGTGGAAACATTTATTGAATATACGTAAGCAAAAAAATAAAAAGAAAAAAGAAAGAAATTGAAGTCAAGTAAAGAAAACTAGATCTGAGGTGTACTGCAGCCCTTAGTGTGTTTGGACCACACTAGGTACAGGATATAAAGGAAAGAGCAGAGGAATAAGACGCCAACATTTCAAAAGTGGCCCAAGAAGGGGACTAAGAAAGAAACCCCAGTGAGAGTTTCCTCATAAAAAGTGAGAGGAGAATTCTAAGAAGGTGGGGTGAGCAGGAATGCCAGATGCAGCAGTGGATTGTGGATATAGACTAAAAATATTTGTTGATGATGTCTTTCCACAAACCTGTATTCCTGTCAAGGTTCTCTTACTAAGTCATATTTGTGACGCTCTTAGAACATTTGACCTCTGCAGAGTAAACAACATAGAAGTTTTTGCTAAAGTTGTAGTAAGCTTAGAATTCGATCACAAGTCATCTCCATGTTACACAGATTCAGAAGTCAGATTTCAGAGGACTGAGAGCTAAAAGCAGAGATAGCAAATACGTACTCTTCCTTCAAAAATATTTTATATAAAAAAGAAAGAGGTGTATTTGTGGGCTAAGACTTTTAGAAACAGAAAGGACAACCTTCCTACAGTCAATAAGGGGCTTCAGATCTTTTCACTTCCATCTTCCTATTTTCTCTTGAAAGGTCTGTGTGTCCCTTGTGAGGTGAGTGAAGGAGGGGATTCTCCAGTCCCACTGGTGGTAATGCGTGGTCATCTTAGCCTATTCTCTATTAAAATGGAAGTTCCTGTGTCCTCAGTTAACAGGAAGAAAGTTAAAGGAGGCCAACATATTTAAAATTTTTATATCTGTCTCAAACAATTGCAAATAGTAGTCTTATTTTTATGGTAGAAAAATAGATGAAAGAGATTTAATGTGTAACCTAACATCAAGGCTCAGGGCACTGGCCTCCAGGGTTCCCTAATAGAGTAGTTTTCCATGCAGCCTGTATGCATAAGCTGTTTGGTAGGAAAATGAGTCACCTATGCTTTTGCAGGTTTTTTGTTGTTGTTTCTTCTTTTGATATTCAATTGTTATATTGATAAGGGGATAGATAGGAAGGAAGGAATTTTAAACACAAAGCAATGATTAAAGACATTTTGGTAGCAATGAATCTTCCTTCACAGAATTTGTTTACTTATTTTTTGATGCACTCAGTATTCATTATCTGCAACTCTTTATGATGAACATAGAAAATAGAGGGAGAAACTCTTCCAAATCATGACTTATTACTGAGTGGAAATATAATATCAGTGACAGTTGAGGTGAAAGTGCCAGAATAGGAGGGTCTTCTACCTCTCTGTTGATAGGCTGGGTTAGAAACGATGCAGTGAAACACAAATTAGACAGTATCATTAATTTAGAAGTAGGCAATAAAAATTGCATATCACTTCATGGAAGGCTAGAATGAAATCCTCTCCGTGACTTCAAGGCAGAAGACCCTAGTGTGCTTCATTGCCACATTGAATACCGGGGGCACTTCTTAAAAACCTGGCCTTCCCTCAATAGATCTCATAGAAAAACATACATCAACCTCTCCATAACCCTGAACATGAAATGAGAAATCTTACTAAAAACAGCTGTAGCTGCTTTCTCATGAGAAGAGGAGGTGATGATTGGGGAACAGATGCTCAGCTTCTCCCTCAGTGACGAAGCATATTGATGATTTCAAGGAGGGCTGGCATCTTGAAGAAAGCAATTAAGTCCTTTGCGAGTGATGGTGATAAAGAAACCAAAGTAATTAGAACAGATTAAAGCAAAGAAAGATAAATACCTTGCCCAAACAGAGGTCGAAGCTACATGACCACAATTACTTTGGCAGGAAACAAAGCAGTATATACGGTCATGGGCAGCAGTGTCTCAATATCCCAACTGTATTTCATATAACATGATTATTAAAGACCTTTAATTTAAGATGGCATATGTGATCACATCATGATAGTATATTTGGTAAAAATATTTTCTGATGTCTTTTAAAACAGTAAAGTGGTATATGGGTATGTTTCAAAACTGCTGTTTTTGAGATGAACGTTTACATTTTATACCATAACCACACTTAGAACAAACCCTAGGAAATCATTTATGAATTTGGAATTTATTCTCTAATTTTGTATGGATATTACATAGTTGGATTGTAGAAAGCTCATTTTTTCAAACACACTTGCTTATTTCTACATTGTTGCTGATCTGCAATCAGTATGTAGTAGATTCGAATCCGAATATTATTTGCTGGCAAAATACAGGTGCACAGGCAATAATAATTAAAATTACTCAGCATAGGTATTGCAACCAATAAATACACCTAAAAGAGTGGCTTAGTCATAGATTATTTTTCAGTCATCTTAAGAAACAAAATTAGAAGTGAGATTGATTCTGTAGATCTAAGAGTAGAAAACTGAGGAGTTAAATAAATATATAAGCTAGTATAGAAGGCACAGGTTAATAAACAAGCCTCCTTCAACAGGAATTGAATTGTCTGCTATACTCTATAGGTCAGTTTTAGGTTGATGAGAACACTTTTTACATGTCAGACAATACCTGACCCTCTCTGATAACATGCCCCTTCCCACCCCACTGTTCATATGGGATATATCTGAAGATCCTAGAAAATAATAAGTAATCCAAGGATTTAGGAGCTAATCCTGAAACTACTTAGAAAAAAATGGACTAATAATAAAGTGATAAACAATTTTCACTGCTAATAACTCTTCTTGCTTCCCTCATCTATGCATATATTTTAGATGTTTGCACCCTTTGGAATCCTAAGAAAATAGAACAAGAATGAGGTATACATCTACTTTACCATGGGATTCAGAGGATGCCAATGTCCAAAGCTGATTCTATGAAACCCCACTCAATTTATATAAATTCTAAAATTTTGCTAAGTCCTCCAGTCTCTTCCTAGCTCCATCTCTTGCTAACATCATGGCAACCTTCACAACAACAGAGGCTAAAGGCAAGGTTTCTGATGCTGTCTTTTGGAAAGCCTCTTTAATCTTTCCTTTGACAATTCACTATTCACAGTGCTTGAAAATGATTTAGTCATTGAACACTGAATATTCCAAATTACATCTTCTTTTTCATTTTTCATTTTTCAGAGTATTGAATTGAATCCAAGTAACTGAAATAAGAAAAGCACTTAAATATATAAAGCAAACATGAACAGACCTAAAGGGAGCAATAGACAGTAACACAATATTTGTAGGGGACTTTAACACCTCACTTATATCAATGGATAGATCATCAAGACAGAAAATCAATAAGGAAGTTAGATCAACTGGAATTAACAGATGTATACAGTACATTTCATCCAACAGCAGCAGACTATACATTCTCCTCAAGCTCACATGGACATTCTCCAGGATAGATCATATGTTAGGCCACAAAACAAGTATAAACAAAATTAAGCAGCTTGAAATCATATCAAGAATCTTTTCTATCCACAATGGTATGAAACTAGAAATAAATTGTAAGAAAAAAACTGGAAAATCCACAAATACATAAAGATTAAATAACATGCTACTTAACACCAACTAGTCAATGAAGAAATCAAAAGCAAAATAAAAACATACCTTGAAACTAATGGAAATGAAAATGCAGCATACCAAAACTAAAGGGATGCAACAAATGCAATTCTAAGAGGGAAGTTCATAATGATAAATGCCTACCTCAGGAAACAAGAAAAATCTCAAGTAAACAACCTAACTTTACACAACAAGGCACTAGAAAAATAATAACAAACAAAGCCCAAAGTTAGTAGAAGAAAGGAAAAAACAAATTTTGGAGCAGAAATAAATGAAATAGAGACTAAAAGACAACAGGAATGATAGATAAAATTAAGAGTTGGTTCTTTAAAAAAATTAAAATAAACTGGCAAACCTTTAGCTAGACTCATCAAGAAAAAAAGTGAAAGGGACCAAATAAATAAAATCAGAAATGAAAGAGGAGACATTACACCTGATACCACAGAAATACAAAGGATCATAAAAGACTACTACAATTATATAACAAGTTGGACAACCTAGAGAAAATGGATAAATTTCTAGAAACATAAAACCTTTTATGACTGAATCATGAAGATATAGAAAATCTGATCAGATCAATTACTAGAAAAGAGATTGAATCACTAATTTAAAAACTCTCTACAAACAAACATCCAGGACCAGACAACGTCACTGGTGAATTCTACCAAACCTTCAAAGAAGAATGAATACCAATCCTTCTCCAAATCTTTAAAAAATTAGAAGATGAGTGAGCACATCTGAACTTATGAGGCCAGCTTTACCTTGATACCAAAATTAGATAAGGGCATCACAAGAAAAGAAAATTGTAGATCATCATCCCTGATAAACATAAATGCAAAATTCCTCAACAAAATAGTAGAAAACTGAATTCAACAATACATTAAAAGGGTGACATACCATGATCAAGTGGGATTTGCTCCAGGGATGCAAGGATGGTTCAACATCTGTAAATCAATCAACACAATACACCACATTAATAATAAAAAAATTAAGAATAAAAGAAAATATGATCATCTCAATAGCTGCAGAAAAAACGTTTGACAAAATTAATCATCAATCTATGATAAAATAACTCTCAAGAAAGTTGGTATAGAGGGAATGCCTCAAGATAATAAAAGTCATATATGATAAGTCCACAACTAACATCACACTCAGTGGTGAAAAGCTGAACTTTTCCTCGAAAATCATGAACAAGACAAGGATGCCCACTCTTGCCATTTTTATTCAACAAAGTAAGGGAAATCCGAGCCAGAGTAATTAGGCAAGAAAAAGACAGAAAGGCATCCAAATTGGAAGTGAAGTAAATTTGTCGCTATTTGCAGATGACATGATGCTATACATAGAAAATCCTAAAGACACCACCAAAAACCTGTTAGAACTAATAAATGAATTCAGTAAAGTTGCAGGACACAAAATCAATATACAGGAATCTGTGTATTTCTACACACTAATAACAAATTATCAGAAAGATAAATTAAGAAAGCAGTTCATTTACAATTGCATCAAAAATACCTATGATAAAATTTAACCAAATAGATGAAAGACCTGTACAATAAAAACTATAATGCATTTATGAAAAAACTGAAGAAGACAGAAATAAAGTGAAAGATATTCCATACTCATGGATTAGAGGAATTAGTATTGTTAAGATGTCCACACTACTCAAAGCAATCTACAGATGCAATGCAATTCCTATTAAAATTCCAGTTGCATTTTTTTACATAAATAGAACAAATAATTCTAAGTTGTGTAGGGAATCACAAAAGACCCTGAATATTCAAAGCAATCTAGAGAAAGAAGAACAAAGCTGGAGGCATCATGTTGCTTGATTTTAAACAATATTACAAAGCTATAGTAATTAAAACAGTACATTACTGGCTTAAAAACAGACTCATAGACCAATGGAACAGAATAGAGAGCCCAGAAATAAGCCCACACATATATTATCAATTAGTTTATGGCAAAGGAGCCAATACAATGGAGAAAGAACAGTTTCTTCAATAAATTGTTTTGGGAAAACTGGGCAGTCACATGCAAAAGAATGAAACTGGGCCACTATTTTATACCATACATGAAAACTAACTCAGAATGAGATTAAAGACTTCAATTTAAGACCTGAAACCATAAAACTCCTAGAAGAAAACATAGGCAGGAAGCTTCTTGACATTGATCTGTCTTGGTGATGATTTTTTTGGATTTGATACCAAAAGCAAAGCCAAGAGCAAACATAAATAAGTGCAACTACATCATACTAAAGTCTTTGTACAACAGAGAAAACCATCAACAACAAAAAAGGCAATCAACTGAATGGGAGAAAATGCTTGCAAATCATATATTTGAAAGTAAGGGGTTATTATGCAAATAACTCAAATATCTCAATAGCAAAAGCAAACACTCCAATTAAAAAATAGACAGAGGATCTGAATAGACATCTTTCCAAAGAAGACATGCAGATGGCAACGGGTACATGAAAAGATGCTCAACATCATTAATCATCCAGGAAATTCAAATCAAAACCACAATGAGATATTGTCTCACACCCATTAGAAGGGCTATTATCGTAAAGGCAAGATGTAACATGTTGGCAAGAATGTGGAGAAAAAGGAACCCTTGTGCACTGTTGGTGGCAATGTAAATTGGTGCAGCCACTGTGAAAAATAATATGGAGGTTTCTCAGAAAAGTAAAAGTAGAATTACCATGTGATCTAGCATTCCCACTTCTGGGTATGTTTCCAAAGAACATGAAAACATTAACTCAAAAAGATAAGTGGCCCCCTCTATTCATTGCAGCATTATTTTCAACAGCCAAGATATGGAAACAACCTAAGAATTCATTGTCAGTGAGTGGATAAAGACAATGAGGTGTATATACATACAATGTAATATTATTCAGCAATGAAAAAATGAAATATTGCCATTTGCAACAATGTGGATGGACCTTGACAGTATTATGTTATGTGAAATAAGTGATAACAGAGAAAGAATAAAAACTGTATGATATCACTTATATGTGAAATCTAAAAAAAGCAAAAAGGAAAACAAAAAAACTAAGCTCATAAATACAGAGAACAGATTGGTGGTTGCCAAAGGTGGGGGTTGGGTATGGACAAATGGGTGGAGGGAATCAAAAGTTCCAAACTTCCAGTTATAAAATAAATAAGTCCTGGGGAGGTAATGGTAATATATCCTGGTGACTATAGTTAATATGATTGTATTGAATACTTGAAAGTTGCTAAGAGACTAGATCTTAAAACTTCTATATCACAAGAAAAAAAAAATTCTGTAACTATGTATGAGAACAAATGTTAACTAGACATATTGTGGTGATCATTTTGCAGTATTACAAATATCAAACTATTATGTTGTACACCTGAAACAAATATAATGCTGCATGTTATTTATAGCTTAATTAAAAAAAAAGATTAGCATCAACCATCCTAAGACAATTTGAACATTGATTAAAAATTACACAGACATGAAATTAAGAATGAATACTATGTATTAAATGTAGAAAGAACAATAAGTTGGTCATCTTTTCAAAATCTGAAATGGGTATAAGACACAGATGATGGAAAATAGTGGATAATGTAGAAGATATTAAGAGAGAGATGAAAGCATTAATTTTTATATACATTTTACTCCATATTTATTAGAAGAGAGAGTTGTGAAATGAAACTAGTATTTTTTTCAAGTCTAATGTGCATTTGTTTTATTTTAGAAATATGTGTCTTATGGTGAAATAAAGTAGGTATTTAGCTAAAAGACTGTCCTGGTAATAAATCCATCTGCGGAAGATTAAAGCCAGGACTAGCATGGGTTGAAGTCTGAACAAAGATGAAGTAACATACATGAAGCTTCACTAAAAGAAGAAATAATTTATAAAAGAACAAAGCACATCCACAACTCTATAAATTTTTGAAAACAAAAGCAATTTTGGTCCTCTTAATAGCAGAAATGATTCCCAAGTCAAACCACGTACTGACAAGCATCATCTAACATAGTTTATCCCAACCCTTTATAAAAATACTTCTGTAGGTAAACACAGAGATACAAAAATTGATGTCAGTCCTCAATCTTAATTAATAGAAAACTATGAACCATATTCCAGAGGCATTTTCCACTAATTGTGCAACTCATGTAGGTGGATTACAAAGCACACTTTTGAACTAAACACATACTTTATGCTAAACTCCAAGTGGATCAATACCTCTTAAAAGGTAGGGACTTTTTTCAAACTAACCCTTTTATATACTTTTCACTCAGGGACACAATGACTTCAATAAGTAGAAAATAATCTAAACAAATTGGGAACCATTGTCCATTTCTTATTTGCTGAGCTTGCTTGACCTAATTTATACGTTATCTGTCATTCCACTGCCATCAACTTTCTGATTTTTACATTCATAGGATAACAAACAAAAAGTGCATGATCCAGGAGAAGGTAGAAGGTCAAGGGGAAATGTGAAAAACATCTAAATGTCCTTGGACACTGAGCAGAAAATATTGACACTCTTTGAGCAGAATTAGGAATAACAGCAATATGGATACATGATAAGGGATACAACCTTTGAGGCAATCCAGATTCCAAAGCACCCAAGCTGCATGGAGAGCATACGTGACGACAGAAGAATGGGAACTCTGATCTCGGTTCCTAGGTCAGCAGTGAAAGAAGTGCGTGTTAAGCAGCACAAATTAAGCCAGGTTGCTCTCCATCAATCTAATCTGATTTTAAACCCTAAGCAAATATGAAAACATTAAGCAAATATTTTATGATATTAACTTTATCATCTCAAAGTGGTGTCCACAGAGAATAAAAGTTACCTGCACACGTAAGTTTTTAAAAATACCTTAACCATAGTATAGAAGGTGAATAAAATGAAAGTAATTATGTATAATAAAATGTATTTAATATGCAAATTGAAGCAAAGTCCACCAGAGCAAAGGTCTATAAACTGGAGTAGACATACCTCTGAAGATTCACAGAGACTTTCTAAAGATTTTAGTGTTTAGTTTAGAAAAAGTAAATCATGATCCAAAATAAAAGTAATAAAATTATATTTAAATGTTTAATTATGCTCTCTAAAAGATAGTCTCAAATCTAAGCATCTGATCGTTATATGTACTCACTCAAAATTACTGTAAAATAATGTGCATTTTGGGACTTCCCTGGTGGTCCAGCAGTTAAGACTCTGTGCTTCCACTGCAGGGAACGCGGGTTCAATCCCTGGTTAAATAACATGCATTTTGACATTATTCTTATTAAAAATGCATTGTTTTAGCTACTCTGCATTATCACAAGTTAATTAATGAAAAATAACAGTTTAATTGTTCTTATATAATGATAAATAAGTAACTTATACAAGATCTATATCATGTTAACATGACAGTTATCTTTGTTAGTGCATTTTACATAATGCATTCAATAAAGGTTTCCTTCCCCTTATATAACATGAGTGGTTATATTATATGCTTAAGAATACTTTATTATCTTCACTTCTGCAGAAAACTACAGTAAGGTTTATATTTTAACAGAAAGTAAGTTGTATTGGTTATTTGGTTCGAAAATGCAGACTGCCTTTCTTTTACGTCATGTGATGGATATTTTCTGTATGCGATGTGAGCTAAATCATCAGGTCCAAGCAAAAATAATGATAAAAGCATTTTAGCAAAAATATTTTTATTGGCAGAAGTACATTAATAAAGAATAATTAATTTCAGCTTTTCTGAATTAGTCTAAGTGAAAGAGTGACAGGCAAATTTAATTGTTATAATTCCTGATAAAGCCTTTGGTTATATTTCTGAGAAACAACAAAAGTAGCTCTCATACTAGTAAAAAATCCTTTGAAGTCTTGTGGTTTACAATCTTTGGTTTCAAAAGTTGAAGGAGAACATATTGAAAATGTCAGCTTAAAGATCATTAAAAATCATCAGTGCTTCTAGCTCACTTTTTGATTTTGGTGAATTCTAGGGAGTTCAAAAAATTGAGTGACATTGCTATGAGAAAGCAAAGTTTCTCAAAATAATCATCCATAAAAATGCAACATAAAAAAATTTATGCTAGTCTTTTTTATCAAAACAATAATTGATAATCATCCAAGGAAACAGCTAAAATCATCTATTGAAGATATATAATTTCTACAATTTTTTTCTTTTAGTTTAATATAATAATTAGTAATCCAAATCCAAAATATATTTAAGGTGAATAGTTATCTTTATATTTAAGAATAAATAAACATAAGAAAGAGCAAATGAAAAAATATACACTACAGAGGTTATAAAATGTTAATATAGCATAAGGAAAAAGCAACATTGCTTGAAAATTCAAGGAAGATCATCTCTAAATTGAGATTATTTTTGTAATAAACAAAAAATAAGATAAAAGCCATGTGCTTGGTATATTCAAAGAGGTGTGTTCTTATTATTTTTTAATTATTTAATTGAAGTATAGTTGACTTATATGTTGTATTAGTTTCAGGTGTACAGCAAAGTGATTCAGTTATATATATACATATATATAACTGAATTATATATAGAATTTTCAGATTCCTTTCCATTATAGGTTATTACTAGATATTGAATATAGTTCCTTGTGTTATACAATAGATCCTTGTTGTTTATCTATTTTATATATAGTAGTGAGTATCTGTTAATCCCAAACTCCTAATTTATCCCTCCCCCACTCCTTTCCCCTTTGGTAACCATAAGGTTGTTTTCTATGTCTGTGAGTCTGTTTCTGTTTTGTAAATAAATTCATTGGTACAAAGAGATGCATTATTGAATGACTTTCATGAAACATGAAAAAGTTTGCATAATGAGGAAAAAACCTGACAGATACATTTTTACTTTCAAGCCAAAACAGAACATTAAAATGAATATATTTTTAGAGCAAAAAGAGAACAAACTATAAAGTACTACTTTTACTGATTTTTATTTATATATTAACTTATATATTTAATAAATATGTGAAAAGACGTGAAAAAAACATGAATTAAACTTTAAAGATATTATAATGAATAAAAACAGAGAGGATTCCTGAGTCTAAAGGAAGAGGAATATTTTAATCAATTAATGATGGAATTACTGTAAATTACAACTCATTAGTTTTGGACAGTAGCAGCACATGGTGATCTAATGGAATGAAATAACAGGATTTTACTGGACTTAGAAAAGTTTCCCTGGAGTGATGATAGAGCTGAGAGCTGAAAGTTTAAAGCAGAAAACATAATGGGAAGAAGAACAAAGCTAGGAGAAATAGCATTTGCAGAAGTCCTATGGTGGTAACTAGATGACACGTACACAGGAATAAAACAATTGAACATCAAAAGTATGAAACAAAATTACTAAAAATAAACAACTGAAAATCAGAATTATTAACAGATAAATATATATATTTAAATTGATATGATGTATATGTCATACACACACTATCAATAACCTGGGTATTATAATTTGAGAAATCCAGCCTTAATTTGAATCTTTCAGTTTTATGGATATATCACAGATTACACTGTGACCGGACATTTATCTTGAAATATATAACTTGCCCCCCAACACAGCATTTTTATTGTAAGCTGTACTAATAGTAAACTGTGAAGCACTCAGTTCTGGGTAAAACTCCTGGTCCTGAAATTTGTAATTATTTTTTAAATTTTTATTGGAATATAGTTGATTTACAATGTTGTGTTAGTTTCTGCTGTAGAGTAAAGTGAATCAGTTACACATATACATATATTCACTCTTTTTTAGATTCTATTCCCATTACAGAGCCTTGAGTAGAGTTCCCTGTGCGATACAGCAGGCCCTTATTAGTTATCTATTTTATATATAGTAGTGTGTATATGTCCCGATCTCCCAATTTATCCCACTCCCTCCTTTTCCCCTGGTAACCAAAGATTATTTTTTTACCTCTGTGACTCTGTTTCTCTTTTGTAAATAAGCTCATCTGTACCATTTTTTAGATTCCACATATAAGTGGTATCATATGATATTTGTTTCTCTGACTTCACTCAGTATGACAATCTCTAAGTATATCCATGTTGCTATTTCATTCTTTTTTATGGCTGAGTAATAAACGAAATCCAACAACACATTAAAAGGTTCATACACCATGATCAAGTGGGATTTATTCCAGGGATTCAAGGATTCTTCAATATACATAAATCAATAAATGTGATATACCACATTAATAGATTGAAGAATAAAAACCATATGATCATCTCAATAGATGCAGAAAAAGTTTTTGACAAAATTCAACACCCATTTATGATAAAAACTCTCCAGAAAGTGGGCATATAGGGAATCTACCTCAACATAATAAAGACCATCTATGACAAACCCACAGCAAACACCATTCTCAATGGTGAAAAACTGAAAGCATTTCCTCTAAGATCAGGAACAAGACAAGCATGTCCACTCTCACCACTTTTATTCAACATAGTTTTGGAGGTCCTAGACACAGAAATCAGAGAAGAAAAAGAAATAAAAGGAATCCAAATTGGAAAAGAAAAAGTAAAACTGTCACTGTTTGCAGATGACATGATACTATACACAGAAAATCCTAAAGATGCTACCAGAAAACTACTAGAGCTCATCAATGAATTTGATAAAGGTGCAGCGTACAAAATTAATATGCAGAAATCTGTTGCATTTCTTTCTTTCCTTTCTTTTTTTTTTTTTTTTTTTGGCTGTGCTGCACAGCATGAAGGATCTTAGTTCCCCAACCAGGGATCAAACCCACGCCCCCTGCAGTGGAAGCACAGAGACTTAACCACTGGACTGCTAGGGAAGTCCCTGTTGCACTTCTATACACTAACAATGAAAAATCAGAGAGAGAAATTAAGGAAATAACCCCATTTACCACTGCATCAAAAAGAGTAAAATACCTAGAAATAAACCTACCTAAGGAGACACAAGACCTGTACTCAGAAAACTACACGATACTGATGAAAGAAATCAAAAATGACACAAACAGGTGGAAAGATATATCGTGTTCTTGGATTGGAAGAATCAATATTGTCAAAATGTCTAGACTATCCAAAGTGACCTACAATTCAATGCAATCCATATCAAATTACCAATAGCATTTTTCACAGAATTAGAATTAAAAAATTTACAATTTGTATGGAAACACAAAAGACCCCAAATAGCCAAAACAATCTTGAGAAAGAAAAATGGAGCTGGAAGGATCAGGTTCCCTGACTTCAGACTGTATTACAAAACTACATCATCAAAACTGTATGGTGCTGGCACAAAAACAGAAACATAGACCAATGGAACAGGATAGAAAGTCCAGAAATAATCCCACGAACCTATGGTCAATTAATCTATGACAAAGGTGGCAAGACTATACAATGGATGAAAGACAGTCTCTTCAATAAGTGGTGCTAGGAAATCTGGACAGCTATATGTAAAAGAGTGTAATTATTTTAACTTATTTTGAGCATTTTACTTTTTCTGTTATGTTTATTTGTGTTGGTTTGGATTCCTTTTCTTCCCTATTCAAATTTTTAATATTCAATGGTCAGCAACATCCACAAATCCAATTAATATTTTTGTTTATGTCTCCATTCTGGTTTTAGGTGTTAGAATAGTGACAAGCATATTAAAGGTGTTGGAATAGTGACCAGCATATTAATAGATCTAAAACCTCCAAGTGTATCACTAGAATTTTACTTCATATACACCCAAAGGTCAGTGTTCTTAAAGCTTACCATATTTTTTAAAATATAGTACTAAATAAAACTGGGATAATCAAAAAGTTTTCAAGAGAAAGTAAAATTTGAGTTGTGTTTCCACCTCTTGCAAAAAATTGGAATGGATTTTCATGTTAGGCATGAAAATTATCTCCAAAATATCCAGCCTATGGTGCTGAAGACAATTTTCTCTCTCTTTCTTTCTCTCTATCTCTCTCCAGCCATGGAAAATTAAACTTGGAAACTAATAAAAGTGAGAACACCTCAGTTAAAAATGGTCAAAGACTTGGTTTCTGTGTACATGTGATATTCGAGAGAAAATTTAAGTTATTTATTAAATGAAGTCTAATATAGAAAGATATATTTAGAGCTTGGATGAAATTACTTTTACTTTTTTTTTTTTTTTCTTTGCTTTTGACCTCAGCTAGGAAGCAATGAAAAAGAAGCACAGATGATCAAATGTACATAAAGATAGAAATGCAGGCCTCCTCATCTCTCCAGGGGATGCTTCTGAAATTCCATGGTCTCAGCAGCTAAGATGCAGAGAGACACCTGCTGAGACAGATGAGCTCAGAAATGTCACCACTTGCTGTTTTCTTTTCCATTTATGTCCAGATTAGGGTGGGACCCATGTCAGACTATCTAACTCAGTCTTAACATCTGAGGTTTATAATTGCTTACTGGTCCAGTCCCATGACCCAGTTTGATAATGCTTACAAAGTATCACATATCGCCCATCCATTTCTAGGCTATATATTTTATTTCTGGCTGCACTACACATCTATTTCCTGATTCAGGGCAGCAGGACTTGCTGCTGCTTATTACAAATTGGCATTTGGATCTTTCTCCTTCAAATGAGAACTCTGAGGTTGAGAAAGACTACAGAATTGATCTAGAGCTAACAGTTGTTTGAGTCTATTGTAGACCAAAGGTCCAAACCAGTAATCTCATTATAATTCCTGTTGTAGCTCATGTAATTCTAATACTTTACGTAATGCTAATGATTTCATTAGAAAAGTCCTTTCAGAAAGACTTTTTTGACAGCGCTGAATGTGTTCTAAGAATACCAATGATTACTTTATAATCTTATAGCTCCCATGAGCTGCTTTTAAGCCTGCGTCTGATTTAATAAGGATAAAGAACTATTTATAAAATCTCAGGGAAATCTTTTTACAATTAAAAGAGTGAGTAGGTTTGTACTATTCTTATTAACTAATTAAAATCAAGTGAAAAAGCATGTATTAACATAATTGGAGAAAATGTTAAGCTAAAATAATTTGATTTCATTTTACATAATCTAGATTTACCCTGCTTATGTGATATGGCTTGGATTTAGTAAATCTACCATCTCTTACAAAATGTAGAAAATTAGTTGAGAAATAAAATATTCTTTTCTTTCAAGTCAGGGAGAGTCTAAGTTATTCCATAAAAAATATGTACATATAGATTCATATTGAGAAAATGATCTTTCTCAGTCCTTCTCGTTTAGATCTCCGTGTGGTAAACTGACAATTTTTGCTTGACTATCTGTTTATAGAGCTGCTTTGCCAATTCCAGAAGTTCTCTATTGCTGGAGTCAGCATGCATAAAATGAAACGTAGTTGACAAAAAGAAGAGAAGTCCAAAGCACCGACTACACACTCAGAAAAAGCAGCCTGTGGAAGAGATAAGGCAAGAGAAAGAGAAATGAATATCTATGCAGAGTGCCCTGAGCTGCATAATGAATTCGTATGAGCCATTGCTGAATATATTAAAGGTAGTCCAGGTTTTCAGCTCGCATAAAAGGGAACATGGTGATGCTGTCCTCCAGAAAGAAGAGTAGGCTTACTTTCCCACTGTTTTTCTTTAGACCCTGTTGAAGACGTTTTGCATCTTCTAATCTCTCTTAAATTGTTGAAACTACCAGTGGAAAATATGACAATAGCTGATAGACAAGTTGAAACCCCTGACTGTGGTCTGAACAATTCCTGGCTTCTCCACCCCCGTTCATCAGAGTAGACATTCAATCTTAGGTAGCAGAGGCCTCATATTGCAGGAGAAAAGTTACATAGATAATCTGAAATTTTGTTTTTGTTCTAAACCTTTTCTCCCTCTGAAGTATATGACTTATAAGCTAATGGCTGTGTGTTAATCATATAGACAGAGTCCCAAGGTGGTTATTTCATAGCCTATTTATAACAAAGACAAACGTGAACCTATACCTCTTAAATTATTGGCTTATATTTCCACACACTTTTACTGGGCTCTTTCCCCATATTCCAAAAAAAATGCCTAGAATTCTATTTATCTCTTTCCCACATAATACTTATCCCTCTATACTCTCTTTCATTATCTTCTGAAAACTTTCCCCTGCCCCAATCCATAAAGGACTGCTCAGAGAAGAACTGACAGCTTTCCTGACCCATCCAGGGAAACCCCTTTTGTTTACTCCTCTAGCTGGCCCTCTTGTCAGGCACATATTCTATATCCATATATTGTATACATGATGTTACAAAAGCAATATTCTAAGACTCCTATGAATGGGAAATAACATGGACAGGAACACAGTCTGCTGTTTGCTCCATTAGCCTATTGTTAAAAACAAAATTAAAAACTCAACACAGTGTTCAATTCTGTGAGCATACACACATGGTAGAAATCTGGCCTCTAACAGGATATTCACCACTGTCACATACTAGGTGAGAAAATTACTTTTAAAATAGCCTAAAATATTGACAGGATGGTGGTGAAATAAGATTAAATTTTGTTCTTGCCTAGTAACTTTTCATTCAAAAATTTTCTTACTTTCACTATTGGAAATTTGTACAGATAAGAACAGTGTGTGGGAAACGTGCAAGATCCATATGGTAAGTGGGATGATAGTGTACACGTTTACCTGCTTTCATTTAATTACATACTGCCTTTCCAGTGCAATAGTATCGAAAGGGGGCTCTGCTAACTTACAGAATAAAAAGAGAGAAGAAACATTGCATTCCGTGTGAGCAACAACGTATTATCCCTTTAGACCCTATGCATAATGTTTATTATTTTCTGTAGTGTAGCAGAATTTTAGAAGGTACAATACAAAAATTGCTAAGCTGTTGTTAATTTTTCTTCTATTCCCCTGAACATTGTTGAAGGCAGTTCACTACTGTCAGGATGCTAAACACATACCTAAGTGTCCTCATCACTCTGAGTGATAAAGTGCTTTTTAGACTTCGGAAGTGTTAGCTATGAGATTCCAAAGCAAGATTTATACTCAAACCTCAGTCTATTATCATAAATGAGAACCAAGTAGATCTTTGTTACTCTGAGAGTTACTGATCCCTTCTTTTTTTTTTTTTTTTAGCAATATATGAATTTTATTTTGACACTAATTCAACAAATAAACTATAATTTTAAAACATTTACAGTAGGTGAACTTGAACACTAACTGGATGTTTAATGGTGTTAAGGAATACGGTTAATTTTTTAGGTGGGAAAGTGATACTTTTTTTTTCGTGACTTCTTGTTTTTTTGGCTATTCAAGTTAAATATTGAGGAATAAAACTGTATCGTGCCTCGTTTCACTCCAAAATGAATTTCCCAGGGGAAGGAGAAAGAGGGAAGGGTCCCAAAGAAGCAAGATTAAAGCCATAAATTGGCAACCGTTTAAACTAGGCAATGGGTACGTGGTGGACGGGAGAGGATCGTTTTATTCTTTTTTTATGCTCAAAAGATTCCAGAATAATAAGTTAAAAGTAAAAAAGAAGTGAGATACACCTCGCCAAGTTGGCCGCCTCTGGGAGGCACCTCCGGCGGCTGCAAGATCGCGCGGGAGGCGGGCAGACCGGCCATCGACTCTTTCCCCGCCGGGGCCGAGAGCCCCACCCCTTTTCTCCTGCCTCCAGGGACGAATGGCGCCAGGGACAGTCGGGCAGGCCAGCACACTGACCTAGTTCGAGCCACGGGCCGGAGAGGAGCGACAGCAGAGTCAGCAGCGGCGACAGCGAGGTGGCCATGCCGAGAACACGACCCCGGAAGCCCCACGAGGAGACGCGCCACCGTGCGGGTCTGCTGCGCACGCGCCCCGCGCGCATCACGTCGGCGGCCGTGCCCTGCGCACGCGTGCGCTCTGCTCCTCTACGCGGCCCCATCTAGAAATTAGTCCTGGGGCCGAAGCTCCAGTGTTGCCGGGGCAAGTGATTAAGAGAAGGCAATTTTCTCAGTGGGGTCGAGAGACCCTGCCATTCCAGAAGCCCCTTCTTTAGCTTGTGAACATTTGGACGGACTGATTTCCTTCCCTTTTGTGCCCTGGAGTACCATCGCAAGATCACAGAAAAGGTTTCAACTTCCAATTTATTGTACGCTCACTGTAGGCAACTGCGAAGTCCTCAAAACGCAAAGCTTAGCAACACACAACTTCCCTTTCAAGGTCTTCAAATATATTTCCACAATATATGTATTTTGTGGCAACATGTAGAAGAGAACAGTAATTTGGGTGAGAAAAATAGGACACGAGGGGGTTTGGGAGGGATATCAGCCTAAGCAAGGTTCCGAGGTGCAAAAAAAAGTCTTGCCTGAAAATCTCTTACCTCACCTGGTCCTCAGTCACCACGCCTTCAGCCATGTATTTAACCTCTGCCTTTCCTATTTTGCCACTTTAGACTTGCAGCTCTAGTTCCATCTTTCTACTCACTACAACGTAACATTTCTGGGAAGCAGTGTAGCAAAGCTACTTCAAAAGCATGAAAAGTCCAATTTATCCAATAGTTTTTTTTACTCAAAAGCAGCCGTCCCCAACCTTTTTGGCACCAGGACCGGTTTCGAGGAAGACAGTTTTTCGAGGGGGGCGGGGGATGGTTCAGGCAGTCACGCAAGCAATGGGGAGCAGCAAATGAAGCTTTGCTTGCTTGCTCCCTGCTCACCTGCCGTGCGGCCTGGTTCCTAACAGGCCGCTGAACAGTACTGGTCCTCCGCCCAGGGGTTGTGGGGGACCCCTGCTTAAAAGGATTTATACTAAGGAGCAGGAATGCTTTCAAAACCTTAAGTTACTTACATCTCATTTATAACTAGCATAAAAATTGAAAACTTAAATGCTTAATGACAGGGAACTATTGGAAATAAATTAAAATACATTCATTAGAAGAATTATTAAACCATTAAAATGTTTTTCAAGGAATATTTAATATGGTAGATAATATATGCTTATCTAACATGTATTTTTATATCACTGAAGCTAAAGCAAAACATCCTGTTTATTGGTAAGTATGGCCTGTATGTGTACACTACAGTGCAATTTAAAAAATACTGTAATTATAATTTCAGAACTTCAGAATCTGAACAGATGCCAGTGTTCTCTCCTTTTTTTATATGGGAAAAGAAAATCCTTTGAAAATCATTTGAAGCTTGGACAAAAATTCCATAGCTATATTCTTAGGATCACTCTGTAGAATCTTCATGATTCAGATGATACAAGGGAAGCTTCAATTCAACCTTTTGGAGAAGACATTCCAGCTCTCATGATCTCATCAACCAGGAGAATGTTGGTGGCAATCACAGTGCAGGAATGAAAAAGCTGTTTCTTTACACAGTAGTTATCCCATACGCCTACTTCTGCTGCTACCATTGGCTCACCTGTGTTCAAGTCTACAGCCACAAGTTGACCTGATTCTGAATGTTCTGCTTTAACTTTAACTAGTGTTTCCTGAAGGTCAAAACCAGAGTTCTGAGCAAGAACCTTGGGAATAATGAGCAATGCATCAGCAAATGCTTGAACTCCAAGTTGGGCCCTGCCCTTTACACTGGGCTTGTATTTAATCAGGGCTTCTGCCATTGCCACTTCCACTGCACCAGCACCTGGAACTACACAGCCATCATCAATAGCATTTTTAACAGCCCTCAAGCCATCTCTTATTGCATCTTTGATCTGAGTAAGTGTGTGCTTATTTGGTCCTTTGATCAATAATGTGACCGAGCGAGGATTGTTACAGTTCTCAATGAAGGTGAACTTCTCTTCTCCCAATGTATATTCATAGACAAGTCCTGCATGTCCCAAACAATCAGGATTTAGGTCATCAAGAGAATTTAGGGCTACCCCACCACAAGCAAGAGTCAGCCTTTCCATATTTCTCCTTTTAGCTCTGCGCAGAGCTACTATGCCTTCTTTTGCAAGAGCATCTAAGGAAAAGGGGTCAATTCCCTTTTGATTAATAACAACAAATCCTTTATCTGAATCACCACAGACTTTCTTTTTCAGGTCTATTATTTTTTTAACTCTGTCTTCAATGAATTTTCTTTCAGCTTTCACTAGTTTCTCTCTCTCCTCTGCACTCTTGTAAAAAAAGCCAGAATTCACTTCTGTTTTTTCATATTCTAATGACACGTTGCATGTGAGGATGTACGCATCTTCTACTCTCTTTTTCATATCAGGATGCCGTGCCCCATGGTCCAAAACAAGACCTCTGATCAAGCTTGTATCGGTTTCAGATTTATGTTTCATCTCCATGATCTCAACCATGAAGAGGTCAATAGGTTCATCTTGTTTTTTAATGGCTAAAATGGAGTCCACTACAGCCTCTGTTAAGACATCAGCAAGTTCAGCATGAACTTTAGTACGTAGAGATGTTCTGGCCACATCTATAAGTGTTTCCCTGTCCATCTCTTTGCTTACTTTGACTTGTTCCAAAAACTGAAGTGCCTTTTCCTTTGCAGCTTCAAACCCTTCTGTAATTATTCTGGGATGAAGACCTTCAGAAATGTAGAGATCCGCCTGCTTCAGGAGCTCTCCAATAATTAGGACATTGGAAGTGGTACCATCACCAGTTATGTCATCCTGGGCTGTTGCTACTTTGGCTATTAAGGAGGCTGTTGGGTGTTGAATTTGCATTTCATGAAGCAGCACATTTCCATCTTTAGTGAGCTTGATGTCTCCAGCACCAGAAACAAGCATCTTCATGGTGCCCTTTGGCCCCAAGTTGGTCCTCAGCACGTCCTACAGCCCCCGGGCCGCGCTGATGTTGACCGCCAACGCCGCCTGGGCTCGGGCCACCTCAGCCTTGGGATTCAGGGTCTTCACGGCCGCCATTGCTGACCCAGCAGAAGAAAATGGGGGAACCCGGCGTCCGGAAGGCCCAGAGCCGGTTCCCTGATCCCTTCTTGATAATATTAAAATCAATGCATAGCTCACAAATTATTCTTTCAACAAATGTTTATTAAGACCCTACAATGTGTCAAGCCCTATTCTGGGAACTGGGATTGTAACACTGAAAAGAGAAGTTACATGCCATCGAGGGAGACAGCTTATAATTCAATAACTACATAAATGCCTACACAAGAAATTAGACCAGATGTTCAAGTGCTATATAGAAAGAAAATCAGGGTGATACGGTACAATGGCAATGTGGACCCATTAGGCTGAACGGTTAAAAAATGTCCACCCGAAAGGGTGACACACATACTCCAAATTAGAACTATTCATGGGAAGATCGAATAGAACAATATTCTATTAGAACAATATTAAGCAAAGACTCTAAAATAAGAATGTTCCCCATACATTCAAGAAACCAAAAGAATGGTGGTGTAACTAAACCACAGAAGCAAGAGAAAGAGAATTATAGGGTGATATCATCTTTCAGGCCTTGTGAAGGCAGATAATGTAGAGCTGCTTTAGCTAGAAGAAAGTTTAGAGCTTATGTCAAGTGCCAGTGGAAGACACTGAAGAATTTTATGCAACTGTACACAGAATAGTACTTAAGGGCAAAATGTGAGTCTGCAGAGACACATCAGAGGCTAATTAATTAGTCCAAGAAGGAATTATGGTGATTAGCACAATGATAGTAGAGCCAGTGCAAAGTGGAGACACTGGGCATTAAGACAGATTTTGAAGACAGAGAAGACTAAGAGTTACCGAGTTACTTGGGTGAGGGGAAAGTGGTAGTCAAAGACAGTGCTTCAACTTTTGACTTGAGCAACTGATGGGAAGTTATGATCTGTATTTAGCTGTGGAAGTTTACAAGAGAATAAGATGGGAGTGTCAAGATCAGGAATGAAGACATTTTTGACATGTTAAATTTGAGACCACTGTAAGGAAGTCTACACAGCCATGTTGAGTAAGAAGTTGGAGGTTCAGAGAATTCAGACATAAATTAGGGATCAACAACCATCTTGATGAGCCAGCTGAAATAGAGAAACTGATAGTGTAAGAGAGAGTAGGAAGAACTTTTTGAAAAACAAGAAGGGAAAGATTTCTAGCAAGGATATTTCAACCATGATAGCAAGATGGCAGGCAGAGAGAATCGTATTTGCTCTTGAAAAGAGGAAATTAGTCCATTCAGATTCTTTCTGTGTTCTCAATGAAGCATGTGTCAAGATAATTAGCTGAGAATGAAGAAAGAATAGGGAAAATGAAAAGTAAAAAGGATATAGAAAATGAGCAATAGAGATTTGAGATAGGAGGAAATGAAAGAAAATGTAAAAATATAGTCAGATTTTTGAGTAGTATAAAGTGTTTATTTGAAATTTGAAGCCTTGAATTTTAGGTGAGATAAATCAGTTCTGATGTGTGCAGTCATGGAGAAGACAGAAAATTGAGTTTAATTAAGTATCAGGTAAAACAGATGGAGAAGGGGAAAGGGAGTTAAAAGTCTCACAAGGGTGTTGTTATAATTATGGAGCACTGAATCTAAGTTGAGTAGGAAATGAAGTGAAGACATGGGCTGGAGAAAGAGCAGTTCATAGAAAAAAAATGAATTGGAGTTTTCAATAAGGTCAAAATATTGGTAGAAAAGAAACTGAACTAGAATGATAGGGGACATGTTGAGAGAGTAGTGTTTTGTTTTGTTTCATTTTGTTTTGTTTTCACCTATCTCTGAGTCCTAAATTAAGTGGTAATTAAACAAAAATATACTCATTTGAGAGGGCTTTAGAGATAGCAGTGTTGTCAGGATATCACAGAGTTTCTGTTATAAAGAGGTAGATGACATGCAGAAATAGTTTGAAAATTTGAGAAAATTTACTGATTATAGATGTTGTCAGTAAAATATATCATATGATGGTTTTTGAGGTTGTGTAAGTATAGGGAATTATGGCAGATTAATGGATGTGTATGATGTGAAGTGGACCTGGAGGCTTGGGTTTCTAATTGTGTGCAAGGTGAGTGATGAGGCATCTATGGTGTGTGGTTTTCTAATGGTGTAAGGGGTGTAAGAGGCTCTTGAAGTCCATCATGGTGGTCTCTTGAGGAAAGGCAGGAAACCAGTGCAATATGGATGGTGTGGGGTCTCTGAGCAGTTTTCATTCTAGTCCTAGGAGAGTGGTAACCAATGAGTGTTCCTGAGGACCTGCTTAACGGATGACTTCTTTAGATGACAGGCTCTCTGAGGACCCTTTTTCTTTTTAATTTTTATTGGAGTATAGTTGCTTTACGATGTTGTGTTAGTTTCTGCTGTACAGCAAAGTGAATCGGCTATACGTATACATATATCCCCTCTTCTTTGGATTTCCTTCCCATTTAGGTCACCACAGAGAATTGAGTAGAGTTCCCTGTGCTATACAATAGGTTCTAATTAGTTGCCTATTTTATGCATAGTATCAATACTGTAAAACATCAATCCCAATCTCCCAATTCATCCCACCACCCCCTTTCCCCTTTGGTATCCATATGTTTTTTCTCTATGTCTGTGTCTCTATTTCTGCTTTGTAAATAAGATCATCTATATCACTTTTTTCAGACTCCACATATATGCATTAATATACAATATTTGTTTTTCTTTTTCTGACTTACTTCACTCTGTATGACAGTCTCTAGGACCTTTTAATCCAACAACCTTGGTCTGTGCACACATATTCTCCTTCAGTAGGAGATAAGGAACTTCCTCTTCTTTAAAGTAGCAGAGTATTGTTGTGGCCGGACTGGGAGGGGCTTTTAGACACTGTTTCTCCTCTGTACAACAATGTCGTAAAGAGAAATGAGTATATATATATATATATATATATATATATATATATATATATATACATATGTATGATTTAACATAGTTTAATGTTTGTGGGTATCTTCAGGCATGGTTAGCTCATCACTTATGAACTAATGGTGGATCCCAGCTCTTTTTCATTGTGCAAAAAAGAGTTAAGGGCTTCCCTGGTGGCGCAGTGGTTGAGAATCTGCCTGCCAATGCAGGGGACACGGGTTCGAGCCCTGGTCTGGGAAGATCCCACATGCCGCGGAGCAACTGGGCCCGTGAGCCACAACTACTGAGCCTGCGCGTCTGGAGCCTGTGCTCCGCAACAAGAGAGACTGCAATAGTGATAGGCCCGCGCACCGCGATGAAGAGTGGCCCTCGCTCGCCACAATTAGAGAAAGCCCTCGCACAGAAACGAAGACCCAACACAGCAAAAATAAATAAATAAATTAATTAAAAAAAAAAAAAAGAGTTAAGATGTAATGTGTATACATACTTACACAAATAAATGTATATATATTTATTATACATAAATATATTTATTTATAAATATGTGTGCTCATGGACCTATATATATATATATTAAATATATACAAAAATAAATATTAAAAAAAGCAAATTAAGAATATATATAGGTAGAAATTCTTATAGTGTCCTTCCCACAAATAGCGCGCCTGTCTAAGATTTTGGAGCATGGCTGTTTCATTTTGGAGAGCACTCAGAATATATAGTTTACAAAACCCACTATCAAACTTAAAACTAATTCAGGATTAGAGTCATACATTCTAAATATATATAATAAAGATATATTTCATTTTCTGAAAAGTCATAGAAAAATTCCCTAATTCACAAATAGAGTGTAAGAATGAGTCTATACAATAATATATATATATTTTCATGAGATTCAGCTTGTTTTCAGCCTTGTGAAACCTGATTTCTGAATTTACTGTTTAGTACAAGATATTTTTGTTTGTTTGCCCCTGACTGCTTTCAGAGTTAGCATGTATGCAAATTTAAATGTTTTCTAATGTTCTAATTTTTATGTGTAAACATAAATCCAACATGTGTCTTAGTATGGTACCCAATTTGATTCTCCTAAGTCTTCAAATTCACTTCCTCTTTATCCCCATTATTCCTACTTGATCTGAAATCCAATCACCTCATATTTGGTTTGCTTCAATAGTCTTCTTTTTTGTCTAATCCTACTCCCTTTCACCTTTGACACAATCTGTGACCCATCACCACATTTCTATTCTAAATTTACTTCTTGTATTTTGTAGCTGTCATGCTTGCTAAGGTGCTGTTGATGTTTATCACACTGGATTTCAATCTTTCAGCAAAATATTTATAGTACTCAAATTTTTTTTAAAAAATCACCTGTTTTCTATTATCAACTTAAATTGTTCTTCCTTTATATACCAACATAAGAACTTTATTCCAAAAGTTCAACTTCTTATTTTACCCTACATAGTTTATTTCTATTTCTTATTCTGCATTTTGTTTGATCTTGTTCGTTCAGTCATCTCCTTTTATGACTCAATCTGTATATTATGGTAAAAGTATATCACCCCAAATTCCTCTTTGAGAGAGCAATGTAACTGTAAGAAATTAGCTTAAGTAGAACCATGAGTATTCTTAAAGACACAAAGGCAGACTTTAAAACAGCACCCATTGGAGGATGGATCCTGGAAAATGGAAGCACTTTTGTTTGAAGTGGGATAAGAACACTTAAAAGTAAGACATGGGCTCAGGCTGAGATATTCTGCATCATAAAGAGGAGAATTTGAATGTCTCTGGAAAAATCCGGGGGAGAGAAAAAAAATTTCTAACAAGGTTGCAACTGTATAGGAAATATGTGAGAAGAAATCTGAATAGGGTTGTTGGATATTGGAAAATAAATATGTCTAAGGAGATTGTGTATTAATTTATTTTGTAGAAATATACATATTTTCCCTCTGTACACACACTAGCCACTGCCACTATTTTCTTCTTGTTTTTTAATTCACTGAACAATGATAAAGAGGATCATAGAGGTATCAGTCAGATTCTAAAAATACCACACAGAACCTAAATATTTTCTACTGAATCAATACCTATGGATTGCTACATTCCATCCCTTGGTTTTACTCTCTTCCTTTCTCACAACTTGCTCTATAATTATAAGTCCCAGGAATGAGTTTAGAATGGATTAACATTCTTCTTAAATAATTGCTGATATGAATTGGTAGCCTTTTTTCACTTTTGCATTTAGATGACATCTTTTAAAACAAAACATCAACAATTTTGTACTAAAACTAAATTAAGCAGTAGTTATTTGAAAGTCACAATTTGGCTTAGAAGAGAAATTGATCACATTCCTAGAGACTGGTGACATATCCTGCAACTAATAATTGTCAGATAAATGAATAATGAATTGTACACAGATACAGCTACTGATGAAAACATTCACCAGTATATATTTACTAACTATAAAAATACCTATATTATTTTCAAGTTTTCTATATCTAATAAGAGAACATAATATAAAGCTCTTGAATTCCTGACTGATGACTTTTTGATGGAAATTTTACGATTTTGATTAAAAAAGTTATTTATCACTTCTGTCAAACATTTATAAATTGCATGCATATATGTGAAACACTATGTATATGTGTGTGAATGTGTGTGTTCTTGTCTATCTATCTATATCTATCCATAAAATCAGCAATGACTGATTTAGAAAGTGAGAGGTATTGAGTTGAATACGATAGTTTCATTACTGGCATAATTATTCCACCATTATAGAAAACAATCAGAGTCTTTTAGAAAGACAAACAAATAAATATTTTGAAATGCTTACTATTTACTCACATTGAAATAAAATACATTGAAAAAATATGAAATTGCTCTACATATCAACATAAAACAGAAGTCCTCAAGGCAACTGACATAAAACACTGCTGATTTTGACTGTCCTATTTTTATAAACAGTTTGAAACAACCTCTAGATACCCAAGATTGATCTGGATGAATTAACCTTGGCAGCAGTTAGCAACACTGCCACAGATCAGACACACCATCCAACGCTGTGCAGTGGAAAGTCTGCCTGAGCCACATATTTTAAAAACTGCAGCGCTACTTAATGCTTTGAAATGTTAACGGTTCTATAGGCTTTGCCACCATTGCATACTTCCTCCTAATTAATGCTTTTTAAAATTTGTTTTAATTTTATTTTTATTTTTTAATTTTTAAATTAATTTTATTGGAATATAGTTGATTTACAATGTTGTGTTAGTTTCTGCTGTATAGCAAAGTTAATCAGTTATAAATATATATACATATATTCACCCTTTTTTAGCTTCTATTCCCATATAGGTCATTACAGACTATTGAGTAGAGTTCCCTGTGCTATACAGTAGGTCCTTATTAGTTATCTATTTTACATATAGTAGTGTGTATATGTCAATCCAAAACTCAAAATTTATCCCCCCCCCCTTTTCCCCCTTGGTAACCATAAGTTTGTTACAGCCACTATGGAGAACAGTATGGAGGTTCCTTAAAAAAAACTAAAAATAGAGCTACCATATGATCCAGCAATCCCACTCCTGGGCATGTAACCAGAGAAAACCATAATTCAAAAAGATACATGTACCCAAATGTTCATTGCAACACTATTTACAATAGCCAGGACATGGAAGCAACCTAAATTTCCATCTACAGAGGAATGGATAAAGAAGATATGGTACATATATACAATGGAATATTGCTCAGCCATAAAAAGGAAAGAAACTGTGAGCAGAGGTGTGGATGGACCTAGAGACTGTCATACTGAGTGAAGTAAGTCAGAGAGAGAAAGACAAATATCACATGGTATCGCTTATATGTGTAATCTAAAAAAATGGTACAAATGAACTTATTTACAAAACAGAAATAGAGTCACAGATGTAATCAATGCTTTTAATATTAGATGATTACGCTATTTTCAGCACTGCATGCTTTATGGCCATATACTGCTACATGATACACTAAAATCATTAATATTTGGAAATATTCATGTTGACTGTATTTTAAGTTTATGGTGAGAAATTTTCTCAGGTCAGTGTATTCTTACTGCTTTGTGACCTAATTAAATAGACAGTGTCACCTTTTCTTCAATAAATAACCAGTCTGTTGTGTCTGCACATCCAATCTCCTTAACAAAAGCTGCTGCCCGTGATCATTTAATTTTTTGGTAATATGCAAAGTGTCTTCTACAAAAATTGTACCCTACAATCACTCTCTCAGCACCTTCTCATGAGTTTATGGCTTCAGTCTTCCAAGTCTATCCTGTAAGTCTTTCCAAGTATCTAGGGTTGCCTCTCCTTTTTACTCACTATGGGAAATATTAAAGTCTTCTCCAAACACTGGTGCACAAATCATATTTATTAATTAAATTAAAACTTTTTTGGCTAAAAAAAATTCTAAGTATCCAGCACAGTTTAGGCATTAAGAAAGATAATAAATACATTTTCAATCACTCCCAAATCTAAATTTACAATACTGACCTCACGAGGTTTAGCCCTACCATGTATTTTCTTGATATTTCTAACTTCTTGTCAGTGCTTTGAGTTGTTTACATATATGCATTAGCACACATCTTTTTTCTCTACAATTTTTTCTTCTTTTCTTGATATTTTAAAATTTCAAATCTAATATGAATTATTCCTCACCCTTATTCAGTAAGGGTGGGAAAATTCTATTCTACTTTAATACAACCTTTTACTTATTTGTTTATTTTTAAATTTTTTGGCCGCAAGGCATGTGGGATCTTCGTTTCCTGACCAGGGGTGGAAACCGTGCCCCCTGCATTGGAAGCACAGAGCCTTAACCACTGGACAACCATGGAAGTCCCTAACAAAGCCTTTTAGACCTGCCCTCTTGCTGAATGTGCCAGTGGACAAATTCAGGCCCTCTTCTTCTCTCACTACTGGACATAATTAGACGCCCCCTCAAGAGTTTCCTTGCCCTCATGCTTTTCTTGGTATAATCCATTCTAAAAACCCACCTAGAGTGCACTTGGAGTTCAAGTCACTACCTAGCACCTAGACAAGCTTATGGCAAAAGTAAATGTTTAATAAATATCTTTCATATGATTAAACAGACTTTAATTGTTAACTTGACCACAGGGTCAATTTGCACCAGCTTCATCACTGGCAGGCACAGTGCTATGTACATTAACACGACAGCCTGTCTACCCCCATTGCCTACACTGTCCCTAGCCTAGACTGTCTGCATTGGCTTTTATTAGCTCACTCATATTCTCCTGCCCTTTTTCTCTCTTGACTTCTGGGACTCTAAATGTACGTGCTAGACCATATCATGTTATTCCGCAGGCTAATGAGGACTTGTTCATTTTTTTCACTCTCTTTTCTTTCTCAACTTCTATTTGGATAATTTCTATTGCTATGTTCTAATTTTCATTAATCTTTTCTTCTGCATTGAATCTGCTAAGTCAATTCAGTGAATACACACACACACACACACACACACATATATATATATACGCAATATCATTCGTCTCTCTCTCTCTCTCATCTCCAAGTTCTTAAAGCTCTATTTGTTTCTTTTTAAAAATGTCTTCCATGTTATCCCTTACTTTCTTCACAGTTTACTTTAAATCTTTATGAATATTATAACAGCTGTTTTAGAATCCCCATTTACTAATTCTACCACCTCTGACTTTTTTCTCCTTAGGATGTTTACTGTACGGCTCTGACTCAAGGAATCTGGCCTGGCTCTGGCGGCTGTGGCGGGTGTGTTGGGAGATGTAGTCCCCGATTTATGTAGAAATTGAGGTTGTATGTTAACCCTGCAGCCAGAGTTCACTTTCTAGAACACAGATGTTTCTCTTTCACTTAAAATTCCTTAATGAGTCCCTATCACATTCAAGGAAGTTTCCAAAATGCTCAGCACACTTCATGGTTGCCTCTCCAACCTCACCTATTTTGCAAAATCTTTGCTGTATTTTCTTACCCTCTATTTACTAAAACCCAAATCAAACAATCTGAGACTCATAAAATGAGTTTTGGGGAAATATACAATGGGTTTAATATACATCGTCAATGATCATCATCATAAACGCATATTTCTTTGCCATTCTTAGAACTATTTTAATTACATTTGCCTCACATGAGTAGTACAGACAAGGTTGGGTTTTCAAAAGTAACTTGTTAACATGAATCAATGAGTTTTAATAGAATTAATTAGAACCTGCCTTAGAAGTTCTGAATCTTAGTGTCCGAAAGTGGGGTTAGTTTTCTTTATTTTAATAACTCCATTAAGTAATAAGGAAAGAGAGCCAGGGTGCAAATCACTGCACTGGGAGGTAGGGGGTTCTATCCCTACGTTCCTACCGTCTGGCATGATGCCTGAACTTCAGTAGGCAGTCAGGAATTCTCTGCTGAAGAAATTTACAAAAAAAAACCACAGTCTTTTTGTATTTTACATATATACAATTTACATAGTTAACATTTGCTTAAATTATATTGGCATATAAATATATTTGTTGTGACTCACTATCATTTTAAAAGGGGATCTAATCTAAAGTGGAACAATCAAGATGCCTATGCATTTGTGATGCCCAGTTTGGTGCCAATTAATTTATTTTTTCAGTAGTTTACTTGCACACAAGATACCCAATTGCATAATCTCTTACCTCAAATTCTTTGATTTTGTATAAGGGATGATGAAAACATGTTTATATGTCTTCTTATAAGTAATCATTTAGTCTGAAATATTTTTGCAAATATAAGACATTAAAAAAAATTGTGAGAACTTTGTGTTTGGCTTTGTTAAATGCACATTAGCTAAGTCAACAAGACCAAGTTGTCGCTAGCGAGTAAACCAAGAATTATAGAACAAAATAAATATTCACATATTTAAAAGAATACCACCGTCATTACTCAAATTAAACGGTAGATATAAACCTCACTGTACTTTTGTCATCTCTTTTTATTTTAGTCTGGTGATTTGTGATGTAGACATATTATTCTAGCTGATATTTTTTTATTTTTTATTTTATTTTGTCAGACTTGCAAGCCCTTCAGCCAAGGATTTAACCTCAAAGAAAACAGAGTTTAAGAACCAGTCATCCAACATCAAAGTACTAGGCAAGCTGTGCTATGTCTGCTTTGATAATAATGCATTTTCAGAAATTCAAAAGCTTCAAGAATAATATATTTTAGAGGTAACCATGTGTTATACACTGGGTTTGGGTGACCTTATTTTAGAAAACGCCCTTGCTTTACTTTCAAATGAGAAAGTCCTGCTGTATTATTTTGCATTCTTTGCCTTAGCAAAAATAAATTAATAATTTGAATGAGGGTTTTCTTGCCTTTCAGTGTTGGTTATGTTAAATCATCATCTTATAGGCTGAATTATTTCCTTCTCATTCATTCATGTTTTCCATGATCACCTGTTGGGTGCCTTCAATGTGAAATATTATTAGAGGTTATTTGAAATATTCATAATGTGGACCCTGATCCTTGCCCTCCAGGAGATTTAGGGTGGTGGGAGAGAGCAATGCTGCAAAAATAACCTCAGAAAGCTAACAGACAATGAATTCATCGTACATTTATTCTAGTCTCTTCAAAACTATTAATTAGGTATTAAGCAAAGGTGAATAATTTAATCCTTCTGCCTCTCAACTTTCCCACCTAACGTATGAAAATAAGTTAGATTTCGTTTTCAGCCACGCCATTGGCACAGCTCCAAGGCATGTTCTCAGTGGGTTCATGAATTTTGCTCCCAGCTATGGCTCACTTGATCACAATTTCCTCATCTATAAAATGAGAAGGCAGGACTGACCTTTCTCACCCTAAGTAGCCACAATCCGAACACTTGCTGTGAGCACAGCAGAATAAATTGTTGTGAAAGAGAAAACACAGTGTAAGCCTTTTCTCCAAGGACAGCATTTAAGATATCTAGACATGCCTAGCTTCTATTTCAGATGTAATATGAAGAGAGATCCTGAATTTTATTGTTGCCATCACATAAAATCTTTAGTTGGAAAATTATTCTCAAAATTAATTTTTTCTTCTATAATCATGTCAATTCTATTCATGAATAAAGAATTCAAAAACTAGTTAATGAAAATTACCAGTGTATGGGGTCTTTGTTAAGATAATTTGGGAATCAATTTTTGATACACTGATTGATAACATACCCAGCTATCAACCGTCATTTAAAACATTGTAAAAGAAGAATTTCTCAACCTTGGTATTACATTTATTCCAATATTTAATCTTGATGTTTCAAACCTTTATCCTTTTCACTAGATACTTTCCTGGGAGTCTTCAACCCAAATAACTGTAAACCCCTTAGACCGGTCATATGTGTCCACCAATTATTACTGGTTAGTAATTCTTATCGGTGATGGAGTGAAAAATAAAATATCCCTTTTGAGGGTGGTTTCTACATTCCCTCCCAGATGGTTTGCTCTCTGGAGCCACCCAAATCTCCTGGTCTCCACGAAAAGCTCCTTCATTCTGTTCATGTGACAATGGCCTTATTAGTGAGATAAATAGAAGTTCCTCTCTCCATCTGATACTAATTCACAGATGACTTGAACAAAGTACTCTGGTCCCCAAAATTGTAAAAATGCTTAGAGGAAGTGGTATTTCATTTTGCACATACATACTGATACATGTGCACACACACACATGCACACACACACATTTATTGCCCCAAGTCAATTAGAGTACTTGGGGTTTTTCCATCTGGACGCATTCTGATGTAACTCATCAATGCTACTCCCAGAAATATCAGTCTTCTCCCCAACTCCATACTCTCAGTTTTCAGGAAATTTCCAAATGGAAGTGTATCAAACACACTCTGAGGTGTTCTTCAGTGAGTTGCACTTTTGTATAATTCCCTCCCCTTGTATGCAGGTGGAATCTGTGATTTGCTTTTAGCCTGTAGAATATGGAAAAAGGTGAAGATATTTTTCAAATGTACTGAAGATACTAAATCAGTTGATTCTAAGTTATGCAAAAGGGAGAATACTCTGCCCATGTGGGCCTCATTTCATCAGATTTAATCCCTTAAAACAGGGATTGGTCCCTCCCAACAACAGCGTATTACAGACTTCAAAGTTGCTAAGACACTGTACCTTAATTGTTCTCACACAATAAAGAAATGATAAACGTGTGACAGGATAGAGGTTTTATCTATGCTATGTTGGTCATCATATGTCAATATATATGTGTGTCATATCGATGCACTGTACATCTTAAATTTATGTAATATTATATGTCAATTATATCTCAATAAAACTGAAAAAAACCCACAAAACAAAAAAACCAAAATCCTCCCCTCAGCAGACATAAGTGACTCATACTTACGGAAAGAGACAAAACGATGGAGGGAATGATGATGTCTGTCTCTTCTGACCAGAAGCATCTGAACCAAGATTTCTGCTCAGACAAGAGGCTGAAGAATCCTTGTTTTCTCTAGGAGAATTATTAAAAGAAAAATCATTATCAATACAAGGAAATCTAGTTTTCCCTTTGTCATGCTCAGTGGAATATTTATTATTTACCTAATCAACTTTTAAATGTACATGCAAAGTCCTTTACCTTTTACATATAACATTGTTATGGTAAATAATTATTTACATATGAAACTGTTATACTTATAATAACTATATTATTATATATTTGTGTTATAAAATTGAATTCAAGAGCAGACATCTCTCGTTTTAGATATATTAGTTGCTCTTGGAAAGAAATGAAAAGGGCCATATCTGAGTTAAAAATTAATACAAAAATATCATGAAAGACTTCTTGATTCATGAATTTGACACTTTGGTGGTGTTACCTCTAAATTAAATGTAGATCTATGTACATGTTATACATATGTGATACTGAGAGTCTTGTTATGTCATGCAGATATAATCTGAGAAACCCAGATAGACCTCAAATTCATTCTCACATTATTTTCAGATGACGTTTGTACTTGGTTTTATGCAAATATTGTTTATATATTAATAGATTTATTCGATTTTATCCTTGGGAGGTGACATTTTGTTACTGCACCTTTTAACAGGGAAGGAAGCAAAGGTATTTGGAAATTCAATGACTGCAGCGTATTTACACAGCTAGTAAGTAATGGAGTCAGGGTGGTTTTCTTGATATAGCCACTATAAGTCTGTCACACTGCACCTGGACTTACAAGGCTTATCGCTATTATTAAAATGTGTCTTATAATCTGTACAAGAATTTTATACAAAATAAAAATGTATTTTCTAAGTGTTACATATAATTATCAGTCATCTATCCATGTATCTGTCTTTTATAAGACTATTTATCAATCAATCCATGAGCAATCTATTGATATTTCCTATCTATATTACTACTTAAGAAGACAGAGGTCTACTTTCACAACTATTAATTATAAATAATTTTTTTTCATAGTTCATGCTAAAAGTGGAAAAAGCAAATTCTCTCAATCAATCTAGTCATTCTTGTTTTGGTCTTAGTTTATGGAAAGAAAGCACACTTGATGACTTGTGATGTATCACATTATTACTTTAATTTTAAATGTATTGGCTCTTTTCCCAGTACTTTAAACAATAAAGAAAATAATGAAGTATCCTGAATATGTTTATATCTTGAACATGTGATTTTTTTCATATTGATTTTTAAGGAATGACATTGTGTATGGTATATATTTACGTGACAGATTTGACAAGTTAGGAGAAGAGAAAGTGTAGTGTGAAAAACTAATTGTGGTCAATATAATTCTGTAAAAATGGATGCATGTTCTTTTAAGTTTACCAAAGAAATTTCAGTATCAGTGAACTATAATACATTAAGTAAAATTAAGTTTTAGGTTGCTGAAAATAAATATATTATTTTCTCCTGTAGAATATTTATAAAAAGAATGTAGCTTGACATCATATAAAAAGTCACAGGGGGTCTGGGCAATATGGCGGAAAAGTAAGACGAGGAGATCACCTTCCTTCCCACAGATACAGTAGAAATACATCTACACGTGGAACTGCTCCTACAGAACACCCACTGAACGCTGGCAGAAAACGTCAGACCTCCCAAAAGGCAAGAAACTCCCCACGGACCTGGGGAGAGCAAAAGAAAAAAGAAATAACAGAGACAAAAGAATAGGGACGGGACCTGCACCACTGGGAGGGAGCCGTGAAGGAGGAAAGCTGTCCACACACTGGGAGCCCCTTCGCGGGAGGAGACTGCGGGTGGCGGAGGGGGGAGCTTCGGAGCCACGGAGGAGAGCGCAGCCACAGGGGTGCGGAGGGCAAAGCGGAGAGATTCCCGCACAGAGGGTCGGCGCCGAGCAGAGCTCACCAACCCGAGAGGCTCGTCTGCTCCCCTGCCGGGGCGGGCGGGGCTGGGAGCTGAGGCTCGGGCTTCGGTCGGATCGCAGGGAGAGGACTGGGGTTGGCGGCATGAACACAGCCTGAAGGGGTTAGCGCACCACGGCGAGCCGGGAGGGAGACCGGGAAAAGGTCTGCAGCTGCCCAAGAGGCAAGAGACTTTTTCTTACCTCTTTGTTTCCTGGTGCGCGAGGAGAGGGGATTCAGAGCGCCGCCTAAACGAGCTCCAGAGACTGGCACGAGCCACGGCTCTCAGCGCGGACCCCAGAGACGGGCGTGAGACGATAAGGCTGCTGCTGCCACCACCAAGAAGCCTGTGTGCGAGCACAGCTCACTCTCCACACCGCCCCTCCCGGGAGCCTGTGCAGCCCGCCACGGCCAGGCTCCCGTGATCCGGGGACAACTTCCCTGGGAGAACGCATGGCACGCCTCACGCTGCTGCAACGTCACGACGCCTCTGACGCCGCAGGCTCGCCCCGCCTCCTCCGTACCGCTCCCTCCCCCCGCCTGAGTGAGCCAGAGCCCCCGAAGCAGCTGCTCCTTTAACCGCGTCCTGTCTGAGAGGGAACAGACGCCCTCAGGCGACCTACACGCAGAGGCGGGGCCACATCCAAAGCTGAACCCCGGGAGCTGTGCAAACAAAGAAGAGAAAGGGAAACCTCTCCCAGCAGCCTCAGGAGCAGCGGATTAAAGCTCCACAAACAACTTGATGTGCCTGCACCTGTGGAATACCTGAATAGACAACGAATCATCCCAAATTCAGGAGGTGGACTTTGGGAGCAGGATATTTTAATTTTTCCCCTTTTCCTTTTTTTGTGAGTGTATATGTGTATGCTACTGGGTGAGATTTTGTCTTTATAGCTTTGCTTTCACCATTAGCCCTAGGGTTAGGTTTTTTTCTTATTTTTTATTATAAAAAATTAATCTATTTTTAAAAATTAAAAAAAATTTTTTTCCTAATAAATTTATTCTTAATAATTTTTTTCTTATTTTTTATTATAATACCTTTATTTTATTTTCTTTTATCCTCTTTCTTTCTTTCTTTCTTTCTTTCTTTCTTTCTTTCTTTCTATTTTTTCTCCTTTTATTCTGAGCCGTGTGGATGAAAGGCTCTTGGTGCCCCAGCCAGGCATCAGGGCCATGCCTCTGAGGTGGGAGAGCCAATTTCAGGACACTGGTCCACAAGAGACTTCCCAGCTCCACTTAATACCAAATGGCAAAAATCTCTCAGAGATCTCCATCTCAACATCAAGACCCAGCTTCACTCAATGATCAGCAAGCTACAGTGCTGGACACCCTATGCCAAACAACTAGCAAGACAGGAACACTGCCCCATCCATTAGCAGAAAGGCTGCCTAAAATCATAATAAGGCCACAGACACACCAAAACACATCACTAGATGTAGAAGTGCCCACCAGAAAGATAAGATCCAGCCTCAACCACCAGAACACAGGCACTAGTCTGCTCCACCAGGAAGCCTACACAACACACTGAACCAACCTTAGCCACTGGGGACAGATACCAAAAACAATGGGAACTACGAACCTGCAGCCTGTGAAAAGGAGACCCCAAACACAGTAAGATAAGCAAAATGAGAAGACAGAAAAACATACAGCAGATGAAGGAGCAGGGTCAAAACACACCAGACCTAACAAATGAAGAGGAAATAGCTAGTCTACTTGAAAAAGAATTCAGAATAATCATAGTAAGGATGATCCATAATCTTGGAAATAGAATAGACAAAATGCAAGAAACATTTAACAAGGATGTAGAAGAACTAAAGAGGAAGCAAGCAACGATGAAAAACACAATAAATGAAATTAAAAATACTCTAGATGGGATCAATAGCAGAATAACTGAGGCAGAAGAACGGATAAGTGACCTGGAAGATAAAATAGTGGAAATAACTACTGCAGAGCAGAATAAAGAAAAAAGAATGAAAAGAACTGAGGACAGTCTCAGAGACCTCTGGAACAAAATTACATGCACCAACATTCGAATTATAGGGGTCCCAGAAGAAGAAGAGAAAAAGAAAGGGACAGAGAAAATATTTGAAGAGATTATAGTTGAAAACTTCCCTAATATGGGAAAGGAAATAGTTAATCAAGTCCTGGAAGCACAAAGAGTCCCATACAGGATAAATCCGAGGAGAAACATGCCAAGACACATATTAATTAAACTGTCAAAACTTGAATATAAAGAAAACATATTAAAAGCAGCAAGGGAAAAACAACAAATAACACACAAGGGAATCCCCATAAGGTTAACAGCTGATCTTTCAGCAGAAACTCTGCAAGCCAGAAGGGAGTGGCAGGATATACTTACAGTGATGAAGGAAAAGAACCTACAACCAAGGTTACTCTACCCAGCAAGGATCTCATTCAGATTTGATGGAGAAATTAAAACGTTTACAGACAAGCAAAACCTGAGAGAGTTCAGCATCACCAAACCAGCTTTACAACAAATGCTAAAGGAACTTCTCTAGGCAAGAAACACACGACAAGGAAAACACCTACAATAACACACCCAAAATATTTAAGAAAATTGGAATAGGAACATACATATTGATAATTACCTTAAATATAAATGGATTAAATGCTCCCACCAAAAGACACAGACTGGCTGAATGGATACAAAAACAAGACCCATATATATGCTGTCTACAAGAGACCCACTTCAGACTTAGAGAAACATACAGACTGAAAGTGAGGGGATGGAAAAAGATATTCCATGCAAATGGAAATCAAAAGAAAGCTGGAGTAGCAATTCTCATATCAGACAAAATAGACTTTAAAATAAAGACTATTACAAGAGACAAAGAAGGACACTATATAATGATCAAGGGATCGATCCAAGAGGAAGGTATAACAATTGTAAATATTTATGCACCCAACATAGGAGCACCTCAATACATAAGGCAAATACTAACGGCCATAAAAGGGGAAATCGACAGCAACACAATCATAGTAGGTGACTTTAACACCCCACTTTCACCAATGGACAGATCATCCAAAATGGAAATAAATAAGGAAACACAAGCTTTAAATGATACATTAAACAAGATGGACTTAATTGATATTTATAGGACATTCCACCCAAAAACAACAGAATACACATTTTTCTCAAGTGCTCATGGAACATTCTCCAGGATAGATCATATCTTGGGTCACAGATCAAGCCTTGGTAAATTTAACAAGATTGAAATCGTATCAAGTATCTTTTCCGACCACAACTCTATGAGACTAGATATCAATTACAGGAAAAGATCTGTAAAAAATACAAACACATGGAGGCTACACAATACACTACTTAATAACGAAGTGATCATTAAAGAAATCAAAGGGGAAATCCAAAAATACCTAGAAACAAATGACAATGGAGACACGACGACCCAAAACCAATGGGATGCAGCAAAAGCAGTTCTAAGAGGGAAGTTTATAGCAATACAAGCCTACCTCAAGAAACAGGAAACATCTCGAATAAACAACCTAACCTTGCACCTAAAGCAATTAGAGAAAGAAGAGCAAAAAAACCCCAAAGCCAGCAGAAAGGAAGAAATCATAAAGATCAGATCAGAAATAAATGAAAAAGAAATGAAGGAAACAATAGCAAAGATCAATGAAACTAAAAGCTGGTTCTTTGAGAAGATAAACAAAATTGACAAACCATTAGCCAGACTCATCAAGAGAAAAAGGGAGAAGACTCAAATCAATAGAATTAGAAATGAAAAAGGAGAAGTAACCCCTAACACTGCAGAAATACAAACAATCATGAGAGATTACAACAAGCAACTCTATTCCAATAAAATGGACAACTTGGAAGAAATGGACAGATTCTTAGAAATGCACAACCTACCGAGACTGAACCAGGAAGAAATAGAAAATATGAACAGACCAATCACAAGCACTGAAATTGAAACTGTGATTAAAATTCTTCCAACAAACAAAAGCCCAGGACCAGATGGCTTCACTGGTGAATTCTATCAAACATTTAGAGAAGAGCTAACACCTATCCTTCTCAAACTCTTCCAAAATATTGCAGAGGGAGGAACACTCCCAAACTCATTCTACGAGGCCACCATCACCCTGATACCAAAACCAGACAAAGATGTCACAAAGAAAGAAAACTACAAGCCAATATCACTGATGAACTTAGATGCAAAAATCCTCAACAAAATACTAGCAAACAGAATCCAACAGCACATTAAAAGGATCATACACCATGATCAAGTGGGGTTTATTCCAGGAATGCAAGGATTCTTCAATATACGCAGATCAATCAATGTGATACATCATATTAACAAACTGAAGGCGAAAAACCATATGATCATCTCAATAGATGCAGAGAAAGCTTTCGACAAACTTCAACACCCATTTATGATAAAAGCCCTGCAGAAAGTAGGCATAGAGGGAACTTTCCTCAACATAATAAAGGCCATATATGATAAACCCACAGCCAACATTGTCCTCAATAGTGAAAAACTGAAACCATTTCCACTAAGATCAGGAACAAGACAAGGTTGCCCACTCTCACCACTATTATTCAACATAGTTTTGGAAGTGTTAGTCACAGCAATCAGAGAAGAAAAAGAAATAAAAGGAATCCAACTCGGAAAAGAAGAAGTAAAGCTGTCACTGTTTGCAGATGACATGATACTATACATAGAGAATCCTAAAGATGTTACCAGAAAACTCCTAGAGCTAATCAATGAATTTGGTAAAGTAGCAGGATACAAAATTAATGCACAGAAATCTCTTGCATTCCTATATACTAGTGATGAAAAATCTGAAAGTGAAATTAAGATAACACTCCCGTTTACCATTGCAACAAAAAGAATAAAATACCTAGGAATAAACCTACCTAAGGAGACAAAAGACCCATATGCAGAAAATTATAAGACACTGATGAAAGAAATCAAAGATGATACAAATAGATGGAGAGATATACCATGTTCTTGGATTGGAAGAATCAACATTGTGAAAATGACTCTACTACCGAAAGCAATCTACAGATTCAATGCAATCCCTATCAAACTACCACAGGCATTTTTCACAGAACTAGAACAAAAAATTTCACAATTTGTATGGAAACACAAAAGACCCTGAATAACCAAAGCAATCTTGAGAACGAAAAATGGAGCTGGAGGAATCAGGCTCCCTGACTTCAGACTATATTACAAAGCTACAGTAATCAAGACAGTTTGGTACTGGCACAAAAACAGAAATATAGATCAATGGAACAGGATAGAAAGCCCAGAGATAAACCCATGCACATATGGTCACCTTATCTTTGATAACGGAGGCAAGCATATACAGTGGAGAAAAGACAGCCTCTTCAATATGTGGTGCTGGGAAAATTGGACAGGTATATGTAAAAGTATGAAATTAGAACACTCCCTGACACCATACACAAAAATAAACTCAAAATGGATTCAAGACCTAAGTGTAAGGCCAGACAGTATCAAACTCTTAGAGGAAAACATAGGCAGAACACTCTATGACATAAATCACAGCAAGATTCTGTTTGACCCAGCTCCTAGAGAAATGGAAATAAAAACACAAATAAACAAATGGGACCTAATGAAGCTTAAAAACTTTCGCACAGTAAAGGAAGCCATAAACAAGACCAAAAGACAACCCTCAGAATGGGAGAAAATATTTGCAAATGAAGCAACTGACAAAGTATTAATCTCCAAGATTTACAAGCAGCTCATGCAGCTCAATTACAAAAAAACAAACAACCCAATCCAAAAATGGGCAGAAGACCTAAATAGACATTTCTCCAAAGAAGATATACAGATTGCCAACAGACACATGAAAGAATGCTCAACATCATTAATCATTAGAGAAATGCAAATCAAAACTACGATGGGGTATCATCTCACACCGGTCAGAATGGCCATCATCAAACAATCTAGCAACAATAAATGCTGGAGAGGGTGTGGAGGAAAGGGAACACTCTTGCACTCTTGGTGGGAATGTAAATTGATACAGCCACTATGGGGAACAGTATGGAGGTTCCTTAAAAAACTGCAAATAGAACTACCATACGACCCAGCAATCCCACTACTGGGCATATACCCTGAGACAACCATAATTCAAAAAGAGTCATGTATCAAAATAGTCATTGCAGCTCTATTTACAATAACCAGGACATGGAAACAACCTAAGTGTCCATCAACAGAAGAATGGATAAAGAAGATGTGGCACATATATACAATGGAATATTACTCAGCCATAAAAAGAAATGAAATGGAGGTATTTGTAATGAGGTAGATGGAGTTAGAGTCTGTCATACAGAGTGAAGTAAGTCAGAAAGAGAAAAGCAAATACAGTATGCTAACACGTATATATGGAATCTCAGGGAAAAAATAAAAAAGGTCATGAAGAACCTAGTGGCAAGACGGGAATAAAGACACAGACCTACTAGAGATTGGACTTGAGGATATGGGGAGGGTGAGGGGTGAGATGTGACAGGGTGAGAGAGTGTCATGGACATATATACACTACCAAATGTAAAATAGATAGCTAGTGGGAAGCAGCCGCATAGCACAGGGAGATCAGCTCGGTGCTTTGTGACCATCTAGAGGGGTGGGGTGGGGAGGGTGGGAGGGAGGGAGATGCAAGAGGGAAGAGATATGGGAACATATGTATATGTATAACTGATTCACTTTGTTATAAAGCAGAAACTAACACACCATTGTAAAGCAATTATAGTTCAATAAAGATGTTTAAAAAAAAAAAAAAGAGAAAAAAAAAAAAAAGGCACAGACAGGATAATTATAACAAAAAGCCTTCTCTCTTATAAATCTATTGTTTAATCTTCTGTTTAAATTGCCATATTTTTCTTTTTGGCTGTGTTCTAATTTTAAATTTTGTGTCACTAGTTGACATTTAATCGATATAGCAAAGGAAGTTATTTAGATTGAAATTTTTTATTACTTAAGTTTAAGTGATCTCCTTTAAATAGCTTTATGTCAGATCATTCTCTTCAGAATATAAGGCACTCATTGTAAGTAAAATATGTGGGGATTTTATTTTGCAAGACAATCTAATCAGTGCCTCTGTGATATTTTTTAAAAATCAGCAAAGCTGGGAATAAAATAAGTACAACTTAATACAACATATTCATCAGATCAGCACTTTTCATCATGTTTTCTCATTTGTACATGGGTTTTACATGAATTTCTTGTTAATACTCACAATCTTGTTGACTTCCTGAATTGTACGGAATATTTTTTCTTCTATTATGGACATTTCCACCACCACTTTGAAATAAAAGTAGTTGTCATATATATCAAACAGCATGTTTTCCACCATCACCCCTAACCCCAGTCAAAATTAGTAGTTGGAGGTTTTAAAGATTGAATACTTCAAATATAGTAACATAAAGTGATAGAATTACCAACACAACATTGATGATTTCTGTGTATCTTTAGGCTTACATCTAAGATGTGTGTTAATTATTCTCTGAACAAGAATATACTATTTTAAAATAGTATATTTAAGACTACAGCCAAAAAAATAAAAGTGTCCTGGCAGAAAGAGTTCAAGGATGAAAGTGTGGATATGAATTCTTTTTCTGATTCTGAGTTTTAATTTCTTAGAAAATAAGTTTCTTACTTACCAAACAAAATTTGATCAAATAAAAAAAAAACAAAAAATGTGCTTTTCAAAATTTAATGTGCACACAAATTACCTGGGGGTAATATTAAAATGCAAATTCTGATTCCATAGGGTTTTGTGGAGTAAGATTCTGCATTTCCAGGAAGTACCCAGGCGATACTGAGGCTGCTCGTTCATGGATGGTAATGTAGTAACCACATACTAAGTTTCTTCAAATTGTAATATTCTGCTTTTTTACTACTATTTGGTGACTTAGTCTATCTTGAGGCAACATAGAAGTATTCCATTTATAGAACTTTTTTTTTTTCTGTATTTTACAGAGATATGTGTAGTCTAAAGCCTTTTTGCAGCCCCTAGCCTTTTTGGTACCAGCGACAGGTTTCATGGAAGACAATTCTTCCACGGACGTGGAGGGGAGAGGGGGATGGTTCAGGTGGTAATGCGAGCGATGGGGAGCGATGGGGAGCGGCATGTGAAGCTTTGCTCATTCGCCCGCCACTCACCTCATGCTGTGTGGCTCGGTTCCTAACAGGCCAAGGAGTGGTACCCATCCACAGCCCGGGGGTTGGAGACCCCTGGTCTAAAGGACAGTGAGTGAAAAAAGCAGTCAGGTTTCTAACAAGGCTGAAGAAGAAAACCAAGGAACCATTTTGCTCGAGTTAGAATTCAGGCTTCTTTTATACTAAAAGGGGACGGGATGTGGCTGCTCATTGCAAACTTCTTGGTGTCAGAACCCTTTGTTCTTGCCGCTGTCCACGTAGATCAGATGTTCCTATAAACCTCCAGCAAGACAAATGTTATTCTCTGTTCAGCAACTTTTATCTCTATATGAATGTAAAAGTGTTATACCTTTAAAAGTCAAACCTGGGAGGCAGAGCCTTGAGAATGCTCTATCCTGTGTATCTCAGGCTATAGGCAACATTCGTTTACAAAGATGCAGAGGCAGCAGGACTAAGCACAGGCAACAGAACACAAGGGTTAGAGCTACAGGAAATAGGTCCAATATGGAGTCAGGTTTGTTCTCTGTTATACTATCATCTTTCCTTCATCATTCTCAATATCCATTACTAATATTTCAATTCCTTTAATGAGCCAGTTCCCTATACCTGTGCTATGTCTTGAATTGTGACCCCCTAAATTCATATGTTGAAGTCCTAACTCCCAGCACTTCAGACTGTGTCTTTTTTGCAAATAGGTTTGTAGCAGATGTAATTAGTTAAGATGAGGTCTTTAGTCTGGTCCTTAATCCAATATGATTCTGTCCTTATAAAAATGGGAAATTTTGGACACAGAAACATGTATATAGAAAGAATGTCATGTGAAGAGAGAGAGAGACGAGAGAGAGAGAGAGAGAGAGACAGGCGTAGAAGAAAGGCTGTATGAAGACACAGGGAAAGCACCAATAAAAGAAATTTTCACATATTGAAGAATGGTGAAATCATTCTGGCTTATACATGAGTTAACTTGAATTTTATGCTAACTAAAAGAGCCTGTTTGTGGCCTATCAGACGTACATTGTACATCTGCTTTAATTATTAAAGAGAAGAGTGCCTTTACTGGAAGTAAAGAATATCCATGTTGAAAATAAAGATTAAATGCCTCCCTTCCTGGGACACCAGTGCTGGTCCTCCTTTGATGATAAGACTCCCTTCCCAGGTGCTAAGACCATACTGTGTATGTACTGATCTGTTTTGTTTTGTTTTCTTTTGTTTTTGTTTTGTTTTACAACCTTGAAGAAAGTATTCTTGACTTGTTTAAGGTTTTTTGTTCTGACAAGACATAAAACTGTGCTGGAAACCATGCTTTGTAGGAGCAGTTCCTCAAAATTATCTGAGAGGCTGTCTTCTGAGTGATAGTCCTCAGTTTGGCTCAAATAAAACTCTTCTTTATTCCTAGTATAGATTGTTTATTGATCTCTTTTTTCCTGCCAATATCCAGTAATGTTTGAGGCCACTTTTATTTATTTTTTGTCAATTTTTTTAATCGAAGTATAATTGATTTACAATGTTGGGTTCATTTCTGCTTGAAGCAAAGTGATGCAGTTATACACATATATATGTATATATAATTTATATACATTCTTTTTTTAATATTCTTTTCCATTTTGGTTTATCACAGGGTATTGAATATAGTTCTCTGTGCTCTACAGTAGGACCTTGTTGTTTATCCTTTCTATACATAAAAGTTTACATCTGCTGACCCCAACCTCCCACTCCATCCCTCCTCTTGGCAACCACCAGTCTGTTGTCTATGTCCGTAATTCTGTTTCTGTTTCATAGATAGTTTCATTTGTGTCTTACTTTAGATTCCACATATAAGTGATGTCATATGGATTGTCTATTGATAATTTTCATAAATGGCACCATGGGTAAGCCATGAAAAACCTGAGGCTACCAGAAGCCTGGAGAGAGGGCTGGTACAGATCCTTCCTTAGTGCTTTTAGAGGGAGCATGGCTCTCTGATACCTTGATTTTGAGTTTATATCCTCCAAAACCATAAGATAATAAATTCTGCTGTTCTCAGTCACTCAGTTTGTGATACCTTGTTATAGCAGCCCTAGGACACTAATAGACCATGGTATGTCCATCCGTCTCCCATATCTACATATCCTTGACCTTGTCAAACTTAGAATCCTGGAATCATATGAAATCTGAAATTTGATCTTTGAACTCACTGACCACAACTTCTTGTGATTCCAGCATTTTGCTTGGCTATTCCCCCTGAACCTTTCCTTTGACCAGCATGACCCCTCTACATTTGCCCATTGATTTCCTTCCAAGGTTCACTTCCTTCTCTCTCTAGTCAATTGCCCATAACCCTTCGTTTTAACTATGCCCTTCCTAATAATTTCAATTTCTTTCTCTTGATGTTCTCTTGCTCTTTTTGGCACACTCTAATCCTGAATTAACGGCAGTTTTTTGATTTTTTTTTTAATGCTCTTTTACTTAACTGCTAAGTAGAGCAAGGAGAAAAACTACATAAGCCTGGATAATTTTTGTTTCCAGTATCTTTATTTTGGATAAAGTGTATATACAGTGAGAAGCATAAATCCTACACATATAATCTGCTAAGTTTTGACAAGTGTGTTCATATCCCTATCACAACATAAATATATTTAAAAACTCAAAATGTTTCCCTTGTCATAATTCCTTTTCAACAACCACAATATGGTCACTCTGAGGCCACCAGATATTGTTTTGCATCCAGCATTTTCTTTTCCCACAAAGAAAGAGAAATGAAAGCCAGCCATTTGTGTATATCAGTAGCTCAATCCTTTCCATGCGGAATAGTAGGGCTTTGTATAAATATGAAATAGTTTGATGCACATCTATGTTGTTTCCAGGTTTGACTATGATGAACAAAGTTTCCATGAACATTCTGAGCATACAAGCCTTTGTGTGGACATATGTTTTTATCAGTTGGATAAATAACTAGGAGTACAATTTCTGTGTGGTATGGTGTTTTTTGACTTTATAAGAAATTTCTACATCTTCTCCAAAGATATTGTAGCATTTTACATTACCACTAACAATAGACAAGAGTCAGAGTTGCTACACATTCGTGAAAATATTTGGTGTTTTCAGTGTTTATAATTTTAGGTATCTTAGTAGATGTACAAAATGTATCTCATTGTGATTATAATTCATAAATCTGAATATTGTGCTCAGTAACTGGGTCCTCAACCCTGCCTGAAAACACTGTGATTTTTGTTAACGTGACATTTTATTAATGTCAAAGTAGCACATGTTGCTGGCCACCTCCCACAGAATCCATCCAACAGACACAGGCTATGAAGTACTGGAAGACATAGGGAGAGGCAGCAAGAATCTAACAAACTGATAAAACTAGTGGGAACCCCTCCACCAAATGCCCTGTCACTGCAGCTAAAAAGTTAATTATCTGCACACAATCTTTCTGCATCTATACCATTTTAATTGAAGAGGTGTTCCTCCTCAGGCAAACTCTTAGACCATGCAGTATGTCTTGGTGGCTCCCTTAGAGAGGAACTCTTTAGATTTTTGTATTAATATATGTAATATATGTAGTAAAATATCTACACATACATGTATTTATTGCTTTAAGCAAAATTTGTGTTTTTATGAGAAACAAATATTCATTGCTATTATGGAAAATGGCAAAAGGAGACGACAAATATAAAACAACCATTGAGGCAGAGACTGTACATGTGTGAGTCTGTATTTAAATAATTAACCAGTGAGCCCACTCTATTTTTCTTTTTAATTTTTATTGCAGTATAGTTGCTTTACAGTGTTGTATTAATTTCTACTGTACAGAAAAGTGAATCAGCTCTATGTATACATATATCCCCTCTTTTTTGGATTTCCTTCCCATCTAGGTCACTGCAGAGCACTGAGTAGGATTCCCTGAGCTATAGATTAGGTTAGTGAGCCCATTCTTGATCAGGTAACTGGAGAAAAAAGATCTTATATTATTTCTATACAATAAAAAGGTGTCTAAAGAATTTTGTAAACAGTCCAAATATTTTCAATAACATTTGCCTGGAAATATGTTACTGGCAGTCAAGACATATTATTTAAACATATTTCAAAATATTTATGCATCCCTGAAATACTTCGGTGGTGTCTGTATAGCAAGGCTGAACTGATGACTTTGCAGTTAAGTCTTTTGGTTTGTTTGGGTTTTATCATTCATAATGGCTGACTAATAGGTGATAGAAGTTCCATGCAGTTGATCTGATTAACTTAATAGTAAGGTGGCCATAACAACCAGTGGCTTTTGAATTTTCTTTCTTTGCAGAGAAGTGAACTTAATAAACAAATTAGATTAACTTTACCATAATCTTATCAGATGCTTGATTCTCAGTTACTATTTTAGCTCTTTCTTTCGTCTCCTTCCCAAGCATAATTCATAAAATGGTAGATTTGTTAAGATCATTTTGGCATTAGAATTTGGCAATAGAAGTAGCTTTAGTGAAACCTGTGGTTACTTTATAGGGCTTACATTATTTTTAAAAGTTAATTTTCATATTCCATGACTATATTTTAAAGAGGAAAAAATGAATAAATTATTTATGCATTTATGTGAGACAGCTAAAAATAAGAGTTTGCCTTATGTTTGTCTATTTTTATAAGTAGGGTCCATTTTTGTATTTTTCCAAAATAAAGAAGGAAATTAAAAAATAAATTAATTTAAATAGAAACATATGCTATTTGTTGCACAATTGAGGTAGACTTTCACCAGTCTTGCTCTGTTGTGGCTTTAGGGGCTGCTGAGATCAAGGTTTGTGTTCCTCCACATGTGAGAGATGGAAAAAGGCACCCAATGGCTGAAGTTCCCTTGTCTTTGCTTTTTTTTCTATCTATCATCTATCTATCTTTCTATCATCTACCTAACTAACTATTGATTTATCTTCATTATTTCCCAGCAGACTTAATTTTTTCTACGAACTAAATGCCAATATTAATAGTGAATCCTCTGGAAGATTACCAAGAGAAACTATGTGATATGAGAGCAACTTTCCCTGTGGACGTTTATTAATGTATAGCTGAAAAAGTGTAAGGTAAATTATTATAAACTGACTACACGGAATGCTACTGGATAAACGTGCTGAACTTTTATAGGTTGATATACACTGGAGGGGCTTGTGTTTTTGGGAAAAAAATAGCTCTAAAGAAAGTTCACATTCCATCTACTCTGCCTTCCTTCACTCTAACTTCAGTAACAAAAAATGTGTTTATTTGAACACTTAACCAAAGAACATTAAGTGGGTCACCTTACTAAGTGATAGGTTTATTAAGGAATGTAAACACAAGTCTGCACTGCATGAAGACAAAAACACTTATTTATCTTTTCCCTGGAACTGGCTGAGATGTAAACTTCGATGTATTTTTATCTCTGTATGGATATTAACTACAACGTAGATGCCAAGAAAGAGTCTTCAGTAAAAAAATTGTCTTACTGACATTCAGACAGATGATCAAATACTATTTTTGTTCCAATTCCTCATTATATTTCCATTTTCTCTCAGCAACCAGTTATAATAAGATTTATTCAATGATTCAGTAATTTCCAACTAAAAAGAACATCAGACATATAATCTTTTGCTATCAACTTCAAGGGAATTCTATGCCTATAATAAGTAGAATAAAATAGTATCATTATTCAAGGATGTTCTGTTTTTTTGAGAACTACTTTATTTCATTAAATTTAATTAAATTGGAAGTGAGTAGGATAGGAAAAACCAGGTGGTGTCATTTTCTCAAAAGAGAGTATAACAAAGTTCAACAATCAGTTATTAAACCCAGTCAAACAAAGCATCAGGCTGAAAATATCAGATTTTCCATTTTGTGAACATGCTAAATACAGGTAATTACTATTAAATGGTGAACTCTATGTTCTTTAAACTCTAAATAAAATATCAAGCATGTGTTAAATATAAAATTTCTCCATAAGAAATACAAACTGTTTATAAAGCAATTACCAGAATTTTATCCATATCCAAATGTTCAACGAAAAACTTCCATTCTTATAAATGTGAAGATGTTTATATGAAGGTTATTAAATCATACCACTAGAGAAAGTAAGTAAACATTTCTTAAAAGTTCTGGACGTATAGCCTCTAATTTTTTGCTTTTATACTAAACAGATTAAAATTGTAACACAATTTTAGGAGTCACACTTTCCCATTTTATCATCTGTAAAATTAAAACGATTTTATAATTGGTGATACACCACAAATTCATTGTATGCTTTTTAAAATATTTTTTCTACATACTCACAAAATAATGATTCCTCTTGGAAGCAATAGCATTTTTATTTTAATTAAAAATGGTAAGCATAAGACCTTCAAGATGGCAGAAGAGTAAGACGTGGAGATCATCTTCCTCCCCACAAATGCATCAGAAATACATCTACACGTGGACCAACTCCAACAGAACACCTACTGAACGCTGGCAGAGACCTCAGACCTCCCAAAAGGCAAGAAGCTCCCCACGGACCTGGGGAGGGCAAAAGAAAAAAGAAATAACAGAGACAAAAGAATAGGGACGCGGCCTGCACCAGTGGGAGGGAGCCGTGAAGGAGGAAAGATGTCCACACACTAGGAGCCCCTTCGCAGGTGGAGACTGCGGGTGGCGGAGGGGGGAGCTTCAGAGACACGGAGGAGAGCGCAGCCACAGGGGTGCGGAGGGCAAAGCGGAGAGATTCCCACACGGAGGCTCGGCGCCGAGCAGCACTCACCAGCCCGAGAGGCTTGTCTGCTCACCCGCCGGGGCGGGCGGGGGCTGGGAGCTGAGGCTCGGGCTTCGGTCGGATCGCAGGGAGAGGACTGGGGTTGGCGACGTGAACACAGCCTGAAGGGGCTAGTGCGCCACGGCTAGCCGGGAGGGAGTCCGGGAAAAGTCTGCAGCTGCCGAAGAGGCAAGAGACTTTTTCTTACCTCTTTGTTTCCTGGTGCGCGAGGAGAGGGATTCAGAGCGCCGCCTAAACGAGCTCCAGAGATGGGCGTGAGCCGCAGCTATCAGCGCGGACCTCAGAGACGGGCCTCAGACGCTAAGGCTGCTGCTGCCGCCACCAAGAAGCCTGTGTGCGAGCCCAGGTCACTCTCCACACCGCCCCTCCCGGGAGCCTGTGCAGCCCGCCGCAGCCAGGGTCCCGCGATCCAGGGACAACTTCCCCGGGAGAACGCACAGCGTGCCTCGGGCTGCTGCAACGTCACGTGAGCCAGCCTCTACTGCAGCAGGGTCGTCCGGCATTACAATTATAACTAACATACCACTCCCCGCCACCCACCCCCAGCCTGAGTGAACCAAAGCCCCCTAAACAACCACCCCTTAAACTCCTTACTCCTTTCTGTCTGGGCAAAGAACAGATGCCAGAGGTCTACCTACATGCAGAGGCAGGACCAAATCCAAAGCTGAAACCCAGGAGCTGGGCAAACAAAGAAGAGAAATGGAAATTTCTCCATAAAGCCTAAGTAGCAGCAGATTAAATCTCCATAGTCAACTTGATGTAACCTGAATCTGTGGAAAACCTGAATATCTTGGGTCACAAATCAAGCCTTGGTAAATTTAGGAAAATTGAAATCGTATCAAGTATCTTTTCCGACCACAATGCTATGAGACTAGATAAAAGTTGCAGGAAAAAAACTGTAAAAAATACAAACACATGGAGGCTAAACAATACGCTACTAAATAACCAAAAGATCACTGAAGAAATCAAAGAGGAAATAAAAAAATACCTAGAAATAAATGACAATGAAAACACGATGGCCCAAAACCCACAGAATGCAACAAAAGTTCTAAGAGGGAAGTTTATAGTAATACAATCCTACCTCAATGAACAAGAAAAATCTCAAATAAACAACCTAACCTTACACCTAAAGGAACTAGAGAAAGAAGTACAAAAAATCCCAAAGTTAGCATAAGGAAAGAAATCAAAAAGATCAGATTAGAAATAAATGAAAAATAAATGAAGGAAACAATAGCAAAGATCAATAAAACTAAAAGCTGCTTCTTTGAGAAGATAACATTTATAAACCATTAGCCAGACGCATCAAGAAAAAAAGGAGAAGACTCAAATCAAAAGAATTAGACATAAGAAAGGAGAAGTAACAACTGATACTGCAGAAATACAAAGGATCATGAGAGATGACTACAAGCAACTATATGCCAATAAAATGGACAACTTTTAAGAAATGGACAGATTCTTAGAAAAACACAACCTTCTGAGACTGAACCAGGAAGAAATAGAAAATATAAACAGACCAATCACAAGCACTGAAATTGAAACCGTGATTTAAAATCTTCCAACAAACAAAATCCCAAGACCAGATGGTTTCACAGGCGAATTCTATCAAACATTTAAAGAAGAGCTAACACCTATCCGTCAAACTCTTCCAAAATATAGCAGAGGGAGGAACACTCCAAACTCATTTTATGAGGCCACCATCACCCTGATACCAAAACCAGACAAAGATGTCACAAAAAAAAATAAAAACTACAGGCCAATATCACTGATGAACATAGATGTAAAAATTCTCAACAAAATACTAGCAAACAGAATCCACAGCACACTAATAGGATCATACACAATGATTAAGTGGGATTTATCCCAGGAATGCAAGGATTCTTCAGTATATGCAAATCAATCAATGTGATACACCATATTAAAAAATTGAAGGATAAAAACAATATGATAATCTCAATAGATGCAGAAAAAGCTTTTAACAAAATTCAACACCAATTTTTGATAAAAACTCTCCAGAAAGTAGGCATAGAGGGAACTTACCTCAACATAATAAAGGCTATATATGACAAATCCACAGCCAACGCTGTTCTCAATGGTGAAAAACTGAAAGCATTTCCACTAAGGTCAGGAACAAGACAAGGTTGCTTACTCTCACCCCTCTCATTCAACATAGTTTTGGTAGTTTTAGCCACAGCAATCAGAGAAGGAAAAGAAATAAAACGAATCCAAACCAGAAAAGAAGTAAAACTGTCACTGTTTTCAGATGACATGATACTATACATAGAGAGTCCTAAAGATGCTACCAGAAAACTACTAGAATTTGCTAAAGTAGCAGGATACAAAATTAATGCACAGAAATTTCTTGCATTCTTATACACTAATGATGAAATATCTGAAAGAGAAATTAAGGAAACACTCCCATTTACCATTACAATAAAAATAATAAAATACCTAGAAATAAACGTACCTAAAGAGACAAAAGGCCTGTATGCAGAAAACTCTAAGACACCGATGAAAGAAATTAAAGATGATACAAACAGATGGAGAGATATACCATGTTCTTCGACTGGAAGAATCAACATTTGTGAAAATGACTATACTATCCAAAACAATCTGTAGATTCAATGCAATCCTTATCAAACAACCAATGGCATGTTTCACAGAACTAGAACAAAAGATTTCACAATTTGTATGGAAACACAAAAAAATCCTCGAATAGCCAAAGTAATCTTTTTGATTTTTTGAATTTTAGAATTTTATTTATTTATTTATACAGTAGGTTCTTACTAGTTATCCATTTTTTATATATGGATACATTTGTATGGAAACACAAAAGACTCTGAATAGCCAAAGTAATCTTGAGAAAGAAAAATGGAGCTAGAGGAATCAGGCCCCCTGACTTCAGACTATACTACAAAGATACAGTAATCAAGATAGTATGGTACTGGCACAAAAACTGTAGTATAGATCAATGGAACAAGATCGAAATCCCAGAGATAAACCCTCACACCTATGGTCATCTTATCTTTAATAAAGGAGGCAAGAGTATACAATGGAGAAAAGATAGTCTCTTCAATAAATGGTGCTAGGAAAACTGGACAGCTACATGTAAAAGAATGAAATTAGAACCCTTCCTAACACCATACACAAAAATAAACACAAAATGGATTATAGACCTAAATGTAAGGCCAGACACTATAAAACTCATAAAGGAAAACATAGGCAGAATACTCTCTGACATAAATCACAGCAAGATCCATTTTGACCCACCTCCTAGAGAAGTGGAAATGAAAACAAAAATAAACAAATGGGAACTAATGAAACTTAAAAGCTTTTGCACAGCAAGGAAACCATAAACAAGATGAAAAGACAACCCTTAGAACTGGAGAAAATATTTGCAAATGAAACAACTGACAATTAATCTCCAAAATATATAAGCAGTTTATGCAGCTCAATATCATAAAAACAAACAATCCAATCCAAAAATGGGCAGAAGGTCTCAAAAGACATTTCTCCCAAGAACATATACAGGTTGCCAACAAACACATGAAAGGATACTCAACATCACTAATCATTAGAGAAATGCAAATCAAAACTACAATGAGGTATCACTTCACATGGTCAGAATGGCCATCATCAAAAAATCTACAAACAATAAATGCTGGAGAGGGTGTGGAGTAAAGGGAACCCTCCTACACTGTTGGTGGGAATGTAAGTTGATACAGCCACTATGAAGAACAGTATGGAAGTTCCTTAAAAAACTAAAAATATAACTACCATATGACCCAGCAATCCCACTACTGGGCATATACCCTGAGAAAACTATAATTCCAAAAGATACATGTACCACAATTTTCATTGCAGCTCTATTTACAATAGCCCGGACCTGGAAGCAACCTAAGTGTTCATTGACAGATGAATGGATAAAGAAGATATGGCACATATATACAATGGAATATTACTCATCATACTGGAAGTCTTAGCTAGTACAAGAAGACAAGAAAAAGGTATAAACATTTATTGATTCGGAAGAAGGAAATAAAACTCTCTTTCTTTTGGCAGATTAAGCAATTATCTAAGAAAAATCAGCATTAGTAATTAAATCATTAAAAATCAACATCAACCAAAAACTTCTGGAGACAATAAGCAATTATAGAAAGTTTGCAGGATACAAGGTTTTTATGGTATAGTCCATTGCTCTTTTATATACCATCAATGGACAATTAGATTTTAAAATTATGAAAACAATACCATTGACATTAACATAAAAAATCTGAGGAGCTATGGGGATATATGTATATGTATAGCTGATTCACTTTGTTATAAAGCAGAAACTAACACACCGTTGTAAAGCAATTATACTCCAATAAAGATGTTAAAAAAAAAAAAAACTGAAACACTGAGATATAAATCTAAGAGAACATACACAAGATATGTGTGAGGAAAACCACAAAACTCTAATGAAGAATCAGAGATTATCTAAATAAAGGCAAATAATAATAATAAACATATTCATGATTATAAATAAATAAATATTGTCAAGATGTCAGTTTTCCCAATTTGATGTACAGGTTCCAGAGCATCCAAATCAAAACAATCACTGTAGTTAACCCAATATTGAAGAGAACTAAGTAGGTGTACTGATACAACCAGACTTCAAGTTGCAGTAATCAAAACAGTGTGTGTGGTATTAGGAAATATTACACAAGTCAATCAGTGGAACAGAAAAGAGACCTGAAATTGACCCACACAAATATAGCCAAGTGATATTTGATGACAGAGCAAAGGCAACTCAGTGGAAAAATAAGAAGTGGTGCTTAAATAACTGGACAGCCACACACACAAAAACTTAATATTATATCTTTCACAAAAATTAACTCAAAATGGATCATAGACCTAAATGTAAAACACAAAAGCTATAAAACTCCTAGAATATAATGTAAAAGGAAAGCTAGGTAACCTTCCTTCGGTTTGGTGATAACATTTAAGATAGAATACCAAAAACAGGAACTTTCCTGGTGGTGTAGTGGTTAAGAATCCACCTGCCAATGCAGGGAATGCGGGTTTGATCCCTGGTCCCGGAAGATCCCACATGCCGTGGAGCGACTAAGCCTGTGTGCCACAACTACAGAGCCTGCGCTCTAGAGCCTGCGAGCCACAACTACTGAGCCCACGTGCCCCAACTACTGAAGCCCACGTTCCTAGACCCATGCTCTGCAACAAGAGAAGCCACCGCAATGAGAAGCCCGTGCACCACAACGAAGAGCAGCCCCTGCTCGATGCAACTAGAGAAAGCCTGCGTGCAACAATGAAGACCCAACGCAGCCAAAAAAAAAAAAAAAAAAAAAAAAGAATACCAAAAACATAATTCATGAAAGAAAAAATTGATGTTTGATTTCATTAGAGTTAAAATTTCTGCCTAGCGAAAGGTTCTGTTAGGAGAATGAAAGGCAAAACACAGAACAGGAGAAACATTTGCAAATCACATCTGATAGAGGATTTGTTTTCAAACTATATAAAAACCATTGAAATTCAACAGTAAGAGATCAAACAACTCAGTTAATAAATGGGCAAAATAACTTAAGAGACTTTTCACCAAAGAAGATATACAGATAGCAAATAAGCATATGAAAAGATGCTCAACATCATAAGTTATTAAGGAATTGTAAATAAAAACAATTAGATACTACAGCAGATCTATTAGAGTGGCTAGAATTCAAAACACTGACAACACTGAGTGCTGGTGAGGATATGGAGCGTCTCACTCATTGCTGGAGGGATTGAAGAATGGTACAGCCACTGTTGAACACAGACTGGCAGTTTCTTTTAAAACTAGATATAGCCCTGTGTATGACCGAGTATTACACTCCTCCATATTTGCTCAAATGAACTGAAAACTTATGTCCACACAAAAACCTACACACAAATGTCTGTAGCAGCTTTACTCATAAGTTTTAATACTTGAGTAATACAACCAAGATATCCTTCAGTAGGTAATTGAATAAATGAACTATGGTCCACCCAGACAATTGAATATTATTCAGCATTGAGCTATCAAGGCACAAAAACACACAGAGGATCCTTAAATGCATATTGCCAAGTGAAAGAATTCAGTTTGAAAAGGCTATGTACTCTGTGATTCCAACTATATGACATTCCAGAAAAGGCAAAATTAACGAGACAATAAAAAGATCAGCTATTGGCCGGGAATTCAGGGGGAGAGAGAGAAGGATGAATTAGTGGCGCACAGGAGATTTTTAGGGCAGTGAGAATATCCTGTAGGATACTGCAATGGTGGACAAATATAGTACATATTTGTCCAGAAAAATCATGGAATGTACAACACAAAGAGTGAATCCTAATGTAAACTCTGGACTTCGGTTTATAATAATGTATCAATATTGGTTCATTAATTGTAAAAAGGATACCACACTAATATAAGACATTAATAAAAGGAAACTGTGTGAGGGAGGAGAGGGGCTATATGAGAAGTCTCAGCACATTCCATTCACTATTTTCCTGTAAACCTAAAAATGACCTAAAATGTAAAATCTATTAAATTAGATTTCTTTTAATACAGAAAAAAGGATTTAATGAGAAGCTTATAAAATTGGAAATAAAATTAATTCCATCAGACAACTGCCAACAGTTCAATGAAGCAGACTGATTATCACACCACTTTAATGAAAAAGAAAGAAAAAGCAAAGAAAGGAGACAACATGAATAAGCGATGCAGTACACAAGGCTGAGTTCCAGCACACAGAATATGTTCAAAAAAGACACATTTAAGTTCACTCAAAATTTTTACTTTTCCCACCACTAATATGTAGATAATGGAAACAAATTAAATACTGAAATAAGAATTGTCAGATTACCTTGGTTATGTATCAGAATGATACGTAACTCTGTAAACAATTTTTTGTAGTCTTCCCACTACACATCTGACCTTTTTGGCTTTTTCTTCAGTTTCCTTCATTGTTTCAACCTTTTACATAACGTCAAAAATGTCTTTCATTGGTTTTTGTGTTTTTTTGGCACCTTTTTAAAAATTACTGAACTTGAATTTTTCTATGAGAAAGTATCCAATATGGCCCTGTAGTCTTCCCTTCCCTCTTTGCAACAGTTCCAAGCCACCAAGAAATAGAGTATGTTTACCTATTTTTGAGTTTGGACTGGACTTTGGCAAACAAAATGCAGTGGAAGTGGTGGTATACTCCTTCTTAGCATTGACTGCAATAGGCTTTGTGTTTCTACTCTCTCTCTTACAATTCAAAACCATGTGAACAAATCTAGGCCAGCATGCTGGAGGGTGAGACCACATAAACAGTAACCCAAGCTTTCCAAGGTATCCTTTATGAATGACATTTATGAGGGAGCCAGCCACAGCCAGCCCACCAGCTGCCTGAAGATACTGAGTGGGCACAGTGATACTGGATAGGAACGATCTGGTCCAGAAGAATCACCCAGATGTCTGCCAACCTGTAAATACATGAACTAATCAACTGCTTCAATTGCTTTAAGTCACTAAGTTTAAAACAGTTTGTTACACAACAAAAGTTAACTAAAATAAGAAACTTCAAAATACACAAATATAATAATGACTGTCAAGACCTTTCTTCTCTTATAAGCTTTCTCCTAAAATTCTTGTTATTTACTTATTATCTCCAAGTGGATACCCCACTGGCAACTTAAACCTTTTCAATACTGAAATAATTTTCCTTCTTTTAAATGTTTATTTTTCTTGTATTTATTGTATTCAGTCATATTACCACAAAATCATACAAATTTGAAAAAATATTGTAGTTATGACTTTCTCTTAATACATCATCAATTGACTAATAAATCATCCTCTTTCATAAATGTATCACTTTTATTTCTATTTATAGCCTTCACCCAGCACATATTTGGCTATAGCCTAGATAATTTAATCTCTCCTTAACTGCTCTTTTTATTTGCAGGGTGTCTTAATTTCAGTATAAATCTTTAGAAACATAATTCTATTTTGCAGTCATTATTGTGTAAAATATCTTATAAAATTAATTTTTTTCCTGATACTTTTTAAGGAAAATTATATCATATCTGATACATACAAACAAAATCTATTTAGATCAGTTCCTCGACTACAATGCCTGTATTTCTACCTTAATTTGGTCACTGATTCTCTCATTCCACCTTCCAACTATTCCAAAATATGCACAGTTTTCTATACCTTCTTACCTTTGTAAATGCTGTTTCCTCTACCTAGAATTCCCTAAATTTATCACCATTGTATGTCGGCTGTCCTACTTTAAGTACCAGCTCATATATTATCACTTGCAACTGTAAATGGAACATATTATGTAGGAATAAAAAATATGTTACCTTAGGAAGTAAACAAATATGATCATTGAGGCAATAATATTTTCCATTTGTTTTTTTAAAAGCACCTTTGAATCATTCATCAAGTAATATGTCCTGTCCTTTTAGGAGACTGTTTGTGTCTTCTATGGTATTACAGTTAAAATGTTGCCCGCATTTTTTTTCTTCCTAACGCCTCCACTGTCTTCAAATAAGTTAATTTAATAGTCACTTTTTTTGATAGATCACTATATTCATCTTAATTATAAGCTTTTATAATGCATTAAAAAAAAGCTATGAGTAAAATTTGCTTTGTGCAGAGAGACCTGGTACCATTGGAGGTGCTGAATTTTCTACTTTCTGCAATCATGTAGTTAATGTATGTCCTAGAAGGCGCTATCGTTTAAAGAATTCTTAGTATCTCTTTTTCTGACTGTACTGACACAAATTAAAGACTGACCTGAAAATTTCTTTCCAACAGTTGTCATCCCATCATGTTTATGTATCAACCACTTACTCTACATCAGGCTAAACCCCCTCTAATCAGTGGATCTTGCCTCTCATATTGTCCTTGCATGTCTAGTTGACTGTCAGCTCCTTGGTTTCATCTTCCGATGTGCTACATTGGTGACAGTGCTCAGAAAACACTCAGTTTTACTGACACCCTTTAAAGATCATCCGAGATGCTGGAAATCATCTGTTTTTTGTTTTTTTTTTTTTATTCTCACTTTGTCATCTCTGGGGAGGATAGACTCCTTGCATCTTAAAAACTCATGCAATGAGAAATGGCATGCTAAGCACTTCTGGGATTATAGTTAGTTTTTACAGGTGATTATAGTTTCTTGCAAATCATAAATAATTGCAAACGGTTCCCAAATTATCAATTGCAGTAGCTACTCTGTTAAATTTACCTAGTTATATAATTTGTCATTTAAAAAACTGAATAAAGAGCTTTATTGAAAGATTTATCCAATGTGACTATCATTTTGAGACGTTTCTACTTACAAGAAAAATTGTGCATTGTACTCAGAATTGACAGAATTTTTATCTGTAATTTATGGTAAATATTTCACATGTCAAATATCTTTACACCTTAATATTTTTTATCAAATCACTTGTGGTTGTTGAATTTTGCAAACACTTCAATAATTTTGACATTAGCATTTATATATTTTCAACATTTGATTTATTAAAATTATATTATATTTATAATTTATATTTAAAATTATATTGATTATATAGATTTTTTGGTATTAAAACTGCAGTCAATAACTCACTTGCTTCACGACAGCCCCATACTTATCTATCAGGTAATTTAAAATAGTATTTACTTACTTTAATATTATAGAATAATATTTGCTTAAGAATCACTTAATTTGTTAAACTCTTATATACATTTTCATTTAATCCTCAAACAATGATGTTTGTTTCCTAACCGATTGTTCCTCAAGCATGCTCTTTTCCTGTCTCCATCTTTTGTTTTTCATCACCATCTGCAAACGTCCAAACACTTTAGTTTAAAAATAACTTAAAAAATAATTATGCATCCTTAATACCACTGAAACATTTTCTCTATTTATAAAATTGTCATTGTAGGCCATTTCAATAATAGTTATCAGATTGTATTTGGTTTGATAACAATTTGCACATTTGTATTGGGTCTTCACCCTTGTACTGTAAGGTTCAGGAGGGAAGTTTTGAATTCTCATAAAGTCTAGTACAATGATTTGTATAGAGTAAACACTTTAAGTGTTTTGGTATAAGTGATGAATAGGTATCATGTGGTAAATTACAAATAATGAAGATCTCATTGTGTCATTTTTATTGCAAAATTTCACTTATATAATTGTGATTATCAAAAATTTTATACCATTTATTATCATTATTTTTCAAAATACTAAAAGAAACATTTTCTAGAGTTCCGTGCTTCAAACGAGTGGAAACTGTTTAAGAGATAAAAAGACATAAGGCTATCTGCTGTTTGAAGAAGAGAATTAAAGAGGATACCGTTAATTCTTAGAAGAGAGAGAAATGCTCTTGTTTTCACATAGGTGACTGTCAAATGTTAGGCGGTTTTGATCATCACCTTGCCAACTCATTGAAAGGCAGATTGCTGTGCCAACATCTTAAAGATCTCAAATAAAGTCTAGGATAAGTTGCATTTTAAACCTTTAAGTGATTATGATAAGGGTGAGTCATGTCTAGGACTTATTTATTTGTTTGTTTTAAAGGATTGCTATGACTATCTTTGCATTTTATTTTTTTAAATTTTTTTTTCATCTTTTGACTGCACCACACAGCATGAGGGATGATGGGATCTTAGTTCCCAGACCGGGGGTTGAACCCATGCCCCCTGCTGTGGAAGCACAGCATCTTAACCACTGGAACACCAGGCAAATCCCTCTAGGAGTAATTTAGATAAACACTGTTAATGGTTTTTACTTGCTTGTTTTTTTTCGTTTTTTGTTTTTTGTTTTGGTTGTTGTTGTTTATTTGGGTAGGGAAAGAAGGTATACTAAAAGAAGTAAAGCAGGTTAAGATTTATGTCACCTTATATAATACCATAAAGAATGTATTAATTGGCATCTCCAAATGCTGCAGAAAAGGCATGTTTGGGAATTTGGAAATGGCTGTTGAGAGGAAGAAATACCCAGGACATAGTGGAAAGGTTAGATTGGGGAGAATTATAAATGGTAAGAAACACAAATTGTCAAAGATGACAGATGAAGGAGAAACTGGGAAAAATACTGATGGCTAGTATTTAATCTGGTCCTTTTTCTGATTTCAGATTTAATCTCTACTATCCCACTACATTCTTGTTACTCTCAAAGTTCAAAGTGTCACCGCTATAAACTTGCATTATTTATTTATTTATTTTAGGAATTACAGGTAAGGAGAAAAAAATATATGGGCAGAACAGAAGGGAAAGAAGACAGCTCTGGAAGGTGATAATTGAAACTAGGCCTAGGAACAGGTATTAGGCGTGAGAAGTCATAGAAAACCATAACCAATTCTTCAGGCATCATCAGAAGTATTGTTAATGGTAATGGGAGATTTTCAATAGGACCTGGGATGAAAACTGTAATCATTTTATTTGGATTAAGAGGAAAAGGTGAATATAAAAGCCTGGGGGACCAGGAACCCAAAGAGTTATATAGGCTTGAATATTTGAAAGCATTTTCATCTATTTAAGCATATGTAGAATGCTAAAAATCTGAACAGGTGTGTATTTTTCTTAATTATTTTAATTAAAACTTTCTTAGAAATAGTGATTCTGGTTAAAGTTGGCAGATAAATCTGAAAATGGAAAGAGGTATAAATAATGGCAATTTGCAATGATAATCCACAATAAAACAGCTGCTGCAAATGAACATTTCACAACAAAATTCAGAAAAATAAGGATGGTAATTGGGTAAGATCAAGAGACCAAATAGAAGTTCATGAACAAAATATATAAAAGAATAAAAATTCCAACCAATCTGTTTTCTATGTACATCATGCTTGGAAGGAAAGTTGTTTAACTTCCAGAATAATGAGAAGGTTTACTTAGTTATTGAATCAGACATTGAAATTGGGAAAATGATTTGTTCTGTAACTCTGTAATATATAATTTTGGGGATGTGTATATGAGATGTGTAGGTCTGATAAAACCTCTGCATCACAAATTTAAAAAGCTGTAGCATGGTTTATGCCCAACAGTTTTATTCATAGTCTAAGTAATTTTTTTTAAAAAAGATACTGTCTGATACTTTGATACCTAGTCAGAGAAATCAGTTTTGAACTCTTGGGAAATGACATAAGAACATACACTGAGACGTAATGAGAAGCTTTAAATTGTTTACTTAGCGAGGAAACCAACTTGCTTGATCTAATGCCTGAGAGTCTCTCTTCATTCTTCCTTTTGTCCTCATTTTTTGTTTGAAGCAGGTCAAGGAGCAAATACCTATTATATCCTGTGCATTTGCTAAGGATATTTACCCCTCATTATCACATCATTCTTTATTCAAAGAATATTTGATGTATATGGCAGCCTTTGAACCTTAAGGATGACTATGAAGAAATATTCAAATAATGCTTTGAATTCACAACAAATACCCATCAACATTTCAGAAGATAAACTGATCAGAATTTGCTAAATGCCACAGGAAATTCATTTTGGATAAGGAAAAATAATTTGCTTTGTAAAAATTCACCACCTATGATTGAAAGAATAAACAATTATAGGAGGTTTATTTGATATGGTCTATCCCAATTAAAAACAGCTACCTCTAATCAAAGACCTGCACAGTCCTCAAGACTGCCAGCATTATTTTCACTCTGAATTAGTTTGTATTTTTCCACAGAAACTATTTATTTAATTTTATTTTTAATTTACTAATGGAAATACTCATATCCAAAACATCTTCCTATTTCTGCCACTGCTGCTTCACTTGGCTGAGAATTTTCTTCTCCAATTAGGAACCAAAATTAGTGTTAAAGTTTTAATGTGAATGAGGAAATAGAAAAGAAACATGAGACACACTTCTCCATAATTAAGCATAATTTTCCTAAAACCAAAAATCCATGGGAAGAACAGAATTAAAATATACAGAATTTATTTTAGAAATTACTAATTTAAAAAAAGTATTTGAAAAAGTTTTAAAACAATAGCATAAAAAGATATCCTCATTGCTATCACTTAAAGAAATATAATTTTCTGTTTCGATCACAAATAAAAAAGGCAGAAGTAAATAAATAAGTGGTAAACAAGTCCTAAAAGAAAAATGTTATCAAAAGTTGAAATGTTAAAAAAAATTCAAAGACAATTTTATACCAATATTTTAGAATCTTAAGGAAAATCTACTTTGGCCACTTTCAAATGTACATCCATAATTATTGTATAAGTGTCTTAGAGAAACCTTATTAAATTTTGCATTTAAATTTGTTTTGGCTTTTCAACAACATTAAGAGAAAGACATTCTTGGTCTATGATCATTAGAGGTAGAATGTTCTCTGCCTAGAATTTGTGAAGAGTATCAGTGGTGAGAAACGGATTGCAAGTACTAATATGTTTGTGTGTTAGTTTTTAATGAGATAGATTTATGGAAATTACTTTTCAAAAATGCAAATTGGTTTAATAAGTATATCCCTAAGAAACAGTCAACTAGGAATACCCAAATTGACCTGGATGCATGATAGACCAATAAAAAAAGAATGAGGAAAATTAAACTATTAACCAATTAATGAAAAGATAATATGATCTACCAATTCCTCAAGTTTTATTATATTTTTCTTTCTTTTTTAATAGATATTTAATAGTGAATGTGATATTTATATGGATTGCGTTAGTTTCACCTCAGCACCCGTTAAAGTCAATCTTTCCAATCTATTTTATGATGTCTCTGTTTGATACCATAAAACGCATAAATGCATCAAAGAATTCATAGATTTTATTCTATAAAGTTGGTCTTTATCTGAACATGTATTGGTGCTTAAAAATATCATGTTGCTGGTATTTTTTTACATTGGTAAAATAGTCATATTAATACTAATTCTTATTTCATATTTGAAATTAGTTTTAAAGGTTTTCTGAAATATGTACTTTGGGGATTCAATTAAATAATGAGTTATTTCATATGTATTTAAATACTGAGGTAATTCATACGTGTGTGTGTGTGTTTTATTCACACATTTTTATACTATTACTAATAGGTTACTCAGTGAATTAAGGAAAAAAATCTTAATAATTAATTTAAAGTAAATTTATATTATAGGTGCTCAAGCATCTATAAAGTTATTTTGGGTACACAAATGCATTTTTTTCCTACATTAGAGGGAATATTTATTGTAAACTATTCATTGAAGTTTGTTGAACACCACGTGGTGTTGGACATGGTCAAGAGATAGACAATAAATAGAGAATAAAGCAGTAAATTAGTAAACCCTGTATTCATGTTGCTTATACTCTAATATGGCAAGATGGACATGGGTGTAATAAATAATAAAATATACAGTATATATACAACAATGGGTGCTAAGAATAAAAATCAAGCTAAGAAGGAGGACACTGAAAGTTGGGGCCCACTTTCAATCTTAAATAGAGTGGTCAGAGGATGCTTCACTGGGCACTTGACAGTTTATCAAAGAAGTAATGGAATTGAGGACAGAAACCAAGCAGATGGCTATTTGAAGAAGGTCCTTTATAGGTAAATGAGTCAGAATTGTGCCTATAGTGAGGGAAGAACAGAAAGAAGGCAAGTGGTGTTTAATGAAGTGAGCAAGGGGGATAAGGGAGGTGAGGTCCAAGTAATGATGTGTGTTGGAGGATTCTGATTGTGAGAAACTTGTAGGACAATGTAAGGGTGCTGGATTTTAAGTCTGAATGAGGTGGGAAGACAGTGGAGGATTTTATGTTAAGAGGCAACATAACTCTGGCTTCTGATGGATTCAGACTTGTTATTCTAGCACCAAGAACACACACAGGCATGAGCTTTGTTCCCTAATCATCTATAGTTAACACCTACAAGTGTGATGAAGCAACCAATTATACAACCAAATGTATATAATGCTACAGAACATACAAAATGGAGTGGAACTTAACCTTTTTATATTCACATTGTCCAGGATTCCTGTGAGAAAATCTTAAGCAATAATGGTAAAATATTGTCATGCTTATTTTAAAATTTTCAGAAATCTAGCATAAAAATAATCTGTGGGTTGGGGCGGGGGGAAAAAAAAAATCTCTCTTCTTTGTCCAAACTATGAGAAAATGGATCTAAATACATATGTGCATAAGGAGACGTTTCTTCTTTTAGTGAAGGTATAATCTGCTATTTTTTTTTCACCCAAAAGATGCCACATCAATGCAGAACAACTTATTGGGTGGGTTCTGTATAGCTACTCTATTTTCTTTTTTTTTGAGTCACTGTAAGCTCTTATTAAAAGGCAGCTATGAATTGGACTTTAGGATATTATTTGGGACACCTCTGCTGTATCAAGGAGAATGTATTTGATATTTCTGAATTGGGTCAATTCTAAGTTCACAGCAGTGATAGATGTTTCTGGTCTTCATATTTTTATGTCCCACTTATTATTTCAAGAGATATGTAAGAGTAAAAGATATTTAAAAGTAAAAGAGTTAAACAAATTAGCTCACAATATATTTTCACATTGTCATCTTTCTCCAAGAAATTTCATAACATAAGAATAAGTTATACTAGAAATAGCCTCATCCACCAGAGGGCAGAGAGCAGAAGCAAGAACTACAATCCCACAGACTGTGGTACAAACACCACATTCACAGAAAAATAGACAAAATGAAAAGGCAGAGGACTATGTACCAGATGAAGGAACAAGATAAAACCCCGGAAAAAAATAAACAAATGAAGTGCAGATAGGCAAACTGTCAGAAAAAGAATTCAGAATAATGATAGTGAAGATGATCCAGGAACTCAGAAAAAGAATGGAGGCAAAAATCAAGAAGATGCAAGAAATGTTTTAAAAAGACCTAGAAGAATTAAAGAACAAACAAACAGAGATGAACAATACAATAATTGAAATGAAAAATACACTAGAAGGAATCAATAACAGAATAACTGAGGCAGAAGAACAGATAAGTGACCTGAGGACAGAATAGTGGAATTCACTGTGGCACAATAGAATAAAGAAAAAAGAATGAAAAGAAATGAAGACAGCCTAAGAGACCGCTAGAACAACATTAAACACACCACCATTTGCATTATAAGGGTTCCAGAGGAGAAAAGAGAGAGAAAGGACCTGAGAAAATATTTGAAGAGATTATAGTTGAAACCTTCCCTAACATGGGAAGGGAAATAGCCACCCAGTCCAGGAAGAGCAGAGAGTCCCAGGCAGGATAAATCCAAGAAGACCGAGACACATAGTAATGAAATTGGCAAAAATTAAAGACAAAGCAAAATCTTTAAGAGCAACACGGGAAAAACAACAAATAACATGCAACGGAACTCCCATCAGGTTAACAGCTCATTTCTCAGCAGAAACTCTACAAGCCAGAAGAGAGTGGCATGATATATTTAAAGTGATGAAAGGGAAGAACCTACAACAAAGATTACTCTGCCCAGAAAGAATCTCATTCATATTCAATGAAGAAATCAAAAGCTTTACAGACAAGCAGAAGCTAAGAGAAATCAACATCACCAAACCAGCTCTGCAACAAATGCTAAAGGAACTTCTCTAAGTGGGAAAAAAAAGATAAGAAAAGGGCTTACAAAAACAAACCCAAAGCAATTAAGAAAATGGTAATAAGAACGTAGATACAGATAATTACCTTAAAAGTAAATGGATTAAATGCTCCAACCAAAAGACATAAAATGGTTGAATGGATACACAAACAGGACCCATGTATATGCTGTCTAAAAGAGACCTATTTCAGACCTAGGGACACATACAGACTGAAAGTGAGGGGATGGAAAAAGATATTCCATGCAAATGGAAATCAAAAGAAAGGTGGAGTAGCAATACTCATAAGAGATAAAATGGACTTTATAATAAAGAATGTTACAAGAGACAAGGAATGACACTACATAATGATCAAGGGATCAAACAAATAAGAGGATATAACAATAATAAATATCTATGCACCCAACACAGGGCACATCAATACATAAGAGAAATGCTAACAGCTATAAAAGAGGAAATCGACAGTAAAATAATAATAGTGGGGGACTATAACACCTCACTAACATCAATGGACAGATCATCCACACAGAAAATTAATAAGGAAACACAAGATTTAAATGACATAATAAACCAGATAGATTTAATTAATATTTATAGGACATTCCATCCCAAAACAGCAAATTACATTTTCTTCTCAGGTGCACACAGAATATTCTCCAGGATTGATCATATCTTGGGTCACAAATCAAGCCTTGGTAAATTTAAGAAAGTTGAAATCATATCAAGGATCTCTTCTGACCACAATGCTATGAGATTAGAAATCAATTACAGGGAAAAAAATCTGTAAAAAAACACAAACACATAGAGGCTAAATAATACATTACTAAATAATCAACAGATCGTCAAAGAAATCAAAAGGAAATAAAAAAATACCTAGAGACAAATGACAATGAAAACATGATCTAAAACCTATGCGATGCAGCAAAAGCAGTTCTATGAGGGAAGTTTAGAGCAATACAATCCTACAACAAAAAACAAGAAAAATCTCAAATAAAATTCTAACGTTACACCTAAAGGAACTAGTGAAAAAAGAACAAACAAAACACAAAGTTAGTAGAAGGAAAGAAATCATAAAGATCAGAGCAGAAATAAATGAAGTAGAAACAAAGAAAACAATAGCAAAGATCTAAAAAACTAAAAGCTGGTTCTTTCAGAAGATAAACAAAATTGATAAACCTTTAGCCAGACTCATCAAGAAAAAGATGGAGAGGACTCAAATCAATAAAATTAGAAAGGAAAAAGGAGAAGTTTCAACAGACACTGCAGAAATACAAAGCATCATATAAGACTACTACAAGCAACTCTATGCCAATAAAATGGACAACCTAGAAGAAATGGACAAATTCTTAGAAAGGTATAACCTGCTAAGTCTGAACTGGGAAGAAGCAGAAAATATGAACAGACCAATCACAAGTAATGAAATTGAAACTGTGATTAAAAATCTTCCAACAAACAAAAGTCCATGATCAAATGGCTTCAAAGGTGAATTCTATCAAATATTTAGTGAGGAGCTAACACTCATCCTTCTCAAACTGTTCCAAAAATTGCAGAGGAAGGAACACGCCCAAACTCATTCTACAAGGCCACCATCACCCAGATACCAAAACCAGACAAAGATACTACAATGAAAGAAAATTACAGGCCAATATCACTGATAAATTTAGATACAAAAATCCTCAACAAAACACCAGCAAACAAAATCCAAGAACATATTAAAAGGATCATAAATCATGATCAAGTGGAATTTATCCCAGGGATGATTCTTCAATATATGCAAATCAATGAATGTGATACACCATATTAACAAACTGAAGAATAAAAAACATACAATCATATCAATAGATGCAGAAAAGGCTTTTGACAAAATTCAACACCGATTTATAATAAAAACTCTCCAGAAAGTGGGCATAGAGGAAACCTACCTTAATATAATAAAGGCCATATATGACAAACTCACAGCAAACATCATTCTCAATTGTGAAAAAGTGAAAACATATCCTCTAAGATCAGAAACAAGACAAGGATGTCCACCCTCATCACTATTATTAAACATAATTTTAGAAGTCCTACCCACAGCAATCAGAGAAGAAAAAAAAATAAAAGGGATACATATTGGAAAAGAAGAAGTAAAACTGTCACTGTTTGCAGATGAAATGATACTATACATAGATAATCCTAAAGATGCCACCAGGGGGACCTTCAAGATGGTGGAGGAGTAAGGTGTGGAGATCACCTTCCCCCTCAACAAATACATCAAAAATACATCTACATGTGAAACAACTCCTACAGAACACCTACTGAAAGCTGGCAGAAGACCTCAGACCTCCCAAAAGAGCTGAGTGGCTGACAGGGATTCTGTGCTCTGGCCCCATATCAGGCCAGAGCCTCTGAGGTGGGAGAGCTGAGTTTAGGACATTTTCCACCAGAGAACTCCCAGCCCCACATAATTTCAAATGGTGAAAGCGCTCCCTGAGATCTCCATCTCAATGCTAAGACCCTGCTCCACTCAACAACCAGCAAGCTACAGCATTGGACAACCTATGCCAAACAAATGGCAAGACAGGAAAACAAACACACTCATTAGCAGAGAGGCTGCCTAAAATCATAATAAGGTCACAGACACCCGAAAACACACCATTGGACATGGTCCTGCCCCCAGAAAGAAAAGATCCAGCCTCATCCACCAGAACACAGGCACCAGTCCCCTCCACCAGGAAGCCTACACAATTCACTGAACCAAACTTACCCACTGGGGGCAGACACCAAAAACAACAGGAACTATGAACCTGCAGCCTGCAAAAAGGAGACATCAAACACAGTATGTTAAGCAAAATGAGCAGACAAATACACAGCAAATGAAGGAGCAAAGTAAAAACCCACCAGACCAAACAAATGAAGAGGAAAAGGCAGTCTACCTGAGAAAGAATTCAGAGTAATGATAATAAAGAAGATCCAAAATCTTGGAAATAGAATGGAGAAAATACAAAAAACGTTTAACAAGTATCTAGAAGAACGAAAGAGCAAGTAAAAAACGATGAAAAACGCAATAAATGCCTCAGTAAATTTAAGAAAATTGAAATCATATCAAGCATCTTTTCCGAACACAACACTATGAGGCTAGATATCAATTACAGGAAAAAAATATGTAAAAAATACAAACACATGGAGGTAAACAATACACTACTAAATAACCAAGAGATCACCGAGGAAATCAAAGAGGAAAACAAAAAACACCTAGAAAAAAATGACAATGAAAACACAATGACCTAAAACCTATGAGATGAAGCAAAAGTAGTTATAAGAGGGAAGTTTATAGCAATACAATCATACCTCAAGAAACAAGAAACATCTCAAATAAACAACGTAAACTTATACTTCAAGTGATCAGAGAAAAAAGAACAAAAAAACCCCAAAGTTAGCAGAAGGAAAGAAATCATAAAGATCAGATCAGAAATAAATGAAAAAGAAATGAAGGAAACAATAGCAGACATCAATAAAACTATAAGCTGGTTCTTTGAGAAGAAAAACAAAATTGATAAACCATTAGCCAGACTCATTAAGAAAAAAAGGGTGAAGACTCAAATCAATAGAATTAGAAATGAAAAAGGAGAAGTAACAACTGACACTGCAGAAATACAAAGGATCATGAGAGATTACTACAAGCAACTCTATGCCAATAAAATGGACAACCTGGAAGAAATGACCACATTCTTAGAAAAGCACAACCTTCCGTGACTGAACCAGGAAGAAATAGAAAATATAAACAGACCAATCACAAGCACTGAAATTGACATTGTGATTAAAAACCTTCCAACATAAAACAGTCCAGGACCAGATGGCTTCACAGGTGAATTTTATCAAACATTTAGAGAAGAGTTAACACCTATCCTTCTGAAACTCTTCCAAAATATAGCAGAGGGAAGACCACTCTCAAACTCATTCTACGAGGCCACCATCAGCCTGATACCAAAACCAGACAAAGATGTCACAAAATAAGAAAACTACAGGCCAATATCACTGATGAACACAGACACAAAAATCCTCAACAAAATACTAGCAAACAGAATCCAACAACGCATTAAAAGCATCATACACCGTGATCAAGTGGAGTTTATCCCAGGAATGCAAGGATTCTTAAATATACGCAAATCAATCAATGTGATACACCATATTAGTAAACTGAAGGATAAAAACCATATGATAATCTCAGTAGATGCCAAAAAAGCTATTGAAAAATTCAACACCCATTTTAAATAAAAGCCCTCCAGAAAGTAGGCATAGAGGGAACTCACCTCAACATAATAAAGGCTGTATATGACAAACCCACAGCCAGCATCATTCTCAATGGTGAAAAACTGAAAGCATTTCCACTAAGATCAGGAACAAGACAAGTTTGCCCAGTCTCACCACTATTATTCAACATAGTTTTGGTAGTTTTAGCCACAGCAATCAGAGAAGACAAAGAAATAAAAGGAATCCAAATCAGAAAAGAAGAAGTAAAACTGTCACTATTTGCAGATGACATGACACTATACATAGAGAATCCTAAAGATGCTACCAGATAACTGTAAGAACTAATCAATAAATTTGGTAAAGTATCAGGTTACAAAATTAATGCACAAAAATCTTGCATTTCTATACACAAATGATGAAAAAGCTGAAAGAGAAATTAAGGAAACACTCCCATTCACCACTGCCAGAAAAAGAATAAAATACCTAGGAGTAAACCTACCTAAGGAGACAAAAGACCTGTATGCAGAAAACTATAAGACACTGATGAAAAAAATTAAAAATGATACAAACAGATGGAGAGATATACCTTGTTCTTGGATTGGAAGAATCAACATTATGAAAATGGCTCTACTACCCAAAGCAATTTACAGATTCAATGCAATTCCTATCAACTACCAATGGCATTTTTCACAGAACTAGAACAAAAAATTTCACAATTTGTATGGAAATGCAAAAGAGCCCGAATAGCCAAAGCAATCTTGAGAAAGAAAAATGGAGCTGGAGGAATCAGGCTCCCTGACTTCAGACTATATTACAAAGCTATAGTAATCCAGAAAGTATGGTACTGGCACAAAAACTGAAATATAGATCAATGGAACAGGATAGAAAGTGCATAGATAAACCCATGCACATATGGTCACCTTATCTTTGATAAAGGAGGCCAGAATATACAATAGAGAAAAGACATCCTCTTCAATAAGTGGTGCTGGGGAAACTGGACAGCTACATGTAAAAGAATGAAATTAGAACATCCCTAACGTCATACACAAAAATAAACTCAAAATGGATTAAAGATTTAAATGTAGGGCCAGACACTATAAAACTCTTAGAGGAAAACATAGGCAGAACAATCTCTGACATAAATCACAGCATGATCCTTTTTGACCCACCTCCTAGAAAATGGAAATAAAACCAAAAATAAACAAATGGGACCTAATGAAACTTAAAAGCTTTTGCACAGCAAAGGAAATCATTAATAAGATGAAAAGACAATCCTCAGAATGGGAGAAAATATTTGCAAATGAAGCAACTGACAAAGGATTAATCTCCAAGATTTACAAGCAGCTCATGCAGCTCAATATAAAAAAAAGCAACTTACCCAATCCAAAAATGGGCAGAAAACCTAAATAGACATTTCTCCAAAGAAGATATACACATTGCCAACAGGCACATGAAAGAATGCTCAACATCATTAATCAGTAGAGAAATGCAAATCAAAACTACAGTGAGGTATCACCTCACACTGGTCAGAATGGCCATCATGAAAAAATCTACAAACAATAAATGCTGGAGAGGGTGTGGAGAAAAGGGAACCCTCCTGCACTGTTGGTGGGAATGTAAATTGATACAGCCACTATGGAGACAAGTACAGAGGTTCCTTAAAAATCTAAAAATAGAACTACTATATGACCCAGCAATCCCACTACTTGGCATATACCCTGAGAATCCATATTTCAGAAAGAGACATGTACCACAGTGTTCATTGCAGCACTATTTACAATAGCCAGGACATGGAAGGAACCTAAGTGTCCATCAACAGATGAATGGTTAAAGAAGATGTGACACATATACACAATGGAATATTACTCAGCCATAAAATGAAACGAAATTGAGTTATTTGTAGTGAGGCGGATGGACCTAGAGTCTGTCATACAGAGTAAAGTAAGTCAGAAAGAGAAAAACATATACAGTATGCTAACGCATATATATGGAATCTAAAAAAAAAAAAAAAAAATGGTCATGAAGAACCTAGGGGCAAGACGGGAATAAAGATGCAGACCTACTACAGAATGGAATTGAGGATACAGGGAGGGGGAAGGTTAAACTGGGACAAAGTGAGAGAATGGCATGGACATATATACACTACCAATTGTAAAATAGATAGCTAGTGGGAAGCAGCCGCATAGCACAGGGAGATCAGCTGGATGATTTGTGACCACCTAGAGAGGTGGGATAGGGAGGGTGGGAGGGAGGAGCGAGAGGGAGGAGATATGGGGACATACGTATATGTATAACTGATTCACTTTGATATAAAGCAGAAACTAACACACCATTGTAAAGCAATTATACTCTAATAAAGATGTTACAATAAAAATAAACAGGTAGTGATTTGCGTCCTTCTCCAAACTATCCAGGTAAATCCTGCGTTTTAGTGGGAGAAGGGGGTGTTCTAAAATTGACATCGAAAATTTCCCTAGATGAGAACTTCAGTTTACAAGTGAGCTGAAGTGGTTTGTGGAATTCAAGTATTCTAGTCAACAATTAAGAATACCCAATAAAATAGAGAATATATTGGTCTTAATTCATCCGAAAGTGCTGTCATTTAGCTGCTATAAAATTAAAGAGGGGAGAATCTCACAGAGGTAATTTTTGCATCCACTTTACCCTGGGGGCTTGTTCTGATTTGAGTGTGGGCAAGGAGCCAAGGATCTAAGCACAAAATCAAATATAGACAATGCAGAGGAACAGAGAGATCAGAAGCGTTTCCAAAAAAAATGGGGAGACTCTAGGCTGTTACTAGTTTTTCCCTTAGTACAGTTGCTGAATTCTAGCAAAAATGCAGCCTAGACTTGACTTGACAAAATCTCTAATTTTATCAAAATATTCAGAAACCACATTTTCTGCCTAACAGAAGAGTCAGCCAACTAAGGAGAAAGATATTGTCATTTGAACCTCCATAATATTAACATATGATTTCCATGTAATTAAACCACCAGGCTTGCCGAACGAGAGATAAATCTGATTTAAAAAAAAAAATTAAGAGTATAAACAGACAATATAAAGAAATTCACAAGGAATCCAGACATTGAAGTTAGCTAATTAGGACTATAAGAGAACTGTGAGTTACAAAATCAATATATGTAGAAAATAATAGAGAAAATAGAAGAGGAATTGAAGAAAGTTAGATAATTGGAATAAGTATACTCTACAAACATATTTGATAATTGTATAATTATTTAATAAATTGGAATCTACAAAAGCATTTAACAGAAGTTCTAGAAATTATAATTACAATATGTAAAATTAAGGTCCCATTAAAATATTTTAAAAACACGTTAGACATGACAGAAGATTTGTTATTGAACTGGAGACAGGCCATTAGAAAATGTAACATAAAGTGCTATGGTGTGGGCATGAAGAGTGCCACATCCTAAAAAGAGAGAGAGAATGGGAGTGAGAGAGAGAGAGATGTGTGTAAAAGAGTGGAAAAGCCCAGCATTCTTGGAATTGGAGAAGAGAATATGAAAAGTGCACGAACAATACTCAAAATAATAGCAACCAAAGATTTTTCAAAATGTGTGCAACTTAAATAGAGTCAAGAAGCATAGTAAACGCCTAGAAGAATAAGTACAAAAAGTGCCATGAAAGACACCTCAGTGTAAGAGTGCTGAATAGTAAAGACAAAGTGAATAAATAATAAGAGCAGTAAGGGTGAAAATATCCATTTTCTTCAAGGGATAATTAACAGTACTAATTATTGTATTAGATTACAATATGTCAAGGATGCATATTAAATCTCTGGTATAATTTCAAAAGAAGAACAAACATTGTATAGCCTAATGTTTAACAGAGAAATAAACATGGAACAATAACAAATTATAGATGAAAGAAAGCATAAAAGAGACAGAAAATTAACTGTCAGATATTCATCAATTCATATATATGATATGTATATATTTATCAGTTATTACATAAGATATAATTCAACTAAATACTACAAGTAATAGAGTGAGAACGTCAGACTGGGTTTCTAAAGTTTGAAGTGAAAAGGAGATACACTTCAACTATAAGGACACAAAAAGCTTGAAAGTAAATCGAGGAAAAACGATACCATGTAAATATGTTACTGAGTCTAAGCTCATCCTGTGTGCCACACGACAGGCCAATAAATCAAGAGATGAGTTGCTGGGACAAGGAATAGTGACTTTATTCGGAAAGCCAGCAGACCGAGAAGATGGTGGACTTGTGTCCCAAAGAACCATCTTCCCCGAGTTAGAATTCAGGCTTCTTTATATTAAAAGAGGAGGGGGTATTGCTGGTTGTTGAAAACTTCTTGGTGCAGGAATCCTTTGTTCTTGCTGCTGTGTACGTAGGTCAAGTCACGATATTACTGTAAGCCTCCATCAAGACAAATGTTATTCTCTGTTCAAAGTGTTATGTCTTTAAAGCCTTGAGAATGGGCTATCCTGTATATCTCAGGCTATAGGCAACATTCTTTTACGAAGGTGCAGAGCCAGCAGGACTGAGCACAGGCAACAGAGCCCAAGGCTTAGAGCTAAAGGAATAGATTCAATATGGAGTCAAGTTTGTTCTTCTCTGATACAAATATAAACTGAAACAAACCAAACAAACAAAAAAACAAACATCATTGTGGAGTTATATTAACTCCATGGGTCTGCGAGGAGTCCAGCCCTCTGTGTGATGTTCCCAGGCCTGACCGTAGGCATTTACAAAGGCTCTACCCGGCAGGCCCACTGCGAGAGCTGCCCTCCCCGCACCAGCCTTGCTGCGCAATGAGTGCATCTCAGGTCCGAGTTGCAGTCAGGACTCAGGGTCCCCTGGCCAGCCCTGCTCTTACACACAGCTGCAATCCCAGCCCAGGTGTTTTCATTGGGAGGCCTATTTACTTGAGGTCTATGTAGGAGGCCTTCCTCAGTTGCCTTTGCTGAGATGTCTTTATGGTAGACTGGAAGGTGCTTCTCCACTTAACTCAGTAATCAGACTTTTCCCTCTATTAGAACTTCCTCCTCCTTCTCCTCCCAGCCCTCACTCAGGCCCATAAAACTGCAGAATCACTTTGTTTAGGGCTTCCTCTACCCCACATCTGGGCTGATCCACCTGTGCTATTCCTTGTGGGAAGATAGAAAGGAAGAGGGAGGGAAAGAATCAGTGCTCTCTCTGATTTAGCCTCTTGTTTATACAGACTCTCACAGAAAGCAATTAAAGGTTTCACTCTTACCTTCATGTTGGCTTATTGTCCTAATGGGATATTCCAACACCTGGAAGCTCAGCTCTCCTGAACATAGCTGGGCTTGTGACATATACATTAGAAAGAGAAACATGCTAGAGATAATAAAGAGATGCCATAATGATAAAAGTACTAATCCTCTATGGAGGAATCACTGTCATAAAGCTGTAAGCCTAATCTATGTAAAGGAAAAGTTGACAGAACTTAAAAGATAGTGGGGGCCACCTAACATACTTTTCTTAATAACTGATAGAACAAGCAAAAAAAGCATCAGTAATAATATAGTGCATTTGAAGAACATGATTAACCAACTTTACCTAACTTGCATAAGTGGAACACACTACAAATCAATTTTGAAAACGATTTAGCAGTAAGTACTACAGCTCAACATATGCATTTCCTTTGACCTCACTACTCCACTCCTAGGAAAATAATCTATATGTTAGAGTTTTGGGTTCAAATATACATATTATGCAGAATATGTATATTTTTTCCACCAAAGACATGCACTTGAATGTTCACTAATTTATAATAGCAAGAACCTGGAAACAACCCGATGTTCATCAAGAGTAGAATGGATAAATGATTGTAATATATATTTACCCAATTGATTATTACTTGACAAAGAAAATAAATTAATTACAGCCACTCAACAATTTGGATAAGTTGAGAATATGATGTTGAGGGAGAGAAGCCAGATACTGAAGCACATATACTGTATGATTATGAAAATAAAAAAACTGGAAGAACTAACCTATGTTATAAGAAGTCCACATAGCTATTATCGTTTAGCAGGAGAGGCTAAAAAGGCACACGGGGGCCATGGTTGTACTAGTAATACTAGTGCTATTCTTGACCTGTGTACTGGTTGTGAATAAGAAAAAAATCGAGCCCTTGATAGGTACAATTTTCTGCATCGATGTTGCACTTCAATAAAAAAATTCAAAAATGAAAATGTTAGAGTTTGGGGTTCAAAAGGATTTTAAAATAGATTAAAAATGATCACAGAGGAAAAGATACTGTGTAGCCCTTATTATATATATGAGGTCCATAGGATGGAGCTTTAATCTTTCAATGAAAGTTGATTATGCACTGATACAGATGCCACAAATTACATGTCTACTGCTAGAGGCAAGAAAATCTTGACAACAAAAGCTGCTGATATAATCTATGTGTCTTCTGCATACAGAAAGGTAATGCAGGTGCCACTGTTTCACCCAAACCCCTCCTCCCTGCCCACTTCAACTCGAAATAATTTACTCAGTCTTTATTCCTTCATGTCCCCGGGTTCTGATTCAAAGTGCTGGTGGATGACTCAGAGCCTCACATTCTATCTTTGCAGGAATCTTGGACACTGAGTCAAGAGCTTCTGTGTAGAGAGATTCACTCTGCATTATGGAGAGGGAACTGGCCCATAAATAGGAATTGGGGGCAGACGGAGTGTTAAATGGTGAGATTCATAGCCTTATGTATTTGTGCTAGATTGTTCAATTTCAATTTGATTATGCTGGGACTGTGTTTCTAAGAATTCTACTCTGAATATAGCAGTGGATTAGAGTTCACTTAAAGTGAAGTTGAGCAAGATGTAGGTGGTGTAGGGAAGCAGCAAAAATTCTGCTTTATCCGTTAGAGGTGGTGAGAGACAGATCCTCAGAACACAAAGAAGCAATAACTATGAAGAGTCAACAGCTTTCTATAGGCTTTTTCTCTGGCTTCTTTAGCAATTACCACTCTAGCTGGACATACCTAAGTGTCAGATTTACCAGCAATCTCAGGGAAAGCTGGCTCAGTTGCACCAGTTTGGAAGAATGTTATATTATCAAAGCAAACTAATGCTATGGCAGTCATTGATTAAGAACTTGATCAAATTTTTTCTTATATAAAATATTTTATATTTAGTAATAAATAATAGTTTGTAAAATATTTTAGGGGATTTAAAAAAGATTTTTAGGGCAGTGAAAATACTCTATATGATACTATAATTGTGGACGCATGTCACTATGCATTTGTTTAAATCAATAGAATATACAACACCAAGATTGAACCTTAATGTGAACAATGGGCTTTGGGTGATAATGATGTGTCAGTGTAGTAAATGTACCAGCTGGTGGGGGATTTTGATACTGGGGTGGTTGTGGATGTGTAGAGGCAGAGGGTACACGGGAAATCTCTGGATCTTCCTCTCAATTTTGCTCTGAACCTAAAACTTCTTTAAAAAAAAAAAGTGAAAAATAACTTTTGATAGTTTTAGAAATCAGTCTTGCTTCTAAACCTAAGTAGTTTATAAAAAATAACATCTGTTAAATATAATGAGTTCTTCATCTATTAACCATTAAATATTTTTAAACACTTGCTCATCTTTAAAAAACAGAATGAATAAATAGGAATTATAATTCATATTTCACAAAACAATTGCTAAATTAATTTCTAGAACAATATTTCTAAAGATGATAAAACAATATTTTAAAGTATTTAAAAATTTACAATGTATAAAATATTTGAGGAGTATGATTATCTTTAGTTATATCAATTACAAAATAGATTCTATTAAGCTGTTATTTAAGCTGATTCTATAAGTAAATGTATCCCTCAACTTTTTGCAATGTGCCTCTGTAACATCTTTATAACTTTCTAAAAATGCGGTCATAGAATATGACATTTACCTGAGGGCAACTGTTTTATTCCATTTTATGGCTACGGCTTAGGTGTCAGAAGGTGAATATGAGAATCATAAAGCATTTCTCATCCAAAAAGGAAGGTCGAATTTATGATCCAATGTAAATCCTCAATCAGTTGGAAATACCAAGAAATACAGTCCTTACATATAGGCCATTTTTTTTTAACTTAGATAAACAATACTATTGTAAGATTAAAAGCCTTTGGTGAGGTTATGTGTACTTAAAATATAACTTCTGATTTTGGCAAAAAACACATATGAACAATAACATTTTCATACTTTCTGCATTAGTTTAGTACTCAGCTTTCTTATTTGTTATTGTGCATGTTGATATAACTAATAATTCACAATGTTTCAAATTATTGAACTATTAAACCACTTAGTTTTATTACCCCCTTAAATTTTACTTAGATTTGTAATATTTCAGGATGTATTGAGTTATTTCTCCATATATTATGAAATTGATTATACATTGTGTTGCAGATTGAAATGGAGTTTCTCTTTGATGTAATAAACAATTACTGATATAATAAACCATTATATAACAGAGACAATACATTGTAAGGTACTGTGAGCCTTGCAAACTTGAATAACACATTACCTTATCATATTTTCATCTCAAATAATCAATGAAATGTGAGTAATTGCCATATAATGTGTTTTACACAAGCATTAAAAAATACATATCTTTGGCTCTTTAACTTAACATTAAAAGAAGAAATTGTGTGTTGTTTTCTAAATTCACAAATCATTTGAAGATTACCCCAGTTATGAACCACTGGAAAGAAAACAAGGCAAAATTTGATAGTAAATATTTTCAAGATGACTTTGTGGTGTAGTACAAATTGAAGTGGGTAGGGAGACTTAAAATCTGACAAATTCTTGGAATTGAGGTACAAACAGCAAACAAAATATAGTCCCTATGGCTTCCAAATATAGTTCCTATGGCAACCTCACATACTCTCTGAAATGCCAGAAGCACTATTTATTTCTTCCCTTTTTGCCTTATTGCACACTGTCCCCAGATGATGTTGTATGTGGTATAAATTAAACAGTTTATTGAATCTACTTTTAGCCCATCTTCTATAACACGCAAGGCATCACTTTCAAGGTGTCACTTCAGAGGAATAAAGGCATACTGGAGCAATATTTTAAGCTGACTGGGTGAAATATGGTTTGGAAGTCTGCAAGTGTAATATTATTTCAATAGCTCAGCAAAATACACAGAACATTGGATGCAATTTTCACTATGATTATTGAATCATTTTGATTTGCATAAAATCATGTGGAATAGATACATATCACTCAGGAAAAAATTGGGGGTTCAGCACAAATTTATTCCATTCAGTTTATGTTTTTCCCTGACTACCATCATTATCTCCAAATTCTAACACATGCAGATCTTTGAATTTTTGCTGCATCTTGGAGCCAGAAGAGAGACACATAATGGTGAAACTGGAATAATTTACTCCTCTAGCGTATTTGATGACTATTACAAGTCACGCTATACACACTCTACATCTATAAGAAAACAGTTTTAAACTTACCCATTTCAGTCCCATTCCCAGAAGCGAATGGGACTGAAAACCTTGCATATCCAGTCAGAGCAGGTAACACTTCTATAGAGACAAAGATTGTAGGAAGAATGAATAAATTACTGAATTCTTATAAATATACCAGGAGTTATAGAGTAGTGGCTCTAGTGTTTAAGATATTCAGACAAACAAAAGGGAAGTTGTTTTTAATAAATTATTCTGTATTTTGAAATATATACCCCTTTGAAGCTTACCTTGGATTTCCATTCAGAAAAACTGAGATACATACAAATAATGTGAAATGGGGAGGGGTGAGATTGGTGTCATAGTAGTGTAAGATCTCCCTCTTTTTTGTCCACCTTTCTTAACAACTAATTAGGTCTCCATCCATGATCCAAAGTGCCTATGTGGGAGTTGTAGAATCCAGCACCACATGTCAAGGAACCCAGGAGGAGTCTTGAACACCTGTGATTCTGGTGATTGGAAGACAGACTTTGGTATGGGCTGTGAAAAGAGCAGGGGCCATAAGACCTGCCCTACTTCCCTCTCAGCCATGGCCAGAAAAAACCTGGAGAGTGCTAACTTGGGCAAAACCCATGGATGAGAGAGACTTTGTAGAAATCCAACTTCCAAAGGGGAAATTACAACACTCTTTTGGAGGGGAAAGGATGTTTAGATGCATTGGAGATGGTAAGAGGAACTTTGCTGATGGGCACCTTTCCTAAGACGCCATTGTTTGGGGTTGACCTAGCTGGTGGCAACCTTTCACAGGGGAAAGGAAAGCAGTAAGTTCTAGGTTTCCTCAGCTGTGCAGGACACTGACTCAGTACTCCAGCAGCACTCAGAATACTGATATGGAACTGCCCTGACTGGGAGGAGGGAGAAGATTGGGAAAGAGGCAGGTAAGAACATCAAAGAGTATCAAAAGGATGCATTTTTATTTTTTTGCTGACTTCACTCAGGACTTCAGCAGGAAGTCTCCCCATGAGCCTCTGAGAGAGTCTAACAAGAGGATCCTCCCACCAAGTCTGTGGGCATCCTTAGTGCCTCAGTGTTAAACTCACACCTCCCCCAACTCTGAAGCTGGTTCATTGTGTATGCTACCGAGTGCCAGAGTGAAAGTGAGCTCCAATAAATAGAGTGCTCTCAGGATCTCAGGGGTAAGGGAGAAACCGCAAATTTAAGCTGTAACATCACCTTTTGGAAAACAAAAGATAAGTTTCCAGCAGCCAGCTGGTGAGTTGTAAGAACCAAAGAAGACATAAAAGCTTCAGAATTCCACCATAAGACAGAGAGAGAAGTGTGGAGCAGGTGTATCTATACAGGGTCAGATAAAACACCAGATGTAACAGGACAAGCAAAGAGTATATCCCAGCTGAAGACAACTAGTAAAGATTTGAGGAGTTGTCTGCCACTTCATATGAAAAAGCAGCAATGCAAAACAACAAGGAATATGAAGGATCAAGGAAACATTTTATCACCAAAAGATAATAATAATCCTCCAATAACCATAACTCAAAGTCATGGAATTTTGCAATCTAGCTGATAAAGAATTCAAAATGCCTTTTTTGAGGAAACTGAACAAACTCAACAAACTCAACTACAAGAAAATGCAGGAAGGCAATTCAACAGAATCAGGAAAACAATACATGAAAAAATTAGAAATATAACAAAGAGATAGAAGTTATAAAAAACAATCAAACAGAAATTCTGAAGCTGAAGAATTCAGTAAATGAAATGAAAAATGCAGTGGAGAACATCAATAGCAGAATAGACCAAATAGAAGATAAAACCTGTAAGCTCAAGGATAGAAACTTTGAAATAACCCAATCAGAGGAGAACAAAGTAAAAGGAATGAAAAAGAATGATGAAATCTTATATGATATATGGACCTCCACCAAACATTCAAATATTAGAATAAATGGGATTCCAGAATAAATGGGATTCTAATGGGATTAGAATAAATGGGATTCAAATATTAGAATAAATGGGACCTCCATCAAACATTCAAATATTAGAATAAATGGGATTCCATTTATTCCCATTTAGAATAAATGGGAATCTAATAATGGGATCACAATATTAGAATAAATGGGATTATAATAAATGGGATTCCAGAGGAAGAAGGGGGAACCTGAGAAGTTCCCAAACCTAGGGAGATACTTGGACATCCAAGTTCATAAAGTTAGAAGATCACCTTATTATTTCAGTGCAAAGAAAACAACAACAACAACTTTTCCAAGACACATTATAATGAAACAGTCAAAAATCAAAAACAAAGAAAGAATCTTAAAGAAGCCAAAGGAAAAAAATGTACCCTACAGAGAAACCCCCACTAGGGGGTTTCCCAGTAGTTTATCAGTAGATTTCTCAGCAGGAACACTACAAGATAGGAGAGAATGGAATGGCATGTTTAAAATTACGGAAGGAAAAAAAAAAAGTTGCCAGCCAAGAAAGTTGTCCTTCAGATGTAAAGGAGAAATAAAGATTTTTGCAGACTAACAAAAGCTGAGGAGGTGCATCATGGCTAGACCTATCTTACAAGAAATGATAAAAATAGTTCTTCCTGGTGAAATGACAAGAGGCTATTTAGTGGCATAAAAACATGAAAGTATAAAACACACTGGTAAATGTATATATACAGTCAGATTTAGAAAAATCTAGTTCTGTAATAAGATGGTAGGTCAACGATTTAACTATGTAAAAAGGTTAAAGAAAAAGAGTATTAAAATATCTATAGTTACTCTAACTTGTTAAAAAAATACACAATATAAAAAGGTAAATTGTGACATCAAAAATATAAAAGGGAGGAAGGGAAGAATCCTGTGTGCAATTAAAGTTGCTATCAGGTTAAAAGGGACTATTTTATCTATACGATGTTTTAGGTAAGTTTCATGGCAACCACAAAGGGAAAAAGCTAGAATAATTCACTAAAGTTAAAGAAACAGGAATGGAACAAACCACCACGCAAAATCATGAAATTACAAAGGTAGGCAGAAACAGAAGGAGAAAAAAAAAAGTAGTGGAACTATAAAAACAACCAGAAAGCAATTTAATAAGATGGCATTTGTAAGTCCTTACCAATCAATAATTACTCTAAATGTGAATGGATTAATTCCCTAAAAGTCACAGAGTGGCTGGATGGTAAAAATAAAACAAAAACACATAAGACTCAACTACCTGCTGCCTAAAAGAGACCCACTTCAGATTTAAGGACACACATAGGCTCTATGAGAAAAGGTGAAAAAAAATATTCAATGCAAGTAGAAACCAAAAGAAAGAGGAAATAGACAAAATAGACTTTAAGCCAAAGATATATAATAACAAGAGACAAAGAAGGTCATCATATAATGATTAAAGTGGTCAATTCATCAAGAAAATACAACAATAATTAATGAATATGCACCCAACATCAGAGTACCTAAATATGTTAAACAGATACTAACAGATCTGAAGGGAGAAACAGACAAAAACACAATAATTGTAGAGGACTTCAATACACCACTTTAAGCAATGGATAGATATCCAGACAGAAAATCAAAAAGGAAATGTCAGACTTGAACTATCCATTAGACCAAATGAATGTAACAGATATTTATAGAACATTCACCCAGTAGCTACACAGGTAACATTCTCCAGAATAGATCATATTATAGACCACAAAATAAGTTTTAGCAAATCTTATGAATATTGAAGTCATACAAGGTATCTTTTCCAACCACAATGGTATAAAACTAGAAATCAACAAGAGGAAAGCTAGAAAACTTTTAAGTTTTTAAGCATGAGGAAACTAACATACTCCTGAAAAGACCAAAAAGGAAATTTTAAAAATGTATTGAAACAAATAAAAATGAAAACACAACCCACTAAAACCTATGAGATGCTGCAAAGTCTTTTCTGAGAGGCAAGTTTTAGTGTTAAATGTGTATATCAAGAAAATAGAAAGAGATTAAAAATAACATAACTTTACACCTCAAGTAATTAGGAGAAAAAAAAAAAACTAAGCTGAGCATTAGCAGAAATAATAAAGATAAGAGGAGAAATAAATGAAATATAGAAGAAGAAAGCCATAGGAAATGTCAACAAAACTAAAACCCGTTTTTTAAAAAAATAAAATTAAAAAAACTTTAGCTAGACTAATAAAGAAAAAAAAATGGAGGGACCTCATAAATACAATCAGAAATGAAAAAGGAGATGTTTAACTGATCCTACAAAAATACATCAGATTATAAGAGACCACTGTGAACAATTACATGTCAACAAATTGGATAATCTAGAAGAAAATGAATAAATTACTAGAAACATACAACCTAACAAGAATAAAACAGAAAGAAGTAGAAAATCTACATGTATCATTAATGAGTAAGGAGATTGAATCAGTAATCAAAAAACTCCCACACAGAAAAACACAGGATCAGATGGCTTCTTTGGTGAATTCTACCAAACAATTAAAGAAGAATTAAATACCGACCCTTCTCAAATTCTTCCAAAGAAATGAAGAGAAGGTAACACTTCTAAACTCATTTTACAAGCCCAGCATTATCAAAGCCAGATAATGATACTACAAGAAAAGAAAACTTTAGATCAACATCCCCAAAGAATATAGATGCAAAAATTCTCAACAATATTGTAGCAAACTGAATTTAACAACATAGTAAAATGATCATATGCCATGATCAAATGGGAACTATACCTGAGATGCAAGGATGATTAAACATACACAATCAACAAAGTGATAGACCACCTTAATACAATGAAAGGTAAAAATCATGTGTTCATCTCAATAGATTCTGAAAAAGCATTTGACAAAACACAACATCCTTTTATGATAAATAACCTCAACAAATTGCATATAGAAGGAGCATACCTGAACATAATAAAGGCCATGTAAATGCACAGCTAATATATTAAACAGTGAAAGATTGAAAGGTTTTCCTCTAAGATCAGGAACAAAAAAAGTGTGCCCACTCTCACCACTTTTACTCAAAATAATACTGGAAGTCCTAGCTTGAGCAATTATCACCTTTCAGGATATAAAATCAACATACAGAAATCAGCTGTATTTCTGTACACTAAAAATGATATATCTGAAAAAGAAATAAACTATCTCATTCATGAAAAAATCAAAACGAATAAAGTACATAGGAATAAATTTAACCAAAGAAGTGAGAGATCAGTTCAATAAAAACTATAAGATTTTGATGAAAGAAATTGAAGAAGACACAAAAAATATAAAGATATCCAGTGTTCACGGATTGGAAGAGTTAATCTTCTTAAAGTACCCATACTACCCAGCCATATACAGATTCGAAGTAATCCCTATGAAAATTCCAAAGGCATTCTTCACAGAAACAGAAAAAATCAAAAATTTGTCAGGAAACACAAAGACCCTCTGTAGCCAAAGCAATCTCAGAAAGAAGAACAAACTTGGAGGCATCATACTTCCTGATTTCAATACTACAAAGCTATAGTAATCAAAACAATAGGAATGGCATAATAATAGAAACATAGAAAGCCCAGGAATAAACAACTGCACACATAGTTAACTTAATATTTGACAAGAGATCCAAAAATACTCAAGGAGGAGAGGATAGTCTCTTCAACAAATGACGTTGGGAAAAGTTGAAAACCATATGCAGAAAAATATAATTGGGTCACTACCTTAAACCTCTCACAAGAATCAATTCAAAATGGATTAAAGACAAACATAAAACTCCAAAAAAACAAAAACAAAAACAAAAACTATAGGGAAAAAGTCCTTGACATTGGTCTTGGCAATAATTTTTTGACTGTGACTAAGAAAGCACAGGAAACCAAAGCAAAATTCAACAAGTGGACAACATTACACTAAAAAGCTTCTGCACAGCAAAAGAAACAATCAACAAAATGAAAAGGCAACTTACAAAATGTGCAAAAATGTTTGTAAAACATTTATCTGATAACAGGTTAATATCTATCATATATAAATAACTCATACAGCTTAAAAAACATACATAAAAAAATCCAAGTAAAAAAGGCAGAGGTCATATGGTAGTTCTATTTTTAGTTTTTTGAGAAATCTCCATACTGTTTGCCACAGTGGCTGCACCAGTTTTTATTCCCACCAACAGTGTAAGAGAGTTCCCTTTTCTCCACATCCTTGCCAACATTGTTATTTGTATTCTATTTGATGATAGCCGTTCTGACAATTGTGAGGTGAAATTTCATTGTGGTATTAATTTGCATTTCCCTGATGATTAACAATGTTCAGCATCTTTTCATGTGCCTGTTGGCCATTTTTATGTCTTCTTGGAAAAATGTCTATTCAGTTCTCCTGCCCATATTTTAACAAAGTTGTTTGTTCCTGGTCTTACATTTAGGTCTTTAATACATTTGAGTTCATTTTTTTAATGTCATGTTAGAGAATGTTCTGATTTCATTCTTTTACATGTAGTTGTCCAATTTTCACAGCACCACTTATTGAAGAAATTGTCTTTTCTATATTGTATATTCTTGCCACCTTTGTCATAGATTAACTGAACATAAGTGCATGGGCTTATTTCTGGGCTCTCTATTCTGTTCCATTGATCTATGTGTATGTTTTTGTGCCAGTACCATACTGCTTTGAATATTGCAGCTTTGTAGTATAGTCTGAAGTCAGGTAGTGTGATTCCTCCAACTCTGTTCTTCTTTTTCAAGACTGTTTTGACTATTTGGGGTCTTTTGCATTTCCATACAAAGTTTAAAAAATTTTTTGTTCTTTTTCTGTGAAAATTTCCCTTGCTATTTAGATACGGATTGCATTGCATCTGTAGACTGCTTTGGGTGTTATGGTGATTTTAACAATATTAATTCTTCCAATCCATGAACACATTATGTTAAGTAAAATAAGTCAGACAAAAACAAATCCTGTATGATATCACTTATATTGGAATCTAAAAAATAAAACAAACTAGTGAATATAACAAAAAATAAGTAGACTCACAGATATAGATAACAAACTAGTGGTTACCAGGGGGAGAAGGAACGGGGGTCAAATTAAGGGTAGGGGACTAAGAGGTACAAGCTAATATGTATACAATAAATAAGCTACAAGGATATATTGTACAACATAGGGAATTAAGCCAATATTTTATAATGACTATACATGGAATATAACCTTTAAAAATTGTGAATCATTGTTGTACATTTGAAACTTGTGTAATATTGTACATCAACTATAACTCAACTTTAAAAAAAAGAAAAAGCAGAGAAACTAAATATACATTTTTCCAAAAAAATGCAAATAGCCAATGGGTACTTGAAAAGATGTTCAATATCACTAATCATCAAGGAAATTTTTCAAAAAACCACAATATCTCCTTACATCTGTTAGAATGGCTATCGTAAAGAAGATGAGCTATCAAGTGCTGGCGAGAGTGTGGAAAAAAGAGAATACATGTGCACTGTTGGTGAGAATGTAAATTGGTTTACCCACTGCAGAAAGCAGTGTGGAGGTTCCTCCAAAAATTAAAAATAGGATGACCTTATGATACAGAAATTACACTTCTTGGTATATATCCAATGGAAGTGAAAACAAGATACTGAAAAGATGTATGCACGCTGATATTTATTGCAGCATTATTCACAATGGCCAAGATATGGAAAAACTGTATGTTTGTCAATAGATGAATAAACAAAGAATACAGAAATTCTGCGATTTGAGACAACATGATGAAGTTTGAGGGCATTAATCTAAGTGAGATAATTAAAAAGAGAAAGGCATATACTTTCTGATATCACTTCTATTTGGAATCTAAAATAGCAGAACTTTATAAAAACAGGGACTAGACGGTGGATACCAGAAGCTGGGTGTGTGTGTCAGCGCTGGGAGGGGAGGGGGGTTGGAGAGATGTTGTTTAAGGCTACAGACTTGAAACCAGTAGATAAACAAGTCTTGGAGATATCATGCACAGCACAGTGGTGATAGTCAACAATACTATACTATAAACTTAAAAGTTACTAAGAGACTAGATCTTGATTGTTCTCACCAAAAAAAAGAAATGATAATTATATGACATTATAGAGGTGTTAGTTAACATTATGGTGGTCATGATATTGCAATATATAAGTTATCAAATCAATATGTTGTACACCTTAAACTTACACAATGATATAGGTCAATTATATCTCAATAAAAACTAGGAATTTATATAGATTTTTGAAATGGAATAAGGTAGCACACAGGACTCTAAATTTGAAATTGTTTTTGCTTAAGCACCAGAGATTCTAGGGAAAAATATATGTTCAGTGAAAGATATCATCAAACAAATTGATTGTTTTTCTTAAAAAATTACTATAACCCCCTACAGTTTCTAGCAAGGGATACAAAGACTTTTGGCTGATATAAGGCAATGGAGAGAACAGACTTAGAGTAGAATTGGTCTGCTGACTTCAGATTTCAAGTTTCCTCAGTCAACTATATGGAAGGAAATAATCTGACTGCAGAGAAGACTGAGATGAACCAGAAATTTTCAAAATCAGTACTAGGATTTTTGCATATGTGTTTTTTTACCTTCTCTGAATTAGTAAAGGAAAACGGGGTCCAATGGGTGGGATGATGGCTGAGTATCCCTTAGAAGAGAGTGTCCAACCATCTGGGACTTTGTGCAGTAGTGTAGGTGATATGGGCCCAAGTGACCTGTCCCCTGACATTTAATCATGTCACAAGCAAACCTGTCTTCTTCTTAGTGCAGATGAAGATAGGGTAAAATGCTGTGATCATTCCTCAGAGAAAGGTAAATACTATGATATTATTTTCTCCCCAGTGCTTCAGCCCCATTTTGCATTTCTGTAAGAGTCTGCTCAGGTACCAAGAATTATTATGCCCCCTAATAATATTAGTTGAATAAGGGAATAAACCATCCATGCCTCTCACCTGCAATTAAAGTCTGATCATTCTATCATGAGATTCGATTTTATAAATCGAGTCCTCCATTTCTTCTGAATATCCTTGTTCAAAATGGTCATAACGATGTTACTTCAAATATAGTGTCTTGCAACTGGATTTGCTGCCTAGGATTTTTTACAATAAAAGACTTCACATTTTTCTTTTAATCCATCATTATCGTGCCATATTAATTTGATATGTTTGATTTTTTAAAGTTCTTATGAATGCTTACAAATGACTTTGAAACCGCATGGTGTTTCATTGGAAAATACAATCTTTCTATTCATTCTCTGGTTTTAGATTAATCATTATCATCACAGTCTTATGTATGTACTTAATAAGTTGAGTTAGTTTTTTGTAGTGGCCCAAATGATAATCCCACTCCTCAGTACTACTGATTATGGGAATGGATTCATTCATACACTAAATCTTAAATTATTAAAGAAATCTGAAAGCCACTTTGAATGAAGTATATGCAATAAAGAGAAAAATAATCATTACATGGAATATGATATGTGCAACTCTTTTGAAAGAGGTATGCATAACGTACTTGACATTGATAAAGTAAAAAAACAAAATTCATAATGTCTTGTTTGAAGTGGTAAAACATGCAGAAGATACCTTGTAAAAAGATAAAATACTCTTATGCAAAATGAAAATGACTGTTTAAATGGCAAGCTTTGAAGACATGTATTTGAAATTTACTTTTTCTTATCATGAGAAATACATACATGGGGGAAAAAAAGAAAACTAACAGACTTGTGGCTAGACTTAGAACTAATTTTAGAGTGGCTGGATGGAGTGGGGCAGAAACTAGGGCTAAGCCTGAGAGTAAAGACCTAGCTAAATAGATAAAACGAGGCATTCAAGGGACATGACAATATGTAGTGATAGTTCAAGGCAATGATATTCAATGTAGCTCTAGAAATTAGTACAAAGTTATCACAGTCTGAGTTGTTGCAGGATAGCAACACAATTTCCTTAATACCATTTTTATAAAATTATTTAACCTTGAGACTGTAGTGGGCACTTTACGTGGGTCTGTGTAGTTAGCTGCTGGATACAAGGCAGATTATATGACCCAGGTAAAGATAGACTCAGATGCTGGCACCTAACCTCTCTGGACATTGCCAATATATATCTTTTTCCTTTTACTCTGAATCCTTTGCAGTCATAAACACTGACCGTGAGTATAACTACAGTTATACCCATGTGAGTCCTACTAGAGATTCACTCAGCTTCAGGATGCTTGTGGGATATCTGAAACAGACTTCAACATATGGAAAATAATGTGATCCTAGGGTTCTTCCAATGTAATTTTTTATCCTTAGTTGACTCCTCCCTGAAAAGTTGATCTTGAAATGGAATAAATGTTCAAGCTTGTTTTTGTAAAAGCCTTCAAATCATGTAAACCCTATACACATGAAGAACCACAAAATTTACTGCTTAGATAAGAAAAATATTAATCTGACTGCAATGTGAAGCACAAGCAAAGAGAGGAATGACACAAGGTTGGTCTATTCAGAATTAAATTTTTAATATCTATATGCATGATGATTCCAAAATACCAAATATAGTGAAGTTGAATTGTAACGTGGGTGATTCAAAGCAGCTGCTAATGAAAAGGAAAAAAAAGAAACATAGAATCACTTCCACTACTAAAATCTGTATTGGTCAGATTTCAACAAGAAAAGAAGAACCAGTAGGAGATATATTTTAAGAGGTTTATTGCAATAACACAGCTTATGAGATTATGGAGCTTCCCAAAATCCACAGGGCAGCCCATCAGAATAAGCAGGCTGGAGTTCTCAGACATGAGCTAAAGCTGCTGTACACAGGCAGCATTTTTTCTTATTCAGGAAAATCTCAGCTCTGCCTTTAAAGCATTTCAACTGAATCAGACCCACTCATATTACTCAGGTGAATGTTCTTTACTTAAAATCAGCTGAACTGTAATCACATCTATAAAATACTTTCAAAGCAATACAGATATTAGGATTTAATTGAATCACTGAAGACTATCACTTAGTCAAGATGACATATCAAAAGACCATTACGTATATATAAAAAAGGAGGTATATGCAACTTAGGGTTCTATTCAACAATCTTTGTTTTAAATATGGCATGAATTGACAATATCTGACATATTTTTCATGTGTATGTACTTATTTTGGAGATGGAGTTATATTTACAAACTTAGATTGGCATTAAAATACTCTTTGAAACTTTAAAGAAATACTTCAAATGATAATGCCATAAAAATGCCTTATTTCTGTTAATAAAAATTTCTGCCAGGCAACGATGTTTCCACATATAAAAACTGATCTTCTTTGGAGACAGGTAGGGGACAAAGACAAACTAAAGCAACTAAAAGTTTAAGTAAATATTACAGCCAAACCCACATTCCTACATACCTTTGTCCTTTTACTCTCTGAAGAAGGTACATTTTATGTTTTAGTCTTGCAAATGGTGCTTTACCAAGTCAATCCAGAGCTTTAAAACGAAAGCAACAGAAGGAAAATGGGGGAGTGAATTTTGACATCAATCTGAAAGACATTCATTTTGCATAATTTTATGATTTAAAAAATAAATAAAATCATTTTTTCCCATAGACAATTTGAGGCTTTGAAAGAGAATATTGGTATTTCATTGTCAACAATGAATTAAGAATATGGTACTTCAGGTAATTAAGTTAGTTACAGAAAAAAAAAAGCAAATAGACACTGTTTGAAAAAGCTCAACTTGGCAGTTTGTATCTGTTAAAATAAGTAAAATAACTTATTTTGCTTTTGAATATAGGATTTAAAAAAATAAACACATACCTAGATATCATAAATGGCTTCAAAAGTAAAATATTTAGTGTAAACAGAGCTAAGCAGAAAGTAATGCATGAGTGTGTACATATATATTTGTATTATATATACACACATAAATATGCACATACATATATGTATTATTTATATTATATATGTGTATATGCACAGAAAAACATAATTAAGGAAGATTATATTCAGTATAAGGATGGGACTTAAATTTCTTGAAAGACATTATTTTTACATTTCAAATTTAAATGCATATTGGAATTTCATGGAGTTTCAGGAAGTCAGCTCAGTATAATAAGCAATCAATACAATAGAAGAAAAGAAAAACTGAAATACTTGCATTATGAAAACCATAAAAGAAAAGTAGACATCAAGCTAGAGAATCATAGAAATGCAAATGGAGTTTCAAGCAAAATGTCAAGATAGTCACGATTAATGGTAATTCAGTTTTCAAAATGGATATTTGATTGCCTCATACATATTAATAACACATGACAACAATTGTATTACAGGGAAATAATAGAATAATGATTTAAAAGGCCAAAATGTGTCCCCCCCCAAAGCAAATCCTGAACCTGAATACAGACAAATGCTGTCCCAACCTTATATCCACTTCATATCAAATTTATATAAAAACATGGAGAAAAAATAATTCACATAATTTTGAAAACTGCATTTTGATTGTATACTTTTAATGGAACATATTCTAAGGGCAACAAAAACCACCAAACAATCTTGGACTTTACTTAGTAATCTTGTTGTTGGGATGGTATTCATTTTGTAATGTTGAAACCATTTCCTCTGTACTGTGTGAAAGAGCAAATGAACAAATACATTGATAATGTTGGAAGCCACAATTTTTACTGAGAGAGAAAGAGAAAAGGAGAAATGAAACTGAAGTGCTTTATCTAACGCTGAAGCACCATTAGAAATCTATATATGATGTGCTGAAAAATTAATGGGATCATGCCAAGAAGATAAGAAGCCAGTTTGAAAGGGCTCCTACTATCCTAAGTTTGGACATTATGAGCATCAAAATAACAATAATAATTAATAATAATAAGTTAGCACATTTAATAATAGTTTTACTAAAAATCTGTCAGTCTATACTTATACTCAATAAAAGAGGAAGGAAGGGGTAAAAAAGAAAGTTCTCCTTTAATGAAGAATGTCAATTTATAAATACATAAGGAATAATAAAATGAGAAAGGCCAATGTAAAAAATTGTTTAAACAAAGATCTCCAACAGATGTTAAAACCGTTGGGAGAAAGATGGCTGGGGTAAATATGTCGATCTTAAATTTTTCTGTCCATCTCTAAGGGTAGTTGTGGCCTTATAATTCTTGGAGCTCTACTCTTTGAAATTGTTGAACAGCTTAGAGTTTGTCAGAGGTGGTAACTTTTATAATGAGCAGTAGTTAGAATGGATATAATTCAACAGATTTCAATAAACAGGCTCATTTGCGATACTTACTCTTGAGTTTATTCGACATGTATTGAATGTTTGCTTACATTCCAGGCATAGTACCTACTTGGGAGCATACAGATTAACCAGGTGTACATCCAGATTTTAAATTGTTCAGGTCTAGATCAGGGCCCTCCACTCTCCATGTACAAACAGCTAAGGGTATTATGGAAGCACAGAGTTGGATATCTTTTGTGAGTACTGGAAAAATCAGAGAGGATTCTTTTTAAAAATAGAAGCTGAAGTCGACTATAAAAGATGAATAAAATGGGCTAGGTTAAGAGAAGGAAATTATATGTACAGGCACTGAAGACATGACATAAAGAAAATAGGATTCTATACTGCTAAAAAATGTAAGTGGCCTGGTTTGGTATAATATGCATTATGCATCAAATGGCAAGAATTGAGGTTGCATAGGAGAGCTATGACCATATAAAATAGGTTCCAAAATTATCCTAAAGAATTTGCCGTGTGTGTATATGTATGTGTGTGTGTGTGTGTGTGTGTGTGTGCGTGTGTTTGTGAGCTTTTAATCTCTAGGTCTTGGGGTCATAGAACTGGATTATTCTTTATCTGATTCATGACATTATTTTATCATTGGGCCATGGGTGGTTCATGTGCAGGTAAATTTTCCAGGTCAATTTTCCAGGTCAATTTATGTTACTGATTTCTAATTTAATTCCACTGTGATCAGAGAGCATCCTCTATATGCTTTTAAGTTCTTGAGACTTGTATTATGACCTAACGTATGGTCTATGAGGCTGAATATACCATGTGCTTTATAAGGAATGTGTATTCTGCTGTTTTTTGTAGAATGCTCATTAAATATCTATTAGTTCAACTCAATTGATAGTGTTGTTTAAATATTCTGCACACTTACTAATTTTCTACCTACTCGTTCTATCAATTAATGAGAGAGGAGTGCTTTATGGCCCTCTGTGTGTCTTCTTTGGAGAAATGTCTATTTAGATCTTCCACCCATTTTTTAAAAAGGTTTTGTCCTTAAGTTCCTCAGGTGCTCTATTGGTTTTTGTTGTTGTTGTTGTTTGTTAGTTTGTTTGTTTTTGCCATGTGGCACAGTTTGTGGGATCTTAGTTCCCCGACCAAGGATTGAACCCAGGGCCCACAACAGCAAAAGCACTGAGTCCTAACCACTGGACTGCCAGGGAATTCTCATTCTGCCCATTTTTTGATTGGGTTGTTCATTTGTTTGTTTTTATATTGAGCTGCATGTGCTGTTTGTATATTTTGGAGATTAATCCCTTGTCGGTCACTTCATTTGCAAATATTTTTTCCCATTCTGTGGGTTCTCTTTTTGCTTTGTTTATGGTTTCCTTTGCTGTGAAAAAGCTTTTAAGTTTAATTTGGTCCCATTTGTTTATTTTTGTTTTTATTTTCATTACTCTAGGAGGTGGATGAAAAAGATTTTGCTGCAATTTATGTCAATGAGTGTTCTGCCCATGTTTTCCTCTAAGAATTTTATAATATCAAGTTTCACATTTAGGTCTTTAATCCCTTTGGAGTTTATCTTCATCTATGATGTTGGAGAATGTTCTAAATTATCAACATTACTTTATTGAAATTAAATGGAGGGAAAGAAAAGTATGTGATCATTCCCACACACTGGCCTTTGACTTCTGTCCTATTTCTCATAGTTTATGAGATAGTTATTGTTCTCTAATTATTTTGGGCCTGTGTGCTTTAATATATAAAAGAACATTCCCTAAATTTTAAATGGAGTATGATATTTGTTCTGCAATATACTTTAAAATTAATTTATGTATCAGAAGAGTAATTTAAAATCATGTGGTTAACAAAAGTTAATCTTTGGGCATGAGGAATTTTCATTACTAATGGTGAATTGAATTTTTTTTAACTTAGTATTGATTTTTAGAAATGGAGGAAGATATTTTTTGTTGCAAATTTATAACATTAAGTAATAAACTTTACTATCAATAGCAGAAGGCTTAGCTTTGAAAATTATTCTTAACTGTAAAAAATATCTCTCTCCAGGTCTGCACATGACCACTTCAAACCTCCAAAGGAAAAAAGAATAGGGACGGGGCCTGCACCAGTGGGAGGGAGCCGTGAAGGAGGAAAGGTGTCCACACACTAGGAGCCCCTTCGCGGGCGGAGACTGCGGGTGGCGGAGGGGGAAGCTTCGGAGCCACGGAGGAGAGCGCAGCCACAGGGGTGCGGAGGGCAAAGCGGAGAGATTCCTGCACGGAGGAGCGGTGCCGAGCAGCACTCACCAGCCCGAGAGGCTTGTCTGCTCCCCCGCCGGGGCGGGCGGGGCTGGGAGCTGAGGCTCGGGCTTCAGTCGGATCGCAGGAAGAGGACTGGGGTTGGCGGCGAGAACACAGCCTGAAGGGGCTAGTGCGCCACAGCGAGCCGGGAGGGAGTCCGGGAAAAGGTCTGGAGCTCCCGAAGAGGCAAGAGACTTTTTCTTACCTCTTTGTTTCCTGGTGCGCGAGGAGAGGGGATTCAGAGCGCCACCTAAACGAGCACCAGAGACGGGCGCAAGCTGCGGCCATCAGCATGGACCCCAGAGACGGGCATGAGACGCTAAGGCTGCTGCTGCCGCCACCAAGAAGCCTGTGTGCGAGCACAGGTCACTCTCCACACCGCCCCTCCCGGGAGCCTGTGCGGCCCGCCACGGCCAGGCTCCCGTGATCCGGGGACAACTTCCCCGGGAGAACGCAGGGCGCGCCTCAGGCTGCTGCAACGTCACGACGCCTCTGACGCTGCAGGCTCGCCCTGCCTCCTCCGTACCGCTCTCTCCCCCCGCCTGAGTGAGCCAGAGCCCCCGAAGCAGCTGCTCCTTTAACCCCGTCCTGTCTGAGCGAAGAACAGACGCCCCCAGGCGACCTACATGCAGAGGAGGGGCCTTATCCAACGCTGAACCCCGGGAGCTGTGCGAACAAAGAACAGAAAGGGAAATTCGTCCCAGCAGCCTCAGGAGCAGCGGATTAAAACTCCACAATCAACTTGATGTGCCTGCATCTGTGGAAAACCTGAATAGACAACAAATCATCCCAAATTCAGGAGGTGGACTTTGGGAGCAGGATATATTAATTTTTCCCCTTTTCCTTTTTTTGTGAGTTTATATGCATATTCTTCTGGGTGAGATTTTGTCTGTATAGCTTTGCTTTATAATAGCTTTATTTTACTTCACTATATTATATCCTCTCTCTTTCTTTCTTTCTATATTTTCTCCCTTTTACTCTGAGCCGTGTGGATGAAAGGCTCTTGGTGCCCCAGCCAGGCATCAGGGCTGTGCCTCTGAGGTGGGAGAGCCAACTTCAGGACACTGGTCCACACGAGACCTCCCAGCTCCACGTAATACCAAACAGCGAAAATCTCTCAGAGATCTCCATCTCAACATCAAGGCCCAGCTTCACTCAACGACCAGCAAGCTACAGTGCTGGACACCCTATGCCAAACAACTAGCAAGACAGGAACACAGCCCCATCCATTAGCAGAGAGGCTGCCTAAAATAAAGGTATAACAATTGTAAATATTTATGCACCCAACATAGGAGCACCTCAATACATAAGGCAAATACTAACAGCCATAAAAGGGGAAATCGACAGCAACACAATCTTAGTAGGGGACTTTAACACCCCACTTTCACCAATGGACAGATCATCCAAAATCAAAATAAATAAGGAAACACAAGCTTTAAATTATACATTAAACAAGATGGACTTAATTGATATTTATAGGACATTCCACCCAATAACAACAGAATACACATTTTTCTCAAGTGCTCATGGAAAATTCTCCAGGATAGATCATATCTTGGGTCACAAATCAAGCCTTGGTAAATTTAACAAGATTTAAATCATATCAAGTACCTTTTCCAACCACAACGCTATGAGACTAGATATCAATTACAGGAAAAGATCTGTAAAAAATACAAACACATGGAGGCTACACAATACACTACTTAATAACGAAGTGATCACTGAAGAAATCAAAGGGGAAATCAAAAAATACCTAGAAACAAATGACAATGGAGACACGACGACCCAAAACCTATGGGACGCAGCAAAAGCAGTGCTAAGAGGGAAGTTTATAGCAATACAAGCCTACCTCAAGAAACAGGAAACATCTCGAATAAACAACCTAACCTTGCACCTGAAGCAATTAGAGAAAGAAGAACAAAAAAAACCCCAAAGCTAGCAGAAGGAAAGAAATCATAAAGATCACATCAGAAATAAATGAAAAAGAAATGAAGGAAACAATAGCAAAGATCAATGAAACTAAAAGCTGGTTCTTTGAGAAGATAAACAAAATTGATAAACCATTAGCCAGAATCATCAAGAGAAAAAGGGAGAAGACTCAAATCAATAGAATTAGAAATGAAAAAAGAGAACTAACCACTGACACTGCAGAAATACAAATGATCATGAGAGATTACTACAAGTAACTCTATGCCAATAAAATGGACAACCTGCAAGAAATGGACAGATTCTTAGATATGCACAACCTGCTGAGACTGAACCAGGAAGAAATAGAAAATATGAACAGACAAATCACAAGCACTGAAATTGAAACTGTGATTAAAAACCTTCCAACAAACAAAAGCCCAGGACCAGATGGCTTCACAGGTGAATTCTATCAAACATTTAGAGAAGAGCTAACACCTATCCTTTTCAAACTCTTCCAAAATATTGCAGAGGGAGGAACACTCCCCAACTCATTCTACGAGGCCACCATCACCCTGATACCAAAACCAGACAAAGATGTCACAAAGAAAGAAAACTACAGGCCAATATCACTGATGAACATAGATGCAAAAATCCTCAACAAAATACTAGCAAACAGAATCCAACAGCACATTAAAAGGATCATACACCATGATCAAGTGGGGTTTATCCCAGGAATGCAAGGATTCTTCAATATATGCAAATCAATCAACGTGATACACCATATTAACAAATTGAAGGAGAAAGAGCCTATGATCATCTCAATAGATGCAGAGCAAGCTTTCGACAAAATTCAACACCCATTTATGATAAAAGCCCTGCAGAAAGTAGGCATAGAGGGAACTTTCCTCAACATAATAAAGGCCATATATGACAAACCCACAGCCAACATTGTCCTCAATGGTGAAAAACTGAAACCATTTCCACTAAGATCAGGAACAAGACAAGGTTGCCCACTCTCACCACTATTATTCAACATAGTCTTGGAAGTGTTAGCCACAGCAATTAGAGAAGACATAGAAATAAAAGGAATCCAAATCGGAAAAGAAGAAGTAAAGCTGTCACTGTTTGCAGATGACATGATACTATACATAGAGAATCCTAAAGATGCTACCAGAAAACTCCTAGAGCTAATCAATGAATTTGGTAAAGTAGCAGGATACAAAATTAATGCACAGAAATCTCTTGCATTTCTATACACTAATGACGAAAAATCTGAAAGTGAAATTAAGAAAACACTCCCGTTTACCATTGCAATAAAAAGAATAAAATATCTAGGAATAAACCTACCTAAGGAGACTAAAGACCTGTATGCAGAAAATTATAAGACACTGATGAAAGAAATTAAAGATGATACAAATAGATGGAGAGATATACCATGTTCTTGGATTGGAAGGATCAACATTGTGAAAATGACTCTACTACCCAAAGCAATCTACAGATTCAATGCAATCCCTATCAAACTACCACTGGCATTTTTCACAGAACTAGAACAAAAAATTTCACAATTTGTATGGAAACACAAAAGATCCCGAATAGCCAAAGCAATCTTGAGAACGAAAAATGGAGCTGGGGGAATCAGGCTCCCTGACTTCAGACTATATTACAAAGCTACAGTAATCAAGACAGCTTGATACTAGCACAAGAACAGAAATATAGATCAATGGAACAGGATAGAAAGCCCAGAGATAAACTCACGCACATATTGTCATCTTATGTTTGATAAAGGAGGCAAGCATATACAGTGGAGAAAAGACAGCCTCTTCAATAAGTGGTGTTGGGAAAACTGTACAGATACATGTAAGAGTATGAAATTAGAACACTCCCTGATACCATGCACAAAAATAAACTCAAAATGGATTAAAGACCTAAGTGTAAGGCCAGACAGTATCAAACTCTTAGAGGAAAACATAGGCAGGACACTCTATGACATACATCACAGCAAGATTCTTTTTGACCCAGCTCCCAGAGAAATGGAAATAAGAACACAAATAAACAAATGGGACCTAATGAAACTTAAAAGCTTTTGCACAGCAAAGGAAACCATAAACAAGACAAAAAGACAACCCTCAGAATGGGAGAAAATATTTGCAAATGAAGCAACTGACAAAGGATTAATCTCCAAGATTTACAAGCAGCTCATGCAGCTCAATAACAAAAAAACGAATAACCCAATCCAAAAATGGGCAGAAGACCTTAATAGACATTTCTCCAAAGAAGATATACAGATTGCCAACAGATACATGAAAGAATGCTCAACATCCTTAATCATTAGAGAAATGCAAATCAAAACTACAATGAGATATCATCTCACACCGGTCAGAATGGCCATCATCAAAAAATCTAGAAACAATAAATGCTGAAGAAGGTGTGGAGGAAAGGGTACCCTCTTGCACTGTTGGTGGGAATGTAAATTGATACAGCCACTATGGAGAACAGTATAGAGGTTCCTTAAAAAAGTACAAATAGAACTACCATACGACCGAGCAATCCCAGTACTGGGCATATACCCTGAGAAAACCATAGTTCAAAAAGAGTCATGTACCAAAATGTTCATTGCAGCTCTATTTACAATAGCCAGGACATGGAAGCAACCTAAGTGTCCATCATCGGATGAATGGATAAAGAAGATGTGGCACATATATACAATGGAATATTACTCAGCCATAAAAAGAAATGAATGGAGGTATTTGTAATGAGGTGGATGGAGTTAGAGTCTGTCATACAGAGTGAAGTAAGTCCGAAAGAGAAAAACAAATACAGTATACTAACACATATATATGGAATCTAAGGAAAAAAAAAAAAAAAGGCCATGAAGAACCTAGTGGCAAGATGGGAATAAAGACACAGACCTACTAGAGAATGGACTTGAGGATATGGGGAGGGGGATGGGAGAGATGTGACAGGGTGAGAGAGTGTCATGGACATATATACACTACCAAATGTAAAATAGATAGCTAGTGGGAAGCAGCCGCATAGCACAGGGAGATCAGCTCGGTGCTTTGTGACGACCTAGAGGGGTGGGATGGGGAGTGTGGGAGGGAGGGAGATGCAAGAGGGAAGAGATATGGGAACATATGTATATATATAACTGATTCACTTTGTTATGAAGCAGAAACTAACACACCATTGTAACGCAATTTTACTTCAATAAAGATGTTTAAAAAAAAAAAAAAAAAGCAGATGGAAGAAAGAAGATATCCAGTAAAATTTTCCAGAGTTCAGAATGGATTTCAAAGATGTGAGTCAGTGGGGGACAGAAAAATAATAACATAGAATGAAAGGTGAAAATAATTGTAAACACTAGTAATTAATTTAAAAACTACTGCAAACTCATTAAGTGTGTAGAACTTTATTTCACATTTTTTTCCAGTATTCCCCTTTATTATTCACATATTATGATTACTACCACAGATATTATGAGTGCCAACTGTGTACCATGCACTGTAGAAATCACTGACACAAAAGCAGTCAGTTTTGTTTTTATTCTAAAATACTCATTTTTTTTACTAAAGTGTTTTGATTAATAGACAAAGTATCTGATACAGATGAGCAAAATAACATTTGGGGTATAAGCTAAAAAAAAATCTATTTAGGAAGAAAATGCATTTTTCTATATTATGAATTAATAACCTCCAAAATATCCTCTGGCTCTTTTGAACAATTTCAATAAAATTTATATGAAGATCTTTCACTCTCCATTACTGCAATGAAAGTTCTAAGTAGTATCTTCTCTTCAGAGGTAGAGACTGTCTATCCTTGTGTAGTTTACAGCACAAGAGTTTATACTTAAAGACAGATTTCAGTCATAAACGAATACAGTATTAATAAGTCTATGAATGTAGAGAATTCAGAGGGATAGAAAGAGACCCAAAGGAAGAAGGGATCAGTCCTAGTGAGGAGGATGAAAAAATTCATTAAAAATGAAATGAAATTTTAAGTATATGTTGAAAAATAAGACCTTGATATTCGAGCAAGTCAAATTATTTGGGAAAAAAAGAAAAGAAAAGGAAAAAGTTTCTAGGAAAAGTTGTCTTCATGAATAAGGAATTGCAGCCATAGAATAATACTAGCTTCTAGCTATTCCGTAATTAACCTGAAGACCATGTCTTATGGTGGCCTCTATTTCTACTTCATATAGTCCTTCTTCCATTCATTTATTCATGTGTTTTTCAATACTGATATACAAAGGATATTTCAGTGTGCTTATGTTTTAATGAAGTTTGGATTTGACACAAAAGTTATTATAATTAATCAGTGTATTAAACCGATTTTTAAATTTTATACCCATTTTTATGTGGTCATTCTCAGCATGGTAAGCAAATCCAGTTGGTCTTTCTTAATACTCGGTACAGAGCGATAGCTTAGAAAATTATTTGCAAGGCTCCTCTGCACTGAAACGCTAACAAGCTCACAGAAGGTTCATATTCCCTTGTTGTTGGCCACAGAGAAACTACTGCAATTTCAGGGATTTGGGATCTGAGCTCTGATATTATTCACTCTTACTTCACAAGCAAATTCTCAGAACTGGTCTCTGTTTAAGATAAAATATGATAATCTTTCTTGTTTTTGCCCCTGATGAAAGATAAAATATGATAATCTTTCTTGTTTTTGCCCTTGATGAATTGTATAGAAGTATTTGTGCTTTAGAAGATTTGTTTGCAACTGATACTGTTTCAGTGATATCATGAGAGGAAAATTGATGTTTGTGTGTGAACAGGCATCAAATAACTAAAAAATAAACCTAGTTTATTAAATTACTATTATTTACAACATAGTTTGATATGTACTTTTAATATTTTATCCCCACATGCTGCATAAACCTGCCTGGGTGACAAACTGGCTCTTGTCTCTCACCATGTTTTTTACCACTTTATGGTTCCTACTAGGTTATTTAAATTATGTTCGTGACAAATTTACTCATAGTTGATAAATCATATTGGTTATTCAAAAATAAAAACAAAATTAGTTTAAAAAAAATCATAGAATGAAATTGACTGGGCAAAAAAGTCTACTCTGATTATTTTTGTCAGAGACCTTACTCTAAAATTTTTCTTCAAATTTTCTGAACTTACTTTGGTTTAAATGCTTTAGTTTAAATTGCCATTTCTCCTCCTCTGAAGCCAGGCATAAAAGATCACATTGTATGGTTAAATTTACATGATACACCCAGAATTGGCAAGTCCCTAGAGACAGAAAGTAGATTTGTTGTTACCACAGGATGAGCGAGGTGGGAATCGGAGTAATTACTTATTATGCAGGATGTTTTTCTGGGATGATGAAAAAGTTTGAAACTACGGAGTGGTTGTGTTTGCCCACTATTGTGAATGAACTGAATACCACTGAGTTGTATACTTTATGACGTTTAATTGTATGTTATGTGAATTTCAATTAAAATATATGTATATGGAAGTTTATCAACTAGTTCAGTTAAAACTAGTTATCTTAACAGTTACTTCTCTTCACTTGTAACTTCTTTAATTTCAATAATCATGTTGTGAAAAAAAAACTCAGAATTTGTTATCATATAGAGCAATATTATTTTTAGATGTTTTTTGACACCACTTTGTCAATCCACTTATGTTTTTATCATACAACTTCTTATATAATGTAATTCTCCTACCCATTTCCCAAAGAGTATATTCTTGTTTATTTTTTGATTTGCCTATTCTCTGTCATTTGGAAAAATCCTGTCACTCAATTTCCAGAATTCTAATCATTTCTCTGAGTTTACTGTTTTCTTCAAATTATGCTGTAAAAATGCCCATCCTTTCCTGTCATTCATATCTTATCATCTCTCTTTTCACATTCATCTAGGGACCCCTCTTTGCCATATGTGCTATTTTAAAGTCAAATCTCTGTTTTCTGTGTAAATATTTTTTGGCAGAAGCTTTCATTCAAGAGTTCAAAAAAAGCTCAAATACCTAAGTAAGGTGTATATATAATCCAACAGTTTATTTTAGAAACGTATCTGAATTAATCAGACAATGGATCAATAAGATTTAATTGAGTACCTACTATGTACCTAATTTATGTAAGTCATGATCCTGGACTAACTAACAAAGTTGTAACAGGGCTAAAACTAAAATAATACAAAACAATTGCAGAAAAATGTAAGTGCCTTTCAGAGTAGTTTGACTTCTGAAACTGTACATTGATAAACGCGATATTTTCAAGAAGGTACCTATGTTTCCGCATTTGAAATAGTAAACACTTTCAAGTTATCATTTATAAGTAAGAAATATTGATCAGGGTGACAGTTTGGAGGCCAGTTAGCCATCTAATCACTAGCTGTAATGAAGGGATGAGGGAATGCAAGCGGCATTTCTAGAGGACCCACAAGGTACTTATCTCTGTAATAGGAATATTACATAAGTAATAAGTTTACCTTAATGAGGTTGGCCTCTAGAGATTTTTTTGTTTTGTTTTATTTTTGCCATTTGCAAGGAACTTAAAAATAAAATATAATCTGGTAATTTCAGTTTCCATATTATTCTTTCCTTCAATGAGATGAAGGACTTGTTTTAATTGAGAAACACCATTTATTCTTAGAAAAAAGCATATACTCAACATGTACTTATGCAAAAATACATTAATAATAGTCTCTAAAATACAGACAGTTGAGTAAAAAACATTGCAAAAGAAGCTAACTATCTCTAATATATCTATCCTGCCTAATAATGTATATATATTATATCCTGTCTAATAATATACCTATCCTGCCTTGGTATGGGCAGCTGTCTTTTAGAAAATGTCTTCACTTATCATACATTCATATGACTTCACATATTCTTGGCAAGTTGGATATGGATTTCTCTGTTTTTTGGGTTTTTTTTTTGTTCTGTTGTTCATTTGTTATTTTCTTGGAATTTGTGCAGAATTAGTTTAGAGAGTTCTTCAGAAGGTACATACATGTATTTTAAGAGTCTCATATTGCAATAGAGGTAAAAAGGAACTGACTGAGATTGCCATGGCCTCAATCTAGACTATTTCATCTTAATATTGATGTTTCAGTTATACATAGTTCAGGAAGTACTCGTTTTAGACTATTTCATTGTCTTGTTTTTTATGAGGGCTAATGGCAAGTACTGGCTATATATTGAGGATGAATGTCCTTGACTGAAATAAGTGTTTGTCATTTGTCCCTCTAGAAGTCAGTCCAGGGCACTTACTGCAAGCTGACAAATGATACGTTTGTTTTTTTTGTTTATTGACTCTCTCTCCATCACTAGGAGAGTGATTTATATACTTTGTTTATTGCTGTACTCCCAGAACTAGAATAATACCTACTCCTGCATAGACACTCAAAATATATTGTTAAATGAGTGACTGATATGAGAAGTAAATTGTGCATTACTCTAAATCTTTATTCTTTATTTTTTATTTTATTTTGTAGCAGTAAGAAAAAATAATGTTTTTTTTTTCCTGAATATCGTATTACTAGAACTGCAAATGTTTAGAAAGTGTGCAGATCATTAGATGAAAATATAATAAGTTGAGTTTTGTATGTGTTGGATTTGGGGAAACAGGAGATTGTCAAAGCAGAAATAATCATAAAAGAGCTGCTATTATAGTTGAGCACTTGAGAACATGTAGAGATAATAAGTAACTGGAGTTTGCAGGTCCCTAAATTTTCTTATTTCCTAATATAGTTTCTTTTTTTAACCAAATTATATTTAAGTTTAAAAGAACCTCCTATATTGGAATCATAACTGTAAGTATGGACCTGAGCATAAGAATTTTGATAGTAGGTTTATTTTTAAGCACATTGAATTTATCCGTCTCACCAATGACCAAAATATAATCAATAAATTTCAGATACAGATACAGACTTAGTGATGAAAATGAGTCATTTAACTCCTGTGAAATTAATAATATAAAAGGCAAAATAAAACACATAAAAGACAAATACCCTATGAAGGAACTGAAGCCAGGATAATTATAATAGCAGAATAACAGTTAACTCAACCTAACTTTATAGTTATCACTTGTTACCACTATATTATATCAAATTTTCAGAAAGTCTGTTCACATGAATATTTTTAAATGTCATAATTCAAAATCTTAATTTGAAAGAGTTTTGGTTAATTGCAGTGAAATGGACAGACTCCTGGGACACAGGGTGAGTTCTGGATGCTTTACTAGGTGTGAAGTTGCCAAACCAAAATATCAGGGATGATCTGGACAAGGGAGCTCAACATGCAGTAATGGAGAACAAATTTACACTGCTCTGTGAGTACAGGGATTCCACATTCACATTTACAGCGAGGCAACCAGCATTGAGGTCCACCAATCTGATGTAGGACGCGGTGTTTGTGGTTTAAGTGAAAGTGTCCAGTTTGCCTCCCGTAAAGAGGTGAGAGCTCACAAGAGCAAAACTGAGTCCTGGAAACAGGTGGAATGTGCCTGCCAACAGGGATGAACAGAGACTCACTGGGCTGAAATAATGTTCTTTGAAAACTCTATTCTAGAAATTGAAATAATCCTAAGGAGTGGAAGGAGTTGAATTTTCCCCTTGAGGTAACTCTTTTAGGAGAAAAAGAAAATTGAGACTGAAACATTGAAGTCAGGCAGAATTTGAATTAAGGACATATCTCAAATAAAACCATTGTTGATGAAAATTATTTGGTAGGTTGCTTTAAAATGGAAGATTATGATTTTTATGAAATGTCAAGTATAGTTAATAGAAAGTAATAAACTACATTCAAAATTATAGACAGTAGAATAAATCAGAAAATGCAATTTATAAAGATATCAATAACATTGGATTTTTCTTTTTCTACAGCCAATGAAAAACTTCTGCAAGCCAATTTTTATAAGAAAACACAAGATTTTATGAGGTTTCTGGTTGTATGCAATGGGATAATAATTATTTCTTAAATGATAGTCCTTAGTGGTGATGTTCTTTTACTGCAATGAAATGTATTATTCAGTGTCATGTTCTGTCTTCATTTTGACAAAACAAAGAAAATTTTACTGATGAAAAAACTTGAGTGACTACCTGAGACTAGTTGGAGAATAGTCTTCTTTCTTCTGTTGCTTGTTTCTTCTGTTGTAACAAAGAAGAAATATTTTTCTCCTTCTCGTTGTCTATAGATGATAGTGTTAATGTAATACATTAAATTTCATGTAAAAAATGCTAGGTTGTGATGCTGTCTTTCTAATTCTCAAGGGTTTTAATTCATAGCAGTTTTTAGTCCAATAAAATTAACTGTCATAAGCACTGATTCTGGAGACTGACACATAAAATATAGCAAACATCTTGCAAAAAGAGGCTTAAAAATTCCTATTAACTATACCACTTCTAGAGAGTTAAGCTCTCAATGTAGATTAAATGCACCACAATCAATTATTTTCTGCCTCACTTACAATAACCCACATTTCAGCTCTCAAGCAAGAACAAGCATTATATAATTGCAAAACAAAATTTCTACATAGATCAAGCTCTGCCCCTTGTCACTGGTCAACACTACTATGCCCCCACTGTAGTAGCCCCTCCAGCTGTGCCCGTGCATGCCCCAAGCCTGACACTCCTCACCAACCTCCGCTTCAGTGTGCACACCTGGGGGAGAGTGTGTAGCCATAGGAGATCAGGCCAATAGCCAGAGACCCAACAGTGGCCAATGAGCTCAGAGTTGGCCCCAGCCCTTGCTAACTAACAGCCCTGGCCCCCAGCGCTACATGTGTATCTGCAACTAGCCCCTGCTACTGCAGCTGGACCTCACAGATAAGTGTGTGCACAACCCTGGATCTACTCACCACCACTGCTTGCCCTTGTTCTTACCAGATTTAGAGACACCACTGAGGACAACAGCAGCTCTTGCAGCCACTGCAGCCTCCAACACAGTGCTCACTAAGGGCCACATAGTTGGTGACACTGTGGAACCCAGCAGCCTGAGCCAAAGAGACATCATGCCCCCTTGGACCCGTGCTGCCACACACTCCCACACTCAGTGCCTTGCACCACTGGACCCAGGGTCACAGCAGGCTCCACTGTGTCCCCACCAGCAGGTGAAAGGCTTCCCATACTAAAGTCCAGAAGAGGTGACTCCTTCTTCAAATATGCAGATACCAATGAAACTCTACAGGGATCACGAAGAATCAGGGAAATATGACTCCACCAATGGAATATAGTAAATCTCCAGTAACTGGTCTCTAAGAAATGGAGATCCAGGAATTTCTTGAAAAATAATTTAAATAGTTGTTCTACAGAAGCTCAAAATGCTACAAGAGGACATAGATAAGAAATTTAATGATACCAGGAAACAAACACCAGAACAAAATGTGAAGCTCAACAAAAAGATAGAAAACATAAAAAAGAATCAAACAGAAATTTTAGATCTGAAGAGTACAATGACCGAGCTGAAAAATTCAATAGAGAGCTTCAACAACAGACTTGAACAAGCAGAGAGAGAATCAGTGAACTCAAAGACAGATTAATTGAAATTATTCAGTCAGAGAAACAAGAGAAAACAGGTTGAAAAGGAATGAAGAAAGACCATGGGAATTACTGGATTCCATAAACAGGAGTTATGTATACATAACTGGAGTAGCAGAAAGAGAAGATAAGGAGAAAGTTAATTTAAGAAATAATGGCTGAGGGCTCCCCTGGTGGTACAGTGGTTAAGAATCTGTCTGCCAGTGCAGGGGACACAGGTTCGAGCCCTGGTCCAGGAGGATCCCACATGCCTCAGGGTGGCTAAGCCCGTGTACCACAACTACTGAGCCTGTGCTCTAGAGCCCGTGAGCCACAACTGCTGAGCCCATGTGCCACAGTTACTGAAGCTTGCACGCCTAGAACCCATGCTCTGCAACAAGAGAAGTCACTGCAATGAGAAGCCCGTGCACCGCAACGAAGAGTAGCCCCCGCTCGCCACAACTAGAGAAAGCCCACGCGCAGCAACGAAGACCCAGTGCAGCCAAAGATAAATAATAAATAAATACATTTTTAAAAATTAAAAAAAAAAGAAATAATGGCTGAGAACTTCCCAACCTGAGGAGAGATTTGGACATCCAAGTTCATGAAGCTAATAGGGAACCTCAAAATTTTAAACCAAAACAGTCTTCTCTAAGACGCATAATAATGAAACTGTCTAAAACCAGTGATGAAGAGAGCATTTTAAAAGCAGCAAGAGAAAATAAAAAGTATCTCATACAAGGGAACCCCCAGAAGGTGATCAGTGGATTTCTCAGCAGAGATCTTGCAGGCCAGGAGAGAGTGGGATGATATATTTAACATGCAGAAAGAAACTGCTAACAAAGACAGATTTACCTAACAAAGTTGTCCTTCAGAATTAAAAGTGAAATAAAGACTTTCCTTAATAAACAAAAGCTGAGGGAATTCCTCACCACTAAACCTGCCTTATAAGAAATGTTGAAAGGAGTTCTTCAAGATGAAACAAAAGGACACTGCTAACTAACATGAAAATATACAACAGACTGGTAAAGATAAGCATACAGTCAGATTCAAAATACCCTAATACTGTAATATGATGATTTATTTACTTAACTCTAGTATGAAGGTTAAAGAACAAAAATCTTAAAATAGTTATAGCTTCAACAATTTGTTAATGGATACACAAAATTAAAAAAGATGTAACTGGTGGCATTATAAACATAAAAGTGTGTGTGGACAGAGTAATAGAATAGAGTTGTTGCATGCAAACTCTATAGTAGATACACTAAAGATAAAGAGAAGGGAATCAAAGCATACCAGTATGGAAAATCAGCAATTTTCAAAGGAGTAGAAAAAGAAAGAAAGGAAAGAAGGAACTACAAAACAGCCAGAAAACAATTGTTAAGCTGGCATTAGAAAGTCCTTACTTATCAGTAATTACTCTAAATGTTAATGGATTGAATTCTCCAATGAAAAGGCATAGAGTGCTTGGATGGATTAAAAAAAAACAAGATCCAACCATATGCTTCCTACAAGAGACTCACTTTAGCTTTAAGGACACACATAGGCTCAATATGAAGGAATGACAAAAGATATTCCATTCAAGTGGATACCAAAGAAGAACAAGTATAGGTACACTTATATAAGGAAAAATGGACATTGAAAAATAGTAATGAGAGAAAGAGATGGTCATTATATAATGATAATAGGGTCAATTAATCAAACACATATAATAATCATAAATATATATGGAAAAGAGCAGATCATAAAGAAACTATTGAGAGCCAAAGATAAAGAGCAACTCTTAAATGCAGTATGAGAAAAGTGATGCACTACATACATGGGACCAATAATTCAGTCAACAAAGTATCATCAAACCTCAGGTAAGTATACAGTAGGCAGCATTTTTAAGATGCTAAAAGAAAGAAAAAAGGAATCATCACACAGTAAAAGTACACCAAGAAGAAGATGAATAATGACATCTTCAGAAAAAAAAAAAAGAAATCTAAGGGAATTTATTGCCCACAATATGTAACAAAAGGAATGCAAAAGGAAGTTTTTCAGGCTGAGGAAAAATGATGACGTTTGGACACTTGGATCATCAGAAAGGACTGTTTATAATCAGACATTTGGGTAGACAGATAATACGTTTCTAACAGGTATTGAAAAGAAAATGGTGTACCGAAATCAGAATATGTATATTTTATTCTTATTCTAACATTTATTAGTAATTGTGGTTATTAGGTTACCTTAGTTTTCAGTTTTATGAACTATATAATAGGAATAGCAAGCGTTTGTCTTCATTTCAGTAGTTAAATCTGATAAATCATAAAGGGCACTATCAAATACTAAGCATTCTATATACCTAATACTTCATTTTTGCTGTTGTTATTTAATTTTTCAATATCTGATGATCTCAAACTTTAAATTGAAGTCTTTAGTCAACTGACCTTTTATGTAATTTTTCATATGGTTAGCTTTGGTTACCATTTCCTTATGTGTTTTCTCCTTGCATCTTCTGATTTTGTCTTTTGTCCTGCTTTTACAGCATTCTTTTTTATCATTTAATTTTTTATCATTTAATATAATTCTATCTTGATTTTCATTTTGGCTTTAAGCCTATACTTATTTGTATTATTTGTAGTGAGTGTACTAGATATTAAAATATACATCTTTAACTTTTTCACAGTTAATTTACAGTATTATTTAGCCACTCCGTGTAAAATATAGAAATCTTTTAATGTCCATATCCCTTTTTCATGGTATGATTTATATATGTATTACATTTACAATGGTTTTAGAGTGCCTATATGTTTTCACACTTTTTTGTTTTAAACAGCATTATAAAAATGTAAGACACACACCCACAACCCCTCACACACACGGACAGAAACAGAAATAACGTATTATCTGTCTACCCAAATTCTTTCATATTTATTATTCATTGAGGATAGTTTTAATAGCCCCCTTAAAATCATAGCTTGCGTATTCCAATAGACAGGTCTCACTTGATTTTTTTTTCTGCTGAGAATATATTTGTATTCCTGGTTCTTTGTATGTTGAGTAACATTTCATAGTATCCTGGAAATTGTGAGAATCAAATAATGGAGATTCTGGATTAAACTATAGACATATTGGGTTCTTTTTTCTTTCCTCTCCTAGGATCTTTTTGTTTTAGCAAGAAAGTAGCTTGTTTGGGCATATTCTGTTTTTGTTTATTTGTTTGTTTGTTTTTGTTGTAGTTGCTGTTATTTGGTGGTAACTGCTGTCTCAGTTCACCATTTTTCAATATTGAGCTGCATGGTTTAGGGATCAGTGTGAAATGTTGCTAGAAGATTAAGGAATCTCCTCTCTAACTCTCTTTTTTCCTTGGATTCTCCCAACTATTTTCAGGGGCTGTGGTTCCCCTGGCACTTCACAGACTGAATATGATTCAAGGTTAAAAATAAAATTCATCCTATACAATTCCTATGCACACACAGTACACTCCTCACCAGAGAATGTTTCCTACTCTTTTTTTCTCCAGTAACTTCAGGTAACAGGCTTTTTCTATTCTATCTGTTTATGTTCCCTTCACCCACACCCACAGAGTATTTAGTCCTATAGGATCTTATTCAATCACTATCTGAAACAGGAATTTCAGGACCTGCACTCTCAGTGAAAACATTATGTTGTCCTCCTTAGAACATGGTAAAAATTTTCATTATTTTCATTTGTACAGCTAATGACAAGAACTATTATGGTAAAACAGAAGGATTGTCTAGTTTTTGCTATTGACTTTTTTTGTTTTGTTTTGGTTTTGGTTTTTGGTTACTATTATTTATTTTAATGCTTTATTTCTCCTCTGAATATATTTAAGTTCATTAAACTCATTAACATATTTTCATTGATCTGAAATGTTGTTACTATTTATTCATGTAGGTTTCTTTCCTAGTTCTTTCCTCTGTTTCTTTCTTAACTATTGGGAAATTACCTTGTATAACCACATATTTATAATTTCCCACCCCCTTTCTTACTAAGTTTACTTTCTAATTGCTTTCTTCCTTGTAGGACCTCTTTGAGGGTTGTAAGAGGTAGATAACAAATTCCAAAATTATGGCTTTTTTCTTTACAATGGTTTTCAGTGATAAAACTTCTGTAGTTAAATGTACTGTGCTTCAGGGAAAACTGGCAATAATTTAATCATCTTATTCACAGTCCTGGAATTTTGTTTGGAGAAAACACTTCAGGCACCAGTGCCAGGAAAACCTGAACTTTAACTGATGAATTGCTGGAGTCTCAGTGTGGAAAATCTGAGCGTTAAAAATGCTAGGGGACCCTAGTATTTTGAGATTTACCTCCAGGACCTCAACGTGGTTCCCATAGTTAATATTTGAAAGAAATCTCCTGGTGCTTCCTGTAAGAGGAAGGGGAAGAAACCAGTTTGAAATAAGCCAGAGGACTCTGTTCTTAATCAACCAGAGACTAGCCTGCTGGGTTATTCTTAGAGCTTATTGATCTAGGAGAAGGGAAATACCCATCTCCATCCCACTCTAGCCATCCTGTCCCATCCTGCCCTCCCTCAGGGAAATAACCTGAGAAACGCTTGTGAACTTCACAGTCCTGAGGCATAAACTCACTAAAAGAATGAGAACTAGGACCATAGAATATTTTGCCTCATGCCATACCTCACCACCACATTTCTGAAGGCCTATTTATAGCAGTCTTTTTTATACTGCATCTCATGTCCAGCTATCAATAAAAACCACAAGGCATACCAAAATGCCAAAATCACAATGTGAAGAGAAGGAACAAGCATCAGAACCAGACATGTCAGGGATGTTTGAATTACCCAACAGAGAATGAGACCAACTATGATTAATATGCTATGGACTCTAATGGATTAAGTCAACAGCATGCCAGAACAGATGAATAATGTAAGCAGAGAAGTGGAAATCCTTAGAAAGAACTGAAAAGAAACAGTAGAGTTTAAAGAAACAAAAACAAAAACACTGTAACAGAAATGAAGAAAGTCTTGGATGGGCTTATTAGTAGACTGGACATGGCTGAGGAAAGGATCTCTGAGCTAGAGGATATATCAATAGAATTTACAAAAAACAAACAAACAAAACTAAACAGAATGAGAAAAAAGACTAAAAGGAAAACAGAACAAAATATCAAAGGACTGTGGGACAACTACAAATGTGTGACAAACAAATAATGAAAATACCAGAAGAAGACAAAAGAGAGAAAATAACAGAAGAAATATATGAAATAATCATGATTGAAAATTTCCCAAATTAATGTCAGACACAAAACCACAGATACAGGAAGCTCCAAGAACACCAAGCAGAATAAATGTCAAAAAAACAAAAAAAAAACTACACCTAGCCATATCATTTTCAAACTGTAAAAAATCAAAGTTAAGGAAAAAATTCTGAAAGAAATAAGATAGGGGAAAATACCTTACATGTAAAGGAAAAAAATATAAGAATTATGTCTAACTTCTCAGAAACATTACAAGTAAAATAGACTGGAGTGAATAATTTAACATATGGAAAGAAAAAAAAAATCAAAAGTAACTACTAACCTAAAATTCTCTATCCTGCATAATTATCCTACAAAAGTGAAGGAGAAATAAAGACTTCTTGGACAAACAAAAATTGTGGGAATTTGTTGCCAGTATACTTGTCTTATAAGAAATGTCAAAAGAAGTACTTGAGAGAGAAGGAAAATAATACAGGTCAGAAACTCAGATCTATGCAAAGTAAACAAGAGCATTTAAAAAGGAACAAATGAAGGTAAAATAAAAAACCTTTTTTATTCTTAATTGAACATAACAGAAATAATAATAATAATAATTATTATTATAAATAATAATAATACAACAATCTATTAGATTATATATGCTTATGTATGTATCATACATATATATGTATCCATATATAGTGAAGTGAATGAATGACAGCAATAATACAAGGGACAGGAGGGAAGAATTAGGATTATTTTGTTATTACAAGGTACTCACACTACCCACGTAATGATATTATGTTATTTGAAAGTGGACCTGGATTAGTTGTCAATGTAAATTGCAAACTAGAGAGCAGCCAATAAAAAAGTTTAAAAAAAGAAAAGAAATATAACTAATTTGCTAAGAAAGGAGAAAAAAATTGAATCATATAAAGTTCTTAAAAACAAAATATGTAGAAAAGAGTAGAAGACAAAAGCAGGAACAAAGAACAAGGCAACAAATAGAGAACAGTAATAAATATGTTAGATATCAATTCAACTATAACAATAATCACTTTGAACATCAATAGTCTAAATACACCAATGAAAATACAGTGATTGTTGAGACTTCCCTGGTTAAGGCTCCGTGCTTCCATGGCAGGGACTGTGGGTTTGATCCCTGGTCAGGGAATTAAGATCCCTAAGATCCCACACAGCAATTGTGAAAGTGGATCAAAAACCAATCCAAAATATATTTTGTCTTCAAGAAAGTCACCTTAAATATAAAGACACATGTAGATTAAAAGTAAATGGTTGGAGGAAAATATACCATGCTAACAGTAATCAAAATAAATCAGGAGTAGCTATATTAATTTCATTCAGAGCAGACTTCAAAGCAAGGATTACAAAATTATACATTTCAATTCTCCCTAGAGACATAACGATACTTAACATATATGTGCCTAAAAACAGATTATCAAACTATGTGAGACAAAAACTAATAGAATGTAACAGAAAAATAGATGAATCTACTACCATAGTTGGAGACTTCAATATCCTTGCAACAGCAATGAATAGACTCAGCAGTTAGAAAATCAGTAAGGACATAGTTGAACTCAACAACACCATCAGTCAACTGGATAAATGGACATCTATAGACTATTTCATCTAACAACAGCAGAATACACATACTTTCTCAAACTCACATGGAACATTCACCAAGATAAACCAATTCTAGGTTACAAAACATGCCTAACAAATTTAAAATAATAAAAATAATACAATGTCTTCTCTCAGACAAGAGAAAGAAAAGACTAAAAGATAAATGTAAAATCCCCAAATATGTGCAGATTAAACAACATGCTTCTAAATAATATGTGGGTCAAAGAAAAATAATCTCAACAGAAATTAAAGAAAAAAACTCTTTGAACTAAATGAAAACAAAATTTATCAAAATTGTGGTATAGAGCAGAAGCAGTACTTATAGGGAAAATTATAGCATTGGATGCATATATTAGAAAGGAAGAAAAAATAGAAAATAAATCATCTAAGCATCCCCCATAGGAAACTAGAAAAATAAGAGCTAAGTAAGTGAGAACATGAATAATAAGAATTAGAGCCAAAATTAATAATTAATAATAGGAAATCAGCAGAGAAATTCAATGCAATAAAGAGCTAGTTCTTTGGAAAGATTATGAAATCAATAAGCCTCTAGCCAGGCTAACTAATTTAAAAAGAGAGAGGACACGGGTTACTAATATCAGAAATTAAAGAGGTGACATTACTACAGATCAACTTTATATTAAAATTGTGACAAAGGAATACTATGAACAACTCTATGCTCACAAATTTGACAACCTAGTTGAAATGAACCATTTCCTTTAGAGACACAATTTGCCAAAATTCACACAAGAAGAAATAGACAATCTAAATAGGTATGTATTTATTAAAGAAGTTGAATCTATAATTAATAGTCTTCCCAAATAGAAAGCACTAGTGTCAGATGATACCAAACAAGTAAGAAAGAAACTATACCAATTCTCTACATCTTTCAGAATATGAGGCAGAGGGAATACTTCCTAACTGATTCTGTGAGGCCAGCATTATCCTAACACTAAAGCCAGGCAAAGACAGTGCAAGAATAGAAAGCTACAGATAAGTATTTTTCATGGATAATGATGCAAAACTCCTAAACAAGATATTAGCAGATTGAATCCAACAATGTATAAAAAAAAATCCACCACAACCAAGTAGGATTTATCCTTGTTATATAAGGCTGGTTCAATATTTGAAATTCATTAATGCAGTCCATCACAGTCATAAGCTAAAGAAGAAAAATCACATGATAATAAATGGAGAAAAAGCTTTTGACAAAACACAATACCAATTCATGATAAAAACTTTCAGTAACTAAAAATAGAGAGAACTTCCTCAACTTTCTAAACAATATCTACAAAAGCCTACAATTAAATTATACTTAATGCTGAGAAACTTGAAGCTTTCCCACTAACAAAAACAGAAGGGAAGGATGTCCCCTGTTACTGCTTCTTTTCAGCCTCATAGTGGTAGCTCAAGCTAATGCAATAAGAAAAGAAAAGCTAATAAAAGTTATATACATTGAGAATGAAGAAATAAAACTGTCTTTATTTGCAGATTATGTAATTGTATAATATATGTAGAAAGTCTAAAGGAATTTTAAAAAGCCTGGAACTATAAGCAATTAAAGCAAAACTTCATGATACAAGGTTAATATACAAAGGTCAGTCATTTTCCTATATACCAGAAATTTTTTAAAAGTGAAATTTGAAATTAAAAACATGTTTTTTTAGCATTTACATTAGCACACACACACACAAAATATTTAGGTAAAAATCTAACAAAATAGCTATATAAGATCCACATGAGGAAAACTACAAAGCTCTGATGAACTAAGTGAAAAATAAATAAGTAAATGGAGAGATATTTCATGTTCATGAATAGGAAGAGTCAGTGTTGTCAAGGTGTCAGTTCTTCCCAACAATGTATAGATTCAATGCAATCCCAGTACAAATCCCCACAAGTTATTTTGTGTATATAGGCAAACTGATTCTAAAGCTTATATGGAGAAGCAAAAGACCCAGAACAGGCTATATAACATTGAAAGAGAAAAAATGTTGGAGGACTGACACTACTTGACTACAAGCTTTCCTGTAAAGTTATGGTAATCAAAAAAGTGTGGTACTGGAGAAAAAATGAGACAAATATATCAATGGAACTGAATAGAGAGCACAGAAATAGACCCACATAAATATACTCAACTGATTTTTGACAAAGGAACAAAGGCAATACAATGGAGCAAAGGTGGTTTTTTCAACAATTGGCACTGGAACAACTGGACAGTCATAGGCAAAAAAATGAATCTAGACACAGACCTTATACTCTTCACAAAAATTAACTCAAAATGGGTTATGAGCCTAAATGTAAAACACAAAACTATAAAACTCATAGAAGATAACACAGGATAAAATCTAGATGATCTTGGGTAATGTGATGACTTTTTAGATACAATATCAAAGCACAATCCAGGAAAGAAACAATTGATAAGCTGTACTTCATTCAAATTAAAATTTTCTGTCCTGAAAAAGAAAATGTCAAAAGGATGAAAAGATAAGCCACACACTGGGAGGAAATATTTGCAAAAGACACAACTGAAAGTGGACTGTTATCCAAAATATACAAAGAACTTTTAAAACTCATCAATAAGTAAACAAACAATCCCATTTAAAAAAAATGGGCCAGACTTTAACAGACAGTTCACCAAAGGAAACATACAAATGGCAAATAAACATATGAAAATATGCTCCACATCATGTGTCACCAGGGAAATGCAAATTATTTAAACAAAAATGAAATACCACCACACATCTATTAGAGTGGTCAAAATCTAGAACACTGACAACACCAAATGCTGCCGAGGATGTGGAGCAACAGGAACTCTCATTCACTGCTATAGGAATGCCAAATGGTACAGTCATATTGGAAGATAGTTTGGTGGTTTCTTACAAAGCTAAACATACTCTTAGTATAAAATCTAGCACTCACTCCCCTTGGTATTTACCTAAATGAGCTGAAAATATAAGTCCACAAAAAAGGCTACACATGGATGTTTATGGCAGCTTTGCTCATAATTGTCAAAATTTGGAAGCAATGTCTTTTACAGGTGATGAGTTAACTGTGGTATATCCAGACAATGGGAATATTATTCAGCAATAAAAAACTGAGCTATCAAGCCATGAAATGACATGGAGGAAACTTAAGTGCATATTAATGAATGAAAAGAAGTCAATCTGAAAAAGCTACACACTTATGATTCCAACTGTATGACATTCCAGAAAAGGTATAACTATAGAGATGGCAAAAATATTAGTGGTTGCCAAGTGTTGGTGAGAGGGATGATTAGTAAATCACAGAAGAATTTTAGGGTAGTGAAAATATTTTATAATATCATAATGATGGATATATGTCATTATATATTTGTCCAAACTCATTGAATATATAACACCAAAAGTAACTGTAATGTAATAATAAACTTTGGGTGATCATGCTGGGTCAACGTAGGTTTGTCAATTGTAAAAACGTACCACTCTGGTGGGAGATGTTGACAATGGGGGCTGCTACGCACATGTGGGTTCCCCAGATATGTACCTTCCTCTCAATTTTGTTATGAACTTAAAATGACTCTAAAAAGTAGTCTTAACAGAGATAGAGAAAGGAGGTTTGCTGAGGTCTCATGTTTTCTTAATTTTTGCAATAACATTTTATACATTCATTTATTTAATTTTTATTAAGATATAGTTATTTATAATATTTTATAAGTTACAGGTATACAACATAGTGATTCACAATTTTTAAGGGTTATTCGTAATTTACAGTTATTATAAAATATTGGCTATATTCCTTGTGTTGTACAATATATCCTTGTAGCTTACTTATTTTATGCATGTTAGTTTTTATCTCTTAATCCCCTACCCCTATTGTGCCCCTCTCCCTTCCGTCTCCCTACTGGTAACCTCTAGTTTGTTCTGTATATCTGTGAGTCTGTTTCCTTTTTGTTATATTCACCAGTTTGTTTTATTTTTTAGATTCCACATGTAAGTGATATCATTCAGTATTTGTCTTTCTCTATCTGACTTACTTCACTTATAATAACTTCCAGGTCCATCCATGTTGTTGCAAATGACAAAATTTCATTCTTTTTATGGCTGAGTAGTATTCCATTGCACGTGTGTGTGTGTGTGTGTGTGTGTGTGTGTGTGTGTATACCACATTTTCATACCTCTTTCCAACTAACAATTATCTCAATCCCAGGACCTAGGCATCCATTGATCTAGTGTTTCTTACTATAGGTTGATTACTTTTTCCTGTTTATGATTTTTATATAAGTGGATTCATACAGTACCTACTCTTTGGTGCATGGCTTCTTTTACTCAGCATAAGGTTTTTAAAACTTAGGTATGGCATTGCATCTTTATTTTTTTCTTTTAATTGCTGACTACTATTCCATTATGGGGCTATAGCAATTGTTTATCCACTAGCATGCTGCTGGACATCAGGTTGTTTCTTATTTGGGCTATTAGAATTTCATTATTTTTTATTAAAATGCTAAATTAAATTGTAAACAGATAGACAAAAGAATACCAAAATCTTAAAGGAATAGAGTGAACATTTACATGTATACCTACACTTTGATTTTACCAATCAGTAAATTTTATTAATTTACTGGAATTCATTTCTATCATGTAAATGATGCTAAACTTGTGACTGTGGCAGTATGGAAAACAGATTAAATAATTAGTTCAAAATCAAAGATCTTTTTAAAAATTGGGAGAAATTTCCCAATGTTACATGTGAGTCATTTATTTCTATGTTTCATTATGACTGACTGCAATAACAATTTTCATTTAGAAACAGAATCTTTAAAAAATGTTTTAGAATAGAAATCACTTTTTTTGAATGTTGAATACTTTTGTATTTAATTTAGCATCCCTCAAAACTTTCTACACTTTTTTCTCCTTACTATGGAAGCCACGTGATTGTTTCTGGGAGGATGGAAAACATCTGCAGAAGAAAGGAACTGTGAAATATCCATTTCTTACCATATTTTCTCATGTCACATTTTATAATCTCCTTCTTGGCAACCCAAGGCAACATATGGGGTCTGGATTGAGTCACTATAAAATTAAAAATCACAGAAATAACACTGTTATGTCTTTTTATAATTACTATGCTTTTATTTTTCTCATCTTTTCAATGTTATCTATAAAATCATAAGGTATCATTTCAATAAATTTTAGTAACCAGATTTTTGATTCCTGTGTAGAAACCATTAACTATACAAACAATGACATATTTGTTAGTAGAAAAATCATGCATCTGTTTTGGAAAGATATTGGAAGACTGTGAGTGAAATATACTATCTCCTTTAGAAAAAATATAGTAAGCATTTCTTGAAAAACATAAAATCATGGTGATGGCAAATTTACAAATAACATATTGATAAATGAACATAAAATGTGTCTATTCTGAAGCAAAATATGAGTATTTTAGAGAAACTACAGAAATAAATAAAATAAAATTGTGATTTTTTTAAAGATCTAAGGGTACTTAATAATTACCTTAATTCAAAATATGCTTACACATCTGGGAAGAAAAAAGTAGGTACGTCAAGGCTTTTGATGAAAAAGATGTATGTTATCATGAAAAAACTGGAAGGTGATTTAGAAGTGCAAAGTTTACAAATATTTGTGTCTGCCTATCCACTAACATCTACTTATTATTTCCTTTTTGTAAAATCATCTTTGAAAAATGCATTTAAAATTTAGCGTGGAGAGTTTCAGTCTCAGCTCTGACATGTAAAAGACTTGGAAGCCATCACTTCCACCATTACAAGAAAAAAGCTAAACAAACTAAATGAATTACTTTTATTTAATCCATCAAATATTTGATGTCACAGAGCAAACCACCACCTCAAAATATAGACAGAGGCAAAACAGAGCCTCATGATCAAGAATTGTTCAAGATAGAAATATTTCGATTATAATTTTTACAAACTGCTGGAGGTTGAGTGTGGATTAGTTTTAGAGGGAAAAATTTCCGGGCACCCAATCTTTTCTTTTACCTCCAGGATCCCCCAGTTTGTTCAGGATAAGAGCCAAGAAATTTACTTCCTATTTGGGCAGGGGGACGGGAAAAGTACCCATTCTGAAACACGTCCAGAGCATTCTTCGAAAGGAAGGACTTCTCTCCTAGTGAAACCATTTTACCAGGTCTTATCTCTCTGAGGGGTGGGCAGTTAGCCAACTCCAGATCCCTTCAGTCTTCCTGTTTCACCTAAGGGGAAACAAATTCCTGTGTAAGAGTAAATGGAAATATTCTCAAATCAGATAATTTTTTATTTTATTGTGAGATACAGAAATTCTCCAGTATTTAATTTAGCATTTAATTAACCTCAATGGGTATAGCATATATTTAGTTAATTGAAGAATTATCAATGATTAATTCACTTATGTATGGAAATAGAGACTTACTCAGAAATAAAAAGAAAATCACTCATGGCTTTTAAAAATTAGTGCATTTGACTCAACTTTTCTTCATAACGTGAAGTGTGGAATGCTCATGTTGTACTTTGCTTCATCCTGTGGCTGTAACTCCCTTTGAAACATGGTTAGATTTGTATAATGACTTACAAATAAATTGCTTTCTTAAAATAGCTTTGAACATAGATGAGACATGAAGAGAGCTAATATTAGTAATATCGATGAATGGAAATGACAGTTTGTAAATTGCCATTAAAATAAGGAGTTTTTCTTAAGCAAGCACCAATAAAAATAAACTTTCACACTATTAATTGATAACGTAAGTGTACACGTGAATGTGGATAATTGTTTAAACAACAATAACAAGCCTATTCCAAAGAATTTGTTTACAATTTTGGACACTGGTAGATTAATTCACAAAAAAGCAGTAGAACCAGAAAAGTGCTACTGCATTTAAGTTGGGAGAGCTAGGAGGTAGCTCAAATAGATTAAAAAGAAGCCAAAAATGATCAGCTTTTTAACTTTATAAACAGCTCTTTTGCCCCTTTCCTATTTGTCCATTCCTGTTCCCCTAACCTTAAAAGAACCTAATTATGAAAATGAGATCACTAGGCAATTTAACCTAACTCCTGACTTAATGCTCTACTGAATGTACACAACACCTTACCTAACCTGTTGCTTCCTTTCCTAAATTAAAAGAAGTAAACATGAATAATTAAGTAGTTAAAGAATGACTACCTCTCCACCCCCAGCAGCCCCCTTAGCAATCATGCAGGCAAATCACTCAGGCAAGATAACATCTGAAGAAAGCTCATGAGGAGTCACGCAGTCTGCACACAATGGAAAATGACACAGAGTCCAATTTCTTGCCCCGATGATTCACTGAATTTCTTTCCCTTTAAAAACTGTCATGGCCAAGCAGAATCTTCAGAGCTGGTTTGGGACACGAGTCCGCCTTCTCGCCAGGTTTCTGGTTTCCTGATTAAAGCAACCTTTCCTTTCCAACCAATGCTTGTCTTGCAAGTATTGTTTTTTTGAGCAGTGATCAGGAGAACCTGAGCTCGGTAACAATGTCTCAAGGCTACCTGCATTGCCAAAATTTGATCTTGATTCTTGTTTCTTCTATTTGAAAGCTGTAGGGTCATTGATTTTTCCAGCTCTGAATTAATCCATGTCTGACTGAGTTTCGCTTGCATTTTCAAAAAACTCTCATGCTATTTAAAAGCAAAACCTCAATGATTTATTTGGTACTTATCTTCTAAAAAGAATAATCTTCCCCGTTGAAATTAGCAAAGTGCAGATAGACTCTCCTTATCTCTTTGTATAATTATTTATTATTTTTTAGCTAATGGCTAAATATCCACTGATTTCATAAGTTTGGGACACTTTCTGAAAATTCGTGTAATTACCTCATTGACTGGAAAATGAATTATTGTCAGGGTCCCACTTCACACATTAGGTTTCATGAACCACCTATTAGTGCTTGTTTAAGTTCAAATATTTTTTGACTCTTCCTCACTTCTTAATTACTGCGTGACCTAGAAAGGCAGGGAAACCTGTTTGTATTGGACATTGGCATTGCTTTGCAGCTACCATCACCTATTTTCAAAATGTTTAATTTTTTGCCTCATAATGCATTCATATAGTAAATATGTCAAAATTATAAAATCATATAAAATGAAAAATATCTCTCCAATCTCTCTACTAACCCTGATATACTTTTATAAAATAAGATAAATATCTAAATTAACCTAGAGTAAAAGCTCTCTGAACATTTCAGAGACTATGTATTTAAGGATTTTTTTCACAAAATAGTTATTTTTCTCTCTAGGTAACCAGAGTTTTATATATAAATGCATATAATATCATGATAGTTTACATAATCATATCAGTTTCCTAAAATCAATTATTTCTTTTAGTATTTATATGTAATGATATTGAGATATTCTGGTTCTTAGATCCCTGATCTGTGTTGCATTTGTTTGGCTTAAAACCTTAAGGTAATAATGTTTTAGGAAAAAACTGATAAGTAATCTGTAAAAATATCTGCAAGCTTGTCACTCTTAGAAATCATGAAAAAATACTGCAGTGATATTGACCTTGGAAAAGGAAACAAATTTTTGCCCATCAAATTACACAGTGTAATACAGGTTGTGAACCTTTGATATTAAGGTACCAAATATTTCCATTATAAAACATCATCTGTTTTGAAAGAAAAGCATCTGATCATGACTTGGAAAACATAGTTTCAATGGCTCTTGATGATGTAAAGAGAATATTGCAAAGTCAATAATTTTGTATCAATGACAATATCATGTAAACACTGATTTGTTTTTTGTGTCTATGGCACCATATGATGTGAGGCAGTAAATATGCCCCATGAAATCCACTGTACTAATAGTACTTATTATTGAAGATTTTGTCTTTTGTTTTCTTTTACCCGCAAACCCCCTGGTGGAAATTTTGGTTGATATGTGTCATGGGAGGCTGCAAAGACAGAAGTTTGATGCCTCAGAAGTGTTCAGTTACAATGCTAGTAATATAAGAATAATCCTAATTATAAGAATAATTACAAAATATCTGTGAGAATATTTTAAGCAGCTTTATCATTCTATTAGACTCCTCACTAAAATTTGAATTGAATCCAACAGCTTATTAAACTTCTGTTCTTCACTATGTTCTCAATAATCAATTATTTTATGAGGTGCACCAGTTGTCAGTCTCATTTCCAGATAGAAAGTCTACATTTATTGATTTATTATATCTCTCTCAGTTTGTAACTGAGTCTGTAATTCACTGTTAGGACATACTGAAAATATAGGGCATTCTAAGTAAAACAAACCCCTGTGAAAATCTCACAGTTTGAGGCAATTGCTATTTTCTATTTAAATGAACTATTTTGTCATTTGAAATTTGCTCCAGAGATCTAATTTAGGTACATTTTAGTAACCTTGGATAAATATTAAAATAACTGACATGTTCTCACATGTTTATTGAATATGCATTAAATTAGTAGACTAATTTGGTCATGTTTAAAATACTTATTTTGTTGTTTTAACATACTGCTATAATAAATTAATTTTCTCCTAGTTTATTATTTAAATTTTATTACTTTTATGCTATTTACACAGTATAATGCTTCTGTTTTCTATTATCTACTGTATATAATCTCTAAAATTTTTTCTACATATGATATAAAAAATAGAGATTTTCTCTTGATATATCTCTGTACAAATAAACCACTAACTAAAGGAAATCAGAATAAAAGGTCATATTTCAAAGGTATTCTTTCTACTTAAAATGGCTTATAAGACCTTTTTAGAGTGTGTTAAAACTACTCTAAGTGCCTTTGTTTAAATACCTAATGGCTGATATATCAATTCTGGTATTTCCAATCAACTCAAGTCTTCACATTTTTCTACATGGTTTTCTTCTCCATTTATAGGTGTTCAAATGAAAGTACTTTGATTTCAAAACACCCATAGTACTGGCCTTACTAATATCTGAGTAATAGATTCACATTTTGAACAGACATATCTTCCTTTTTAGTTTTGATGCTTTGATATTTTGCCAGGTTGTTAATCCCACTAACTGTCTCTTTATTTCCCATCATTTATCTTTTTTCCTTCATTAAAAACTTCATCTGCTGTTCAGTGAACAAGTTAAATCATTATCGTATCTTCTTTCTGTTCCTTATCTTTCTTATTAGAAAAATGTTTTTATCTCATATTCTATTCTAGTTATTTTCTCAAGTCTAATAGCTATAAGTTAAAAAAAAAAAAAAATAACCCTAGCGGCTTCCCTGGTGGCACAGTGGTTAAGAATCCACCTGCCAATGTAGGGGACACGGGTTCGAGCCCTGGGCTGGGAAGATCCCACATGCTGCAGAAGAACTAAGCCCGTGCGCCATGACTTCTGAGCCTGCACTCAAGAGCCTGCGAGCCACAACTACTGAAGCCCGCGTGCCTAGAGCCCGTGCTCTGCAACAAGAGAAGCCCACACACAAAGCCCACGCACCACAACAAAGACCCAGTGCAGCCATAAATAAATAAATTAAATAAATAAATGTATTAAAAAAAAACCCCTATATGATACTTTTCAGTTTTCAAATCCCTTTACATACACATAAATTCATCATTTCTTTTTACATTTAAAAATTTCTCAGTTCTCTTTTAATATAAAAACTTGAATTATCACACTGATATTATCTTTAATTTCTGAGTCTAATTACTAACATTAACATCACATTAAATGCATTTTTGCATTTACACTAATCTTTGAAACATATTCTCACCCTTTTTTATCCAACATATTTTATGAATCATAAAGTAACATTAGCAAGATAAAAATTGTCAGGGAATAAAATTTCCAAAGGTCATAAAGTCATTATTATTAAGGATGGAATCACCTACTTATTATTATCTTTTGACCATGAATTAGTTTATGCAAATGTTTTCTTTTTCCTTTAGCCTTTTAGAGTGAGATAAGTTTTCCACTTAAGTAAGACTGTCATCTAAGAGAAGCTGTAAGTTTAATGTGGTGCTAAGCGACTTTCTCAGACACTGTTTGTCACTAAGAAGCATATACTCTTCATTGTCAAGCAGCCAGGATGGTGTCAAAGAGGAAAATTCTTACAGGTATATATGTTGCTGAAATCACAACAAACATTTTTTAAGAACTATTTTATTCATTATAAAATGAATAAAGTGCTCAAATGATTTACTTGTTACACCTCAAGGGTTATCTGCCAAGTTGTCTACATTGAAAAGTAAATAACAGAGAAGAATAAATATATCTGATCGTTTCTTACATACATATCTTAATTTTGCCCACTCCACTAAGCCATTTATGGAAAAGGGTTTATGTTTGGTAAAATATTTCAGGAAGGACAATTTTCAAGGGAAATTATTCGATGAATAAATAACTTTTAAATACACTGTTCTCTAATATAAATAATGTCCTTTAACTAACCTGTCATAGGTCAGAAAATACAAATTAAGTATTACCTAACAGAAGGATGATCGGGTTTCTGCTTCTACTTCTTCATGGGCTTTGAACTTTTTGGCTTTGCCCTGCATATAGTTGTTTAATAGAATTTGTTTAATGCCTTTGTTCTAAGTAACTATTTTTGCATGACACACCAATCTACATGTTCGTAGTTAAAACACAGCCATTTATTTAGCTCAGGGATCTGCCACGCAGGCTGTGCTCACTGGGAAAGGTTCATTCTGCATCACGGAGCAACAGCTGGGGCAACTTGACAGGGGCTGGGGAACCTACTTCCAATATGGCTCACTCACGTGGATCACGAATTGGAGCTGGTTGTTGGGTAGAAGCTCAGCTGGAATTGTGAACCAGAACACCCAACCAGGACCTCTTTGATGGCCTGGGTTTTCTCAAAGCATGGCGGCTGCTGGGTCCCAAGGATGAGTACCCCAGCTCTGTCATGCGGCAGCTGCGTCACTCTTGATGACATAACCTCAGAAGTAACTCCAAGAGCAGTCACATTTTCACCCAGATTCAAGAGCAGGAAACATGGATCCAATCTCCCAGTGGGGGAGTATAGACATCAAGTTGTCTCAAGAGTACAGGGGAGAGGAGAATTTGCTATGGCCATCATAAAACCACAACGGGCCACCGGTGCCCAATCTGTGGGAAAAATTGGTGTTGTCTAATTTTCTAATTCTGGCCCAGTCCCCAAATATCTGCATTTATTTAGTTTTATGCTGAGCCACTATGACTTTGAAACCACATGGTATAAGATCAAATCCTGGTCCATAAAGATAAGGAAGATTACCAGGTATGATTTCTTTCTACTTCTGCAGCCCCTCCCCAAACCTCTCCCTAAGGACCTGCAAAAAATGAAAGTTTTTTAATCCACACTCCCCTTTATTTTCATTACTAAAAACATTTCCTCCCAACAGGGAATTTACCTCATTAGTCATTCCTTTTCATGTTTTTCCTTTTACATTTTCAATCTCTCATTTCTTTACTTGCGCATTCCTTTTAACTGAAAAACATGTGCAAATTTCCCAGATTCAAAATTGCAATCAAAATACAACAATATTATTTGATTCCTTCTCTCTATATAACAATCCTCTCGCTTCGGTACTTCTTCACTTGTGTTGTTAAAGGAATAGACCAAGATCTCTGTCTTAATCTTCAATTTACTCTCCATCCCAATCCACTGCGTTCAGATGTTGCCTTCTTCACCATATGGAAATAATTTTAGCAGCTATCTGCAAAGATCTTGTTGCCAAAGCTGATTGATTTTAGTCCTCACTTACTGAGACTTTCTGTTCCATTTGAACTGCAGTGTTGATTACTTACCTCTTTAAATTCTCTCTTCCATTACCTTCCTTGATACTACACTTTCATGATTCTTTTCATTTTCTCATTCACTCTTTCATGGTCATTTTAATGTGTCCCTCTTTCTCCCTACATCCTTTAAATGTGTGCTTGCCTCAAGATTATATTCTCATCCATTTCTTTATTCATTCATTTATTTAAAAATATTAGGCTATTCAAACACTCTAGAGCTATACTAGGCACTGAAATTAGAATGGTGAAAATGATATTAAATCCCCTCCTGTCAGAATGCCAACAGGAGTATATAAACCAGGCATCTAAATAACCTCCTAAAAATCTAGAGCTGCAGTAAGTACTGTTTTGGAGGAAGGGAATAATTTTATATAAATATGTGCAGGGATACTTACTGTCATTTCCACTTTATCTACTCTCATTAACTCCAGTATGTTACCAGCTTTCTCCCACAAACTCACAGCATCTTCCCTTGCATCTTCTTTTAATTATATAAAAATATTTATTGGAAGTATTTTCCTGGCTCTCTCACAGGAAAGGCAAGGTCAACACATTCAATGTTAAGTGACATTTTAGGTTAATCCGTTGTCCTGCACCCTCCATCTGTGTCAGGGATTTGACCCTCCAGCCATCAAGTATAAATTAACCCCACCCTCTCCCTCTTCACTCTGAATCACAAAGTCCTTTTGCTTTTACTTCTTAATTGATTCGTGATTCTGCTTCCTACTCTCATCCCTATTACCTTCCACTGCCACATTTCAGGGACTTAACACTTAAGTATCTTTGTACTAACTTAAAACCTGCTTTCTCTGATTGTAGATTGATCCAGTGAAATTCATCCTCCAAGGTCCTCCAGGCAATTGATTTAAAAGAATTTCAGGTTAAGTCACTATTCCTTTTAAAAGCTTCAATAGCATTTCATCCTACGAGGACCAAAGCATAAGCTTCTTACCAGATAATCCAGGGCAGCTGTCGCTCACTTTGCCATCCATTCTTTTGCTTCTTTTTATATTTAAACACATTTCACAGATTTTATTTTCTACACACAATTTTATTTAATTATCTGGATGACTTTGTTCATGTATCCTTATCCTACTAGGAAATATCCTCGCCTTTCCTCCCTTTAACTTTTAACTAGATTACACACTGGTTTCTTTTGTTTCCATTTTATTTTTAGTTTTTTGTCTTTCTTTTTTTTTTTTTTAGTTTTTTATTTTATATTGGAGTATAGTTGATTAACAATGTTATGTTAGTTTCAGGTGTACAGCCAAGTGATTCAGTTATACATATACATGTAGCTATTCTTTTTAAAATTCTTTTCCCACTTAGGTTATTACAGAATACGGAGCAGAGTTCCCTGTGCTATACAGTTTCAATGTTTAAGCAAAGCCTTACCTGATTTTCTCTTCAATCCATCCACACAAACAATTTCAAAATCTATCCTCACTAATGCTCCTATAATATCCTTGATTATTCTATACAATTTAGTTTTATATTTTTCTGCTACCTGTTTATATACATATTAATCTCTCCAAATAGAGGACTGTGTGCATGTATGTGTAGACAGATAGATAGAAAGAAACTTGGAATATATAATGTATTTATGTAATATATATCCTCTATGATATGCGAGAAACCGAATATACAGAAAGACCAACAGACAATGGCCAGAGGACATATGATAATAGAACTCTGACCCACATTGTCTTGCGAAACCAGCCTGAGAAGTCAACCGCAAACTCTACAACTCCATAGCAACCAATCGAAAAGCCAAACACAACCTCTACAGTAATTAGCCCAAGATGGTTACAACTTGGTTAAGACTACAGGCTTCCCTGTTTTTGCCCACACTTCCAACTCAGGACCAACTAGCAAAACCAAATGTGCACCCCAAACCAATCATGTAGGATGCCCAACTTCTACTTTGTCTGCCTCTAGCTTCCCCATGCCAGCAACCTCCACTCATGGCATACCTGAGGTCTTTCCTTTTTTTCCACTGTAAAGTTTTTCTACTCTCCTGCCTGCTTTCAAGTCTTTGTTACGTGCAAAAGATAGTGGCTGAGTTCTTGCTATAGCAAGCTCTGAATAAAGAGACTGTGTTTGTTTGGGAGGTCTTCCTGTATTTCTACAGTTTTCTTGGAAGCTGCACCAAGATATCAAGTTCCCATGGACACAGTTTTCAATCAGGTGTGATCCACCTAAAAAGGCACCTTTTGACTTGCTTCTCACAGCTTTTTGAGGCTTCATTTATGTGTAAGTCAGCACTGGTTCTAAACTTCAGTCTGTGTGGAGTTCCTTATTTTTTCTTAGTTTGTTATCTGGATTTTAAAAATTGGTTGCCATTAGTTTTGGCATTCTCAGTGGAATAAGGGAATTTCTTCTTTCCTTTTGCTCTCTTTTCTTCTCCTATTTTTTTGTTTGTTGTTGTGCTGTCCAAAAGTGTTTGTCTTTAAGAAGAGTTTAACTATTGATAGATGGAACACAGAAATAAACCTTACTTATAAGCCTTACTGAATCAGTGTTCTAGATCATTGAGTTTGTGGTTCTTACCAGCCTGGCATCCATTTGGACAAATTTGCTGTTAGTCACTAGTAAGACCAGATGTAATTCTCCTTCAGTTAAATTTTTTTCTTTTATCTTGAGAGTTTACTTTGATCCAGAGATGTCTGGTGTGCTGATGATTGGGTCTGTTGGCATTCAGAGGAGGTGACCAACAGTTAAATGGCTGTGCGGGAGTGGCTGGGGGCAGGGGGAAGGGGGTTGAGTGAGATCAACATTCAATTTCAGTGCCCAAACAAAACTTTCAATTGACCATTGTTATCTATTACGGAGTTCTCTAAAACCTAACTCCTCTCCTACTCTGAGAAAAACCCAGCTTCTTACATGTACTAATTACAATCCTGATTTTATTAATATCTCTCAAAATGGAATAATTTCACCAAAGTGATTTGGGCCTTCAATGGTATCGTAGGCTGAATTGTGTCCCCCGAAATTCATATGATGAGGTCCTAACCTCCACTACCACAGAATGTGAGATAGGTTTTTCTTTTTTTTTTTTTAATATTCTTTTTTGTCTTTTTTTTTTTTTAACGTCTTTATTGGAATGTAACTGCTTCACAACGTTGTTAGGTTCTGCTGTATAACAAAGTGAATCAGCTATATGTATACATATATCCCCATATCCCCTCCCTCTTGAGCCTCCTTCCCACCCTCCCTATCCCACCCCTCTAGGTGGTCACAAAGCACCGAGCTGATGTCCCTGTGCTATGCAGCTGCTTCCCACTAGCTATCTATTTTACATTTGGTAGTGTATATAAGTCCATGCCACTCTCTCACTTCATCCCAGCTTCCCCTTCCCCTGCTGTGTCCTCAAGTCTATTCTCAAAGTCTACATCTTTATTCCTACCCTGCCACTAGGTTTGTCAGTACCGATTTTTTAGATTCCATATATGTGCTTTAGCATATGGTATTTGTTTTTCTCTTTCTGACTTATTTCACTTTGTATGACAGACTCTAGGTCAATCCACCTCACTACAAATAACTCAATTTCATTCCTCTTTATGACTAATATTCCATTGTATACATGTGCCACATCTTCTTTATTCATTCATCTGTCAGTGGATATTTAGGTTGCTTCCATGTCCTGGCTATTATAAATAGGGCTGCAATGAACATTGGGGTGCATGTGTCTTTTTGAATTATGGTTTTCTCAGGGTATATGCCCAGTAGTCGGACTGACGGGTCATATAGTAGTTCTATTTTTAGTTTCTTAAGGAACCTACATACTATTCTCCATAGTGGCTGTATCAATTTATTTTCCCACCAACAATGCAGGAGGGTTCCCTTTTCTCCTCACCCTCTCCAGTATTTATTGTTTCTAGATTTTTTGATGATGGCCATTCTGACTGGTGTGAGGTGATACCTCATTATGGGTTTGATTTGTGTTTCTCTGATGAATAGCGATGTTGAGCATCTTTTCATGTGTTTGTTGGCAATCTGTATGTCTACTTTGGATAAATGTCTATTTAGGTCTTCTGCCTATTTTAGATTGGGTTCTTTGTTTTTTTGATATTGAGCTGCATGAGCTGCTTGTATATTTTGGAGATTAATCCTTTATCTGTTGCTTCGTTTGCAAATATTTTCTCCCATTCTGAGGGTTATCTTTTTGTCTTGTTTAAAGTATCCTTTGCTGTGCAAAAGCTTTGAAGTTTCATTAGGTCCCATTTGTTTATTTTTTATTTTATTTCCATTACTCCAGCAGGTGGGTCAAAAAGGATCTTGCTGTGATTTATGTCATAAAGTGGTCTGCTTATGTTTTCCTCTAAGAGTTTTATAGTGCCTGGTCTTACATTTAGATCTTTAATCCATTTTAAATTTATTTTTGTGTATGGTTTTAGGGAGTGTTCTAATTTCATTCTTTTACATGTAGCTGTTCAGTTTTCCCAGCACCACTTATTGAAGAGGCTGTCTTTTCTCCATTGTATATTCTTGCCTCCTTTATCAAAGATAAGGAGACCATATGTGTGTGGGTTTATCTCTGCGCTTTCTATCCTGTTCCATTGATCTATATTTCTGTTTTTGTGCCAGTACCATACTGTCTTGATTATGTAGCTTTGTAGTATAGTCTGAAGTCCAGGAGCCTGATTCCTCCAGCTCCATTTTTCTTTCTCAAGATTGCTTTGGCTATTTGGGGTCTTCTTTGTTTCCATACAAATTGTAAAATTTTTTGTTCTAGTTCTGTGAAAAATGCCATTGGTAGTTTGATAGGGATTGCATTGAACATGCTGATTGCTTTGGGTAGTATTGTCATTTTCACAATATTGATTCTTCCAGTCCAAGAACATGGTATATCTCTCCATCTGTTTGAATCATTTTTGATTCCTTTCATCAGTGTCTTACAGTTTTCTGCATACAGGTCTTTTGCCTCCTTAGGTAGGTTTATTCCTAGATATTTTTTTTTTCTTTTTGTTGTGATGGTAAATGGGAGTGTTTCCTTAATTTCTCTCTCTGATCTTTCATTGTTTGTGTATAGGAAAGCAAGAGATTTCTGTGCATTAATTTTGTATCCTGCTACTTTACCAAATTCATTGATTAGCTCTAATAGTTTTCTGATGGCATCTTTAGGATTTTCTATGTATAGTATCATGTCACCTGCAAACAGTGACAGTTTAACTTCTTCTTTTCCAATTTGGATTCTTCTCTGATGTCATGGCTAAAACTTGCAAAACTTTTTTGAATAATAGAGGTGAGCGTGGGCACGCTTGTCTTGTTCCTGATCTTAGAGGAAATGATTTCAGTTCTTCACCATTGAGAATGATGTTGGCTGTGGGTTTGTCATATATGACTTCTATTATGTTGAGCTAGGTTCCCTCTATGCCCACTTTCTGGAGAGTGTTTATCATAAATGGGTGTTGAGTTTTTTCAAAAGCTTTTTCTGTATCTATTGAGATGATCATATGGTTTTTCTCCTTCAATTTGTTAATATGGTGTATCACATTGATTGATTTGCATATATGCTGAAGAATCCTTGCATTCCTGGGATAAACCCCACTTGACTACTTTTGAAACTTTTGAAGTCTCCATACTTTTCTGTTAAATTGTGTGTCCGCTTCTATGCCAATACCACAATGTTCTGGTTACTCTAGATTTGTAGAATATCTAGAAATAAGCTAATATATTTTCTAACTCTTTACATCATTTAAAATATTATTACTATTCTAAGCTCTTTGCATATACATTTTAGGTTAAGCATATCAATTCTATTGAGCTGGCATTAAATATACCAATAGTTGTGGAATAATTGAAATTTTAATATTTAATCTTCTAATCAAGTAACATTGTATATCTATTTTTTTGTTTGTTTTTCTTTTGTTTTTTATTGTGATTTTCCCTCAGGTTTTGTAGTATCCTGTGTAGAAATTTTGCTTATCTTTATTAAATCAGTCAATTTTTTTACTGTTTTTAATATCATTGTAGGTAATATTTTAATGTTCCGTTTCAGTTGTTTAATTATTTTGCATATAAACACAATTTAACTTTGTATAATGATTTAGTACCCTAAAATTGCTATATTAATATATTTATTCTAGTAAAAATATTGACAGAGTATTTAGGAGTTTCTGCATACCATCATATTGGGAGTAAATAAATAACACTTTTATTTTCTCCTTTCTAAACATTATACTTCATATCAGTTTTTCTTCTCTCACTGTACTGGATATGACCTTGAAATTTCACATTAAGTAGTAGTGGTAAGTATGGGCATCATTTTCCTTTATTCTATTTCTCACTGTTATGTATTGATGCTCCTTTTCTGCTAAATGTGTATGTCAATTTGAGATCTGTGAAAACAGAAGTCAAAGAGGATTAGATGTTCAAAAGATTTATTGGGAGAAACATTTGTGATTGACATATCCCTGAATCATTATAGGGTTTCACTTTCCATTCTGTAAAGTGCCTGTATTGTACCAAAACGTTTCACATGCTAGTTATCATTTGTCTTTCCTGCCTGATCAGCACGATAATATCAATATAATTAATTAATCTAATGTTTTGTGAAATGTGCAGACAAGTTTTTCCTTAGACTATATTATGAAAAAGGGCTAGAAAATAAACATAGCCCTAGGGCAAAACTCTAAATAAATATTATTGTCTATTCCATGTAATATGGAGTGCTTTTTAAAAAAAAAAATTGAAGTGTGATTAATATGTACAATATTATGTAAGTTATAAGTGTACAATATTGTGATTCAGTTTTTAAAGATAACACTCTATTTATAATTACTGTAAAATATTGGCTATATTCCCTGGGCTGTACAACATATCCTAGTAGCTTATTTTATACATAGTATTTTGTAACTCTTAATACTCTACCCCTATCTTCTCCCTCCCCGCTTCCCTTTCCCCACTGATAACCACTAGTTTGTCCTCTATATCTGTGAGAAATTAAGGAAACAATCCCATTTACTATCACATCAAAAAGAATAAAATACATAGGAATAAACTTACCTAAGGTAGTAAAAGACCTGTACTTGGAAAACTATAAGAAACTGTTGAAAGAAATTGAACACAGCAAAAACAGATGGAAAGATATACTGTGTTCTTGGATTGGAAATATAATATTGTTGAAATGACCATCCTACCCAAGGCAATCTATAAATTCAATGTAATCCTTATCAAAATACCAAGAGAATTTTTCACAGAAGTAGAACAAAAAATTTTAAAACAGCTTGGCTACACAAAAGACCCTGAAAAACTAAAATAATCTTGAAAAAGAAAAATAGAGCTGGAGGAATCAGGCTCCCTGACTTCAGACTATACTATAAAGCTACAGTAATCAAGACAGTATGGTACTGGCACAATAACAGAAATATAGATCAATGGAATAGGATAGAAAGCCCAGAGATAAACCCACTCACATATGGTCACCTTATTTTTGATAAAGGAGGCAAGCATATACAATGGAGAAAAGACAGCCTTTTCATTAAGTGGTGCTAGGAAAACTGGACAGCTACATGTAAAAGAATGAAATTAAAACAATCCTTAACACTATACACAAAAATAAACACAAAATGGATTAAAGACCTAAATGTAAGCCCAGGCACTATAAAACTCTTAGAGGAAAACATAGGCAGAACACTCTATGACATACATCACAGCAAATTCCTTTTTGACTCACCTCCTAGAGAAATGGAAATGAAAACAAAAATAAACAAATGGGACCTAATGAAACTTAAAAGCTTTTGCACAGCAAAGGACGCCATAAACAAGACAAAAAGACAACCCTCAGAATGGGAGAAAATATTTGCAAATGAAGCAACTGACAAAGGATTAATCTCCAAAATATACAGGCAGCTCATGCAGCTCAATATCAAAAAAACAAATAACCCCATCCAAAAATGGGCAGAAGACCTAAATAGACATTTCTCCAAAGAAGATATACAGATTGCCAACAAACACACGAAAGGATGCTCAACATCACTAATCATTAGAGAAATGCAAATCAAAACTACATTGGTCAGAATGGCTATCATCAAAAAATCTAGAAACAATAAATGCTGGAGATGGTGTGGAGAAAATAGAACCCTCTTGCATTGTTGGTGGGAATGTAAATTGATATAGCCACTATGGAGAATAGTATGGAGGTTCCTTAAAAAACTAAAAATAGAACTACCGTATGACCCAGCAATCCCACTACTGGGCATATACCCTGAGAAAACCATTATTCAAAAACAGTCATGTACCACAATGTTCATTGCAGCTGTATTCACAATAGCCAGAACATGGAAGCAACCTAAGTGTCCATCGACAGATGAATGGGTAAGAAGATGTGGCACATATATACAATGGAATATTACTCGGCCATAATAAGAAACGAAATAGAGTTATTTGTAGTGAGGCACATGGCCCTAGAGACTGTCATACAGAGTGAAGTAAGTCAGAAAGAGAAAAACAAATACCATATACTAACATATATATGGAATCTAAAAAAAAAAGGTTCTTAAGAACCTAAGGGCAGGACAGGAATAAGGACACAGAAGTAGAGAATGGATTTAAGGACACAGGGAAGGTGAAGGTTAAGCTGGGAGGAAGTGAGAGAGTGGCATGGACATATATACACTACCAAATGTAAAACAGATAGCTAGTGGGAAGCAGCCACATAGCACAGGGAGATCAGCTCGGTGCTTTGTGACCACCTAGAGGGGTGGGATAGGGAAGGTGAGATGCAGACACAAGAGGGAGGGGATATGGGGATATATGTATATATATAGCTGAGTCACTGTTATACAGCAGAAACTAAAACACCGTGGTAAAGCAATTATACTCCAATAAAGACGTTAAAAAAAAAAAAAAAATTCTGCCACTCTGTCAGTCAAGACCAGGGCAGTCAAGGAACACAAACTTTGGGACCCTGTCCAGAGAACAATGTGGCTTTGAGTGCAGACTCAAAGGACTGGAGACTGAAATAGATGCAATCAATAAAGATGACTTTGCTGTCTATATAGGACCATGGGGACACCAAAACCATTGGCTGTTCATTTAGGTGAGACTTGAGCAGCTTCTACATTTCACCTTGCTTGATGAAGCTGCTCTCTCTTCCATTCTTGTTAGCCCTTTGTTTACTTTCTAGCCCTAACCACTTATTTAAGGAGCAAAATTCTTTGGTGGGTCCCCAAAAGTCCATGTGCACTAGTGAAGAAATTCAAGGAGGAAGTCAAACTTTTATGGCTCTTTTGGATACAGGCACCGAAGTCACCATTTACCCTGCCCCTTAAGGGGAAGGACCAGCTGAATTCAGCTGATTGAGTTAGGGTAAAGTTTGCAATAGAGTGGAGCAGCTACCGGAGCTGTGTGGTTGAGGCCATTTGGGCGAATTCATTATCCTACTTTCATGGCCTCATGCTCTGAATGTGTAAGCGATATTGATGTTTTACAGGGCTGTACTATCAATTAAAGCATTCTCCCTCTCAGGAAGAACTGCATATAGAGAAGTGCTATACCTTTGAGGCTTCACAAAGGTAGTTACTCCTTCAAGCTAAAAATCTCCATGATGATGATTTTGCCAATTGGAGCCTCTGGTAAGAACAGGCAGCCTCCATCCAGAGGTGCCCCTTGAGGTGGAGTCATCACCTCCCTAATGCAGCTGCATCTGCATAAAAGGTACAGCTTTGAAAAACAGTTTTCTACTGAGATTTTCGAAGACTAAACTCCTTATTTCTAGAGCAGCGGTCACCAACCTTTTTGGCACCAGGGACCGGTTTCGTGGAAGTCAATTTTTCCATGGACGGAAGGGGGGCGGTTTGGGGTTGGTTCAGGCGGTAAAGCAAGTGATGGGGGGGATGGGTAGTGGCAGATGAAGCTTTGCTCGCTCACCTGCTCACCTCCGCTGTGCTGCCTGGTTCCTAACAGGCTGCGGACCGGTGCCAGTCTGCGGCCCAAGGGTTGGCGACCCCTGCTCTAGAGGATTTATGACTCTGACTTGTATTTCCTTTGGGGGGCTGGCGCTGTCTGTTCAAACTCAAAGGCTACCAATGCAGGAAGGGCTCAACAAGCCTTACTTGTCAAATGGAAATTGCATATACAAGAATGCAGCTTGCTTGATTACAGGGACATCTCAGTTTTACATGAAAAAGTGGCCACTTTCCCTTCACTTTCCCTCTCATTCTGTCAATTGAAGTAAAGTCACTGGCTCAAGGGAGCCCCGAATTCACAGAGGTTCCCTTAAATGCCTTGGCATGATTGATGGTTTGGCTGAGCAGATTATTAGTGGTGTCCACAGGGCTGCAATGGCTGTTCAGCTACAGCAAGTTATGCAGCGACAAAAATGGATGCAATCACTCTGTTCAGTGGGCAACTTTGTGGCCATTCTCATAGTACTAGCCAACACCCTTTTTAATGAAACTGATTATGTTTTTAGTGTCTCTTGAACTTTTGCCAATGATACAGCTGTTTGTTCTGTCCCTTGGTAAACTACCAACTCACAGATAAAAGATAGCCCTCATTGGGATACACGTGTGGACATCCATGTAAAGACCATTCTTTGATGTGATGGCTTGTAATCTCACTATTAATTGAGCCTCCTTTACCTACTATTTCACTGATTCACTATCCAGACATTATTGCTGACTGGATACATCATCATTTACAGCATGACGAGAAATCCATTATCATGTACTAGAAGCAAAGTGAATCTCTCTATGTTTCTGATGCAGAGGTTACCTTTCATGCTAACCTGTGACTCTTGCTAAAAGTTGACACATTTTTCTCATGGTGCAGATGCCACATTGCAAGAGGCATGGCCTTTGGCTGTTCCTTGCAGTTGCCTACGTCTAGCTTTTATTTCTTCTTTGGGGCTAATTATGGGGCCTCAATGTTGTTGACATTATTTCAGGTTAAACACTGATGCTCCGGTCCAATCAGCTGGTTCCAGTATTGTAACTGTGTGTAACAAACTAATACGTGTCATGCTTTCAGACTCCTATACTATTTGCAGTCGGACAGTGGTGTGTCTTTCATCACAAAAGCCACTGAACAATGGGCTGATAAACAAGGTGAACCGTCCACAGCATCCAAAGTATTTCTTAAACATAAAGCATCTTCCCCAGAAACTGACCCTAAAATATTTCTCAGTCTCCCTACTTCATCTCCTCCTAGTACACACACCTTATTAAGGCATTTTGCTCAATGAGTGTGGCTGTCTCCAGAAAGGGATTGTCTCTGCTTGGCCAGTTCCTGAATTATGACCACAGTAAATGGATTTGGGGGTTATAAAGAGCTATTTTGAAATTTGGGGATTCCATAATGGCAAAATGCTTCTTTCTTTTCTTAGCAATAATTCTGAGTGATAGCTTGGCCAAAGGACAGCCTAGGGGATTCAAATTTAATTCTGATGGTCATAATGGTAATGGCCATTTGATTTAGTACACTGATCATCAAAAGCACATCAATTGCCTATGTTGGTCAAAGTGTGAGACATGATCAGTCTCTGTTAGTTTTATAAGAAAGGCCTTCCCCTTTTTGCATCTGACTCTTTCAAACCAAAGAGCTGGGTGTGAGCAGGGAGGTTCAAGCTATTGGAAGGAGACACACTGACTTCTGGTAATTTAAGAAGAGCAACAGCCTTCTCAGTAGGGAAGGAACACCTTGGCCCTGCAAGATATGCAGAAAAGAGGGTCATTAATAATCAGTGTCCTTCAGACTCACTCCTGAATCTTTCTTTATGAAGGAAACCTCCTGTTTCCTGTTTGTGGTTCTCCCAAACAGTTCCAAGCAGCTTAAATTCAACTGACTGCTGGATTTTTCCATCACCCCCCAGAGAATACTGACCAAAAATTGATCTCCATTCTCCATAATCTTACCGAGAAGGCTATGAGAAAGAGCAGAGAATGACCACTATTCCAGCACCAACTACATAAAACACCTGATAATACCTTCAGGTATCCCCTCAAACCTTTCTTCACAGGGCAACATGTGAACCCTCAGGGTTGTACTATTTTGTGTCAAAGCCAAGCATTAACATACCTCTCTCTTGAAAATACAGAGATGTACCCTCTAGTGGTGGTCATAAGACACCATGAAAGGTTTAGGAAAGCTATCAGTAAATCACATCACATTGATAAGCCAAGTGGATAAATCTCCAAAATGAGGTTTGGTTAATTGGACAAGCTTCTTGGAGAGATAACTGACTCATTATTTAAGCAGGCACCTATCTCTGCAATGGTAATCACCTAATTAGAAAAGATGCTGTGAAATGTGTCCCTAACTTTAGCTAAAGTGATTAGTAACACCAACTTGGTCAGAGAAGGATTTAGATCAGCCTTAACTTATTGGCCAGGGTTGCTGTAGGTGTTTGGATTGCCCTGGATGTTTTCCTTGAAGTGCCAAGGCAGAATCTGTGCAATTACTCCTACATATTATACCTGGATTAATGCCTTGGCTCTAATAGAAAAGTCAACACAGAAACTTAAGGAGAAAGCTACCTGGTTTTGCAAGATAGTCCCTTAGAGTTTATGAGATTTGTTCAGCTGATTGGTTTTGTAGCCCTGGGAAACATGATTGAGGTCAATATTGCAGGATAGCCTCATACTTCTATTTAAAGCACTGTTCTTAGTACTTTAACTAAATGCTGAAGGTGAGAGATTAAATGGATTCAGTTCCGGGCTGTTTGTCAGATTAATCAGAATTTTTCATGGAGTACACACACACAGGGAAAACTGCCAGAAGCTAAGACAGTGTAGAAATGAGTGGTGGTATTTTTGGCAGGAAATTCTCCACAGTAGTCTCCCATTTCGGCATGTCTTCTGAGCAAAAGCATTGACTACTTTTGTTCTGGATTACTTTTTCAGGATGTCTGTGCAGTTCAGAGCCTTGAAACATAAAGCAGTGTATCTATCTAGAATAAAGGACATGTATGCTTTCATCCTTGGAAGATAAAAGTGGTGTCTCTCTCTAGAAGGAAGGACAAGTGTGCTTACTATTCAATGTAATAAGGTAATGTCTTCCAGTAGAGAAGAGTAGAAGCAGTTATTAACTATTATAAAATACTTTGATTCCCTAAGCTCAGATTTCCTTTCCTGAAACACAGCCCTACTGCATGAGCAGATATCACCTGACCCCTCCCTGTTTCCTTGTGGCTTTTAGAACTTGAGAAACCAGTGTAAGATAATGCTGATACTCTGGCTATTGCTATTGCTATGAACAATAAACTTTCCTTTATTTCTGACCCAAAATTTTTATGTCTTCTGCCAGGATGCATGACACTCTGGTATGCTAGTGTGCTAACGTAGCTTCCAAAATGGGTAAAACTTAGACCCTTCACAGTTCATGACACTTCCCTTTTATTAATTTGTGCTATTATTGACATACATCAATAAATTGGAAAAAAGATGCTTAAGTCTAGAAGTCTTAATGCACAGGTTATAAATCATAAAAGGAGAGATTAATAAAGTGTAAAGGAGCTTTTTGCCTACTCAAAAATAAAACAAAAACAAAAACAGGAGCAGGGACACTGGGCAAGGTTATGACTAAATAATTCTGAGGTCCTTGAATTAGAGCACAGCAGCTTGCTAAGTGAAGACCTGGATAAGAGATGGGATAGATAAACCCTAATATTTATAGGAGGAATCCTGTAAAAGAGAATTCTTATAACACAAGTCACACAGTTAAGTTTTGCATGCAATGTGGTGTCAGAACAGTATAGTAAAAATACAGACTAAGTTGCCTATGTCTCTGCCTATAACCTTAAATAATGTACATCTAATTGTGTAGCCAGAGAGCATCAGTAAAATTCTAATACCCCTATTTCTCATACCTTTAAAGACTTAGTCAGTTTAGCCATAGAGGAGTGAACACTAGGAGGATTCAGAGGGTGTTTACTTGGAAACCAAAGACCCTAATGACATTAGCAACTGATGCATACCTGACCAGATAAACTGGAGCACAGCATGGACAGGGCATGATCAAACCCAGGAATGAGATATTCCCCTTATGAAGGAATGCCTTCAGTTGTAGGCATCTGAGCATAAATCTTACATGAAGATGCAGTGGTTGCCTCTTTCCTTTTGTTTTTTACTATGGGTATCTGATTTAGATGTATAAGCTTTGGGATAGCTCCTCGCCCCACTCCAACTTGTACAAAGCCTATCCAAACAATATATTCCAGTTCTATCAGATGTAACCATGTATTGGTTGATTCGCTCTTGAAAATTTATGAAACCACATCTATCTATTTGCCATTTTTTCTACACTTAACCTAAAGATTCAGCCATAAGGAATCATTCAGTTACTAGATTTATCAGCATTTAGTATAGAAATGTCTTAAACTTAGAGATGCATTGTAATTTCCATTTCGTCAAGGCAGGTTGGGAAATCTATTTGTTCCAAATAAATTCTTGCCCTAGCTAGGTATTTGAAAGATGGAAATGGAAAATTTAGCAAATAAATTCATATTTTCTAATACAAATGAAATTTTTAAGATCTGTTTTTAATAGGTAATATTAATGACTTTGATTTTATAAGCACACATAGAAAGGAAGGAATGGCCTCTCAACCATACTTTATTAGTAAAAGTTCTTGTGTTTTAGGAGCAACAATGACAAAAATATTCTTGCTAACTTTACTGCAAGGAGAAATTTTTGAATTGCTATCAGCAAACCTCCCATGGAGGGTGGAAAGCCATAGTGAGAAAATGGGAAGGAAACAGGTTGCTTAAGAGAGTTAATTTGCAAGACCCACAGCATTGTCAACTAAAGTGACAGGACAGTCTCATTAAACCCCATCTACAAAATGGACACAATGCTCTAATATACTTAGTTTACAATACTTTTCAAACTACTTAGCACTGTGTCGTGTCTGACACATAAAAAATCATTCAATAAATATTAACTCTATTTACTTACAATGTTAATGGACATTATTACCAATGCCCCTGTGGAAATTGTCTTGCTTTAACTAAAGTTCTGGAAAGCAAAAATGAATTAAAATAAAAATGAAATAAATCATAATAGAATAAAATATTTAACTGTCAAAAGTTATTTCTGAAACACTGTATAGATACAATAATAACTAAATGAAAGATATCATCACTCTGTCAAGCACTATACATAGTTAAGATGGCACATTTGGGCACCTGGTTCAAGAGTAGTGGGGTCTGACATCTATCTTGGCTGACCAGAGTTTTTGGCAATACAGCACTTTTCTGACTAGGTGATCCCAAGTCTATTGTTATAAGCTGGGTTCCCCAGAAGCAGAGCCTGAGAAACGATTTACATGCAAGTAATTTATTCAGACTTGTAAGGTAATGAAAAAGGAGAGCAGGGAAGGTTTCATTAGCTCAAGAGCATTCCTCAGAAAAAGACTGATGAGTACAGAAAACTAGTAGAGCTAATCAATGAATCTAGTAAAGTAGCAGGATACAAAATTAATGCACAGAAATCCCTTGCATTACTATACACTAATGATGAAAAATCAGAAAGATAAATTAAAGAAAAGCTCCATTTACCATTGGAACAAAAAGAATAAAATACCTAGGAATAAACCTACATAAGGAGACAAAAGTCCTGTATGCAGAAAACAATAAGACGCTGGTGAAAAAAATTAAAGATTATACAAACAGATGGAGAGATATACCATGTTCTTGGACAGGAAGAATCAACATTGTGAAAATGACTATACTAACCAAAGCAATCAACAGATTCAATGCAATACCTATCAAACTACCAATGGCATTTTTCACAGAACTAGAACAAAATATTTCACAATTTGTATGGAAACACAAAAGACTCTGAATAGACAAAGAAATCTTGAGAAAGAAAAATGGACCTGGAGGAACCAGGCTCCTGGACTTCAGACTATACTACAAAGCTACAGTAATCAAGACAGTATGGTACTGGCACAAAAACAGAAATATAGATCAATGGAACTGGATAGAAAGCCCAGAGATAAACCCACACACATATGGTCACCTTATTTTTGATAAAGGAGGCAAGAATATACAATGGAGAAAAGACAGCCTCTTCATTAAGTGGTGCTGGGAAAACTGGACAGCTACATGTAAAAGACTGAAATTAGAACACTCCCTAACACCATACACAAAAATAAACTCAAAATGAATTAAAGACCTAAATGTAAGGCCAGACACTAAAACTCTTAGAGGAAAACATAGGCAGAACACTCTATGACATAAATCACAGCAAGATCCTTTTTGACCCACCTCCTAGAGAAATGGAAATTAAAAAATTAAAATAAACAAATGGGACCTAATTAAACTTAAAAGGTTTTGTACAGCAAAGGAAACCATAAACAAGACAAAAAGACAACCCTCAGAATGGGAGAAAATATTTGCAAATGAAGCAACTGACAAAGGATTAATCTCCAAAATATACAAGCAGGTCATGCGCTCAATATCCAAAAAGAAACAACCCAATCCAAAAATGGGCAGAAGACCTAAATAGACATTTCTCCAAAGAAGATATACAGATTGCCAACAAACACATGAAAGGATGCTCAACATCACTAATCATTAGAGAAATGCAAATCAAAACTACAATGAGGTATCACCTCACACCAGTCAGAATGGCCATCATCCAAAAATCTACAAACAATAAATGCTGAAGAGGGTGTGGAGAAAAGGGAACCCTCTTGCACTGTTGGTGGGAATGTAAACTGATATAGCCACTATGGAGAACAGGATGGAGGTTCCTTAAAAAACTAAAAATAGAACTACCATATAACCCAGCAATCCCACTCCTGAGCATATAGCCTGAGAAAACTGTAATTCAAAAAGAATCATGTACTGCAATGTTCATTGCAGCACTATTTACAATAGCCAGGACATGGAAGCAATCTAAGTGTCCATCGACAGATGAATGGATAAAGAAGATGTGGCACATATATACAATGGAATATTACTCAGCCATATAAAGAAACGAAACTGAGTTTTTCGTAGTGAGGGGCATGGTTCTAGAGACTGTCATACAGAATGAAGTAAGTCAGAAAGAGAAAAACAAATACTGTATGCCGACACATATGTATGGAATCTAAAAAAAATAAAAATAAAAAAATGGTTCTAAAGAACCTAGGGGCAGGACAGGAATAAAGATGCAGACATAGAGAATGGACTTGAAGACACAGGGAGGAGGAAGGGTAGCTGAGATGAAGTGAGAGAGTGGCATGGACATACATACACTACCAAATGTAAAATAGATAGCTAGTGGGACTCAGCCACATAGCACATGGAGATCAGCTCAGTGCTTTTTGACTACATAGAGGGGTGGGATAGGGAGGGTTGGAGGGAGACGCAAGAGGGAGGGGATGTGGGGATATATGTATACATATAGTAGATTCACTTTGTTATATAGCAGCAACTAACACAACAATGTAAAACAACTATACTCCAATAAATATGTTAAAGAAAAAAAAACAAGAAATTACAAAGAAAGCCATAAGGAAAGAAACTTTCAAAATTTTGTATGATAAGTTTCAGTATTATAACTTTGATTATCAAAGTTAAAATTTAACTGGCAATTAGGGAAGTTTTGTGACATTTATAACAAGAATCACAATGTATAAGGTATGAGTTGTACAAATAAATAAATTAAAAATTACATAAAAACACCTAATGAAAATGGTTTGAAGACATAAAGAAGTAATGAAATAGTTAATATATTTTATATTCACAAGTAATTGAATGATAGTCACATAAGACTTGGAATTATTTTTTCATCAGTTGTAAATATTAACTATACTGGTAATAGCAGTATAAGGGAAATGTGAAAATACGTACTTTCCTACATTGCCGGAATATAAATTACCTCAGGGTCTCTGAAGTTCATTTTTCAATATGAATACCCATTGAACACAGCACCTCTATCTCTAAGAACATTTTTTCACATTTTAAAATAAAGGTTATTCATATAATGTCTAAATATTTAACACAAAATGAAATTAAATATTTATTTCTATTTTAGGAGTAATATGTACTCAAACATTGGCCTGTTTCTACAGAATATATATGACCAAGTTTAAGACGAACTGCATTATTAATTAAGAAGTATTACTTTAAATTTAATTAAAACACTCAATATATTTTGTACACATTTAATTTGGATCTTATTATTCTAATTTTTGTTTTAAAGATACAAACATATAACCATTTCAAGCAGGGTTTTTTAAGTTTTTAAAGTTTTTAAAAACTAGAAGTTGTGGTACATATATACAATGGAATGTTACTCAGCCATAAAAAAGAACAAAATAATGCCATTTGTAGCAGCATGGATGGACCTAGAGATTCTCATACTGGGTGAAGTAAGTCAGACAGAGAAAGACAAATATCATATAATATCGCTCATATGTGGAATTTAACAAAAGGCTACAAATGAACTTATTTACAAAACCGAAATACAGTTACAGATGTAGAAAATAAACTTATGGTTACTGGGGGTAAGGGGGGGGGAGGGATAAGTTGGGAGATTGGGATTGACATATACACACCTCTATATATAAAATAGATAACTAATAAGGACCTACTGTATAGCATAGCGAACTCTACTCAATACTCTGTAATGGCCTATATGGGAAAAGAATCTAAAAAAGAGTGGATATATGTATATGTATAACTGATTCACTTTGCTGCACACCTGAAACAAACACAATGTTATAAATCAATTATATTCCAATAAAATTTCTTTTTAAAGTGTCTTTTACTTAAACCCAAAACATTGAGGTACAGGGACCAACCTTCCACTCTTCAACCTTCAGCCTTGACCTGACTCTTTCCACTTCCTGGTAATGATACCCAAAAAGAATGTGGTGAATAGTCCTAAAACAAAACAAATCAAACAAACAAAATAAAACCACTTTCTGTGTTAAGATAGAATATACATGTAGTCAAATATTACAAAGGTATTTTTTCTTATTAAGACAGAGCTGTAGACTAAATATAAAAAAGTATGATTATGTATATGTGCACACACATATATACACATATACATGTATGTATAACTCTTCCATCTACCTGTTACTTGCTGAGATGGCATTGAAATGTCTCTGAAATAACACCTAGTAAATTGTGTTTTACATATGAATACAAACACAACTTCATTATAGATAAACATGAAGCTATTTGTAAAAATCTTGGTTCAAACCAGAAAATTTCCCAGACTAATCGTTCACTTCATGCCTTTGAATATAAAAAAGAAGATTAAAGTTGAATTATTTTATACTGAAACTGCTACTGTGTTTTTAATGACATGACTTCGTCAGAAACATAAGCCAATTTCAGAGATAAGCAAGAGCTCTTTCCAGGAAATGTGTTAAATATTTAACACAAAAAAATTAAATATTTATTTCTAGTTTCTTGAAACATTTATTTATTTAAGCACACTTGGGTAAACTTATTCAATATACTTTTACTAAAGAAATATTTTCTCTATAGTATAATTTGTAAAGGCAGTAGATTAATGGGTTTTTATTTGGGTAAAGAAATGGCACCTTAACAGTTTTACAACTTTATTATACTTCTACGGTTCAAATGAATGTATTTTAAATTTTAGTACTTAGAATGTGAGTCATTAAAGGGACTGTTTGTTAAAATTTTTGTGACATCTGTTGAATTTGTTTCTTTCTGGTTAGGAACAAGGAAATATATATCTTTTAAATCGTTCTGTTACTCCCATAGGTATTCATTTAAATGCATCTCGTTATAATATTTTTATATTAATTTATGCTGTATTTATATCATTTAATTTAGAGTTTCTTTCAGTAAACTTAAAAAAACACAGGGGTCTTTTTTTTTTTCCACCAAAAAAAGATGGCGGAAGAGTAAGACGCGGAGATCACCTTGATTCCCACAAATACATCAGAAACACATCTACACGTGGAACTGCTCCTACAGAACACCTCCTGAACACTGGCAGAAGACCTCAGACCTCCCAAAGGGCAAGAAACTCCCCACGTACCTGGGGAGGGCAAAAGAAAAAAGAAACAACAGAGACAAAACAATAGGGACGGGACCTGCACCAGTGGGAGGGAGCCGTGAAGGAGGAAAGGTGTCCACACACTAGGAGCCCCTTCACGGGCGGAGACTGCAGGTGGCAGAGGGGGGAGCTTCGGAGCCACGGAGGAGAGCGCAGCCACAGGGGTGCGGAGGGCAAAGCGGAGAGATTCCCGCACAGAGACTCGGCGCCGAGCAGCACTCACCAGCCCGAGAGGCTTGTCTGCTCCCCCGCTGGGGTGGGCGGGGCTGGGAGCTGAGGCTCGGGCTTCAGTCGGATCGCAGGGAGAGGAGTGGGGTTGGTGGCGTGAGCAGAGCCTGAAGGGGTTAGTGCGCCACGGCGAGCCGGGAGGGAGTCCGGGAAAAGTCTGCAGCTGCCGAAGAGGCAAGAGACTTTTTCTTACCTCTTTGTTTCCTGGTGCGCGAGGAGAGGGGATTCAGAGCGCCGCCTAAACGAGCTCCAGAGACCAGTGCGAGCCGCGGCCATCAGCGCGGACCCCAGAGACAGGCATGAGATGCTAAGGCTGCTGTTGCCGCCGCCAAGAAGCCTGTGTGCGAGCCCAGGTCACTCTCCACACCGCCCCTCCCGGGAGCCTGTGCAGCCCGCCACGGCCAGGCTCCCGTGACCCGGGGACAGTTTCCGCGGGAGAACGCACAGCGCGCCTCACGTTACTGCAACGTCACGACGCCTCTGACGCTGCAGGCTCGCCCTGCCTCCTCCGTACCGCTCCCTCCCCGCGCCTGAGTGAGCCAGAGCCCCCGAAGCAGCGGCTCCTTTAACCCCGTCCTGTCTGAGCGAAGAACAGACGCCCTCAGGCGACCTACACGCAGAGGCAGGTCCAAATCCAAAGCTGAACCCCGGGAGCTGTGAGAACTGAGAAGAGAAAGGGAAATCTCTCCCAGCAGCCTGAGGAGCAGCGGATTAAAGCTCCACAATCAACTTGATATGCCTGCATCTGTTGAATACCTGAATAGACAACGAATCATCCCAAATTCAGGAGGTGGACTTTGGGAGCAGGATATATTAATTTTTCCCCTTTTCCCTTTTTTTGTGAGTGTATATGTGTATGCTTGTGGGTGAGATTTTGTCTGTATAGGTTTGCTTTCACCATTAGTCCTAGGGTTAGGTCCGTCCGTTTTTTTGTTTTTTTTTTTTACTTAAATTAAAGAACTTAAAAAAAATAACTAATAACAGTATTAATATTACACCCAAATAAATGAACATTATTTCCTTAATCTCATCAAGTATGATGAGATTAATCAGTGTTCAAATTCCCCTGATTGTCTCATACTTTATTTTCAAAAGTTGTTTAGTTTGAGACAGGATCCAAATAAGTTTTACCTTACTATCGTTCTATTGGTTTATATGTTTTAAGTCTCTTTTAATCTGTAGGTTGCTTCTCAGTCTCTCATATTCTCAATCTCTCTCTCTCTCTCTCTCTCTCTGCCTCTTTCCCTACTACAATTTATTTGTTGAAGAAACTGGATAAGACTTGTCCCATAGCCTGGATTTTATTGCTTCCCTATGGTGTTCCTTTGTTCCCACTATTTCCTGTAAATTGGTGGTAAGTTCTAAAATGCTTGCTCAGGTACAGATTTGACAAAACTATTTTATAGCTGCACTTGTGTATTAAGATCAGGAGTTACATAACGCCTGATATTGTTTGGGCACATTAACTCATTAGCACTTGCCAACAGTAATATTCTAATTCTTTCTGTTTTTTCTTCCATTATTAGGTGGTGTGTGTGTGTGTGTTTGTGTATGTATGGTATATGTGTATAGGTATTATATATTATATAATATACATATTACCATCAGGAGTTACAAAATGTTTGATGATCTCTCCTGTATCGTGTACATGTAATATATACATAGACATACATATATATAGTCTGCTCTTACTGTAATATATTGGAGATTACTCCTAGTAGTATATAAAGTTAAAAAAAAATTTTTCCTAATAAATGCTTTCTTAATAATTTTTTCTTTATTTTCTATTTTTAAAAATTAAAAAAAAAATTTAAAAAGTTTTTTAATATTTTCTATTTTAAAAAATTAAAAAAAATATTCTTAATAAATTATTTTCTTAATAATTTTTTTCTGATTTTTTTATTATAAAAATTAATAAATCTGTTTTTAAAATTAAAAAAAAATTTCTTAATAAATTTATTCTTAATAATTTTTTTCTTATTTTTTATTATAATAGCTTTATTTTATTTTACTTTATCCTCTTTCTTTCTTTCTCTCTATTTTTTCTCCCTTTTATTCTGAGCCGTGAGGATGAAAGGCTCTTGGTGCTCCAGCCAGGCATCAGGGCTGTGCCTCTGAGGTGGGAGAGCCAACTTCAGGACACTGGTCCACAAGAGACCTCCCAGCTCCACGTAATACCAAATGGTGAAAATCTCTCAGAGATCTCCATCTCAACATCAAGACCCAGCTTCACTCAATGACCAGCAAGCTACAGTGCTGGACACCCTATGTCAAACAACTAGCAAGACAGGAACACAGCCACATCCATTAGCAGAGAGGCTGCCTAAAATCATAATAAGGCCACAGATACCCCAAAACACACCACCAGACGTGAACCTCCTCACCAGAAAGACAAGTTCCAACCTCATCCACCAGAACACAGGCACTAGTCCCCACCACCAGGAAGCCTACACAACCCACTGAACCAACCTTAGCCACTGGGGACAGATATCAAAAACAACGGGAACGACGAACCTGCAGCCTGTGAAAAGGAGACCCCAAACACAGTAAGATAAGCAAAATGAGAAGACAGAAAAACACACAGCAGATGAAGGAGCAGGGTCAAAACACACCAGACCTAACAAATGAAGAGGAAATAGGCAGTCTACCTGAAAAAGAATTCAGAATAATGATAGTAAAGATGATCCAAAATCTTGGAAATAGAATAGACAACATGCAAGAAACATTTAACAAGGACGTAGAAGAACTAAAGAGGAACCAAGCAATGATGAAAAACACAATAAATGAAATTTAAAATACTCTAGACGGGATCAATAGCAGAATAACTGAGGCAGAAGAACGGATAAGTGACCTGGAAGATAAAATGGTGGAAATAACGACTGCAGAGCAAGATAAAGAAAAAAGAATGAAAAGAACTGAGGACAGTCTCAGAGACCTCTGGGACAACATTTAACGCACCAACATTCGAATTATAGGGGTCCCAGAAGAAGAAGAGAAAAAGAAAGGGACTGAGAAAATATTTGAAGAGATTATAGTTGAAAATTTCCCCAATATGGGAAAGGAAATAGTTAATCAAGCCCTGGAAGCACAGAGAGTCCCATACAGGATATATCCAAGGAGAAACACGCCAAGACACATATTAATCAAACTGTCAAAAATTAAATATAAAGAAAACATATTAAAAGCAGCAAGGGAAAAACAACAAATATCACACAAGGGAATCCCCATAAGGTTAACAGCTGATCTTTCAGCAGAAACTCTGCAAGCCAGAAGGGAGTGGCAGGATATACTTAAAGTGATGAAGGAGAAAAACCTACAACCAAGGTTACTCTACCCAGCAAGGATCTCATACAGATATGATGGAGAAATTAAAACCTTTACAGACAAGCAAAAGCTGAGAGAGTTCAGCATTACCAAACCAGCTTTACAACAAATGCTAAAGGAACTTCTCTAGGCAAGAAACCCAAGAGAAGGAAAACACCTACAATAACACACCCAAAATATTTAAGAAAAGTGGAATAGGAACATACATATCGATAATTACCTTAAATGTAAATGGATTAAATGCTCCCAACAAAAGACAAACACTGGCTGAATGGATACAAAAACAAGACCCATATATATGCTGTCTACAAGAGACCCACTTCAGACCTAGGGACACATACAGACTGAAAGTGAGGGGATGGAAAAAGATATTCCATGCAAATGGAAATCAAAAGAAAGCTGGAGTAGCAATTCTCATATCAGACAAAATAGACTTTAAAATAAAGACTATTACAAGAGACAAAGAAGGACACTATATAATGATCAAGGGATCGATCCAAGAGGAAGGTATAACAATTGTAAATATTTATGCACCCAACATAGGAGCACCTCAATACATAAGGCAAATACTAACAGCCATAAAAGGGGAAATCGACAGCAACACAATCATAGTAGGGGACTTTAACACCCCACTCTCACCAATGGACAGATCATCCGAAATGAAAATAAATAAGGAAACACAAGCTTTAAATGATACATTAAACAAGATGGACTTAATTGATATTTATAGGACATTCCACCCAAAAACAACAGAATACACATTTTTATCAAGTGTCATGGAACATTCTCCAGGATACATCATATCTTGGGTCACAAATCAAGCCTTGGTAAATTTAAGAAAATTGAAATCGTATCAAGTATCTTTTCCGACCACAACGCTATGAGACTAGATATCAATTACAGGAAAAGGTCTGTAAAAAATACAAACACATGGAGGCTACACAATACACTACTTAATAATGAAGTGATCACTGAAGAAAGCAAAGGGGAAATTAAAAAATACCTACAAACAAATGACAATGGATACAAGACGACCCAAAACCTATGGGATGCAGCAAAAGCAGTTCTAAGAGGGAAGTTTATAGCAATACAAGCCTACCTCAAGTAACAGGAAACATCTCGAATAAACAAGCTAACCTTGCACCTAAAGCAATTAGAGAAAGAAGAACAAAGAAACCCCAAAGCTAGCAGAAGGAAAGAAATCATAAAGATCAGATCAGAAATAAATGAAAAAGAAATGAAGGAAACAATAGCAAAAATCAATGAAACTAAAAGCTGGTTCTTTGAGAAGATAAACAAAATTGATAAACCATTAGCCAGACTCATCAAGAGAAAAAGGGAGAAGACTCAGATCAATAGAATTAGAAATGAAAAAGGAGAAGTAACCACTGACACTGCAGAAATACAAACGGTCATTAGTGATTACTACAAACAACTCTATGCCAATAAAATGGACAACCTGGAAGAAATGGACAGACTCTTAGAAATGCACAACCTGCTGAGACTGAACCAGGAAGAAATAGAAAATATGAACAGACCAATCACAAGCACTGAAATTGAAACTGTGATAAAAAATCTTCCAACAAACAAAAGCCCAGGACCAGATGGCTTCACAGGCGAATTCTATCAAACATTTAGAGAAGAGCTAACACCTATCCTTCTCAAACTCTTCCAAAATATTGCAGAGGGAGGAACACACCCACTCTCATTCTATGAGGCCACCATCACCCTGATACCAAAACCAGACAAAGTTGTCACATAGAAAGAAAACTACAGGCCAATATCACTGATGAACATAGATGCAAAAATCCTCAACAAAATACTAGCAAACAGAATCCAACAGCACATTAAAAGGATCATACACCATGAACAAGTGGGGTTTATTCCAGGAATGCAAGGATTCTTCAATATATGCAAATCAATCAATGTGATACATCATATTAACAAATTGAAGGAGAAAAACCATATGATCTTCTCAATAGATGCAGAGAAAGCTTTCGACAATATTCAACACCCATTTATGATAAAAGCCCTGCAGAAAGTAGGCATAGAGGGAACTTTCCCCAACATAATAAAGGCCATATATGACAAAGCCACAGCCAACATTGTCCTCAATGGTGAAAAACTGAAACCTTTTCCACTAAGATCAGGAACAAGACAGGGTTGCCCACTCTCACCATTATTATTCAACATAGTTTTGGAAGTGTTAGCCACAGCAATCATAGAAGAAAAAGAAATAAAAGGAATCCAAATCGGAAAAGAAGAAGTAAAGCTGTCACTGTTTGCAGATGACATGATACTATACATAGAGAATCCTAAAGATGCTACCAGAAAACTCCTAGAGCTAATCAATGAATTTGGTAAAGTAGCAGGATACAAAATTAATGCACAGAAATCTCTTGCATTCCTATATACTAATGATGAAAAAACTGGAAGTGAAATTACGAAAACACTCCTGTTTACCATTGCAACAAAAAGAATAAAATATCTAGGAATAAACCTACCTAAGGAGACAAAAGACCTGTATGCAGAAAATTATAAGACACTGATGAAAGAAATTAAAGATGATACAAATAGATGGAGAGATATACCATGTTCTTGTATTGGAAGAATCAACATTGTGAAAATGACTATACTACCCAAAGCAATATACAGATTTAATGCAATCCCTATCAAACTACCACTGTCATTTTTCACAGAACTAGAACAAAAATTTTCACAATTTGTATGGCAACACAAAAGACCCCGAATAGCCAAAGCAATCTTGAGAACGAAAAATGGAGCTGGGGGAATCAGGCTCCCTGACTTCAGACTATAGTACAAAGCTAAAGTAATCAAGACAGTTTGGTACTGGCACAAAAACAGAAATATAGATCAATGGAACAGGATAGAAAGCCCAGAGATAAACCCATGCACATATGGTCACCTTATCTTTGATAAAGGAGGCAAGAATGTACAATGGAGAAAAGACAGCCTCTTCAATAAGTGGTGCTGGGAAAATTGGACAGGTACATGTAAAAGTATGAAATTAGAACACTCCCTGACACCCTGCACAAAAATAAACTCAAAATGAATTAAAGTCCTAAGTGTAAGGCCAGACACTCTCAAACTCTTAGAGGAAAACATAGGCAGAACACTCTATGACATAAATCACAACAAGATCCTATTTGACCCAGCTCCTAGAGAAATGGAAATAAAAACACAAATAAACAAATGGGACCTAATGAAACTTAAAAGCTTTTGCACAGCAAAGGAAACCATAAACAAGACAAAAAGACAACCCTCAGAATGGGAGAAAATATTTGCAAATGAAGCAACTGACAAAGGATTAATCTCCAAGATTTACAAGCAGCTCATGCAGCTCAATAACAAAAAAACAAACAACCCAATCCAAAAATGGGCAGAAGACCTAAATAGACATTTCTCCAAAGAAGATATACAGATTGCCAACAGACACATGAAAGAATGCTCAACATCATTAATCGTTAGCGAAATGCAAATCAAAACTACAATGAGGTATCATCTCACACCGGTCAGAATGGCCATCATCAAAAAATCTAGAAACAATAAATGCTGGAGAAGGTGTGGAGGAAAGGGAAGACTCTTGCACTGTTGGTGGGAATGTAAATGGATACAGCCACTATGGAGAACAGTATGGAGGTTCCTTAAAAAACTAAAAATAGAACTACCATACGACCCAGCAATCCCACTACTGGGCATATACCCTGAGACAACCATCATTCAAAAAGAGTCATGTACCAAAATGTTCATTGCAGCTCTATTTACAATAGCCAGGGCATGGAAGCAACCTAAGTGTCCATCATCGGATGAATGGATAAAGAAGATGTGGCACCTATATACAATGGAATATTACTCAGCCATAAAAAGAAATGAAATGGAGGTATTTGTAATGAGGTGGATGGAGTTAGAGTCTGTCACACAGTGTGAAGTAAGTCAGAAAGAGAAAAGCAAATACAGTATGCTAACACATATATATGGAATCTAAGGAAAAAAAAAGGGGTCATGAAGAACCTAGGGGCAAGTCGGGAATAAAGACACAGACCTACTAGAGAATGGACTTGAGGATATGGGGAGGGGGAGGGGTGAGATGTGACAGGGTGAGAGGGTGTCATGGACATATATACACTACCAAATATAAAATAGATAGCCAGTGGGAAGCAGCCACATGGCACAGGGAGATTAGCTCGTTGCTTTGTGACCACCTAGAGGGGTGGGATGGAGAGGGTGGGAGGGAGGGAGATGCAAGAGGGAAGAGATATGGGAACATACGTATATGTATAACTGATTCACTTTGTTATAAAGCAGAAACTAACACACCATTGTAAAGCAACTATACTTCAATAAAGATGTTTAAAAAAAAATAACACGTTGTATGAAGCTGTACTATGAAATGGGCTGTTTGTTTGGCGTTAACATGGTGTTTACTCATTTAAAGAGTAAGGTTTGATGGTTTGTTGTATTGAATAGAGTTTTGCAAATCTTACAGTCCATGGACCTTTGATTCAAAAGCATTTATGCTAACTAGTAAATGTCATAAAAATTGCTGGTTAAAACGCAATTGCTTTAATTGATTTTCCTTTTTTCCCCTCTTAATAAAAACCCATTCCAACTTACTAAATTCAACTTGAAATGAAAAAAAAAAAAAGCAAGACAAGAAAAAACTATGGTCTTTGATTTGAGAAACTTTCTGTGAAGGGCCAGAGGGTAAATAGTTTAGACATTGTGGGCCAGACAGCCTCTGTCACAACTACTCAACTCTGCCACCTTCCAACTGAAGCAGCCATGAATCATACTTTAAGGAATGGGTAGCCGTATTTCAATAAATTTTTACTTACAAAAACAGGTAACTGACCAGATTTGGCCTGCCCCTAGTTTGCCAGCCCTTTCTCTAGAAAAAGTGTTTTCCCCAAAACGGTACTGTCAACATCCCCTGAGAACTTCCTAGAAATGTAAATTATCAGACCCTTCACCGTACCTACAAAAATCAGCATTTTGGAATATGGGTTCCAGTAACCTGTGATGTAACATGCCCTCCATATTCAGAATAGCTTGTTGAAATCCAGATTCCTAGGTCCCACTCAGGGAGATTCTAATTCATCAAGTCTGGGATGGGACTGGAAATTGCATTTCTAGCAACCTCAATGGGGCAGGTTCTACAACCACACTTTGAGCAGCACATTCCAGAAAACACTGAGCTTGTGTCATGTGTCTTCCTGCCCTAAATAACTCTTATATCGTTTATATTTTTAACTGAAAATAATCTCATTCATGCAATCATTATTTCCTACAAACAGAAATACATACAAATGCATACAAATGTAAAAATATATATTTTTTGAGAAACTGCCATGTGCTAGTGCATTATTAAGGCTACCATGTTGAATAAAAAAGACATCAACTTGTGTTATTACTACAGAAATTTTGAGTAAAACAATTCAGTTTAAAGGACAGACACTTTTACAACACATATGATTTATCAAATAACGATTGAGCTTAACTTGCAATATTGTTAGTTTCTGTGCTAAATATTGGCTATGACAAAGTTAAGTAAGTGAAAATTACTAGCACTCAAGGAACTTACAAACTCGCAAAAGGGTAAAAAATTCAACAGACATTTTTTCTACAATGTATAGGTTATCACATTTAAGTTGGCGCCTAAGTGATGTGAACAGTAGTTAACTAGCTAGAACAAGGACTCCAAACAGAGGGAAGACTATCCAAAAATTTGAGAGTAAAAATTAAACAGTGAATATGAAGGGGACTGAAGTATTTCAGTAGAGTCTGGGCATAGATAATGGTATGGGAGTGGAAAACATAAGATTTAATATGCAAAATGGTCATATTTTGAGGTCTTGTACATTTTGAGATTGGGGACAATGGTGATCCCCAAATTGAAACCCAATGAAGGATGTTATTAGGGAAGTCACTTAGTAGGATCTGCATTACAGAGAGAGCTCACTGGTGAAATGTGGAGAATTAATAGGAGGAGACAAGACTCCATTGGAAAATAAGATTGCTTAAATCAAAATTGTACAAACAATAAATGCTGGAGAGGGTTTGGAGTAAAGGGAACCCTCTTACACTGTTGGTGGGAATGTAAATTGGTACAACCATTATGGAGAACAGTATGGAGGTTCCATAAAAAGCTAAAAATAAAGCTAACATATGATCCAGCAATCCCACTCCTGGGCATATATCCAGAGAAAAACATGGTTCAAAAGGATACATGCACCCCTATGTTCATTGCAGCACTGTTTACAGTAGCCAAGACATGGAGCAACCTTAGTGTCCATGGACAGATGAATGGATAAGGAAGATGTGGTACATATATACAATGGAACATTACTCAGCCATTGAAAAGAATAAAATAATACCATTTCAGCAATATGGATGGACCTAGAGATTGTCATACTAAGTGAAGTAAGTCAGGCAAAGACAAATATCATATGATATCCCTTATATGTGGAATCTAAAAAAAAAATGATACAAATTAACTCACAAAACAGAAACAGACTCACAGACTTAGAGAATGAATTTATGGTTATGGGGTGGGGGGTGGGGAAGGCTGGGGGAAGGGATAGATTGGGATTAAAAAAAAATTGTAGCCGAGGAGAAAGAGAAGCTGATGATTTGGGTACACATAATTGAGTACACATAATAGCCAGTTTGGGGCAATAAACTGGATATATGGCGTAGCATGAGGCAGCGGTGAAGGATGACATTCAGATTTCTGGCTTCTTGCCATGGCTATTGTCTTCCGATGATTCAGAACCCAACTCAAATGCCACCTCCTAGGTGTGGCTTTCCCTGACCATCCTGTTTACTTGTACCTATCACAGGTATACTCCAACAGGGTAGTCTATCATCATAATGCTTAGTTCAAAATGAAGTAATTATTTGTGCGAATTTTTTAACTTGATTTTTTTCTGCTCCTCTCCCATCTAGCTCATCTAGCTCCCATTTAAGCTCATGAGACTTGGGAACTATTCTTTCTCTATAGCATAATGCCTAGAGAACTGAATGTCAGGTCAAAATACATGTGATGAATAATGGATGAATAAGTAATGCCACTTAGACAGCTGGGTGAATGGTGGTATAAAGGACTGAAATAATTATTACAAAATAAAAACCATGTTTTGTGGCATGGGAGTCATGATGAGTTTGAATTGCCTGTGGACCTCCGGAAGGAGATTTCTGGGAGGCATTTAAATATGTTGATACTGTAGATCTTAACAGTCATCACTGATGACTGAAGTCATGAAATAAGATAGGATCTTTAACGGAAGAATATATGCAGGGAGAAAAAGACTAAAAATGGTACCCAGGGAAAAAAGTGACACAAAATGAATAAAGGAAGAAGAAATATATGAAAGGATTGAAAATGGAATTGCTAAAGAAGTAAAATAAAATCTGATGGATCATGCGATTAGAAATTTATTTACAAAGTTTTTTTCCATAAAAATAAATGACTAAACAATGTGAAATTATTAAGAGATATGAAAAATGAGAATTGATAATGTTCAGTGCATTTGATAATTAACCTCATGATTTCAGTTAGGCAAAATTAATGTTATCACTTAAAAGATAAGGAAAGTTGGAATCAATGTGGCTGAAAGATTTGTTTAATTTTTACAAATAGTAAGATGTGGAGCCAGAATCCATGTCTAAAGATTTTGTTTGGTTCACAATTTATGAACAGATTTTAAACTTGTCACACAAGGTTTTGTTATCTATTGAGGTCATGTAAAATGCTTCATGGTTTTAAGGACTTACATCATGAAATATATTAATAGATTTATTAATACTGTGCCATTCATGTATTTTTGAAATGTATATTATTAAGTAACTGTGGCAGAATCTACCAACTAGTCCCCAGTACTCCTTTTTTTTTCTACTGAGTGGAGTTTGCAAACTACTGCCTGGTGGCCAAATCCAGTCCCACCACCTGTTTGTGTGGCTGCTGCATTTTAAGTGGTTGAAAAAGAATAAAAGATGAATAATATTTTGTAACATGAAACTTATATGAAGTTAAAATTTCATGGTTCATAAATTAAATCTTACTGAAGCACAGAGACTCTCATTCATTTGCATGTTATTTCTGACTGCTTTTGTGCAACAGCACAGTTGAGTAGTTGTGACAGCTCAAATGGTCCCCAAAACTTCAAATTTATTCTCAGTGCTTTTACATGTAATGTTTGCGATCCTCTATCTAGAGTAATAGAAGATTTAGATGCATGTCCTTTCAGCTAAGGAATAAATTTCCCAGGCTCCTGTGAGTGCAATGTGACCAGTGACAGGACCACTGATGGAGAAGCAGACATTGCGTGTGCAATTTTCAGCCCACGCCCTGGAAGCAGAGAATGATGCCCTCCCTCCCCTCTCTTCCCATTGGCTGGTATGACTTTTACATGATAACAAAATAAATTTTTATTTTGTTTAAGCCATTGTTATTTTGGCCCTGGTTGTAGCAGTCAAAACCATATCCTGACCAATACAGTGGTCATGCATTCACATTTTTATATATCATAATACTTGTGGTTTAAATTGTAAGGATTTTGGATTAGATTTTATCAAACAACAATTTATTTCTAGGACTTTGGCAACAAAGCATTGATTTATTTCTGTATAAATAGACAGTGCATATTGATAAAGCAAAACATGTGTTTAAGGAACATGGAAAAATAATTCACAATGACGAAGTTTAATGGTAGTTTTTAATTGAAAAAAGTGGTCAATTTATCTAGTAATCCATAAATTAAAATGAAAGTAACGGTAAGATTTCATTTTAGCCATAAACACTCTTCTGATGTTTTCTTTGCTGTGGAGAGTATTAATTCATGCTCTTGGCTTCTCTCTACCTCTTTGTTCATCTTCCCACTTTAAGGGTTGATATACGTGTCTGGTTGTTACTGAGTCCAAGCTCATACTACTAGCCACATGACAGTCCAATAAATCAAGAAAGGAGGTGTTGGGACAAGGAATAGAGACTTTTTTTGGAAACCCAGCAGACTGAAAACGTGGCAGACTAATGTCCTAAAGAACCATTTTGCCCAGGTTTGGATGCTAGTTTCTCGTATAGAACAAAGAGGGAGAGGTGAGCAGGTAAAGCGAAAAAGGCCATAAGTTGTTATGAATATTTCCTGGTTCCAGACAGACTCTGGAGGGGATGTGTTAATTTCTCCCTTCAGGCAGCCATTCACAGGTGGGCGTGGTCAGGATGTTTCCTGGGAGCTAAACACAAGTATTTTAGCTTAACACTCAGGCATGGGAGGCAGGGTTCCCAGAGATGGGCCACTGTGGACGCTTTAAACTATAGGCAACATCCCTTTAGTGATTAACTTGTAGCAAAAGCAATAGAACATAAAGGTTAAAGTAAAAGAAACAGATCCAATGTGGAGTCAGATTTGTTAGTCCCTATTACATGATTGGTAAGAAACTTGGCTTGAATGAATCAGCCCACTCTCCTTATTTTTTCTTGGGAGGGAGGGAGGGAGGGAGGGAGGGAGCTACTTCACAAGTTTTCCTCTAAGAAATGTATATTTAGGGGAAGGCCCTGCCTGATGGATGTGTGTGTACGGGAGTGGGAGGGAATGATTGGGAAGTGAATTCAAGGGAGACTGGCCTTTGAGTTTGAGAAATAGGCAAGGAGTAAATTGTCAGGGAAAAAGATACATTTGGACTGATTGAGTTTCTTATGCAGGCATGTCAAGCAGCTGTGGTTTCTGGACTTTTGTGAGTGGGCCTGGCATTTTGAAATCAGCAGTTTGCAGAAATTTATATTGCGTTATGAGGCTGACTTTTAAGTTGTACTACAGCCTGAGCGGGAAGCTTTATGCTATAGGCCAAGTGGTGTTACAACCTGAGCAGGTGACTGTAGCTTATACTGAATTTTTTTCCAAAATGAGTAGGTCTTTCTATATCAGGAGTAACCTTACCTCAGCAGGAATCAATGAAGCAAAGTTTCAAATATGACAAACGGGAAGTTCAAATATTGCTTTTTTAGTCATAAGGAGTCAGAAAAACATATGCTACTTTAAACTGAGTTCAGATGTGCTGCGCAGCAATGGTGAGGTCCCAGCTTTAAATTAGAGATTCTGGTCTACATAGGCAGCACTGGATTCGTTTTTCTGACTTCAATTTTCATTCAGGGTCAAGGCAGTAGCATGGGTGTATTACCTAATGTAAGTTCATGTGCCAGACGCACATTGAGGCCAAACAAACTGAAATGTTGGAGTTTGGAACCAAGAAAGGTTTATTGCAGGTCAAGCAAGGAGAATGGGTGACTCATGACCCCCAAAACCCTGAACTCCACAAAGGGCTTCATCAAAGCATTTTTAAAGGCAAAGTGAGGGAAGGGTGTAGTTGGTTGTTTCAGACTTCTTGGTGCAGGAATCCTTTGTTATTGCAGCCGTCCACGTAGGTCAGTCACCGTGTTCCTGTTAACCACCAACAAGACAAATGTTATTCTCTGTTCTGCGACTTTTTATCTCTATATGTATGGAAAAGCATTATACCCTTAAAGGTTAGAGCCTTGAAAACGGGCTATCCTGTATATTTCAGGATACAGGCAACATCCTTAACTCGAAGCAAAAGCAGTAGAATACAAAGGTTAAAGTAAAAGAAACAGATCTAATATGAAGTCAGATTTGTCCTTACCTCTTACAGGTGGAGGAGAGAGAGAGGTGTGACATCATATAATGTATATGTAAGCATATGAGCCCCCACCTAGAAGGGTCTCAAGTTGGCTCTAGCTTACTACTGACATATGAAGGATGAATCATTTTTTATCAGATTCGTTAGACGTAAGGAATTCTGTACCAAGTGGCAACACACACAGTCACTGTGACTCAGTTCAAATTTATTTCCCAAAATAGTTTAGATTCCGTGTAATTGAATCCCATCCAAGTTCTGTTTACTAATCCAGGCTTACCAGAAACACTAGGTTTAGGGGTAATGAATATTAATATGTTTTGAATATGCTGGAAGGAAAAGAAATATACCTGAAATAAGATATGTCGAATGGAACTACCATAGCTACAGATCTCTAGATTTTGCATGCAGGCAACACTGTTTCAATCTCTCATAAAAGAGAAGAAATATGCATGGCTTGATATTCCCCAGTGTACGGTAAATAAATTATTGCAAAATTAACCTTTTGCAGGAGGATATTTCACAAATGAGCTTGAGTTTACAGGTTTTAGATTGCTGTCAACTGGTATTGATTGTGATTCTGGGGAAGCAGAAACTAGGATTTTTCTTTCCTACCCTCCATCCTGCAGATACTGCTTTGTTTTTAATATGGTCCTGCAGCAATATTAGAAACTATGTTCTAGGGGCTTCCCTGGTGGTCCAGTGGTTAAGACTCTGTGCTTCCATAGCAGGGGGCATGGGTTCAATCCCTGGTGGGGGAACTAAGATCCCACATGATGCACAGCACGGCCAAAGAAAATAAATAATAAAGGATAAAATAAAAAGCCAATTATATTAAAAAGAAAAAAGGAAACTGTGTTCTAGGATCATCATTCTCACAGCTCTGGTGGCAGGAATGGGGTGATTCTAAACTTGGTAGCTGGAGATATGCAAATATGATAATCTTTTGTGTCCTATTAACTTTGTGTACTCTATGAAAGTGAGGTTCACAAGAGCTTTGGAATTATATTTATATCATATATGAGGCCCTGATGGGCTTTGTATTTATCCAGTGAGAGATAGCCCAGGTTATTCTTCCTGAAAGAAATTCCAGCCCGATCTTGGCATCTGGCTGAGACTAAGCACAATAAAAATACAATAATAATAGCAAATCCTCATTTTTTTGGACTTTTAACTTACCGGTGAATAAATCAATTTTGGATTTTAATTTTTCAATTTTGACATTATTTACTCTAATTTTAAGAGGTTTTAATAATTGTGTTTTCATTTATTATAGACTTTTCTTAATGGGAGGGATTCTTCTTAATTAGGGATGTTTTGATACTTTCAGCACTACTGTTAGAAAACCTTTATATGTCTTGTAATTAGAATATTCTTATGCCATTTAATGACAGTACAAGACTTCTTATTGACAATGATGAAAAAGCTGGACCCAGTATGGAAAGGGGAATAAAATATAGAGTAAATATATGGACTTGATAGAAGATGCCTTTGAGATAGATTTAATTAATGCACTGCTCTGTCATAAGTCACTTTCTTGTGGGCTGAAGAGAGGCAGTAGCAGTTATGGAGAAATTGGTCTTGTGAGGGTAAAAATATAATTGTGTCCGTGGCTGGTCTAGTCCCTTGAAATAGAGAGCCACACCCTTAGTTGGCTGTAGTCTTAAGACCAGTGGGGTTAAGAGAACAGGAATAGGAAAATATTAGGAAACAAACATTCTTCAACTCTTGATTGTGTTTTGTATGTGAAGAGACATCTAATAATGTTACACTCTTGGAATATCTCCGCTGCCTCACTTACTCTCTACCTGGGAAAAATGCAGCTACTGATATAATTAACACATTTGGGAAACAAACCTTTGTGTGTGTTTCAGGCTCCAGAAGGACAGAATTATCTTTCACCTGAGAGTCAGCTGCACGGAGGAAATACAAGTTCTCTTCTGCTTCTTGTTTTCTTTTGTTGGTTTCTACAAGACGTGTCCCTTCCATTGGAAAAATAACTATTAAGTATCACAACACATGGAAGACAAAACCACGTGTGGGGACAAAGCATTTGCTTTAGAAAAAGTCAAGGTTTTAAATGTCAATGTCTCTTTGGGGATTTGACTTGTAACACTACTTCAAAGGTGACACCAAGGACAACCATCAAAGGGAAGGATGGTTGGGCATGAATTGACTCTAATGATCGGTTCATTCATGATTTTTATGTTGGTACAACTGTAGTAATCTTGCTTTAAATCTTCATCAATAGATATCTGTCTAATCTTTCTTTTTCCAGCTTTATTGAGATTTAATGGACATAAAATTGTGTAAGTTTACGGTATATCACGTAATGATTTGATAGATGTATACATTGCAAAACAATTACCACTATAAGGTTTGTTAATACATCCATACCTATCTAATATTTCTTAAGATTAGTTATTGATAGGAATATTTTGATGGAAATTTTACATCACTAGAATTGACTGTCAGTATGGCAATTGTTTGGGTTTTTCCAGAGTTGGCATGGTGATAAGATTCACTATGTAACTGTTTTTCTATTTTTGAGTAAGATATGCACCCTGGTGCATTATTCAGTTCTACATGAGAGAAAAGGACAACCTAATGATGTCTTTGTTAAAGGGAGAACTAGGACAAAGAGAGAGATATTTGAAAGTATGTTAAAAGACGTGTTTCCATGAATAGTATGAAATATGACCCTCTCTTCCATCTTATTTGAAACTCTTGGTACCATTATTCACCAGAATACTGGAGCCCTGGATTTGTGTTTTCAAGGCATGTGGTTAAGTGAAAGAACAGACATCATGGTAAATGTGGGTGTAAAATCAAGTACTCCCCAAAAGGAAACACTCATATTAATATATGAAAATGCTCGTGCAACATCTTAATTATTTTATCTTTAAACTTAATGTTCTTTACCTTATCCAATAGGAAAAAGAAAATTAAAAATTCAAAAAATGGCACATTTTTTACATGCTATGTATTGGAGGTAGCATAAAGGTGTTCCTAAGAAATGAGAATTTTTGGTGCATATTACATGATTAATGAGAGAAGATATATACAGATATATTTAATATCCCAGATAACAAATGTCCAAATAAATAAAATGGCAGTTTAAAATAGGAAACATCACTTCTGCCTTGAGAGTAGAATGACGCCAAGAACTAAAAAATATTTCATGGATGAGATAGAGCTTGAGAAATGAGCATACTTTTAGGATATTCATTATCTATATATATGGCATTTCATACTAAAAGAACCAAGGAAGAGAGCCTGCCTAAGCAAACTTTTAAAATATGTTGCAGACGGGTTCACATTTCAGAGAAAAAGATACATCTAGAAGGTAAATCGCAAAACATAAAATGAAAACCCTTGGGTTCCAGCTGAAGAATGTTGATTTCACTAGGAAAGCAACAGAGAAGCATTAGTCATTTCATTGCAGATTTTTTTTCTTTTTTCTTTTATTTTATCATTGGGCCAATTTTATTTTTGATTGTATTTTTATTTTTGGCTTATTTTGCTACGATCATAAACATTGAAGTTGGATATTGGATGATTAAGTGACAAGCCACCAAAAAAAAAAAAAAAACACACAAAAAACAAAAAAAAGCAACCAATTACATGTACTGAAATTATCATTTTAATATACAATATGCCTGAAATGAAAGGCTGACAATATGAAAGCTAACAAGAGGAAATGAGAGAGATTTAAATTTCTATATAGATTATTTTTATTTAATAATTTTTATCTATCCTATTTATTTAAAATGTTTGTAAACATTTTAAATCACTTTTAATCATATATATATTTTTTAATTACACATGAAAGCACTGTAAGAAATTTGGCATACAACTTCTTCCATTCAAAAATTTGAAATGAATCTGCTATCTCAATTATAAAAAAAATATGTTTGAGAAGAGAACAACATTTCATGGTATATATTAAATGAGAGAGGCAAAATCTAGTATTTATTTTTATGAACCATGTAGAAAGGGAAAAATAAAAACACTAATGAGTTCTTTTTGGACTCAGTTTAAAATAACATGTTTGTAAAAATATTTTGAATCTTGAAGATATTTTGAAAGGTTTACACTGTTATATCAGTCACTCATAAGCATGGATGTGGATAAATGATTTATTCCCCCAAAATATTTCACGATGTATTTAGTATTTCTAATAGTAGTCTATGTTCACTCAGAGGGAGTCCCTATCAGAAGTCAATACAAAGTTTGTCTGCAGGTAAATATGTATCTAAAGATCAACTTACTTTTCATATTGTTAACCTGGAAATTCCCATTTTAACTGTAGTGCTTACTTATATTGTCTAAGCTTTTTCTGATGTCCATAGTTTTCATTTTTTTCCCCCCAGGTAAAAGAAAGAAAATTATGTGAATTTCAAATTCTTGGCATAATTGAAATACCAAAAGCCTCTTGATCTATTAAAAACTTCTTATACTTAAATAGTCTTCTGTAAGCATAAAATTGTTCAATTGTAACAGAATTAAAAAAAAACTATCATGCCTCTATTTCATTTTGACACATATATATGTACATATATATGTATAAATTATATATATACATAAATTCATATATGTATATGAATTAATGTACATTCTTTCTGGTGGCATAGTCTGGAGACAACCACAGAAAGGGCACGACAAAAGAAGGGGAAGAAGAAGAAGTCATCAGCATTTGACCTCAGGTGACTGAACAAGGGAATGTATTTGGTGCCTGGCACATTTTTGCATCCTTCAGTGACACTTCTGTCTATGTCACAGATCTCTCTGGCAAGGAAACAGTCTGCTGTGTAACTGCGGGGATGAAGTTGAAGCTGACCTAGAAGAATTGTCACCGTACGCCATCACGTTGCCCACCCGGCATGTGGCCCAGAGATGCAAGGAACCGGATATCAGTACCCTACACACCAAACTCCAGATCCCAGGAGGAAACAGGACCAAGACCCCTAGCCCCGGGGCTCACATGGATTCAGGATGTCACTGATGTTCAATAACGCCTGCAGGAAGGGAGTTGCCATAGTAGCTGACCCTGAACAGGACTGCTCAAATTATTGTTTTCTGTTAATAAATTTTCTTCTTATAAGCCAAAAAAATATGTTAACTCTAAAGAGTAAATACATCTGAATCAAGGAAATGTTATTAGTAAATAAACATACCTCGGTAATACTATTTTTAAAAATATATATATGGTCCTTTTCTTTTACACTTTATTTTTCATGACATAATCACAGCCAACCTGAGAAATCCAGCTGCCACAAAATCCTATGGAGGCTGTAATTAAGGTTTTTATAGAAAAAATAATAGAGATATTATATAAGTATTTGATATTAAGCCTCTGGTGTTCCAAAAATGACTGCCTTCACAACACTGTAGGAGTTTAGCCAGCTTTAATAAGAGGTGACATGAAATCTCTATCACATGAAAACCAAATCAGAGGATTATAAGGTTTCTCCATCATATTGGAAAATATCTTCTCAATCTATGACGGTTGGACCATCCATTTTTCTACCTCGGAAAGAAGGGTTGTATGATTTAAAGGATGCAGAACTCCTGAATCTAAGCCTTTTTTGACTCACAAAGCGAGGGCATCATGGAAGGGTGAGAACCCACTTTCTGTAGTGTTGGTTTTCCTTCTACCCATTTTCCACAGGCTTGGGGAGAAGAGGAGATAGAAATCTAGAGGGAGGAATTCAGGAGGCTGGAATATCATTGAAACTAATGCCATAAACTCCTAAGTATGTTAAGGGGAGGTCTACATCTTCTCCAAGAAGTCACAGGTTCACTTCCAGCATGAACATGGTGGTTCCAATGTGTCATCAGCAGGTGGGCCCTACACAGGTGATACTGTCTGGACTTATGTTTCCATGGCATTTGCATGGTGTACACAGAACCCTTGGTGAGAGAACAAAGATGCACAGAGAACATTAATAGACCAGCATAGGTCTGGGCCAGAAGGAAAAAACTTCAGAGATTGATTTCCACCTGTCAACTATAAGAAGCCAGATGGAGTACTCACACCACAGATGGTAAAATTTCAAGGAACAAGGCAATCAAATGCTTCACAGAAGATATCTATGGCTCATTGAAGATGAACAGGGTGTTTCTCAGTTGAAAACACTTTCAGTGCAGCGTCCATCTTGGAAAAGAGAGAGTATTTGTAAAAACTTAACAAGATCCTGGAAAGACTAAATCATCTCAAAGTTTGGTTCCATGTTTTGAAATAATAGTAAGAATTTATCTACTTTATGGGGTATTATGTGTGAGATCCTTGAAGAGTGTAAACATCCTAGATACTTGTCATGTCCACCTCTATGAGAAAGCCATCATAACTGAATACAGATCATGATTTTTCTGGCAAAGTAACTAAAGCGACTCTAGCTTGAGTCTTCAGAGTTCAGGTTAATAATAGTCAGAATACGTTTATTTTTGGTTCCACGATCACAGAAACCTTGTCTTTCATGCCCACCTCCCACACCACCATATCCCTTCCCCCCCTAACAAAGCCTGGCACAGAGTGAGTATGAAATAAATGTCTGCTGTATTAATGAAATCCAGTCTCAATGATTGGCTACCATTCCTTTCAGATATCAATGTGAATAAATAATAGTTCCTCTTCCTTTCTATGCCTGAAAACACTGATTACGGCCTCTCTCACAATTGGGAAATAACAGTTTCCAACTAGATGTCCATGGAGCATCTTTTTCATTGAGTACTATTTCGTTCTCTTGTGACATGTATTGATATATTGCCAACATTGGTCACACAGAGCCATAAACTCATGAGAACACTAAGTCCTTCGATCTGTGACTACATTTGTGTTACATCTTCTGGAACCCAGGCAATGCGCCATCATCAATCAGAAACTTGTCCAAATCTTAGGCTATGGATGAGTTTGGTGGCACTAATATATTCAAAGCCTTTTAGGAGGAGCAATTATTCATTTCTGGAAGGAGGGGACAGTGAAAACAAGCTTCAAAGATAAGAAGGTGTTTAAGCCTAAAGGACACCACAGAAGAGAGAATGTAGTATGAGAAAAGGTGAAATACATCCAAATCTATTTAGAAGGTGTTGGGGAAATGCAGTAGGTTATTTGGCTAAAAACCCTCTGCAACATTAAATGTCATGCTAAACTTTTGGCTCATTATATTCTGTCATACATATTTTGTAAGAAAAAATCATCTCTTTAAAGGAGAGTAGAAAAACACAATATTTTATTTTTTATTATTATGCATTTTTTTAATCTCAGTCACTTATATACAAAATTAAGGGAACTTTACCTGTTAGCTGAGACTATAATTGATATTTAAGTTTATTCACTCTATTTTTTCCATTAAGGTTAGAGTAGACTGGGATGTCATCTTATTCTTTTTTTAATTCAACATACAATGGTTTTTATAAATATTAAATTCTGAACAAAATATAATGACACATTAATGTTCTTAAACCATTAGTGAAAATCTCATTTAAAAGCATATGCAATTATACTGTAGTGCTGAACATTTCTTTTACTCCAGCAAGAAAATCAGAAAATTGTATAAAAATTTCTATTCATGTTACCTAATTGTCTCCCTGACACTCCACTTTAAAATAAAAGCTTACATCACAGAACTTATTTTGATGGCATAACTCAAGTATTTATCTTTTGGTTGGAAGTGTGAGCTTTAAAACACAACCTAATTTTTTCCCTCAGTTTTTCACCTTGCCTTTACTATACCATTTTGTCACAAAAGGGTACATTTGGACCATAGGTAAGGAATAATTTCAACTTAAGAAATATATTCTTTTCCAGTTTTACTGAGATGTAATTGACATACAGCTCTGTATAAATTTAAGAGGAACATTTATATTTTAAGTTGTATTTTACCAGTAGAGTTTAGGTCAGACTGTAAAAGCAGAATAAAGGTATAATTGACTCTAATGTATATGTTTAGGTGATGAACATTTTCCATTTCTCAATAAGAACAATCTTAGAGGTAAACAGGAGGGTAGAAACAGTATAATTTAAATGATAACTCACTCATTTGTAAATATTTCCACTTTTATTTGTTTTTTCTAATTTACTTTTTTTATTTTTCTTGAGAGAACACTTTTAGTAGACAATGAAAAAACAGCAGGGAAGAAAATTTTGATACTATCATTACACATAAGGGTTTTCTCATTATAGAAGTTCTCTAACTATTATCAGTGTTAAAATGCCTTTCATTATGTATGTGTCTTTGAAAATTATATTAATAATTTGTTGAGGATCTAAAGCTTCATTTGGGACTGTACACAGTGGAATGGATAATTAGTTGGTGACCCAGAAGAGGCTTTTTGTCTTGATGGAAATGGAGCAATTTAGTCCAAGGAAGTGTATCAAAATTAGAATCCATTATATAACATTCTAGGAATTTTTAAAAAGGAGAGAGGCACTGTTAAGCCACAGCAGGAAATAAAATGTGTCTTCTTCAAATTAGAGAAAGGTGTCATTTTTAGTCATATGGCATTATGCTAAATATATGCAGTTAAATTTAAACTAACCTAGCGTGATGGCTTGAAAGAAATAAAACCCATGATTATCTGAATTGATAGAGGACATAATAAAGTTCATCAAAGATACAAACAGAACTAATTAGAAGCATTTCTTTTTATTCTGTCATTTATACTTACATAAATGAATTACTGAAAAAAAACTTGTGAAAAGCCAGAATCTCTGCAAATTAATGCTTTCTCTTTTCCAATTCTTGAATCAAATCTACCTTATTTAGTTTACAAAATAAGTAGTTTACATCTGTAATGTACTAAAACCATATTATGGGCTTATTCCTTTTTTCTTTTTTTTGTTTTTACTCTGTCGCTGAAAACACAAAATGTGTGAAATACCTTTTTGTGAGAGAATAACTTTTGAAGTTATACAGGCTCAACATCTTCTTTAGATAAACAGGCAGCTCTGTGACAATGCACCTGATTGCATGCTTCACCATTAACACATGTATAATCCTTCCTCAGCACAGCTGATGACAGTGCCATTCTTCAGACTTCTGAGGCCACAGCTATTGGAAGTCATCTTGACTTCTTTCTTTTTCTCACTCTCTCCTCCCCAAACCCCACCCCTGCTGCCCACATTCATTAGAATATCTTCTTGTTTCTACTTTAAAAATATATACAGAATTCAATTACTTCTCCCACTTTAATGAGCTGCTCTCACCTCTCAGATTAAAATGATGTAATCTTAAATGGTCTCCCTGATTCTCTCCTTGCTCTGTTACAGTATATTTTCCACACAGAGGTCAGATTGTTCAGTGACTTCATGCCTCTCTTGTGGTTAAAACACTGCAATGGCCCCGTTTCTCTCCTAATGAACTTCAGGGTTCCTCCTATGACCTACAAGGTATTCCATGATTGCCAACTCCCCTCCCCCATAGGTACACACACTTCCGCTGTTCTCCATGCATTATAAAGTTCATTTTAAATTTGTATGTTTCAGACAGCAGGATTTTTAAAATATAAAACAAAAGTGAATAGAACTAAAAGGAAAAAAAAAAAATCTCCAATCAAAATTGGGCATTTTAACACACCTTTCTCACTACCTGGTAAAGGAAGCAGACAAAGAAAAAGTCGGTAACAATATAAAAAATTTGAACGAGACATTTAATCAATTTGACCTAATTGACATATAGAGAACATTACACCCAACTGCTGCAAAAGACATATTCTTTTCAAGTACACAGGGAATGTTTCATCAAAGAGACCAGATGTTAGGGCATAAAACAAGTCACAACATATTTGAAAACAACAAATATAAAGAATTATGTCCCATTATTATAGTGGAATTAATGTAGGAATAAATACCAGAGAGATAACTAGGAAATTCTCAAATATTTTCAAATTAAACAGCACACTAAAACTCAGAGGGGTCAAAAAGGAATACAATAAAATTAAACAATATTTTGCATTGAACAGTAATAAAAATATGCCACATCTTAAATCTTGGGATACAGCTACAGCAGTGCTTATAGCTCTAAATGCATTTGTTAGAAAGGAAGAAATGCTAAAAATCATGACCAAAACTTAGATCTCAAGAAGCTAAAAATAGACAATCAAAAACAAAGAAAATAGAGGAAAGAAGACAATATGTGAAGTAGGAGATATACAAAATAATATTTACTCAAGCTTTGTTGATGGTAACAAACATGAACCAAACAAAATGTTCATTAACAGTAGAATAGATAAATAAGCTCTGTAATGTTCATACAATGGGATACTAAGTCACAGTGAAACAAATGTGCCACACAGCACAGTGAATTAATCTCAATATACAATGTGAAGAGAAATAATCTAACATTAAAAAACAAAGTTCAAGATCTTTTTATGTTTAGGGATATATGTATGGGTAGTAAAAACTATAAAGAAATGCATACTTCTGTTTAGTGGAATATGTTTGACTCTCACATACCTTGTCTACCAGCCAAATGAAGACACCATTGTCATTGGAAGACACCAAGACTTCAGAGGATGACACACTGTACCTGTCATCAGGTACAGATGGGTTTTCTTGGTTTCTGGAACACTCTATGGCACAGATATGGGGGTTATTGAGTACAGCAGTTTGCTTGTTTTAACTTATTTAGGAAGGAACTGAGGGATGATAATCTCATGAACAAACTGTGTGAACAAGATAGCATCGAAAGAAAAACCACAAGGAGTCAGCAAGTCTGCACAACAGTGGGGGATGGCAATGAATCTGACCCCCCATCTAAATGATTAGTTGGGATTACTTCCCCCTTTTCTCTTTAATAACTGTCATGGCCAAGCAGAATCTTCAGAATTGGTTCTGGGACATGAGTCCACCTTCCCCCCAGGGTGCCAGACTCCTGAATATAGCAACCTTTCTGTTCCTACCAGCACTTGGCCTCAAGCATAGCTTTCAAGGGGTGAGTAGCTGAACACTGAGTTCAGTAAGAGTTTGGATGTGAAAGTGTTAGATAAGAACATGGAAATAGTATAATTAGATCACTGCAGGTAGAACATGACATTATTTTTTGTAAAAAAAAAAAAAACAGACAAAACATTAAAGGAAAATCACAGTAAAGCATTTTGTATAAAACAGCTTCATTCATTTTTAATAATCTACTCCTGTAGTCTCTTTGAAAATTAATATAAAAATATTAAAAGTTCTTGAAATATTCAAGGAAAACTGCAGTTTTTGAGAATTAAAACTGTGATTTCTACTCTTTTGCCTTAGAGAAGTCAATGTTTTTGTTTTTGTTGTTTTTGATATCTGTCTTCTATTTTCTTCTTATTGGAAAACTGAATGGACCATTATATCATTTGGTTTTCATTTGATATGAAAACAACATTTATATATTTTCTACTTTTGTTCTTTCTTTGCTATCCAGGGAAAACATAGTATACTTGTAACCAGACATATCATGAGTATAAGTACAAGTATTTGTGATGAAATCATATCCCAGTAATAGTTCTGCACTGTTTTATCTCGAGATAGATTTTATCTTCAACCTCAGATTTCTAATGTATTTTGTGACCGTTGAAATGAAAACATTGAATCAAAACTTTCTCCTTGTTCTCTGAAAGACTCCTAGAGCTATGACTCAAGGTCTGGAATCCACAGTGCTGCATCAGGCAGAACAGGAAATGAATGCAGGGGATTGGTGGTGAACATAATGAAAGTGAGTGGTGAGGGAACCCGGCATTAGCAAGCGCAGGAAGCTTCTGTCTCTCCCATCCCAATGCTGCCAGCACTCTCTGTTGATCAAATCCTTCCAGAAGCTTATAGACATGCGTATCTGGAATGAAATCTGTTGGGATCAGCTTCCTTGCACGGAGAACACAGCAGAGAAAGGGTGTGGAAAGCATTTAAGAGAGGCAGAAACTTTAAAATGTGAAAAGCCTTTAAGACTGTCTACATATGTGATTTTTTCCCCCATCCTTCCCTTCCTGCTTTCCTTCCTTCCTTCCTTCCTTCCTTCCTTCCTTCCTTCCTTCCTTCCTTCCTTCCTTCCTTCCTTTTTCCTCTCATCCTTCTTTATTCTTCATAGCACAATAATTTTAATATCATTATCCTTATTTACCTTATTTTAATGTATTACATTTCTGGGATTTTTACTCTGTCTTTACCCTATTCTCAGGCATTATCTTCATGCATTACAATTTATACTATGTCCTTTAAAAATTATTGTGCTCCTTTTTACTTGAGCACTCCTTTCGCACTGGAGATTCAAAAAAGTTTCAAAAAAATGTGAGCAGAACCCCACACAAATTATGGTCATTGTCTGCTTTTTAAGTCACGGTCATCTAATTATTAAATGTTACTGTAAGGCTGCTTTCCTCATTCTAACCTTATTTCTTCCATTTACATAAAAAAGGGTATCCTTGATGAGATTATGTATTTCAGACACAGTCACATGTAACTAATGCAATAGAAAATTGACCTCAGGACCTGCTTAATTAGGATCCTGTGTTCCAATGATAACTTCCCAATTATTAATACAGTTCTCTTCTTTGCTTCTGAGGTTCAGCTTTTCAGAAGGGCTTGAAATCAGGGTTGGTTGAAAGACATTATAGGACAATTGACCTTGGCTTCACTTGTGTAACAGTAGACCTTCAGGACTGTAGACCTTAGGCATACAGAGTTCTCAGAAGAGTTTTGAAGTGTAGAAGAGCACAACCCCCCCACAAAAATGGCAAAATCCATTCACTGAATCTTTCTCTCTTACTGAATATATGGGATCTTTGAGGACAAGGGACAGTGTACCTCTGGGAGCCAACTCTATTAATTGCTATTTTGTGTAACCATTCTTACAGTTTTTCATAACTTTGCCAATGCATTTTTATCTTCTCAAAGTATACCTTTGACATCTTTCTGTCAATCACACACCAATACTTCTGTGATAAACACATATGTGTTTTTAAGGGAGCATATGTTCTCCTTCAAAATGTATGCCATTTTTTTCACAGTTCCATTCTCTTCTTTTGCTATGGATACTAATTCAATAGAATATAATTTCTCGGTATAACCTATTTATTTTACTGATTGTTGTGTCTTGCTCTAATGTAATCAAATATATTTCTCTAAACTCTATTGTAATCAATTATTGAATAATTTAATCTGCCCAGTTTGTAGACCTGTACTATTTCTATTCTTTACTTTTGACAGCTTAAATTTTATAAATGCTTTTTCTTTACAGTTTTTACAAACTACATGTACATGGAAAGGGTAATAAGTCTTTATTCATTTCCTTAGTTAATTGTAATTGGTTTCTGCATTTCCTCATGGATAATGAAGTCTACTTTATTGATCTTTTCTGTCATACAACCAGGCAGTTTAGCTGACATAGTATTTCTTTACAAAGTAATTAAACTGAGTTGAATTCAGTTAAACTGAGTTTAAACATACTTCTGATGAAAAGATAACCCCTTCACCCTGCCATCTTGGAATATTCTGTGCTTTCCTTGTCTTTCATTGGCCTTCTGTTTTTGTCACTAGTATGGTACTTTCCTGGACCTTCTCTCATATGCTCTCTCTTATTCATCCTGCGTTGGTGGGAAGGCAAATCTGAAAAAAAAATCCCCCCAAAAAAGAAAAATTCTTCTATTTGTTAGTGTTAAATCATCTTTGTAGCTTCCTATTCCAATAGTCTTCATCTCTCCTTTAAAGAAAGAACATGTACTGTTCTTCATTGGTTATGCTGGTTACTTCATCCTTCCCCCAGATGAAAAATCCTACATAGGTTTATTCAGATACATATAAAAAAGTCTAATAGAATCAAGTGGCGGTAGCCATGTTCACAAGTATTCCACCCCTTTTTAAGTTGTTCAATAGCTGTTAAATCATTTTTAATGTCCTAAGTAAAATGGGGTTTCACATAGGCAACATTCTCCCACATCAAATAGTCCCACCAAGAACAGCTTCTCCATTATGTGAATGTTCTACGAATAGCACTTTTGGTATCTTTTGTATCTTTGCTTATATTCTGGGGAAAAACATTTGCAAACACACACACACACACACACACACACACACAAACACACACACACTCATTCATTGTAAAAAAATTACCCTCTCTTTCTTTTCTCATTCTATTGCTCTTCTGTTACAACTTTTCTGCTTTTAAGTTCTTCTTTAATTGTTTCATTTTTTAATTTGGTCTTTGTTCATTACTATATTGTACTACATAATGGGCTATCTATTTTGTCTATAAAGCCTTTAGCTCTAGTGCATTCTTCATAACAATTATTAACATATCTTGAATAGCTAAAAAGATTTGAAAAAGCTTTTTTCTGTAATCATTTTTCATTACAGATTTTTTTTTCCTATTTACACTAAATCTTTCTCACCAGGCATTTTCCACTGATATATTTCCAGATATGGAGCAGTTAGATCCTGTCTTCAGAATTTTCCTAGTTTTTTAAGTAACTTCTAGAAATATTCTCTATATAACCAAATATGTTGCAGTGTTTTTTTTCTAAAGCAAACAGTAACATGCTAGATTAGTGTAGTAGATAGAATAATGATCCCCCAAAGATACCCATACCCTAATCCATGGAACTTGTCATTATGTTATATTAAGTGGCAAAAGAGACAGCAGATGGATTTCGGTTACAGACTTTCAAATAGGACTATTGCCCTGGATTATCTGAGTAGGCTCAATGCAGTTACATGGGCACTTCAGAGTGGAAGAGGAACGCAGAAGATTTGGAGAAGCTTCTGCAGAGAAGAATGGATTAAATCTGAGATGTGCAAAGTGACGACTCCATCTGCGATTATGGGCTTTAGAGACGGAGGAAGGTAACCATGAACCCAGAGATACAGTAGTCTTTCCAAACTAGGAAAGACCCTCAGCTAACAGCCAGCAAAGAAACAGGACCTCAGTCGTACAGCCTCAACCAACAACCTGAGTTCTGGCAACAATCTGGATGAGCCCAGGAAACATATTATGCACTAGAGTCTCTAGAAACTCAGACCTGCAACTCCTTAATTTTGGTCTTGTGAGACTCTCGGCAAAGGCCCAGACAAGCTATCAGACCTCTGATCTAAAGAAGCTGATATAATAAATTTGTGTTATTTTAAACCATTAAGTTTGTGGTGATTTGGTATGGTAGCAATAGAAAACTAATATGACTGTCTTTCTTATGTCACAGTATATCTGGATAACCTTTCCACATCAGTCCCTGTAGAGTTATCCAAACTTTTATACAACCTTAGGTAATCCTAGACTAAATCAGCATACTGTAATTTATTTAAGTCTGTTAATTGACATCCAGAGATTTTCAAATATTTGCTATGACAAATACAACTAATAAAATTTTATGCATGTCATTTTGTAAATATATAAATATAAAGTGGTTGTTCTAGGGTTTTTTTTTTATAATTTTGATAGATATTTCGAATTAACTTCAATTGAGGTTTAATCCAACTACACTCTCTTAAGTAACAGTTGCACTTCTTTCTATAAACTTGTGGCCACAAACAGGTTATAGATCTTCATGATGGATGTCTATCTGATGAATTGAAAAGAGTTTAAAATTTTATTTCTTTCATTATCACTGTAGTCAAAGATCTTTTATAGGTGCCCTGGTTTACAAACAATTTTTAAAGTCCTTTGCCTATTTCTTATATATTTGTAGATTCTTTATAATTTTAGGGGGGGTGCCCTGCCACACAGCATGTGGGATCTTAGTTCCTCAACCAGGAATTGAACCTGTGCCCCCGGCAGTGAGAGTGTGGAGTCTTAACTACTAGACCAGTCCCCCTGAATTTTTTATATTGTGTTCCTCATGTAGAAAATTGCCATCATTATTAACCTTTACTGTATTATGCCTCAGTATTATATTACATTTAAAACTTGATTTTTCTTCTAAGATAATTAAAATATAAAGGCATATTTAACTTTATGGGTAAAGATTATTAAATAATAAAATATATGAAATTAGAAAGTATCAGAGGAGATTTCCTTTTAAATTAGATGCTCAGGGATACACACACGCACACACACCTAAACATACATTGAAGATGTACAAAAGGTAAATCACACTTAAATCTTACTTTTACTGTGGAAGAAACACACTAATTTGACCATGTATGTAGTCATAATAGTACTAATTTGGTCCTCACTTTTAAAATATATTTACTTGACTAAACATAGTACTCAAAATTTTTCTCCAGTCACAGCCAGCCAGAGCTAGAGCTGTGCTTTCCATGCACTTTTATGCCCTATTTATCTCCAAACAAAAAGCACCAGATTGTTGGTTAACATTATTCTCTTCATTCCAAAGTTTTAGTTAATATATTTCTCAACTCATATCACAAACCTATCAAATAATTTTTGTAGGAGTGCTAAAATATTTAATAACTTTAAAAATAAATCCTCAGACAATAATATAATTCATCTAATACATATGAGTAAGGGGAGTTCTGACATTTTGGAGAAACTCAATGAGGCTCAGTGAGGTTGGAGTGGGACTAAAAGGGAATAGTATTAGAAAATAAGTTCAGAAGATTTTGAGTAATTAAAATTTGGCTTTGTAGGTAACTAGACTTCTTAACTGTAGGAATTTTAATAATTGCAAATATAATCATTGAATACATTCTACTTTAATTTAGCAATCTACTTGTGATGTCTGCTATTTTCTTTAATAAAATGAATATTTAAAACTATAATATGCCAAAGAAGTATTCTGATTTTCTTCACAAAGTTATTATACAAGATTTTCTTTATTCTTCTCTACAGAGTATAGTTTAGAACATTACAAAAACAATCCTGACTTTCCTTTTTCTATTCTCCATCTTCTTTGTCTTTGAGTCGAGCCATCTAACCAGGTTATTTGTTATTCTTCATTTTTGTCTTCCAATTTCACTTTTTCAGAAAGTTGCTATCTTTCATAATTATTGAATAGAAGGAGACTTTTTAAATGTTTTTAAATTATTTTGAACGTTTATAATATCTGTACAAGTAAAATTTATTACAACATTGCACGTTTTACAAATATCCAAATTAGCTCTGCACACATTGGTTTGAAATTGATTCTGCAGAGGTCTCCATTAGTTCACACCAGTAGGGAGTGAGCTACTTGGGGGAAAAGGGTATGTTTTTAATGATCTAACTCCAGCACCTAAGAATAGTTATTTTTTACACTTATCCCTTTTTTAAAAATTTTTATTTTATATTTGATTATAGTTGATTAATAATGTTGTGATAGTTTCAGGTGTACAACAAACTGATTCAGTTATAGATATACATGTATCTATTCTTTTTCAAATTCTTTTCCTATTTAGGTTGTTACATTATATTGAGCAGACGTTATGCAGTAGATCTTTGTTGGTTATCTATTTTAAATATAGCAGTATGTACATGTCAATCCTGAAGTCTTTAACAATCCCTTCCTCCCAACCTTTCTTAGTGGTAATCATAAGTTCGTTCTCTAAGTCTGTAAGTCTATTTCTGTTTTGTAAATAAGTTCATTTGTATCATTTCTTTTTAGATTCCCCAAAGAAGTGATAACATAGGATATTTGTCTTTCTCTGTCTGACTTACTTCACTCAGTATTAGTGTATAATGCTGCAAGTGGCATTATTTCATTCTTTCTAATGGCTGAGTAATATTCCATTTTATTGATATATATGTACCACATCTTCCTTTTTTTCTTTTTTCCTTAATATTTTTATTGGAGTATAATTGCTTTACAATGCTGTGTTAGTTTCTGTTGTATAACAAAGTGAATCAGCTATACATATACATACATCACCATGTGCCCTCCCTCTTCCATCTCCCTCCCACCCTCACTATCCCATCCATCTAGGTGGTCACAAAGCACCGAGCTGAACTCCCTGTGCTATGTGGCTGCTTCCCACTAGCTATCTATTTTACATTTGATAGTGTATATATGTACATGTCACTCTCTCACTTCATCACAGCTTACACTTCCCCCTCCCCATGATCTCAAGTCCATTCTCTACATCTGCGTCTTTATTCCTGTCCTGCCCCTAGGTTCTTCAAAACCATTTTTGTTGTTGTTGTTGTTTAGATTCCATATATATGTGTTAGCAGATGGTATTTGTTTTTCTCTTTCCGACTTACTTCACTCTGTATGACAGACTCTAGGTCCATCCACCTCACTACAAATAACTCAAATTTGTTTCTTTTTATGGCTGAGGAATATTCCATTGTATATATGTGCCACATCTTCTTTATGCATTCATTTGTCAATGGACACTTAGGTTGCTTCCATGTCCCAGCTATTGTAAATAGAGCTGCAGTGAATATTTTGGTACATGACTGTTTTGGAATTATGGTTTTCTCAGGGTATATACCCAGTAATGGGATTGCTGGGTCATATGGTAATTCTATTTTTAGTTTTTTAAGGAACCTCCATACTGTTCTCCATAGTGTCTGTGTCAATTTACATTCCCACCAACAGTGCAAGAGGGTTTCCTTTTCTCCACACCCTCTCCAGCATTTATTGTTTCTAGATTTTTTGATGATGGCCATTCTGACTGGGGTGAGGTGATACCTCATTGTAGTTTGATTTGCATTCCTCTAATGATTACTGATGTTAAGCATCCTTTCATGTGTTTGTTGGCAATCTGTATATCTTCTTTGGAGAAATGTCTATTTAGGTCTTCTGCCCATTTTTGGATTGGGTTGTTTGTTTTTTTTGAAACTGAGCTGCATGAGCTGCTTGTAAATTTTGGAGATTAATCCTTTGTCAGTTGCTTAGTTTGCAAATAGTTTCTCCCATTCTGAGGGTTGTCTTTTCATTTGTTTACGATTTCCTTTGCTGTGCAAAAGCTTTTAAGCTTCATTAGGTCCCATTTGTTTATTTTTGTTTTTATTTCCATTTCTCTAGGAGGTAGGTCAAAAAGGATCTTGCTGTGATTTATTCATAGAGTGTTCTGCCTATGTTTTCCTCTAAGAGTTTGATAGTGTCTGGCCTTACATTTAGGTCTTTAATCCATTTTGAGTTTATTTTTGTGTATGGTGTTAGGGAGTCTTCTAAATTAATTCTTTTACATGTAGCTGTCCAGTTTTCCCAGCACCACTCATTGAAGAGGCTGTCTTTTCTCCACTGTATATTCTTGCCTCCATTATCAAAGATTAGGTGACCATATGTGCATGGGTTTATCTCTGGATTTACTATCCTTTTCCATTAATCTTTATTTCTGTTTTTGTGCCAGTACAATACTGTCTTGATTACTGTAGCTTTGTAGTATAGTCTGAAGTCAGGGAGCCTGATTCCTCCAGCTCCATTTTTCATTCACAGGATTGCTTTGGCTATTCGGGGTCTTTTGTGTTTCCATACAAATTGTGAAATTTTTTGTTCTACTTCTGTGAAAAATGCCAGTGGTAGTTTGATAAGGATTGCAGTGAATCTGTAGATTGCTTTGGGTAGTATAGTCATTTTCACAATGTTGATTCTTCTAATCCAAGAACATGGTATATCTCTCCATCCTTTTGTATCATCTTTAATTTCTTTCAACAGTGTCCTATAATTTTCTGCATACAGGTCTTTTGTCTCCTTTGGTAGGTTTATTCCTAGATATTTTATTCTTTTTGTTCCAGTGGTAAATGGGAGTGTTTTCTTAATTTCTCTTTCAGATTTTTCATCATTAATGTATAGGAATGCAAGGGATTTCTGTGCATTAATTTTGTGTCATGCTACGTTACCAAATTCATTGATTAGCTCTAGTACTTTTCTGGTGGCATCTTTAGGTTTCTCTATGTATAGTATCATGTCATCTGCAAACAGTGACAGCTTTACTTCTTCTTTTCCGATTTGGATTCCTTTTATTTCTTTTACTTCTCTGATTTCTGTGGCTAAAACTTCCAAAACTATGTTGAATAATAGTGGTGAGAGTGGGCAACCTTGTCTTGCTCCTGATCTTAGTGGAAATGGTTTCAGTTTTTCACCATTGAGGACAATGTTGGCTGTGGGTTTGTCATATACTGCCTTTATTATGTTGAGGAAAGTTCCCTCTATGCCTACTTTCTGGAGGGTTATTATCATAAATGAGTGTTGAATTTTGTCAAAAGCTTTTTCTGCATGTATTGAGATGATCATATGGTTTTTCTCCTTCAGTTTGTTAATATGGTGTATCACATTGATTGATTTGCATATATTGAAGAATCCTTGCATTCCTGGGATAAACCCCTCTTGATCATGGTGTATGATCCTTTTAATGTGCTGTTGGATTCTGTTTGCTAGTATTTTGTTGAGGATCCTTGCATCTATGTTCATCAGTGATATTGTCTGTAATTTTCTTTCTTTGTGGCATCTTTGCCTGGTTTTGGTATCAGAGTGATGGTGGCCTCATAGAATGAGTTTGGGAGTGTTCCTCCCTCTGTTATATTTTGGAAGACTTTGAGAAGGATAGGTGTTAACTCTTCTCTAAATGTTTGGTAGGATTCTCCTGTGAAGCCATCTGGTCCTGGGCTTTTGTTTGTTGGAAGATTTTAAATCATAGTTTCAATTTCAGTGCTTGTGATTGGTCTGTTCATATTTTCTATTTCTTCCTGGTTCAGTCTTGGAAGGTTGTGCATTTCTAAGAATTTGTCTATTTCTTCCAGTTTGTCCATTTTATTGGCATATAGTTGCTTTTAGTAACCTCTCATGATCCGTTGTATTTCTGCAGTGTCAGTTGTTACTTCTCCTTTTTCATTTCTAATTCTATTGATTTGAGTCTTCTCCCTTTTTTTCTTGATGAGTCTGGCTAATGGTTTATTAATTTTGTTTATCTTCTCAAAGAACCTGCTTTTAGTTTTATTGATCTTTGTTATTATTTCCTTCATTTCTTTTTCATTTATCTCTGATCTGATTTTTATGATTTCTTTCCTTCTGCTAAATTTGGGGTTTTTTTTTTTGTTGTTGTTCTTCTTTCTGTAATTGCTTTAGGTGTAAGTTTAGGTTGTTTATTTGAGATGTTTCTTGTTTCTTAATGTAGGATTGAATTGCTATAAACTTCCTCTTAGAACTGCTGTTGCTGCATCCTCTATGTTTTGGGTCTTCGTGTTTTCATTTTCATTTGTTTCTAGGTATATTTTGATTTCCTTTTTGATTTCTTCAGTGATCTCTTGGTTATTAAATAGTGTATTGTTTAGCCTCCATGTGCTTGCATTTTTTACAGATTTTTTCCTGTAATTGATATCTAGTCTCATAGTGTTGTGGTCAGAAAAGATACTTGATAAGATTTCAATATTCTTCAATTTACCAAGGCTTGATTTGTGACCCAAGATATGATCTATCCTGGACAATGTTCCATGAGCACATGAGAAGAATGTGTATTCTGTTGTTTTTGGATGGAATGTCCTATAAATATCAATTAAGTCCATCTTGTTTAATGTATCTTTTAAAGCTTGTGTTTCCTTATTTATTTTCCTTTTGCTTGATCTGTCCATTGGTGAAATTGGGGTGTTAAAATTCCCTACTATTATTGTGTTACTGTCGATTTCCCTTTTTATGGCTGTTAGTATTTGCCTTATGTATTGAGGTGCTCCTATGTTGGGTGCATAAATATTTACAACTGTTATATCTTCTTCTTGGATCGATCCCTTGATCATTATGTAGTGTCCTTCATTGTGTCTTGTAATAGTCTTTGTTTTAAAGTCTATTTTGTCTGATATGAGAAATGCTACTCCAGCTTTCTTTAGATTTCCATTTACATGGAATATCTTTTTCCATCCCCTCACTTTCAGTCTGTATGTGTCCCTAGGTCTGAAGTGGGTCTCTCTTAGACAGCATCAACATGGGCCATGTTTTTGTATCTGTTCAGCCAGTGTATGTGTTTTGGTTGGAGCATTTAATCCATTTACATTTAAGGTAATTATTGATATGTATGTACCTATTACCATTTTCTTAATTGTTTTGAGTTTGTTATTGTAGGTCTTTTCCTTCTCTTGTGTTTCCTGCCTAGAGAAGTTCCTTTAGCATTTGTTGTAATGCTGGTTTGGTGGTGCTGAATTCTCTTAGCTTTTGCTTGTCTGTAAAGGTTTTAATTTCTCCATCAAATCTGAATGAGATCCTTGCTGGGTAGAGTAATCTTCGTTGTAGGTTTTTCTCCTTCATCACTTTAAATATGACCTGCCACTCCCTTCTGACTTGCAGAGTTTCTGCTGAAAGATCAGCTGTTAACCTGATGGGGATTCCCTTGTGTGTTATTTGTTGTTTTTCCCTTGCAGCTTTTAACATTTTTTCTTTGTATTTAATTTTTGATAGTTTGATTAATATGTGTCTTGGCATGTTTCTCCTTGGATTTATCCTGTATGGGATTCTCAGCACTTCCTGGACTTGATTAACTATTTCCTTTCCCATATTAGGGAAGTTTTCAACTATAATCTCTTCAAATATTTTCTTATTCCCTTTCTTTTTCTCTTCTTCTTCTGGGACCCTATAATTCGAATGTTGGTGCATTTAATGTTGTCCCAGAAGTCTCTGAGACTGTCCTCAATTCTCTTCATTATTTTTTCTTTATTCTGCTCTGCATTAGTTATTTCCACTATTTTATCTTCCAGGTCACTTATCCATTCTTCTGCCTCAGTTATTCTCCTATTGATCCCTTCTAGCAAAGTTTTAATTTCATTTATTTTGTTATCATCACTGTTTGTTTACTCTGTAGTTCTTCTAGTTCCTTGCTAACTGTGTCTTGTATTTTCTCCATTCTATTTCCAATATTTTGGATCATCCTTACTATCATTATTCTGAATTCTTTTTCTGGTAGACTGCCTATTTCCTCTTCATTTGTTAGGTCTGGTGAGTTTTTACCTTCCTCCTTCATCTGCTGTGTTTTTCTGTCTTCTCATTTTGCTTAACTTACTGTGTTTGGGGTCTCCTTTTTGCAGGCTGCAGGTTCGTAGTTCCTGTTCTTTTTGGTGTCTGTCCCCAGTGGCTAAGGTGGGTTCAGTGGGCTGTGTAGACTTCCTGGTGGAGGGGACTAGTGCCTGTGTCTGGTGGATGATGCTGGATCTTGTTTTTCTGGTGTTTAGGTCCATGTCTGGTGGTGGGTTTTGGGGTGTCTGTGGCCTTATTATGATTTTAGGCAGCCTCTCTGCTAATGGATGGGGCTGTGTTCCTGTCTTGCTAGTTGTTTGGCATAGGGTGTCCAGCACTGTAGCTTGCTGGTCTTTGAGTGGAGCTGGGTCTTGGCATTGAGATGGAGGTCTCTGGGAGATTTTCCCCGTTTGATATTATGTGGAGCTGGGAGGTCTCCCAGGACAGTGGACCACTGTTCTGAACTTGGCTCTCCCACCTGAGAGACACAGCCCTCACACCTGGCTGGAGCACCAAGAGCCTGTTATCCACACGGCTCAGAATAAAAGGGAGCAAGAAAAGGAAAGAATGAAAAAGATAAAATAAAATAAAATAAAATAAAATTAAGTTATTAAATAAAAAAATAAAAAATATTTTTAAAAATTTCAAAAATTAATAAAAGAAAGAAAGAAAGAAGAGAGCAACCAAACCAAAACACAAATCCACCAATGATAAGAAGGGTTAAAAACTATGCTAAAAAAAAAAGAAAAAAAAAAAAAACGGACAGACAGAACCCTAGGACAAATGGTAAAAGCAAAGCTATATAGACAAAATCACACACAGAAGCATACACATACACACTCACAAAACGGAAAAAGGGGGAAAATATATATATACCATTGCTCCCAAGTCCACCTCCTCAATTTGGGCTGATTCGTTGTCTGTTCAGGTATTCCACAGATGCAGGCACATCAAGTTGATTGTGGAGATTTAATCCTCTACTACTGAGGCTGCTGGGAGAAATTTCCCTTTCTCTTCTTTGTTCGCACAGCTCCCGGGATTCAGCTTTGGATTTGGACCCGCCTCTGCGTGTAGGTCGCCTGAGGGCGTCTGTTCCCCGCCCAGACAGGACAGGGTTAAAGGAGCAGCTGCTTCGGGGGCTCTGGCTCACTCAGGCGGGGGGAGGGAGGGGTACGGAGGAGGCGGGGCGAGCCTGCAGCGTCAGAGGAGTCGTGACGTTGCAGTAACGTGAGGCGTGCCGTGCGTTCTCCCGGGGAAGTTGTCCCCGGATCACGGGAGCCTGGCCGTGGCGGGATGCACAGGCTCCCGGGAGGGGCGGTGTGGATAGTGACCTGGGCTCGCACACAGGCTTCTCGGTGGCGGCAGCAGCAGCCTTAGCGTCTCAGGCCCATCTCTGGGGACCGTGCTGATGGCCGCGGCTCGCGCCAGTCTCTGGAGCTCGTTTAGGCGGCGCTCTGAATCACCTCTCCTCACGCACCAGGAAACAAAGAGGTAAGAAAAAGTCTCTTGCCTCTTCGGCAGCTGCAGACTTTTCCCGGACTCCCTCCCGGCTCGCTGTGGCGCACTAGCCCCTTCAGGCTATGTTCACGCCGCCAACCCCAGTCCTCTCCCTGCCATCCGACCGAAGCCCGAGCCTCAGCTCCCAGCCCCGCCCGCCCCGGCGGGGGAGCAGACAAGCCTCTCGGGCTGGTGAGTGCTGCTCGGCGCCGCTCCTCCGTGCGGGAATCTCTCCGCTTTGCCCTCCGCACCCCTGTGGCTGCGCTCTCCTCCGTGGCTCCGAAGCTTCCCCCTTCCGCCACCCGCAGTCTCCGCCCGCGAAGGGGCTCCTAGTGTGTGGAAACCTTTCCTCCTTCACGGCTCCCTCCCCCTGGTGCAGTTCCCGTCCCTATTCTTTTGTCTCTGTTTTTTCTTTTTTCTTTTGCCCTCCCCAGGTACGTGGGGAGTTTCTTGCCTTTTGGGAGGTCTGAGGTCTTCTGCCAGCGTTCAGTAGGTGTTCTGTAGGAGTTGTTCCACATGTAGATGTATTTCTGATGTATTTGTGGGGAGGAAGGTGATCTCTACGTCTTACTGTTCTGCCATCTTGAAACTCCTCCCCTCATTGTAGTTTTGATTTGCATTTCTCTAATGATTAGTGATGTTGAGCATCCTTTCATGTTTTTGTTGGCAATCTGTATATCTTCTTTGGAGACATGTCTCTTTAGGTCTTCTGCCCATTTTTGGATTGTGTTGTTTGTTTTTTTTTTTGGATATTGAGCTGCATGAACTGCTTGTATATTTTTGAGTTTAATCCTTTGTCAGTTGCTTTGTTTGCAAATATATTCTCCCATTCCGAGGGTTGTCTTTTCATCTTATGTTTTCCTTTGCTGTGCAAAAGCTTTTAAGTTTTTTTAGGTCCCATTTGGTTATTTTTGTTTTTATTTCCATTTCTCTAGGAGGTGGGTCAAAAAGGATCTTGCTGTGATATATGTACCAACTCTTTATCCATTCCTCTGTTGAGGAACATTTATGTGACTTCCATGTCTTGCTTATTGTAAACAGTGGTGCAATGAACATCAGGGTGCATGTATCCTTTCCGACCTTGTTTTTCTCTGGATATAGGCTCAGGAGTGGGATTGCTGGATCTTATAGTAGTTCTATTTTTAGTTTTTTAAGTCACCTCCATATTGTTCTCCATAATGGCTGATACAAATTACATTCCCACCATCAGTGTAGGATCGTAGAAGGAGGTTTTTAAAAAAGATAATGTCTTTATTCAACATGCTAATCTTCTTCCTGTATACTTTATCTGTAATTTATTTTCTCTGTCTCACTCTTCTTTGTGGCTTTAGCTCCCATCTTGCTCTCACTCTACTCTCCATCCCTTTCTTCCTGCTTTCCTGGACTGGGCCCTCCAAAATCTTTAGTATTTCATAGCTGGGGGGAGGGCTTCATTGCTCCTTCTGAGATAGTCTACTCACTCACAGGTGAAGATCATTTGATTCTATCAACAATCATTGTGTATACAATGCTAAAAAAACACAGTCATACCAATATTTTATCACTAGAGAACCATTGAGTTAGATGGGGCAGTTGTTACTTCTTATATTTTTAAAAATATAAGTAATTGTAAAATTTGTTCAGCACTGAATACTGAATTTCCTTTTCCAAACGAAGTATTGTTTCTAATGCATGTTGCTGCTATTTTATGATAGATTGTCCATTCCTATTATACTAACATAGATATTTGACGAGCATAGACATTATCAAATTTGGAAGGGTTAAGTTCCAAGTAGATTAAGCTCTTTGGTATAAATAACTGTTCATTCATCTTAAACATGGTTTGTATTCTGTCACAATGTATTGTTTTTCAATTTGATTTTACACTTTGGCATTGGATCACATGGCCAACACCTTAACAGTGCAACATATTTATTTCATAATATGTAACATATGTTGAAAATCTTTGTGTTGATATGACTTTCATACCTTCCAATATCATGTTGCTTTGTCAATAAGTATATTTTAACATATTTTATATCAATAAACTGATATAAACTGATATTTTGATATCAATAAAATATAACTGATATTTTACATCAATAACTAAAAAGAAAATGAAATAAACACATTTCCTTACCAAATACATGACTTTATTATAAATTTAATACCTTAAAATGTTTCTGAGAAGAGAAAAATTCTGATAGCAGTACCATGCCCCAAAATGTTTTGATAAATATATATTTTAGTTAATGTAATTTCTGGCAAGTAGTTTACTTTTCTGCTACAGTTCAGTAAAAATAGTTAATACATCTTTTTGCAGGCATTTGTGAGAAAAATATTACTATGCCAGAACTTGTCCTGGGTATATTAAACTTACTCAAGAAAAGTTACATGAAAAGATAGTTATAACCTTCCTGATTTTTGCTTGCAGGAAATTCTGATTTCTAAGTTGTGCTTAAAAAAATAAATCTTAAAGGCTATCCCATAACTGGATGTGGGTTTCTCAGAGGATAAAATAGGCATGCATGAATATTTCCTGGGTGCTTGTTCTTTCAAAGACCACGACAGTACTCAAAACGGAAATATGTTGGTATAATTTTCACATTTCAAAATGACAGCACCTTCCTATGAAAACTTTACGAACATATAAAATTTAAAAAAATGATTTCCATCGATATTCTCTCTCTTATATATGCTTAAGTAGACAATAAGTGATTATGTCAATTATATTGTTTTTGGTTTTCTCTGGTTTCAAAATTAAAGTCCAATTGTAAAAATTCCATAAATAGCAGGCTACTTTCTTATTGCGTTTTTTGGCTCATGTATTTCTAATGAAGTAAGGAGATTCCCATGGCTCAGTCTCTGTATAAATTTGCACATAATGTAGTAAAGTCTAATAAGAGAAAGTAAAAACATTAATAATTATTATTAATTATTTTAAAGCTTTATTGCCTTTCTTATGAGTATTCAGAGCAATCTGATTCCTAAAGTTAGTAATACCTTTCAGTCTTAATATTTAGAGTTCTGTTGCCTTATTGCTACTACTAAATTTCTCCCTCTCCCATAACTAAAATTTTCAATGGCCCTGTCGTTAGGCTTTTGCTGTTGTTATATTTTCCTCCCCTTCTCTCCTTATTCTCACTCTCTTCCACATCTTTATTGTGTTGATCAGCTTATATTTTCTTTGAAAGTCTTTGTCAATTTTTTTTTTGCTTTTTTATCACACCACTCTCCATATTCTTTTAATTGGTCATCACAAAAATGCAAACTTTGGAAACTATCTCATTCAGCTCACTGGCAGAAAGAAGGGGAAGAAAGGGAACATTAGATACATAGATAGATAGATAGCTATATCTCCATAGTTACCATTCTTTAAAAGACACTCTAACACTAAAATAGAGACAGTACAAAAGTCCCTGTACAATAATATTTTGCAGACTCTGGAGGTTTTAGTTACATATTTTCTGATAGTAAAAACACAGCTTTGACATTGACATTTATTTCCCCATGGCACTATCATCCTGTTACGAACAAAATTTATATCTTTAGAGTATATTAAGCATCACTATTTACTAAAATCTTAACAAAATTTCTCCTGTGATGATTTCATATACACCAATCAACTCATTTACAGAAAACTTTAACACAATGTTTCTGACACATACCATAAGTCCTGTCAATAAAAATATGCAAAATAGTGAAGAAGAAACATTTCTCTCCATGTTTCCCCAAATATCTTCCTCACGAGGAAAGAAAATCACCGCCTACAACTTGGTTTCATGCGAGACAATGGTTCACAAAATGGTCAGATAATATGTATATAACTTATGAATTCATGATTATGACTCTGTGGAAACAATATTTTATTGCATTACAAAGCCCCAGGAAAGTTTGTAATACCTGATTGGGGTCATCTTTCTAATAAACATTAGTTAGTGGAGTACTATTACTCTTGTGCAAATAAATTATCTGCTGCTATTTTCTGTTCTGCTTAGAAGCAACTGTCTAACAACTGATAAAATCAGAATATTTTCTTTCTCAAAAGAAAGGACATTTTTTGACATTCCAGTTATTTTTTTCACACATGGATCTGGAAATTCTGCCTCCAATTTTCTAGACTATAAATATCAGAAAATGTTCCAAGATGAGCTGATGAAAGACTTGAGCAGAGACCACCAGGGGCCATCTGGGAAGAGTCTCATGAAGAAGTCAGAAAACTCAGCTTCTTCCTGGGCCTGGAGCTCATCTGTACTTCACAAGTTCACCTGAGTACAAGCACTGCGCTGTGAACAATTCCATCAGAGTAAAAACAAGAAGCAAAAAAACGTATGCATCTGCACACGTGTACACACACACACATCAATTAAGGAAGGTGCGTGATTCTTAACTAGGAGTAAGCATAGATTTGACAAAGGTTTATTTCTTTCTTCAAAGTATATTTATTGCTCTTCTAAATTGTGATATATATATATATATATATTTTTTTAATTTATTTATGGCTGTGTTGGGTCTTCGTTTCTGTGCGAGGGCTGTCTCTAGTTGCGGCTAGCGGGGGCCACTCTTCATTGCGGTGCGCAGGCCTCTCACTATCGCGGCCTCTCTTGTTGCGGGGCACAGGCTCCAGACGCGCAGGCTCAGTAATTGTGGCTCACGGGCCTAGTTGCTCCGTGGCATGTGGGATCTTCCCAGACCAGGGCTCGAACCCGTGTCTCCTGCATTGGCAGGCAGACTCTCAACCACTGCGTCACCAGGGAAGCCCCTGTGTTATATATTCATATGTATATATACATGTATATAATTGCACATATCATATTCTACCACATGTTTTCTAATATTAGTGATACTAAACTAAATTACATCAATTCCACAAGGCAAAATGCTAATGTTCATGATACTAAATTAAGTTGCATCAATTTCACAAGGGAAAACATACGCTCCTCTGATGACCAACAATGGCCAGAAAGAAATTTGTGATTTGACAATTAGGTATCATTAGGAGGAGAGAGGGAGGAAATGTTCCCATAACCTAGTAATTTAGTTTCCACTTATAATTCTTGCCTGAATCAATCATGACAATAGGGGTTTGTTACAGTCGGGGTTCAATCACAGAGCCTCCAAGAATTATTGAATAATTAGAGCTGGTAGAGTGAAGGTCAGAAACAGACTGTAAGAACAGAAGAGTCACCAAACCGACCAATCTGAGAACCCAAGAATGGTCAGCTGCTGAAATGAAACAAGGAAGAGAGAACTGGTGATATTTCCTGACAACTGTTACCACTTTGGTTCTGTAGCAGGCTATTTAATGATGGGGCCCTGGGATCTGTCTTTGAGTATGTTCATAGTTGGGAAGAAACATTAAAAATGAGATGGAAGAAAGTGATCACAAGCTACAACCCACTCATCTCTGCCACCGTCTTTCATTTCTAACCATGACAACCTTCATGGTTATAATCGCTGATTTGCTTCCACCTTTCAAATATCTTGCAAATTTATATTTTGGTCAAACCTAACCAGTCAATGGACAAGGAGAAAGTCTTCAGGTGCTTTGAGTTTCAGCTTCACCAAGACTTGGGAATTTATAGTCCAAATCACCACAGCCTACCCCTTGTCAACTTGGCTTCCTTACATACCTCTTATAATCTCATTTAACTTCCAAATAAAGAGAATTAATAAAATCAGACCAACCACTTCAGGATAAGTGAATTCAAGAAACATGAGTCAATTGCAGCACTTTATTTGCTGTTATGTCAATCCTCTTTCAGAAGACTTGTGTGTGGATAACATGGTGAAGATGACATGCTGTAAACTCATTGATGGAGGTGATGGCAGAACTATGATGGGCTCAGAAGGCAATCCATATCCTCGTGGTTTATTCCAGTGCTAACAAACGTATTTTCCTTCCATGATGCCTGAATGGCTGATCCCTTGGGTGAATGGTGCTAAAAACACATGTTCAGCTTGGTCTCTGCTGCTGGTGTTACTGGATCCAGGCTTGTACTTCTCACCACAGTACAGGCCAATTAAACCAAGAGGCGAATTGTTGGCGCAAAGAATAGCAACTATTCAGAAAGCCAGCAGCAGAGGAAGAAGATGGTAGACTAGTGCCCCAAAGAAACATCTTGCCTGGGTTTAGATACTGGTTTCTTTTATAGAACAAAGAGGAGAAGGCTAGGAGGTAAAGTAAAAAAGGCCATAAGTTAGGGCAAATCTTTCCTGGTTCCACCAGACTCCGGAGGGGAGGTATTAATGTCTTCCTTCCTGCAGCCATTCACAGGTGGGTCTGGTCAGGATGTTTCCTGTGAGTTTAAACAAAGGTATTTTAGCTTAGGGCTCAGGCATGGGAGGCAGGGTTCCCAGGGATGGGCCACTGTGTATGCTTTAAGCTTATAGGCTACATCCCTTTAGTGATTGATTAACTTGTAGCAAAGCAAATAGAATGCAAAGGTTAAAGTAAAAGAAACAGATTCAGTGTGGAGTCAGATTTGTTCTTCCCTATCACACTGGTGCGTTTGTCATGCAGCAGTATCCATAGCCAGCTTGCCTTGGTGAGGAAAGCATGTGCTACTGAGATCAGGCTTAAAATTCATTTCTGCCCTCATGGCCACTTGGTCCATAAGCCCAGGACACATGGTACTTTGTTCATGAGGAAGGACCAAGATGGCTGACGTATCACAAAAAGTCATCTTCTTGTTTGCCTGGTTATTAATGTAGAGGAGGAAAACTAATTTTGGCTGAGATCCTTGTAATAAGAGACATTAGCAAGAGAAAAACAAATAAAAGCTTATTAACAAGTATACTTCATGTCAGCAGATACTCAGGGAAAAATGAGTAACTCAACGCTTTAGCTTTAGAATTCAGGATTAGATACCATCTTGACAGGGAAAGAGGAGGAGGGATGTGAGCCTTTGGGGGAAAGCAAATTCTAGGAAAGATGAATAGACCCTTAGAAGAATAGGTTAGAGGTATGATCATAACAAAATTTGAATGTGATGAGGAATTCTAGTCCCCTCTCCTGTGATAACAGCCAATCTTCCCTTGTTGGTAAAATACCTGGCGAAGGAATTTATGACAAATAGTTCCATTTGGAGGATCTGTCTTTGAGCAGATAAGGAGAATTCAGAAAAAAACTTGTAAGCAGCTCTTTTGCCCCTTTCCTGTTTGTCTATTTCTGTTCCCCTTAAACCTTAATTATAAAAAATGAGATCACTAGGTAACATTTAACCCAACTCCTGGCTTCCCTGAATGTACACAATCCTTTGCTTAGCCTGTTGATTCCTCTCCTGGATTAAAAGGAGCAAGGATGAAGAATTAAGTAGTTAAAGAATGACTGACTCTTTACCCCTAGTTCCCCTTAGTAAATTTGCAGGCAGACCACGTGGGTGAGAGAGCATCCAATTGCAGGTGGACCACACAAGTAAGACAGCATTCAAAGGAAGATCAGGAGAAGCCAGCAGGTCTGCACACAATGGAACAGTGATGAAGAATCTGACCTCCTACCTTAATGATTAACTGAGATTGTTTCCCTTTAAAAACTGTTATGGCTGAGCAGAATCTTCAGGGTTGGTCTCTGGACACAAGTCCACCTTCTCCCCAGATTGCTGTTTTTTTCTAATTAAAGCACCTTTCCTTTCTATTGACACTTGCCCCTCGATAATTGGCTTTTGAGTGGCAAGCTGCTGAATGTGAGTTTGCTAACAACGTGCATTCGCTGTTTTTCAAGTGTCTACAGTTCAAAATAATCAATATACTAAAGCAGCATATTTTGGGATGGCATATTCTGCTACTTTTATTAAGATCTTCTTCTGCTGGAGTTGCTCTTCTGTGACTATTTATATAGGTCTCAGATCTTCACACTTTCTGCCCACTTGATACTTATCTATATTCATCTTTTGCAAATATCCTTATCTACAGATTTCCAATTGTGTGTGTGTGTTTCCAAGCCCTTAACCATGAAACCCTGGAATTACCCACTGATTATTCACTGCCCATGAATCACTTTAGATCTCTACCTTTGGCTCTCTTCCTCTCTGCAAAACAAGACCAAAAATAAAACAATAGCAATAACAATACACCATAGGGTTTAAAGTTCTGCCCACTGGCAATATGAACTTCACCACTGTTCCTCCAGGTCATACCTAAATATGGCAATAGCACTAAACTAACAGCTTTCAGGTTGTGGCAGCATACTATAAAACAGGTCCATTTTTTATCTCCCTCATTCAGCTGGTCATAGTGAATCTTCCATGAGGCCACAGATTTAGGGCGACAGAGAGAAGGTGATGTGTCCCTTCTTTAAAGACTTTATTTAGGATTTACGTACTATCCATTGTTATGGATGCACTTCATAAGACCAAGATGATTTCACTTTTTAACTTTAGTTCAAATTATTGAGACAGTTTATCCTTCTGAGAAATTTCTAGACTTTCATTTGAAAGTCTAGAACATATATGCTTATATGATTTTTCACCAAATAAATCTTAATCTGTGTGATTTAAAATTTTTTAAGGTGTCCTAAAACTATTTATTTTATAGAAGTGTGATTAGCTCAAATTTAGATAAATGTATCACAATAAGTAAATATATGAGTATATCCATACCCATTCTTTCACAAAAATGTGTTTATATTATGAAAAGTAATTGGGTTTCTATACTTTTCTGTCAATTAAACAAATTAATCTTGTCCCAGATCTACCTTTTTTTTGCTATGAAATCGTTTTTCATTTGTTTTAAAAACAATAAGAAATTGGTTTTTATTGTTAAAGCTAATGGCTTGTGAATTAGCAAATCAGATGTACAACACATTTCACTAATGGAATAAGTCCAGATGTGTGAATTGGCTCAACTATTTAAAAATAATTTGTTACCTCTAAAGAAAAAAGTTGTGAGAATCTAGGAACCTATATAACTTGAACCCTTCAGAATCGTGCTCTTGATTCTTTAATTTTCCCACTGCTGCCTCAGTATATTCTTCTTGGGCTGGATCTAACTGAGGTTTGATCACATGTTTCCTAGATGAACTTTTTGAACAGGATATCTTAGAGCACAGAGGGCCGGAATGAATGACTGTTTAGTACCCTGCTTGCTAATAAATGTCTCCAAACATGGCAACATTTTACTGAGAATGGCGGTTACCAGTATGCACCAAAAATAACCTAATGGATGTGCTTAACTCAATTGGCAAAGGGTGGTGCTCAGCTGGGAACAAGTTTGAATTTTGTATGTAAAGCCTCTGAACTGGGTAGAAGAGACAAATAAATATGCTCATGTAATTGGAGAGTTTACAAGGCAACAGATGCAAAGGTCATGATAGTTTAATATATGTGTTTTGACATATAAATTCTGAGAATGTTGCTTTTGTGAAGTTATTTTAAATCTCATCAGACTCGGGAGTACTTTAGTCAGAAATGTAATTTCTTCTAATTAGGACAATTTTTTCTAACAATGGATAATTAATAAAGAACTACTAAAAACTAATCTTGCCTCTTCTCTTCATGTTTTTTTGTTTTTTTGTTTTTCCCTAGGAATCCAGAGAAAAACACTGTACCTATACATTTATATTTTAACTAAGATTAAATCATTTGAATATAAAAATAAAAGAGATTCTACATTTTCTTCAGAATGATTATTTTTAAACAATTCTTTGAAATCCATATTGCTTCTAATTGTAGGCTAAAATACTAGTACATCTTTTAATCTTGTTTCACACCCTAAGAGAAAATTTATTTGAGAAATTACTTTTAATATATTAGTGGCATTGATCAATTCTACCTGATTTGTGTTTTTAAAATTTTTCTCTATGATTCTTAGAGTCTAAATATTGCTGATAAATAACATAATGAATTGCTAAAAACACCTGGCATATTTTTATGATGAGTAGCATCAATGCTACTGACCACCATAACTGGTATTTCTTCTAATGCCCAATCAATGACTAGAAAAATAAATATATTTCCAATAAATAGTATGTAAAGATTTCACTAATTGAAAAGTCATATTGAGTAACTCTCATAATTATTAGAATTATCTTTTTCTCCAGAACTTTCCCTTTCTTAGAAATATTACAGATGCAAGGAGTCAATCTTCATTATCATGCAGTGTGATTTCACCTACTTTTAATGAAAATTTGTTTCACTGCAGTTCATTACAAAGCTGACTTTCAACATTTTTGCAATTCTATTGATTCTTCGTGAAACCATGCCATTGTCTAATGGAATAGAATAAATTATTTCATTTAGATTTCTTTCCATCACCACACTAATAATGTATTGCACAGCAAGTAAGATTAATTATTCTCTAATATTATGTGACTTACAATATTTTCTTATCATTAATCTTATTCAACAAAAAAATAACACCATACAATAGGAGCACTATCACTATTAGAAGACATTTTAATCATAGTGGAGTGAATAACATGGCTTCAATATTTCTAATAAATATGGGAAATAATATATATAGATAAAATGTTGTATTAGCATGTTTATTTGTAAAGTGTCCACTTAATTTTCATGCATTCGTTGCAATACTAGTAAAGAATATATGTTAACAGAGTAGGGCATTAGTACCTTCAATTTCATGTGGATATTAAAATTAAATTCCAAACCCTTAAATGAAGATTTTTACCGCTTTTACTGCAGCTACTCAAACTATTACTCTGTGACAAAATGTAAACCTGAAATAAATAATAGACACAATGTGAAAGCTACAGCTACAAATATATATGAAATGCAGTATGTACACTTTTTTTCTGCAATATCTAATCTGTTATCAATCTTACCCATTATAATTTTCATCTGAATCATTGCATAGTATCATCCATATCTATACTAAGCATGTTTGATGTTTCTTCTAGGTTCTCGAACATATGGAATACAGCTAAATAACTTTTAATGCCTTGTCTACTAATTATATCATCTCTGTCATTTCTAGATTTGTTTTGATTGATTTTTCTCCTTGTTAAGAGTTTTATTTTCTTGTTTCTTTGAGTGCCTGCTAATTTATGATTGAAAGCTAACCATTTTGAATTCTAATGTATGCTGGATATTTATGTTCCTATAACTATCTCTCAGGTTTACTCTAGTATTTTGTTAAATTACTTAGAGTTTGATCCTTTGGGGTTTTCTGTGTTTGTTAGTTGATACAAGATCAATGTTTTGGGCGAGTTTCCCTCACTACTGTGGTAAAACCCTGTGTATACACTATCAAATATCCCATGGTCATGAGGTGGGCCACACAACTATGTTTTGAGCTCTGGGTATTGTTTCTATCTGTTTAGATGGAGTTCTCTCCAGTCTTAGTTTCCTCACATAGTTTCTCCTAGCCTGTGCCTGTACTAGTTTCTTCAGCGTGTGCTGACTTGACTGAGCCCCTCTGCAGATTTCTTGTGTCCTGTCTGTGCTGTTCTTTCTTCTCTGGTACTCAGTCCTCTGAACTCTCTGAACTCTGACCACCTTGGACTCCTCAAACGCCCATTTCCCTCTCCTCAACTCAGGGTCAATATTCCTGCACCAGGCTTGGAAACTTTCTTGAATCAATTAGCTCAGACAAATGTAGGACTCACCTTCTTTGTTTCCTGTGTTCCTTTACTCCAAGCTTGATTTTAAAAAAATTAATCATGTGCCTTGAAGATCTTTTCACATCAGCAGAGATGTATCACTATCATTCTTTTAAATAACTTTGCTGTAGTGCATCCTGTTGTTTTCCTTATTGAAAATGTTTCATTGAATATCTTTAATATATGGCTTGCTGAAGGTTTGCAATATACGCAGTACAAGGAATATTTAGTTCAGTTTATACTGTGGTGGATATTTTCAAACTGATGTGCATAGTATTTACACCCGTTTACAGTGTATATTAACTAACTGTGAGGAATAAGTATTTTCAGTTACCGTTGACTGTCTGTTACTTAAGTGGTGGTTTAATGCTATCAGGCACAAGGGTTTCTGAACCCTGTTTCTGCCAGTTACTAGCTAACTTGGCAAATGGTTTAACCTCACTGAATCTTAGTTTCTTTTCTCTTTAATCAGTGTGAAAAGAGTACTCTATTCATTGGTTGAAAGACAGTGTATAAAGAGTTTATTTAAAACAATCCTTGGAACATTGTAAACCCGGATTCAATGAGAGTTTATATAATTATCATTATTATTATTATATAGTAATATTATTATGTATTGTTAGTGTTAAAATGGTATTAGGTTATGGCCAGTAACTTTTGACTTTTGGAGATCTACACAGATGTGTAACATTGGAGTCTGTAGCTGTCATCCGCTGATGCCTTTTCTTATAAATCTACTTTTCTCTCTTTTCTGAGGAGAAAAACCTTTTTTTTCTTAGTAAACTTAAGAACAGTTCAAATTGAGTATGATATCCTTGAGACTTTACAAAATTTCATCTTGTGCAGGAGTTACTAAGTCACCAACTGATGTGAAAAATTTGACCTGGTGAGGTCTGTTCTTTCAGGTGGAGACTTTCTTACACTGAAGCAGTTGCGTGTGAACTGTAAGTGATGTCTCGAGACAGATGTAGGTGGCAAAATGTGTCCTATGACTAAGGGCACATCTGGACTGATGCAAAAAAGGTAACGAGAAGGATACAGTAAACTTTTCTATCCTTTCTGAATGCTGAAGAGAGTATTAGAAAAGCTACACTCTGGTTTTTCCATGTGTTTAAGTCACAGTGTTGCAATTTAGTCTTTCTCAGAAGCTCAAAGCTAATTATACTATGACACACTGCACACACAAACACAAACCTTGATCAGAAAAGGGTTTCACTCATCAATATGCATGAAGATATTGGGGTGATGTCGCAGGCGCTAAGGAGCCTTTATTAGCCTTATCTTATTATCCTCAAGAAAAATACAAATAGCTCCGAGGAGAATAGGGAAACCTGGTTAGAAGTGTCAAAGGGGAATATATGACTGAATTTGGAAGATTAAATTCTGCCAAATTACCAGTAATTCGAAAGAAACAGATTTACTGAGATTCAGATATTCTGGTTCTGGTTCGCTCTCTTGTGACAAATGATGTCTTTTTATTTTGACTATAACTCAGAAAAGGTTCAAGTTGCTCCAGGGAAAGTGAGTATAAGATCATCTGTTTAAGTTAATAGCATATGGGAGAGTAATAAGATATAACAGAGCAGATCAATTAATTGTTTTCGACTCAACATCGAATATAGTTTATTTCACTTTTGATTTAGCTAAAATGCCTGGAACAAATTAGCTTTGCCATGGTTCGTTCTTCTCTTTTAATACAAAACATAGCTAAGGCAATTGAAAAATTAGGAACTTGTAATTAATTCTATAAATTTAAAATGTGATAACACTCAACATTGCTCATTGTCATGTTGATAACTAACCCTCAATTGAAAATCAAATCAAAATTGGAGACTATGTTGTTGTTTGCATTATTATACATATTTTGGAGATATATTATTTAAACATGTAGCAGAAGAGAATTTTGCTGGTAATGGGACTTCTTTACTTACCTGAATTAATATTTTGAAAACATTACTCGTTAAGGAAGAATTTATGTCTCATAGGAAACTAAGAGGTTCTAAACTGCAAATTATTTTGAGTTCAGAATCATTTTACTTTTGTTCGCATCATTTACAATACATGTTTTTCCTATATTTACAAATTCTTGGGGTCATTTTGAAGTTGGCAAAAAACATCTTAGCAGTATTTTTTACTCAAAACGATAAAGCAAATAAACATCCCTAAGGACTCTTTCCACAGTTAAATTATAGAAATGCATATGGGAATTTATCGGGACATCAGGGTGGAACAATCCAGGGGAAATGAGTTACATTCCCAACTACATTTAGTCCAATATTCTAAAGTGTTGATTGGAATTTCTGGTTTTGTTCCAGGAAAAAAAGAGGTATTAAAATTGCTTGGAATGAGTAACCCCACATTGCCCAAGTATATTTAAGAACATACTAAGTTGTGAAGCAACTTGATTTACTTGCAGAAAAACTTGGTTGGATAGTCTATGTGTGCTCTAAGCAGAGGTGCAGCCCCCCTGACCGAAGGTAAAAGCCCACCGGTGGTAGTGGTGAACAGATGGCAGTCATCGTGCTCAGCTCTGGTTCACTCACTCAGGGGTGCTACTGTTCTTCCTGCTTTGTGTGCAAGTTATGTTTCATTTAGCAAACCCAAAAAAGGTAGTTCAATCAGCAGTTCAGAATAAAGAGACGGGAGTTCTTCTTCATTACTTTTGCTTCAAATATCATGTTATTAATTTTTTCTCTAAGTGAAGAAAGATAACGTGTTCATTTCCTTTCCTTTTATCAATAACACTAACACTAGGGCAGGGGATTTAGTGACTTCTTTCTTTCCTAAGAGTGCAAATGTCACAAACTATAAGTAAGTTAAGACAATAGAAGAAGGAAGAAGGAAAGAGAGTATTTTCTCATGTTTTATCCTTTCATATCTATATTGAGCTAGTCCTTTAAAAATGCTTTATATAGACTAAACAAACAAAAATATAAATATAATATTAATTCATATATTTTTCTATGATATATAATTTCTATTTAATATATTATGAAGACTGATTTTATTCTGTGGTATTACTGAAAATAGCGAGCAGAGTGTGTTTTCTTTGCTTTGGACATGTACCAAAATTAAATCCTTCCATTACAAGAAATGTAGTGAATTCCTGCCAACCCCAAAAGAAATCAATGATGTGTAAACTTGTAGTCATGGCTGTAAATACAAAAGACAGTGATTTAGAGAACACATGCGGTACTGCAGTAATTTATTGTTTTGAAAAGAAAATTGTTAAAAACTTTGTACTAAGGGAAAATGGATTGGCAGGGGATTTATGTTCTTCATAGACAAAGAGTTTTCAGTGATTGTATACACATTAAGGCCTCTCCACCTTATGATGTACATCTCGCAGTCCCACGCAAGAGAACAATTAATTTACATTCCCACCAACAGTGCAGGAGGGTTCTTTTTCCACCGCACCCTCTCCAGCATTTATTGTTTGTAGATTTTTTGATGATGGCCATTCTGACTGGCGCTAGGTGGTACCTCATGGTAGTTTTGATTTGCGTTTCTCTAATAATTAGTGACGTTGAGCATCTTTTCATGTGCCTTTTGGCCATCTGTATGTCTTCTTTGGTGAAATGTCTATTTACGTCTTCCATCAAGACTTAGACATAGAGAATGGACTTGAGGACACGGGGGGCCAGGGAGGGGAAGGTGGGGTGAAGTGAGAGTAGCAGAGACATATATACACTACTGAATGTAAAATAGTTAGCTAGTGGGAAGCAGCACCATAGCACAGGGAGATCACCTCAGTGCTTTGCGATGACCTAGAGATGTGGGATAGTGAGGGTGAGAAGGAAGCTCAAGAGGGAGAGGATATGGGGATATATGTATGCATAGGACTGATTCACTTTGCTGTACAACAGAAACTAACACAGTATTGTGAGGCAATTGTACTCCAGTAAAGATCTATTAAACAAAAATAAAACAAGGCTTCATGTGGACACATTAAAAGAAAAAAACAATTAAATAGTGTGATAAAGATTAACTCACTCTCAGAGTGTTGGAACTTTATCCTTTTAAAATTTAAATTTATGACTTTTTAAAAGACTATTAAAGCAAAGTTTTTGAAGAAAAATATTTTGCAGGTTACTTTCTACAAAACCAAAGTGGTGTTGTCATATTTGACTCTATCCTAAAATGTATTTTTTCCGTAATGTGTCATAATTGAAAAAGCGAGACAAATATTTTCTTATGGGATATGCAACAATATTAAAAATTAGCCCTTAAGTGGTTTTGTATCATTGTTTGCATGCACGGATATATAAATTGCAAAGGTAAATAAGTAGAAAACAATTACTATAATCATTTGTCTTTGTTCAAACAACAGACTGAATCTGTGGATTATGTTGATATTTTATCTGTTGTCAATATAATAGAGAGAGGCACATGGGTGATATATGTGCCATATGATAAAACAAAGAATAATGGGTGAAGATTCAGAGCGATGCTTTGGAGACTGATTGCTTGGGATCAGATTTTAACATTTCTTGACTACATGACAGTAGGCAAATTACATTCTTTACATTTCTTAGTTTCTTCAACAGTAAATGGGACTTCAAAGGGCCCCTTTATAGCTGAATACTGTATGGAGTAATGTCTGGTGCATAGTGACCTCTCAATAAGTTTTAGATATTTATAATATCAATGTGGTATATATTTTTGGCATCAAATAGTCTTATTCCAGTCTTATGTTACTGAGGATATTCTATAATTAGGTGCAGTGGTGTATAGAGATTTATATACACAGTGGGTCACACATATAATAGGAATTCAGATGACATGGAAATAATACCTTGCCCCTTCTGGTGTCTTTTCAACCCATTAACAATTAATTATATCACTAAAGACTCAAAATAATGATAAGACAAAAGTTGAAACAGAAAGGCAAAAATTGTTGTAAGGACGGATCAAGGAAAAAATAATTATTTGGCCCATTAAGTGTTGTGCCTTCCCCAGAGTGTAACCGAACCCAGGTTCTGCTTCTCTCTGCTCATTAGCCAATAATTCAAGAGGCAAGTTTCAGTAGAAAGGAAAGGTGCTTTAATCAGAAAAGCTGGCAATCTGGGGAGATGGTGGACTTGTGTACCAAACCAACTCTGAAGATCCTGCTCAGCCATGACAGTTTTTAAAGAGAAAAACGGGGGAAAATCTCAGTGAATCACAGAGAGAGGAAGCTGGGTTCTGCATCATTCTCCATCGCATGCAAGCTGGCTGACTCTCTCTTCAGATGTTATCTTGCCCAAGTGATCTGCCGGCAGGATTCCTTAGGGGGCTGTTTGGGGTAGAGAGCTAGTATTTTTTAACTAATTAATTCTTCATTCTTCTTTTTATCTTGGAAAAGAATCAACAGGTTAGGCAAGGCAAGGCATGGTGTGCATTCAGGAGAGCATAAATCAGGGGTTAGTTTCACTTGCTTAGTCGTCTCATTCCTATAATTAGGTTTTTAAGGTGAGAGGGGGACAGAAATGGGTAGACAGGGAAAGGGCAAAAGAGCTACGTTCAAGAAGACTTGAAATAGGGAAAGGGAGGTTATGATAAGAAAATGTAGCCTTTATTTTTTAAATTAATTTTTATTTGATATAGTTGCTTTACAATGTTGTGTTAGTTTCTACTGTACAGCAAAATGAATCAGCTACACATGCACATATATCTCCTCTTTTTTGGATTTCCTTCCCATTTAGGTCACCACAGTGAATCAAGTAGAGTTCCCTGTGCTCTACAGTATGTTCTCATTAGCTGTCTATTTTATACATAGTATCAATAGTGTATATATTTCAACCCCAATCTCCTAATTCTTCCTACTCCCTTTCCCTCTTGGTATCCATAAATTTGTTCTCTACATCTGTGTCTCTATTTCTGCTTTGCAAATAAGATCATCTACACCATTTTTCTAGATTCCACATATATGTGTTAATATATGATATTTGTTTTTCTCTTTCTGACTTCACTCTGTATGACAGACTCTAGGTCCATCCACATCTACAGAAATGACTGAATTTCATTCTTTTTATAGCTGAGTAATATTCAATTGTATATATGTGCCACATCTTCTTTATCCATTCATCTGTCAATGGACACTTAGGTTGCTTCCATGTCCTGGCTATTGTAAATAGAGCTGCAATGAATATTGTGGTACTCTTTTTGAATTATGGTTTTCTCAGGGTATATGCCCCATAGTGGGATTGCTGGGTCATATGGTAGTTCTATTTTTAGTTTTTTAAGGAACCTCCATACTGTTCTTCATGATGGCTGTATTAATTTACATTCAAGTTATTGACTTTAACCTTGATTTCTGCAGTTTCACATGTATTTATTTGAGTGTGTGTGTACACACAGGTGTGTGTGTGTGTGTTTGTATCTAGTTCTAGGCAATTTACCACATCTATCTGTTTGTGTATCCACTGCCACAGAAAATACAGAGAACAATTTCATCTTTACAAGGATCCCTCACATTACCTTTTCCTAATTGCATCTTCTATCTCCCCACTCCTAACTCCATCCCTAATAATTGACAACAACTAATCGGGTCTGCATTTCTGTATATTTTTTTCATTTCAAAAATGTTACCTAGTGAATGAGTGTATAAACAAAATGTGGTATGTACATGCAATGTCATTCAGTCTTAAAAAGGAATGAGATTTAGACACATGCTAAAATGTGGATGAACCTTGAAGACATTGGCACAAAGACAAATGTTGTACAATTACATCTACATGAGGTAACTCCAGTAGTCAAGTTTATAGAGAATGAAAGTTGAGGGGTGGTTGCCAGGGGCTGGGGAGATGTAAGTGCGGGGATTTAGGGCTTAATGGTGTGTTTACGCCATTTCAGTTAGTGAAGATGAAAACATTCTGGAGATAGTTGGTTATCATGGTTGCACAATAATGTAAATGTACTTAAAGCCACAGAACTGTGCACAGTTTAATAATGGCTAAAATGGCAAATGTTATATTATGTGTATTTAACCACAGTTTTTAAAATGTTACCTAAATGAAATCATATAGTATGCCAACTTTTGATAATGGATTTTTTCACTCAGCATAATTCTGTGGTGACGCATCCAAGTTGTGGCTATCAATAGTCCATTGATTTTCAGTGCTGAGTAATATTGTAAGGTATTCACATAACATGGACTTTTAACCATTTACCTATTGAAGGGCATCTGGGCTGATGCCAGTTTTTGCTTATAAAAAATAAAGTCCCTGTTAAAATTTATTTACAATGTTTTGTGTGAGGTGAGTTTTTATTTCTCAGGGATAAATGCCCAGTCGTAAAATTTCTGAGTTGTACAGAAGTGCACATTTATTTTTTTCAGAAACTGCTAAACTCTTCTTCATAGTGGCTGTACCATTTCACATTCCTGACAGCAATGTATGAGTGATAGGGTTTCTCAGCATCTGCTCCAGGAGGTTGTGTGTGTCGATGCCTGAGGGGTTTCTGGGTTGCACAGCACTGTGCCACCCAATCTAGAAATCACCCATGTGCTGTTCTTCATGTCTTGATGTCTCTGGCTAGTTCAGCTTCCTCTTTTTAAGTTTCAGAGTCTTTTTATGATTGTGTTGTATGATTTCTAGAGTATTTAGCTGTATATAGAGGGAGGGTCAGGGAAAAGTGAATCTATGTCATCATTTCTTAGAACTAAAAGTTATGAATTTAATAAACTCAAAGTGATAAAGGATTATTGATGTTCCAAAGGAATTGGTTTCTGGATGGAGCAGCATAAAGAAAACTATTCAACAGGTCTCCATGGATCCTTATTTTAGATCCTCACCTACGCATAAGAAAGGCTGGGGAAAGCAAGGCATATGGGCCTTGGTATTTAAGATAAGTTTCGAAGTATTTAGTAATTTTCTATTTGAAATTGCAGCATTTTGATGAAGGATGAAATCACTGTAGATAGAAGAAAATCGCAAAGCAACATAGAAATAGAAAACTGTGAGACAAGCTCTGTGAACGGTGCTTATTTCAAATTTAACCAAAATTGAACAAACATAGATAAACATTGATGGCAGATGGACACTTAAATGGGAAAAAAACGGTATCCATGGTAAGGAATTCACCCATTCTATGGCAACCACTGGGATTTTGAGAGGAGGAATTATATGATTGAATTTGTTTCTTGTTATGAACATGATAATCCACTTTGTATTATCCAGGCAACCTGCACGCTGCCTTGTTCAAAATAGGAAAATTAACACATATTTGGTGATGTATAGAAGTTATGGAAGAAGTACAGGATGTAATACAAAAAAACTGAGAGATTAGGATGTTACAGTATTCAACACACTATATGGTGTTCCTTTATTATCAAAAATACATTTCTGTAGACATATCTCTCCTTATAATTAAGCATAAGATTAAAAAGCATTTATTCTTGAGATAATGTCAGCCTAAAAGAAGAATGTATTTATTTAGATGGAGTTAAGAGTACTGGCCTTGGTAATATTTTCAGCTGTGTTTGTTGTCATTTTTGCCCTAGATTTGTATGCAGTCTTTTATATTTTCTTCGAGGCGTGTACTCAGTTTTACTGTGCTGGATATATTCTTTATTTCATTCAATTTCACTTTTTAATGTTTTCCTGCAGACTTCATGGAAATTAGTAAATAAATGCAACAGAAAAACACACTCTTCTGACTTACCTAAATCTTCTGAAGGACAGTGCAAATTTCTACTTAAAGAATATGAACAACTAACATGTGATTCCTTCTGACTAGTTTAAAAGCTAGTAGCTATGGATAAGCTCTATAATGTATAATTTGAAATAAATATACTCTGTCACCATTTTTCAAGTAGAAGGGTACTTTCTTTTCTCTAAATGTGAATATATAATTTTTATGTTTCTTTTTAAAGTAATTGTATTACTTTATGAATATACTAGATAAGTAATTAATAGCATTAAGAACTAATTTTGGACATTTAAAAAAATCAACCTAATATTATCTCAAACCTCTTAAGTTCTTCATTTTTAACAATGCTACATATTGTGTGTACAACATTTATAACAAAATATAGTATATATCTAAAGAAATGATTGACATATTGTCTCATCTAAGTCCTCTACGTGGCCAATGCCCTCTGAGCTTCTCTTCTACACTGCTGTGCCCTGGGGTTCTGTGGACACACCAACTGCAGAAGTCACAGAAATCCTCTCATTCTTCCCATCCAGAGCTAATATGGTCTCACACAATCTGAGACCATTCACCTCTCCCAAAGTCAGCAACCTCTCCCTTTCCAGCTGATAAACTATCTGACTCAAATCACTCTAGATTTTTAATAAAAGCAGCTTTTGCTGCTAAAGATGGGCAAAGATGTAGGCAGAGCTACACACCCCCCATTATAAGCCTAAACCTCAAAAAGCTGATCATTACACAAGAACATAATGTCCTGATTGACATAATATAATCGTCGCCCAAAATAAACCTTCAGTGCTCGCACCTGCTCATTTCCCTAATATAGTCCGACTCATTTTGATCTGGGTGTAAGCTTTCTCTCTCAGTCGATGCTTACATTCTGTGAATCTTCTATTTTTTGAACAGCTTGCAGCTAGCTACTGGAGTAAATTAGAACATAATAAAACTGGATTGCTTATATGTTTGCTTACAGTATCAAGACTGAGTTTTTGCTTTGTTTCTTATATGAATTAGCTAAGTGCCAATAAACTGTATTGCTATACAGTTTCAGATGCATTAATACCATTTTTATGCAAACATCAGTTATCAAACAAAATTACTTCTGTTTTGAACTTGATTTTCAAAACAACAGAATATCAAGGTGTAGATCATAAAGCCATTATTATCTTTTGATTTTAGATACTTATATTTATGATAATTAAATTTATAATACCTCAGTGATATTAAAACAGACTTGTTGTAAAACAAAATTAAGATAAATGTCCTGTAAGAACAGGAACTTACCAATTACGTATGAAGCAATTTGGATTTGTGAATGAAATGTGTAATCCCAGAAATCCTCACAGCGTCTTCACAATGAAAATAAGCAAGCTCATAGCCAAAATGTAATTCTTTAATTCTTGACCAAGGGGCTAATTAAAATAAATGGAAGTGGGAGGGAATATTTCATTCTTCCCTGTAAGCAAACCCTTTTGACATTGTTTACAAAATCCAAGCTGGGATATAGTCCATTGTAATATGTTGTTATAAATAGTTGTAAACCAATCAAATAATATTATAGTTGGCCCTTGAACAATACTGGGGTTAGGAGCAATAACGCTCACACTGTTGAAAATCTGCATACAACTTTACCTTAGGTCCTCCTCCTCATGTGTGGTTCTGCATCCATGGATTGAACCAACAACAGATCATGTAGTACTGTAGTATGTATTTAGTGATAAAAAAATCTCTGTATAAGTGGACCGGTGCAGTTCAAACCCGGATTCTTCAAGGGTCCACTTTATTTCAAGATTTGGGGCATCAAATATAAATTTAACAAATATAGAAATGACTAAAAATTAATATTAATAACAAAAATAGAATGAGTTAAATTTTAGTGCATATTTTATAATTATGAATTATCTATTGCCTCAAAACATATTACTCTAAAACTTTGTGGCTTAAAAAAGCATACATTTATTATCTCACAGATTCTGTGGTCAGTAAACTGCGCACAATTTAGTTGGATACCTCTAACTTGGAGTACCTCCTATTCACTCAGAACAAGAACTGAGATGGAAAGAGAGCAAGCAAGATGAAAGTCAAAGTCTTTCTGTAATCAAATTTCAAATGAGAGCTTCAATCACTTTTGCCATATTCTCTTCCTTAGAAGACAGACCACAAGGTCCAGCTCAGAGTCAAAGGGAGGAGAGGACACAAGGATGTGAATACCAGGATGCAGAGGTCATCAGGGTCCATTTTAGAGGCTGTCTGCCAGAATTCATTTGTATATTTATGTACGCATAATTGTTTATTATTAAAAAATTGAAAAATCTCTCCCTAAAGCCACATACATTTATTACTTTACATATGAATATATATACTTCCATTTCACAGTAAAAAAATGATGTGGACTAAATGACCACCTAATAAATATCAGCTAAAGTTAAATCAATGCCATTTCCACTCATATCTAAGCTGAACCAAATCTATTTTAGAAATATACCTTAGTGGCAAAATGGTGTTCTATTTTTCTGCATTCTAGGGACTTCCCTAGTGGCACAGTGGTTTAGAATCCGCCTGTCAATGTAGGGGACACGGTTTCGATCCCTGCTCTGGGAAGATCCCATATACGGCGGAGCAACTAAACCCGTGTGCCACAACTCCTGAGCCTGCGCTCTAGAGCCCGCGAGCCACAACTACTGACCCCACACACCACAACTCCTGAAGCCCGCGTAGCTAGAGCCCGTGCTCTGCAGCAAGAGAAGCCACCGCACTGCAATGAAGAGTAACCCCCGCTTGCCACTAGAGAAAGCCCGCGTGCAGCAAAGAAGACCCAACACAGCCAAAATAAATAAATAAATAAATAAATATATAAAAATATTTTTCTGCATGCTAGACCAGCTGACTTGATTTCATAGTCAACAAGGGAAAAGCTAACATCACAAGTAATCTCTGCACATGGTTTAGTTTCTAATAAAAGGATCTTATACAAACTTGAAAACTTTTTTTTGTTCCTAATTATGTTATTTTGCCACTTTTGTTTCCACTTCTGTTTTCTTATGAACAAGAAAAAAGCATGTGTAAATGCTCCTGTTAACTCGTGAAGAGGAGAAGGATCCACACTGATGCACTAAACATTGGGATTTGAATCTGCCTTGCATCAGTCATGCTGAAGAGGACTTTTCTGGATATCTTACATGGTTGTCCTGAGTACTGCTGACATTACAAAAACAAACAGCCACCACTAAACTAAAAGGAGATACTAACTAAGTAGAATTAAATACTGTCCAAAGATCAATGCATATCTTTTGAATAATACAAAACTCCACAGAACCTAAAACATAAAAATAAAGAAATAATGAATATTCTCCCTTGAATAGTGGGACATGGATAGACAGTCTGTGAAGATGACAGGCTTAGCACACGTCCGTGCCTCTTCCCTTTCCTAAGTTCCTCTCTTGAATGATAACTTCAAAAGGAAGCTGGCAGACCCCAAACTTCACATTTAATCTGGATCATCATACGTGAGAGTAGCCAACTAACCCAAGAGCCCTACACAAGCTCCCATTCACCTGGTAGTGTGAACTATTTTCAGACTTCTAAGGATTGCCGTTGGTAACGATCATTAAGTATATTTATGGAAACACTTAGAGTTCATTTAACAATGTGTCAAGTGAATTAGGAAAAATAACCCACAATTAAAGTAAAAAAAAGACAACACAAAAGAGTAAACACTCAACCTTGAAATATATAAGTGAGGTGATGATAATGTAACTGAAAATTGATAATATATTTTGTAAAACTATTACAATAGAAAAAATATCTATATATAAGAAAAAGAATTATTAACCTGGATCTAAAATTACTAATAGAGACAAAACAAAGTGAGAATCAGTTCAGGAGAGGAGAGAATAATTTCTGAACAGTGCAAAGATTAAAAAAGCAAACAAACCTCTTTTTATAGAAGCAAAGAATGCTATCGATAAGAAGGAAATCATAAAAATTGACTTGAACGTTATTATCTACAAAGAGCTGCATTTAAACTAATACTTGAATTGTCACCACCAAGGACAGAAAACAGTATAGTAGAATAATATCAATTAAGTGTTTAAAAGAAATTTCAACTTACATTTATGCATTTACTTTTTACCATTCAATGAATAAGGACCTTTTCTTTTTCCATCCAAACAAATATGAAGTAACATATGCAGATGAATTATTATTAAAGAAGCTACTGAAAGATGTATTTCTGGAAGAAGATCTGAAAATCAAGAGAAATGACAATATAAGTAAGAAGGTTTGATATGTAAGGATAAAAGGCCAAGAAAAATGTGAAACAACTAAATTGATAGCTTAAAATAAAAATATATACTTAAAAATTTGAATGATTAGTAATTAATAAAATAACACTGATCAAAGAAAGCATCTGAATCAAAAATATAATAGAAATGAAATGCTTTAAGAATCTTATTGTACAGAAAATGAGTAAATATCTTTAAATTTAGTCTTTGATAATTTACGTATTTTAAAATTCTCATAATGGTCACTGAAAAGTTTTTGGCATTCTAAATAGTAAATAAAAATTAGATAAAAGGAAAACCTTAATGTATATGAAGTCAAGGAAAAGGAAAAACAAAAGTTTAAAGATTAAGGCTAATAGCAGAAAATATGTCAATAGTTTCAGTCCAAATAATGTGCATATTCATGTTCAATGTTAGCATGATAAATATGCCAGCTAAAAGACAAAGAAACTTTTGAAAAAGACATTAAAAAGACACACATAGACTGAAAGTCAAAGGTGAAACAACATTCTAGTCAATTAGTAACCAATATGGCTAATATCAGAAAAAATAGACTAATATGATTTTGAAAAACAATATTAGCAAAACAGCATATCTGCATTAGTTTCCTGTGGATTCTCTGTGCTTCCAGGACTTGATTAACTATTTCCTTTCCCATATTAGGGAAGTTTTCAACTATAATCTCTTCAAATATTTTCTCAGTCCCTTTCTTTTTCTCTTCTTCTTCTGGGACCCCTATAATTCGAATGTTGGTGCGTTTAATGTTGTCCCAGAGGTCTCTGAGACTGTCCTCAGTTCTTTTCATTCTTTATTCTTTATCGTGCTCTGTAGTAGTTATTTCCACCATTTTATCTTCCAGATCATTTATCCTTTCTTCTCCCTCAGTTATTCTGCTATTGATCCCATGTATAGTATTTTTAATTTCATTTATTGTGTTTTTCATCTTTGCTTGGTTCCTCTTTAGTTCTTCTACGTCCTTGTTAAATGTTTCTTGCATTTTGTCTATTCTATTTCCCAGATTTTGGATCATCCTTACTATCATTATTCTGAATTCTTTTTCAGGTAGACTACCTATTTCCTCTTCATTTGTTAAGTCTGGTGTGTTTTGACCCTGCTCCTTCATCTGCTGTGTGTTTTTCTGTCGTCTCATTTTGCTTATCTTACTGTGTTTGGGTTTTCACAGGCTGCAGGTTTGTAGTTCCCGTTGTTTTTGGTATCTGCAGGCTGCAGGTTCGTAGTTTCCGTTGTTTTTGGTATCTGTCCCCAGGCTGCAGGTTTCACAGGCTGCAGGTTCGTAGTTCCCGTTGTTTTTGGTATCTGTCCCCAGGCTGCAGGTTTCACAGGCTGCAGGTTCGTAGTTCCCGTTGTTTTTGGTATCTGTCCCCAGTGGCTAAGGTTGGTTCAGTGGGTTGTGTAGGCTTCCTGGTGGAGGGAACTAGTGCCTGAGTTCTGGTGGATGAGGCTGGATCTTGTCTTTCTGGTGGGCACGTCCACGTCTGGTGGTGTATTTTGGGGCGTCTGTGGCCTTATTATGATTTTAGGCAGCCTCTCTGCTAATGGATGGGGCTGTGTTCCTGTCTTGCTAGTTGTTTGGCATAGGGTGTTCAGCACTGTAGCTTGCTGGTCATTGAGTGATCCTGGGTCTTGATGTTGGGATGGAGATCTCTGAGAGATTTTTGCCGTTTGGTATTACGTGGAGCAGGGAGGTCTCTTGTGGACCAGTGTCCTGAAGTTGTCTCTCCCACCTCAGAGGTATGGCCCTGATGCCTGGCTGGAGCACCAAGAGGCTTTCGTCCACACGGCTCAGAGTAAAAGGGAGAAAAAATAGAAAGAAAGAAAGAAAGAGGCTATAATATAGTGAAGTAAAATAAAGCTATTATAAAGCAAAGCTATACAGACAAATTCTCACCCAGAAGCATATACATATACACTCACAAAAAAAGGAAAAGGGGAAAAATTAATATATCCTGCTCCCAAAGTCCACCTCCTGAATTTGGGATGATTCGTTGTCTATTCAGGTATTCAACAGATGCATCACATCAAGTTGTTTGTGGAGTTTTAATCCGCTGCTTCTGAGGCTGCTGGGGGAGATTTCCCCTTCTCTTCTCTGTTCGCACAGCTCCTGGGGATCAGCTTTGGATTTGGACCCGCCTCTGCGTGTAGGTCGCCTGAGGCGTCTGTTCTGCGCCCAGACAAGACGGGGTTAAAGGAGCAGCTGCTTCGGGGGCTCTGGCTCACTCAGGCGGGGGGAGGGAGCGGTACGGAGGAGGCGGGGCGAGCCTGCGGCGTCAGAGGCGTCGTGACGTTGCAGCAGCCCGAGGCGCGCCGTGCGTTCTCCCGGGGAAGTTTTCCCTGGATCACGGGACCCTGGCCGTGGCGGGCTGCACCGGCTCCCGGGAGGGGCGGTGTGGAGAGTGACCTGTGCTCGTATACAGGATTTTTGGAGGCGGCAGCAGCAGCCCCAGCGTCTCACGCCCATCTCTTGTGTCCGCGCTGTGGGCCGCGGCTTGCGCCCGTCTCTGGAGCTCGTTTAGGCGGCGCTCTGTATCCCCTCTCCTTGCGCGCTGCGAAACAAAGAGGCAAGAAAAAGTCTCTTGCCTCTTCGGCAGCTGCAGACTTTTTCCCAGACTCCCTCCCAGCCAGCTGTGGTGCACTAACCCCTTCAGGCTGTGTTCACGCCGACAACCCCAATCCTCTCCCTGCAATCCGACCGCAGCCCGAGCCTCAGCTCCCAGCCGCCGCCCGCCCCAGCGGGTGAGCAGACAAGCCTCTCGGGCTGGTGAGTGCTGCTCGGCGCCGCTCCTCCGTGCGGGAATCTCTCCGCTGTGCCCTCCGCACCCCTGTGGCTGCGCTCTCCTCCGTGGCTCCGAAGCTCCCCCCTCCGCCACCCGCAGTCTCCGCCCGCGAAGGGGCTCCTAGTGTGTGGACACCTTTCCTCCTTCACGGCTCCCTCCCACTGGTGCAGGTGCCGTCCCTATTCTTTTGTCTCTGTTGTTTCTTTTTTCTTTTGCCCTACCCAAGTACGGGGGGAGTTTATTGCCTTTTGGGAGGTCTGACGTTTTCTGCCAGCGTTCAGTGGGTGTTCTTTTGGAGCAGTTCCACGTGTAGATGTATTTCTACTGTATCTGTGGGAAGGAAGGTGATCTCCGCGTCTTACTCTTCCGCCATCTTCTCTCCCCTCCCAACAGTGTATTCTTACTATAAAGATTATAGGGTAAAAATTCAACATGCACTAATAAAAGAGAGTGATCACAGGTGACTTTAAATTAATATCACTATGAAATACCACTGCTCTAACCATACCCGAGGTCTTGAGTGAATTCAGGACAGTGTGTATCCAGGCCCAACCAGAACTAAGTGTAGAATAGTGAAAAACTCACCTTTATTGTTCTAAACTAGTGAGAGTCCAGGGTGGTTTGTTACCTCAGCTTAACCTTACCTAATCAGAAGATTAAATCCAGTAATATATTCTTTGCAAAAAATAGACAATATACACATTTTTGTATTAATTTCATTAGAAAGATGGGGCAAAAAAAGTAAGAATGGAGATAATAATAATTTCAAGCAAATGTAAGTTCAAGTAAAAAACAATAATGAAAATAGAAAGAATTTATAAGTATATTATATGTATAATGATGGTATGTATGACGAACATATAATGATAATAAACCTCAATGTGCATAAGATGTGAAACACCTAAATCAAAAATAATTAGACATTTAAGGTTATCTTAATAAAATAAATTTTTATGTGAAGTAGGAAATCTCACTATCCTTGAGACATAATAATAATAATAATAATAAATTAAAATTAAAAATTGTTATACAGAGCATTTAAGAAAGTGATCAAATAGCTACACAAAAATCTTCACAATATTTCAAACCAGTATAAATTTAATATCAAAATGAGGCAAATTTTTCACATGGAAAGGAAATTTTCTGGTTTTAATATTCAATTTATATTGGATTAAAATATCTTGATTGGGTTCTGCTGGCTAAACTTTAGATTATTTGCCTTTTTATTCATGGATGCAATTTATTTTTATGTACTAATTTTATGTGAAAAAAGTTACCTGACTATGTACTGAATGTATACCAGATATGGTTTCAAATATTGTAACATTCTCTGTACGTATATTTGATTACTCTCTTAAATGCTTTGTCTTTGGTTGGAAAGACAATATTATAAAAATATAAATTCTCAGAAAATGTCTATCCATTATATTAAACTACATTGTATATCCCTTAAGAGTTACACTGTTATTTATATTTTTCTGAACTCTGTTAACTATTCTTGAATTTCATCTGAAAGAACAAATTTTTTAGTGTAGTCAAGAAAAGGATACTAAAGTATAACAATGATTGGAGAATATCTCATTAGAGGAACACACTGTGGACTCACTGTAATTAAATCAATATTTACTAGACTAGCAAGAAGTTAATAAACCAATAGACCTCATTATACAGGAGAATAATTAAAATGTGATAAGTTGATGTGCAATATATTATTTAATTAATGGTTCAGGTATATCTTGCCATCATCTGATTTTTTTAAAAAGATAGGTACTTATCTCACAGTATTTTAAAAATAAAATTCATATGGAAATAGCCTTAAAAAACATCAATATGTGTACCTTAAAAATGAATACAAATACATACACATTCCAGAAGTAGAAGATAAATACTTAATCAAGACTTTAAAATCAGGAACTCAAAAACAAATTTCATTTACGTATGACTGGGTACCCAAAATTCCATACATAAATATAATATAAAAGTTAATAAAATATTATTTGGCAGTTATTATTAAAACATATTTCTAAAGGGCAAAGACCTCTGATAACAAGCAAACATGGAAAGAAAGTACGTGCACTCCAACAGAAAAATGATTGAAAATTATAGCGTATACAAAGCAGGTAGAGTTTAGTAGACATTAAGAAGTATGACTGAGTGAACTGATACATAGTACGTATGGATTTCCATCTCATGCTATTGCACGAGAATAAAAAATTCCAAGACGGTCAAAAGTATGCAATGATATGTTATGTTTGAACACCAAAACAGAAATTTCTCTCCCATATACTTATGACTATATACCTATTTACAAATATACATGCCTCTACAGGGTTATCTGATCATAAAAATACAATTCCAAAGTATAAACATCAAGGTGTTAAGAATGAGGACAGATGTTGAGATACAGAGTGGAAGATAAGAGAGGAAAGAAAGTGGGAGTGGAGAAATAAGAAAGAAATAAGTCATTAAAAATAAAAATAACTATTTAAAGGTAAGAATACAGTTGCATTTATGCACTTAGAAAAAGTCATGCATGGATGTGTCTTTATGCAAAACAAATTACAGTTGAAGCAATTGAAAGATAAAAGGAAACTTAGCTTTAAGATATATATGCACATACACACTGAAATTTATCTGTTTAACTTTGAAAGAAATCAAGTTTTTAGTTGGAAAAGGCATTGTCATGATGTCACCAAAATCACCCCTTTCACAGTCCATTTTGGGCATTTCTCTTCCACTATAATGCTCTTGCTTGCTGAATGCAGAAACAGCCCAAAATCTTTCTTTATGTAGTGCTTCAGGTAACTAATAACGATGGACAGGTTTAATCCCTCTCAGCTTTTCTGGATTAAGGCAACTCTGCCTCAAATGTCTCAGTTCTCTGAAGCAAGCTTGACATGATGAGAATCAAAAGATAAACTGGGGAAAAACTTAATTTCACATCTAAAATATTTTATTTTTAATTCAGTTTTAATGAAAAATGTTGTATCTAACCTTGGAGTAGATATTCCTCTTCCCTAAGCTTTGTTATTCATAAATTCTTTCAGGTCTCTGCTATCACACTCTGCCTTAATGATATAAAAGTTAAATATTCTGCATAGACTATATGCTTATTTATGGCCATTAGCTAAAAGCATATTGCAAATACTCAGTGGGATTCTCATAGTTATGTCGAGATCTGCAGCATTTTTTCTCCCTTGATCATTTTATTTACGTAATTTGGCACATTATCGTTTTCCTTCCTAATAGGCCATTCTACAAAATTCAGTGTATGTTCATTATAGCACTTAATTAAAAGTACACAGACCCCCATTAGTCCCACCGAGCCCCAGAGAATCATGCAGTGTTCTACATCATTAAAGTTTAGGTCACAATCTCAGATTTTTATGACTCAAGGTAAACTCCAAGCTGTGAGAACCTGATGAGAACAAGATACTGAAAATTGAAGAGCAATATAACAAGGAACATTAAATGTATTAATGACCAAACATAACCATAGAAACTTTTAGGAACCAGGAATAGATCTCCATAAAATAATATGAAGAACCATTACAGGTAAAGACAAAGGGTTTCCAGTGGAGCTAGAATAATATAAGTACCAGTAAACTACCCAAGATTATTTGAGATTATTTTTTTAGACCTAGCAATAAACTCAGGAGAAAAAAGAAAACTATCTCATTTGGTACCTCGTAAGTTCTGAGAGCTTGTTGTTGTTATTGTTTGCTTGTTTAAATTTCAATGTGTTGCATTTTGAATCTGCATATATAAGTATGTGAAATATTTAATTTAACACATTTTAATATTTGAAAGAATAAGTTAATGGATAAAAACAAAACTACATATTTTGACTTCTAATTTGATATTTTGCCATCTATACTGCAAATTATTTAAACAGGAGACAAAGCAAGCAAACAGCCAGCTATAATCTTACAGCACTAATTTATTGTAGAATCGTAATTTTCTAAGCCTTAAGTTGAAACTCAAATATCATTTGGAAGTCTCAGAGAATTTAACAACTATAAAACTTTTGTTTTGAATAACTGTTGTCTGTTAAATAAACACATTAAAATCTGAAGTTTTTGATACTCCATTTGTTGAATACTCTGATTAACATCTTTCAACTGATTTTTTGTAACGCAACAAATATTAGCTTATTTTAAAAAATAATTTAAAAACTTTTAGGATACATAGATTTGTTTTAAAAACTGAGAATTTTAAGAATCAACGATTCTAACATTTCTTAATTCAGTTGATACCAGGCAAGGAACAGCATGTACTAAATTCTGCTAAAATACATATATAAATATATCTTTATTCAACATTGGCTTTAATGCAAGAATATTTTGATCCTGATATCTTATAGTGTATGTATGTAAAAATATTGATAATCTTTGACCATAAGATCTTGTATTTGATTGTCAGATATCATCGTTTCTATGTATTTCAAATATGTATGTACCACAACCAATTTCAAGAATAGGTATTTTTCATTTGGTTAGAATATTGTTTATATCATTGATGCTGTGCTCCACCATAATTTGTATTTGTATTATCATTACAAACAAAAATAATTCATCTTTTTTTAAATTTAGAAATTATACTACAGTCATTTGATCTATTAGGAAAGTCATGATGATGTTTCTTCGGGTTTGCATCTTCTGGTTTCCATGTTGTCAGTAAAATGATTGTGTCTACAAATTAGACGTCAAAAGTACAATTTGTGCAATTGACACAACCTTCACAAAAGCAAAAAATTCAATACTCACATTTTAATTTGCATGCAGTTTTTAAAACGAATCTTACAAAAGATAAACTGCTAAAGAGATAACTCCTGCAAGAAATTATGTATCCCTATAACAAGAGTATTCAGGCAACCCTATACAATCTAATATAGAACTAATCAGCCTCTATTTTCCACACTCATTTTATGTGCAATGAACCTGTAATTGCACATACTTTCCTGTCATCTGTATTATCTAGTGGCCTGGCTCTGCATATAATATAGCTTGGCCTGTGACATGGCGCATACAACACAATGGCTGATAGAGCAAGTTACCATCAGGAAGAGCAGCATTAAATACTTCTTTGAAAGGGAGATGTTGGTTATGTTGCATCTCAAAGGATAGACTGAACATTATGTTGAAGTGAAAGTGGCTGCTTGCAGCACATGCCACTTATTCACTGTTACAGAAGAGCATGGTTGAGGCCAAAGCACCAAATGGAAGCCCAGCAAGCCCATCCTGGCTTTATTAATGTAACTAAAAATTATAATGACACAGAAAATATGAAAAATCTGTGACCAAATGTTATGCTCACTGCACAACAGGCCAATAAAGGGAGAGACAAGTTTTGGGGACAAAGAAGAGTGACTTTATTCAGGAAGCCGGAAGACAGAGAAGATAGTGGACTAATGTCGAAAAGAACCATCTTGCACAGGTTTGGATGCTAATTTCTTTTATAGATCAAAGAGGGGGAGGTGAGGAGGTAAAGTAAAAAGGTCATAAATTGTTGTAAATATTTCCTGGTTATGGCCAGACTCCGGAGGGGATGTGTTAATGTCTTCCTTCCTGCAGCCATTCACAGGTGGACCAGTTCAGGGTGTTTCCTGTGAGTTTAAACAAAGGTATTTTAGCTTAAGGCTCAGGCATGGGAGGCAGGGTTCCCAGAGATGGGCCATCATGTACACTGTAAGCTTATAGGCTACATCCCTTTAGTAATTAACTTGTAGCAGAAGCAATAGAATACAAAGGCTAAAGAAAAAGAAATAGATCCAATATGGAGTCAGGTTTGTTCTTCCCTGCTGCACAAACATAAAACAAATGGAACTGAAGAACAATAAAGGTAAAACAATTGTCCCAGACTAATAAAGACACATAATCACTCTGTAAACAATATGCTGAAATACACAAGAAACAAAAAGTCTATGTGCTGACCCTCAGAAGTATGTAGCCTAATTTTGGAAACAACATACTATTTATACTAAGTGACTAAAGAACATTTAAAACACATGGCAAAACATTCAGAATTAAAAGTACAAGTAAAAACAGATCTAAAAGAATGCAATGTAGTACAAATCAAGTGTTTTAGAAACTTTAGTACATTAGCATTACTTTAAAAACTACCTCATAATGAATGAAAATTTAGCAGTTCAATTTGCAAGAGGTACATATGATATTATGCATATTATCATGGAGAGATTTTACAATTTCACATGTGTTTCTAAGCACAGAAGAACTGTGTCCTCCTCTGTGTATTTAACTCTGCAGTGATACTGACAAAACACAGTAGGGACTTCAGTTGCAGCCAGAAAATAATTATCATTTTAATATAGAGACTTAGGTGAGAAAAGAGTGTCTTTAAAATAAAATGAAAGCTTCAAATGTTAAACCATAATTTGATTGTCACCTAAATGTTTTCCCCTCTTTACTTTGAATGTGGAGGAAGTGAACAGGCTTTCTGAGAACAATACACATTTCAGTGATCTTCAGTTCTTCCTTAAGATTTAGATTCTTCCTAAGTCTTTAGATATGCCACCAGTAGTCATTGATAGACTACTTCAGAACAGTGGTTGTGAAGAATGATGCATATTGCAATTGTCTAAAGACTTAAAAATAAAACCTACTACTGGTACTGAATTCTTTATTCCAGAGAGGGCCAAGTTCAGCAATATGAATCAGTGAAGGTAAAGTAAACCAGTAGAAATCCCTTGAACTGAAGCACATACAAACAGAAAAAAGGCTAAAAAAGAAAAGAAATAAAAGAAAAAAAAAAACAGAGAGCATAGCATCTAAGGTCTGTGGGACCATATCAAATGGTGTAACAGACACATAATTGGAATGCATAAGTAGATTCCACATATACAAATATAGAATGGACAGAATAATAAATATTGAAATAAATAAAAAATAAAATTTCCAGAACTGAAGACAAACACCAAACCACAGGTCTAAGACACTCAGAGAAGAGCAAAGAAGATGAATATTAGAATGAACTAGGAAAACTGTCATATCCTCTTGAATTGCTGAAACCAAAACCAAATACAAAGAGGAAATCTATCACAAAAGAAACCAAAATAAGCAAAAACAAAATTATCAGAAACCATGAGAACACGAAAACATTAAATAACATCTTAAAAGTCTTGTAGTGGGGGGTGAGTTACCTCAGAATTCTACACCCTGTAATAATATCCTTAAGAAATGAAGGGGAAATAGCACGTTGCTCAGAAAAACAAAACTGAGGATCCATAGGATAAAGTTGTATAAAATGCTGAAATTAAGCCTAATTCTATGACGTACACCAACAAGGACGAACGGGACAAATATGGAGAAATAGGATTCAACAGAAAATACTACTACTCTGTGATTCCTTGCAAAGAAATTATAAAAAAGACAAAACTAAACCACGGTGCTACCATCCAGAAGAGGGGAGGAGCTTAGTGACTGGCAGAGTGCATCGGTTGGGTCCCGAGTGCTAGTCACACTATTTTTCCTGAAGTGTGCTATTTACCCGCTAAATGCACATATACTGTATACTCTATGCCCTGATTTAGTACAATAACGTATATTGCTTTAATGTTTTAAAATTTTTAATAAAGTTTTCAACATATTTTTCCAATTTCTGTAATTTGCTTCTTGTATACCATGCCTTTCCTTACAAAGTGTATATGCTAATGTACGTGTGTGTTTTAAAGAAGTATATCCTTCAATCAGTCTTTCAGTATGTTTTTTTTAATGTAAAATATTTGGCTGTAAGCATGTCTGAAAAAATGCTTTTTATTATTCCTGAATGGATATTCCATGTGCATAAGATAGAATGTTTCCTGCCAATTTTTTCTCAGTAGTTTCAAGTCCTTATTACATTCCCTTCTGTCTCTTACAGTTACTAATGAACAGTTTAATTATAATTGGATTTTCTGTCTTTTGAAGGTTATCGATCTTTTCAATCTAGTTAAATTACTTTGTCCTCTAATTTTTGATGCGCTGTAGTTGCATTTTAGTTTGTTCTGAAATGAAAATAAATATCAAAAAATAATCCTAAATAGTACTTTCTAGGTAAATTGGATACCAAGAGTCTACTGTATTCCGGATAATACATAGTCAGTCATACAAGCCATAATTGGCTTGATTGAGTTCCTTATCATTATTCAGTATATCTATAATGGCCCCCCATGTTGTTTGAAAATTTAATTCCTGTTATTCTGTTGAGCTCAAATTGATTCTACAGCTTCCTATTAACACACCTAAAACACTGAAGTGGATTCAACTTATCACTTGGCATTTTAGTATTCTTGGGCATATAATTAAAAAAAAAATTGCAGTATAAGTTATATACTGCATTTCACACAAGGAAACACCTTGTATGTATACACTGATCTCCTAATATTTACTGTTCTAGGCCCCTTACCAACCAGCAATACTATTCCCCACTGCTTCTGAATCTGAATATATTTTCACTTGGGTAGTTTTATTTCCAAACAAGCTAGATAACTAGATGTACTGCCCAAAGCTCTGCTCAGTGTGAGAATTTCTCGTATTCACTGTCTTTTAGGGATATTCCCTGATATAAGCAAGTGTTTCATGTTGGTTTGTACCCAAATATTCAGTCGACCCATCACTGATTAGTCCCTGCCTCTTTGTTTATTCTCTAGCTTGTCAAAAGAGACACCCTGTGTGCTCAAAGATAAAGTGAGGGAGAAGTGACACTGGAGCTGACCATTCCATTGACATAGGTGTTATTGTTCCTGCTTGTGTGTTACCCTGGAAGTACCACTTCCAAATTACAATGGATTGCTGCTGGATGCCCCTGACATCATGACTTGGTGAGTAGATTGAGATCGACATTTGATGGATAGTTTGAACTGTGTGATCACTTAGTATCGTAAAGTCAAATGTTTCCTTTCTACTAAGACTTAATAGTACGAAAACAGAGCTGGTTGTCAAATGTTAAGCAATTCTCTACTGTAGAAATCAAGGCCACGTTCCAGTTCTCTAGTGAGCTTACATTTTGATTCTCTTTAGGGGCTTGGCATAAATGTCTCATGATATTCTGTACCATTAAGATAGCATTAATCCTTAGAACTTCAGGAAACATGGCCTAATTAGCAAGGCTGCGCTGCTTACTCTACAAATGGGACCCCTGTTAGAACATTTTTATATTCCTGACTCATTTCAAAACCTTTACCTTTGTGTAAAATGTGGTAAATTGTCAGGAGAGTGTGGAATATGCTGTCTCTACTAATGAAAGTGGCAAGAAAAAAATCAGTATGAAGCAAGAGAGCAGGGGAATATGTGTTACCTATCAAAGTTGAGATTCCATATACAGTTTCCAAGCAAAAGAAGGGCACTAGCCTTCGACTGAAAGAGGGGACATTTTTGCAGGCCAAGGAGTATTTCAAGGAAATCTGAAATTTCCAAGTTTCTGAGTCCAACCACTCAGGTGATTCTCATCCCATATATCAGGATTCTGCTCTTTTTCAGTCATAGCCCTGATTTTGGTGTTGCAGACTTACTAAATTTGGAATTAAACTTTACTAGAAGCTCATCTACACCTAATTAATCCCAGTCTTTGATCCTGGATCCTGAAGAATTTCCTGCTCTCTGCTGCTGATGAGAATCCCTTAATATGTTGCTAAGGAAAATCTCTGGCTTTCTCATTTAGCTTTAAGTTGATGATTAATCACTGTCTTCCTTTATTGTGCTTCTTGAACCCATCAATTGCTCTCAGTAAGGGTTATACAATTCCATCATACTTTCTAATTTATTTCTGGTATGACCAGAAAACATACTTGGTATAATTTCATATTTGTAACTAAATAAATAGAATATCTGAAGGAAAATAATCAGTAGATAGGCATTCACAGTGAAGCTCTGAAAAAAGTCCCCACTGCCTCTGGTGAAGGAAGGGAATAGTAAGCATTGTGAAGTATGCCCATATTTTACTCATAACAAAGGTCTGTTTTCCAGAGAAAAAAATTTGCCAGAGCCTTAGCCTCGGTAGGTGAACAACATTCTTCCCACTCTAGCCCTCTGCAGCTCTCCTGTTGCACCTAGAAAATGGTGGCATGGGGGAGAAACACATAGAAAACAAGGGGTTGATGCTTAAAATAGATTGCAGACACTGCAACCTGGGAAGGCTGTAGGAGAAAGAGAAATATATATATACTAATAGAAAAATGCTTGTGAAGATCATATTCCCAAGACATAGGCTCAATAAGAGACTTAGATATCATTGGAAGATTATAGAGCACACCCAAACCTTACCATCACATGTAAAGGGCTCTGCTATAATAAATGTGGATTACAGATGAAATTACTGAAACACACAGACAAATTTTAAGGAGAAGTACATAGGGAAACCCAGAGTCAAGATAGAAGACAGTAAAAAAAGTATATTAGAGGAATTTGCAGCCTCATGCACCCATAACTACAATATTAAGCACAGCACAAGTTCTTGTCAGTTTAACAAAAATTCCTACACTAAAGGCCTATTTATCTCAGTTTCTGTAAACTGATATAACATGTCTGGATATCAACAAAAAAATTACAAGGGGTGACAAAGTTCAAAAAATTAAAAATAGCCTGAAGAGACAAAACAACATCAACACCAGATTCAGCTATAACATTGATATTGGAATTATCAGATAGGGAATATAAAATAACTATGATTAGTATGTGACGAGCTTTGCTGAAAAAGTGGAGGGCATGCAAGGAGAAATGAGAAATTAAAGCAGAGAGATGGAAAATCTATGAAGGAATCAAAATGGAATACTAGAAATAAAAAACATAGTAAGAGAAATGAAGAATGTCTTTGATGGATTCATCAGTAGACTTGACACAACTGAGAAGATATAGGTGAACCAGAAGATTGACCAGTAAAAACTGACCAAACTGAAATGTAAAGATAAAAACAGTGGGAAAAATAAAAACAGAGAACTTCCAAGAACTCTGGAGCTAATGCTAAATTTAATGCTAAAATAAGTGAAACACAGGGTTGTTTTTTAAGCTGGTGAAAATTTTCTGTGGGATATATTACGGTGGATGCACGACACTATGCCTTTGCAACACTGATAAAAATCTATTGCATAAAGAGTGATCCTTAATGGAAATAAATAAAATAGAGACACACTCCCCCCCACTCACAAAATAATACAAAAGATCAATAAATCTAAGAGAGCAGAAAACTGGAGAGAGCCTCCCTCAGTGGCTGATGTTTTGAAAAGATAAACAAAATCGATAAACTTTTAGCCAGGCTCATGAAGAGCAAAAAGAGAAAGAGTCCAAATAAATAAAATTGAAATGAAAGAAAATAAATTACAACCGATATCACAGAAATACAATCATAAAAGAATACTACAAACAGTTACATACATAAATTTCTAGAAAAATACAACCTTCCAAGACTGAATCAGGTGAAATAAAAAAGTTAAATAGATCAATTGCCAGTAATGAAATTGAATCACTAATCAAAAAACTCCTAGCAAACAAAAGTTTAGGACCAGATGGCTTCACAGGAGAGTTCTACCAAACATTTAGAGAAGAATTAATACCTATCTTTCTTAAACTATTCCAAAATATTGAAGAGGTGGGAACACTTCCAAACAAGGCCAGCATTACCCTGATACTAAAATCAGACAAAGACACACACACACACACACACACACACACAGAGAGAAAATTACAGGCCAATATCCCTGATGAAAAGTGAAAATTCTCAACAAAATATTAGCAAACTATATTCAACAATGCATAAAAGGATTATACATCATGATCAAGCAGGATTTATTCCAGGGATGCAACGATAGTTCAATATCTTCAAATCAATTCATATATTGCTCCATATTAACAAACTGAAGAATAAAAATCGTATGAGTATCTCAATAGATGCAGAAAAATCTTTTGACAAAATTCAATGTAAGTTCCATTTATGATAAAAATTCTCAACAAAGTGGGTATAAAGTGGACATAGTTCAACATAAAAAAGGCCATTTATGACAAAACCACAGCTAACATCATGCTCAATGATGAAAAGCTGAAAAGCTTTCCTCTAATTCATGTAGGTTCTATGCACAGAAATCCCTCCTCCATATGTGTGGCCTGTGCATAGTGACTTTCTTTCATGGAGTAAAATGTGAAGCGAGGTGGATAGGAAATTTACAGTGGAGAAATCTAGCTACACTCTTCAGCCAGGTGATAACAGTCAAAGACAATAGCGATGAACCATGTCCTCTCGCTATGATTTAATGAAAATTATACTTCACCTCTCTTGTCTTCCTCCACAAAATCCATAACTCCACTCTAGTCATTAAAAAAAGTCAGACTAATTCCAACAAAGAGGCATGCAATAAAATACCTGGCCAGTACTCCTCAAAACAGTCAAAATCATCAAAAACAAGGAAAGTCTGGTAAACTGTTAGAGCCAAAAGGAGTCTAGGGAAGCAATATTGTATCCTGGCTGGGATCTCGTAACCGAAAAATGAACATTAGGTAAAATGTAAAGAAATATGTGTAAACTATGGATTCTAACCAAAGATAATGTATCGATATTAGTTCATTAATTGTGACAAGTATATTATTATAAGATATAGATAGAAGGGAAACTGGTCTCATGGTATTTGAGAGTTCTCAGTACTATTCAAAACTTTTCTGTAATTCTAAAACTATTCTAAAGTGGAACATTCATTCAAAATAAATCTAAACTACCTTTAGATATATTGAAAAAAATACAATGATATCGAGAGTGTGAATAAACTTTTTCCAGTTTAGGATATTTCAAAAAAAAAATAGCTAAAGCATTAATGTTGGAATAGAAAGAATAAACACCAAAGGCTAAAAGGCAGAGTGATATGCAGTTATTTTATTTAAAATAAGAGAGAATGATTATACGTGTATGAATCTCTGATATATCTGTTGGCAGGAGTTGGTACAGCAGATGGGCATGCACTAATTGTTCTATTCTTTCTACCATTTGTTCTAATTCATGCGTTCAAAAAAATTGTGAGTGGTACCAGTAGGTACACTGAGGGTTCTCAATGCTAGTTTTCTATTCCAATACATTTCTATCTGTAAGGAGAAGAATTTAATAAGATATAACAATCACTTAAAACTTTAATCTCTAGAATGTAAAACAGAAAATTAGGGTGCATCTTTTCCCACCACTCTCCCCAAGCTACCCAAGAAAAGGAAGTACTTTCTATACGTTAAAATTGTGGTTTATAAAAATGAATCTGAATATTCTCAGCAAAACATCTATTCAAAGGACTGCAAACTCTAAACTCTAAACTCTAAAAATGGCTAAAACTTGTGAATAATGTTAATAAAAATTATTTTTGATGAAGGAGATATGAATCAAAATAAACTGCCTTTTGGAACACAGAATGTTAATAGAGGGCTTCCCTGGTGGCGCGGTGGTTTGGAATCTGCCTGACAATGCAGGGGACGCGGGTTCGAGCCCTGGTCTGGGAGGATCCCACTTGCCGCGGAGCAACTAGGCCCGTGAGCCACAATTGCTGAGCCTGCGCGTCTGGAGCCTGTGCTCCACAACAAGAGAGGCTACGATAGTGAGAGGCCCGCGCACCGCGATGAAGAGTGGCCCCCACTTGCCACAACTAGAGAAAGCCCTCGCACAGAAACGAAGACCCAACACAGCCATAAATAAATAAATAAATAAATAAAAATTAAAAAAAAAAAAAAAAAAAAAGAATGTTAATAGATATTTTAAAACTAGGTAAACAGGTGAAAAGACATAGAGAAAAATGCATCTTCATGCATCAATTCCATTAATATAAGTGCAAAGAAATTGGAAATTAATTTTGCAATTCATAGCTTGGATCTTAAATATCTTGTATTAGTCAGGGAATAGTCAATAAAACAGAAACCATACTAGGTATTTAAAATGATCAATTTAATATAAGGAATTGTTTACAGAGACAAGAAGGCTAAAAAGCAAAAGTAAATAGGACAGAAAATTTAAGTGCAGAGAGCAGAATCACCCTAAAGACAGGAAAACAAAAAGGACCAGGATGGGTTCCCAGAAATCAGGAGGTTGAATAAGGGGTAATTTGCATTTGTAATTCACTTATTTTAGGAATGGGTCATCTAAATATTCTGTACCTTAGGACTTCAGTGGAGTTCTGTGAAATGTTTTTGCTCAGACATCAGAGGAAGGAATATTTTAAGAGACACAGTAGAGCTGTTTCAACCCTCTAGGTCAACTTGCTGGTACTGAGGAACTTCCAACTCTGGGTAATGCTGGCAGGAATATAGAAAAGGGGAGATGTCATTCTCCTTGCCTCCTAACTTCCAATTTTCTTCTAGTGACTCCTAAGTGCAATAAAAATTAAACTGACAAAAATGTATGGGCAATGTAGTTTCCTGAGTTCCAGTTCCTGCATCAGAGTATAAAATGTGGATTTGGAGTTGTAGACAGTAATCATAAATCAATCCATATCTAAAAGTCTGTTAAAATAAATTATAAACAAAGATGCAAAATGTACCTTTTTTATCATGATAGTTATACAGGAAACAACATAAATGTGCATCCATCATAGTATTCATACATAAGCATAACATAAAATCATAACAAAATCTCAAAAAGAAGTCTCCATACATTTCAGTGTTTTGTGGGTTTTTTTTTTGTTTTTTTCAGTTTTCTCTGCCATTGCTTGTGTGCCATGATAATTCCTTCTATACATCTTTCAGAGCTGATCTTTTCAAAGTGAGCCAGAAACATGTGCTGAGTCTCTTTGAAACAAGAAATCTCAAATAGCATATTTTCTTATGAAAATACATTACTTAGATTATAGAACAGATAGCATTTGGAAAAGTCAAATGCAACTGGAAGATGCTCAGAGCACAAGCTAACTTAACAGTCAAGATTTATTTATTTTTATTTTTAACACTTGATTGTGAAACAGATATCTACAAAAATGTAAATTTATTTTGGATATTTATAGGGCTATGGAAGAGATAAGATATTTTGCGAAGCAATTGATCAGAGGCGAAGGTGATGTCACAAGAATAGAAAAACATAAACAGAAGGGAGAGAAAAATGAGTTTAGAAAACAGTCTCTGACGCTCTTTTATCAAGTAGGAGAACGTGAAGCCAAAATAGTATATCGAAGAAATTTAAAATGTGTAGACATTTTTAAAAATGCTGCTACGTGTTGCAGTTGTAATTCTGATAAAGAACTAATGATATAATAAATTGCATTGAAGTTAGTAATATCCTTAATTACATCAACAGATCTGAAAATTAATTAACATGGAAATACTAGTATAACCATGACACACTATTATGATAAAATGAAAAAAAATCCTATCTAGTAGCTAGTCATGTAGGCATACTTGTCTCAAATTGTAAAACCTTTTACTACATAATGAAAGTCTCAAGGAAATGCTATTCAATGTTAATGTAGAGTGATGTTTCAAGTCCTGAAAATGTACTCAATTTGAAAGTATGGAAAACTACATTCACTCACTATGAACTGCTCTTAGATTTTACTAATTAGCAAGTATTTTGACAGGTGTTATACTGCCAAGTGTTTTGGGATACCCTTTGCTTTATGCTTTGGGATTTCTGTTTAGCATGATGAATTTAAATAGTTATTCTCAACTAGCATATTTTTTATTCCCTTTAAAGTACATCTCATAAATTAAAAGCAGTGGGTGTATTATAAAATCTAATTAGCTTTCAAGCTTCCTGTCCGGTTTGTTTTTCTACTAGTAGTGAGAAAACATGCCACATATAGGCAATACACCTCTCTTCAAGTTTTGCAAAGAACATTACAAAATCCCTAACATTAAAGCTGGATATTTCTGAAAGTACATTGAGTCTTTCAAGTCATTAGGGGAGCATTTAGTGTAGTAGAGCAGTAATTCACTGAATTTCAGGCATTGGTGGCTTAATGCAGTTAGTACAATGTAATTAACACTCAGGGAGTTGTTTATACACCTGGAAGGATCTAACCCATTGCCTACTTAATTGACATGGTTTTTTAAAGAGAGATGGAGCACCCTAACATTTACTTGAAAAGAAAATTGGGATCAAATTACCTGTTCAAGGTCAGAGAAAAAATTAATTACTGAAGTAAGTCTTGAATTTTTGTTTCATTCTCAATGTTTCACTTAGGATAAAAATCATTATTGTGATGTGAACCTATGTGAGTATAATTCTGGACTTTGTTTTAGGTTGGACTTTCAAAAGATGCAGGTTAATATACTATACAACCCTAAAGTTATCCAGTGTATTTGTCATTTATATAAGGGTGATAAGATATCACATGATAAGGTAGGCAAGTTATGAAAATATCACGGTCAGATTACCTTTGAGCAATCTCTCTGGAAGTTGCCACCAAAGAGACTTCCTCTCAAGAATCCAACATACATTTAATATTAGAAAATATTCTTCTTTTCTTGAGTACTAGGTGAAATACTAGGCTTAATTTTAGGAACTGTGAAAATTGTACAGCATTAAACACTAGAATCATGCTCACTGTGGCATGTTCCAACTTTGAAGGTCAAGGGGAACTTCAGTCAACTGAGAGTAAGGAAGGGTAATTGCACAGAAACCTTCAAACTAAATTCCAAGGTAGGACAAGCTCCTCCCAGGATACCTGAGACAGATGAACCGTTTCACTTCTATGACAGTGGTACCAAACCTTGCCATGAAAGCAAAGAAAACAGGCTGTACACATTCTTACAGCCTGAGAGTGGGCTACACTAACAGGATGGAACGGCAGGGGGTCACAGACACACATGGAATCCACACTCACTCAGCAGCTATTTCCACAGGTCTTGACCATGAACTCAAAGGCTAAGGAAAAGGCAGGAGACCTAGGGCAGCCCTGCCTTGTGGTAGAAGGACACAAAACTCAGTCTGCTCCCCGGGCTCTACACTCATACAATGGTAAAGCCATAAGCTACCGTTGGAGCAGCAAGGAATACTCCTGTTCTGGATCCCTGACAAAGATTCACTGCTGCTGCGGGAGAGGTAAAAGCAAAAGCCATCTGCCCCTGGAACAGGGGAGGGAAAGGCCCTGCCTCACCACACGTCTTCCAGCAAATGACAAGCAAGTAAGGCACTTAGCACTGTGGGAGGGACAAGGCAAAAGTTCTCTGGAAGAAGGATTAAAGAAAAAGCCACCTGACCAAGTGAGCGAGGCAGGGACACCCAATTAGACCAAAGATCCTGTACTGATACAAATCAGGAGTCTGTGATCATGGGGGAGCAGGTGGGGGACACAACACTCACTCCCACAAAATACCTCCATAGACATGAGGCAAATTTATTAAATTTAAGGCAAAATTAAATTCTGGATGACGTAGGAGAAAACTTACAAAGCCCACCCCCACGGCAGGCACACAGGGCTTTCCTAAGACTGAGCTGAAGAGGAGAATTCAGAGATTATAAAAATAAGAACAGTTGTGCTGCTTGGGAAGGGACCAGTCCGTGAAGCATGGGGAAAAGCCCTTTGACACTTCAGACCCTACATAAGTCACAAGGTAGCAGCAGAGATTATCTGGGTGTTAGATCAGAAAGACATATTCATCTATACAGTCATGATTAAGATGTTAGAGAATCTAGTGAAAAACTTGAAAACAGGTATGGACAGATGGGAAATTTCAGTGAAGCATTTGAAAGTATAACAAAGGGTTAAATATGAATGCTAAATGATACATAATCTATTACATAAAGCATATTTATAGAGGATAGCACAGGTACAGTATTCATTCAAAAGGTTTATCAAGACTTAAAAGTTTACCAAAATCCTCAGAGTAAATAAAAGAATAAATCCATAGAGTTTGATAGGCCAATAATAATTATACAAACTGAAAAACAAAGATACAAAAGAGAGTACAAAAGAGAACAAAAAATCCAGGGACTGTGGGACAATATTACACCTATTGTACCAAATAAAGAAGAAGATGATGCCTGTAAAGTTTCTAGATTTAATACATGATAACAACACACAGATAGAAGAGTCTCAGAGAACCCTAAGTGAAGAATACTTTTTTAAAAAATGCATTATATTTAAGCCTCTGAAAACCAAATATAAGGAAAAATTTTAAAAAACAGTGGAAAAAAACTTTACGTATAGAGAAATAGATCTAAGAATACAGCAGACTTTTCACGTGAAATTTCCGAAGCCAGAAGACAATAGAAGGTCCTCTTTCACATACTGAAAATACAAACTGTTAGCCCAGAATTGCCCATTCCTCTAAAGTACCTTTCAAAAATCTTGGCAAAATATGAGTTTTTTCAGAGAACAAAAGTAGAAAAGTCTACTGCCAGCAGACATGCTATGTAAAAAAAATGTTAAAAAAAGGTTTTTTAGATAGAAGGGAAATTAAATAGATGGATCTATTATAATGTGGATCTTCAAAACGAAATGAAGAGAGCTGAAAATGGGAAGACAATACACGTGAATCATTTTATTTATTTCTGATATTTTTAAAGATAATACACTGTCTTAAACAAAATAGTAGAAAAAATATTTTGTGGTTAAAATAACAATTTTAGAAATGTAACTTGGAGATTAAAGCATGTGTGAGGCTATGGGGAGGAATTGATAGTACAATGTTTTCTACTCTAAATTAAGTGGCATTGACTTTTTTTTGACAAGAATGTTTCATATTGCAGAGATGTGTTGTGAAACCTAGAGCAAGCAATTAAAAATAAATAGGTTTAAATAATAATTCAGTAGTGGAGATAAAATTAGCATAACAAAAATGTGCAGGAGATGAGAAAAAAAGCTAAGAACAAAATGGTACATCTAATCTCAATTATAGTGATAACTAAGTTAAATACTAATAGACTAAATGTCACTATTAAGAGACAAAGATAGTCAAGCTTTTTTTGTAAAGAAAGAAGATCCAGTTCCTCAGGAAAAACATTTTAATATCGTTATGGATAAACCAAAAAGAAAAAAATGCGTATCATGTAAACACTAAAAAAAAAAAAAAAAAAACTCAGAGTATCAATATTTGTATCAGAGTAGACTTGAAGATAATTAATATTACAAGGTATATTGAGGAATATTATATATTAATCAATTTGTCAGATTACCAAGTGTACATAACAATCCCCTCCTTGCTTTAAGTTTATAAACTCTATTGTCTTATATATATTTCATTGCTTATCTACTTAATTCCCCTCTTCTTTCTAATTCAGCTTTTTTAATCTATGGTATTTCCTGCTGTTTTATAGACAGATAGACACACACACACACAAACGTACACACACACAGACACACAGTGACAATTTAAACAAAAAATACTTTCACTTAAAGTAGCCTTTCTCAAACTGTTCAACCTTTTTCATACTTATCTCAACTTCAAGATTTCATTTTATTGATAAATGACTCATCATGGCTGACAACTTTCATAATGGGGGAAATTTAAAAGATTTGTGGTTATGATAATTTTCCCTAAAAGCCATATTCTTCACTCCTAACTCATCATTACATACCAAATCATAGTGACCTGATTTGTTAAATGCTTCTAAATGCTCTAAAAACTGAGAATAAATCCTTCAGCATTTTGGTGAGTTTATACTCCAGCAAAGTCCTTTGAATATGGTAGCCATTCTATGAAAAGCCATTTAAGAATAGCTATTAAAAACAAACAAGCAAAAAGAAAGGATGCTTTAAAGATGAGTGTTCTAAAGCCTTATTATTAAAAAGTACAAGGATGTCAGGGGAGATGTGATACCTCAAATATTATCTCAGGAATTTTGAGGGTTATAATTGAAATTATAATTTGAAAGTAATAATAAGGTAAATAAAATATTAAACTGGATAATGGAAAAATTATATTTTCATTTTCAATCAATATTAGACATAATCACAAAATTAGTTAGCTCATAGAATTTATAACACATCTTTACATATATTAACATACAAGTTAACATAAATTCTATATATTTATTATATATTATTAGTCTTGATTTATATTCAAGGAAACTGAAGTTCAATGTATATCTAATACTTAGTGTTGAAAACACACCCTTGGTATGACTCTGAATGCACTTCTCTTTTTATTAGACCATATTGCTATTTCCATTAGATATAAAGCCAGTTCTCATTTTTGTATTTGTAATTTAAAAAAAGACAGGACAACTCTTAAAATATGGGCATATTAAAATGTTACACTTTTTAACACTTTGAAAAGAACATGTCTTTATTAAGAGGAAGACAGCTCTAAGAAACATGCCAATCATTTGTCTTATGTCCGTAAGTTTGCTACAGTTGTACTTTCACAGATATATAAAATTAAAAAAAAATTAACATTAATAAGTAGTAAATAGTATGAAATAGAACTTTGGAAAAGAGCCACAACAGTTTACCAACTATGATGTGTTTTCATAAGTACTATAGATTACTCTCTCTAAATAACCTTCTGCCACCCTTTCGAGAAGTACTTCCTTTATACACCTGCCTATCAATGCTAGCCTCCCAGTCACCAAACATATTTAACAGTAACAATTTTTGTCTGTCTTCAGTTGAATTAACCTTTATACAGACTGTTTATCCTTTAAATTACTCTATTTCCAGGATCTAATTAGGCATTCAAGTCGATGCCCACAGCTTTTAATGATCTTATTCTTTCCACCTCCCCAGCACTTGGTACCTCATGCTTTACCTCATATGATCTCTGCTTCAATTATTCCTGCTTATCAGAATCCAAAACCACCTCTTCTATTCTGCACACTCTGAAAATAACTGATTCTCCTAGTTCATTGTAAAACCATTTAAAATGTCATTCTTTACATTCTCCATTCTATCCATCAATTACTTTGTAATTCCCAAATCATTGCATTCAAGTTTCTGCTTTACTACACTATTGAAATTAATTTTCTCAGGCTACTCATTTATTTCTTAATTATCTCTGCATTGCCCATATCTCAAGGTATTGTGAAATGAAAAAAAAAAAAAAAACAGGCAAATGGAATATTACTCAGGAATATGGATCTAAATAGTAGAATTATATAAAAGGTAGACATCCTTTATTTAAAAACATTTTTGGTTTTTCCAAATGAGAAGCTATATGTTTTAAATTGCTATGGACTGAGTCTAAAGTATTTTTCTATTATTTATAAGGAGAGAAAAAAAAGTGGTGGCAATTTAGATTCAATGATCATTGTTTGATAAAAATTGAGATATTGTTATAAAACAAAAACAAAGAAGGATCTAATGTGTTAAATTTAGTTAAGAGTTCAAATAATATATCAATCTAAAGATACTTAAACATAGTTTGAATTGGTCAAATTTTACTTTGGAGAAAGCTGTGTCAACAGAGGAACTAACGGTACATACAAGTTGTTTCTATAAGTGTGCTAATATATAGATTATATCTCAAGTAAGTTAAAAAGTGAAATCTACCAAGAGAACACAGGATAAGTAATATCAAATTTTAGTTATGCCTCCAGCTCGAAAGGTGCTCCCCAAATGTGGCTGTGTACAATCAGGGTGAAAAAGACAATCCATTGTAAAGTAAGAAAAACTTCCTAAAATTTCTATTTTTTCTACATAGAAATTAAAAAGAAAATAAGTCCAGCTTATTAAATTACATGAAACTGTTTAAAATATATACACACCTCTGTATTTATCTCTACATATGTGTATTGATTTGATATCTACACCTGTTCATTTACTATCTGTATTTCTATAACAATAACTTCAGCTCTTTAATGAATAGTGGTTGTTGATATTTTTATTTATTCTTTCTTAGATTTCACTGATTTCTGAAAAATTGCAGTTTATCAGTAACTGGACATTTGGATATAGATATTACATTGTTATTACATAAATGTAAAAGGATTATTTTAAGAAATAATTACTAAGAACACTAAGAATAAAAACACAACAAGCAACAAGCAAATGAAGGACTCAGTTTCTTCTACACTCACAGAAATTCTCCTCAACAGCTTGTGATAAGGAGAAATAATAATTATATAATTGACAATAAAGCAATAAAAATCAATATTAGAAGTAAGACTATTAAAAAACTTGCATTTTTCTTTTTTGAATTTTTATTGAAGTATAGTTGATACTTCAATGAAATGTTGCTGGGGCTTCCCTGGTGGCGCAGTGGTTGAGAATCTGCCTGCCAATGCAGGGGACACGGGTTCGAGCCCTGGTCTGGGAAGATCCCACATGCCGCAGAGCGACTAGGCCCGTGAGCCACAATTGCTGAGCCTGCGCATCTGGAGCCTGTGCTCCGCAACAAGAGAGGCCTCCATAGTGAGAGGCCTGCACACCGCGATGAAGAGTGGCCCCCACTTGCTGCAACTAGAGAAAGCCCTCACACAGAAACGAAGACCCAACACAGCCATAAATAAATAATTAAATAATTAAAATAACTTAAAAAAATGTTGCTGTAGTTTCTGGTGTACAGCAAAGAGATTCAGTTATACATACATATATATTTATTTTTTCAAATTATTTTCCCTTACAGGTTATTACAAAATGTTGAGTATAGTTCCCTGTGCTGTACAGTAGGTCCTTGTTGATTATCTATTTTATGTATAATAGTGTATATCTGTTAATCCCCAAATCCTAATTTATCCCTTCCCCCCTTTCCCCTTTGGTAACCATAGTTTGTTTTCTAAAACTGTTATTCTGTTTCTGTTTTGTATAACAGTTCACTTATATCTTTTTTTTTTTTTTTTAGATTCCATATATAAGCAATTTGCAGCACAATTGATAATAGCTAAGACATGGAAGCAACCTAAATGTCATTGACAGATAAATGGATGAAGATGTGGTATATATATATATATATATATATATATATACACACACACACACACACATATATGAACAATGGAATGTTACTCAGCCATAAAAAGGAATGAAATAATGTCATTTGCAGCAACATGGATGGATCTAGAGATTATCATACTAAGTGAAGTAAGCCAGGCATTTTTTTTAACAGTGATAAACTATATGTGTATGTGGTGTTCAGGTATTAGCTTAGTATGGAAATTCTATTATTTTTTTATTCATATTTTGTTTTTATTTTTTAAAACACGTGACACTTTAGCATAACAGTACAGGCAGATGGTGTACAGTACAAGTGTTTCATATGTGTTTCTAATGCTGAAAACATTTTACTGATAATTGAGTGATATGAAAATTGAGGGATCATTTAATTAAAGTATTATTCTTATTATTGTGAAATGTACAAATTATTTTAAGAAGCACAAAGGTAATAGATGAAAAATTCAGTGAAGGCTTAACCATGTTCTTCACTGTGCAAGAGAGAGCTTGAAACCAATAAATATCATAGATCTAATTAGCAAAAGATTTATAAATATACAATGGAAAATTTATGGCACGTTCAAGAGTTTTTAAATAATTTAATTGAAATTGAATGTCTGTTGTCCCAAATTTATAGTGTGTCATTTAGAGTGCATATTGAACTGAAGGATGGACAATTCATTGATATTTTTTATGATAAGGGATTCAACTTGAATCCTCTGAATACAGAGCAGTGAGTCTCACATATTAAGCAAACTCACAGAATCTATATTTGAGGGAAGAGCCATGAAGTGAAAGGAAGCATTTATTAAATGACAAGGTAATGATTTTATTGAGAGAAAATCACATTTGGTATTTTTAGCAATCTCATAGATTTGTTCGCAAAAGTTGAAGCATAACAAAGCGATTCTTATCCAATCCCCATTGCCCTTTCTTCCTGTCTTTGTTAGGACAGCAATGTGCCAGCTAAATAATCACTTAGCCAAGCTCCTTGCAGCTAAGGATGGCTATTCCGTTTTACCAATAAGATGATAAGTGGAATGCTGATGAGTAACTTTGGGAAATTATTTGTAAGATAACTTGGGGTTGAGACATCACTGATTGTTATATAACAAAGGCAGGGGAGAATCAAAAAGAATATTTTACTGATAATCATATTTTATAAAAGGTTATTGATGTACCTGGTACCATTCTTAAGTTCTTGTTTTGGTGGAGGAGGCCTTTTCTTTGATTGAGAATCTATAGATTTATCAGAATTCAGTACATTCACAAGATGACAGAAATGAAGAAGGCCAGTATTCTAAGACTGGCAGAGAGAAGAGACAAATGAACTGGTTTATTAAAGGGATTTTTTTACAGCAACCAGTTCCAGCTTCCATATACAGGTTCCACATATTGTAATGTGAGATATAAAATAGATCCCTTATCTGTTTCGTCCACCAAAAGTTTACTTTTCATTACTTGCAGCTGGGTCTGTTTTGGTATGTAATAAAAGAATGGTTTATGGTAAGCACTTCATGGGAAGTATTTGCATATCAAAGAATACTCAATTTGCAGCTCTCCAATTTCTACACATTCCTAGACAACATATACACTAGTCACATTGAATTGTCCTGTGCTTGTCATTTAATGTCCTCTTTATCATTTATATTCAATATAGCATGTCAGATTCAATATAAATCTGTTCTTGATATTTTCTCCAAAGACACAAATATCATGTTTTCCTGGCTGATCATGGTTTGCTGTTGTTGTTGTTTAATGCTTATCATATTATATTCTCATTTGTTCTTTTCACCTGTAAGTTCCTAAAAGGCAATATATTGTATTTGCATATAACTTTATTACAGTTTCATAGTAGTTAGCTGTAAGAAAATGTTAAAAGAATAAAGAAGTGGCACTTTCATCATGTTTATACCAGGGAGAGCTTTAGGTTTATTTTTTCTTAACTGTGAATGTGTTTAACTGAAAGAAAGACTTAGAAAAGCATCTAAAATAAATGTGAGATCAAAAGGACAAAGAACAAAAGAAAGTCAACTGCTCAAGGGCTTTTTTTCCCCCCAAGGGCTTTTTTATACTCTGTAAATTTTTGTTTAGCAAACAGTTACATAACAATTTATGACAGACACTTTTCTCAGAGCTTTACAAATATTAACTCATTTAATTTTTTTAATAACCTTGTTATGTATGTACTAATATTATCACCACTTTTCAGAAGGAAGGATGAAGGAATGAGAAGGGGGAATATAATTTTAAAAATGGTGCTTTGTCTACATGAGTCCACTGACCAGAAATACTGAATCAATATGTAATTTAATTTTGCCTCCTTTTTATTTGATTAGTTGACTGAAACATGGACTTGGATGGAATTCTCTAACAAAGTTACGATATCAAACATTACGTATTTTAATGTAGAGACATGGATAAAATGACTTAGAAAGATGGAAATGTTGCAGGGGATTTATCATGTGATCCTCTCGTATTCTTTAAATTTATTCCCAAAGATGACTGGGACCATGCTATTGAGAAAGTTGATGAAGGAAACACTAGTATCATTAAAAAACATTGAAATTTCTACCTACTGAAGGCTGGAGTAAGGTAGGAGATACCATTATTGATATCCACTCCTTGATTTTATTGAAAATGATGTGCTATCAGATTGGAAGAAGACAAATAATAGTTGTTTTTTTTTTTTTAATTTCCAGATTTAAACAACAGTGGTTCATGGCTGTGGTTAAGTGGTATTGAGATGTCAATAGCTAATATAAATGGATACTAGACTAAGGGACCACTTGACTTATACAGCAGAAACTAGAGGTCTTTCAAACAGACATAGTTTTGGTTGCCATGAAAATTAATGGTCCCTCCTTTGATTCCTAAACATGAGTGAAGTTCACAGATCCAGCACCTCTTAAAGAAAACTCATATGATCTCAAGAAAAGATTTTCCAATCGCAAAACAAATATGCACATACTATAAATCTTATTCCTAACCTTTCCCAAAAGGACCAAAGACTCTCTACCAGGGTAACAGGGCTCTAGCAAAAGAGAAATAAACCAATTGTAGAATTTTTGGATCAAGTAATAAGTATGATTTATGCCAATAATCTCTTACAGTGATCCCAATGCATACAAAGCTGTCTTATGTATATATCTGCGCGCAGTGAATGAAGAATCAGACCAGATATACTCAGTAACAGTCAGAATCCTCCCATTGGATTCCTAAAACTTTGAATGAGATTTATTGTGGAAGAAAAGACCAGGTACATGGGCCAAGTGCCAATTAGTTTCAACTCCATACTAAGTTTAAGTCAAAAGCAATACCGCATCCCTAAGTAAATGACAACATTTGGCACTACCATTATTAGTCTGAAAGATTCTCATCGCAGCCCCTTCTAATTTGTTTCTTTCACCTTTGCAGAACATAAATGTGTGTGTGTGTGCATGTGTGTGTGTAGATACACACACTGCTCTAAAAGAAAGTTTTTAGAACACTTATTGTAAAATGGAATACAGATCTTCCTCAACTTACAATGATGTTACGTTCCAATAAACCCACTCTAAGTCGACCATACTGTAAGTTGAAATTTCATGTAAAACATCTAACCTATTGAACAGCATAGCTTAACCCAGCCCACCTAAAACATGCTCAGAACACTTACATTGGCTGACTGTTGGGTAAAAATCACCTAACGCAAAGCTTATTTTATAAGAAAGTGTTGGATATCTCATGTAATTGATTGAATACTGTATTGAAAGTGAAAGACAGAGTGCTTGTCTGGGTACAGGATGGTTTTAGGTGTATCTATTGTTTACCTTTGTGATCAGGTGGGTGACCAGGAGCTGTCGCTGCTGCCACTGCCCGGCATCACAAGAGAGGATCGGACCACACATCACTAGCCCAGGAGAAGATTCAAAATTCAAAGTATGGTTTCTACTGAATGCATATGGCTTTCGCACTACCATAATGTCGAAAAATTGAAAGTCGAATCAGTGAAAGTCAGGTACTATCTGTACATAAACATTGTATTTAAAAAAACTTCTTTTAAATATGTGTTTCCAAGAAGCTAAGGACCAAACGTCAAGGCTTAGAAAAGGCAAACGTATTCCCAAGGAAGTGTGTTGTTAGGTAGAAAATCGGGTAAAGATACTATATAAAAACTTAAAGGTACAACACAGAATGGCATAAAAATAAGAGTTTAATGTGAAATCTTAGTATTCCAGACAGACAATGGATTTTATTTTAACTCAAGTATGTATGTTTTATATTACATACTGAAAACCTATCTATTTTTTGATAGGGAGAAAGTAACAAATTTTTATGGAGGAAGTAGACATAATTTTAAAGTCTTTGATTAAATTACAGAAATTACATTTATTTAACAAAAAGTTAAAGATAAATTTAAGGTGGTTCTAGCATCCTCACTGTCTAAAGCATACACAGAGGAAATAAGTTAGAAAGAACTTATTTGGACAGAAGTTTTACACTGTAAAATTCTGGAACATTCTCAACCTTAGAATAAGATTTAATACAAGCTGTGGATATTCAAGTAACCATTATGTGAAATAGCCTAAGAAATGCATTGTTCTTATCTTTTAGTCAAAGTTTATTATATGCACACAAGGAAAAATACTTTGTATTACTGTGCTCTAAAATATAGTGGATAAAATAATGATTTTTTGGTATTTTGTAAAAATAAAATTATAATTTCAAAACCAAAGCATGAAAAACTGATTGCTAGGTGCTCTGTAAATATTTTCAACCACAAGAAGTTTCAGATCACAAGTAAATTCAGACTGAGACCTAATTACTTTGATTTGACTCTGATGAGACCTATGATTATAAAATGCTTTTTGCTTTTCTTATTCTTATTAATATAATTATTACTATTTAAGAGTAGTGTGTAACTATGCTACATCACATAAAACCAGGATTTGGGCCTTGTTATTCTTTTAATCTATAATATTCTATAAAACAGTCCTTTGTTGAATTTCCCAAAACCAAAGTACTACATTATAATCTGATTAGAGTATACTTTCATTACCCTTCTGTTTCCTGTGATAATATCCTATTTTTTCCTCATGTTCGTGTTAAGGTATGATATTGAAAAGATTTTTACACCATAGAATAAATATTTCAATTTGGAAATTTGTATCCCCTGTGATGCTTTGTTAAGAACTAGAATATCTGGGACACATCCCTTACATCAACTCTTATTTATTAATTTCTTTATATTATTAGATATAATCTTTAGAACTCAGTTTTTATGGGTTGAATTATTTCCCCCCAAATTCATATGCTAAAGTCCTAATTCTCAGTACCTCGAAATATGACCTTATTTTAGATAAGGTCTATACAGTTGTACATTGGCACCTTTGCGGGACTGGTTTCAGGGCCCCAGTGGATACCAAGTCTCTTATACAAATGGTGTAGTATTTGCATATAACCTGTGCACATGCTCCCATATACATTAAATCATCTCTAAATTACTAACAATGCCCAGTATAATATAAATGCTCTGTAAATAGTTGTAAATACAATGTAAGTGCTGTGAATAGTTGCCAACACGTGGCAAAATCAAGTTTTGTATTTTGAAACTTTGACATTTTTTTCGAATATTTTCCATGTGCAGTTGGATGAATCTGCAGATGCAGATCCCATGGATGCAGAGGGTGGAAGGTACATAGAAAATCAAGTTAAAGTGAGGTCAGTAGATTGGGCTGTATTCCAATATAACTGATGTCCTTATGGAAAGAGGAATTTGGGCACAGAAAAACACACAGGAAGAACACCATATGAAGATGAAGACAGTGATCGGGGTGGTTCTCTTACAAGTCAAGGAATGTCAAAGATTGCCAGTGTCCTATCAGAAACATGGACCAGATTCTAACTCACAGTTTTCAGAAGGAACCAATCCTGCCTACACCTTGATCTCAGACTACCACCTCCCAGAATGGTGAGAAGGTAAATTTCTGTTGTTGAAGCCACCCAGTTTGTTATAGCAGCCTTGGCATTTCTAGTACATTAATCTTCAGAAGATAAATTTCTCATCCTATTCATCTTTATATATTTCCCTTTTTTCCTCCTGGCAATCATTACAAATCATTCCTTCCTTCATTCAACTATTTACCTAATATTTATTTACTCTTTTATGCTTGAAATATGTACAGATTCTTGAGAGACTGGTAAAATTTCTCTAAGAACATAAACTTTCCAGAATTACAAGTCGACAGAAGAATATAAAGCAAAGAAAAAAACATTAAAAAGACATGTAAAGATATAACATCAGTGCTTGGTAGAGTAACAGTAGAGAATGTCTAAGTTGTGGGGAATAAAGGTACATTATGATAGGGAAACATGAGTCATAAGGTTAACTTTGCATGCTTTACTTATTCATTTTAAAACCAGGACATGAACAGCTCCCAAGAATGTTTAAGGGCTGGAAACATTCAAGTTTCCACCAGAGTAGTGAAAATTAATTAAGCATGTAGGTCATTTAGTAGAAGCCTCAAAAAGTCAATGCCTTGGAAGCAAGATTAAAAAGCCATAGAGTAAAACATATTAAAAGAAAAACACCTTAGAAACAAACTTTGAAAAAGTCAAAGTGATCCAGAAATAAAAAAACAACTTCACAAAACAAAAGTCAATACTCATTAAAGACAACAAAATCCAATATACGGAATAGGAATCTAACCATACTACATATTAATTTAAATATAACTATATGGGGCTTCCCTGGTGGCGCAGTGGTTGAGAATCCACCTGCCAATGCAGGGGACACGGGTTCGAGCCCTGGTCTTGGAAGATCCCACATGCCGCGGAGCAACTAGGCCCGTGAGCCACAACTACTGAGCCTGCGCGTCTGGAGCCTGTGCTCCGCAACAAGAGAGGCCGCGATAGTGAGAGGCCCGCGCACCGCGATGAGGAGTGGGCCCCACTTGCCACAAATAGAGAAAGCCCTCGCACAGAAACGAAGACCCAACAAAGCCATAAATAAATATAAATAAAACTAAATAAATTAAAAATAAATATATGAAACACACCAGTTAGAGTACAGAGACTGCAAAACTAAATAAAAGAGTGATATTCACCAATATGCTAAGTTAGAAGGATGAAAAAAGTTAACCATGCAAAGATTAATCATACAAAATTGAGCCTATATAAATATAATTTAAAGTGTACTTTAGCATGAAGAATGTTAAATTGATGTAAAGGAACATTTCATAATAAAGGGCCAATTAAGTTCACAGAAAATAAAATAATACATGTGTATGTTTTTGATGTAAAGTTGAAAATACAGAAGCTGGACCTGAAAGAGAAATAGAAAACTCCATAATATATTTGGATATTTCAACAACTCTCTCTTAGAAATTGACAGTGTTTAGTAAAAAAAAAAAAAAAAAAAACTATTAAAAACATCAGTGTGACCTAATTGCCATGTATACTCCCGTCCACCCAATGAAAGCAGAAAAAACATTTCTTTCAATTGCACATGTGAATTTATGAAAATGCACACGACAGAACAGGTGCTTTTTCATAAACTATAAAATGATTGAAATCATTCAAGACTATCCCTTGAGCAAAAGAGAATATATTAAAAATCAATAACTAGTATCTGAAAAATACACACATTTTTTAAACTAACATACTCTTAAATAGGCAATGGATCAAAGGAAAAAATACAAGTGAAATTAGCAAATATTTTGAACTGAATGATAAGAAAAACACAACATATCTATATTTGCCACATATTACATAAAGAAATGTTTAAAGGAAAGTCATATCTTTAAATGTTATAATAGAAAAAGAAGATATAAAGTATCAGATTCCACATTAGTAAATTAGAAAAATCATAGAAAATTAAATGAAAGATAGTAATAAGAAATAATAAAAACAATAAAGACAAAAGTAGAGAAAAATCAATAAAATGATAAATTGTTTTTAAAAGATCAGCAATTTGGTAAATATTTAAATAGATTATAAAAGAAAAGAAGTAGAGATGACACAAATTACTGAAATTAAAAATGAAACAGGTCTTACTGCATGGTCAATAAACGGTAAAAAGATGAAAAGTGAACACTGTAAACAAATTTATGTCAGTTACTAGTGACAGATAAAGGGGACAAATTCCTTGATACAGATGATATTCAAACTGACATAAGAAGTTGAAATCTGAGAAGCCCTATATATTGATTAAAGATGTTGAAGTGTTATGATACAAACAAAGGAGTGCTTATATTAGATTCTTTATGTAGCACGATTACAGAATGACTATTTGGGGAAGCAACATAATGATAAAAAACTAAAATATATAAAAAAAAAACATGTTATGCTGCAGAAGCAGTATGTGTAAAGATACTTAAGTAAAAAAGATATTTTCGTGACTTTGAGGACTTAAAAACAGTGATTTTGGAGAGTAGCGAGTAAATCCCAGTGAAGTAGGAGATAATTTATAAAAGTTGATAGTGTTTTATGAGACTCAAGGATTATAAATACATGTGATAAACTGTTCTGCATCTTTAATAAATTATTCAAGACAAGTAATAAATAAAATATATAAGTAGAATATTATGATCCTTCATGTATTTATTCAAAAGTCATCTTTTTATTAGAGGTCATCCCTGTGGCTATTTTATCTGATGTTTAATTCCCTCAACGCCTACCATTTGAAATTTCCTATTTACCCTTCTTTGCTGACTTGTTTTTCTCCTTTACCTATTTACCTTTCTTTTTTTCTGATCTGTCTTCCCTACTGGAATGTAAAACTTCATGAAGGCAGTTTTTTAGAACTGTTTTATTTACTGCTGAATTCTCTGTTTAGAGAAGTTGCTGGCACATAAGCTGTCACTGATTTTTTTAATGAATAAATGATTAACAGCTGAAACAGTTTTAATGAATGACCGTTAAATTCAAATGCAAAATTTTTGACTGTCAACTCAAGAAAAGTATACATGGTTACTTATTAACAGAGAGGAAAAAGAAGGAAGCTCATTCAAGACGTACAGCTTTATGAAAATCCATTTCTCTATAGGATCTTAGGCATGAAAGTTTATCACAATGAGCAGTGTGTCTTCAACAAATTTTTAGCAAAAGGGAGAATGAATTCCCCAAGGAATCTGAATGGGATAAACTACTTCATTTCAGGTGCATAGTGATCATGATAAGTCCTTCAATACCAACCTCAAGAGCCCACAATATTCAAAGCTAACATGCAAGGAGACCAAGTTTCTGCAGGTAACTCATTCCATAGATGCACTTTGGATACTTCATGATGCACCCAAGTAGCTCAGTCAAGAACAAGTCAAATCCAAACAACAAAGATAAAGAAAGAATATATGTAAATTTGAAAATGATAAAACTGTCCCCCTTCATCTTTGTCTAACATGATGTCTTATGACCCTTATAATCAATGACACACAGGATGAAGATAGGTTTATTATCTGTTCAACTGAGGCATATAATTCTGACAGACAACTGTGCATCAAAATCTTCTACAGCAGAAAGTGAATAGAGACGAAAGGGCATGCTAAGGTGTCTCAAGTTAGTGTGTACAAATAATTATCACACTAGCAAAACTGGCAAATGTAAAATGGAGTCAGATGGATCCAGGCTTAAATATCAGTGTTATTGCCTTCTACCTTTGTAAGCATTACTAGTTTACTAAATTTCTCTAAGCTCTTTTCCCTAACTGTACAGTCAAAAAATGTCACAGTTCAAATGGGATCTTTATGAACAGTGATATATATAATGTACGTATAATGCCAACACAGTGGATGGTTTATTATGACCATATGCTGATCATTTTTCTCTATTATGTAGCCCAATTCCAGGCACTGCATTGGAGGGTAACACTTGACAATGTTATTCTACCAAATGGCGTGATAGACATTTTCAGTGTGTTAGATTACCCAGTTTGATTGCAGTCATAATATAGAATGCTTACATATGAATTTTAGGGTAATGTGTCACTTTAAAAAAATACTGAGGATGATTTTGTTAATAAGGTTTAGTGACAGATTTTTTTTTTTTATTCTGATGTTTTTGTATCAAAGCACTTGATAACCATGGTGACAAAGAATTATTCCAAACAGGGTATAATGGTACAAAAGCAATCCTCTTAAGTACCTCTTGTCTGGACTACTCATGAAGAAGAAAGAATTACTTCTCTTTCTTTCTGACAGAATCTCTGCTTTTAACCAAAATAGTAATTTTATAGCATGAGTTTCCTGAAAAGGCCCATGTAATTTTTCAGAAAATAGAAATCTTGGTAGGCCTGTCCCAAAAGTTGAATCTTGTTTATGTGAGATGAACACTAGATAGTGATTTGGAAAAAACCCAGAACCAAAGGCCCCAATTACACCAGGTAACATGATGTCCCCCCAGATTTCCACCTGTAGAGATGTACAATTTTAGGTTAAAAAATAGTTACCTACATTGTAAAGTATAAGTATTTCAACAAGAGTACTCTAGTAAGTTAAAATTTGCTTAATATATGGATAAAAAGGAAGCACCCATATACATGGGAAAAACATTTTTTCCCCATAATTTATACCAAGATTATAATATGCAGTTTTATTTCACTCTGCAATTATACTTCTGAATCATGAAGATATATTTTATATGGAATTTTTTTTTTTATGGAATATTTTTTAATGAGATTGTGGTAATTATTTTTTCACTTTACATAAACGATCTCATAGTTGATTATCTAATATAGTTCTTTTCTTTCTGGGAAGGATTTGCCAAAATGATATTTCTAGTAGGTAAGTATAGTGATTTAAAAGAGTGTAGAATAAGACATAAGAAAGAGGACATAGCAAATCAAAGATTTAGAGGAATTCAGTAAATAAACCACAGATGTTCTTACATTGTTTCATACATCATTTTATCATTTATTCATACATTAAACACATACTTTGGCACTAATTTGCAAGGTAGATATTCAGTGCTGTCAGAGATACATATATATATATATATATATATATATATATATATATATATATATATATATATATAAACCACTTTTATTTTAAAGGAAGGAAAAATCTCCAATAACTATTTTTCTCAGAGAATAATACATTTTACTTCACTTTAAGTAGTTTCAAAAATAAATAAAATCGAATGTAACAAGGAGGCTAAAAATATTCTTTAAACTCTTTTAACATTTAAAACATTGATTTGCCTGATTTTCTGTCTGCGTATCATGAAACTCAGGTTGGTTTCTCCATTTGCATGATTCTTATGGTTATAGGTACTTTTTTCCAATGGATTTCAGTAATTAGATTTTATTTATTAGATTTTCTTAATAGTTAGCCTGAAGACGTTTTGACCCATTTTTTGGTATTTTTGGCAGCTGACTTTAGTAGGACTGCTCATCGTGACAAAAACATAAAATGTCAGTTCTGCAGCTTGTTGCTACCATTCGCTTCAGCAAGAATGTCAGGAGAAGTGACAGGGCATAAAGTGATTGTGTGCAATGACATTCTTGTTGATAATAGATTGGCTTCCATGGATGCTGCAGCAGCTTTGATCTCTGAAACATTTCATTTCTTAAAAATTAAGAAAAGAAGAATTTGAGAACTGCACTAGCCTACGTTGGAAAATTTCAATCTTTCAACCATTCTCAGAATTATCTTCAGATGATTTAAATGTCATGCTCACTCTATTTGTTGGATCATTTTTTGCAGTCTAAGTAAGACCAGAGATTAACCATCATTTATAGAATTGGGAACCATAGCCATCATTTATTTCTGAACATAATCTGTGGTTTGCAAATAGTAAGTATTCATGAGTTCCATGGTATTTTGAATCAAAATGTCATGGAGACAGGAGAGAAACATCTTTTGAATATGCCACCGATAATTTTATATCATATTCTTGGCTTTCTTGTGCATGATGAGAACTCAGTTCTATCCATTTGTGAATAAGTCTCTTCATTGATTTTAATGAACTTTAAAAGAAGGTAAAGATTGTCACTTAAATCTTATAGAAATCTCCTTGCAGTTTTATCAACATAATCTTTTAAATTTAATTTAATAAAAAGCTTTTCAAAGCAAAAAACCTTAATATTAACTAATGTTCAAATTCTAATAATAGAGTCAGTTTCTATAATCTAGTATGCTGAAAATATTTTTCCATGGACTGAGCAATTAAAAATTATTTAAGCCCCAAATAAAATATGCTTGATAGCTAGGTTTTACTATATTATATAGGTTTTGACAATTTCATATATTCATTATCTTTATGAAAAGTTCAGAATATGTATGATTCAGAAAACTCTAAGATATATTCACAGTGAATAGACTATAACATGTCATGAGGCTCAATATAGCAATGCTATATCAACAGGAGAAATGAGATTTAAAATCTAAAATCATTTGGGAGTACATGAAGATACCTAAACTAGTGAGCAGGATAGAGTTTATATTCCCGGGAAACTTAATGTTAATAATCAACAAATATTACTCTGACCTTCAGATAACCTCTTAACCTAGTATGACACTCAAAAAATGAGATGAAACTCAGGAATTGTATGACTGTGTTACATAAATTATTTATCTTTATTTAATCCTTTATGCTTACAATTAATCTTCGGTGAGTACTTAGCGTAAGAAGATGATCTCATCTTTTCTTTAAGAAAAGTACTCAAAGTCTTAATAGGCATCATACCCAAACCAGTGTGATGTGTAAACTCTCCTCCAAATTCTAAATGTGTAGTTAAGCACCATGCCTCAGGGAAAGGACACAAGTAATGTTCGTGAATATACAAGTAATCTAAGTATACCTAGCTGCTGTGGTTCTCCTACCTGTGCTGGCAATGAGGCTGGCATTTACTGTTTTCATCTTCCCTTTTGCACACACCGAGCACCTATGCTGCTCAGGTTTCTTTACATGGTGAGATGATTCAAACGTTCAGTTTGAAGAATCTCAGTCCTCAGTGGTTCTTCAGTGGTTCAGTGGGCTGCTGTATACCTCATTAAACTTGGTCATGAAAGTACTAGGAGGTATCCTAGTGAATAACACAGCTTCCAAATATATTTCTTCTTGTTCTAATATTGTAGCAGAAAACTAATGCTGAAATCAATTTTTATGGTCCAGAGGATTAAGTTTTACTCAATGTACTACGTCAGCTCATGTCTCAGAGTCATGGGATATATCACAGCCATATGTTCACTCTCTATCAAGGCCCAGGATAAAGACAAGAGCTCCCTTTCAAATAGAGAAGAATTATCATTGGAGGAGGCCATTATTTTGCTGTAAAGTCCTCAGAGTCTGTGCTATCATTACTGTAGTAGGGTCACCCAGAGGACCCACAAAGCACATTTTATTTACGATTGGCAGTGCGAACACCATTGTACCTACAGGTTCATGAAGCCTAATTTTCAGGAGGCTTCCTCTTCAGTCTGAACTTGCGGTAGAGCCATATTTTTTCTCTTAACTCCACTCAAAAATGTCCAGCTTGGCGAGTTAATTGTCATGAGTTGGAGCACAAAGCCCAATGTGGTTCATGTTGCCTCTAAAATCTGAAGAGACCCAAGATGAATGTTTCCACTTTCTCAGTGTCAGGCGGTGCTAAGTGCCTCTCAGTTCAGAGGGATTTTCCCAACATGTTTAAAATTGTTGGACCTCTAGAAACTTTAGTATAATCTGACAGGACCCAGAATTTTCACTGGGTTTGTTTCTGACCACGAGCACGCCTATATTTTACTGGAGTAAATGTAAGTAGCTACTTTTTGATTACCAGATTCTATCATTTGGAGTAAGCAATAGTGGGACAGCATGATACTCTGTAGAATATTCAGATGATTGATTTCCCTTTCAACTGCTTTACGACAGAAAACAGGAGAGCTGCTGTAGCCCTGAGGTAAGACAGAGAGGGTGTACTGTTGCTTCCACCTGCTGAAAGCAAATCACTTCTCCTCTTTCCTGCTAATTGCTTTGGAGAAAAACAGAATTTCCACAGCTTTCCAGGGAGTGAGTTGATTTATGTTGATATATGTCAAAGGGCAACATAGAAAACAGCAGTAGGATTTAGGGTTGTCATCTGCTTTATTTTTAAATAGCAAACAATCCGTGTTGTTTTTGCAGCAGCCAAACCCACCAATGAAATGGAGATCTGAGAGAAATGACCACTCCTTTATCTTTCAAATCTTGGATTTCACAACCAATGTTTCCAATTCCTCCAGAAATGAGGTGTTACTTCTATTTTGCCATTTTATCAATAAGGTAAGTTCTTGGGGGGGGGGGGTCTTCTATTTAACTCTTTTCTTTCCACCATGACACTTTAGTTGCCAGGGCACCAAATGTAGTTATTCTGCAATTTGCTAACTAGGTCTATTCAAGCCATTTAATCCCATTTTGACAATCACTGTACTACAGAACTTGGTCAAAGCTTTCTTTACCACTTAGCCTCCATAAACATTCACTCAAACCAATGGGGACCTCATAATATTTTGTATACTCAAGGATTAGAATCTATTCAGTGTTAATGTCTACTTATCTCTACTTCTAGGTCACCAGAGTGGTTGCTCTGGTGTATATCTCCAGGTGCCTTTGTGAAAGGCTTGAAGAAAATTTGCAAGGTCTGTGGGTGGAGGTGTGGAAGTTTTCCCTTAAGTAGATGTGGGTTAGTTTTCTGGTTTAATGTAAGAATGAGTTTAGCAGACATGACTTCCTATTAGAGCAATTTAAATCAAGCATGTATTCACAAGTCCCAGTTTTATTTTTAATAAAGTATTATTTTAAAATAGTATTTATTAGACTACCACCCATTCCATTTCTAAAGGTGATGTGATCAATTAATAACTACAGATCATTGGATGTAAAATCAATGGTTACCATTCCATCTATGCTTCCAGTTAATACCAATTTCACCTACGTTATCTCTGATATTTAAGCATAGTCACCTGACCTCTGCCACTCCAGTATGCAATTATTTCTATTGAAGAGGGACTTTATTTCACTGGTGCCATGTTTTATCATTATTCCTGTGATAATATAATTTATAATAAGAAACATATATTTGGTTTTTGTCCTCATTTCTGGCACAGTGCTCCTAAAACCTTTTGAATTTCCTAAGTGAGGAGAACAATAAGGGTGTCTTTTATTATGCTGATGATGTAACTTTTGGAAAGCACCTAAGGATGGGGATTGGTTGCCAGTGAAGTCAGTCATGTGATTAAAGAATTGAAACCTTTAGTCCCACCACCACACCCTCTGGGGAGGGGAGAGGGGAAGGAGGCTGGAGGTTAAATTAATCACCAGTGGCCAATAAATTAATCAATCATGCCTATGTAATGAAGTCCCCATAAAAACTCAAAAAGGCTGGGGTTTGGAGACCTGCCAGGTTGGTGAACATGTGTAGATTTGAGAGGCAATGGCACTGTCTGAGAGGGCATGCCTTTCCAACATGCCTTGCCCTATGCATCTCTTCCATCTGAGTGTTCCTGAGTTATCTCTTTTATAATAAACTGGTGATCTAGTAAGTAAAATGTTTTTCTGAGTTCTGTTAGCCACACTTGCAAATTAACTAAACCCAAGGAGGGGTTCTTGGGAACTTCTGATTTATAACCAGTCAATCAGAAGTAGCGGTAACAAAATGGACTTTGAGAATGGTGTATGAAGTCCAAGGAGGAGGTCTCAAGAACTGCCAGTTTGTAGCTAGTTGGTCAGAAGTGCAAGTAACATAACAACCTGGACTTCCAAATGACGTCTGAAGGGGTCCAGGGTAGTCTTGTAGGACTGAGCACTTAATGTGTGGAATCTGATGCTTTCTCCAGGAGATAGTGTCAGAATTGAGTGGCATTGTAGGACATCCAGTTTGTGTCTTGAGAATTGCTTGTTGGTATTGGGAAACCCCCCAACACACACACATATTAGAATTGGTACCACAGTCTTTTTAATTCCAAATCTAAAAGGCTTTCCAAGAATGCTGGTGTTCATATCACTAATACATTTATCAATGCCTTGGAGAAAGGAGTATCTTTAGGGTCCTTTCTGTGAATACCTATGGATGTTCTGTAAGTGAATTTTACATAATAAACCCAAAACATCATTTGCACCTCCACATTTCCTTCTGTATATTAGACCAAGTGATGAGGCATCTTAATATCATTTAATGTAGATATGCCACTGTTAAATCCAGGCTTTATGCACTGAACCAAGCAAAGTGTTGTGGCTATTTCTGGCTGCCTAAGCTACTACATTAAGTCTATAAATATGATAAACTTTCTGTATATAGATAATTTCAGGCTAATTCAATCTTGTCCTACAGCCAAATACTCTTTTATTAAAAATTGTAGTATAATTGACATACCATATCATATTAGTGTTCAGTGTACATCATAGTGATTTGATATCCATATGCATTATGAAACAGCAACTACAATAAGTGTGATGCCCATAAAGTACATTCCCACACGTGCTCATAAGGTTTTTGCCATTAAAACTTGTAAAATCTTGTGATTCCTTTGGCATATAGCCTATGTCTTTCTGCTGAAGATTTTCAGTTCTCTTCCTGGGCTCAGACTTACTTTATAGGCTCTGGGCCACAAGAGATAAGTGATTTGTCTTTTTCAAGGATCTTCAATACATTTACATCTGTACAACATCCTCACACTAAGTCTGAGGTACTCCAGCTTACCCTACTAATGCCATAGCATTAGTTTAAGAAATTTGGCAAGTTTACATTGTAATTTTTGTAATTCAACATAATAAAGGCCCTATATGACAAACCCACAGCCAACATCATTCTCAATGGTGAAAAACTGAAACCATTTCCTCTAAGGTTAGGAACAAGACAAGGTTGCCCACTCTCACCATTATTATTCAACATAGTTTTGGAACTTTTAGCCACAGCAATCAGAGAAGAAAAAGAAATAAAAGGAATCCAAATCAGAAAAGAAGTAAAGCTGTCACTGTTTGCAGATGACATGATACTATACATAGAGAATCCTAAAGACGCTACCAGAAAACTACTAGAGCTAATCAATGAATTTGGTAAAGTACTAGGATACAATATTAATGCACAGAAATCTCTTGCATTCCTATACACTAATGATGAAACATCTGAAAGAGAAATTAAGGAAACACTCCCATTTACCATTGCATCACAAAGAATAAAATACCTAAGAATAAACCTACCTAAGGAGACAAAGGACCTGTACTCAGAAAACTATAAGACACTGATGAAATTAAAGATGATACAAACAGAGAGATATACCATGTTTTTGTATTGGAAGAATCAACATTGTGAAAATGACTATACTACCCAAAGCAATCTACAGATTTAATGCAACCCCTATCAAACTACCACTCGCATTTTCTATTGAACTAGAACAAAAAATTTCACAATTTGTATGGAAACACAAAAGACTCTGAATAGCCAAAGCAATGTTGAGAAAGAAAAATGGAGCTGGAGGAATCAGGCTCCCTGACTTCAGACTATACTACAAAGCTACAGTAATCAAGATAGTATGGTACTGGCACAAAAACAGAAATATAGATCAATGGAACAGGATAGACATCCCAGAGGTAAACCCACACACATATGGTCACCTTATCTTTGATAAAGGAGGCAAGAATATACAATGGAGAAAAGACAGCCTCTTCAATAAGTGGTGCTGGGAAAATTGGACAGCTACATGTAAAAGAATGAAATTAGAACACTCCCTAACACCATACACAAAAATAAGCTCAAAATGCAGTGATTTACTCTATAAATAGTTTTATTTTATATATATTTATTATATGTCTTTCCCAGTCAAAAATAAATTATTGATAAATAATAAATAAATAATTAAATAATTAAATCATGCTATGGTCACATCAAATAATGGAGATACATAAATGACAATTTTACAAATCTTTAGGTATAAAATTAGGGATAAAAGTAGTTTTGCTAGGTTTAAGGTTTAATGAGAGATTTTTTTCCTGAATTAATTTTCACCTATTTGATATAACACGATGATCAGTCCTGAGATTTTCTACACTTCTTGCTAAAAATAATGAAAATACTTCTGTAATCTCTCCAGGAAATTAGAGAGAGAAATACATACCGTCCTTGGAAAACTGTGCCATAAGCATTTGATTAAGGGGATATCTATGTTTTCAACGCAGTTACTATTTTCGAGCACCTCCTGTAAGAGTTTTAGGCACTCCTCGGACCACAGGAGACACACAGATTTTGAGTCAAGATCACTGTCACGTAGAGCTGAAGGTACTTTAAGTGTGTCAGAAGTCAACTGTAAGTAAGGCATCTGATGATGTTGGCAGAAAGCCAATGAGACTTTGTAAAAAAGGAAACTGAAGATGAGAAATATGAGAATGCTTTGCATGTGGGCTTTTAGTTAGCTGCCCTAGAGAGAAAAGAGGACATCCTGAAAGAAGATGAATTACATATGTGTGTCATTTATTATTTTTGTGAAGAGCATTACTTAACAGAAGAGCTTGTTTGATCTTGCCCTGGTCATGTTTGTATCAAATATATTGTATTTACTTGTTTTAATTATGGCATGTGAGTGTGTGACAGTGAGTGTATGTGTGTGTGTGTGTGTGTGTGTGTGTGTGTGTGTGAATGCTGCTATATCTGGTTTTGTTTTGTTTTGTTTTTCTTTTGAGGTCATGGAGAACTCTCATCTCTTCCTCTGCTGTCTTTTCCTGTGTGCGTCTTTGGTCATATGTTTTTCCTCCATCCTTTATCTCCATTTTCTCTCTCTCTTCTGATAGCTACCACAGTTTTCTCTTTGTTCTTTTAAAGTCCACTGGGGCCAAGCAGCTCAGTATTAACGGGTAATCTCAGTACTACAGAGGAAATGGGGCTTCAAATTGGATTACTTATCTGAAATACCTTCTAAAACAATCTGACTATATTTTCTTTGGCAGAGGCACTTTTTAATTAGGTTTCCTCATTCAGGGAAGAGTTTGATTCAAAATGAAGCACATTTAAGCACAATTTCTTGGTGCCCGATTTGGTGATCACTCCTCCATTTTGACAATCTCATTCTCATCAAGAGAATGGTTTGCAGAAAATAAGAGCCACATGTTAATTTGCTTCTCACATTTCTTCTGTCCATTTCTGTCTCTCTGAACTTTAGAATTGGACCATTGGTTAAACGATCTTTATTTCTTCTCTGGCTACCCACACACCAGGATCTTACAACTTAAAGTAGAGAATTTTAGAGTGAGCTGTTGAGTGACAGCTTACTCTAGAGAACTTTGTGTTTATTTCCAAAATCTAAAAAATGTTTATTTCAATTTATCTTCATTTTGGTCTACATTACATTATGTCTGGCTGATATTTTTATGTTTTGTTTGGAGTTTTAAGTTGTTGTTTTCTTTTCTTTATTTCTGTGATTACAGGACCTAACATGTGTCATGCATATTACAGTATTCAATAAATATGGATTAAATGGATGAAATAATTAATGCAAAGTCTTTGCAATTACAAAGAAAATTAATGGAACATCCAGTGTCGTGAAAATACTATTTAAGGTATATCTAATACTATATTTTCTTGTTGTGGTATGTATAGTACTTAAGACATTTTAACAATAGAATTTCCACTGAAAATGCCAGAAAGGCTATTAAAAACTGAAGAAGAACACAAAATAAGGGAGGAGGAGAAGGAGAAGAAGGATGGAGAGAGGGAAAAGGAAAGGAAATATTAATTGCCATATGTAGGTATGGAGGACAAGATGAGCCTGTCAGGAATGACTAAATCCAAACATTCAGAGCAGGTTCCATGAATTTTGTTTCTTCTTTCTCTTAATTTTACTTGACTGTGCTATGTACTTACTGAGGCAACAGGGCCAATGAATAGACCAAGTCTCCTCATCCAGAAGAGTGAGCAGAGACAATAGCAGGAAAGACATATGTTGGATTCATCTGTCACGGTGCTCAGATGAAGTGGTGCTGTGGTTATATATGTCTGGATCAAGGGACTATCCCTGGGGACAATATACTATTAATCTTTTGTATATTTTAGTTAGTTTATATACAAATAATGCATATTAAACTTTTGATATTTTGTATGGCTCAGTGGAAGAGAATTCAACTTCTTCAAGCATAATAATAGCCTGAATGATATGTCGATTTTAAGAATGTGACAGCATTTTTAGAACTCTCAAGCTAGAAACTATAAAGATTGTCAATCACTTCCTTGTTAGGTCCCTTTATAGATTGGAAGGAGGGATGCTGACTTGTTTCACTCGAGACTCCAGAGTCCTGTAGCCTGGCGCTTGTCTGGTATAGCTGTTGAAAGCAGGGGCAGGAAAGGAATTTTAAAGGCTTTAATGCTTGTCACTGACAGCAGGGAACAGTGACACTCTTAGAGAAAGAGACATTGCTGAAAAAGATGTCCAAGAAAGACTGAACTAAACTTTATATGGTTAACAAGGAAACACTATTCTTCTTCTTCTTATTATTTACTCTGAGCCCTAAGAAAAAGTTTTTATCCTACTTTCCAGAAGTATGTTATTTTCCTTTATATAAACAGACATATTAACCAGATTATATTACCTGGAAATGTACATTTCTAACATGAATTTTTTAAAAGTTTACATTACCATACTTGAGTTCAGAGAAAACATAATAACCACCGTAACCATCATAATACAAAATTCTTATCACTATTATTATTGTTATTATTACCAAACTTTAATTCCTTTTTGCCATGAGGTTAGTGCCATTAAGTTCTTAGGAAGGAATCAATAGGAAAGTGTTTTATTTTTGAACTCTTGAGTTTAATGAAAAAAAAAAATTGAAGAGAACGTCTGAATAAACAACCAAATTATTCAATATAGTAGAAAAATAAGCTGAGAGAGCAAAGAAATATGGACTTACAGAGTGAGCAGGAGACTTGAAAAAAAACCTCCTTCAAGTAGTATGTGTAGTAGATATTTCACATGGATTTTTTCACTAATATTGTATTTCTTTTGGTTACTTAATCATTAAAATGAAAAAAAAAGTGCAAGTATTGTTACAATAAAAATAAGAAGCTTATTTTTAAATTATTTCCAGAAAACATTAAGTTCATATGGAAACATTGACCTATTTTGAATGACAACTATATATAGATGATATCTTTTGCCTTAATTTTAAGGCAAACAGCTAAAAGTCTATGAGATGTTTAATTATTACTGATTAAGAACATTTTTCTAAGTGTTTGCATAATCATATTTTGTTACAGTTCAACTAGCATCTGCTGTAACTCTGAATACACCCAAGAGAATTTTAAACAACAGATCACAGCAAAAGAAGATGACTTCTTTCAGATACCTGCTGTGATAGAAAATTTCTTCTTGGGATCCAGTATTGATTTTTTGTGGTTTTGTTTTTCTTTAATTTTGTGTTTGCACTTTCTGGACTGAAAATATAAGACGTGTCTTATTATAAGATTTCAGACATTAATGGTTAAAGGTATAAAGCATTTCACCAGGAAGGATATCCTACAAATTATATTTTGAGAAGATTGTTGGTCAAATATAATTTCTCAACTTGATTGAGGGATATATTGCATAAATTAAAATGATCAAATTTTAAGTTCACAATTCAGTGACTTTTGACAAATATATACACTGATGTAACCACTGCCTTAATAGAGATGCAGAGTATTTCCTTCAACCACCTTGGTCAGCTTCCTGGTTGCCCTTTGCCATCAATCCTTCCCACCTTGGTACCAGGCAACTGATGTGTTTTTTAACAATAAATTAGAGTTACCAATTCTACAACTTTATATAATGAAATGATATAGTGTGTACTATTTTATGTTTGTTTTTTCCTCAGTATAATATTTTTGAGATCTACCAGTGTGGTCTATGTACCAGTGTGGTCATGGTTTCCTTTATCTTTTTTATCTTTATCTTTTTCTTGAGTCCAAGTTTTCATTAGTAATTTGAAATTACTTCTTTTATGTCTGTCTCCTATATCCAATATCATAGTCATCTGGAATAGGTGTTTTGGTTATGGGTCACACTTTCCTGCTTTTTCGCATGTTGCATAATTTTTATTTTGGAAAAGACATTGTTGATGATACATTGAAGGTGATCAAGCTTGTTATATTTCTCTGAAGAGTGTTGATTTTTCAAAAACATGTTTAATTATTGGCTGAGCACTTGAACTTGTGCAACTTGCTTTTAGGTTCTGCTTATACATCTCTGTGAAAAATCCAAGGTGTTGCCCAAATTCCTCTAACACAGTAGTGTTACCAAACCAAACTTATGTCTGCTTGCCTGCAGCCAGTAAAGCAAATGTACTGACACCCAGTTGTGGTGAAGGAAAGTGCAGCGTTAATTGCAGGAAATCCAGGTAGCTAGTGGTCAAAAGGCCGAAACTCTTCTCTTTGATAGCTTTTAGGGAAAGGATTTAAAGACAGGGTGAGGGAGAGGGTTCTGGAGCATGTGATCAGCTCATGAACTTTCTTCTGATTGGTCAGTGGTGAGGTAACTGGGAGTCAACATCATCAACCTTCTGGTTTCCAACAGTCTAGGGTCTATGTGCTTGTGGGCAGCAAACAGTTAACTTCTTCCACGTGGTGGGGTTTCAGTATCTGAAAAACAGCTCAAATATTCTGACAGGGCTCAGAATATTATCTATAGCCATTGAGAAGGGACTAAAGGTCCTTGACTTTGTTTAATGGCTAAGTTACTATTATTTTGTCTTGTTTGACTGTTTTCCTTTCTTTCTACATTTTTTCAGTTCTCTGATTAAATTTACTCTTTGGAACTTGGGGAAGTCCTAGGAGGATTTTCTACAGAAAAGGAGCAGGCAGAGAACATAACATGAGGGTCTCTGTTCCAGAAACCACCCCCCCCCTTCCCATAGAGTCCTCCTGGGTTACAGTAGGACTCAATATTAAATTTTGTCTTCCCTGTGGATTTTTCAGGGCTTGCTTTTAGATGTTCTTGAGATAATAATCAATTCAAGACCACAGACACAGTCTTTGTTGCTAGGTATAGTCTTTCTGTTGTCACAGTTGAATGCTAGGAGTGATAATATGCATATTATGGCTTCTCCAGAAATACAGCATTTCCATAGCATTGCTTGACATCTATTGTCTCTGTTAAATTTTCAATCCCATGCAACTTCCCTCTGGTAAGTCTCATATGATGTTTCTCTGAGCATGTACTGCCCACCTCTTAGCCAAGGAATCTCCACACAGGGTTCTGGGGTTTCTGTCTGGGAAATATCCTCTTCTCAAGTGCTCTATTTTGCTACGTTCAGCCACTTCATCTGCCCGGGAACTCTGATCTCCACCTCCTCAGCTCAGAGGGACCACCACAGTCTACTTGGACTACAGCTTGCTCTGCCAGCTCAGACACAGAACATGGACAGAGGGCCAGAGTGACCTGTAGAGTGGCGTTCATCGTGAGTTTTCTTTCTTTCTGTAACTGCAGTTTTCACCACCTAATGCTGAAAAGCATTTATCTTAGATTTTTGTCTCACATATTTTGTTCAGATTTATGATTTTTAGAGAATTAAGAGCAGTCTGATGTTTTTGTTACTTTTCATCACTGGATCATAAGTCCATTCAAACATATTTTTATTTGTATGATTTCCTATAAAATTACACAAAAATAGGAAATGATTCATCACATATGATAATAGAGAGTTATATGTGTCTTTTCCTTCAAATGGACTTTTGAATTTTGATATTAGGGGTTTTTAATAATCATCTTACATGATTTAAATCATCCATAAACCATTTATTTAAATAATCTAAATAATATTTAAATATTTATTTAAATAATCTTCAAGTATACATAAGATTTTGGAATCATGAAAAGATTTTTATTGTTTATTTAAAAATCAAACAATAAGCTTGGGGTCCCCCACAGACCAATTCTTACAACCGGGACATTGCAATGAAACCCTAAATGTCTCACACATACAAAATTCTAAGTCTGTATCAGAAATGAAGAATAGAAAGAAATTGATTTTGTCTGCTTATATACATTAGAACAACACAGCTGCCAACCCTTTTCCTCCTTAGAGGCTGAAAAACTTTGCTATTTGGAGACAAAACCAGAAAGGATTCTGAGTTCACACACTAACATTTTGGCATGTAAATAAATGCTTCAAGGACCAGAGAAGTCTTGGTGTCTCAGATTTAAAACCTACTGATGTCTTCCTGGTACTGGTCTTCATTTTCCCTGGTAATGATTACACATACCTTTTTAGTTAGATAAATCTCGCTGGAGATCTTTCACAACCTATACAGATGTAAACAAAACTCCCCAGGTTATTCTTAGCCCAGAATCTCCAGTTTTTAGCAAAATTAATGCAAGATTTCTCTATTCTATAGGAACACAAAAATATTTCTACACACTCAAAATGTTCCACAAAGAAAAATTGAAGAGGAAGTATAGAACCTCATGGAATGTCCTAAGATCTTCAATCTTTGAGTAATTGTCTGAAACAAACGTCTGAAACAAATAAACAAACAAACAGAATGCTGTAAGACCCTAGATGTTCTGCTTGGAAGCAAATCATTATGAACACCTCTGTAAGATACACACTAATAGATAGCTCAGTCTACACCACAAAAATAATTTTGGGGGTGATGAAACTGTTTCACACTTGATTGTAAATATGAGCAATCATGTAAATTCATTCAAAAGTATACTTAGAATAGTTTAATTTTATTTTATGTAAACTGCAACTCAGTAAAGAAGTATAAATTACATGGTAAAAACATTTGTTGTGACTTAAGAAAGTTTTTACCAACTTCCCCCCAGAAAAAAGAAAATAAAAAAATAGCCACCTAATTCCTTTCATTTGGTTGTTAGTATTAAATGATATTAATGATGGACAATCCCCTGAAATCACTAAGTAAAATATAAATGTTATGTATAATATAGGCATACTTTGGAGATACTGTGGGTTCAGTTCCAGACTACTGCAATAAAGTGAATATTGCAATAAAGCAAGTTATATATACTATTTTGGTTTTCTGCTATATAAATATAAAAGTTATGTAATTTACGTTATGCTGTAGTCTAAAGACTACAGTGCTGTTGATCTTAAAGAAACAGACTAGTAGATATTTCTCCAGCAAAGATGGATTCATTCAGGATCATCAGAGAATTATACTTCAGGTTCTAACCATGGAGAGCCACATGCAAGTCCCTGAATGGCAAGGGAAGGAGAAGTGTTTTATAGAGAGGAAAAGGAAGCTGGGAAGGCTGTAGTAAACAAAGAGTCCATGGCTTTTCATTGGCTGAATACTTGCCAAGAAAGAAGACGAGTCTTTCTTCTTCCTGTTGGGCTCTGCTATCTTTACAGGGCATGACAGCTCTCCCTTCTTGTCTCCCAACTCTATTTAATTGATTTTTCTCTTTATTAATATTTTACATTTTCTCCTTTTGATCAAGATCTTTTTCTGAAATCATCACTGTTCAAGAGGCAGGTTTTCTAGTTTCAGCAGCATTTTGTCCCTCAGTGTCAGAATGGACCTTTCCTGGCTGTAGTATCACACATCAGAGAAAAACTGCACAGACTGGAAAACTATTAAGGTCACATCTGAGTAACAAGGAGGGGTAGGAGGGAGAACTCTCAGGCACTTTTTATCTAAAGTCCATATGTTATCAAGAGCATAGACATTGGAGATCATCTGAAGTATTAAGTCATCCTCAAAAGTTTGATGACAAACTTCCAACTGACCTGGTCTGGACATCTTGGGAAAGTTATCAGATGTTGTCTGCTTCAACTCTGGGAAATCTTTACTTTCAGGTCATCAGACAATGTGTGGGTCCAGTCAGGGCTCAGTGCTTTTTTAGTGAATCCAAGCGTCTTTTTCTCGGAGTTCGCAGTACAATGATTGGTTAGTAGTACATGATAGGCGCCTTTCCAGTGAGGTTGAAGAGAGTTCTTCTGAATGTGTCTTTTTCAATAGATGAAATCTCCAGGTTGCAAGGTGTGATGCTAAGGTCTTCATCTCCTGAGAGCGCACTGTGAAAAGATTGCTCTACCAAAACATGGTTATTTTTAATAGAAGCAATTAGGCCTTTGCAATATTGGAGCAGCACTCCTTCTATCAGTTGTGGGTCAAAAGAAGCAGAAGTCATGTGCCTTGAGCATCCTGTGACTATCTCAAAAGGTGAGAATTTATGAGTTCCAAAAGGATCTGAGATTTAGAAGGACTAATGACAATGGTTTTGGCCAAGGTATTTGGAGAGCCTCTACAAATTTTGCCAACTGAGATTAATGCTGTTTATGCGTTTGACTTAACCAGAGGATTGAGGGTGACAAGCACAGTTAAAGTGCTGCAAAAAGGGCCAAACAACAAGACTTGTCAAAGCACCTGGCCAGTAAAATGGGTTCCTTGATTACTATGGTTAGAGAGGAGCTCCTCAGGTAGGGATAATCTTTTCCAAAAGGACTTTAGCTACAGAAAAGGCAGTAACCTGTCTGCAAGGGAAGGCTTCAGGGCAGTGTGAAAATACACACACCATGACTAAAACATATTTATATCCATAAAATGCAGGAAGAGGTACAAAATCCACTTTCCAGACCTTGAATGGTCCATTAGGCAGTTTAAAATGCCCCAGAGCAGTATGAACATGCTTCCCTGGGTTGTACTTTGAACAGTGAGACAAGGAGGTAGGCACTGTTTGTGGCCTTGTTAATGTTTCCCCACCAACACTGGTTTATGAGGGCTACAATTTTATCAGTAGACCAACAGTTTAAAACAGTTACAGTGATGAGGAGTGGGAACTTTAGAGTCTCTGATAGGATTGGTTTCTTATTTGGTCCACACCAGAGCTTTCTCTTTTTATTAAATCAACAATTATTGAATTTCCATCTTGCTTTTCCTTTTCCTAGGCCAATTATTTGCCTTCTCTAGCCAGTTTTTTAAGTTATCATTTGTGGAAATATCCCTTGGACCATGACGGAGGTTTGGTAGCTGTTGGTTCTTTAAGGGAAGCATTTCTTACAGAAATATAAGCAAGGTGATTTCCCTTACCTTCCAGGGAGTCAAGTTTAGAATGCCCTGAAATCATAATAATAGCTAAAGCTGCAGAGAAAAGAGGTTGCCCTCAATAATTCCTGAACATAGGTGCCATTTTTAATTTTATTTCCACCAGAAGTAAGGAAGCCATGTTGCTTCCACAACATTTTAAAATCATGAGCTACTCTGAACGCATATCTACTCTCAGTATAAATATTGGCAGTTCTGTCCTTGGCTAAAGTACAAGCCCATATAAGAGCATATACTTCAGCCTGTTGGTTGAAGTAGCCATAGGTGAAGATGCTGCCTCAACAACATCCAAAGGAGTTGAATAGCATACCCAGTGCAATATTTGCCATTGTTACCTATTAAGTAAGTAAGAATCATCAGTAAACCATGAAAAGTCAACATTACCCAATGAAATTTCCTGTAAATCATTACAAGGAGTCAGGAGAGAGTCTGTCAGTGTTAATCAGTCCTAAGGAACTTTGTCAGTGTCAGAAGAAAGTAGAGTAGCTGGATTAAAGTTATTAAAATGCAAAAGAGTTATGTGACGGGCAGTTAACAAAGGACCCCATAAGAGGTGCGGTGGCTGGTTGAGAAATGTTGAGCATTATGAGAACTCGGAAGAGCTTCTACTGCATGAGGTACAAAAATGGCTAGAGTAGATTCCACAGTGATTTTCTCCATGGCCTTAACCAACAGGGTAATGGCAGTAATTCCTCTAAGGTAAGAGGTGGGGGGGGGTATCCCCATGTCACAGGGTCCAGTGGTTGGCTATAATACCTATTGTTCAATGGTGGTCCCCATGTTTTTGGGTGAGTACACCAAGGACATTCCCTTCATTTTCATATACAAAAGGAAGAAGGAAATCTGATCATTGGGATGCCCAAGGCAGGTGGGTTAGTCAAATTCTCTTTAAAAGACCTTGAAGGCTATGTTGTTGGTTTCATCCCATAAATTACACTAAGGTTGTTATTACTGAGTAAAACCTACAGAGGTTTGGCTATAAGAGATACATTTGGAATCCAATTTCAGGAATAAACAACTAGCCAGAGAAACACTTTCAGTTGGCACTTAGTTTTGTATTTTGCAGAACTTAGGACACCATGAAATCTATCTTGATCTAGGTGTAGCCCTTTTTCTGATATCAGATGTCCTAAACATTGAGCCTGAACTTTCATTTTTCTTTGGCTACCTTATGTCCCTTTCAGGCTAAAAGCTTTAGCAAGTGCTGTTTTCCTATGAAGAAGCTTCAGAGGTAAAGCAGAGAGGCAAATCATCCACATATTGCAACAAATAGGGCCTCTAGGGAACTTTATATCATCCAGATCAGCCTTTAAGGTTTGCAGTAAATTAGGACTCTCAGTAATCCTGAGGTATTACTGTCCAAATGAATTGTTTTTCTTCTCAAGTGAAGGAAAGGTGTATTGGTGAGCTTCATCAACTGGAATACTAAAGAATGCACTGTATAAATCAATTACGGTAAAGAATTTACTTCCAGTAGGAATGAGTGTTAGTAATGTATGAGGGTTAGAAACAACAGGCTGTAGAAGGATAACAATGTCATTCGTAGCTCAGAGTTCAAACCTCCACTCTCAGCCCTTAGGTTTTCTCACTAGTGAAATGGGAGTGTTACAGGGGCTAGTAAAGGGATAACGAAGCCTTGAGCCCTGCGATCTTCCATTATTGGCTTTATGCCTCGAAGGGCTTCTGTGCTTAGAAGGAACTGATTAATTCTGGGAAGAGGTTATGAGGGGTGTATTATAATTTTGATGGGAGGTGCGAATGTTGCCAACATCAGTTGGAGATTTTGCCCATAATGAAAATGGTAGCTGATTCAACAGGGACAGATGATCAGTGTTTCCAGAATCGGCTCTGGTTCTGTCAGAGATGGAAAAATTAAAGACATCAAAGGGCCATTTAATTCACCTCATGATAACTGGTGTCAATTTCTAGAATTATTTTCTCCTTTTGAGAGAAAGAAGTTCTGGCATGATGCTTCTCTAAGAAATCTTGGCTTGGTAATGGGATAGAAGCAGAGGAACCAAGGAGAAAGGGGTAGGTATTTCTCAAAGGGCCTGAACAAAAGGGAATGGGTTTAGAGACAGGAGCCTCTAGAGGTTCATTAGAGATCCCACTATTTGAACTATTTTAGCATTCTGAGGCAAGGGCTGCTTTATAGTAATGGAGCTGGGCACTGAGAGTGTATGCTCCTGTGTCAACCAGGACTGGAACAGATTGATCCCCAGCCTGGGGAACTGTTTCTCCACGCTGATTAAGAGGGAGGGTTAAGAGCCCCTGTGGTTACTTGGAGTCTCATCACTGAGAACTAGGAGGGCGTTGGGAAGGCTGGTTAGAGGGCTGAATGTTCTTAAGGTGCTTAGATTTGTAACAATCTCTTTTTCCAATACCCTAGCTCTTTGAAATGATAGCAAAACCAGGAAAATTTTGGTTTCATTCAGGAGCCTTCATTTGCTGGGTTGGAAGATTAATAATTTTGGTGTTCTTCCTTTAAGGTGATTCATCAGGAAACGAGGGAGCTGGTTTGTCAAATTAACTAAATCTGGAGTGGACATAGTTTCCATTCCTTCCTGGTCCTTTATACTAGAAGAGAAAGGTCCCAGTTCAGCCCAGTAATAAACATAGAGTTAAAAGGTACATGGGTGGAATCAACATCTGAAGAAAGACCAGAATCTTCTATAAAAACTTTCTGAAATTGATTGTAATATTCATTAACACATTTGTCAGATTTTTGTGTGCAAGGCTGAATTTTGTTACAATCTGTTAACAAGCTTTGGAAAAGCCCTAGGAATTTCCTCAGTGAAGTCACCTAGCAATTGCCTGAGCTTGATCATATAAGTTGGTGGCTGGTCTCCCAGGTGTAATTCTAGAGACCTGTCAGGACTTTCCCAGTTACTGGTTTTCATCCAATGCTGGTCATGACCTTTACCAACAACATATGAGCTAACTGATATAAGTTAGAAGAAGCAGGTTAATACGTTTGAGTGACTCTATTCAATTCCTCAGCAAATCTGTGAGGATCTTCAGTTACTTTGGGAAAATCTTTGACTGTGGCTCATAGTTCAACTTTAGTACAGGGAGTATAAGAAATTAAGGTTTAGCTCTGGATCCTCAGAAGGCTTCATTCTAAAGGGACAGATTCTGGCAAGTTCAGGGGAAAAGGGAGTGGGAGTTTCAGAGAAAAGGAGAAGCTTGGCAAGAGAATTAGTAGATGGGAAGTGAGGATATAGTGGAGACATATGCGGCATAGAAGGGAAGCAGGAAGATGACACCAGAGTCAAAGTCTAAGACAAAGATGCCAAGAAAGAAGAAGAGCCTGAGCCTTCGGGAGCCATTTTTATCTTTTTTAATTTCCTGTTTCCCTCAGTTAATCTTAAAATCTTATTTTGCAGGGAGGCAATTTTAGATTCCTGATAACATTGGGAAATCAAAAAATAACCATTCCACTAAGCTCTGGAAAACTTTGAGCTATTCTAGTCTAGTTCAATATTAAGGAAATTAAATTTGGGGATTTCAAAAGGTCCCCATAATGGCCATTGAAATTCTAAATTGCCTTTGGTCAGGTTGGTCCATCTAGTTAGAAATCAGTATGAGGAAGGACCATGGTTTTAAACATAAAATTGTTGGAGTCTCTATATGAGGCGGATACCCTCAAAATACTAGGTGATCTCATCACCTAGAGGTTTTTCCTCTAGAATAAAGAACGATTTTCAAACAGCTCAAAGAGCTTAGAGCACCAACAGCTCTATTCAAACAGCTTGTAAGACAACTGCAGCCAGTCTTAAGAAGACAGCTTGATCCCAGAAGATCAAGGGCTTTTTAAAGTCAGTCTCCAGAGGAGACTATTCCTTCCAAAGGAATAGTCCAAAGGCTGAACCCCTGGCACAGTTTCATTTGAAGCAGTCCCTCCCCAAGGGAATTAGAGCAAGGGAAATTTCACCCAGCTCTGGTTGAAACAGTCTAATCTCAAGATGAGGCAAAAGATCCAAAAAAGTACTCAACATACAGAACAAGGCCTTAACCAGAAAGACAAAACCTTTGAACAGATCCTGAATAAAGGCTGGAGAACTTCAAACGTGAGAGGGTGAGAGCTCAGATCTAGGAAAAAAAGATGTGTATTTGAACTCTAGGCTCAGCAAGAAGGCAGTGAGTGACGACAGTATCAGTTGTGGGTACCACATCTGTTTGCTCATCAGCCCCAAAACCATTGAGTGTCTTCTCTGGTCCCTGTGAAGGCCACTAAAATGCTGACCTAAAACAAATAGACCGGTGGTTCTACCACCATAGTGAGCCACAGGCAAGTCTCCACACAGTAAGGGAAGGAGAATGCTTTTAATAAGGAGAAAAAAGAAGTCGGGAGGGCTCTAGAGGACAAGGAGTGCATAGCTTTCCATTGACTGAGTCCTGGTCAAGAAAGAAGAGGAATCTCTTCTTCCTGTTGGGCTCCTCTATCCTCACAGGGCTTGTGAGCTCCCCATTCTGGTTTCCCAATTCTATTTTGCCAGGCTTCAGTTTAGTAATTTTTATAATGTTCAATAGCATTATGTCTAAAAAAAGTGCATCCCTTAATTTAAAAATATTTTACTGCTAAAAATTGCTAACTATCACCTGAGCCTTCAGAAAGTTGTAGTAATGACATCAAAGATCATTGATCACAGCTCACCATAAAAAATATAATAATAATAATAAAGTTTGAAATATTATAAGAATTACCAAAATGTGACACAGAAATATGAAGTGAGCCAATGCCGTTGGAAAATTGTCACTGATAGACTTGCTTGATGCAGAATTGCCACAAATCTTCAATTAGTAAAAACTGCAGTATCTGCAAAGCTCAATAAAGCAAAGCACAATAAAAGGAGGTGTACTGAAATCATTTGCAGATTATTAAATAATTTCAATGTAGCAACAATTTAAGTAAGGACTCTAATCCAATATCAAACTACCTAAAAAAAAAAAAAAAAAAGGAATAAAGACAATGCCAGAGAATCTGTAGTCAACACTTACCTTCAGATAATTCTAAAATTATTTGGAAATAAGGAATTTTCTCTTCTAAATATTACTCAAGTTATATTATAGTTTTGAATTACCATAGGGTCATGGATATTCTACCTCCTAAACATTCCATTTATAGCAGTATAAATGAAACAGCAGAAAGAAACATTTTTCTGTTAAAAAAAAAAAATGAGAGTGACCCATCTTTCCCAAAGAAACTGAATCAGAATTAATACTTGAATTTAAAGACAAAGATTTTTTGACCATTTGCTTTTAATTTATGATATGTCTAAAAACACGGTCTTCTAGATATGTATAATACCATATATTAAATGCCAGCTATGGCAAAACTTTGATCCTCTCCAGTCCTGAAACTTTTCTTTGATCAACCAAACTTAGTTAACCAAACTTTTCGCTGTGTGAAGATGGAGTTACACCTTTTACACATATATCTGTAATTCATGGTTCAGTTTTGTGTAATGAATGAGATAAAGCTGCAATTCCATATTTTTTTTCTGCATGAATACAGAAATGACACAGCATCATTTATTAAAAAACACAGGTTTTCCCAATTAGTCTTTCTACTTATATCAAACATGTGTCCATATATGCATGAGGGTCTTTCTTAAGGTCTCTGTGTTTCTGTTGTTCTGCTTGTCTAGTCCCAATATTATTATCTTAATTACTATAATTTGAACAAATATTATATGTAATACAACTGAACCATGAGCAATCACACCTGGATTTGGTGAAGAGGACTGAATGTCGTCCATAAGGAACAGACTTTCAAGTGGATAAAGCAACTATTTAATTCTTTGGGGGTGCATTTTCTGGTGAGAGATATCTGTGCCATTTGTGTAGAAAAGAAAGTTGTAGGTGGACATATGGGTGGCCAAAGAGGTAGACTGTCGTAGAAAACTGCTTATTTTCCCACAATATTTGTTTTTATCTCTCTGTCTTCCTATCACTTTTCTGTCTGTCGGTCTATCTTTTCTCTCACTCTTTCCCTTTTTCTGTCTCTGTCTCTCTCATTCTATCTCTTTCTCTTGCTGCATGCAGTATTGAAACCCCTGATCTTCATCAGGACATACAACCACCTGGATTAAATTGTACACTTTCCAATCATCTATGGAGACAAATGTGGCTGTGTTTATAATTATTAGCTAGTAGTTTGTAAGTACAGTGTAATGTACAAAAACTTTTAGAATGAGTTTTTAAAAAAATGATGTGATATCCTTCCTCATCCCATTTTCTTTCCTGTTGACTAAAATGTAGGCTCAGTGCCCGCAGCCCCAGATACCATGTTAGTGAATAAGATTACTTTGGGAACAGAAGTAGAATAGCAGAGGAAAGAATGAATGTACCTTGCTCTCTAACAATAGGAAATGCCATACTAGTTCTAGACTGATTATTGGAAGACTTCATGTACTTGAGAGAAAAATGACATCTTTCTTTTTTTAAGCAACTATAATTTGAGGTATTGTGTTACTAATTTCTATAATTCATTCCAGATGAATATTACTTCAGATGACCAGTAAGAAGTCAGTTTACAACTTGTTTTCATAGTGTTTGAAATCACTACATACATGAATGTCTATTGAAGCAGGATAAGAGGTAATGATAAAAACTGTGTATCATCTAATATAAGCAGAATTTTTTAAAATATTTCAGAAAAATTTTAAAAATAACTTTAGGAGAGAGGTACAAAATAATTTCACACAAAAGAATTATAGTTCAATCAGACAAACATAATAAATAATATGAATAAGAATATATAACATCCCAAGCAAATAACATCTAGTAGGAGAAACAAAGGATTTTCAAGTGTATTTCAAAGACTACAATAATTTTAAGTTAAAATATTTTATATAAACCTACATAGGAAAAAGAATACAATCATAAAATCAATTGCATTTTTATATATGTGATATCACAGCTGCATGATAATGGGTTAATAATATATTCAGAATGCTATGAAGTTCTTCAGTTTTCAAGGCAACTAATTTTTTCATTTCCTATTCAAAGTGCAAGGGCTTTTGTAAATTAAAGATATTGTAGTACTACTTTCATTTATGAATCAGAAAAAAAAAGAAAATTGATTTAAAATTGTAATATTCTACAAAAAAAGTAGATAAAAATTTTATTTTCCCAATTTATATTTTATATAGACCCTTTAAACTACATATATGGAGAATTAGAAGCAAAAATACTCTCAATTAATTATGGAAACAAATTATAAAAAAAGTTTTTAAAGAATATTTTTTGCAATGTTCATCAATTTTTAAATTTGTGTTTCATAATAAAGCATCCCTGAAAGTCGGAAAGTATTGTCAACTACAAATTGGCATTTTCCATTGTCACTTGCCATCTACCTCTACAAGGATTAAATTATGCGCTGCTGCAGCTGCTGACCTTCAACATCCCCTGAAAGGAGGTCAGGGCGGAGAGAAGAAATGAGGCCCTCTGTGCTCTGGGAAAAACTGGCAGAACAGGTCTTCAGATAGTTAGATATTTTCAGGAGACGATTTTATGAGCCCAGCTCTTGTATCTCCTCATATCTAGAAAAGCACTAAAATCCTTCATGGTGACGACTGCTCCTCGTGAGTAGTAACCTTCATGAGACTAGCAGAAACCTTCTGCAAAAAGTATGTGCTTGTTTGCATGTATTCCCCCTTCACCAAAATCACATATATACTGACCTTCCCCCCTGCCTCTTTGCAGCGGTTTCTCAGAGCTGTCTGGGATGATGTCTCCCAAACTGCAGTCCTTATTTTGCCCCAAATAAAACTTAACTTACAACTCTCACGTTGTGCATTTTTTTTCAAGTGGACGGTTATGGCGACCATGAATACGGGACCCGGAGTGGACTTCTCTCCATCGCCTGAACTCTAGAGGAACGGAAGCCTTGGTACCAGCAGAGGCCCCTTGCGCCCATCCGACTCCTTGAAGAGTCCAGACGAATTTGGGTGAGTCTCTCCTGGCTCTCGGGTCTCCCGTATTGGTGGATGATCTGGAGCTTTATTTGGCGGTGTAGCAGGTACCTGCCTCCTCCCAGTTGAAAGAGACTGGGGGGTGGTGGGGTGGGCGGGGGCCTGGTTGAAAGATACCAGGGAAATCCCCACCCAGTGGAAAGATACTGGTGGTGGGGGGTCCTGGTTTGCTCAGTTGTAGGAGACTGAGTGGTCTGCGCCGAGTGTTTAGGTAAGAGGCTAATCTGATGCTTTTCTTCAATTCGGCTGCCTTAATAGAATTTGTTGGGATAAAAGTGAACCTATTACATGAGAGTTTTGCTCCAAAGAAAAAGGACAAGGCTTCTCCTGGCCGGTCACGGCTTTCTCAGGCGACTGAGAAATTTACCAGAGTGGCGGAGGCAGAGGCCTTATACCGTGCAGTGGTCCCATAGGGAAACCCACGCGTTCATTAAAACACTTGCTCTTCCAGAGGTCGCAGATAAGAATTGGCCCCTCAGCCATCCGAGCACTTGCGGTGGTCTTAGACCGCCGAAGGGAGAAACTGAGACAATAAGAGGGCTGAAACGACTCTGGGGGGATTCCTAGAGGAGTTTAGCTTCAAGCAGCACCCTGGCCCACCACACAATTTCACTAGTAAATTTTATCCCTGACAAATTCAACTTTAAAATGAGAAATAGAGCCTCTCAAACACAGAAACAAGGGGCATCAGAAAGCCAGCCTCTGACTAACACTCCAGGCCAGGTTTATGTACATACAAAAACTCATACTTGCAAGTGCCTACTTAATTGGGGAAATTAGCAACCTAAAGTGACCAAACTGGGGTTCTTTTGATATTCCAAATTAATATTTTTGCACTCACAGTTAGAAAAAAAAAAGCTAGCCATAAGATCAAACAGACTGAAAGGGATGCTTACTTTGATTGGTATCTAGAAGCTTCTAAAAGAGGAAATGATAGAGTAACTTCTTTGCAGGATACCAACAATTAATTACTTGAAACTATATCAGACCAACTTTTCAAAACCATTAAAAAGAAAGAAAAGGGGGTATCTACGAAAATTATGACCCTTCAATTGTGCCAATGAAGTACACAAGGCCAGCTGAAGGTTAACCAACCCCCATTTAATTCCCAACCAGTAGAGAAAGCTAGCTTGAAGGAAAAAAAAAATTCTCTTCAGAATTCTGACCCTAAAGGAATAAGCCCTACTAAGAGAACCTGATTTTCTCTCCCTGTGCCTTGAGACCAGAGCTCTCAGGAACACTTATCTAGACCATCTCTAATTCCTGAGATTTGGAAAAAAAAAAACTGGAAGAAGGCTTTAAAAATTTTCTTATTCCAACTGTTATTTATAAACTAGTGAGTTTTATATTTTGATATCTGATTCATGACTAAGTTTAGAAAATGAAGCTATGAGATCTCTTGTTGTCTCTGTCTGGATATATGTGTGTCTCAGTATGTGTCTTTGTCTTTGGATAATATTGCTGTGGTTAATTTGTAAATGAGCTCTATTTAATTGGCTTAAAGAAAAGTAAGTGCTTACAAATTAAACAATTCTAAATACAAGAGAAATTAAGCTAAATAAATTTCAGGTTCATGTGAAGTGGGAAATATTCAGTATTAAATTAATATCTGGTATTAATGTTTAAGTTTGTTGATCTAATTAATATAGACATCTTTAAAGCCATCAACATTAAGTGTAATACCTTTATTGTGCCTAGGTTTAATATAAGCTACATAAAATCTTGTTATATGTGTTACAAATTTGTCAGCAAGGAAAGTAACTTGATGTGAAGAAACTTTTAAGGAAAGAAAATGTAAATGAGATAAGAGCTTTCAGATAAAGTCTATTGAGAATAATTATGCTTTAGGAATGTCCATCTAAAATAGTCTCTCCAGATTCTGGTAACTTGAAATTCTAGAGTTGTGCTAAATTAAGTGGTGGAATTGAATTCCACCACTAATTGAATAGCTAGTTCATTCCCAAATAAAATAAGATACTGAAACATTAATTACTGAACATAGGCTTCCTTTTACAGAGAAACAAAAGATATTTAGGACTATTAATGAATATGTTTGGTGCCACGTTCTCTAAAGAAAGCAAATGTTTTTAGAAAATATCACTGGTATTTATGTTCACCAATCTACAGAATGCTAATGTAATGGACAGTTCATAATTGCTTACTTAGTTTTCACAAGAAATTAAGGTTTTGAGAGCTGAAGATTCTAATTTAAACATGTGATTAAAGCTAATAGAAGTAATAAAGGAAACATTTCAGCCTACAGTAGGAAATTAGGATGTGTGTTGTCAGTAAAGAAGAGATGAAGAATGGAATTACATTTTATTAAGGGAAAAGGAAGTAGGTCTGACTTATAGCTGGCTGTTTCTGAACGGAAAAAAAAGTGATGGTTACAGAAAGTGATAAAAAGGTTTGTGGAAAGTGGACCCCAAGAAAAGAGTTTTGTGCATGGTCAGAACTAAGTTTAAAATAAATTAACTAGTAAATGAATTTTAAAAGTAAGTAGGTGCAAAACTTGAATTTGACTTTTCTCTGTCTTAAGAGGACAAGATGTCTTAACATGTTGAACTGCCTTTGAGAACAGATTTTAAGTTTCCATACCTCTTAAGTGATCTGTTCTGTGTTTGCCCTTGAAATCTTTAATTGTTACTTTGGCTAAGTGAATAACTATTTTTTCATAGTGACCTGTGATCCTATCTGACTGAGTGTTCTAAACGCTTTTTGATATTTTTTGACAAAACTTCCTAAATCAAATTCTAATGAAGCCTTTTGACCTCTAGCTAACTTTGGAATGCTTCAAGGGGCCCCTGAAGCATCCCAAAGAGAGATACAAATTAGGTTCATTTGGTACATTAAGTTACATGGGAAGAATTGTCAAATGAGTAATAAATCTTCTTAGGTTATATTGTATGGTAAATGTTACTAATATAGATATCTTAGAAATTATATGGAGTTCCTAAAATTCTAACATGTCCTGGTAAAATGTTATCAGCCATAATTCTAGTTATTATCTTAAAGTGTTGTATGTCACAGTATTAACCAAGCTACTCTGTCAGTTTCATTGAATTGTAAGCAGATTTTAAACGTGCCTTAAGTCTTTTGTCATTATAGACACGGTTTCACTCTAATGCCTTTGCAAAAATGCTTCCTCTTCAAGAAGATTTATAGAAAGGACTTTTGGATAAATACAAGTTTCCGACTTTCAGACAATAATGCTGAACTGGGTAAGAAGCTGAAGAATTCTAACGAAAAACCTGATGGTTTCATAAAGCTGTTAACAAAAAGAATTAGTTACATGGAACTGAGTGAACTCGTGAATATGGTTATAAATGTTATGGTTTCTCTCTGAAAAATTACTGGTTTAAATCTGTGTTTTCCAGGTGTAAAGAAAACCTTCCCCTCAAACTAATTATGATTTACAGTAATCTGGTAAATTATACCTTGGTAAGCCAGATTGAAACATTTATCTTTTCTTTCTATCTGTTCTCTCCAGACATTGGAAACTCTTAGGTTTCCAGCAGCTTTATCAGGTAAATGAGGAAGGCTGCCTCACTAACAGGTATAGAAAACTCAAGGTATTTTGGGGACTTTGAAAAGGGAGGAATTCACCTAGATCTGTTAGGCAAAATCTGTGATAAGCTCTTGATGTGACTTTCCTAGCCCTGAGAGGTCTTTTAAAAGTCCAATCTGAGACTCCTTATAAAAGTTCAATCTGAGACTCCTTATAGAAGTTTCAGCAAGCGAATAGCCTGTATGATCAATTATAGTTATATAAATCATCAGGCCAAGTTTATTGAGACCAGATTTATTTTGCAAACAAATTAGTCTTAATTTGGTTATATTTGGTAGAAATGAGGGTAATTTTAGAGAGAAAACAGTGTTTCAATGAATGTTAAATCCCAGTTTTGTTAATGGAGGTCTGTATTTACTAACTTCCCAGACAGTTGCTTGCTGTTACATTATATTAATGTAAAGTTAAATTGAATTATTAAAAGGACACTCTAAGTTTGTTCCTAGAGCTTATTTCAGTAATCTATCTTTGGATGAAGTTCAGATGCCCCATGACCTGCAACCAGGGGACTATGTATATTAGAAAATACATCATTTAAAGAATTCACTACAACCCAGATAGAAAGACCCTCACCAGGTACACTTAACTAGCTCATGTGTAGCAAAACTAAAGGGAATTCACTCTTGGATTCATATGTCCCACTTAAAAAGGGCCACTGCACTGGACTGGTCTATAGACAGGACTGCTGACCTCAAATTCACCTTAAAACGACGCTCAGAGGAAAAACTCACACCAGGATGAGAAGAAGACGGCATTAGAAGTAGACAGCTTACCCAAGATGCTGGACCTAACTCGTATGATCATCTATAATGTTTTCTTGACTTCTTGGACCTTTGCATATAAATCAAATGCTTTTCTATCCTGGACACGATCCTATGCTAGTTTTAAAAATCAGTCCACTTGTTGGGCTTGTGGCCAATTACCTGTGTCTAATACTTCTGGATCACCTTGGTGGATTTCTCCACTCCAAGGCTCTAATTGGATGGCCCTTAGGAAATTTATTTTAGAAGAAAGAAATTATAGTCCTGTTCAGGGGATCCTCTCACCTAGACAATTAATAACACCTGCTCTGACCCTGGCCATGAAAAATGAATTTTCCTCTAAAGTTACTCAAGCTCAATCAGAGCAGCAAGCAAAATTTCAGCCAAGGAATAAAACCTCCCACAATTATGGGATGGATTTATTTGGTTAACACAAGGCTATGGTCATTTAAGTTTTAAGGCACCCATATATCTTGGGAACAATTAAATTATAGTAAGGATGACAAGCCTAGTAACTAGGGAATTGGGCTGGGAGCCTTAGGGACAGTGCCAATATATCGTTTCCCGGAAAGATAAGGATTGGTACAGAGCAGACTAAGTCAGAAGACCTGAGGATATACTACGCTGCACCTAATGGAAATTCTTGGGTTAAATATTTACTTATAACTCTATTAATGTTATTACCTATATTATTTATATTTTGCCTGTTTTACAAGATTATAGTTTCTTGTATTACCAAATGTGTGACTGAGTCGCCAACAAAAATAACGATGACTAAGCAACTTGGCAGCAGTTGATCAAATATACAGTTCTGTGCGTGATCGATGATGGCAATAGTGTAACTCTACATATGGGAAGATACAACAAGAGGGAATTTTTTCCTGGACCATAACAGACTAGGAATACACGTGGTCCAGAGACCTTTGTTGATAAGACCTAGCCTAGTAATAGCACATGGAGTGGCCTATCAGCGAAATCTTTGCCAGACCTAGGAATGAGCCTTCCTAGCACGGTGGGATGAAATGGTCATGAAATGCCTCCAAAAGCATGGTTGAATTTATGACCACGAGGGGGCCCTGTCAACTACAAATTGGCATTTTCCATCGTCACTTGCCATCTACCTCTACAAGGATTCAATCATGTACTGCTGTAGCTGCTGATTTTCAACACCCCCTGAAAGGAGTTCAGGTGAAGGGAAGAAATGAGGCCCTCTGTGCTCTGGGAAAAACTGGCAGACAGGTCTTCAGATAGTTAGATATTTTCAGGAGACGATTTTATGAGCTCAGTTCTTGTATCTCCTCATATCTAGAAAAGCACTAAAATCCTTCATGGTGACAACTGCTCCTCATGAGTAGTAACCTTCACGAGACTAGCAGAAACCTTCTGCAAAAAATATGTGCTTGTTTGCATGTATTCCTCCTTCACCAAAATCACGTATATACTGACCTTCCCCGCTGCCTCTTTAGGGCAGCTTCTCAGAGCTATCTGGGTTGCTGTCTCCAGGGCTGCAATCCAAATAAAACTTAACTCACAGCTCTCCTGGTGTGCAGTTTTTTTAAGTCAACAGTATTCAGGTAACTCCATTCCTAAAGTAGTATCATATTTATTGAGGAGATTGTACATTTTCCATAGTTTCCCACATTATGGTGTTGGATATTTACACAATTTGAGCTTATCTCATAAGCCTTCAGGTCCCCTGCCTTTCCTCTTAAGATCTGTGATAAATTTTTCTGGATTCCTCAGTTTGACCCCAATTAAAAGATTCCCTTTGTTCATGAATCATGTTCTAATATTTAGATGAAATAAAAATGGAATAAAAAATACGGAACTGAAATTCTCTCGGAACGTTAGAAGTGAAAAATCAGAACCCCAAGCTTTGTCAATTGAAATAATATCTAGAAAGGAATGATAATTATGGTACCCTCAAGCGTTTAGGTACAAAAATCCACATGCCATCAGAGAATAATAATTAATAGAGTAATCTAGGTCTCTCTTATGAACGCAGAATTATCCTTAAAATCTTTTGAGTAATGCAAGATTCTAAGTGTGGCTGTAAGGCAGGGATTTTTTTCTTTTTCTTTTCTTTCTTTCTTTTTTTTTTTTAAGTTCATTACGTGGAATGAACCTAGTGCTTACAAGGACCTACAACATGTACCATACCTAAAAAATATCACCCTCCTCCCCCCAAATATATATATATATATATATATATATATATATATATATATATATCCCAAATTGTTTTGTGATGGTCTTATCCTATTAATAACCAGTGTTGTGGTTATATCAACCCTTGAAGTATAATGATTGCAAGACCCCTTTCAGCAATAACCATTGGGAAACTTTGAAAAAATAAATATGTTTATTGCTTACAAGACCTAGAAATTACACAGCACACCTGGGGCTACACAATGAGGTAAGGGGAGAGAGAGAGCAAGAGTGCACACAGGGCTTCTGCTCTTATTGGGATGGAGGATGGGACCCCAGGATTTAGTGAGCTTTTTTTATTGGTGAATTTAAAACATAAGAGCAGGAATTTAAAGCCTGGGAAGAGAAGAAAAAGAAAACAAGTAATCTAATGGTTAGTGTTTTTTTTTTTTTTTGAAATCAACAAAGATCTCTAAAAAAAAGTAACTTCAGTGGGAGGAGGTGGTCTGGCTTTTTAATCTGTTCTGTAACTGGCAATGTGTTTACTTGAGACAGCAGTCTTTGAAGTGGATGCCAGGGCATTTGAAACTAAAGTCAGGCACTTGCTTTACAAAAAAGAAAAAGACAAAAGCAAAAACAGCTGTCAGGGCTTACACTACACAAATATATTAATGATGGCCTAGAAGTTAGTAAGTAATGCATATTCACTGAAATGATACAAAATGTAACACTGTATCGAATTAACTCTTCCATTAAGAAAATATTATAGTTATAAAATGTATTACATTTAAAAATAACTTTGTTCCTATTTTCCCACTTTACAAAACTTCTCAAGTTCTGATATTCCGTGATAATTATTGTTGATTGAAGAAAAATGCACAACCTAAAAGTTGCAAGTTATTTTTATTTGGGGACCTTACTGAGGATTATAGCCCGAGAGGCAGCCTCTCAGGTAGCAGAGAGCTCTGAGGAATTGATCTGAAGAAGTAACAGAGGAGCCAGAATATATAGGAGTTTTTGCCGGGAAAACAAAACAAAACAAAACAAAAACATGTAGTTCAACATCAAGATTACTGCTAATCACAAAAAAACAGACATCTCAAGTTAATGATTTTAGTGCCTTTCTATGTATAGGAAGGTGCAAGTTTGAGCTCATTGAAGATTATTCCTGAGATATGCATCGTAATTATACAGGGCCACTATTCAAAGCACAAAATGTTTCCTGTTTTTTTCTCCATCCTTGATTCCGACAGCTTGGTGGTGGACAACATTTGTTGTTTACTGGAATGACAGGCAATGTTCCCTGGCCACAGTATAAATCATAGCCAATTGCAAATTTAATGAGTTCATCTTTACAGAATTATTTCAAAAGTAAGTTATTAACAAAATTCTTTTACATTTTGACAGCAATAGGTAAATCCATTGTAGATGTATTTATATTTTTATATTTGATATATATATATATATATTAGATCCTGTAAGTTAAGATTGTCTAAGTTCTGCTAAAGTCTTTTTTTAATATAAATTTATTTATTTACTTATTTATTTTTAGCTGCGCTGGGTCTTTGTTGCTGTACACGGGCTTTCTCTAGTTGCGGCGAGCGGGGGCTACTCTTCGTTGTGGTACGCGGGTTTCTCATTGCGGTGGCTTCTCTTGTTGGGGAGCGTGGGCTTTAGGCGTGCAAGCTTCAGTAGTTGTGGCGCACAGGCTTAGTTGCTCTGAGGCATGTGGGATCTTCCCAGACCAGGCATCAAACCCGTGTCCCCTAAATTGGCAGGCAGATTCTTAACCACTGCACCACCAAGGAAGTCCTCTGCTAAAGTCTCTAAGTCACCTAGTCTTTGAAATACTAGCACATTCAGCCAAGCTTTAAAATATTGTTTTAAATTTGTAAAACTTGGATTCAATATACAATAAAGCATATGTGAGTTTATTTACCTCTTAATATAACACTATTATATGCCATAAAAGCAAATTAGATGTATTTATTTCCTTCAGTATAGTCTAGTAAAGAAGTAATATATGAATAATTGCATAACACACCTGGACAGGAGGAAATTTTAACACACCTAACTTTGTATTAATTCTTCTGCTTAGTTGATTTTGCCTGACTGTGGTGAATAATGTTAGTCAAGAACTTTGAAGGGTCTTAGATTCTACCTTCCTTCTAAACAAATAAGTTAGCCTATCATAGTTATAAATATCTGTGCATGGGGAATTCCCTGGTAGCCCAATGGTTAGAACTCTGTGCTTCTGTTGCAGGGGGCATGGGTTTGATCCCTGCCACATGGTGCAGCCAAAAAAAAAAAAAAATCTGTGCATGTGTTTGTACATATGCATTATGTATATACATATGCACACATTTTTGGTACATATATGTTTTGTGAGTATTTATGGACATATATGTATGTTCATACATGTGTACTGAAGACACTTTGAGTCAGAGACAAGGACACTTACTACTCACAGAAATATACCTAAGGGGATAAAAGACCTATATGCAGAAAACTATAAGACACTGATGAAAGAAATTAAAGATGATACAAACAGATGGAGAGATATACCATGTTCTTGGATTGGAAGAATCAACATTGTGAAAATGACTATACTACCCAAAGTAATCTACAGATTCAATGCAATCCCAATCAAATTACCAGTGGCATTTTTCACAGAACTAGAACAAAAAATTTCACAGTTTGTATGGAAACACAAAAGACCCCGAATAGCCAAAGCAAACTTGAGGAAGAAAAATGGAGCTGGAGGAATCAGGCTCCCTGACTTCAGACTATACTACAAAACTACAGTAATCAAGACAGTATGGTACTGGCACAAAAACAGACATATAGATCAATGGAACAGGATAGAAAGCCCAGAGATTAAACCCACATACATATGGTCACCTTATTTTTGATAAAGGAGGCAAGAATATACAATGGAGAAAAGACAGACTCTTCAGTAAGTGGTGCTGGGAAAACTGGACAGCTACATGTAAAAGAATGAAATTAGAACACTCCCTAACACAATACACAAAAATAAACTCAAAATGGATTAAACACCTAAATGTAAGGCCAGAGACTATAAAACTCTTAGAGGAAAACATAGGCAGAACACTCAATGACATAAATCACAGCAAGATCCTTTTTGACCCACCTCCTAGAGTAATGGAAATAAAAACAAAAATAAAGAAATGGGACCTAATGAAACTTATAAACTTTTGCACAGCAAAGGAAACCATAAACAAGATGAAAAGACAACCATCAGAATGGGAGAAAATATTTGCAAATGAATCAACTGACAAAGGATTAATCTCAAAATTTACAAGCAGCTCATGCAGCTCAGTATCAAAAAGCAGCCCAATCCAAAAACTGGCAGAAGACCTAAATAGACATTTCTCCAAAGAAGATTGCCAGCATACACATGAAAGAATGCTCAACATTACTAATCATCAGAAAAATGCAAATCAAAACTACAATGAGGTATCACCTCACGCCAGTCAGAATGGCCATCATCAAAAAATCTACAAACAATAAATGCTGGAGAGGGTGTGGAGAAAAGGGAACCCTCTTGCCCTGTTGGTGGGAATGTAAATTCATACAGCCACTATGGAGAACAGTATGAAGATTCCTTAAAAAAACTAAAAATAGAACTACCATACGACCCAGCAATCCCACTACTGGGCATATACCCTGAGAAAACCATAATTCAAAAATAGTCATGTACCACAATGTTCATTGCAGCTCTATTTACAGTAGCCAGGACATGGAAGCAAACTAATTGTCCATTGACAGATGAATGGATAAAGAAGATGTGGCACATATATACAATGGAATATTACTCAGCCATAAAAAGAAACAAAATTGAGTTAATTGTAGTGAGGTGGATGGACCTAGAGTCTGTCATACAGAGCAAAGTAAGTCAGAAAGAGAAAAACAAATACTGTATGCTAACACATGTATATGGAATCTAAAACAAACAAACAAACAAAAAAAAAACTGGTTCTGAAGAACCTAGGGACAGGACCAGAATAAAGACGCAGACATAGAGAATGGACTTGAGGACTCAGGGAGTGGGAAGGGTAAGCTGGGACGAAGTGAGAGAGTAGCATGGACATATATACACTACCAAATGTAAAATAGACAGCTATTGGGAAGCAGCCACATAGCACAGGGAGATCAGCTCAGTGCCTTGTGACCACCTAGAGGGGTGGGATAGGGCAGGTGGGAGGGAGACACAAGAGGGAGGATATATGGTGTTATGATACATGTATATGTATAGCTGATTCACTTTGTTATGAAGTAGAAACTAACACACCATTGTAAAGCAATTATACTCCAATAAAGATGTTAAAAAAAAAAAAAGAAAAGAAATTGCATCAACCATAGCAATAGTATGTGTCAGTTTCTTGAGTGTCAGTTCCCACAAGGATGACTTGGTGAGGGATTAATGGCACACCACATTCCATCAGATGCAGTATGGGTGAGGAACCCCACTGTGGGAAACAGTGATCTTATATAGGGCTGCTGGTTATCTGTTTATGAGAGAGAGAGAAAGAGAGAGAGAGAAAGAGAAAGAGATGTATCTTTACTTAGTAGTATAAGAGAGTAAGTTATTTAGGGAGTTTGGTATCGACATGTACACACTGCTATATTTAAAACGGATAAACAACAAAGACCTACTGTATAGCACAGGGAACTCTGCTCAGTATTATGTAACAACCTAAATGGGAAAAGAATTTGAAAAACAATAGATACATGTATATGTATAACTGAATCACTTTGCTATACACCTGAAATGATCACAACATTGTTAATCAACTATACTCCAATATAAAATTAAAAGTTAAAAAAAAAAAGAGAAAGTAAATTCCTTTCCAGAGAGGGGAATGATATTTTATTCTCTTGGAATGTTTCTGAGGAGAGAGACCTTCCCTATCTGTGCTATTAAAAAAGCTTCCCTCTCTGGCTTGAAGGGTGATACTGCCTATACTTTCAAAGAATATTTTCTACGCATTTGCTATCCACAGCGAAGTTTGAGTGTCAAAGAAAAATGGGATGTGTTTACTCAGGACAGCATAGTCTAGCAAAGGGAGTATATCTTTGCAAATATGCAAATACCCTTGCAAAGACTGTCAGTGTCCTTTGCTCAGAAGATCCAGCCTGTGTGAATACAAGATGCTCATGGATTCCGAATATATGCGTTAGCATTCGGAATTTGTTTTTCTCTTTCTGACTTACTTCACTCTGTATGACAGACTCTAGGTCCATCCACCTCACTACAAATAACTCAATTTCTTTTCTTTTTATGGCTCATATTCCATTGTATATATGTGCCACATCTTCTTTATCCATTCATCTGTCGATTGGCTGGTGGGAAGCAGCAGCATAGTACAGGGAGATCGGCTCGGCCCTTTGCAGTGACCTAGAGGGTTGGGATAGTGAGGATGGGAGGGAGGCTCAAGAGGGAAGGGATATGGGAACATGTGTATGCATATGGCTGATTCGCTTTGTTGTGAATAAGAAATTAACACAGTACTGTGAAACAATTATACTCCAATAAAGATCTACTAAAAAAAGAAAAAGATGCTCATGGAGAATTATGTGTCTCAACAGACACATAATCTTAATCATGGTATTTAAATAGGTTTCATCCAGAACAGCTACTTTGAGACAACACTATCTATAAAACTCATTTAAATAACTTTCTAGAATGTTAAGTAATAGTAATAACAACAACAACAGGAATTTCTGAGAATTCTCAAGTCATATTTTTTAAGAACTAGAAACATTCTATTCTAGTCTTAACTAGGGTACTTTTTGAGAGTTCATTCCAGATTTGCAATCCACGCTGGCAAAGAACTGTAATAGTTCTCAATCCTTGATACCTGATAGACAGATAACAGAATAATTTCTCTATGAAATCCATATGTATTCCTCCTCATTCCATTTCCACTTTCTCCATTGTAACCCAGGAAAGTAATTGCCATTGTTGTTTTAAAGCAATTCCATATATATCACAAGCTATACAATAAAAGATGAATTCTATATCCAACATGAGCTATCTAATAAATAGTACCATGAGATTCCCCCTGGGGGAGTAAACTCATAATTTTTTTTAATCCAAAGCCAGCAGATTCCCTGAAATAAATGGTGTTATTTCTAAGTAATAGAACTTGGCAAGAGCCACCCTGTAATACTAAAGTATGCTTTGTGCTGTGCAAAAATGACCATTTTAACAAAGATACACCCCTGCATTTATCATTTAAAATTTTCAAAATTATATAGCCATCTGGTTAAGCAAATTAAACGTACAAATTTTTTTAAGTGTTATTTGGAACATTAGGTCATATTTTTATTTTAAAAAATTGAATAGTTCCGGGATCATTAGAAGTCATCAAATCCAACTTCTATCAAATACTTGATGCCATTGACAGCTTACTGACAATAGTCTTCCCAGGACTTCACTAATCCTTCAGAAAACCCATTTGTGTAAGATAATTATGGACATTTCTCATCATTTCATAGCGGTATGTTGGTTCATATTCTAAATTGCTATAATTTTTATTGTGATAAGATACATATAAACATAAAATGTATCATTTTAACCATATAATGTGTACAATACAGTGACATTTTGTTCATTCACAGTGTGGTGCAACTATCACCACTGCAGTTATCTCTGCTATCCACAGGGGATTGGTTCCAGGACCCCCATGGATGCTGAAGTCCACAGATACTAAAGTCCCTTATATAAAATGCGTAGTACTATTGGCCTTCCATGTAGGATTCAACCAACCTTGGATTTGATTCCTAGTTCCAGAACATTTTCACCTCCCCAAGGAACCCTGTAGCCATTAAGCAGTTATTTTCCATTATCCCCAGCTCTCATGCCCTGACAATCATTAATCTGCTTCCTCTCTCTTTCTCTGTTTGCCTGCGCTGGATATTTCATATAAATGGGATCATACAATAAGTGGTCTTTTGTGTCTGGCTTTTTTCACTAAAATAATCCTGTTAAGGTTCATAAATGTTGTAGCATGTATCAGTACTTCATTCTTTTATGACAGTAGTATTCTGTTTCACAGAGAGACCACATTTTACTTATCCATTCATCAGTTGATAGGTATTTGAGTTGTTTCCATCTTTTGGCTTTTGTAAATAGTTTTGGTGTAAACATTCATATACAAGTTTTTATATGAATATCTGTTTTCAACTATATATATATTGGATACATACTTAGGAGTGGGATTGCTATTATATGGTAATTCTACATTTAACATTTTGAGAAAGCTCCAAACTGTTTTTCACAGCAGCTGTGCCCCATTCTACATTCTTGCCAGGAAAATAGGAGGGTTCCAATTTTCTAATTTCACCACATCCTTGCCAACATTGTTATTTTCCATTTTTTAAAATGATTATGGCCATCCTCATGAGTGAAGTGGTATCTCATTCTGGTTCTCATGTGGATTTCCTTAATGGCTAATAATATTTCTTCCATAAATGGATATAGTTTTCAACTATTGGTCTTCTATCTGACTTTTGGACCACACAGAAAGTAAATTATGTAAATAATGTCAAGGCCCCCTTTCCAGTAGCCATGGCTTCTGGGGTCAGAGGGCAACCTAATTTTAGATGTTACTTTTTAGAATGTAGGAAATTTAACTTTATTGTTATCATGGAACTCAATTGTAAATTATGAGGTTAACTAAAGCTACTACCAGCAAGAATCTAGTTCTAAAATTGACATTCTGAACAAAGCATGTACAATAGAGAGGGGAAAAAATGCATTGCCCTCTCCTTGCAAAAGTCAGATTTTCTCCCAGTTTTAGCATTCTTTGATTCTGTGGAAATTTAGTGAAAGTTACATTATCCTTTCGTCACTGCTACATTAAAAATGACCAACATATGCTAAGGAATCTCCCCCAGCCGTCTCTGAGCTTTCAGGATCTTGTAATGTTCAGTTCAGCATTTTGGTACTTGCATCCCTTCTCCAATTTTCAGCACCAAATGGCCAAATACCTAGAAGACAAATGCTATATATCTTCTATAGCAGGGAGTAAATATTTTAGGCTTTGTGGACTTTGTGACCCAATATACCATTGACTCAATAACTAAAATATACCATTATGGTGTAAAAACTTCCATTGACAATAAATTTTAAAAAGGATGACCTTTCAGATAAAATTTTATTCTCAAAAAGAGTCTGTAGAAAAAATTTGTCTCACAGACTATAGTTTCTAAGCCTTTGTTTAATAAAAAAGATGAAATATAGGATAGCATAAGTAATCACTGACAGTTGAAAAAGTAAGTATTGTCAAGAAAAAAATAATGTAGGCCACATACATGGGTTTGACTTTTCATCAAGACTCATACAAAAAAGTAAGAAAAAACAGTTAAAACTAATTTTTACAATAGAGTTTACTTAACTCTAAAGTTCCAAATATTATCTCAACACATAATCATTGTAAGATTACTGATATTTTACATTCAATTTTTATACAAGACTTTAAAATTTAGTGTACATTTTATGTTTATATTACATTTCAATAAGAACACAAATTTTCATCAGAGACACTAGATTTGAATTTGGCTTTTACAAAATTTCAATTGAAACAGTAGATACTATCCCCATGTAGTTCCAAAGATATTTTGGACATACAGAGACATTTTCTAATAATTGAATCAGGTACCAAAACATCATTTTCCTTTAACGATCCATGTTCAAAAAGCTGGTTTATAATTTTTACAAGAATTGATTTGACTTTGAAACAGAAGCATATCAGTTCCAAAATGTCTACGCAAATTCAGGAAATTCATGAACTATTATGTCCACTCAGTATTACTAGCATAAAATGTAAAGTATATTGAATAAATGGAAAAGAAACTATAAATTTATCAATATCAACAAAGTGTTATTTAAATTTTCTAGTAGTTTTTAAAGCTATTGCATATAATGCCATAGGTTGCAATTAATATCATCTACAGATTGATTCATGTTAGAAAAATGGGCAAAATAATTATTATTGATATGTATTTTGAAAGCTCAATTTCAACATCAATTGTACTCATTCAGCAAGTTTGACTTCATAAGTGTGGGACTTGTGCGTTTGCATAGGATGTACACCTGGAAGAGCCCTGCTTGGTTTAATGTTCTGCTGTTGATGTCTTAAACTTCTTAATAATTTTTTAGCAAGTGGTCCCACATTTTCATTCTGCACAGAGCATCATAAATTATGCACCCTGTCTTGTTATCAAGATAAGTAACATAAAAGATGTACTTTTCCTGGGAAATTTAAACATAACTTGTACATCAGTAGTGTGATATGAAGAAACAGATATAATAACTAATGTTTGTCCCTGATTACTGAATATTTAGGAAGCATTCCCTTTTTTCAAAAAATTCTACAAACAAACTCGGTTATATATATTTTTTCATACAGTAAAGGAATTAAATAACTATCATTTGCTTGTTTTAAAATTCCAGTAAATTCAGATTTTCAAACCAAAAATTACTGGAGTATCATCCATCATAAGAATTAATTATTCCATATCTAGTTGAGATTCTTTTTTGACAAACGCAACTTAATTTAAAATATCTATGCCATGAGCTCAATTTTTAGGCTGCAAATTGGAAACATTTTTTCTTAATTTCTAAATACTTTGAGAAAATATATACCCGATGTTTTAGCCAAGCAATGTCTCTTGCACCAGGTAACTGAGTGAAACTAAGAAAAGTACTTGCAAATTTAATATTTTGAATCAATTGATCATAAATATTGTTGGAAAGTTTTTATATTGCACAGGCAATTGGTGGTGTAAGGGAAGATCTTTCACTTCATTAAAATTTTAGTTCACTTTTCACTTCATTAATTTTTTAGTTTGAACATATAATTTTGTAATAAATTTCCATAAATAATAATTAGTAATTCATTTTATTTTCTCACCATTCAAAAATACTTTTCATTTTGCTTAAGAACCAAGTCATCTGATAGCTTGCCAAAGTTACACACTCAGATATGATTTTTAAAATTTTGTTGAATTTTTAATTCCAGTTTCAGGTAAATACTTTTATCTATTTTAATTTTTATTTTGGGAAGAAATTTCCTTTCAGATTAAGTGAATATTATGAATATGTCATTTTTGTCAACATTATTATCTGTAAATTTATTTTAAGCATCAAACATATAGTATTTTTCATTTTATTCAGCCTAGCAAATTGCAATTGGCATTCATTATAAAATTAATAACTTACATCTTTTGAAGTCTTTTATAAATTACTTTTTCCATCTTCTGCATCTTTAATTCATTCTGTATCAATATTTCTTTATTGTGAATTCAATGTGTACCTTCTTATTTTTAACTAGAAAATAATTTAATTATATTATAAAGTCATAAGTATTATAATTTAATTTAAAATTATGATGTACGTAGTACCACTTAACTTTCTGCATAAAATATCACAATAAACAAGCTACAATGTTATTTGTAATGTTATAGACATTAGTGTTTAGACAAAAACACTTGGACTGAATCCATTGATACTGACTAGATATATTTATGCATACCTCCAGAAAGATACACGTGCCAGATACTCACACTACTACACAATTATAATATACATGATGCAACAGTTAGGGTGAAATATAATGGTAACAAAACAGTTCATTTGTGTTTATAGAATGATATTTTGTATTTCTTCAGGTTTTAAATTGAAGTGGAAATTAATCCATATTGAATAAATTAAAAATTCAGATCCACATTGCATTAACCACGGTTTCTCTGCTCTTTACTAACTGTGGCCAGGGGTAACTGTATTTGCTGAGAGTTTCACAGTGTTGCTTAGTCCTCAAGTAGGTTTAATGACACTCCTTTATAATTTACGTAGTAAGTGCAGATATAATGTCACAATTTTCAGCTGAAGTCACCCTTAACAAATTCCCGTACAAAATAACTGCCATCTAACTGTCTAAAGGCCACAATGTTCCAGGCAAAGTAACCCTGGTACCTTTATAATTCTTTATATGACAGGTTTTAAGTTGATTGATGTTAGCATTTTATTATAAGCTAGAAATAGTAGCACATAGACCACGTACATTTTGATGGAGTGAATGCAATTATGACGAGGGGTGAGAGAGGTCCAGAACATAGTATTTTTTGAGAGAAATAGGCAGAATTAGAGTGTTATAGCCAATGCATCATGAGACATGAGGGCAATAATTTCCTGTGATCAAATGAAAGCGAATCAGGAGAATTTAAAGGACAAAATTAGTCCTGGAGAAAATTGTGAAAGACAGAGTACAGGCAGATATGTAATCCACAATCAAATGTCAAATGTCCGCAAAAATCATCTACCTTATTCATAGTCTTATAAAGGAATTTAACTTAGTTCATGAGCTCCTATTCAATTCCCTACCCAGATAATTTAATCTAGCAATGCCATTATGTTTCCTCACATTGTGTTTCCTCACGATTCTGAAACAAACAAAAAAATAATAATCAAATCAGGTTTATAGATCTATTTGTTTGTCACAAATAATTAGTTTATTCAGGATTTTTTTCTCCCTCTTCTCCTAACCCTAACTCTGGGGGTTACCTAATTTCCTAGAATCTTATATTTCATCTGTCCTTGACTTCCCTGGCCTGGCTGATATCTATGGGGCACTGGCCCCTATTGCCTTTCACTGAGACTAGGGCACCTGCTAATCACATTTTGGCCTCCAGTTGCTGGACAACCCCTTCACTGAACTATGGTGCATGCAGGAAGGTGCAGCTGATTTTCAGCTAAAAATTTGAAGTGGGAAATGTAACCATTTACTGCCTGTGTGTGTGTGTTGAGAACACTTAGCACGTACTCTCAGCAGCTTCCAGGTATGCAATACTGTATTATTAACTATAGTCACCATGCTACACATTAGATCCTCAGAACTTCTTCTTAAAACTGAAAGTTTAAACCTTTTGACCTGTATCTTCCTATTTCTCCCTTCCCCACAGCCTGTGGAAACCACCATTCTATTCTCTGTTTCTATGAATTTTTTTTTATTTGTTTATACTCCACAGATAAGTGATACCACACAGTATCTGTCTTTCACTAGACTACTATGAAGAATTATACATCATCAAATTAGATAACATAGAAGAAATGAATAAATTCCTAGAGGCATGCAAACTTACCAAGACTGAATCATGAAGTAATAGAAAATCTGAACAAAACAATTAGGAGCAAGGGGATTGAATCAGTAATCAAAATTCTCTCAACAAATTAAGCCCAGGACCAGACAGATGACTTTATCGGTGAATTCATTCCAATTATTAATTCCAATTATTCTCATAGTTTTCTATTGATACCTGGGCTTCTCCTGCTTCTATTTTTACTCTTCTGGACTTAGTCCACTTTGGTATAGTATAGGTTGTAAGACTGTCTTTTCCCTGCTTTCCAGAATGTATGAGGGGGACCCATATGTACACTGTTCTCAGATCTCCAAGATTATTCCTTCCATTTTCCAGAGTTCTCAGATACCCAAAATAGGATTTTGGGTTTTATAATTTTGCAGAGATCTCTGTGTTTCTAAGAGGCTCTCTGTAGGTTATTTGATTCCTAGCTCACTGTCTAATCCAAATCTTTCCAAGCTGCAGGATAAAGTGAACTCTAGTGCAAAAATTTTCATGCAAAAGATTCCAGGTCATAAGGCTGATTGAGACTTTCCAGAATGTCAACTGTCATTTCAAGAATCCCCCCTGTTACTTAGCGTCAGTAGTCACAGGACTCCCCCGGGTGTTTGGATCTAGAGAGATGAGGTCAGCAGCACAGTAGTGATGCAAACATTCACTCTCCACCTTGTGATTCTAAGAGGGGTTTGCCTGCCAAAACTGGCTCAGCTTCACCCTCTTCTCCATATGCCCCTCCCTACAAAGCAGATTCCATTTGTACCTCCTCCACTTTCTTTGAGGATTAAGCCTACAGAGGACTGTGGATCAGAAAATGCTAACACATCCAAATTAACTCAGAGTGCTATCTTGAGGTTTTACCACATATGTTGACAATTTCAATGGATTCTGTGATCTGTAGAAGAGCTGAGAAACTAGATGCGTTATGCTAACTACAGGCTTGGCACCGTCAATTTTATATCTTAGTCCACAACTATTTGAGTTCAGGAAAGAGGAGCACAAAAAACTCATGACTTCAGTAGTTTTACAGGTGAGGACTTCATCTCTCCTTTGATGCCAATGAGTATATAAAAGGGGGAAAAGCATAGCAGATTTCAATTGATGCTTCAAGCTAAAATCATTTAACAAAGGAACTCATGGAAGTGACAAAGTAGGAATAAACAAGGCAAATATTCTTGAATTAATAGAAAAAAAGCACTCTGGTTTATGCTGTTAATAACTAGACAGCCAGTTTAAAAATCAGCAGGCTAAATTATATAAAGAAATACAGAAGCACCGTAATGTATTGATAATTAACTTGAGAGAGGAAGGACTTGCTTGCTCTATTTTAGTGGTCTTACTAGCTTCCACTCTCAAACATGATTGAACTTTTGAGTAAGAGCATCCTGGGAAAAAAGTTAGAAAATAGCAGATGGTAATAGAAAGACTAGTGAATTTATCATTATTATGATAATCATTATTATTATTACTAGTAGTAGTGATAGTAGTAATAGTAACAGATTTATTGATATTGTTACATTTCTTTGTTGGAAGAGAAAATTAATAAAACACAGCATACAAAAATAGCATTGGTAATTTTATAGTTAAAATGGGACATATGGAAATTCAGGGGTCTAAAAGGTATGAAAAATAAGAACTCAAAACAAAATTAAGGCATATAAACATATGCCTTACATAAAACTCCTAATGCAGAGGTCTCTTGGTTGAAAAGAGTATTTGAAAGATCCTTTTCTATGATTGACTTAGATTATATAAAAAGACAAATTTATATTATATGTATATATAGTATATATTATATATGTGTGTGTGTATATATATATATATATATATATAGAGAGAGAGAGAGAGAGAGAGAGAGAGATCTGATAGCAATGAAAAGCACATCAAAAGCCAGATTATTTTTGCTAAGAAAAATAATAACTCCACACATACCTATTTGAAGCAATAGAAGCATAAGAGAGCTATTATGGATTGAACGTGTGTCCCACCAAAATTCATACATTGAAGTCCTAATTTCTAATGTGATATCCGATTATGCATCCAATTTCTAATGCTGGGGGTGGAGTAGTTTTCCTCACACCACCAAGCAATGCTCAGACAACAGCTGGGTGTCCTACAAGTCGGTTCTGACACTATTTACCCAGAGATATTGTCAGATCCTACAGGTTAAGGGCTCAGTCCTACAAGAATGTCCCCCTCTACTTTATATGACAGGTGCAAGCCCAGGTTGTCATGTGTGCTTCTGCCTAAATGGGTATAGATTGGAGGTTCCAATAACCCCCTCCTTGGGTTAGATGAATTTGTTAGAGAGAGGCTCACAGAACTCAGAGAAACATTTTACTTACATTTACCGGTTTATTATAAAAGGATGCGATAAATGGCGCGGATGAACATCTAGATAGAAGAGATTCCTAGGGCAAGATGTGTGGGAAAGGGTATGGAGCGACCATGCTTCTCTGGGTGCTCTGCTCTCCCGAGTACCCGCCTGTGTGCTCCAACCCAGAAGCTCCCCAAATCCTGTCCTTTTGGGTTTTTATGGGGTCTTCATTACATAGGCATGATTAATTAAATCATTGGCATTAGTGATCGGTTTAACCTCCAGCGCCTCTCCCCTCCCCAGATGTGGGGTTTCTGGGGGGGTTGGGCTGAAAGTTCCAACTCTCTCTTCGTGGTTGGTTCTCCTGGTGACCAGTGTCCGTTCTTAAGTGCTTTCCAAATCACATCATTAACGTAACAAAAGACATCATTATTCCTCTCATCACTTAGGAAATTCCAAGGGTTTTAAGAACTCTGTGCAGTAAATGGAGACAAAGGTCAAATATATATTTCTTGTTATAAATCACAATATTACAGATGGTATTAGGAGGAAGGACTTTGGGAGGTAATTAGGTTTAATTAATGAGGTAATGAGGTCATGAGGGTGGAGGCCCCAGGATAACATTAGTGCCCTTATAAGAGGATGAAGAGAAAACAAACTGTCCTCTCCAGCACGTGAGAATATAGCAAGAAGGTTGCCATCTGTAAACCAGGAAGTGGGCTCTCACCAAACACCAAATCTGCCAACACATTCATCTTGGACTTCCCAGCCTCCAGAACTATGCAAAATAAATGTTTACTGTTTAAGCCACCCAGACTATGATATTTTGTTATTAGTAGCCCAAACTCACTAAGACAAAGGCATGGGCTTATAAAATAAACATCCATGAAGATAGGTATTTAGTCTGTCTTATGTACCATGTATCCATAACTCCTAGGACAGTACTTGGCACAGAGCAGGTTTAAAATATGTTATGAATAAATGAGTCAATAGATGATTCTATGTGGACAATCCACTCTAGGTAATTTATAATTAATTATATGAAAACATATACAATGATATAATTGAATAATTTATGGTAAAAACCTGAAAAACAGGAATTTGACTATAAAATTAGATGAATTATTAAGAAGCAATGTTACATATTTACTTGGAGTTGCCAGAACATGAACAACTTATTTAAATGCAGAAATATGTAAATATTCTTGAACATGACTTTTTGAAATAAGGTCATTCATGTAGTTTAATTCTATTAAAAGAAATTTATTTTCTATAACGATGTCATCCAATAGGACAGACAATCCATTTTGCGGTAGCAGTTAATATTGCTTGATTGACATTTTGCACACTCACAAAACTTCTCTGACAGTAGAAAAACTTTGTTAAGTTACAACACATACATATATAGTCATTCCTGACCTACTCTTTTAATGATTTTGTTATTTTCTTGCAGAGTCATCTGGATATATATTAAAATAAAGTCGTTTGCTGTGCTGTGACAAATATAAAAAGTGTACAGCCAGGCTTTTCCAGAATGCCTCTTCAGGAAGGAATCATGCAAAGGACAACCTCTCTGCAGCATGGCTCAGCACATTGTTCCTTTCAGGCTAGAGCATCTCTTTATTTCATCTCTTTTCTGGTTTTCAATGGAGACTAAGGAAGGTCAAAGTGATATTTTGAGTTTAATTAGCATTGTCCACTGGGGTGGGTAGGGAAGAAGACTTTGATAAAACAAATTTCCATTGCTTACATTATACAATAACAACTACTTCATCCATTTGTTAAACTTCCACAGTCTAACATCAATAGTCGTTTTTATCTATGCACACTAAGAACTCAGCTTTGCCTTTGCCATGGCAATGGTTTCCCTACTACTACACTATACCAGTGGGCTTTTGAAACTTAAACCTCTTCTGTTTGCATTGTTACTCCGTTGGTTACCATTCTTGCCTGTGCATCAGATCTCTGGGGTTTTCTTTAAAAGTACATGTTTGTATGACTCCAACTATATGACATTCTGGAAAAGGCAAAACTATAGGGATGATAAAAAGATCAGTAATTGCAAAGGTTGAGGGAGGGAGAGAGGGAGTGGTGAACGGACGGAGTACAGGGAAATTTTAGGGCAGGGAATCTACTTCATGGTAATGTAATAATGGATAAATATACATTTTTCAAAACCCATAGAACTGTACCACACAAGGAGTGAACCTTAAGGAAAACTATGGACTTTAGTTAATAATAACATATCAATATTGATCCATCAATTGCAAGAAATGGATCACAGTAGTGCAGGATGTTATTAATAGGGAAAATGGGGGTTTGGGGGTGAGGGTACATGGGAACTCTCAGTACTTTCCAATTAATTTTTCTATGAACCTAAAACTACTCTCAAAATAAAATCTATTGATTTCATTTAAAAAGTGAGTGATCTAGGGCAGATGCACATTTAGGATGCATTAAATGATTCTGATTCTCTGTCTGATGCACAGACACAGGTGGTGCAAGTCAGCTTCAGAAAACAGCTGTCCCTGAGCTGTCACGTGACATCCACTTGTTGGTAGAAAACTCAGCTCTAAACAGCACTTAGAAAAAAAAAAATTGTCTTTCTATTTCAACAGGTGGTTTTGGTCTTCTGTAGAGTGAATTATTTCATTCAGAGAAGATTTCCTATTTTTAATTCAAAATGTGTGTTCTGACTCACTTTTTGTTACAGAACTCAAAATTATAAGGTCTAGGTTATTTGCATTATGAAGAAGAGACAATTTATCATTTTGATAATAAAATGAGTATTAAAATATTTTACTCTCATCATCTTTGTCTACCTCACTCTTATTTCAGGTGGTGGGCAGGAATGATTTTTTCAGGCAACTTCATACACTCAAATTCCCAGAATGAGAGTCAGAACTTGAGGTTCACATCACGATTCTTTAAAAGCAAAGGGCCTTTTCATTCTGAAAAATGCTTCTCATCATCCAAGAAAACATATTTTTATAATAGAAATTAATGCCTTAAAATATAGTTAGGACTAGATCTGGCTCTGCAAAAAAGAAAGAACGACCATCCGTATGCTGACACTGGTTAGTCTGTCACAATCTTACAATATACAGTAAGTCATGACCTACATACAAACCTTCAAGCTGTGAACTTTCAAAGATGGGAACGTGCGTGCCAGCCCCTGTATGCCAACTGTTGTACTGCACTACTGACTTTTCAAGGTACTGTACTGTAAGATTAAAAATGTTTTCCTTATGTTTGTTTTTTTTAATGTACATATTATTTTTGTGAAAAGTATTATAAACCTATAACAGTACAGTACTATATAGCCGATTGCATTAATTGGGTACCTAGGCTAACTTTGTTGGACTTACGAACAAACTGCACTTACAGATGCACTCTCAGAAAGGAACTCATTTGTATGTAGGGAGATTACTGTATACATTTTAAAAGTAATGTCTATAAATAGAAATATTTATAAACTATAAATATTTATAAAGAAATTTAAACAGGTATGTATCCAACATTACATAAGTACACTGACTACAAAAACTTTATAGACTAGAAAATTTTAGTGTGAAAATAATGTTGTCCAATCCAGTTAGGATAGATTTTTTTTTTCCTCTCAAAAACCTTGATCATTGCCAAACTTTGAACTATTATTACTATGGGAACATTTCTCTCCTAATATTGAATCCATATTTTAAACTATTTTTTCACTACATGGCCAAGTGCATTGTTTTTATGAATATTTGTTTTCAATATGATTACACTTGATTGACATTTTAATTCTAATGTTGTATATAAATTCTAGCTCCAAATGCAGAAGTTCGTGTTTATCATTAGAGGATGTCCATAGAGCATCGGTCACCATATATGTCTACGCTGGAGGGAAGAATGAGCAGAGCGGTTCCTCATATTATAGATGAAAGAATGCCAGAAATCAAGAAATAGCACTCCAAGTGACAGCAAGCACCTACCATTTGATTTTAAAGTCACGATCTTCGACACAGTTATTTTTAAACAGTGAACGTACAATTTTTTAAAAAAATTAGCTTGCTCATGGTATTGCCTTATCTTTGTTGTGTGTCATTTATGCCATGGTTAAATTATGTGGGATTACTTCCTGAGAATTCTCTTTCATTTTTACTATTCTCAGGTTATGCGAGCAAAATAAGCCCCTCTTTTTTTCCTAATCAGAAATCACTTTATGCTGCAGTGATTTATTTATTTCAGCATTTTTAAGGGTTTAGAGGGAAAGAAAACTAGACACAGACTTAGGTTTGGAGAAACGTATTTTGGAAGAAATATTGTGTGGGCATGCAATTAAAATGTGGCCTCTATTTTGACTTTTTTGTCTGAAACGTCTAAATGCATTAACGGTATATATGAGAGGAGAATACACCTCCTTTTCATTCCTTTGTTCTTTCTTTCAATCAGGCTTACAAGAGAATTCAGAGGAGACCTAGCCTGGAGAGAACTGCTGCTTTCCTGCTGTAGCACGGCTGTATTCACACCAGAACAAATGCATGCACTCAACACGGTAAAATATTAACCAGAATCTTGTGGTTTTATTTAAAGGGTACATAGAAGTCCCAGCTTCTTGTTGGCTAAGTAAGTACATATGATTTTTCTCCTTCAAGGTCCCGTAGACCAGAAATTTTTAGGATGTTACAACATTACGTAGCACAACTATAGAAAGAAGGTATTTATTATTATTTATTGTTATCCTTCAACATAAATAGAAATGGCACAGCATTTTTATGTTAATAGCATGTCATTGCCAATATATTCTATCAATTAATATTAAACATTAACTTATTCATTTTCCATTTTTAGTGCTGAATGCAAATGTTGATCATATTCACAAAGAAAAGTCCAGTAGCAATGGTAATCCCATTCTACTTACCCATTGTTCTGACTACTGTGTAACTGTTCCAATTTACACAAAGAACACAAATTCATTCCTATTAAATAAACCAAAAAACAAAAACAAAAAACAAATTAAAAAACAAGGCAAATAAAAAGAAAGGTCTTTGTGCTAGTTAAGATTGTTTGCTGTCTGGTCACACATGGAGATTATTGATTCAGGCCAGGCCTGGACTGTTATATTTGTCTGTGAATAACTGCCAGCAAAATTTTCTCATCTCATTATTTCATGATATTATACATTCTTAACAGCACATTTGTATTCAGCATGTGACATCCTATATGCTTCCATATATATCCTTTTGTACCTACACCTCTTTATTACTTGTTTAATAAAATCATCTCAGAGACGACCAGAGCAGACTCAATAAATAAGAGCTCATCATGAAAATGACCTGCAAATATAATACTATCGTCATGCCCACCGGCAGTTATGACTTGATTCATACATGCATCCGTGTTGTTAAAAAGATGGTGGACCTGCATTTAAAGTGGGATTAATGACAACAGGAGTATGAGAACATTATGAAACCCATAATGAAAGCCCTCTAGAGCCAAAATCAATATGTTTGTTATTGCACAAACTTGCAAGTTACTTTAATAGGATGAATAGATCTGGGTAAAACATATAAAGTAACACATTTGAATAAGTGGTCTGCAGAATAAGATATAAAAAAGTACAAGGGAATTGAATAAAATTAAAAAAAAATACATTGGTATTTCTATTCCTAAGACTGCTGTGCTTCTAGGAAACATTGGTGAAAGATTTTAAGCAAGTTAGTTACTAGTGTGTTTCTAAAATAAAAATCATAAAACAAGTGTAACACCGTGGCTTTACTTTAGGTATGTAATACCCAATAGTATTAGTGATACTTAGTATATTTTCATGTGACATGGGAGAATACTAGAAAGTCATCATGCCCAGATGAGCTATTTATGAAGAGTTTGTGGAAGTGGCTGGCAGAGATTACATTATGGATAAAGACATTATTGGAAGAAATTATAATCATGTGATAAGAAATTTCTGTGACATAATTCAAAGTTTCTTGCAAGTTGTCCTTTCCCAGGTAATTTTGTAATTATGGAATAGTAAAACTCTGGGCGGGGGGGGGTGTGTGCATGTGTGTGAGGTATCCCCTTATATTGTTCTTAAAGAAAAAGACATTGAAGCAAAACATACATAGGGAAAGCAGTTCAGATTATAAAGAAGAGTTTTATTAATTTTCATACAATGATGACATTCCTGTAACAACCTCCTGGATCAAGAAGCCCCACCAACACCCATTCCTAGTTACCAAAAAAGCAACCACTATAATGACTTCTATCATTATTGATTAGCTTTTTCTGTGTTTGACTTTTATGTAATTGAAATCTCCCAGTGTGTAATCTTTAGTGTCTGGCTTCTTGTGTTCAATCTTTTGTTGTGAGAGTTACTCACACTTCAGGAATGTATTCATTCTCACTGCTGAAAGAATTCCATTGTGTACATTTGCTGTACACTATATAACCCTTCTACTTTTAGTGGATAGTTGGGTTATTTCTAGTCTGGAACTGTTACAAAAAGTGCTGCCATATGCACTTTAGTTGGGTACATTTTTTAGAATGGAAGTTCTCAGTAATGTTTATACGCCTATTCAGTTTTAGTTGGTATTCTGATAGAATACCAACTATTGCAACTTTTGGAATCTTCTGCAATCCAAATGGAGAAAGGAAGTGAGTATATAGGCTCTTCAAAGTTGCTAATTTATGTGAGAATAGATTATTATTTCAAAAGACGCTGATCATAATGTTACAGAGAAGAACAAACCTAGCTCCATATCAGATCTATTCCTTTAGCTCTAACCCTTGTGCTCTGTTGCCTGTGCTTAGTCATGCTGGTTCAGTACCTTTGTAAAACAATGTTGCCTATAGCCTGAACTATACAGGATAGCCCTTCCTCAAGGCTCTGACTTTTAAAGGTATAACACTTTGCCATTCATACAGAAATAAGAAAGTTGCAGAACAGAAAATGACAGTTGTCTTGTTTGAGGTTTATAGGAACATTGCGACCTGACCTACGTGGATGGCTGCAAGAACAAAGGATTCCAGCACCAAGAAGTCTGCAACAACCAGCCACACTCCCTCCCCACTTAGTATGAAAGAAGCCTGAATTCTAACTCCGATAAGATGGTTCTTTGGGACACTAGCCCAACATCTTTTTGGTCTTCGCGTCTTTCCAAATGAAGTCACTATTTCTTGCCCCAACACCTCATCTCTCAATTCATTGGCCTGTCATGTGGCACGCAGCACAAGCTTGGACGCGGTAACAATAAAATTTTTAAGCAATAGCACCTGTCCCACACAGTAGATTAGAGCATTCCCTCATTCCCTCAGGTATAGAGTAAGTGATGGGGCAAAGAAACAAAAAACATTCTTAGGGATTTACAAGAATGAAGTAAGTTTGGAATCGCTTCATGGAAAATATTTTTCCATAAACTAAATAAGCTGACTGAGTATAGGACTGTCAGCAACCTTGATGGCTCTGTTGGGAATGAAAACCACAATTTTTATATAGCTGTGCAAAACTACGTAGCTGTGTGGTTTTCTCCATCAGCAATCAGCAACCCTCATTCATGTAATAATATCCAAAATTATACACGTCAAATAGTTCTTCAAAATATTGTTATAAATTGGCAAATAAACCAGCTGGATCATGATGGCATTGCGTTTCCAATTCTGCTGCTCAGAGAAAGAAATGCCAGGTATATGCTTCCTTCCTCCATTTTCGGTTCTTTTACTAAAACTTGCTTTTCTAAGGCCCCACTTATTTTATTCTCTGGGCAAGTCATAGTGGACTAAAGATTAAATGTAAAGAATCACTTGGGATTATACATGGAGTATCACACTTATGAAGCTGGCATTCAGTGTAAATCCAGTCTTGGGGAGAGAAGACATGCACCAGCTGTTTATCAGGCAATGGCTGGAAAGTAATGCTTCCAAAAATCATATGTAGCATAAAAGAGGCAGTGTAATACGGTGGTTGAGGACACAGAGACTGCAGCCAGTCTTCCAAGGGAGTAATCCCAACCCCGCATCTACTTGGTCAGGTCACTTAGGTACCTTCTATGAGGCAGCATTCTCATCCATAAAGTGGGATCATGATAATACCCACCCACTGTGCTTTTTTGTTTTTTTAAACATCTTTATTGAAGCATAATTGCTTTACAATGGTGTGTTAGTTTCTGCTTTATAACAAAGTGAATCAGTTATACATATACATATGTTCCCATATCTCCTCCCTCTTGCATCTCCCTCCCTCACACCCTCCCCATCCCACCACTCTAGGTGGTCACAAAGCACCGAGCTGATCTCCCTGTGCTATGCGGCTGCTTCCCACTAGCTATCTATTTTACATTTGGTAGTGTATATATGTCCATGACACTCTCTCACCCTGTCACATCTCACCCCTCCCCCTCCCCATATCCTCAAGTCCATTCTCTAGTAGGTCTGTGTCTTTATTCCCGTCTTGCCACTAGGTTCTTCATGGCCTTTTTTTTTTTTTTTTTTTCCCTTAGATTCCATATATATGTATTAGCATACTTTATTTGTTTTTCTCTTTCTGACTTACTTCACTATGTATGACAGACTCTAACTCCATCCAACTCATTACAAATACCTCCATTTCATTTCTTTTTATGGCTGAGTAATATTCCATTGTATATATGTGCCACATCTTCTTTATCCATTCATCTGTCAATGGACATTTAGGTTGCTTCCATGTCCTGGCTATTGTAAATAGAGCTGCAATGAACATTTTGGTACATGACTCTTTTTGAACTATGGTTTTCTCAGGGTATATGCCCAGTAATGGGATTGCTGGGTCGTATGGTAGTTCTATTTTTAGTTTTTTAAGGAACCTCCATACTGTTCTCCATAGTGGCTGTATCAATTTACATTCCCACCAACAGTGCAAGAGTGTTCCCTTTCCTCCACACCCTCTCCAGCATTTGTTGTTTCTAGATTTTTTGATGATGACCATTCTGACCGGTGTGAGATGATATCTCATTGTAGTTTTGATTTGCATTTCTCTAATGATTAATGATGTTGAGCATTCTTTCATGTGTCTGTTGGCAATCTGTATATCTTCTTTGGAGAAATGTCTGTTAAGGTCTTCTGCCCATTTGTGGATTGGGTTGTTCGTTTTTTTTGTTATTGAGCTGCATGAGCTGCTTGTAAATCGTGGAGATTAATCCTTTGTCAGTTGCTTCATTTGCAAATATTTTCTCCCATTCTGATGGTTGTCTTTTGGTCTTGTTTATGGTTTCCTTTGCTGTGCCAAAGCTTTTAAGTTTCATTAGGTCCCATTTGTTTATTTGTGTTCCTATTTCCATTTCTCTAGGAGCTGGGTCAAAAAGAATCTTGCTGTGATGTATGTCATAGAGTGTTCTGCCTATGTTTTCCTCTAAGAGTTTGATAGTGTCTGGCCTTACACTTAGGTCTTTAATCCATTTTGAGTTTATTTTTGTGCATGGTGTCAGGGAGTGTTCTAATTTCATACTTTTACATGCATCTGTCCAATTATCCCAGCACCACTTATTGAAGAGGCTGTCTTTTCTCCACTGTATATGCTTGCCTCCTTTATCAAAGATAAGGTAACCATATGTGCGTGGGTTTATCTCTGGGCTTTCTATCCTGTTCCATTGATCTATATTTCTGTTTTTGTGCCAGTACCATACTGTCTTGATTACTGTCGCTTTGTAGTATAGTCTGAACTCAGGGAGCCTGATTCCTCCAGCTCCATTTTTCGTTCTCAAGATTGCATTAGCTATTCAGGGTCTTTTGTGTTTCCATACAAATTGTGAAATTTTTTGTTCTAGTTCTGTGAAAAATGCCAGTGGTAGTTTGATAGGGATTGCATTGAATCTGTAGATTGCTTTGGGTAGTAGAGTCATTTTCACAATGTTGATTCTTCCAATCCAAGTACAAGGTATATCTCTCCATCTATTTGTATCTTCTTTAATTTCTTTCATCAGTGTCTTATAGTTTTCTGCATACAGGTCTTTTGTCTCCTTAGGTAGGTTTATTCCTAGATATTTTATTCCTTTTGTTGCAATGGTAAACGGGAGTGTTTTCTTAATTTCACTTTCAGATTTTTCATCATTAGTGTATAGAAATGCAAGAGATTTCTGTGCATTAATTTTGTATCCTGCTACTTTACCAAATTCATTGATTAGTTCTAGGTGTTTTCTGGTAGCATCTTTAGGATTCTCTATGTATAGTATCATGTCATCTGCAAACAGTGACAGCTTTACTTCTTCTTTTCTGATTTGGATTCCTTTTATTTCTTTGTCTTCTCTGATTGCTGTGGCTAACACTTCCAAAACTATGTTGCATAATAGTGGTGAGAGTGGGCAACCTTGTCTTATTCCTGATCTTAGTGGAAATGGTTTCAGTTTTTCACCATTGAGGACAATGTTGGCTGTGGGTTTGTCATATATGGCCTTTATTATGTTGAGGAAAGTTCCCTTTATGCCTACTTTCTGCAGGGCTTTTATCATAAATGGGTGTTGAATTTTGTCGAAAGCTTTCTCTGCATCCATTGAGATGATCATATGGTTTTTCTCCTTCAATTTGTTCATATGGTGTATCACATTGATTGATTTGCGTATATTGAAGAATCCTTGTATTCCTGGGATAAACCCCACTTGATCATGGTGTTTGATCCTTTTAATGTGCTGTTGGATTCTGTTTGCTAGTATTTTGTTGAGGATTTATGCATCTATGTTCATCAGTGATATTGGCCTGTAGTTTTCTTTCTTTGTGACATCTTTGTCTGGTTTTGGTATCAGGTTGATGGTGGCCTCGTAGAATGAGTTTGGGAGTGTTCCTCCCTCTGCAATATTTTGGAAGAGTTTGAGAAGCATAGGTGTTAGCTCTTCTCTAAATGTTTGATAGAATTCGCCTGTGAAGCCATCTGGTCCTGGGCTTTTGTGTGCTGGAAGGTTTTTAATCACAGTTTCAATTTCAGTGCTTGTGATTGGTCTGTTCATATTTTCTATTTCTTCCGGGTTCAGTCTCGGCAGGTTGTGCATTTCTAAGAATCTGTCCATTTCTTCCAGGTTGTCCATTTTATTGGCATCGAGTTGCTCGTAGTAATCTCTCATGATCGTTGGTATTTCTGCAGTGTCAGTGGTTACTTCTCCTTTTTCATTTCTAATTTTATTGATTTGAGTCTTCTCCCTTTTTCTCTTGATGAGTCTGGTTAATGGTTTATTAATTTTGTTTATCTTCTCAAAGAACCAGCTTTTAGTTTCATTGATCTTTGCTATTGTCTCCTTCATTTCTTTTTCATTTATTTCTGACCTGATCTTTATGGTTTCTTTCCTTCTGCTAGCTTTGGGATTTTTTTGTTCTTCTTTCTCTAATTGCTTTAGGTGCAAGGTTAGGTTGTTTATTCGAGATGTTTCCTGTTTCTTGAGGTAGGCCTGTATTGCTATAAACTTCCCTCTTAGCACTGCTTTTGCTGCGTCCCATAGGTTTTGGGTCGTCGTGTCAACATTGTCATTTGTTTCTAGGTATTTTTTGATTTCCCCTTTGATTTCTTCAGTGATCACTTCGTTATTAAGTAGTGTATTGTGTAGCCTCCATGTGTTTGTATTTTTTACACATCTTTTCCTGTAATTGATATCTAGTGTCATAGCGTTGTGGTCGGAAAAGATACTTGATACGATTTCAATTTTCTTAAATTTACCAAGGCTTGATTTTTGACCCAAGATATGATCTATCCTGGAGAATGTTCCATGAGCACTTGAGAAAAATGTGTATTCTGTTGTTTTTGGGTGGAATGTCCTATAAATATCAATTAAGTCCATTTTGTTTAATGTATCATTTAAAGCTTGTGTTTCCTTATTTATTTTGATTTTGGATGATCTGTCCATTGGTGAAAGTGGGGTGTAAAAGTCCCCTACTATGATTGTGTTGCTGTCGATTTCCCCTTTTATGGCTGTTAGTATTTGCCTTATGTATTGAGGTGCTCCTATGTTGGGTGCATAAATATTGACAATTGTTATACCTTCCGCTTGGATCGATCCCTTGATCATTATATAGTGTCCTTCTTTGTCTCTTGTAATAGTCTTTATTTTGAAGTCTATTTTGTCTGATATGGGAATTGCTACTCCAGCTTTCTTTTGATTTCCATTTGCATGGAATATCTTTTTCCATCCCCTCACTTTCAATCTGTACGTATCTCTAGGTCTGAAGTGGGTCTCTTGTAGACAGCATATATATGTGTCTCGTTTTTGTATCCATTCAGCCAGTCTGTGTCTTTCGGTGGGAACATTTAATCCATTTACATTCAAGGTAATTATCGATATGTATGTTCCTATTCCCATTTTCTTAAATGTTTTGGGTTTGTTATTGTAGGTGTTTTCCTTCTCTTGTGTTTCTTGCCTAGAGAAGTTCCTTTAGCATTTGTTGTAAAGCTGGTTTGGTGGTGCTGAACTCTCTCAGCTTTTGCTTGTCTGTAAAGGTTTTAATTTCTCCTTCACATCTGAATGAGATCCTTGCTGGGTAGAGTAATCTTGGCTGTAGGTTTTTCTCCTTCATCACTTTAAGTATATCCTGCCACTCCCTTCTGCCTTGCAGAGTTTCTGCTGAAAGATCAGATGTTAACCTTATGGGGATTCCCTTGTGTGTTATTTGTTGTTTTTCCCTTGCTGCTTTTAATATGTTTTCTTTATATTTAATTTTTGACAGTTTGATTAATATGTGTCTTGGCGTGTTTCTCCTTGGGTTTATCCTGTATGGGACTCTCTGTGCTTCCAGGACTTGAATAACTATTTCCTTTCCCATATTAGGGAAGTTTTCAACTATAATCTCTTCAAATATTTTCTCAGTCCCTTTCTTTTTCTCTTCTTCTTCTGGGACCCCTATAATTCGAATGTTGGTGCATTTAATGTTGTCCCTGAGGTCTCTGAGACTGTCCTCAGTTCTTTTCATTCTTTTTTCTTTATCCTGCTCTGCAGTAGTTATTTCCACCATTTTATCTTCCAGGTCACTTATCCGTTATTCTGCCTCAGTTATTCTGCTATTGATCCCATCTAAAGTATTTTTAATTTCATTTACTGTGTTTTTCATGGTTGCTTGGTTCCTCTTTAGTTCTTCTACGTCCTTGTTAAATGTTTCTTGCATTTTCTCTATTCTATTTCCAAGATTTTGGATCATCCTTACTATCATTATTCTGAATTGTTTTTCAGGTAGACCACCTATTTCCTCTTCATTTGTTAGGTCTGGTGTGTTTTGACCCTGCTCCTTCATCTGCTGTGTGTTTTTCTGTCGTCTCATTTTGCTTGTCTTACTGTGTTTGGGGTCTCCTTTCACAGGCTGCAGGTTCGTCATTCCCGTTGTTTTTGGTATCTGTCCCCAGTGGCTAAGGTTGGTTCAGTGGGTTGTGTAGGCTTCCTGGTGGAGGGAACTAGTGCCTGTGTTCTGGTGGATGAGGCTGGATCTTGTCTTTCTGGTGGGCACGTCCACGTCTGGTGGTGTATTTTGGGGAGTCTGTGGCCTTATTATGATTTTAGGCAGCCTCTCTGCTAATGGATGGGGCTGTGTTCCTGTCTTGCTAGTTGTTTGGCATAGGGTGTCCAGCACTGTACCTTGCTGGTCGTTGAGTGAAACTGGGTCTTGATGTTGAGATGGAGATCTCTGAGAGATTTTTGCCGTTTGGTATTACGTGGAGCTGGGAGGTCTCTTGTGGACCAGTGTCCTGAAGTTGGCTCTCCCACCTCAGAGGCACGGCCCTGATGCCTGGCTGGAGCACCAAGAGCCTTTCATCCACATGGCTCAGAGTAAAAGGGAGAAAAAATAGAAAGAAAGAAAGAAAGAGGATATAATATAGTGAAGTAAAATAAAGCTATTATAAAGCAAAGCTATACAGACAAAAATCTCACCCAGAAGCATATACATACACACTCACAAAAAAAAGAAAAGGGGAAAAATTAATATATCCTGCTCCCAAAGTCCACCTCCTGAATTTGGGAGGTATTCAACAGATGCAGGCACATGAAGTTGTTTGTCGAGCTTTAATCCGCTGCTCCTGAGGCTGCTGGGAGGTATTTCCCTTTCTCTTCTCTGTTCGCACAGCTCCTGGGGTTCAGCTTTGGATGTGGCCCCGCCTCTGCTTGTATGTCGCCTGAGGGCGTCTGTTCTCTGCTCAGACAGGACGGGGTTAACGGAGCAGCTGCTTCGGGGGCTCTGGCTCACTCAGGCGGGGGGAGGGAGCGGTACGGAGGAGGCGGGGCGAGCCTGCAGCGTCAGAGGCGTCGTGACGTTGCAGCAGCGTGAGGCACGCCGTGCGTTCTCCCGGGGAAGTTTTCCCTGGATCACGGGAGCCTGGCCGTGGCGGGCTGCACAGGCTCCCGGGAGGGGTGGTGTGGAGAGTGACCTGGGCTCGCACACAGGCTTCTTGGTGGTGGCAGCAGCAGCCTTAGCGTCTCATGCCCGTCTGTGGGGTCCGTGCTGACAGCCGCGGCTCGCGACCATCTCTGGAGCTCGTTTAGGCGGCGCTCTGAATCCCCTTTCCTCGCGCACCAGGAAACAGAGAGGTAAGAAAAAGTCTCTTGCCTCTTCGGCAGCTGCAGGCTTTTCCCGGACTCCCTCCCGGCTCGCCGTGGTGCACCAGCCCCCTTCAGGCTGTGTTCACGCCGCCAACCCCAGTCCTCTCCCTGCGATCCGACCGCAGCCCGAGCCTCAGCTCCCAGCCCCGCCCGCCCCGGCAGGGGAGCAGACAAGCCTCTCGGGCTGGTGAGCGCTGCTCGGCGCCAATCCTCTGTGCGTGAATCTCTCCGCTTTGCCCTCCGCACCCCTGTGGCTGCGCTCTCCTCCGTGGCTCTGAAGCGTCCCCCCTCCGCCACCCGCAGTCTCCCCCCGCGAAGGGGCTCCTAGTGTGTGGACAACTTTCCTCCTTCACAGCTCCCTCCCACTGGTGCAAGTCCCATCCCTATTCTTTTGTCTCTGTTGTTTCTTTTTTCTCTTGCCCTACCCACGTACGTGGGGAGTTTCTTGCCTTTTGGGAGGTGTGAGGTCTTCTGCCAGCGTTCATTGGGTGTTCTGTAGGAGCAGTTCCACGTGTAGATGTATTTGTAATGTATCTGTGGGAAGGAAGGTGATCTCCGCGTCTTACTCTTCCGCCGTCTTCTCTCCCCCCACCCACTGTGTTTTTATGAGGAGAAGATGAGTTAGCCTTTTATATAAAGCACTTGGAACAATAGCTGTACTATAAATAAAATACCAGTATTTCTTAAGTAAATAAGTGCTGTCATAAAGGTTATTAAATCTTTTGTATCCTACAAGACCCCCAAATATATAAAGATAAACAATATCACCTATGCCAGTGCTGCTATTATGTTTATTGAAAAAAATGTGTGATCTTGCTGGACTTCATTAAAATGAAAAGCTACTCTGAAAAAGGAAGGGTCAAGAGAATAAGAAGACAAGCCACAGACTGAGAGACAATATTTGCAAAAGACACATCTGATAAAGGATTGCTATTCAAAATATACAAATACTCTTAAAACTCAACAATAAGAAAGCAAACAAAAAAATGGAACAGGGACACCTCACAAAAGAAGATACATAGATGGGAATAAGCATGTGAAAAGATGTTCCCTATCATATGTCATAAGAAAAATACAAATTAAGACAGCAATGAGGTGCCACTACACACTATTAGAATGGCCAAAATCTAGAACACTGACACCAGCAAATGCTGGTGCGGATGTGGAGCAACAGGAATTCACATTCACTGCTGGGGGAAATGTAAACTGGTACAGCCACTGTGGAAGACAGGAAAAGGAAGAAAAACATATGTAAGTATCTAAGGAGATGGCATGAATTTAGTTTAATTTCAGTAAATCTTGAGTACATTTACTTTTCCAGAAATCAGCATTCTGGATCAGTGAATATTAGTATCCTGCTGTGAAATAAAGGAGATAATTTAGTTTTTCATCTTTGAATGATTTCAAGGTGTAATTTTATATAAAGGACATTAAAAACCTAAAGCCATATTTAAAGCAAGGCAATTCATACATTTCTTTTGAAGCTTAGTTGTAAACATAGAGTAAAACCTCATTAATTTAAATAATTGAAGGAGAAGCTTTTTTAAAGTCAGCCTGGAAATTATGTTGGCAAAATGTTGCCTATTATAATTCCTCCTGGGCTTACTCTAATAAATAAATATGAATCATGCAATTATCACATTGTTTGTATGCAAATGAATCCTGCTAAAATGTTTAAATATGATTAAACAAGTTCAATATTGTGTTTTTTCCCTCTGGTACTGTTGAGAAATACCTGTTAAAATTTGAAAAAGTTACACAACTTTTCTGGGGCTTAGTTTACTCATTTGCAAAAGGGGCTGAAGCTTGATGATTTCTAATTCCATTTCACATCTACCCAGTTATGTTCTGTGATCTATTATATTCTTTAAAATTTAAAATTACTTTGAGAAGACGTTTCAAATTACTTGAAAATAAATACTTGGGTTACTTGTTTTGTGCCATCCCCCTGCCCCCCCTACTCCAAGGAGAATAAATAATAAACAACCTGGGTGATGTAGTCACCTGCCATAGCATGACTCTCTGTTCATGCAGTACATATGTACTCAGCAGCTGGACTCTGCTTATTTGAGCCACCTGGCCAAGGAGGCAGCTACTGTGTTTCAAGACAAAACATGAGTCAACCTGGAACTCAGCTCTCAAGTCTTACGTTGTGTGACCTTATGGATGAACACCAGGGCCATCATCTATGAAGCAGGATTGGGAGTGGTGAAAAATAAAATCTACTTTACTGTTTTGTTTGGGGTTTTTTTATTTTGCACAGGTTAAAGAAAAGTGCTTTGCATTTGGATGTACTCAATGACAATTATATTTTTTATCTGTACTCAGAAGAGTAATTCAGACACCTTTGTTAGGACTTTTTGCCTCGGTATATATAAGAGAATTGAGACACTGCAATTGTTTCAATATTTCTTCTCCTATCCACTGAGAATTAGAAAAAAATAAAGGGATAAATCTAAAAAAAATTCATCTAAGTGTTAGCTTACCAAAAACACTTTAAAGCACGAAAAATTTTGAGTGTGATAGCACAACTTAATATGAAGACAAACTAGATATAGGCCATAAATGTATTGCAAAAATTTTAAAAATGTTACTATTCCCAGATTATACTTATTTTATATTATTTTTACTTATTTTTTAAATTGCGTTGCATCCAGTGCTTAACATAATGTCTTGCAATAAAACGAATCTAATATGTATTTCTTGAATGAATAGAATAAACAAATGAATAAATAAGAGGGTAAAACAATATAGTAACATTATAAATTATAAACAATAAGTTGATGAGACTGAGACAATGAGATGATAAGAGATTTCATATTCCAATCTACTCATTTCAGAAGAGAAAATGCAGAGCAGAGCTTTTAATTAAGATTGCCAGGGTCACACTCAAAAATAACTACCAAATTAAAACACTGGTCTTCCAATGTCAATACTATTTTATTCGTTTAATTTTATTATAAAATATTACACGTATAGAAAATGCACATAAAATGTTCAATATAATGAGTAATGATGAAAGAAACATCTTTGGAATTATCAAATAAGTACAGAAATGGAATATTGTCAGCACTTTAGAAGCCACTCATGTGTCTTATCACATATACAATACCAGCTCCCCACAAGTAACCAATATTCTACCATTCTTTGCAATTACTTTCTTGTTTCCATCATAGTTTTACCAAGTATCAATGTATCCCTAAATAGCATAGATCTTTTTTTTTTCTAGGATTTAATAGCACATAAATAGATATATACAGTATATTATTTCGTGTTTATCTTCTTTCATTCACTATTATGTATGTTTGCCAGTTTCATACATGTTTTTGCTCGCAGCTCCCATGTATACTTCCTACTTGCTGTATGTAATTCTATTATGATAAGAATCACGATGTTTAATTCCTTCTATTGATGGGCACATGGCGATTTTCTCATTCGGGGCAATTATAAACAATGGCGCTATGAATATTTTTTCCATGTCTCTTGGCACACGCCTGCATGCATTTCTCCAGGACATATTCCTAGGAATGGAATTGCTATCGCATGAGTTATTTATATATGTCAACTTAGCAGATCTCCAGACAGAATCTAGCTCTTTTACAGAGTAGCTATACCTATTTATACTCCTAATGGCAGTGTTTAAGAAAATGTATTGCTCTACATTATCACCAGAAAGAGTATTATAAGGTATTTTCATTGTTTTTCTGATTTGTGTACCTACACCTTACTTCTCTTTCCACACCATGTCCTACCACATAAAATCTTTCGCTATATCCTTTTGGAATTCAACTGTCCATTAACAGCAAGTAGTTCTACATCCCCAATCTTCTTGAGTATTCTTTTCACCTGGCTTTCTCTCAAGAGAAGAGATTCCTGTTCATTTCTGGAGTGACGGCATTTTTCTGCCACAACACTTTGGCCCTGGGCTTGGACATAGGCATGTTTTTTGTTCCTAATTACTTACAGTTTTCAGATCAATTTCCTCCACCCACATTAAAAAAAATCTAATCTCCTATCATCAGATTAATCTAGGAATCTGTCATTTATCATCCCATCTCTCAATACCTGGTCATTCCCTGGAATTTCTAAATGAATTGAACTTCTGTTCAAAGTACTGTCTAATTCCAAAATTAGTTCTTGTCTATTTCAGTGTACATATAGATAATCTTTCCAACAACTCGAATTTAGTTCCATAAATTCCTCCACTCAACACCAGAATCACCACTGAAGTGTCATCATTACTTATAATTGCAATGCCTTATATAGTCACAATTTCATGCATAAGTCCCTAGTCACTATCTCTTAACTTTCCACGTTTGTTTGTGTGCTCCATAATTCAACCAGGATGTCCAAATCATTGGCCATCCCACAATTTTATGCTCCTTCACCACTGGCGGTGTTCTTCACCCTTCTCATCCTACTTCAGTTCGTGGTCAATCATTATAACTATTCCCTTGCATCTACCCTTGAATTCTAGGCACCTGCCTCACCTTTTCCTACTATTTGCTAAACAATAACCATGGTTTAATTCAATCTCTGATTTCTTTTAGCTTGCAACCCAATGTTACTCTTTGTGATTAAAGAAAATGCACATACCTATTTAAATACATGATCGAAAAGAAAAATTGTGTTTTTAATGCTTCTGGAGAACAGTACTATATTTATCTAATCCATTTATTCTCTTAATGTCCCAGAGTATCATTTCACTCTTTATTTTCTCTCCTAAAACCTTCTACATTCTCTACCCCATCTACACTCTTATGTAAAGACCATGCTTCTGAATTCACTGGGAAAATTGAGGCACACAAAAGAATATGGACACTCTCCCCAGGACATTTATTCAAATACAAGCATCTGTACACATTTGAAGAAACTTTCTGCCCTTTGTGAGAAATGAACTCTTCATTTACCTAATGCCCATTGTTCAGTCCATGTCCTTGATCCCCTCTTCTCTTCCTTGCTCAGGCATTGCTCCAACATTATTCTCTTCTCTACATCATTAAAAACTTCTCCCTCTAATTGATTATTTCAATCAGCATAGAAAACTATATAGTTTTAAGTTTTTCCTATCTTAAGTAAAACTATTTGACCCTTCTTCTCTAAAGTCCTTTGTCTCCTTTGCAGCAAAACTCTGTGGGAAATAGTTGTCAACATTCACTGCCTTGAAATGAGCATTTCACATTCTCTCCCAGGTTGAGTATTTACCCTTGCCATTTAGCCAAAACTGCTCTTCTTGCTAAGGTCACCAGTGTACTTAATGTGTTACACAAAACTGCAGTACCTATCGCTGCCATTTGACACAATTAACACTGTCTCCTCTTTGATATTCTTTCTTCACTTGGCTTATAGCTTAGCCTGCCCTATTGGATTTCCTCCTGCCTCATTGGCTGTTCTCCATGAATCTTCTTTGCATCTTTCCCTCTCTTCTGTAAGACTTTTACTACTGGAGTACCTTAAGAATATCACTTCTTGGTTCTCTTCTCTGCCTAAACCCACCCTATAGTAATCTGATCCTATGTAATGGCATTAGACATAATATACAAGATCACATCATCAACTCAGACTCATATGAGTCAGAAATATTACCCAGTATTAAAAATTACTAATAAATTTTAAGGCATGGTTGAAGTAGACAGAGGTCCATGACCGTTAACACAGATCCGCAGGTGCTTTTATCTGTCTTGGACCTACTCTGAGCGCAGATTAACACAAGTGGTCTCTAAGCGATGCATTAGCTTGAGATCATTTACAAAGAAGGCGCCGTTTTGATCAAGAAATTAAATCATTTTGTACCCATATAACTAAATAAGTTATATAACATATTCCAGGGATCACTCACATAAATTCATAGATTATAGGTATACTGTAAGCAATTTTAGATCAGCTGCATCTGTTTAAAACCACTCCAAAGGTAAAGAGTCTTTTGCTAGCAAATAACGTTTGTTTATTTACCAGTAAGATTCCAATTCGTATATTCATAAGGAGATTTGAACAACTAATTTACCTTCTTTATTTTCCCTGGTACAAGGAAAGTGATTGGAGAGCAAAATAGCTGTTTATACACTTCCCAGCATTGTATCACATTTTTATACTAATGACTACCAATTTATATATGCAGATAGACCCCTCTCCTGATGTGCGTAATATTTTACCCAAGGGCATTCTCAATATCTCTATTAAGATGTTAAATAGACAGCTCATACTCAACATGTCAAAAACTGAATTCCTAAGAAACTGCTCTTTCTACAATCTCCCCCATAGCGACTGATGGCCATTCTTTTCTTCAAGTTTAGGAGTCATCACTTTAGGGCATCTGGGTGTAATTCAGCCCACCCCACACCTATTTTTATAAATGAAATTGACTGGAACACAGCCTCACTTTTTGTTTATATATCTTCTAGGGCTGCTTTCATGATACAACAGCAGATTTCAATTGTTTTAACAGAGACTGTATAGCCTGGAAAGTTTAAAATGTTTACGTTAGGGGTCTTTATAGAAAAAATTTGCTGATCTCTGATATACAGTGAGATAATTGTCCTTTCTTCTAATCTCATTGTTAGGTTTTCACAGAAAAGTATCGCTGTCTTCAAAATTGAGTTGTGGATTGCACCCTCCTTTTAACTTTTTAGGAATAATACTGTAATTCCAAATGTCTTCCTATTTCTATTACGGTTTTTCTTTGATACACTTAGCATCTCTAAGTTTATTTCTTATTATTCAAGTATGTGAACATGTTCAGCTAGTTACAATGTGTACAGCGAAAATATATGGTATGCTTTTAGTCATTTGATATTTTTAAGACTTGCTTTAAAGACAAGTCTTTTTTTCTTTCTTTTCTTTTCTTTTTTGGCCACACTGTGCACTTTGTGGGAACTTGGTTCCCCAACCAGGGGTCGAACCCAGTCCCCCAGCAGTGAACCTGCCAAGACTTAACCACTGGGCCACCAGGGAATTCCCACAAGTCTTCTCTTTCTATTTATGCTTTAGTTTAGATAGTGTTGTGTCCCGATCCCCCACTTCATTAATTTTCCATTCATCTCTGTTTAGTCCGTTATAAAACCCATCCATTAAGTGCTTACTTTTGATCACCGTGTTTTTGTGTATATACGTGTCAGTTCATTTTTGAAATATTTATGCCTTTTAATTTAACTTTTCGAATGTTATCAAAATACTCAAGTTTAACTGTTATATCTTATAATATAGCAATCATAAATTGAATTTGTAGTTCATGTGGGACTATTTCAATTGTCTGTGGATTCTGCTCGTTCTTGACCATAATGTCTTGTTTCTTTGTGTGCCTGGTCATTTTTGACTCCATACTGGACATTGTATTGGAAAAATATTTCTATTTATACCTGTTAATTATTCTTTAGTGTGATTATATCTTCTCTCAAAGATGATTTGTTTTGCTTGCTTCTGATGCAACCTCAGAGCATACAAATCCAAGTTCAGGATTTATTTTTAAGTTCAAGCTTTGGAAGACAACTTAAAACGGGCCGCTTTAGTTCAGTTGAAACTTAACTTTGATGGCAAAGACCTTTGGATCCAAGGTTAACATACTAGATGGGTAATCAGAATCCCAACATTTTTGAGACCATGGTCACTGTTTAGACCCTCAGACTAAAAACACAGATTTATTTTGAAGGTCTTTCTTCCCTGGTATAAATGTCTTCATTACTGGGATCACATTTTTCTTTTCCCTTTCTTTCTTTTCTTTTCTTTTCTTTCTTTCTTTCTTTCTTTCTTTCTTTCTTTCTTTCTTTCTTTCTTTCTTTCTTTCTTTCTTTCTTTCTTTCTTTCTTTCCTTTCTTTCTTTCTTTCTTTCTTTCTTTCTCTCTCTCTCTCTCTTTCTTTCTTTCCTTCTTTCTTTCTTTCTTTCTTTTTCTTTCTCTCTCTCTCTCTCTCTCCCTCCTTCCCCCCCTCCCTTCCTTCTTTCCTTTCTTCCTTCCTCTCTCTCTCTCCTCTCTCATTCTTCCTCAGGTCATGGCCCAGAAATCCCCCATTTTATTGCTAACTCTTTCATTCTTTTAAAAAAGTCTTTAAATTATATGTTTGCAGATGTTTCTTGTCCTCGAGGAGAAACTTGATCCATGTTAAATAGTCTTATCCTCCATTATAGGAAGCAAGGATTACCAGCACTCCTCTGAATACATGAGTACTTCAGGGAAATTATATTCACAAATACCAGGGGTCAAATCCAGGCTGCATTAATAACTGCATGGCCATAGTCAATTTTGTTAATTTCTATAAACCTTCGTATCTATCTATATATATTTTGGCAAATAACAGTGATTTTGCAGAGTTTATTGTGAGAATACAAACAATGTATATATAGTAACTAACATACACATATGTCACATATAGTGGGTACCAAATAAATTACTCATTGATGTAGCAAGTGCTACTGTTACTATTATTGTTAATTAAAATTGTAATTTAAACTAAATAAAGCAGTTATCATTGTCAGGTACTGTTTGAATATTTGTAGAGAATACCTACACAGGATCAAGAGAAGGCACACTGTGGGAGTGAGAACAAGAGACAGAGAGGGAGACAGAGACCAGGAGTCAGGGGTAAGGGCAGGGAGGAAGAGAGCAAGGGAAACTGTATGGTTATATAAATATTTAATAGAATCTTAAAGTGATCTATTATACTTAGACATTTGGTGAGTAATTTTCTTCTCTTTTGGGTTTCTGATATTACAAATCTAACATGGAGACATAAAGTAGATTAAGAGGTTAGAATATAAGATTTACAAAAGAAAGTAAAGAAATGGAAACATTTTAACCTGTTTATAGAAAATACCTGTTTCCCTACACCTGAAAAAGTACAGTTCAGAGATTTATTCTTCATGTTTGCTGAGAGCAAAATAAGAAAAAGAGGTTTAAGAAAAAGTGGGAGAACTTTGGAATAACCACAAAGAAATGTTTTCTGAATGTAAGTGGTGGTAAAAAATGAACCAGCAATTTGAAGAAAGTTGCCGCTGCTCTTTCCCTGTAGAGTCTTGAAATATGATGGATAATCTCATATTAAGGTAGTTTAGAGCCTTTTTGGAAGGTAGAAGACACATTAGATGACCGCCCTGAGGTTTTTTTATTTAATTCTGTTTTTCAAGAGCACAAAATTATAACTGTGTTCCAAGAACAAAATGGCCACTTAACGATACATCTTCGGAGTCCTCCCCACAACCCAAAAAGCTGCCTCGTACAATGATTTAAATTTTATCTACCAATATTGTCATGCATAAGATTTGCACTATAGTATCCTAAAGAATTTGTTTTGACTCAGAACAATCCTAAACAATAAAAATTTAAGTGTACTATTTAATTAAGCTATCAGAGTTTCATCTTTCTCATTTATAAAATGGAACTAATAATCACATAACCGATCTAAGGATTTAATAAATAAAATAATATGAATCAAACTATCACTATGCCTAATGAGCAATAGTTTGTTAAGAATACTAAGTTATGGGTGTTCTCAATGCAAAAACAAAAACAGGGAGTAAACTGAGAATGGACAAGCTCATGATAATATTTTGCAAGAACCCCCCTAAATTTTATTAAGCACAGTCAAGGAAAAGTGATCCAATGTAAAGTTGAGTAGTTAAAAAGCAAAATTATCTACTTTTGTTATCATTTCATGTGACCTTGATTTTTTACTTCCAATATTTGGCATTAGAAGCATTTTTATAAACTGCCTCAAAATCTCCTTCCTCTTCCTCTTCTTCCTACTCCTCCCCCTCTCCCTCCCCTTCCCTCTCTCTTCTTTAGTTGTATTTGACTGTTTCTTTACTCCTATTTGATTTTGCAGCCTGGGGCACAAAACTACTCTGTCTCAGTGTCTTCATATTGTTGTTGTAAAGATTAAACTATTTAACACATTTAGAGCATTGAAGATAGTGCTTCACATATAGTAAAAAAAATAAATCATCAGTTGTTTTCACGGTCTGGATTTTGCCTTTTATAGAAAGCAATGACTCTACTTAACCCCAGCTTAACACTGTAAAGTGTGTTCAGTAGTTATTGAAGTTGTTATAAGATATGGATGTGTTAATATTTATGATGCATTACAGTGTCTGGCACATAGCAAGCATTAAATGTGTTTTTTTTTTTTTAATTGATATAGCAGCACAATAATCATACTATAGAGTGTTATATTGCAAGAAGCCTAGCCATCTAACAAAATATGTATATATGTGTTTATGTCTGTTTAAAGCAAGACATGGATGTTTTGGAAGTATTAAAATTTCACAGAATATGATAATCATTCTAATGAAAATTCATCCTATCAGATGAACTAAGGGGTATTTAGAAAAATAAATCTAATTCAGGAAAAAAAATTTTAATCTTAATTACTAATAAAATTTACTCCTATAAGGTTAAAACTAACAACTACACATTAAATCACCAAATTTATTATGAGTAACTTAGAATTTTAAAAAGTTATTCTTTATTTCAACTTTATATTTGTATATGACATGTCTGTTGTTGCCAAGGAACTGGTGACAATCGGTAGTCAACCTAACAGTTCTGGAGAGAGATTAGACGATAATAATAGTAGTGAGTGAAATTTCTTGCATGAATTATCTGCTATATACTTAAGAGAAACCTCGTATGCTTGCTTCAGTTTGATACTCATAACAGCTTTATGAGACAGGCACTATGGATTTTTATTATTTTTCATTCTGTGTAGGAGGAGACTAAGGCACAGAAAGATAAATAGTTCAAGGCAAAGGAGCTAGTAATGGCAGAGCTGGGATTCAATGTAGGTTTTCCTTTTCTAGCATCAAAACTATCAGCCACTGGACCAACCTGACAGTAAAGGTCCTGGGAGACACATCTCCTGGTTGCTGTTATGGTGTCACTGTAAGGATGGCACCATCTATGCTGCAGTTCCCAAACTGTGTGCCGGGGTGCCTGGGTTCTAACAGCAAACCCACCCAGTTGCAGTGGAACATCTTACATTTTCAAGGGAAACAAAGTAACGCTCTTTGGGAACCCCTGGTCTACAACAGGAGTGCTGCTCCCAAGAATACTGACCCCAGGAATAATGACCCTAGGTGTCAGAATTGCTTTGTTCTGTTCATATCCAGGGAAAACTTTCTTGCCCATTTCTGCTATTTTTCACCCAGACCACGGGGTATATCTTAAAAACTCTCTCACTATCTGACCTCTTCTTTCAGTTTTTAGTCTGCCCTCCTTGAGCAATAATATCTCAGTGAATGTCTAAGGAAAACAAACAATGAAACAACAGCAAAGTTTCCGACTTCTCTTTTTAATTTCCTCATCCTTTGAGCCTCTTTGAGGTTCCTGAAGTAAACCAGAAAGATGCAGTGGCACAACTCTATCCTATTAAATAAAGGTATTTTATTACTGCAAGTACTAAAAAAGGCTCATGGGAGGTAGACAGAGCAGCGATTCAAATACAATTTTGGACAAATACAATTTTATTTGGTAAAAAATGCCTTCGATTTGCAGTAATTTTAGTCTGCACATTTCATCACGTAGGCCTCTTCCCAACGTGTTCTGATATCAGGAAGCAGAGTAAATGAGACTTCTTGACAGTGAACGGAATCCCCACTCTGGCTCTGGGGTCCACTTCTGATGTCCCTGTGATCTGATCTCCCAGTCAGTCCAACTGACTACCCTTGCTACTCCCCACTCTTGAGTTCCGAAGGATCCAGTCTTAAAAAATACCTTGGTGGTATGATTACTATCCTATGTCCAAATACATACCTGAAACCTGTACCATAAGTCCCCTACAAAAGAACGAGTTCCATTCCGAGAGCACGTTCCTAAGTCCAATTTGTTCCTAAGTCCAACAAAGTTAGCCTAGGTACCCAACTAACACAATCAGCTATATAGTATTGTACTGTAATAGGTTTATAATACTTTTCACACAAATAATACATAAAAAACAAACATGGAAAGTAAAGAAAACATTTTTAATCTTACAGTACAATACCTTGAAAATTACTAGTTACATCACAGCTGATTTTATGCTTGCTTCTGGACATCCTGGGCTTGAAATAAAGATAATGTACTACTGTACTCTATACAGTACTGTACACAAAAGCACAAACACTTGTAGAGGATGCACACATGTGACAATATACACCAGATAGGTGAACTAACACGTGATAGGACATGACAACACACGTTCCCATCTTTGAAAGTTCGCAACTTGAAAGTTCATACGTAGGGGACTTACTGTAGATCAAAGCTAGCAAATGGAAAAAGAGGAAATGATTCTACAACTATAAGAGATAGATATATAACTTTCTATTTACCTATTTGCTAGGTAAAGCTGAGATAATTTTAATGGCGCAATGCCAAATATCAGAAATATTTCCTAAACTTTGGGCAAATCAAAAGGCAGTGATTCCAAATATTTGATTTTTTTTAGGAATTCCAGAAACTTCAATGAGTTGTGACTGCAACCATCAAAATGCATAGCACAGGGAGAGCCTCTCGGTACTTTGTGACCACCTAGAGGGGTGGGATAGGGAGGGTGGGAGGGAGAGGCAAGAGGGAAGAGACATGGGGATATATGTATACATATAGCTGATTCACTTTGTTATACAGCAGAAACTAACACACCATTGTAAAGCAATTATACTCCAATGAAGATGTTAAAAAAGAAAAAAAAAGAAAAGAAAAAGAAAATGGAGCTCAAAGCCAACCCAGGGATTCAGGTTGGTAAGCAATGCTCATCTGGCACACCTCTCTTGGCCTTTTCCCTCTGCACAGAATCCATTTCTGTCAAAGGTAAACTTGACTCCATTCATGTAAGGTTAGCAAAGACCTCAAGGTAGTTTTGATTTGTGCAACTTCAAGCTTTTCCAATAATTCTTTAGATTAGGAAGGATCTTTGCTGTCAATGAGAAAAATTGAAAGGAGCTCTTTCATTTCTTTCTATTTTTCTCAGCAACAAAGAAATTGACTACCCCAGATTATTGATTTAACTCTTAAAAACAGAGAAAAAAAAATGAAGATTTCAACTTACAATTCTCTTCTCTCTTGAACTCTAAACAATGTATCTTTCTAATCAATATTTTAAATGTCTTTAAATCCATATATTTTAATCCATCCTTAAATACAAGCTGTTTATTTTCCCCTCTTCTGTCTAGCAAACTCTGCAAGGATAACCTTCTCAAGCATATTATAGCATTTTCTAGAATTGATCCTCATCACATGGCCATTAAGTGAGAAGAATCCAAGTGAAAAGCATAGGAATTTGCACCTCTGGTCAGCTTCACACATTTTGTTCCTCTACTCCACCTATGGTAACCACCAATCTCTTGTCTGTATCTGTGAGTTCATTTTTATTTTTTTTAAACAACTTGACTTATTGTGATGATCATTTCATAGTATATACAAACACCTAATCATTATGTCGTACACCTGAAAATTAATATAATTTATATGTTAATTACATCTCATTTAAAGAAAGAAACCTCGGAAACTATTTGACACCACAAGGTACCCAATAGTTCTAAGTATCCTTGCCCATGAGAGGTAACAATTGGTTCAGTTTGGAGAATTATGACAGTTTCATTAAAGTGCTAAGGAAGTAGCACATAATGTGGGAATTTTAAGGGGGAGGGGCATAAAACTTTATGATATTGAGGAAAATTTTTCTAAAAGTAGGTCATTTCAGTAAATCTTACTCATGTCTCATTGGGCAGATATGATGCCACTAAACTATTATTACAAGTGAGAATGGGATTGGCTTAGAATAATGATTTTCTTCTGGAAACTCTTGTCCACCAGGAGAGAGATAAATGAAATCATGGCTCCCCTAAGAAAGAGAGATGGAAATAGGTAGAGCTAGAGATATGAGAAAGACAGTATTAGTGGGGTAGCCAGCCAATCTCTGGATTATCTACCTCATAACATATTTAAAACTTCTCAGTTTATACATATCTCGTGCTCCCAGTAAGCTAGTGCTGATAGGGCCATAGCACCACATCTCTGTGAACAATTTGTCCCATTTTTATTAGGAAACTTTCTAAAGAGAGTTCATTCATTCTTTTTCATCTTGATTTCCTATTGCCTCTGGATTTCTCTATTCACAGAGTCCCTAGACAATTTTTACTTCTGTACCATGGAGATTCATGCTTTGCTATTTATTTAACCTATAACCCTGTTTTCAAGAAAAATATTTTTATCCCTTTGTGTTCACAACCGCCTTAGCTAATTTCCAGCTGAGAGTATCCTTCAGGTCCTGGTGTCTGGTCCCAGGAGTACAGTTTTCTTGCCAAGTGGTCTTTTTTTTTTTTTTTTTTTGGCTGTGTTGGGTCTTCGTTTCTGTGCGAGGGCTTTCTCTAGTTGCGGCAAGTGGGGGCCACTCTTCATCGCGGTGCGCGGGCCTCTCACTGTTGCGGCCTCTCTTGTTGCGGAGCACAGGCTCCAGACGCGCAGGTTCAGTAGTTGTGGCTCACGGGCCTAGTTGCTCCGTGGCATGTGGGATCTTCCCAGACCAGGGCTCGAACCCGTGTCCCCTGCATTAGCAGGCAGATTCTCAACCTTTGTGCCACCAGGGAAGCCCCCAAGTGGTCTTCTTAAGACCTTGTCTTACTCCACCTTTGGAATTTACCAGTCTTCAAGCATATTGTGCTACTTCTGTAACAACAGAGCCATTCATTGCTGTTCTTTAGTCTTAGTCAGCAGCGGGATATGCCACTTATGTTCCATTTCCCATTTATTTTCTCTTATATCTATAAGGGAAGCTTTTTAAGTTATTAAAATGTTAACTGTTTCTTAAGATTTCTCCTTGTTTGCAGGCCAAAATCTGTGGTCCTCTTTCATTTCTCTCTCTCTCTGATTTCAGGCACAGACATTTGTTTCCCTAAAAATCTTCCCTATATTTTTTATTGGGCATTCCTCACAGTAAAGCCTATGGATTCTACAAATTCTAATTTTGATACAAACATCTATTTTTCAAACAAATATTTCCTATTCTTTCCTCCTAAGTTGGATAATTCTGCCCATGAGGTATCATTTACCCATTTATTATCTATCTCCTACAGGGCATCCATCTATTGTTCTGCTTTCCTTCTGCAGAGAAAGTTTCATCTTTGCTGAGACATGACGTATACTTCTAAATCCATAAGTTTCCTTCAATGTGCAGTTTTGCCTCTTACATCAAGTCTTTGGATTTGCATCTCTTCTAATAGCCTATGAGCATCTTATTTTGAGAACTCCAGTCTTTTCCCAGGATAACCAACTTGATTTGGGGAATCTGTGTGAGTTCTAAACTAGGAAGAGAGGGACGTGGCATTTGTCAGGGAAAACATCAGTAGCCTTTGTCTTTGATGATCTATAAAATGAAAACGCATATAGGAGTTTTCTTATGGGAGAAGTTTCTCAGGGAATAACTATAGTTTCCTCTCAGTTTTTTTTTTTTTTTCCTTCTTTCCTGTTTTCAAAAACCTTGGAACTGTTCCCTCCTCCTGCCTATACACTATCAAATCTCTGAACTTCCAATTTTGCCCAGTTCCCTAATGGAGAACAATTAGTTATGAATATTTCATTTACTCTTTTATACATGTTTATTCTCTAAGATAAGCAAATCCCTCACTTCTTACAGTGAAATCTAAACCTATTAATTGATTGATTTTTAACATAAGGTTAATATCATGTTAAAATAATTGAAGCTTTCAGAAAACTGCATGAAGTAATATAGCAGACACACAGCTATCCACCTTCAAATGCTAACTTTATATCACATTTACTTCATAGCACTCTTTGAATGACTCCTATTACAAATAAGGCTAAAGTCCCAATCCAACATTGTCATCGCACTTGTGAAAGTGTTGGCTGGTGGTCCCGCAAAAAATTTTCTAAATTTACTATGTGTATATTTCCTGTAAGCACTATATATTGATGTTTGGGTTTCAGATGTCTTTCAAAAATAGCTTTTGACATTCATTTTTAATCTTTTTGGAAATTTATTTATGTTGATATATGTTGAACAGTCTATTATTCTCAACTTCAAAATAATATACATTCTATAAATAAATTTGTTCATCCAATTACCTCCTGAAGGAAATTTATATGATTTTCACTTTTTTCTGTGAAAAGCAACTTTACAATGAACATACATATACATATTATGTCTACTTGAACATATTTATGTCTACTTGGATACATACGTAGCTAGGAATAAAACTGAATTTAGGTTTTCCGTATCTTGATAGGTATTGCTGTTGGCATCAACAATTACCAGTTTAAACTCCCACAATGTATACCATATAATTTCTCGATGTTACCAATTTATACTGGATCTCGTTAGAACATTTAATTTTTGAAAAGCTGCTGAAGACTAAATTATATATTTATGATTTACTGAGGTGCAGTTTATAGACAATGATATTTATTAGTTTTAAGTGTATAATTAGGTGAATTTTAACAATTGTGTACATTTAGCCAAAGTATATATAACAAACTATGCATTAATTAAGGTAAAAATGTAACTACCACTAAAAATATAAAAAATATTTCCACCATCCCAAATGTTCACTTGTGTCCCTTTCCCCACACTAGCTTTTGGCCACCACTGAAGGACTGAGGTGACCATGTCTGGGTTGTTCTCTCTCAACTGCTTTAGTGAATAAAAGAGTGGAGATATATACATGTGTGTGCTACTGATGTTGAAAAACAAATGTATAATATTCTGTGCTTTACTCTTTTCACCTCTCTTCCAAGTTCCTAAAAGGGGTTCTTTCATATTCTTACAGTGAATTCTTTAAAGATAAATTATCTTATTACCAACGATATGCCCACAAATTCTAATTAATTTTTCTATGGAAATTACTTTGTCATTTACATGTCATCAAATTTGAATGTATCTCCTGAGTGTTGAATAGTTGGGGCTGTCTTGCTTGGTGTTATTTTGTATTCCAGTTTTGGGTTCGCTATTCATAGACATTTTTTTCTTTCTCTTTGGACTCATGACCCATGTATAGCAAGTTTGATTTTTCTTCCCCTCCTGATATTGCTAATCTCTGAGTTTGTTCTCTGGGGTCATGCAGCGTATTGCAGTCAGTCAGCGGCCAGTTGGTAGGCTCCGCCCATATTTTGTCTCTGTCACCTAGTTTTGCTTGTGTGTGCCATTAAGAGTAGGCAACATTTTTACTATAGGAGAGGGGCTTTAAATTATAAGTAAAGAAGTATTTTTGCATCCAATAGATTCATGCATTGAACCCCACGCTAATCACGTAAAATAAATGGGGAGTTTTAGTATCCACTCATACATTCGAATCAAAACCCTTGCTTTCTTGTTTTGCTTCTCTTTCCTCAGATAATCAAGCCTATTTTCACTTCCTATGTAGCACTGTGTACTTTTGATCCTCAGGCATACTTCTCTAATATGCATAACTCTCTGATCATTTTGTAAGTTCGGATCAATGTAAGTTTATTTCAGATATACCCGAACATACACCCCCTGCCTTTGTGAGAGCAGGTAGCTAGGAACTAAGTATATTCATGATATTAACCATAAGTCACATTTTCAATAACACCACTAATATTCAATGTTCATATGCATGCAAATTTAGCAGCACAGCATCCTTCTCCAATCTCTTAACCATTTTTATGATAATACAATTATATGCAGATTTATTTCTCATCTTTTCAGCAACTGCAAAAATTTTCAAATGTGACTTGCAAGCTCTATGATTAAGTTTTTTAAAGGATATTTCAAGTGAGGATTGACAATATGTAAAATGGTTATGATTGACAGACCTTACTTAAAAAAAAGTTAATTTATAAACATTTAAAATAAATTCTTGGGAAACAAACCAGAAGAGTCCATGTGGCTCTTCATGGAAAAATTATAAAATATTGTCCATATATTTTTTTGCTGTATGACCTATTTGTGTCTAATGTTGGTGAACACACACAAAAACAAATACACACATCACCTAAATCATGAATTTCAAATTTTTACAATTGTAAATCATGATTATAAAATTTTAACAATTCTTGTGTTTCTGATTCATTTGTTTCCTAATGTATTCTCAGCTGTGAATTCACTCAAGTTACTGTCTTCTAAAATCTGTGAAGAATAGGACTAGAGAGTTTTAATTGTCTAGTAAAAATTTTCCTTATTATTCAAATTATTTTAGGTCATTATCTGTAAGAATTCCGAATTAGGTGTTTTGACATTGACTCAACATGAATATGGCAATGAGAGATTGTTTATATCCTTACATAAGTGTCTTTTCTAATCATTTTTTTTCATTAAGATAGGCATTATACATGTCTCTTTTTCCCTTCTCTTCTGTCAAAATACAAATATTAGAAAGCTTTACCGTATCCCTATGCTTCAGTTCTTAAAGCTAAATATACACAAAGGATATGAACAATAAAGATACTTCCTCTGAAAAATCCATAAACATAAAAGACCTTAATTGAATTTTATGTTATTCTGTTTACTTCCCATTGCCACACATTGCATTTAATTGTGGCTTAGGAATTGTATTTTATTTGCAGTCATATAGTAAATATAGAGGTAGTATAAACACATTGTTATATAACATGAAATGCAAATATTAAATATGTCCTGACTAAACTTATTTGACAGGTATAACAGTTGAAGGAGCATATACTTTAAATATCGTTCCAACTCAATTTTTACAGGTAAACAAAAATGAAGTATGGATACTATTGTATCACATGATAAAACACCATGAATTATATGCTATGTTAGATTATAACTTCAGTGTTGGTACCTAATTCATATTGAATTCAGTTAGAAGAATGTTTTATTCTTCCTTTCCAGTATTTAGTAATATTATTTTATTGTTTGCTTCATTGAAAGGGCTTGTAGTTCCAACACAATATAAAGTAGAAGTCGTGGGAGAGGGCATTATTGTCTTGTTTCAGGCTTAGAGTTCAATATTCGGTCATTATGTATGTTATTAGATGAGGTTATCTGTAGATGTCCTATATCAACCTGAGGTAATGCTTCTATCTCATTTTCTGAGGCTGTTGATCATGAAAGGGTGTTGAATATGGTCAAATATAGTTTTCTTTATTTACTGAGACTAATCATATTAATAGTTTCCTTTGTTATATTAATGTGGTGTATTAAATGGATTTAGTTAACCAAACTTCCATTTCTGAGATACAGTTCAATTTATCATTTGTGAGAAATATACCACAGAAATTCGATATATTTGTATTTTTCTTTTTTGAAGATGTTACTCTAGAATTTTTTTCTTGCAATTTCTCTCAGGCTATGGAGTCAGTTTTGTACTGGACTTATGTAATTATTTGGAGAGTGACCCTCTGCCCAATTCCTACTGTGTGAAGATTGTGTAAGATTGATAGTTTTCATTTTTAAAATATTTGGTAGAATTCACCGATGAAAATATCTCTGTCTTGAGGCTTTTTTGTGGGGATGTTTTTCACTGCAAACTTAATTTATTTAATATATATTTTGGTACTTAGAATTTGTACTTATATTTGTGTTAGTTTGGGTAAGTTTTGTTTTACTGAGGAATTTATTTCGTCAAATTTGTTGAATTAATTATAATAAAATTGTTCATGATAGTCCCTTATTATCTTTTAATGTCTATAGAATCTGTGGTGACATCACTTCTTTGTTTCCTGATATTGATTTTTGTGTTCTCTTTTGTTCTTGATTTGTCATATTTGGGGATTATCAAGTTAACTAACCTTTATAAAGAATTAGATTATTAATTTTCTTTCCTCTTTTTCACTTTACTATTCATGATTTCTTTTCTTACATTTATTTTTTTAACTTACTTCTACTTACTTTGGTTTAATTTGTTCTTCTATTTCTCCCTTCATACAGTGAAACAAAGATTACTAGATTTAAAGCATTTTTTAAAATTAATGTAAGCATTTAAAACTATAAATTTTCCTCTAAATGATGCTTCCGACAAATTTTATCATGTTCACTTTATAATTATCATTTATTTTAACCTGTGGTATAAATCATTTGTGATTTCTACTTTATCCATAGGTTAATTAGAAATGCATAATTTTTCTGTAATAACATAAATGGGAAAAGAATTTGAAAAAGAATGGATACTTGTATGGCTATAATTGAATCACTTTGCTCTACACCTGTAACTAACACATCATTGTTAATCAAATATACTCCAATATAAAATAAAAATTAAAAACAAAAACATAAAACTCATTGCAAAAAATGCATAATTTAATTTCTAGATTTTTGGGATTTCCTAAATATATATTTATTCTTGCTTTCTAATTTAATCCATTGTGGTCCAAAAAGCATACTAGGTTAGATTTCAAGTTTTGGAATTTATTGAGGCCTATGTTATGGCCAAGTATATTGTCTATTTTCATAAATATTAATGCACACTTAAAAGAATGTGTATTTTGAATCTGTTCAATGTAGTGCTTTGTAAAAGTCAATAAGTAGAGTTGGTTGTTAGTGTTAAGATCTTCTATAGGCTTACCAATTTTTTTTTTTGACTACTTGTTCTATCAAATGCTGATAAAGAGTGTAACAATCTCCAACTATGATTTTATTTTGTCTATATCACATGTAATATTGTTATTACTGCTTGATTACTTGTTCTTTTTATCATTAAGGAATAGTTCAGAGAGAGAAAGAGAGAAAGGAATAAAGAAAGGAAAGAAGGAAAGAAGGAAGAGGAAGGGAAAGAAGAGAGGAAAGATCATTAATAGTAGATTATCAGTAAAGGAAATCTTAAAAATTTCCAAGTCTAAAAGATTCTAAAATGTTCTAAAAGTTTAATGTGAAAAAGTGGAGAGATTTTTCAGACAAAATTTCTGAGATGCTACAAAGTTTAAAGATGTGAGCAAGTGTTAAATATGTAAGACACAAGAATGAATGTTTACTTAAAATAACAATATAAATGGGTGAGTAATTTTACAATTTTAAGAATGTAATTGCTAGAAAATGCAATAAAATACAGAACCCATGTATAAAATAAAAAGGTGTTCCATGTATAGATGCAAATTTAATAAAAATATTATACTGATTTAAATTAAAATTTACATATATTCTAAAGCATATGTTTAAAGTAAGGCATAATCACAAGATATATCCACCAAAATGACTAAAATTAGAAGACTGATCACATCAAATATTGGTGATCTTTTCAAGCAAGCTGATCTCTCTTATACATTGTGATAATGTAAAATAGTACAATCTCATTGGGAAAAACTCTGAATGCTTCTTATGAAACAACACACTCTATTTAGTATATCCAAAAACAATGGAATATTATTCAACACTAAAAAGAAAGGAGCTAAATAAATGAGCTATCAAAACATGAAAATACATGCAAAGAGCTTAAACACATATTACTAAGTAAAAGAAGATGATCTGAAAAGGCTACATACTATATGAATTCAGTTATCTGACATTTTGGAAGAAGACAAAACTATGGAGACAATAAAATGATCAGTGGTTACTGGGGTTAGTGTTGAGGGTGGGATGAACAAGCAGAGCACAAAATATTTGGGGGCCAGTGAAACTCCTCTATATATAATAAAACTATCATGGTGAATACATGTCATTCTAAGTTTTTCCAAACCCATTAAATATATAACCCATTGAATATATAACCCTAATGGTGAATAATATTCCATTGTTTTGGCTTTGGGTGATAATGATGTGTCAATGTAAGTTCAACAATTGTAACAAAAGGGCTACTCTGGTGGGATGTTGGTAATGAGGGAGCCAGTGTATCTATGGGGCAGGTGGTATATGGGAAATCTCTGAACTTTTTACTCAATATGACTATAAACCTAAAACTGCTCTAAAAATTCAAATCTATTTTTTATATAGTAATAATAGTGATTGCTTCTGGGATGGGAGGTGGGCTGAAAAGTGAATATTGATAGAGAAGGGACGTGTTCATATTCTATATGATGACAGGAATTAGGATTGCTCTTGTCAAAAATCAGGTAATGTGCAATAAAGATTTGTACAATCCACTTAATGTAATTCTTGCTTACAAGGTTATACACAAATATTAAGCTCTATTTAAGAATATCTGTTGAATTTAGAGTGAACTGGAATTAGAGCAAAACTTTGCTTTGAACTACAATATAAATAAATTATAGTTATTCATAGAAGATTGGGTAGATAGACAAACATGTAAATAAGCAAGTACAAAGCATACTAAGGTAGGTTTTAGGGGGTTGTTATGTGAATGTTATGTGAATGTTCACTTTCACATCCTTTCAAAATAAAATTCTTTCAAAGTAAAATGTTAGAGAAAAAAAGAGTGGAAATATGACACACCTGAGAATAACTCAAGACAGTTGAGTTCTGAAAGCTTTTTTTTGGCACCAAATAAAACATACTTTTTGAGAAAAGCTAGTAATAAAATTGGATAATTAAAACCAGTTTAGTGGTTAATGCTCTTCTTTCCTCACTGATTTGTCACATTTATTTCCTTTCATTAAGAAGATCCATATTGAAGCTACATAAGAAGTTTTTTGACTTTGAGTATAAAACTTTGCACTATGCTATGCATTTCATCTCAAAATCTTATTAATCTTCTAGTTGCAAGTTTATATCCTTTGACCAATATCTCCCCAATTCACCCACCCCAAGCCTCTTGGTGACCACCATTTTACTCCCTGTTTCTATGAGTTCAGTTATTTTAGATTCCACATATAAGTAATATTATACAGTATTTGTCTTTCCCTGCAGACATCTCATTGTGCATAATGCATTCAGTGTTCATGCATATTATCTCAAATGGCATGATTTCCTTCTTCACATAATGTTCTGGTGTGTGTGTGTGTGTGTGTGTGTGTATGTGTTTGTGTGTGTATCATATCTTTTTTTATCAATTCATCATTTGATGGACACAGGTTTTTTCTCTATCTTGGCTATTCTGAATAATGCTTCAATAAATATGAGAGTGCATATACCAAGCAGTGGAATTGGCAGATCACATAGTAGTTCTACTTTTAATTTTTTGAGGAATCTCCATACTGTTTTCCATAGTGGCTGCCCCAAACTACATTCCCTCCAACAGTGTAGGAGTGTTCCTATTTCTCCGTATCCTCACCAACACTTGTTATCTCTCTTCTTCTTCATGATAGCCATTTTAACAGGGGTGAGGTAATATCTCATTGTGGTTTTAATTTGCATTTTCCTTATTATTAGTAATGTTGAGCATCTTTTCATGAACCTGTTGGCTGTTTGGATGTCTTCTTTGGAAAAATATCTATTCAGTTTCTCTGCCCCTTTTAAAATTGGATTGTTTAGTTTTTGTTACTGTGTTATATGAGTTCTTTTTTATATATTTTAACTCCTTCTCTGATATATGGTTTGCAATTATTTTCTCCCATTCAGTAACTTGACTTTCATTTTATTGTTTCATTTGCTGTGCAGAAGCTTCTTGTAGTCTTAGTTTTTGACTTTGCTTCTATAGTTTGTGCTTTTGGTGTCATATCCAAAAAATTAGATATTTGTTCCCTTGCTTTTTCCAGCTTCTAGAGACTTCCAGAGGTTTCTGGAGTCATGGTTTCTGGCCAGCACCACATAGCCTTTGATCTTTCTGCTCCCATCACATACCCTAGTACTGACTCTGATCCTTCTGCCTGCCTCTTCTAAGGCCATTGATCCCACCCAGATAATCTAGATCCACTGGCAAATTTCCTTTTAGAGTATAGTTAACTAATTCACAGGTTCTTGAGTTTTTAGGATTTGGATATCTTTGCCAATATTCAACCTACGCCCCTTCTCAAGACCCTGTTTCTGTTATCTGGGACAAACCCCTTTACACATTGTCATTTATGACCTCTTAGATGTCTTCCTTGCCATTTTCTTCTTTTGACCATGGTGGGTGTCGGAGAACCTTTAGGATGTGCTTTTCATAACCTGTTAATTCTGATGCATGCTTGGAGGCCTGAGTCTTTTTACTCAGACCAGGTTTGAAGTCATTTAACCATACAATTATCTTAAAAAAAAAAAAAAAATGATAGATTTCTGGTAGCATTGGTTAGTTACTAAGCACAATGTTCTTTTTTGGACAGAGTTCTTAAGGCTGCCTTATTAAATATCTTAAATCTATCATTTTTGCCTTATTTTATTGGTACTTACAATAAACTATTTGAAATATTAGGCTTGGGTTTGAAGGGGATATCTTTATTTAATATGATCTTTGCTGCAGGATTGGGACTTATTTTAAATGAGAGCTCTTTAAGCCACTACATTTGCGGAAATTTGTAACAGCAGAAATAGGCAACAAATGTACTCAGCACTTGCTCCACTGCCAGGTCAAGGAGGGTTTCAAGCTCTGCCAGCTGATTTTATCATTGCTATGGCCCAGGTACTGCTATATAATTTCAATTCTCCCTTTTGCCAATCTTTTTGTTTGTTTATTTATTTATTTTTATTTATTTATTTATTTATTTATTTGGCTGTGTTGGGTCTTCGTTTCTGTGCGAGGGCTTTCTCCAGTTGTGGCGAGAGGGAGCCACTCATCATCGCGGTGCGCAGGCCTCTCACTATCGCGGCCTCTCTTGTTGTGGAGCACAGGCTCCAGATGCGCAGGCTCAGTAGTTGTGGCTCTCAGGCTCTAGAGTGCAGGCTCAGTAGTTGTGGCTCATGGGCCTAGTCGCTCCGTGGCACGTGGGATCTTCCTGGACCAGGGCTCAAACCCGTGTCCCCTGTATTGGCAGGCAGATTCTCAACCACTGCGCCACCAGGGAAGCCCTTTTTGTTTGTTTTTGTTGTCATGTTCTGGGCCCATGACTTTATATGTGATGTGATGGGAGCAGATACCTCCTCTTTCCATCTCTGGCCTTCATGCCTTGCATTCTCAATAAATGGTCCAAATTTGGATTGAGATCACCTTTTTCTTAAACTACTTTGTTAAAAGCAGGTAGAAATAAGTAATACACATTATTATTCTGAGCTGCTTCCCAGAGAGCTACAGGCCTCATAGGTATGTGGATGTTCTGTCAAGTGACCATAGACGACAATTTACCAAACACTTTGCTACAGCGTAACAAAGGACACGAGAATTCCTGGTTTCAATATCCTTTTCCTTTCCTCTTATTGTCTGTGTACTAAACCAGTCGCCCATATATTTTAGATTTCTGTGATGGAAGCACCACATTCTTGATACAGATTTTTACTTTAGTTAGTCTAAATGCTAGCCTTCCATAGCAAAGACGTTTCCTAAGTACTCAGCAATTAAAAACACACTTGCTTAAATTATAATAATAATAAATGAGAACATCAGGAGGAAAAAGGTATTATGCTTTCTAGGAAATTTAACAGAGCATAATTTTAAAAGAAACAGAGAATTAAAAATATAAAAGAAAATATAATAGACATAGAGGATGATTGTAAAGGTCAAATACCTAACTAAGAGTCCCAGCATGCTAGGATGTCAGAAATCATCCAAACTATTAATAACAATAATAATAATGTAATAATGATGGAAAAGTATAATACCAGTGTTTAAATGTAAAATTCCCAGAGTCATAAAGAAGATGTGGTGTATATATATATATAATGGAATATTACTCAGCCATAAAAAAGAATGAAATAATGCCATTTGCAGCAACATGGACAGACCTAGAGATTATTATACTAAGTGAAGTAAGTCAGAAACAGAAAAACAAATACCTTATGATATCACTTAACTGTGGAATCTAAAATATAACACAAATGAACCTATCTACAAAACAGAAATATACTCACAGACATAGAGAGCAGACTTGTGGTTGCCAAGGGAGAGGGGGGTGGGGGAGGGATAGAACAGTAGTTTGGGATTAGCAGATGTAAACTATTATATATAGGATAGATAAACAACAAGGTCCTACTATATAGCACAGGGAATTATATTCAATAACTTGTGATAAACCCTAATGAAAAAGAATATGTATATATGTATAACTGAGTCATTTTGCTGTACAGCAGAAATTAACACAGCATTGTAAATCAACTATACTTTAATAAAATTTTAAAAATAAATAGATAAAATTCCCAGAGTCCTTGGAATACTCAACAAAAGAGAAGCACAATTAATATCGTCATGACTTTCACAACAATGAAGAAAAAGCCAATCTCCAAAAATACTTTCAGAAGTAAAGAATAACAATGACAACAAAACAATTAATTTGCTAAGCCCTCCGTCTGCCCAGGAAGGCATTCAGTTTTTCTGTTCTTTATAACTGGGCAGGTAGGCTCAATTCAAGGAAGAAATTAATAAATGGACCATCTATAATTTGGATCAAGTTGAAATACTTTAATGCAGCTTTTCCAAGAACAAAATAGGTATTCTGATTTCTATTTAATGCCTATATTTACTTCTCAATTGATTTAGAACTTGGGCAGTAGAGATATAATTAATTAGAAAATTTTGACCCTATAACATATATTTACATTTTGGATTGTTATGTAAAATAGTGATCATATGCATGGACTATTGAGTCAGAATTCCTGAGTGTGAATCCTGGTCACACCATGTATTGGCTTTGTCTTTGTGCAATTTATTTTACCTGTTTGACCTTAGTGTGCTTCTCTGAAAAATAGAAATAATAATAGTACTGACCATATAGTTTTTTATATTAAATAAGTCAACATAAGTAAAGCTTTCAAAATAGTGTCTGGGGACTAGAGCATTCTGCATGCATTAAGTATGCTTTTTATTACAGTACCCAGGAATTGAAACTCACTTGTGTGAAGAGATGCTATAATCATCTCCTGTCAGTATAATGCTAAACTTTGGGTTCGTCAGATGGAAGAAGGACAATTGTCTGTGCCAGATAAATAGAAAATAGATCCCAAAACAGAACTGTAAGTGAAGGTGATTGAAGTTTTCTTCTTGCAGCACTTCTTTTCCCAATTTCATCAAAGAGACAAGCAATTCCTTCCTCCCCCAAGATGAGTGGTAAAAGGAAGGGGTAGATGGAAGTGTGGGAGAGAGTGAAAATCGCTTCTAAAGGGGCTGACTTGGGAAAACAGGGAAAGGCAGTTGCCTGACTTGTCAGAGTTGCTTACGACCACAGGAAGAATGTTTTCTGTCCTGCTCTTCCAAATCACCATCCAGATCCGCTGACTTGGATACATTCTTGCTTCTTCTCCATTTCATCTTAGTAAAGTTTGAAGCGTTATCTAACAAAATCACACTCTGACATGTTTCCATCCATCACTGACGACACTCATCAACAGGCAAATGATTTCATGCTAAGACACTGTATCTTACAGTATCAACTTTAAACAGCTTCTTCTTTACAGCAAATATCAACAGCTCCCCACGCTTCTATCCAGGGAACATTTACGATCTTTCTCCCCTTTGCACCACCACCTTCACATTTCATGACACCACTTGCAATATTGGTAGTCACCGATTTTTATTAAGTAAGACTTTTTTGTTTGTCAGTGACAGAAAATCAAATTGAACCCCGATGTGGAAAAATCTTGATTTGTGAAACTATTGGGTTCCAATTTGAGCTCAGAGCCAGCAAGACACATTATGCTGGCCTCCTGTCCTGACTTCTCTCTCAACGTCTTTTTTTTTTTTTTTTTTTTTTAGTGAGATTTAGTCCTGTGATGACTTTTCGTATACTGGTATTGTCTGGTCTTACTATCCAGATTATTCTAACTTAATTCGAGTAGTAGGAATAACTCCACTTTTATCTTTTCTCTAGCAGTGTTTAATTATTTGACTGTTAAAACTATCTTGTAAAACGGTTGGGGCCTCGTATTTTCTTTGTAAGAGGACCTTACACGATTTACTCAATTACTGAAATAGCTATGTGACTAATCCAGTTGTTAAGGTTTTGCTTCTCTGCCTCATAGACTCAGCTTGAGGATCCTGGGGCTGAGATTCCACCAGCCACATTTTTGCGTCAAGAGCGTGCCATCTACTAGGTTCTGCCAGAGGGGGCGCTAGAGAGACCGCGGGAAGGAGGGACTTGGACCCTTGTGTACCTTCTCCTGTCAGCCAGCCCATCAGCACCCTTCCGGCCTCCGGGCGTCACTTCAGCACTGGCATTTCATTCCATTAACTGCAGTTGAGTTCAGTTTGTGGTTTTCCAACATTTGCAGAATCAGCCTCATGGCTCAATGCCAACTTTATTCTCTTGTAAGACATAGTCTTTCTTCGTATTCCAAGGGACCATGGGATTTTCTGGGTTTATATGCTCACAGATTCACTATCAAAGATTAAAAATATATATATTTTAATTGCACTCCAATTCTATTTGAAACATTTCAGAGAATTTCTGACTAGCCCCCTTCAGGTCACAGAGCCAAATATTTGACCATTCACTGAGTTTAAGGGGTAAAACATGTCCCCATATGGAAGCGAGTAATGCTGGACAAACAGCAGTAGGTTGGTACTACATCTTTCCCAGCTCTACTGACTATGTTTAATCCTTGTTACACAGTTAATCACTTCTACTCTGCCTACTCTTTCCGTTTATATTAAGTATATTCATGATATTCAAGATATTTTCATTAATATGTCTTTATTGTTAATATATAGGTACATGAACAGCATAAATTATATCTATTTTGCCCTTTATTGTGTTCCCATTGCCTGGCACATTTCCAGACTAGTGTTTTGTGTTCAGTTCTTGAGAGTGAACTGATTGTCTTTCCTCATTCATTTCATACAAAAATTCTGATTCCAAGTGGTATTATGTATTAATGAGTTCACTCTGTAGCTGGGAATTGCAACTTGACCTAATGATGCTTTGTTCAGCTACTTCTCTACTGCTTCTGTTCTTTGCACAACAATGAGAAGCCAGTAACTTTATCCTCATTCTTCACTTTGCAGGTCAGAGGGAATCTCCTGCTACATGTGGCAGCAGCTTAAAAATGATTAATGGAAAATTCATCAAAACAAAGAGTAGAGCAGTGGTTGCCAGAAGCTGGGGCTGGGGGCAAATGGGTGATGGTGCTTGAAGGGTACAAACTTCTGGTTATAAGATGAATAAGTCCTGGGGATTTCATGTACAGAAAGGTGACTATAGTTAACAACACTGTATTACATACTCGCAAGCTGCTAAGAGAGTAGATCTTAAAAGTTCTCACTGCAAAAATGGTAGCTATTTGTGGTGATGAATGTGTGAATTATCCTTAATTTCCCAATATGTAAGTATATCAAATCGTCACTTTGTACACCTTAAACTTACACACAGTCTTAATTACATCTCAATAAAGCTGGAAAAAATTACTAAAGGGATGTTGTCTCAACAGCTGCCATAAAGTTTAAACTAATTTTCATTATCAAGACTTGAGTAAAAAGTTAATACATTCCCAAAGCTTATTTGGATTGTCTTAAGTCATGTAGGTTTTACAACTGGCAAAGTCTAGGAAATCACCCAGAAAGAAAAATGTGCATCTGTTTGTTTCTTCATTTAACATTGGTTATCGGTCATCATATTCTAGTACAGCTTAGTGTTCCAAATTCAGATTGTTCTCAGGCCCAGCCTCATTCTTGTAAAGAACTTGGAGGAGCAGGAAGGGCAGAGAGCGATGATCAGAGTTGAGGCGTTCTTTTCTTGAGTTGTTTTATGCAATGCTGTTATAGCACAGAAATTCTCTACAGTCTGGCAAGTAAGACAGCTTTCTTTTTACTAATGTAACTGATTATAGCAGAGGGGAAGGGATTCTGTTCCTATCAGTGAAGCAAATTCACAGCAGCCTGGTGTCAACCTGACAGCCCTTTAATGGACATTGTCAGATGTCACCAGCGCAGCACTGGTACCAGCTACGGAAGCAGCATAGCAGGCCCTGCAGGCAGCTCTGAACATCTTTAAAACACTGAACTATTAGCTGGGGAGTTTGCTGGTCTTTAGAATGAATTTTATCAAAGATAAGCAGAGTCAAAGCAGAAGACAAGATAAAAGGTGATGACGGTGTGAGTTAACAGCTGTGCTGTGATCAGAGCACCACAGCCTCCGAGGATCTGAAGGAATAAGTAGGGAGAGGCTTGAAAGGCTCCTTTGTATAGAGACATATAACTTCTCTTAGTCACACAAAATTGTGACAATGCATTTACAACCAGTTCTTAAAAAATGGGTCCTGTATGCAGTATGTGTCAACTATGTCAGAGTGGTTGTGAAGAGGTATACAAAGTTCTGCACTATGTTGATTCAAAACAAAATATTCTACCAAAATAAAAGATTTAGTCATGCCTTTCTATTTAGATGCTACATGGGAATTATAGGATACCACCTTAGTTAATGTCATGTCTCTATCCTGAAGGTAGGTAATGAGATACAGTTCAAGAGAGTGTGGAACCTGTTCCCTTTTACCATAAAGTAGATGGAGCGGAGGAGAAATCAGAAAATCCCAGATTTTATGAGTCTCTGACTTGCAAAAGTGTTTTAAGAAACCAAGCTGTCTTATGTTTGATGTATTCTCCTTTGGGGCTTGAGTAATAAACACAGATATATGGAGGGAAGAATTTTATATCAAGTTTTAATGAAAGGTTAATCACTTCGCCATCAATAAGTCATCTACTAGGAAAGACATTCTAATTCATAACTGTAAGGTTTGATATGTGTCTCCATTTATTAGGATGTAAGCAGAGAGAAAATGAAAAGACCCAAACTTAAAATATAGTGATTAATTGCTTGATGTTTCTTGATGATAATAGATTCCTGTCAAAGTGGAAGCTGACTCAAGATGACCTTGGTGGGTGTTGACTAGTACAGAAATTCAATTAACTGCTGCATTAGAGTAGCAATGAACACATTTTATTGCAGGTTAGTAACATCCAGAGGAGACAAAACCCAAGGGTACAAGTTTTTAAGTATTTCACAGGGATAGCAGAAGAGTGAAATTATATGCAAGCAACTGGAAACTTCATATAATAAATTGTTTCTAATATTATAATGAAATAGATAAAAATCTCTTGGTTCCTTAGTAAAGCCACAGAGCAGCAAGTTGCTAAGGAAATTTGGTAATAGTTTCTCTACAAATATGTTAAGGACGCTCGTGGTAGATTGAAAAAGTAGCCACAATTATTCATGGTTTCTTACATCCATGCTCTTTGCAGAGGGCCTTTGCGGGTCTTTTTTAAAGGGGTAGAGACTCTTTCCTTACTCCTTGAATTTGAGCTGGTACAGTGACTGGCTTTGGCTAAAAGAGAAGCAAGTGATGTGATATTACTTCCAACCTTCAGCTTCAAGAGGTCTTGCATGTCTCTGCTTGCTTCCTTGGACTCCTGAAGCCTCCATACTGTTAAAAAAAAAAAAATTCAGCAAAGTAAATTTGAAGATCTAATTACCTTTGTTCAAGGATTCATGAATCAGGCAACATACCACCTAGAAACTAGAAGAGTGCTCCAAGAGGTTGTACAGAATGGAAAGTTTTTATAGGAAGAAGAGTGGAGCAAGGGAGCTATTAGCAAAAGAAGAGAAAGAACTATTTTTAAGCCAGGACATTTTATTTTGGGGGGAAAGAGAATGACAAGGGTTTTATCACACAGATGGCCTTTTCTTCCTCTGGGGATGGAGAGGACCCATGTGACAGAGGACCTCATTGGTGCTGACCAGAAAATTCCAGATGGGTTGATTAAAATTACACTTCTGGGAAGGTTAAAACCGCAATTAGGTTAGGTACTAAGTTGAGGTTTGGTATCCTGGGCTTTAGCACAAGTGACATCTTTTGAGCCTGTGGTTTCTCTTTAACAACATGAATAAGACCAGACTAGACTCCTGGAAGATGACAGACCAAACGGAGCAGAGTCAGGGGTCAGTCAGCTGATTCATCTCAGCCAAGGTGCAACACATGTGGAAGAGCCCACGGAGAGTTAGTAAAGCCAGACCTTATCAGTCTGTCCAGCTAACTGCTGGGGTGGGTACATAACCAAGGCCAGCACAGACCTGCCAGTTTCACAGCGACTCAGTGATTCATGAGCTAAACAAGCGTTTATTACTTTATACAACCAAGTTTTGCAGTGATGTGTTACATAGCAACAGATAACTGATGCACTAGTGATTATATTGTGGATTATATTATGTTGGAAAAATGTAACAAAAACTCATTTTTAATACATTATTGTATCTTGTTTTCTTACTACTACTATGAAAACATCCTCCAGCATTATTATATAGGCACGTCTGTCTATAAACATGCATAAATATGTAATACTTTTTACCAGATTTTTATATTAATGTGTGACTGGCACAAGTGTGCGACTGGCACAAGTGATATCAATAGGTGGTCATTAGCAGGAGTGAATAGAGTCAGGGGACGAAACCTTCAGATTAAAACTTAGTGTAGAAAAGGTTGGAAAATCAGTCAAGTTAGGCTGTTTAACTTCTTTCACCCTCCTGTCAGTTGAGATGGCAATATAGCATCAACCTTTGCTTCTCCCTTTTTCTCACAATCTAGATTAAAATCCGACTGAAGCTTGTAGGTCGTAGCAGTCTCTGAGCTTTCAGAAACTGTCTCTTCTATGTCCGTTGGCCACTGCTTGATAGAGCAGCCTTATTATCACATGGCAAAGACATGCTTCGGCGGTTTTCCTAAACCAAACCATTTTCCTTTTAAGCCAAGTTTTACCAGGAAGGCCTTTTCAGCCTGAACCAAATTCTAAAGTTTAATTTTTCATCTTTTAAAAAAAATTTTTGTTGGAGTATAGCTGATTTACAATCTTGTGGTAGTTTCAGTTATACAGCAAAGTGAATCAGTTATACATATACATACATCCACTCTTTTAAGATTCTTTTCCCATGTAGGTCATTATAAAGTGTTGAGTAGAGTTCCCTGTGCTATACAGTAGGTCCTTATTAGTTATCTATTTTATATAGAGTAGTGTGTATATGTGAATCCCAATCTCCAGTTTATCCCCCCCCCCTTATCCCCTGGTAACCATAAGTTTGTTTTCTACATCTGTGACACAGAAAGACAAATGTCATATGTTATTGTTTATATGTGGAATCTAAAAAAAAAAGGATACAAATGAAATTATTTATATTTTTCATTTGTAATCCCTCAAAGGTTGCTTTATAGCATCTTACTAATGACCCTACAGCATCCCAGAATCACTTCCTCCTGTCTGCCTCTCCTCATTCACTGCCCATGAGACACACACCTTAAGTACAGCATCCAAATGAATCTTTCACCTTTAATTTTTTTTTAATCTGAGGAACAATGAACCATAGGAATGTTCATGTTTCCTCTTTTCACAGAATGCTAAAAATCTCAAATCTATGTTTATTATATAAAAATTTACCCCTATATATTTTTCTTATTTGTCAAAATTAGATTACTGCTCGGAATTTGGAAAACTGCCATTTTTTTCTTAAAATAAATAGAAGCAAGAAAAGTAATCAAATAAATAAACCTTCAGAAGAAGAGGCACGAGGTGATTAAAAATATTGTAGTTGGTGAGAAGTATCAGTTTTGGTTGAGAAAGATGATGTTAGTTTCATGGAAGGGGTATAAGGGTCTCAGATATATCTTTGTACCTGAAAGGGTGTGAGGATATTGAACAGAGTATAATGAATATGGAGTATATTTCAAGTATATGAAAGTCATGAGCTTTCATGACTCCAGTTAAACAGGGACCTTACAAAAGCAGTTAGTGAGTGGTGAAAGAAAAGAATGAATAGGGTGTTTGTATGTTTTGGAGATTAATCCTTTGTCTGTTGCTTCATTTGCAAATATTACAGGAAGCTCAGCTCGGCGCTCTGTGATGACCTAGATGCGTGGGATGGTGGGGGGAGAAAGGTCCAAGAGGAAGGGGATCTATGTATACATATAGCTGACTCACTTCATTGTACAACAGAAACTAATACAACATTGTAAAGCAATTATACTCCAATAAATTTTTTTTTAATGAATAAAACCACTAAGAACTTTAAAAAAAAAAGAAAGAAAGAAAGACTAGTGTGTAAGCAGTCCATAGTGTTGTAGTTATCAAAGACTATGGATTCAAATCCAAGTTCAGGCATCTACAAGATGTATGACCTTTGTCCTATTACTAATGTGCCTTTGTTTGCTCATCTGTAAGACAGAGTAAGTGATAGGGCTGTTATAAAGATCAAGTTAATATTTAATTTTCTAAAATCCTTTTTTCCTCATATTCTGCCACATTCACCTCCCTGCCTCATTGCATTTTGAGCCTCTGTCCTGGATCATTCTTTCAACAGATCCCCTGGTCTAGTCTGTCATTTCATTCATGCCTCTTCAAACGCCAACTCCTCAGAATGTCCCAGAGGTGAATATCATCCATGTGAAGCCATATACATGCCGCTGTGTCCCCGTCCTTTGAAGTAAAAGGCTTTTGCTTTAGTCTCTCAAGCCTCCACTGAGTCTCTAAATGCTGCTCGAGAGTTAATGATTAAGAATGTGAAGATGTAGAAACAAAGAATAGCTGTTGGGCGGGGAAACTGGTAACGATTTAGACTTTAAATCGGCCTCATAGCAGAATCACCGAACTCCCAGCTCCCTGAAAGATACAGATAAAGGCCCGACACATATTCCTAAGTTGTTTTTATAGGAAGCAGACCCACCAGATGAAAACTACTGAGCACAAGTACATAGACCTTAGACCGGTTGAAACCAGAAGGATGAAGATGCTTGAAACTTCACCTTGACGCCAGTCATCCCAGAATTGTGCATGAACTGATCACACACCCTGCAGCCCCCTCCCTCCCACTGCCATTAAAACCCTTCCCTGAAAGCCACTGGGGAGTTGAAGTCTTTTGATTGTGAGTTGTCCATTCTCCTTGCTTGGTGCCCTGCAATAAATGCTGCACTTTCCTTCACCACAACCAGTATCAGTAGTTGGCTTTACTGCATACAGGTGAGTTGCCCTAAGTTTGATTCAGTAACACCTGCATTTAAAATAGAACCCCTTCCCACTCAGCACTCTTTCTCTTCTTACTCTGCTTTATATTTCTTCATAGCGCTCATCAACATCTGACATCAGAGTCTACATTTAGCTGTTTCTTTCTTTCTTCCTACTAGAATATAATGTTACACAAGAGTTGAGATTTTGACTTGGTTGTTGTTCACTGATTTAAATACCTCAACCTAGAAAATAAGTGACTTAGAGTTGTTTCTCCCTAAATATTTGTTCACTACATGTTGAGTAAATAAATAATGTTTAAAGACACTTCTGTTTATTCTCTCAAGACAGAGTTTTTAAAAGACTAATGACAAGATTTCTTTTGTGTGCAAAACTTGTATTTAAATAAGAGTCTAGTACCTACAGAAAAAAATAAATATTTTATTTATTGTTATGTTTTCAAGAAAGGATAGAAGCTGTAACATGGTTATCACTTTTAGTTTTTTCATGTAATTAAATTACCAAAACACAGCCTACTTCATACTATAATTCATACATGCTAATTCCTCAGAGCAATTTTACTTAATAGAGTAGTTTGGGAATATAAATCTATCGTCTTTCCATTAAGTAATATTTTTGAATTCCTTATACAGCCCTAATACCAGCTCTATTCTTTAGTTGATAGCTATCTTTAATGGATAGCTAATTGAAGCCTACATTTCAAATTTGAACAATGCTTCTGATTTGAAACATAAAGCAAAAGTTAATTCCTACAATTTAAAAACCAACTGCTAAGTTTTTCCAAAAAAGTATACTTTGTGTTTTAGACCTGGGGGATGGGGGCAGAAACCAGTGAGAGAGCGTCAGGAAAGTCAGCCTGAACCATTCTTCCCCATCTATCCTGTGGAACAAAAGTCTTAATCTCCTTGGGGGAGGGTCACAAACACTGGTCCTTAGGGTCCTGTGCAGCTGGGGCAAAGGAACTAAAATATAGAACATTGTCCTTCTAGGAGAGAGGCAGGATGTATCTAGAAATAGAGCCTGAGAGGGCCAGGGCACCTAGGAGACCACCCTCCCTGACACCAGGGACCCCATGCCTGCTTACGACATGGCTTACTCAGGAAAACAGAGAATTCCCCCTCCACTGCCCTCTATCAAAAAACACTAGTAAGTAAGAGTAGAGCACTGCTGGGGAAGGCACAGGAGGAGGACACAAATGTGGGAAGTGACCTTCTCTGAGGCACCACCAGAACAGAAAACCTAAAGCTGAGGATGCCACACCGTAAATGTCAAAAGAAATGTGGCAGGATATAGGGGATGGGTATAAAAGAGAAAGGGCTTCAAGAAGACTCACAGAAGGTGATATCATAAATCATAAGATACGTAGAAACGGAATATGTACCTGCCCCCCAAAACCACACAGAGAGGTGGTCTGTGTTTACAGATACAGGTAGAAAAATGAGTGGAACATTTTTTTAACCTGGGAAATATGTTTCGGGAATCAGAATAGGTTATGTATTCAGAGGGTAGTTTTTCATGATGCTGACTTCTGCCAGAACAGCTTTGGTTATTTAGTGTGTATGTGACGTATGTGAAACATGCTCCCTTGCACTTTCAAAGACCAAAGTTTGAGGGACTGTAATGAACAAAGAGGAACAGTCTACACAATGTTTACCCAAGTTACAAGCCACTGCCACTGACTGCAGCATGGTTTGAATTAAGGGCAAGATTTGGCCAAGTCCATCTCCCAGCTTGGTGACTCCACCAACTCTCTGAATGGTGTGTAGTAAACAATTCTTTGTACTCTTGTATCTTCAGCACACCATGGTTTCTCAGGCTTGGACATATAAGTAATGAAAACTAAAACTTCGTAGTGGAAAAGAAAATATATTATTCAACAGAAGACCAAAGATATTAAACATATTTTAGAAATGACTAAATGATATAGGTAATTCAGTATCTTTGAATGTTAATGGTCAAGGTACAGTTTTTCATTTAAAATGTTTTGAGCTTGTATAATCATAGTTTTCTTAATGGTCAAATAACACATTTTATTAAACACCTACAGAAACACTTTCCAATTTCTGGAATTATAGTGTTTCATTTTGTGGGGTTTTTAAACATTATTTTTATATAAAGATATATGGCTATAGTTTAGTTTTTATTTGGCACTATAACATATGTAAATTAAGTGAATTACATACATTTGAAATATAATAGTAATAACTAATTTTTCAAATGAAATAATGACCTTTAAGAAAATAGTGGTCTTTTTCTGTGACTATCAATATCAACATTTCAAAACTAAAATTAAAATATACTTGATATCCAAGATTTTTATGACTTTAATCTTTCAGCATGCCTGCTAATATAAAAATTTAAGTAACCAAACAATTAATAGGAATAGATTCCTCTGAAGTTTATAGGCTTTTTTCCTACTGATAATGAAGCACATACAACACAAGGAAAAACTTTCTTCCTGTGTCAATTTCCTCTAAACTGAAACAGGAAATTGTTGAAAGTAAAAGAGATTCAGTTGAAAGCCATTATCCACATTTTACATAAAAATGGTTATTCATATTATGATTTAATAAACTAATGAATAAATTTGATATTATACTCTGAAATTGCCCTATGCTATCTACTCCCTGGGGCAGAGTAGAGATTATAGTTTATGGCAAGGGAGACAATGCAATCCCAGATTCAAACCACCTCACTTTTCAGACTGAACAGTGGTGGGACCAGGACAGTAAACCAGAGGGGATACTGGAACCACAGGCTAAATCAGAATTGTCTCCAGCAAACTGGGACCTATGGTCACTACAGTTAAGTATCCACTATTCCATCTCAGATATTCTACTGAGACCTCTGTTTGCTCTTCCTGCATCCGCACTTTTGCAGCTCACTTGGTAGCTAGGAAGCAAAGATAATGAGTATAGCTATAGAAGCAGCAAGGAGCAAGACAGTGAGCTTGTAATAAAAGTTACTAAGAACTGACAAAGAATAGGAACAAAAGACTCTGAATAGGCTTTCTTTATAGACTTTACTGGCTTGGCATCTGAGATGAAATATCTGAGTGAGGGAATGAAGCACTGGCAATTTACCTTTGCACACTGCAGATTGTGGAGATTGATGGCATTGTGTTCTTCTTGTATAGCACACTGGATACATGGAAAGTGTACATGGCCTGCCTCAGTACAGCAAGTTTATATCTGATTTATAAGCTGCATAGGGCTCTCCATCAAAATAACAGAAAAGATTTTAGTGTTGCTTAGAATGGCATTCTGACTTTTGTCTAAGAATAAATTGTGATTTAAAGTGTATCACCTCTTTGATGGGGAAATCAAACCCCTCCCCACTGCCTACTTTACAACTTATTTCAGATAAGGCCCTCAGTCTGGTTTGTGGCAGGTATGATTTCTTCCATTTTGACAGATTTATTTTGATTCTGACAATAGAATCACCAAATAATGGTCTGTTCTAAAAGGGAAGGTACTTACTTTTGCCTTTGAAGACTTAACAGCTTATCAGGGGGTAATGTTGCAACTACTATAACATACATTGCTTGCCTGAGGAGGGAGTTACCACCTAAGACTTCCCTTAACACTTGAAGAGCCTAACCAACGTAGAAAGGTATAAGAATGGCAGTCTGCCTAATTTTAGGTTAAAAAAAGAAAATCGACATATAATCAAACAGGAATCTCTCAGTGTTTTCATGAATTTGACATGAAGAAATGCTCTACATAGTGTTTTGAATAAGTGCTTCTTATGAGCTGACAAGTCTCAAAACTCCTTTCTATATAAGTCCAAAAATAAAATAAATATATGTTGAAAGAAAAAAGAGAGAAAGAAAGAAAGAAAGGAAGGAAGGAAGGAAGGAAGGAAGGAAGGAAGGAAGAAAGAAAGGAAGGAAGGAAGGAAGGAAGGAAAGAAGAAAGAAAGAAAGAAAGAAAGAAAGAAAGAAAGAAAGAAAAAGAAAGAAAGAAAGAGAATGAAAGAAAGAAAGAAAGAAAAGAAGAAAAGAAAAAGAAACCTTAAAAATCTTAAAGGAGTTTTATTCAAGATGATATCTGAGGTCAATAAAAATAAGAAAAGTTGACCGACTTCATTTGTGGTCAGGAAATTTCAACTTAAAACGATAATGAAATACCACTACATGCTCATCAGAAGGGTGAAGATCAAACATTTTGAAAATAGCAAGTAATGGAGAATATGTGGAGTAAGTAAACGTTCCTACATTGCTAGTGGGAATATAAAATGGTACAATTGCTTTGAAATTCAGGTATATATTAGATTTGAAGGGACACATACCCTTGATCCATCAATTCTAATTCCAGGATTATGCCCAAAACAAATGCATGTTTATGTACACCAAGCATAAACAAAAATATTCCAGGTATTATTTTTCATAATAAACAAAATCAGAAACAAATCACATTTCTAGGAAAAGAATTGTTAGTAATGCAATATATCATACCACTGAATATCATACAACAACAAACATGAATGCAGTACAGCTACATGCATAAACATGGATGGATCACAATTGTAATGCTGAGTCAAAGAAGATAGTCCTCAAGGATATACCCGTGAATAAATACATTTTAAAAAATAATATTAATGCATGACAATTCATATAAAAACAGGAAAAACAAAATTCTACTTTGAGAGATAAAAGTAGGGTTAATATTTGGCAAGGGATTAGGAGATTATGTTAGGTAATGGACAAATAAGAGTCTTCTAGGTGATGGTACTATTTTATTTCTTGATCTGGGTGGTGGTCAACCCAGGTATTTCCTTTCTGGTTATTTGTTGAACTGCATATTTACAGAGGGTGGTTCTAGTATTTATCTGGTTGTATTTTACACTTCAAAAAGTAAAACAAGTTCAGTAATACACCAAAAACCTCCATGAATAACAACAACACACTTTATCAAATCAGACTAACTCTAGATATTCATAAGTACAGTAAAACAGATTTGACGGTGTTAGTGGATAACAACCTGCATCGAGACTACTGAAACAATCAGAGGTATAAATAAAATTGTTTAACATGGAAACAGTTTAACAGTCTTTCAGTAATGACCACCCTATATTATTCCATCTTCATTTGTGATGTGAATCAAAATTTCCCAGGTCTTTATTAAAATTAGCACAGCAAATTTGAAATGTGATGGGGAGTTTCATGAAGATGATTAGAAGATAATAGTACACTTAGAATATTATTTACAAAAATAAATTTTGAATGAAATATTACTAAAATTATTTTATCATTTAAATAAGAAGTTGCAAAATGGAAATTTACATATAGCTATTTACACATATTTGTTGTTTGTAGATTTTTTGATGATGGCCATTCTGACCAGTGTGAGGTGACACCTCACTGTAGTTTTGATTTGCCTTTCTCTAATGATTAGTAATGTTGAACAACCTTTCATGTGTTTACTGGCAATCTGTATATCTTCTTTAGAGAAATGTCTATTTAGGTCTTTTGCCCATTTTTGGATTGGGCTGTTTGCTTTTTTGATACTGAGCTGAATGAGCTGCTTGCATATTTTGGAGATTAATCCTTTGTCAGTTGCTTGGTTTGCAAATACTTTCTCCCATTCTGAGGGTTGTCTTTTCGTCTTGTTTATGGTTTCCTTTGTTGTGCAAAACCTATTAAGTTTCATTAGTTCCCATTTGTTCATTTTTATTTTTGTTTCCATTTCTCTAGGAGGTGGGTCAAACACGATCTTGCTGTGATTTATGTTATAGAGTGTTCTGCCTATGTTTTCCACTAAGAGTTTTATAGTGTCTGGCCTTACATTTAGGTCTTTAATCCATTTTGAGTTTAGTTTTGTGTATTGTGTTAAGGAGTGTTCTAATTTCATTCTTTAACATGCAGTATTCCCAGAACCACTAATTAAAGAGGCTCTCTTTTCTCCACTGTGTATTCTTGCTTCCTTTATTAAAGATAAGGTGACCATATGTGAGTGGGTTTATCTCTGGGCTGTATATCTTGTTCCATTGATCAATATTTTTGTTTTTGTGCCAGTACCATACTGTCTTGATTACTTTAGCTTTGTAGTATAGTCTGAACTCAGAGAGCCTGATTCCTCCAGCTCCGTTTTTCTTCCTCAAGACTGCTTTGGCTATTTAGAGTCTTTTGTGTTTCCATCCAAATTGTGAAATTTTTTGTTCTAGTTCTGTGAAAAACTCCATTGGTAGTTTGATAGGGATTGTGTTGAATCTGTAGATTGCTTTGGGTAGTAGAGTCATTTTCACAATGTTGATTCTTCCAGTCCAAGAACATGGTATATCTCTCCATCTATTTGTATCATCTTTAATTTCTTTCATCAGTGTCTTATAGTTTTCTGCATACAGGTCTTTTGCCTCCTTAGGTAAATTTATTCCTAGGTATGTTATTCTTTTTGTTGCAATGGTAAATGAGAGTGTTTCCTTAATTTCTCTTTCAGATTTTTCATCCTTAGTGTATAGGAATGCAAGAGATTTCTGTGCATTAATTTTGTATCCTGCTACTTTACCAAATTCATTGATTAGCACTACTAGTTTTTTTTGGTAGCATCTTTAGGATTCTCTATGTATAATATCATGTCATCTGCAAACAGTGACAGTTTTACTTCTTCTTTTCCAATTTGGCTTCCTTCTATTTCTTTTTCTTCTCTGATTGTTGTGGCTAAAACTTCCAAAACTATGTTGAATAATAATGGTGAGAGTGGGCAACCTTGTCTTTTTCCTGATCTTAGTGAAAATGGTTTCAGTTTTTCACGACTGAGAAAAATGTTGGCTGTGGGTTTGTCATATATGGACTTTATTATGTTGAGGTAAGTTCCCTCTATGCCTACTTTCTGGAGGGTTCTTATCATAAATCGGTGTTAAATTTTGTCAAAATATTTTTCTTCATCTATTGAGATGATCATATTGTTTTTCTCCTTCAACTTGTTAATATGGTTTATCCCATTGATTGTTTTGTGTATATTGAAGAATCCTTGTATTCCTGGGATAAACCCCACTTGATCATGGTGTATGATCCTTTTAATGTGTTGTTGGATTCTGTTTGCTAGTATTTTGTTGAGGATTTTTGCATCTATGTTCATCAGTGATATTGACCTGTAGTTTTCTTTTTTGTGACATCTTTGTCTGGTTTTGGTATTAGGGTGATGGTGGCCTTGTAGAATGAGTTTGGGAGTGTTCCTCCCTCTGCTGTATTTTGGAAGAATTTGATAAGGATAGGTGTTAGCTCTTCTCTAAATGTTTGATAGAATTCACCTGTGAAGCTATCTGGTCCTAGGCTTTTGTTTGTTGGAAGACTTTTAATCACAGTTTCAATTTCAGTGCTTGTGATTCATCTGTGTATATTTTCTATTTCTTCCTGGTTCAGTCTCAGAAGGTTGTGCTTTTCTAAGAATTTGTCCATTTCTTCCAGGTTGTCCATTTTATTGGCATATAGTTGCTTGTAGTAATCTCTCATGATCCTTTGTATTTCTGCAGTGTCAGTTGTTACTTCTCCATTTTCGTTTCTAATTCTGTTGATTTGAGTCTTCTCCCTTTTTTTCTTGATGAGTCTGGCTAATGGTTTATCAATTTTGTTTATCTTCTCAAAGAACCAGCTTTTAGTTTTATTGATCTTTGCTCTCATTTCCTTCATTTCTTTTTCATTTATTTCTGATCTGATCTTTATGATTTCTTTCCTTCTGCTAACTTTGGGGTGCTTTTGTTCTTCTTTCTCTAACTGCTTTAGGTGTAATGTTAGGTTACTTATTTGAGGTGTTTCTTGTTTCTTGATGTAGGATTATATTGCTAAAAACTTCCCACTTACAACTGCTGCATCCCATAGGTTTTGGGTCGCCGTGTTTTCATTGTCATTGTTCCTACGTATTTTTTGATTTCCTCTTTGATTTCTTCAGTGACATCTTGGTTATTTAGTAGTGTATTGTTTAGCCTCCATGTGTTTCTAGTTTTTTACAGAGTTTTTCCTGTAACTGATATATAGTATCATAGCATTGTGGTCAGAAAAGGTACTTTATATGATGCCAATTTTCTTAAATTTACCAAGTCTTGATTTGTGATCCAAGATATGGTCTATCCTGGAGAATGTTCCATGAGGACTTGAGAAGAAAGTGTATTCTGTTGTTTTTGGATGGAATGTCCTATAAATATCAATTAAGTCCATCTTGTTTAATGTATCATGTAAAGCTTGTGTTTCCATATTTATTTTCATTTTGGATGATGTGTCCATTGGTGAAAGTGTGGTGTTAAAGTCCCCTACTATGATTGTGTTACTGTCAATTTCCCCTTTCATGGCTGTTAGCATTTGCCTTATGTATTGAGGTGCTTCTATGTTGGGTGCATAAATATTTACAATTGTTATATCTTCTTCTTGGATTGATCCCTTGGTCATTATGTAGTGTCCTTCTTTATCTCTTGTAATAGTCTTTATTTTAAAGTCTATTTTGTCTGATATGAGAATTGCTACTCCAGCTTTCTTTTGATTTCCATTTGCATGGAATATCTTTTTCCATCCCCTCACTTTCATTCTGTCTGTGTCCCTAGGTCTGAAGTGGGTCTCTTCTAGACAGCATATATATGGGTCTTGTTTTTGTATCCATTCAGCCAGTCTGTGTCTTTTTGTTGGAGCATTTAATCCATTTACATGTAAGGTAGTTTTTGATATGTATGTTCCTATTACCATTTCTTATTGTTTTGGGTTTTTTATTGTAAGTCTTTTCCTTCTCTTGTGTTTCCTGCCTAGAGAAGTTCCTTTGGCATTTGTTGTAAAGCTGGTTTGGTGGTGCTGAATTCTCTTAGCTTTTGCTTGTCTGTAAAATTTTAATTTCTCCCTTGAATCTGAATGAGATCCTTGCTGGGTAATCTTGGCTGTATGTTTTTCCCTTTCATCACTTAAATATGTTGTGTCACACCCTCTGGCTTGCAAAATTTCTGCTGTGAAATCAGCTGTTAACCTTATGGGGATTCCCTTGTATATTATTTGTTGCTTTTCCCTTGCTGCTTTTAATATTTTTTCTTTGTATTTAATTTTTGATAGTTTGATTCATATGTGTCTTGGTGTGGTTCTCCTTAGATTTATCCTGTATCGGACTCTCTGTGCTTCCTGGACTTGATTGACTCTTTCCTTTCCCATATTAGGGAAGTTTTCAACTCTAATTTCTTCAAATATTTTCTGTCCCTTTCTTTTTCTTTTTTTCTGGGACCCCTATAGTTCAAATGTGCATTTAATGTTCTCCCAGAAGTCTCTGAGACTGTCCTCAATTCTTTTCATTCTTTTTTCTTTATTCTGCTCTGTGCTAGTTATTTCTACTATTTTATCTTCCAGGTCACTTATCCGTTCTTCTGCCTCAGTTATTCTGCTACTGATTCCTTCTAGAGAATATCTAATTTCATTTATTGTGTTGTTCATCATTGTTTGTTTGCTCTTTAGTTCTTCTAGGTCCTTGTTAAAACATGTCTTGTATTTTCTCCATTCTATTTCCAAGATTTTGGATCCTCTTTACTATCATAACTCTGAATTCTTTTTCAGGTAGACTGCCTATTTCCTCTTCATTTGTTTGGTATGGTGGGTTTTTACCTTGCTCTTTCATCTGCTGTGTATTTCCCTGTCTTCTCATTTTGCTTAACTTACTGCATTTGGGGGTTTCCTTTTCACAGGCTGCTGGTTAGTAGTTCCCGTTGTTTTTGGTGTCTGCCCCCAGTGGGTAAGTTTGGTTCAGTGGGTTGTGTAGGATTCCTTGTGGAGGACACTGGTGCCTGTGTTCTGATGGTTAAAGCTGGATCTTGTCTTTCTGGTGGGCAGGACCATGTCCGGTGGTGTGTTTTGGGGTGTCTGTGACCTTATGATGATTTTAGGCAGCCTCTCTGCTAATGGGTGGGGTTGTGTTCCTGTCTTGCTCTTTATTTGGTATGAGGTGTCCAGCACTGTAGCTTACTGGTCATTGAGTGGAGCTGCATCTTAGCGTTGAGGTGGAGATCTCTGGGAGATTTTTCACCATTTGATATTACGTGCGGCTGGGAGGTCTCTGGTGTTCCAGTGTCCTGAACTTGGCTCTCTCAACTCAGAGGCTCAGGCCTGATACCTGGCTGGAGCATCAAGACCCTGTCAGCCACACGGCTGGAAGAAAAGGGAGAAAAAAAAGAAAGAAAGAAAATAAATACAATAAAATAAAATAAAGTTATTAAAATAAAAAATTAATTATTAAAAATAAAAAAGTAATAAAAATATAAGAAGAAAGAAAGAAAGAAGAGAGCAACCAACCAATAAACAAATCCACCTATGATAACAAGTGCTTAAAACTATACAAAAAAAAAAAGACACAACCCTAGGACAAATGGTAAAAGCAAAGCTATACAGACAAAATAACACAAAGAAGCATACACATACACACTCACAAAAAGAAGATAAAAAGGATAAATATATATATATATATAAAAGAAGAGAACAACCAAATCAATAAACAAATTTACCAGTGATAATAAGGTCTGAATACTAAACTGAGATAAACTTAAAGCCAGGAACAAATTAGATGTAGAAAGTAAACCCCAAGTCTACAGTTCTTCCCAGAGCCCACCACCTCGATTTTGGGATCATTAGTTGTCTGTTCAGGTATTCCACAGATGCAGGCACATCAAGTTGTTTGTGGAGATTTAATCCGCTGCTTCTGAGGCTGCTGGGAGAGATTTCCCTTTCTCTTCTCTGTTCGCACAGCTCCCGGGGTTCAGCTTTGGATTTGGACCCGCCTCTGCATGTAGGTCACCTGAGGGCATCTATTCCCGCCCAGACAGGACAGGGTTAAAGGAGCAGCTGCTTCGCGGGCTCTGGCTCACTCAGGCAGGGGGAGGGAGCGGTACGGAGGAGGCGGGGCGAGCTTGCGGCGTCAGAGGCGCCGTGACGTTGCAGCAGCGTGAGGCGCGCCGTGCGTTCTCCCGGGGAAGTTGTCCCCGGATCACGGGAGCCTGGCCGTGGCGGGCTGCACAGGCTCCTGGGAGGGGCGGTGTGGAGAGTGACCTGGGCTCGCACACAGGCTTCTTGGTGGCGGCAGCAGCAGCCTTAGCGTCTCATGCCCGTCTCTGGGGTCCGCGCTGATGGCCGCGGCTTGCGCCCATCTCTGGAGCTCGTTTAAGCGGCGCTCTGAATCCCCTCTCCTCGCGCACCAGGAAACAAAGAGGTAAGAAAAAGTCTTTTGCCTCTTCGGCAGCTGCAGACCTTTTCCCGGACTCCCTCCCGGCTCGCCGTGTTGCACTAACCCCTTCAGGCTGTGTTCACGCCGCCAACCCCAGTCCTCTCCCTGCGATCCGACCGCAGCCCGAGCCTCAGCTCCCAGCCCCGCCCGCCCCGGCGGGGGAGCAGACAAGCCTCTCGGGCTGGTGAGTGCTGCTCGGCGCCGCTCCTCCGTGCGGGAATCTCTCCGCTTTGCCCTCCGCACCCCTGTGGCTGCACTCTCCTCCGTGGCTCCGAAGCTTCCCCCTCCGCCACCCGCAGTGTCCGCCCGCGAAGGGGCTCCTAGTGTGTGGACACCTTTCCTCCTTCACGGCTCCCTCCCACTGGTGCAGGTCCCGTCCCTATTCTTTTGTCTCTGTTGTTTCTTTTTTCTTTTGCCCTCCCCAGGTACGTGGGGAGTTTCTTGCCTTTTGGGAGGTCTGAGGTCTTCTGCCAGCGTTCAGTAGGTGTTCTGTAGGAGCAGTTCCACATGCAGATGTATTTCTGATGTATTTGTGGGGAGGAAGGTGATCTCCGCATCTTACTCCTCTGCCATCTTGAAGGTCCTCTATCGAAAGTTTCCATCGTTGACCTGTCCATTCAAGTAGCTCCTTTTTCTTTGTGTTTCCCTTTTAATTTATGATTTATTTGACTGAATTCAAAAATATATTTTTTGTAGTTTTGTAGATCAAAAAGAAAACTCTTAAAAAAAAAAGTAGAAAACTCTTCTTATATCTGTTACTTTGTCTATGAGTCCACATACAGTTGCAATTTAAAAGCATATATTTCTGCGTGGTATAATTAAAAATGTGTTCATCTGGAAATAGGAAGGCAGCTTATCTATATAAATCTTTTCAGGTGTTTGTTGTGGGTTCCCAATTCTCAAATGAGATTTATGGTAAAAGGTTCTTCACACTTTACAATGTAAAATGCATGTGTGTTAGTGGTTACGATGAGATTAAAAGAATTCCATTTTTTAAACAGCCAATTATGGTTATATTAAGGCATAAAGATCCAGACCACAAATGGTAAGGTCTATTATGTCTTAAAAACCTGTTATCTGAACATTATACAGTCATTATTTATTATGACAGTTGAACAAGATAGCTTCATGAACATAATCAAATCTGTTCACTACATAGTCTTAGCTCTAATATCTATATAGATAGCTGCTTCCAACAGGACTGCAGGGCTAAGACTGAAGATACTATGGAGAAAGTAGCTGCCTTGTCACATGATGTGAAGTATTCCTCTTGGAGGGGTTAGATGAAGACTATCTTAAGCAGTAAGGCATGTGCCACTTTGCAGAGCGATACAGAACCTTGCAGATACTTGTGACTGATGATCAAGGTGGAAGAGACGGCTAAAACTTGTACAAGGGAGCCTTTGCTTAATGATTTAAAAAAAAAATTATTATAAGACATTTGGTAGCATAATGTCCTGTTAACAACCATGAGATCCAGAATTATTCAGATCAAGGCTTGAAATTCACCTCTGCTTTTTATTAACTGTGTGAACTGAGCAAAACACCTCACCTCCATCTCCTTTTATTTTTCTTTAAAATGAGAAACATAATCCTTCTCTTCTGTGCTTGTTCTGAGTATTAGGGAAAAAAACACTTGAATTAAGTAAAACGAGCCTGGGAAATAATTTACATAGTTAGATTAATCTATTCATTGGTTTGTCTGTACAATGATCATAAGTTTAAAGACGTAAAACCTATAGAAATAAAATGTATTAATTTCATGGTGATTATTATGGAAATTTATTGTTATTTGCTTGGTGCTAATGAATAGTGTTAATTTTAGTTTACCCTCAGTAAAACCCGATTATTTTGTTTTGCTCAGCCAGCATTCTTCACACTAGGGTTTGATTTCCACATACACGTTTAGTCCTGCCTCTCTCCTAAGGGGACCTGTCTTTCCTTTGTGTTCAGCCTAAATCAGTAATGTTACAAATTTCAGTCACCTGTACTAGAAATTCAGAGACACCTTCAAATATTTCAATCTCTATATAGAAATCGTTTTTACAAACTTCTGAAATTTACCCAACACGGTTTTTTCTCGGACTATTTTTGCTCTATATTTACTGTTCTTATCAAGACCCTCCTGTCTTCTCTGCAATTGTTGACTGGTCGATAATGCACCACTTTTCTCTGCCCTTCCAGTTTTGTTCTGTTATTGTGAATAAGCTGCCCAGACTTCTATAAAAGCTGGTGTCCACACGCATACTTTAGATTCCTTTCCCTCCCTCCTCTGCAAGGCACAATTCTACCAGTTTTATAGTCTTTCTCCAGCAGAGTTCTACTTTTTCTCTCTAATAAATAACTCAGACTAGCTATATATATACTAGAATTTCTTCATCATATATATATATATATATATATAATATATATTTATATATAATAGATACATATATTTACTATAGCTATACTGTATCTATACACATACTTGCATAAACACATAGATAAATAGATTCATATCAAACTAAATATATATCTATACATGTGATGTATATATATAGATATATAGATATATAAATATACACATCTAGGTATACCTATATCAGATCTATCTACTACCTACTGATCTATCTTTCTATTTATCTATCTCTCTATCATCTTCTCTATTATTTTGCCGGTATCAGTCAGCACAGGCTGGATTATGATCTGACATATAGGAATGCCAGCATCTCAATGAGTGGCTTAAAACAGCAAAGACTCCTTTCTGCACACACTACCTGTCTGCCACCAGTTGGGAGGTGTCTGTGCTCACTGAATTTCTTTCGGGTGATGAAGCAGTCTTCGCCTTGAATCTTGCTGGTTGCCATGCCAGAGCAACTGAGATCTCTGAAGGATCTCAAACCAGCAATTAAATATTCTCACCCAGAAGTAATATTCATATCTTAATACACATATCATATCTTGGGTACCACTCAGGGTTAAGGAAGCTAGGAAGTTCATCCATGTACCCAGAAGGCAGAGTTAAAAATATCTGATGAATGCATTATTTCCACAGACAATCTACCTTTTTTTTTTTTTTCTTTCAGATATTTTCCATGTTGGAGTTTTTTTTTTCTTTTTTTAGTTGAAGTATAGTTGCGACAATCTACCTTTTATCAATAAATATTCAGTTCTCCCCATAGGCAATATATACTCACCCGATCCCCAAAGGAGACAACCCAAAAGCTCAGTCCAGTAAAAACATCATGGTATCCAATTTTAATTTCAGGAGCTCTGAAGGATGCTCAGTTATGTCTTTATCAGACCCAAGTGGTTCCCCTTGATCTAGAAACCTATGCAATAAAAGGATGAGCTCGCTTTTTCCTTATACATTCAAATTCCATAGGTGGAATGGGGATTATATGATTACAATAAATTCCTGTATTCCGATAAGTGAAGAGGAAATTAAGCACTTGGTCTATAGTAATTCTGAGATGTCTTTGGGCGATTAAGTGGGGATGGAGGCCTCCCCCGGGATGTAGCTCCCTTGTTCCTGGAAGGCCCTGACTCTGCCCTCCTGCAAGTTGTTCCTTTTTTATATGCTCTTTGCTCTACCTGAAGGGATTTGTGAAATGTGTATTTTGTGGGTTCTGAAGAAATTTTTAGCCCACAGTATGGACCTAGACACCTGGGGATACAAATTTTGTTTTAGGTCTTCAATAGTTTTCTATTTTCTTTCAGGTAGTTAGAAAATATAGTCCTCTCAAAAATGTAATGAGCTTTTTGTCTATTTAATTCAGATGGCCTCCAGGTGCTAAGAGCCCAACGAAACTGGTAACATAGTAAACAGAAGGGCCAGATTCAAACCTATGCTGTGGGGTCCAGTGTCTGTGTTCCTGGTTACAACGCTGCAGTGACTTTGTTTCTGGACATTTAACTTTCCCACCTATAATCACTTTAAAGGGCAATGATTGCAACATCACCATATATGTAAACCTTAAAATATTTAGAACATACTGAAGGCCTATTCTTTGTATATCACAAAGACCTAGTTTATTTTATTAAGTTTATATATCGAGGTTTTGAGATCATAGAGTATTCCAAGCTCACTCCATTTTATCATTTTTTCACTATAACATCTTACCTAACAGTAATGTATCTTACAAGTGCTATTATCACCTTCAATCATATCAAATTCCCTAATACAGATTTTTTACACAATTTTAAAAATTTCTAACCAGTAACATTACCTTGGTTTTATGTTTTAGCAGCACCTCATATTGTCACGTTACTTACAGCAATGATAGTCAGTATACAAGTTTTCTTGTTGTTGTTCCCATATCCAATTCTTATGACTAATCTTACTTTACTCCGCTCTTATATATTTACAAATACAATATTATTTTGCAGAATATATATGTTGTTACATTGCTTATATTGTTCTGTAGCAATTGATATTTGTTTTCCACCTCTTAAAAAATGCATTGTATCTTGATTCTGTCACTCACCAAATTGATAGACATCTCTCAGAGGTAAGAATCTTCTGCAGATTTGACAGGAACCTGTCATGTTATCAATGAGGTAACTGCTGAAAATGTTAAATAGGTTAGAAATCACATAGTACAGACCTCTAAATGAAGAACTTTACATTTTGGGGGTCTGATTATTTAAGCAGCAACAGAATAAGAAGCTATGATCATATGAATACTCCATGTGCAGCTTATCTTCAAAGATAGCACTGGCTCAGAGGTGTATTATCTGGGACTGTGGTGGAGGCAAAGGGCACAAAACAGAGATTAGAAAACTAGTGTCTCCTCAGCATTCTGATACTTACAAGCTAGGAGACGGACAGTCACCCAAGCACTACAAATTTTAGTTTTGTGTATTAATAATAAAATGACTGTCTTACATACATTACAGTCACATTGTAAGCATTCTTGTGCAAGGAGGTTAGACATTCTATCATGGTCATCATATTATCATGAGCTGCAGTATCACTAATAGCATTTATTGAGTGCTTACTATATGAAAAAGGTGCTTATTTGTTTGTTTGTTTTTTAATTTGATCTTTCCAGTAAGCCTATGGGGTAGGTACTGTTAAATACACACTATCTTTTTAAAAAGAGAAAACAAAGGCCCAATGGAAATACACAGGTTGTTAGTTATTGACAAAGTTTAGTTTGGGAATGAGATCTAACTTGACATTATGCAATTCTGTAAAATACAATGGATTTAAAAACCCTTTGTAAAGTGTAAAATTGGTTAAATATAAAGCATTATGCTTCCGAATAGAGTGTAATTAAATAAACCTCAATAATTTGACACCAATTTTTATTAGATTACTCTACCTTTTCCTTTGTTTGTAAGAGATTATGCTTAATTCTATTAACCAATGTGAAAATCTTACTTAAATGAAGTTCTCTGAGAAAATTAAAACTGCACTAATAAAATAAAGCTCTGGAAAAACTTATAAAGAAGCAATAGAGCAATTTTCATTAAGTAACAACAGAGTGAGAAACTGATAAAGATTTAAAAGATGCAGTAAATAGTAATAGGACTAGAAATGGCTGATGAATATGGAAAAAATGATCAACTTCATTGTTACAACCAAACATTGAAAATTAAATTACATAAGCTACAACGTATGCAAACACTTAATAAGGCTGATAAATAGTATTTTCCAGGGCAAATTAGGCAGAAATTCACCTTAACCTCAGATAAAGTTGGAATAAACACAAACTCTCTTTAAAAAATAATATATATGTTAAAAAATGTGTATATATACAATGTTCACATATCTTCTTCAGTTATTCCTACTTCCAGAAAGTTAGTGAAATAATATAATATAAATTATGCTCAAAGCTATATGCTTACAAATATTCATTAGATTGTTTCATATAATTCCATAAAATTTAAAACAATTAAATATTTAAAAACATGAAAATCACATTAAGAAATTATATTATAGTTTTCAAAAAGAATGTTATACTTCCACCTAATAATACCTTTTCTAAGAATATATAATAACCTTGGAATATGTTCAAATTGTTAAGAATAAATGTAGAAAGCCAAGTATATAATAATGCCCATTCTTTTTTGTAATCTTTTTTATTCTGCAATAGTTTTAGATTTACAGAAAAGTTTAGGAGACCAGGAAAAGAATTTCCACATATCATACACCAAGTTTTCCCTGTATGAACCTTCCCCAAATACCCTATTTTTAAAAATTCCCTATATGAACTATATATGAATTTCCCCTATAATACGCTATTATGCATACTATGCATATTCCACTGTAATGGAAAGAAGATGGTGGGGGCAAGATTTCTGACTGTTGTAGTGGTAGTTCAAAGAAAGCAAGAGGATTAGGCTAGATCCCCCTAGATCTGTGTGGTAATTGATAAGAGTTAAAGAAATCACTGTGGATTCAAGTTTAGCTGAATAAGGGTATGGATAGTTTCATATAGAAATGTTTACTATGTGTATATACAAAGGTTAGTATATACACATACATCATTACTCAGTCAGCTGAGAGGGCCTAGAAGCAATAACACCTCAGTAGCAAGGAACACATCTAACACCCAGATCTTGGCTTCTAATACCATTCTCCAATAAAAGGTCCAATTTTCCTTGGAAAAATGGCTGATTATAGGACTGGGGCAAGAAATATACAACATGAGCTTGGAGCAACTTGTATTGTCAGGAAGTGAGGAAGTACTAAACAAATTAAATAATAAGGGTATCTCAAAAGGACACGAGAGTTGACTGAAAGAGCACCCAATGCCAACTACAGGACAATTTGAGCAAAATAATAATAGTAATAATAGTAGCAATAGTAAGAATAATAATGATGATGATAATGAATTGCATCATAAACCAAAGTATAACATATGTGAGTTCATACTGGCTCGTCTTTTCATTCTCTTAACAGAATCTTCTATATATAGAGAGCAGACAATTTTAATTTTAAAGAAGTTCAATTTATAAATCACTCCTTTCATGGACTGTGCTGCTAGTGTTGTATCTGAAAACTCATCACCAAAACAAAGGTCACATAGATTTTCTCCTCTGTTTTATTCTATAAAATTCAGAGTTGTGCATTTTGCATTTGAAACTATAATTTCAATCAATTTTTCTGTAAATTGTAAGGCTTTGTTGATGTCAAGTGCTTTGCTTATGTACATCCAATTTTCCAAGCACCATTTGTTGAAAAGCTATTCTTTCTCTATTGAATTGTCTTTGCACATTTTTCAAAACTCAGATAACTATAGCCCTTTGGTCCATTTCTGGGCTTTCTATTCTGTTCCTTAGATCTATGTCTCTGTTCTTCTGTTCGTTCCATGTTGTCTCTATCATTGTAATTTTATGTTTAGTCTTGAAATTGGGTAGGATGAGTCCTCCAACTTAGTTTTTCTTCTTTAGTATTAGGTTGACTATTCTAGATCTTTTCCTTACCATATAAAAATTTTAATCATTTTGTTAAGATCTGCACAATATCTTGCTGATATAGCGATTGGAATTGCATTTAATCTATAAATCAAGCTGGGAACAATTGGCATCTTTACAGTATTAAGTATTCCAATGTCTCTTCTTTTATTTGATTTTTCTTAGCAGATTTTTATAGCTTTCCACATATCAATCCTACATAGGTTTTGTCAGGTTTATACATAAATATTAATATTTCACTTCTTCATGCAAATGGTATTGTTTTTGCAATTTCAAATTCCAGTTGTTCATTGGTGATATATAGGAAGACAATCAACTTTTGCATACTGATCATGTATCTTACAACCTTGTTATGCTCACTTACTAGTTACAGAGCTTTTCTTATAGATTCTTTGGGGTTTTCTACATAGACAATATGGCACCTGCTATATATATATATATACCTTTCTTTCTTTATAAGCTGTATGTATATATTTTTTGTCTTATTGCACTAGGTAGAACTTTCAGTACTATGTTGACAGATAAGAGTGACAAGAAAGGACATCCTGTCTTCTTCCCAGTCTAAGTGGGAAAGTGTTCAGTCTTTCCATCATTATGTATGTAGTTAGCTGGAGGTTTTATTTAAATATTCTTTACTAAGTCAAAGAAATTCTCTATCCTAGGTTTCCAAGATCCTTTTAATGAATTGGTGTTGGATTTTGTCAAATACTTTTTTGTGTGTCAATTGATATGATCATATGATTTTCTTTATTAGCCCATTGTTAAGGTGAGCTACATTATTAATTTTAAATGTTGACTTCCCCCTAATAAGGAGGTCTGGGTAGAGACCTCAGCCAAAGACCCTAGACAAAGAGACTCCAATTGAAGACACCTGCATTCCTGAAATGAATTCTATTTCTTCATGGTGCATAATTTTGTTTGTGTTTATTGTTTAATTCAAGTTGCTATTATTTTATTGAGGCTTTTCATGTCTAAGTTCATGAGTGGCATTGGTCTGTGATTTTCCTATCATAAATGAATTAAGAAGTGTTTCCTCTGCATCTATTTCTGGAGATTGTGGAGAAGTTGTGTTATTTATTTCATAAATGTGCAGTAGATTCACCAGTGACATCATCTGGACCTAGTGTTTTCTTTTGTGAAGGTTATTAATTATTGATTCCATTTATTTAACAGATATAGAGCTGTCAAGACCTCAGTTAAGCTGGAGAAGGAGAGCAGGACAGCCAGGTGTCAGAGTCTTCAATTAAAGCAACAACCTGTCTTATATACAATGGAATATTCCTCAGCCATAAAAAAAGAATGAAATAATGCCGTTTGCAGCAACATGGATGGACCTAGAGATTATCATATTAAGTAAGTCAGACAGAGAAAGACAAATATCATATCACTTATATGTGGAATCAAATGAACTTATTTACAGAACAGAGGTAGACTCACAGACAGAAAACAAACTTATGGTTACCAAAGGGGAAAGGGGGTCGGGAGGGATAAATTAGGAGTATGGGATCAACAGATACACACTACTATATGTAAAATAGATCAACAACAAGGCCCTATTGTATAGCACAGGAAACTATATTCAGTATCTTGTAATAACCTATAATGGAAAAGAATCTGAAAAAGAATATACATATATATATATAACTCTTTGCTGTATGCCTAAAAGTAACACAACATTGTAAATTAACTATATTTCAATTTTAAAATTTTTTTAAAAATAGCAACAACATGCCAAAATGAAAGTAGGTAAGAGTGAAGCTTTTAATCCCTGACCACTTGTGATATTGTAAGCATGAGGCTAAACCCAGAAGAAATGTCTACTCCTACAAGTTCCATTTTCCGCCATGAGTCAGTGCACTGGTTCATCAGAACGGGGGTGCGGGGGGGTCAGCTCATTGTCATGGGAGACAAAACCAAAGGCTCCTATGGTTTTATGGACCCTGAGGCTGGAGGGAGAAAGCAGGGGAGATTAGGAATAGACAATTTCAGAGTACTGAGTTAGAGTGAGGACAAGTGTCTCCAAGTCCACCTCCCACTAGTAAGGTGGTCTAAGCAGAGGCACCTGGGGAAGGCCTCAGCCAAAGTCCCAGGTAAAAAGACCCCCAGCTGCAGACACCTGGGCTGAGAACGCAGTTAAATATAAGAGCGTGGCCGGCCAGCGGGGCCTGAACCCTTGAGTTTCTCTCCAGAAACTGCAATTCATTGTCTCTGCATCAACTAGAAAGGCCAGCTTTCCTTTCCCCTGAGACCTGCCAGGTAGAGCCTTTGTAATTGTCTATGGTCAGGCTTGAAAAATTACACTAGATTATTTGGCCAGGAGCCAGACTTCTCCAGAGCTATTCAGGTTATCTATTTCTCCTTGTATGAGTTTTGGTAGATTGTGTCTTTCAAGAAATTATTTGGTCCATCTCATCTAAGTTATCAAATTTGCAGGCATAGAGTTGTTCAAAGTATTCCTTTATAACCCTTTAACTGTTCATGAGATCACTATTAATGACCTCTCTGTCATTTCTAATATTGCTAATGTGTATCTTTCTCATTTTCCTCATTAGCCTGACTAAAGTCTTATTAATTCTATTGATTTTTTTCCATAAATTCATATTAGATAATGTTGATTGCTGCTGTTCAGGTCATGTGCACCTTTAATGATTTTTCTGCCTCCTTGATCTAACAATACTGATAAGAAATGTAGAAGTTTCCAACTTTAACAGTGGATATGTCTCTCTCTCTTATCAATTTGGCCTCCTGTTTTGAAGCTGTGCTGCCAGGTTCATAAACGTTTAGGATTGTGATATATTTTTGGAGAACTGACATCTTAATCATTGTGTAATGACCCATTTATCACTGGTCATCCTCTATCTTCTGAAGTCTGATATGTCTGAAATTAATACAGACACTCCAGCTTTATTTTATTGTTCTCATGGTAAATATTTTTCCATCACTTTTCTTCTACCCTATCAAGTCTACATATTTAAAGTGGGTTTCTTGTAGACAATATATAATTGGATCTTGTGTTTTATTTTATAGACTCTAACAACCTCTGTCTTTTATTTGGTGTAATTAAACCATTCATTTTAAAGCAATTGTTGATGTAGTTAGACTAATATCTGCCATATTTGTGTTTTCTATGGGTTATATTTGTCCTTTTTATATGATAGCATTTTATGTCCTCTCTTAGCATATCAACTGTACTTTGAAAAATTTTTGCTGCTGTCCCAGAGTTTATAGTGAAGATTTTAAACTAATCTAAATCCACATTCAAATAGCACTGTATCACATATAGTGCAGGTGCTTTTCACCAGAGTATTTCTAGTTCCTTCCTCCCATCTCAGGTGACATTACTGACATTTGCTTTACTTATCTGTGCCCTATAACCACCTATACAGTAGTACTATTATTGCCTTAAACAAAGAGTTGTCTTCAGGATCAAATAAGAAAAGGAAATATTTTCATCTCCAGTTTTGGCTTCTCCAATGCTCTTCTTATTATTTACCCAAGTTTTTGACCTTTGTCATTTTTCTTCTGCCTGAAGAATTTCTATTAAGATTTCTTGTGGGGCAGGTCTGCTGAAGATGAATACCTTCATTAAATTTGGTTGAAAAAGAAATGATTTTACCTCACTTTGTAGGATAATTTTACTGAGTAGAAAATTCTAGTTGGGTGTTTTTTTTCTTTCAACACATTAAATGTTTCAGACTGTTCTCATAGTTTCTAAGGAGGGGTCTATAGTAACTCTTATCCTCATTCCTCTATATTTAAGGTGCTTTATTTTTTGACCTGGATTTTACAATCTTTGCATTTGTTTTCCTACTGTTTGAATATATCTAGTTGTGTTACTCTTTGGTGGTTGTTGTTTTGTTTGTTTTGTTTTAGTGTTTATTCTGCTTGATGTTCTCCGTCCTTCTTGAATCTGTGGCTTGTTGTTCAATTACTTCAAATATCTCTTCTCTCTTTTTTCTCCTTCTGACATTCCTATCCCACACATATTATACCTTTTGATATCGTCCCACAGTTCTTGGATGTTCTCTTTTATTCATGTATTTATCTCTTTGAATTCCAGTTTGGGATGTTTCTATTGACCTACTTTCCAGCTCACTGATTCTTTCTCTAGCCACGTGAAAGCTGTTGCTTAGGGCATCGAAGGCATTCTTCATTTGACTGTGTTTTTAATTTCTAGCACTTCCCTTTGATCCTTAGAGTTTTCTATCTTTATGCTTACATTATGCATTTGTTCTTGCATGTTCTGTTTTCCATTTGAGTATTTAGTGTATTGATCTTAGTCATTTTAATTTCCTGATCTGATTCCAAAATCTGCCATATCTGAGTCTGGTTCTCATGTTCTCTTCATATTCTTGTGTTCTAGCTTGTCTTCTAATTTTTTGTTGAAAACTGGGCATATGTATCTAGTGATTGTGGGTCTTTCCTTAGCCAAACTTTAGTCAGGCTTCTCTGAATTCTCTTATCAACTAGGTCTATATTTTGGACTTCCATTGCCCAGGTTTAACAAGAATCCTGTCAAGTTTAGCCAGAATACCCCACCCCCAATATCTGACCAAATTCTTCATCATCCTTACCATCACTCTGCTGGTATCTGATTACCCTGGACTGCCTTCAACAAGGACCCTGTTAGGTTTAGCCATATTCTTGATATTTCCTCTTAGTAATTTTCCATCCACCAACCAGCTGCTTGGCCATAAATTTCTACTTTTCCTTGTTGTATTCAAAGTTGAGTTTTCTTGTATTCTGAAGTCTCATTCCCTCTATCATGTTGGTCCTAAATATAATCTGTTTTTATCATTTTAACTATTATCCAGCTCTGGTTTTCTTTGACACTGGTAACAGGAACTGAGTTAAATAGGCCTTTTAGTGCAAGATTTTATGAAAACCTGGCCAGGTGTTAGGCTGTGTTGCTTTTTGCTGTGGTTTCCTCTAGTGCCCTTATTTTGTCATGTATCTTAGCTTTGTCTTCTAGAAGCACTCCTCCTCAGAAGGAGTCTCTGTTGTACAGCTTTTCCAGCTGTAATGCAGTGTTATACTGATACCCTGTTAGTGTGGTGACAGGGATGTGAGAGGAGATTATTCTATAATCTCTGAATTAAATCACAGTGCTTATGTGGCCCTGTGAATCAAGGCTATGACTTTCATAAGTATTTCTTCAGTGTTATAATGTTGCTTTGTTTTTTCCACTGACCTCTACTCTTTTCCCTGGGCACAGTGATCAAGGTCCATTTCCTTGAAGCCCTGATCCCTGTTGACTACTTTTTCCCTTTTAGTTGTAACAGGAAGGCTAAAAGGGCTTGCCTGGAAGGAATTCCCTTTCCCCAGCTGTTGTAAAACTTCGGCAAAATCCTTTCACTTGAATTCAGGCCTTTTCTATAGAGAAAACTTTTGGTAGATTTCACAATGATTACCTTCCCTTTCTACCTGCCAGAGCCAACATCTCTTTACCATGAGAACCTGGTGAGGTTCCTAGAGATAAATAAAAGTGTGGGGTCCCTTGAAGACAAAAAGTCCCCCCTGAAGTTTCTCACCCTCATATTAATCTATATACAACCTCCAACAACCATCAAAATTACCAGTTTAGTGTTCCCACCTCTTTAGGGCTCCAGTAGCTTCAATTCCAGGTGAGGAGATCAAGGTATTTCTCCCAGGATGTACCAGTTTCTTCTTATTTTCATCTGGAGGTCTTCCCTGCAAATTGATTTCCCTGAGTCCAAGAAAAGCCACTGATTTTTGGTTTCTCCAACTTTTTCTTATTGTAGAGATGTGTATGACAATCACCAAGCACCTTAAACAAAGCTTAACTTAGTTTCTTCTTACAGGTTACCTCTTGATGATTCCATTTTGTTCACCCTCCCTATTTATTAACTTATTATTGTTTTTCCCTTTCCTGAAGTATTTTGATATTATCTAGATCTCTCTAGATTTTTAAATTACCTATTGACTTATTTAGTTCAAAATTAACTTAATATTCATGAAACTAAGATCATAGAATAGTACAACACTATAATGTCAACCCCGAATTCTGCATTCCCAGTGGGAAAGAGTCATATTGTATGTAAGTAAACACTTATCCATACAGCATGATTTCATTGACTTCTGGGAAGATACTCTAATTCCAAACTAACTTTTCTCCAACCGATATGTGAAATCCCTCTAACAGAGATCAATCTTCTATATGCCTCAGTGAGAAATAAGACTTCAAATGTCTCCTTGGGGAAGTAATATCTTGAGTTCAATTCTTCTTGGACAAAATTAAATAACAAGTCCTTTGAAGACAGTAAGAGCTTGAAAGGGAAAAGTAATGGATCAGATAAGCTGGAAAAAAGTGAACAAAACATAAACCTGGTGTGAAGAAACTTTGAATGTGTCCGAGTTCTCATTTAAAACACCAAATCTATAGCTTTATGAAGGAAAATGTCTTACAGTTGACGCACAGAAAGCCAGGTAGAACTCACCCATAGGATGATTGTCAATAACTGCCTGCTAGAAAATCACCAGCAGTACTGAATAGAAATTCAGTAACCATTTCATCCCCATAGACAGAAAGAAACCCAGAGGGTAAGGCAATCACCCAATATCACAGAGGTAATTAGTAGCAAATATGGAATTAAAAAATATTCTCTTTTGCCAACATTTGGTTTTGCAATACACAGTAAAAAGTTATTCACTTTGCTGAGAATTTTTAAATCTAATAACAATAATAAATCATAATAAAATCACAAAAGCAGAATGATATAAAATATACTTCTCATTTTAATGTTTGGGCTTTGAAAACTTAAAAAGCTAGATTTGATTTCTGGCCTTGAATTACTTATCTCGCATAAAAACCTATTTCAAGATGATGGGCTGAGCATATAACTCAGGTTCCCCCTGCCTACCTAAATGTGTAGTATTGATAGAAAAAAACATATTTTTGAATACCTAAGGCTTTTGTGGAATGCTGGAAATGAAATTCTTAGTGGACAAGAAATTTTGAGGGATATTGGAAATAAATTACATATTATTGAATAGTAAAATCAAAGTGATAAGGGCTTGAGAGAAAAGTATGCATAATTAATATAGAGTATCAGGGACCAAATTTATCTTCCCACTTGAAACAATAACAAAATAGACAATATACGTAAAACAAATGTCAAGATAATGGACATTAGAAAATAAAGGATAATATTCACTGAGAGAATAAAACAGAAGATAAATCATAGAATTGCTCATGGAGCAGGAAGGAGAAATCCAGACTCTTGTAACTGCTCTAAATTAAGAAGATTGAAGCTGAAAGTCCAAATGGCTGCAGGAACTAAAGTTCACAGTGCAGAGATATGTGAGGGATTCTTCTCAAATGGATTTATAGGTTCAGGCAATCCCAGTGAAAAATCTTAGTAGATCAATTGGATAGTATAGAGAGTACAGAAATAGATTCACACAACTATTGTCAACTGATCTTTGACAATAGAAAAAGAAATTTCAATGGAAAATTTTTTATCAATAAATAGTTCAGGGAAAGTTAGATTTCCATTTACTGAAGAATGAACTTTGATTCATACCTCATACCTCATAGAAAATTTAAATCAAAATGGATCCTAGACCTAAATGTAAAACCAAAACTTTAAAACTTCTAGAAGAAAACATAGCAGAAAATTTTTGTGAGCATGATTTAAGGAAAGGATGTTTTAATATAGCGCCAAATACATGATTAATAAAAGAAAAAAAATGGTAATTTGGAATTTATCTAAACTAAAACCTGCTACTTTTTGAAAAGACATTGTTAAAATGATAAAGCTATGCCACAGATTAGAAGAAAACTTTGCAAATTTGACCTTGATAAAGGTTTTTTATCTAGAATATACAAAGGACTTTTAATATTCAGTAATGAGAAAACAAACAATCCAATTAAAAATGGGCAAAATATATCAACTGAAAGTCTAAAGTTTAAAGGGCTCACCATACCAACTAAGATGTGAGGTAATTCAACCTCCGATATACTGCATATGAGAATGTAACATTGTACAATGCCTTTGGAAAGCATTTATGTGCCCATCTACACTAAAATATAGTGACATAAAGAAGAACAGCCGTCATCTTGGGATGGAGATCATGAAGCGGTAGGTGGAAATAAATACAAATGTGAGCGAACTTTTGGGGGTGACGGATGCGTTCATTATCTCGGCTGTAGTGATGGTTTAATATGTACTAAACATCGAAGTGCACATTTTAACTATGTGCAGTTCAATTTATATCAATTAAACCTTAAAAAAACCACTTTTAAATAACTGTATATGGAACTATAAAATTTGTAGTTCAGTCAGTTTGATGCGACTCCTGGAAAACTGAACCAATAACAGCTTAAATAGATGAGGGTTTTGTTTTTTTTTTTCCAAGATAAGAATTTCAGGTAGGGTTCCAGGGTGTCATTAATGTGGGAGATTTCTTAACTTTTTTGTTCAACTGTTAACTGCTGTTGTGTCTTTTCCTCATAGGCTCAGGAATGTACCTCTACCTCCAGGAATCAAGAGCATTTCACAGGAGTTCAAAAAAGAAAAGTACAGATTTTCCAGAGTCCACAATGGGATTACATCCTGAGAAACCCACTGTAAGTTGAAAATATCATAAGTTAAAAATACAAACGTATGGACGCCAAGGGGGGAAAACCGCGGTGGGGTGGGGATGGTGGTGTGCTGAATTGGGCGATTGGGATTGACATGTATACACTGATGTGTATAAAATTGATGACTGATTAAAAAAAATGTTAAAAAAAAATACACTTAATACATCCAGTATAAAATTGATGACTGATTTTAAAAAAATGTTAAAAAAAATACACTTATTACATCCAGCTTCCTGAATATCATAGCTTATGCTAGCTGAACTTACATGAGCTCAGAACACTTACCTTATCCTACATCTGGGCAAAATCATCTAACACGGAATGTATTTTATAATAAAGTGTGGAATATCATATGTAACTGATTGAATACAGTACTGAAAGTGAAAATCAGAATGGTTGTCTAGGTACAGAATGGTTGTAAGTGTATCCATTGCTTACCCTGTGATGGTGTGGCCGCCTGGGAGCTGGGGCTCACTGTCACCTCCCAGCATCAGGAGAGGGTTTCCTACCACTTATTGCTAGCCAGGGAAAAGATCAGAATTCAAAATCGGAAGTACGGTTGCCACTGAACGTGTATCTCTTTCACATCAGCCTAAAGTCAAAACAGTTAAGTCAAACCATTTTAAAGTTGGGGACCATCTGCAAATGAAAAAGGGGATAAGCCTGTGCCAGCTGACATTTTAAGCAGGCTTTCCCGTTTCTGTACAGATCTTTGGCCAAAAGTTTGTCCGACAGCAATCTCTCTCAAAAGAGAGTCTGTGAAATATAGTTTTCATTTTCTCTGTTTAGCTTTACAAATAGCCTCTCCAAACTAAATTGAAGTTTTTATAGTTTCGATTAGTAATGAAGAAAGCGAGAATGGATATTAGATTGCCCACTAGCAGTGTGCGCCAGAGGCACCAGTAGTTCTTTTCATAAGAAGGTGTGGATACAAGAGAGAGAAAAGTTCTCGAGGTCAGGAATATTAAAGTATATACGGTATGATTCCTGGAGAGTCCAACCCTGCATATTCTCTCCCCATCTACCTCTATCCCGACAGCAGTGTTACACGTGTGCACCACACATAGTGGGTAGCTGTGTGATTTGTCGGGGAGAACGGACAGTGTCTCCTGTAGCCTGCCGTACATGGGGGGTAAATGTACCATCCCCATCTGTTAACAGATAGCGAAGCACCCCCCCCAGTATCTGCAACCCCCCAATCTTATTTTCCATTAAAAAATCCAGAATACACATCAACTAGAATGCACTACCTTTCCACCCAGTACCCCCAAATTGATGTCAGAGGTCTGAGGGGAAAAATCAAGTGAGACAATGGGTAAGAAGCACCAAATGACTGAAAACAGCCACTACCATGGATAGAACAAGAAATTCAAGAAATGGCAGAAATCGGGCATATTGAAGTTGAATTGATTTTCATTAGTTCTTTTTTCCATTATAGGTTATTACAAGAAATTGAGTAGAGTTCCCTGTGCTATATAGTAGGTCCTTGTTGCTTATCTATTTTATATATAGTAGTGTTTATGTCTTAATCCCAAACTCCTAATTTATCCCTCCCCTCCCCTTTCATAACCGTAAGTTTGTTTTCTATGTCTGTGAGTCTATTTCTGTTTTGTAAATAAGTTCACTTGTATCATTTTTTAGATTCCACATGTAAGTAATATCATATGATACTTGTCTTTCTCTATCTGATCCTCTTCACTTAGTATGATAATCTCTGGGTCATTAGCTTTCTTTTTTTATTTGTTGGTAAAGTGGAATATTTCCTCACATTGTAAAGAGGGTTAAATATTTATCCTAAAGTCCTAAGGAACATGTTAAAATATATAAGGTATTCAATATTAAAAAGTATTTTATGATGCATTAAGAACTTCATAATCAAAAAAGAGAAAGTATTATAAATAGCTAGATCAACAATAAGATTATAGCCAGAATGAAATTATAAAATTTATGCAATCTCCTTCAATTTATGCCAATGTACTTCTAAAAGCATCATAAATGAAACGAGAAATGTTCTCAGAAATAATAAATTAATCAAAATTGGACCAGGAAGAAATAGAAAACCTGAGGGAAGTCATGATTGTAGCAACAGTTGGAAAGATAATCAAGGATCTTACACATGCGATCCAGATCATTTTATAGATGAAACTTGCCAAGTGTCATCAATGGACAGTTCAATGTTACATAAAATGTTCCCCAATGTCAAAGAAGAAAAGATTTTTGGTCCAAGCAGACAAGGTAAATAGTCAATAAACTGATCCACTTTTGAGGTATAAATATGATCAGAATATGATAATTTAAGAAATAATGGTCACATACATATTTCTCACTTTCAAAAATGTCTTGAAGAGATTTTAGGTAAAGCTGTAAATAAAAATATTCATTCCTACTTAAATCAACATGCATTTATTGCAGTTTGTTTACATCTAAAAGTGCAAATGGACTTGGAGACAAGATTCAGGCTAGTTCTACAGGATAATATGAGCTACAAACATTTTCTCTTGAGCTGACAAAGTAGATGTGAAAGAAAATATATATTTGCTTCCAGAATGAGTTAGCTTTGAAATTATTTGTTTTATTTACATGTTGTTAAAGATGTGTAATTTCTCTAACTGGTGTCAATTTGTATCAGGAGCCAATGATAACTGTGAAGTTGGCTGGTATGATTTATAACTAGCAGAGCCTTGCAACAAGCTTTGAGTAAGCCTAAGTGAACCATATCAGATTTGTTTAGTAAAGCTGTGCTAATAGATTTTTGAAATCTGTGGTATGTCTCTGTGAAAACCAGTGGGGAGGATATAGTACCTGTCATCTATGGTTATAATTTGAGAATAAATGCAATACTGAATCAAAATTGAATTATGAATGCAGAGGTTTTGTATTTGGTGGTACATAAAGATATTTTTAAAGGCTCAGTACAGTTTGCTAGAAATGATGTATTAATGTGGGAAAAATGAAATAATACTAAGCAGCCGTGTTTAATGGGCAGTCATGTAAGGAAACAACTGGAGATATCAACCACAAATGTTGTCAAGTCTCCAAAATGAGAAGAAACCAGAAAAATAATGATTAGCATATAACACATAGAATACTGTAATGGATATCATCATATTTAAACTCCTGATGCCAATGTAAGCTTGCGTTCACTAGAAGCAGAATTGATGGCTGGTAAAATTGGTTCATTTTCCAAGTTTATAAATATTTCAGAATCATTTTCCAGATTGCTTTTACCAGTTAATCCTGCCACCAGGCTAGCAATGCAAGAGGGTCCACTTTTCTGCATCCTGTCCAATGCTTGATACTGTTAGACTTTGTGTGTGTGAACCATCATTATGGTGTGAAAATTAAATCAGTGTTGCTTTTAGTTTCATGTCTTAGAATATCAAGTTAGATGGGCAGTTTTTTGCATATGTCAACCTACACAATTTTTTTAGTCATAAAACCTGACTATTTTTCTATCGGTTTGTGGGTACTTTTACCGTTTGAAAAGATTTTTCCTATATTCTGAATACCAATTCTTTGTTGAATTTAATGTAAATATATCATTTCACACAGGTACTTCTATTTTAATTTAGTTTTTCATTTTGTTGGTCATGCATATTTTTCTTTTAAGGAAGATGAGTTTTCGCATTTTATTTTCTCTCTTTTTTTTTTTTTTTTTTGACAGACAAGTACCTTTTAACATGAAAAGAATTCCTGCAACTAATTCTAAAAGGATGAATGCATCATAGGGATAAATGGGCAAGGACACAAAGACAATTTGCAAACTACAGAAATGGTCTTCTGAGAGCTTTTCTTTCTTTTTTTAAAATTTTTTCTTGTCATATAAAAAATGCGTAATGTTATACACAAAACACATTCTTTAATAGCTGTGGGCATTTTGCTGAGTGACAATACTGCTCGAGATGCCCCTAACCCACCCATTTCCCCAAATGCCTTCCTCATTAGAGAACTTTCCCCTGCTTCTCAGAGATGAAACAAGAGGCCAGCTCTCCTTTTCCCCCATTGTTTAACTACCATATTTTATTACTGTTGTTGTAGTAAGAACACTTAGCATGACATCTACCCTCTTGACAAAGTTTTAGGTGCACAATACAGTATTGTTAACTACAGGTACAACGGTGTACACCAGAGCTCTAAAATTCACTCACCTTCATAACAGAAACTTCATACCTGTTGAACAGTAACTCCCCAGGTCTCAGGTGAGCACCATTCCACTCTGTGTGTCTATGTGTTTGACTGCTTTGGATACCTCCTGAAAGTGGAGTTGTATTGCATTTGTCTGTGTCTGGCTTATCCATGTTGTCGCATATGGCAGGATTTCTTTTTTTTTTTTTTTTTTTGCATTCCTCTAGAAGTCTTTATTTTAGGGCAAAATGGTGCAAAAGGGGAATTATGTTGAATTTCCAAAATCTGGGATAGATTTTTTCTTAATAGATCTTTATTGGAGTATAACTGCTTCACAATACTGTGTTAGTTTCTGTTGTACAACAAAGTGAATCAGCTATACATATACATATGTTTCCATATCCCCTCCCTCTTGAGCCTCCCTCCCTCCCTCCCTATCCCACCCCTCTAGGTGGTCACAAAGCACCAAGCTGAGGAAAGAGATGAATTGGAGAAAATGTTAAGCCAAAAGGAACTAAAACTTGAAAATTTACAAAATTATCAGCTTATTTGTACTGTAAAAAATGTGAGTGTGCTCTGGAGCCTTGTAAGACTTTTGGTCCTTTCCAAAATGTCCATGGACCTATTTGGTCCATGCCCAGTGGTTTTTGGCAGGACCAAGTATCAAGGACATTTTGGTGTGGACCAAATGTCTTATGGATAGTTTGGACAGAACCAAATGTCTCCTAACCATTCTGGAGAGAAAGCCTAAGGACTAGCACTAAATATAGAGATTACAGGATAATACGCATGGAAACACTACACTTGGACTAAAGGACACAGAGACCAGACAAGCGGAGGAAGGCTGGTGGACTTCGGGGGTTCTGTAGGATGGCACCGTAGAACCAGTTGGCAACAAATCTGCCTTATTCTTAAAGAAAAGAGAAGAAGGACCCCAAGGCCACTCGGAGTTTAACAGGGCTAAAGGCTAAGGCTCCTCCATTTGAGAGGGTGGGGCTACCTCCTGCATTTCAACCTGCAGGCTGTCTCTGGCCAGTGCCTTAGGGCCAAGGCTGCCACCAAGGCTGAGGGGGCCAGGCGGCTGCCCCCATCAGCCTGACAGGCCATATCTTCCTTTCACACCCGAAGGTCACACCAAAGTCACCCACACGCTAAGGTGCCCAGTTCCCTTTGGTCTTTCCCGGGTACAGGTCACAGCTCTGGCCTTTCCAGGGCTGCAAGGGGGCATGCGGCTGGAGGTGGGTGCTGTCAAAGGCCAGGAGACGCTTTGCTTCCTGGGGGAAGTCGCCTTTCCCAGGCAGCTGGCTCTTTGGCCTAGGGAGTCCCATGGGCTGCAGAATGGGTGCCCCTTAACATGCTAGGCGGCACCCACCTCCCCCCTGGACTTGCTCGCCAGCACCCACTGCCGTCTGGAAGTCCGAAGCGGGCTCCTTCCTTCCAGGTCGGCGCCCCCAGGTCACAGGGAGTCTTGCAGGGGGTCAGGGCGGGGCGCAAAGGGGGAAGGGTCACGTGGCCGCCCTGGCGCAGCAGGAGAACTTGCGTTTGTCCGGCACCTTCTGGGTGTGCCAGGGCACGCTCGCCACACCGCCATCCTCAAGCATCCTCTGTACGTGGGAAGGGGCGCCGGGTCCCGCTCGGAGCTCCGAGCGCAGGCTCGGCCCTGTTGCTGGGCTTCCCTCCAGCGGGGGCGGCCGTGGGAAGCGGGCCCTCAGCCTTGGCAAGGCTTGCTCCCCAGAAGGCAAGAGGTGGTGCTGCTTCCGTTCTGCCAGGTGGACGCCGTGGCCCGTGCTCTGCAGGCAGTGAGAGGGCAGCTTCTTCCAGGCGGGTGGTGGCCAGCCCCCACCCTGCTCTCCAAGTGATACATTAACGCGTTATCTCTAAAGGATTATCAAATTAAGAAAAGTAAGATAAAAGAGGTATGTGATTCAAAGTTCTGTAATTAATCATCAAGTAACTAAAAATGGAAAAGTTAAGAAATGGTTCTCTCTGGAGAATGGACCTGAAGCAGGGGAGGGAGGCTGATAACTTATTTTTTCAATATCCCATTTTTTAAAATTGTTATTGCCCAAAAATAAAGCAGAATGAAAGGAAAGTTATAAATAATGGGGAAGAAAGTTTCTCCTCTACTTTTATATACCTGAGTTAGCTAATTTAACTTCACTTTATTTCTTTTTCTTATGTGTACAATAATTTTATTTATTCTTTTTATTCATCGTCCAAACTTTTATTTCCCCAGTTGCTTAAGGAAAACACATTGTTTTAATTATAGCTTTATTTTGCAAGTAACCCAGAAAACATCTAAATCATAAATACATCCTAAACAGCGAAACATTTTTCAACTAAATGAAAATTATTAAATAAAATTAGGCATGACAATCAGAATCATCAATCTCTAAAAGTTATGAATAATCTAAGCATTTTCATGACTATTTTCAATTAACTTCCATCTAAATATTTCTTCTGAAGCTGCTGTCTTTCACGAAAACACTATTCAGAATAAAATTCAAAATGTTTACTAACTAATGTAAACATTTCTGTCTTATTAAAGTAGTTGTTTTTTGTATTTTTCTTTAAGTCCACGAAAGAGGTGTAGTATGCAGGCACCATTACACAGTATATTAATTTTATGGGCTAGCTTCATTTCAAACACTGGCTCAAAGAGAAAATTCTTTCTGAGCATGAATCAACAAACTTAAAAATAAGTGTTTGGATCAAATCCAGTTCCGAATCAGAGATTTACATATTTTTCTGTTTCTGCCTCTTTAAACATAGCTTCACTGAACCTAGAGACCCATATATTATACTTTCAAATTTTATTTGTAATGACAAAGAAAAATATATTATTACTATTACACTGGAAAGGAGAGAATAAATAGGTTCTGTCTGAAATGTGTATGTGATGCTATATGAAGGATATCATATACAAATGATTAAAATAAAATGGAAGTAACTTAAATTGTTACAGATCAAGTAACTTATTTATAGATTTCCCAGTAGAAACAATGATTAAAATAATGTAATATGCATTGACCAGAAAAGCTAAATCAAACTACAAAAGACTGAGATAATGGACTATTTTATATTATTCTGTGCAAACATTATTTGGAGCTACCAAAACCAGAGAGTTATGCACTAATATAGATATCACAACCACGCCTGCGGAATGGTACTGGAGTTGATTATGTAAATCACAGTAGTATATAACAGGATCATAATTATTGACAATTACTTAGGCTGAAGGTGAAACAAAAATAAAGTTGGTTTTAGCAATTACATAAAATCCCAAGGTTTTTGAAATATTTGCTGTAGGTAAGAAATTATGAAACCTGGATTTTATGCCATTGAAAGACATAATAATTAGAAAATATGTTTCTATGGGTGAATAATATTATTTTAACATTTTATTATCAGTGTAAATTATTTCCCTTTACTACTGACTGAATAACTTTCAACCATTTTTGAAAATAACTTTTATCATTAACTATCAAGAACTTGTCTAGTTTCATTTAAAGAAATGGTTCTAATATTTCAGCCTTAAAATTGGTGTTGGCTGTGAAATATTGGTGAAGCACACAGAAAACTTCTTATGAATGAGAGCGGGCATTATGAGCCTATTTTTGTTTTTACTCATTGAGATAATTAGTTTTTCTTTTGTCCTTTAATCTGTTAATGTAACATGTTACATTGATAGTCTTCTAATGTATATCTGTCTTTAGGATTTTTTGCACCTCTGGTTCTAAGGAAGATTGCCTTTAACTCCCTCTGTTGTTTTTCTTGTCTCTTACTTGGCTCATTTTCTGAGTTTTTATGTTTTACATGTGAATCGATGACTGGCTGAGTTGGTGGTTCCTGTGAGGCTGGGTTGAGGGGTTTTCACTTCGTGGAAACTGGGTTTTGCCTCTGCTGAGAACTTGGAAGAGCTCCCACTGGAATCATTGTAAATTAATGATCCTGCTTTGGTTTTGATGGGCTTTACTAATAGATAATCTCAAACCCCACGTCATTATAAGCACAGGCCTGTATTTACAAATTCTTACATAAAAAAGAAAACAATCCATCCAAACTCAGGCAAAACAGACACATTTGTGTATGTACATGTTTCCATTTGCTAGAAATGAAGACTTTTTTCTCTCACTGTGCTTTCACTGAGCCTGTATTTCTCCAAAGGTCGTGCTTTACATGGGAATGGAGGGGAATTCTCATCCCCTATTCATCTCCAACACCTCACCTTGCATGAGCACCAAAAACCTTGCCTTTTGTCACCCATGTAATTCCCCAAATCCCACGGCTCCATATTAGGCAAATACTTTGAGAGTCCAGGCACGCTGTGAGCCTCCCAGCTTTGCTGCACATTAGGAAATAAAAACATTTTACATACGAAGGTAAAAAGTGTTGTAACCTGGCACTGCCATTCCAGAATTCTATCATCCATGTTGAAATTAGTGTGATTGAATTCAGATTCAGCTGCTCACTGCTCAAAAGCCATAAATTGGAGAGACAAATTTTAGTAGAAGGGAAAGGCTCTTTAATCAGAAAAGATGGCAATCTGAGGAGAAGTTGGACTTGGGTCCTAAGATCAACTCTGAAGATTCTGCTCAGTCATGACAGTTTTTAAGGGAGAAAAGGGGGAAGAATGTCAGTGAATCATCGGCAGGAGGTTGAGTTCTGCATCACTTTCCATTGTGTGCAGACTGGCTGACTCTTTCTTCAGATGTTATCTTGCCCACATGATCAGCCTGCAGAATTGCTAAGGGGTCTGTTGCGGTACAGATCTACTCATTCTTTTTCTTTTCTTAACAAATTATTTAATAAAGTTAAACAAAAACATGACCTACGAACAAGCAAAAAACTCCATGAACGAATTAGTTCTTCATGTAAGAAAGGGAAATGGTGGGGAGTTTTGCATTCCCCTGATTTAATACCCAATTCTGAGCTCCCTTAGACAATCATTCATGAGACAGCTTTGAGCACTGGTTCATCTTTCGTAAGAGGGCCTCTGATTCTCCTGGTCTCGCTTTTGAAGTGAGTCTGATCTTGGTGCTACAGTCACTTTTCAACATCAAATGAGACCCCTGCCACCTACACAGTACCTACCTTGTTCTATGTCTTCTTTTTTTATTTATTTACTTTTTTAAAATTTTTATTAAGGTATAACTGATTAACAATGTTGTGTTAGTTTCTGCTGTACAGCAAAGTGAATCAGTTATACATATACATATATCCACTCTTTTTTAGATTCTGTTCCCATATAGGTCATTACAGAGTACTGAGTAGAGTTCCCTATGCTGTACAGTAGGTCCTTATTAGTTATCTATTTTATATATAGTAGTGTGTATATGTCAATCCCAATATCCCAATTTATCCCTCCTCCCCTCTTACCCCCCAGTAGCCATAATTTTATTTTCTATATCTGTCACTCTATTTAGTCATTCTTTACTTAATTCTTCATTCTTACTTCTTTTAATCTAGGAAAAAGAGTCAACAGATTAGGCAAGGCATGGTGTACATTCAGGAGAGCATAAGTCAGGAGTTAAATTGCCTAGTGGTCTCATTCCTATAATTAGGTTCTTTCAAGTTTAGAGGGGAACAGAAATGGGCCAACAGGAAAGGGGCAAAAGAGCTGCTTTCATTAGGAAGCTCTGTTCCATGGAAACATCTTCCATTGTTACCTCTAGCTAGATGAAGCCAGCCAGTACCAAACTTCAGAAGATTCTGGTGCCTTCTCGCCAGGTCACCCCTTATCCCTTCATTGACGGGAGTGATCTCTGGACCTTCCCACAGACTATAAAAAGTAGAAATTTCTCAGATCTTACACTGTAAATCCAGTCTAACATCACCTATTCCCCGAGACTTTAGAGACCTTCCTATAATGTTACTGTCAACTAAAATTTGTCACTTGCCATCTGCCTCTACAAGAATTAGGTCAGTAGTCACTGCATCTGCTGACCTTCAACACGCCCTGAAAGGAGTTCAGGGTGGAGATCAGGAAGGGGGCACTCTGTACTCTGGGAAAAACTGGCAGAACAGGCCTTCAGATAGTTAGATATTTTCAGGACATGATTTTATGAACCCAATTTCTTGCATCTCCTCAAATCTAGAAAAGCACTAAAATTATTAACGGAAACATCTGCTTCTTGTGAATAGCAGCAACCTTGTGCCAAAATGTGTGCTTGGCTGCACGTCTCCCCTTCACCAAAATCACATGTGTACTGACCTCACCCCCACCCCTTTGCAGCAGTTCCTCGCAGCTGTCTGAGAAGCTGTCTCCTGGGCTATAGTTCTCATTTTGCCCCGAATAAAACTGAACTCACAACTCTCACCTTGTGCATTTTTTTCAGCCGACACAACACTGAAGACACACTGATGTCTCAGTCTTATTTACCGTAGGGCATCGTTCTGTTCAGAGTTCAAGGTGATATCACAGCAGTTTAATAAGCAAATTCTGTCTTTCCTTTCCACAACACTGAATTTTTAGCCAGGATCAAGTCCATTTCTCAATGTCTTCTCCCTTATCTAACCTTATGTATCTCCTACTCTTGTTCAGCTTCCTTTAAAGATACATCTCTCCAAACATGTTATACAGGTTCCTTCCAGTACATATTTAATAAACTTTATTTTTCTCATTTATGGCAGGAGGATTAAGATACTTTCTTTTTTATTTTTCTGGAGCAGAGACAGTACTCCCAATTTGGGTGATGCTGTGTTCTCATGGTGGTTATTTGCACAAAGGAGTGTGTTGGTTTGGAAGATTTTGAGAGGAACAAGCTTTATGATGCAATATGTCTACTTCAGGTGGAATCACTATGTAGTCTGCAGATAAGGAAACCTGGTTTTTTAAAAAAAAATTATTTTCTGGGAAAAGGGAAAAAAATGTTACTCTTAGCCAGGAAGTTTTGAGAGGATTTGGATATTCATATTTCCCAGATGTGTGCACTCAGAGGCTATTATTCTCAGACTAAAGGTCCCTTTCCTACCCTAACAGGGATCCAACTTTGATATACTGTATCCTCATGACTTTAGATTACTCTTCATCATTTATAATTAGATCTTGAAGCTGCTATTCAGCAGGGTCTGACCATTAACTCTAGAAGATAAGACTTTCCATTAAAACATCATAAAGACACTCTCATATACACAGCGTGATCTAAGTTGCTAATTAATACTTCTGAACATGACAGTTTCTTTTTGCAAAGCCCCAAGCGCCATCAAAAGCAGCTTTTTTTTTTAACATCTTTATTGGAGTATAATTGCTTTACAATGGTGTGTTAGTTTCTGCTTTATAACAAAGTGAATCAGTTATACATATACATATATCCCCATATCTCCTCCCTCTTGCGTCTCCCTCCCACCCTCCCTATCCCACCCCTCTAGGTGGTCACAAAGCACCGAGCTGATCTCCCTGTGCTATGTGGCTGCTTCCCACTAGCTATCTATTTTACACTTGGTACTGTATATATGTCCATGACACTCTCTCACTTCGTCCCAGCTTACCCTTCCCCCTCCCAGTGTCCTCAAGTCTTTTTTAAAAAGTTTATTTTATTGAAGTATAGTTGATTTACAATGTTGTGTTAATTTCTGCTGTATAGCAAAGTGATTCAGTTAATATATTCCCACTTTGCAGAGAAAACTGATATAAAGAGAAGTTGAGTAACGACTCCTGATTCTAGCCCAGAATTTTGGCATTTAACAACATTTTACTCAGCTGCCCTGACAGACACTCTCGAATATTCCTCACAAACTCCCAGTATAGTATTTATAGTCTAAATGTCCCCTCACCATGTTGCTTCTTTACTTGTTTTCTATTGATCAGCCCTTTGCAAAACCTCTCAGCATCTGAGCTACTAATTGCTTATCAAGGGCGACAGATGAGATGATGACATCCTGATACCATTTTCTTCATTCTTATATCAAGACAACTCTACTTCTAAAAACAACTTTTTTTTTTCTTTGTCATAAACAGGTTGGTTAAAACAACTTCACTTAAGTCATAAACAAGTGGATTTGAAATTATATCAAACCACAACACAACAGTTTCAAAAGAAGGTTTCTTGGCAGACATTGTAGCTGAATGTACTCTTAACTTTCCTCTGAATGTTGAGGCAACAAACGAGGGACAGAGAGAAGAAAGCAGGAAGTAACTGGGAGTGAAAAAGAGAGAATCAGAAAGGGAGACGTACAATCAGGGTCGATTATTATTCAACCCAACCACTTCATCTACTTTAAAAATAGCCTTTAAAAATTATCTTTTATGTATTCTGTGTATTTTCTTTGGGGCTTCATATTGGTCAATATTCTGATGCAAGAGAACAGATTCTACCCTAGACAATTAGAATTGAAGTATTTATTAGAGCATGTCAGATGGCTTACAGAATTATTGAGATGGCTGAATAAAACTCTGTAGGGTGAGATTCCAGAATCTATTCTCAAGTCTATACTTCAGAAACAGGCTGCCGAAGGAACTGCTTCTCCTGCCCTCATCAGGAGGCTGTTTGTCAAATCAGGAAATGTCCCTTATTACACACACAGAGACACAGGGTTGCCCCAGTCTGAGCTGCTAAATAAGCTAATTTCTGGTTCCAGAGGGCATCTCTGTGCTCCAGTCAGGAAAGCTCAGGTGCAAAATCAGAAGCTGCCACTATAGCTTCAGGGTGCCACACCATCATATTCTACTATCATGAAACGATTTCTGCTAAATCAGCAAGACCGGGAGACGCGGTACGTCTCCAGAACCATTCCACATTTGTTCTAACACACACTGATAAAATGCATGCCCAGTATTCCATTTATCTCAGCTCAAATTTCAAGCCTCATGTCATTGCATCTGATGTGGAACCTGAATCAAACTTGGATCACCAGCTGAAAGTGAATTGGAGGAATTTTGTTTTAGCTTTCTGCTCTCCACATAAAAGGGAAGCCATAATAGAAGAAAATTGGAATAGATATTCTGAGCCAGAACACCATAACTGCATTAGATATTGCCCTTACTTCTCCCTGTTCCTCTTTGAAATTTTCAAACTTTTTTTTTTGTTATACAGAAAGTTATATATTTCATCCTCTTTGAGCATGGGCTCCAGGCCTAGCACATTCCTACTGTAAATAAATGCTAAATAAATGTTTATTCAATAAATTGATGTGAGTGACACACTCTTTGAGATTTGAAAATGCATTTTTATCAGATAAAAATAGGAAAATTTTGGCCTTTCTGCTTACTTTCTTTATGGAATTCTTCTCAATATGAAGAGTCATCAGCTGGAGCCTTTCCTGGAATTCCTATGCATTTGGGAAATTTGTTAAAGGTTAGGGTAGATTTAACAGTATTTAAGAATTCTGTTTGCATAAGAAATTGGGCAGCACAAGAGTAGAAAATGTTCCTAAAGTACAGAATGGTCCAAACAATGCAATTCATCAAGAAATGATCCGCAGTTTTCAAAGTGGGATAGTAATTATGAATATAGCCTGGTGGCTATAATTCTAATCTTTCTTTATCCAGCCCTCATGGGCACATAACTGGTTCCTAGGAGGAAGAAAGATTGTAATTAACAGCTGCAACAGCTGTTTTCATAGAAGAGAGACAAGCAAACAAAAACCTGTAAAATTCTGTAGCCCAAGCAATAAGGATTCAAAACATAATGTTACATAAAATGCAGAGAGATGCCCTCTTCCAGATCTCCAAACTTCATCTCAGGCCTCCAAGGAATGAATCTCCTTACAAAAGTGAAGAGTCCTGAATTAGAAAAAATATCCAAACCCCCCCCCCCCCAAAAGCCAAATTCACAGTAATATCACTCTTTTCTCTTTTTTGTTTTAATAATTGGTAGCAAAAATAGTTTGTCTCCCTGGCTTTATCTATGCATGGTTTCATACTGCTGTGGCTAAGAGTTGGTGGTTGCTCCTGGAAAACTGGGTACTTCACAGGGTTTATAACCGAGTTAGCTTTGGTGAGTAGATGCATGTGTTTTTGAACTTATAAGTAACCAGCAAGCTACTCACCTCATTGGGTCTTTGGTGGAGTCCTTAGTGGGTAACTGATATCCATGAGTGTATTGGGTTTTTCCCCCAAGTATAAAGGGCATCCTCCAGATTGAGCCTCATTAATGAGCCTAATAATGGACACATATACTTGCAATCCTTGATGGCAATCCTTTGCTCTCTGCTCTAAACTGCCATAGGTCTATTCTAGTTATTTCTCCTTTCAGGAACAATAGGAAAGGAAATATAATAGTTAAAGTTCTGCCCACTGTGAAGTTTTCCTTCTCCATAGTCATTCTGGGATCCCTTTCAGCCAGAATCTAATACCATGAAATGCTTGGGATTCCTTCTTCTCTGTTAATTGTCACAAAAAACTTCGCATGAGGTCTTAGATGTAGGTTGGGGAAGAGACAGCAGAAGGACAGGATTGGGAAGACATGTTTGAAGCTGGGAAAACTGTTCTTGAAATTCACTTGGGCATTTAAAATCGTTTTAGGTCTTATCTTGATGATAGAATGCTATTGGGCACTCATAATTTATATGGCCGGTCATATAAGATAATGATAAATTCATGACATACAGATAGGTAAATGCTCCTATTTTCCTGAAAACCATTGCTGGTTTTTTGGTCTCTCTCAGAGACTAATAGCAAGAGTTCTTTCTCAAAAGGAGGCTTTTTTTTTCATCATCAACAATATATTTATTAATTTGCTCAATCTTCAAACGTGCATAGTCTCAATTGTTTTTAACTTTTTATTTTATATAGGAGGATAGTTGATTAACAATGTTGTGTTAGTTTCAGGTATACAGCAAAGTGATTTAGTTATATTTATATATACATGTATCTATTCTTTTTCAAATTCTTTCCCCATTTAGGTTGTCACATAATATTGAGCAGAGTTCCCTGGGCTATACACTAAGTCCTTGTTGGTTATCCAGTTTAAATATAGGATGTGTACATGTCAATCTCAAACTCCCTAACTATCCCTCACCCTCACCCTTCTCCCCAATAACCATAAGTTTGTTCTCTAAGACTGTGAGTCTGTTTTTGTAAATAAGTTTATCATTTTTTTTTTTAGATTCCCCACATAAGCAATATCATATATTTCTCTTTCTGTCTGATTTACTTCACTCAGTATGACAATCTCTAGGTCCATCCATTTTGCTGCAAATGGCATTATTTCATTCTTTTTAATGGCTGAGTAATATTCCATTGTATATATGTACCACATCTTCTTTATCCATTCCTCTGTCAATGGATGTTTAGTTTGCTTCCATGTCCTGGCTATTGTATATAGTGCTACAGTGAACATTGGGGTGCATGTATCTTTTCAAATTATGGTTTCCTCTCGATATATGCCCAGGAGTGGGATTGCTGGATCATATGGTAGCTCTAGTTTTAGTTTTTTAAGGAACCTCCATACTGTTCTCCATAGTGGCTGAACCAGTTTACATTCCCACCAAGAGTGTAAGATGGTTCCCTTTTTCCACACCCTCTTGAGCACTTACTGTTTGTAGATTTTTTGATGATGGCCATTCTTCCCAGCGTGAGGTGATAACACATTGTAGTTTTGATTTGCATTTCTCTAATAATTAGTGATGTTGAGCATCATTTCATGTGCCTTTAACCATCTGTATGTCTTCTTTGGAAAAATGTCTGTTTAGTTCTTCTGCCCAGTTTTTGATTGGGTGTGTGTATTGACGATATTAAGCCACATGAGCTGTCTGTAAATTTTGGAGACTAATCTGTTGTCAGTCACATCATTTGCAAATATTTTCTCCCATTCTGTGAGTTGTGTTTTCATTATGTCTATAGTTGCCTTTGCTGTGCAAAAGCTTTTGAGTTTAATGAGGTCCCATTTGTTTATTTTTGTTTTTATTTCTGTTACTCTGGGAGATGGATTGTAAAAGATATTGCTGTGATTTATGTCAGAGAGCCTTCTGCCTATGTTTTCCTCTAGGAGTTTTATAGTATCTGGTCTTACATTTAGGTCTTTAATCCATTTTGAGTTTAGTTTTGTGTATGGTGTTAGAGAATGTTCTAATTTCATTTTTTTTACATGTAGCTGTCCAGTTTTCCCAGCACCACTTATTAAAGAGACTGTCTTTCCTCCGTTGTATAGTCTTACCCCCTTTGTCATAAATTAATTGACCATAGGTGCATGGGTTTATCTCTGGGATTTCTATTCTATTCCATTGATCTATATTTCTATTTTGGTGCCAGTACCATATTGTCTTGATTACTGTAGCTTTGTAGTATAGTCTGAAGTCAGGGAGCCTGATTTCTCCTGCTCCGTTTTTCTTTCTCAAGATTGTTTTGGCTCTTCATACAAATGTCAAGATTTTTTGTTCTAGTTCTGTGAAAAATGTGATTGGTAATTTGATAGGGATTGCGTTGAATCTGTATATTTCCTTGGGTAGTATACATTTTGACTATATTGATTCTTCCAGTACAAGAACATAGTATATCTTTCCATCTGTGTGTGTTGTCTTTGATTTCTTTCATCAGCATCTTATAGTTTTCAGAGTACAGGACCTGTGTCTCCCTAGGTAGGTTTATTCCTAGGTATTTTATTCTTTTTAATATGATGGTAAATGGGATTGTTTCTTTAATTTCTCTTTCTGATCTTTCATTGTTAGTTCATAGAAATGCAACAGATTTCTGTGTATTAATTTTGTGTCCTGTATCTTTACTGAATTCATTGTTGAGCTCTAGTGGTTTTCCGGGAGCATCTTTAGGCTTTTCTATGTATACTATCATGTTATCCAAAAACAATGACAGTTTTACTTCTTCTTTTCCAAATTGACTTCATTTTATTTCTTTTTCTTTTCTGATTGCCATAGCTAAGACTTCCAAAACTATGTTGAATAATAGTGGCAAGAGTGGACATCCTTGTCTTGTTCCTGATCTCAGAGGAAATGCTTTCAGCTTTTCACCATTGAGTATGATGTTAGCTGTAGGTTTTTTATTATGTTTAGGTATGTTCCCTCTATGCCCACTTTCTGGAGAGTTCTTATCATAAATGGGTGTTGAATTTTGCCAAAAGCTTTTTCTGCCTCTATTGAGATGATCGTATGGTTTTTATTCTTCAGTTTGTTGATGTGGTGTATCACAGTGATTGATTTGTGGATATTGAAAAATCCTTGCATCCCTGGGATAAATCCCACTTGATCATGGTGTATGTTCTTTTTAATGTATTGTTGGATTCAAATTTGCTAGTATTGTGTTGAGGAACTTTGCATCTATGTTCATCTGTGATATTGGCCTGTAGTTTTTTGTTTTTTTTTTTTTTGGTATCTTTATCTGGTTTTTTTTATCAGGGTGATGGTGACCTCATAGAATGAGTTTGGGAAGTTTCCTTCCTCTGCAATTTTTTGGAACAGTTTCAGAAGTAAAGGTGTTAGTTTTTCTCTAAACTTTTAATAGAATTCACCTATGAAGCCATCTGCTCCTGGACTTTTGTTTGTTGGGAGTTTTTTAATCACAGTTTCAATTTCAATACTTGTGATTGGTCTGTTCATATTTTCTCTTTCTTCCTGGTTCAGTCTTGGGAGATTGTACCTTTGCAAGAATTTGTCCATTTCTTCCAGGTTGTCTATTTTATTAGCACACAGTTGCTTATAGTAGCCTCTTATGATTCTTTGCATTTCTGTGGTGTCAGTTGTAACTTCCCCTTTTTCAATTCTAATTTTATTGACTTGAGTCCTTTCCTGTTTTTTCTTGATGAGTCTGGCTAAAGGTTTATCAATCTGGTTTATCTTTTCAAAGAACCTGCCTTTAGTTTTAATGATCTGTGCTAGTGTTTTCCTTGTTTCTATTTCATTTATTTCTGCCCTGATCTTTATTTCCTTCTAATAACTTTAGGTTTTGGTTGTTCTTCTTTTCTAGTTTCTTTAGGTGTAAGGTTTGGTTGTTTATTTGAGATTTTTCTTGTTTCCTGAAGTAAGATTATATTGCTATAAACTTCCGTCTTAGAACTGCTTTTACTGCATCCCATAGGTTTTGGATCATTGTGCTTTCATGTTGAATTCATCAATTACAGTTTTCCTATCCTGGCCCTCTGTTCTGGTTTCTGCTAGTCTCTGCTCAGCAGTATGGCTCAAAAATTCTGAGACAACAGAAGCAAGAACAACTACAATCCTGCAGCCTGTGGAGTGGAAACCACAATCACAGAAATTTAGACAAAATGAAACAGCAGAGGAATATATCCCAGACCAAGGAACAAGATAAAACCCCAGAGAAACAACTAAGTGAAGGGGAAATAGGCAACCTTCCAGAAGACGAATTCAGAACAATGATAGTGAAGATGATCTAGGATCTTGGAAAAAGAATGGAGGCAAGGATTGAGAAGATTGAAGAAATGTTTAACAAAGACCTAGGAGAACTAAAGAACAAACAAAGAGACATGAAAATTACAATAACAGTAATAAAAAAAAAAAAATAAGCACTAGAAAATCAATAGCAGAATAACTGAGGCAGAAGAATGGATAAGTGACCAGGAAGACAGAATGGTGGAAATCACTACCATGGAATAGAATAAAGAAAAAAGAATGAAAAGAAGTGAAGACAGTCTAAGAGACCTCTGGGACAACATTAAATGCACCAACATTCACATTACAGGGGTCCCAAAAGGAGAAGAGAGAGAGAAAGGACCTGAAAACATATTTGAAGAGATAATTGCTGAAAAATTCCCTAACATGGGAAAGGAAACAGCTACTCAAGTCCAGGAATTGTAGAGAGTCCCAGGTGGGATAAAACCAAGAAGGAACCTGCTGAGACACATAGTAATCTAATTGACAAAAATTAAAGACAAAGAAAAAAATATTAAATGCAACAAGGGAAAAATGACAAATAACATACAAGGGAAATCCCATAAGGTTATCAGCTGATTTCTCAGCAGAAACTCTGTAGGCCAGAAGGGAGCAGCATGATATATTTAAAGTGGTGAAAGGGAAGAACCTAAAACCAAGAATACTCTACTCAGCAAGACTCTCATTCAGATTTGATGGAGAAATCAAAAGCTTTACAGACAAGCAAAAACTAAGAGAATTCAGCACCACCAGACCAGCTTTTCAAGAAATGCTAAAGGAACTCTTCTATGCAAGAAAGAGAATAGCAACTTAAAACAACCTTGTACCTATACAGATTGCTATATCAAAACCTCATGGGAGGGTTTCCCTGGTGGCACAGTGGTTGAGAATCTGCCTGCCAATGCAGGGGACACGGGTTCGAGCCCTGGTCTGGGAAGATCCCACATGCCGCAGAGCAACTGGGCCTATGAGCCACAACTACTGAGCCTGCGCGTCTGGAGCCTGTGCTCCGCAACAAGAGAGGCCTGCACACTGTGATGAAGAGTGGCCCCCGCTTGCCGCAACTAGAGAAAGCCCTTGCACAGAAACGAAGACCCAACACAGCCAAAAATTAAATAAATAAATTAATTAATTAATTTTTTAAAATTAAAAAAAAAAAAACCCTCATGGGAACAGCAAATCCAAAAACTACAATAGATACACACACAAAAAACAGAAAAAGCAACCCAAACACAACACTAAAGATGGTCATGAAACCATAAAAGAAGAGAACAAAAGAGGAAGGGAAGAAAAAAGACCTACAAAAATAAACCCCAAACAATTAAGAAAATGGTAATAGGAACATATATATCAATAATTACTTTAAATGTAAATGGATTAAATGCTCCAACCAAAAGACATAGTCTGGCTGAATGGATACAAAAACATGACCCGTATATATGCTGTCTAGAAGAGACCCACTTCAGACCTAGGGACCCATACAGAATGAAAGTGAGGGGAGGAAAAAGATATTCCATGCAAACGGAAATCAAAAGAAAGCTGGAGTAGCAATTCTCATATCAGACAAAATAGACTTTAAAATAAAGACTATTACAAGAGACAAAGAAGGACACTACATAATGATCAAGGGATCAATCCAAGAAGAAGATATAACAATTGTAAATATATATGCACCCAACATAGGAGCACCTCAATATATAAGGCAAATACTAACAGCCATAAAGGGAGAAATAGACTGTAACACAATAATAGTGGGGGACTTATCACCCCACTTTCATCAATGAACAGATCATCCAGACAGAAAATCAATAAGGAAACACAGGCCGTAAATGATACATTAGACCAGATGGGCTTAATTGTTATTTATAGAGCATTCCATCTAAAAGCATCAGAATACACATTTTTCTCATGTGCATATGGAACATTCTCTAGTATTAAGCAAACGCTGGGCCACAAGTGAACCTCGGTAAATTTAAGAAAATTGAAATCATATTAAGCATCTTTTCTGACCACAGCGTTGTGAGATTAGAAATAAACTACAGGAAGAAAACTGTAAAAACACCAACACGTGGAGGCTAAACAATATGCTCCTAAGCTGAAGAAATCAAAGAGGAAATCAAAAAATACCTAGAAGCTAATGAAAATGAAAGGAGCCTTTTTCGTTATTGAAGGGAAACATCTTTGCTCCAAGAAGCCAGAAGTCTTCACTATGATTATCCTATTGGGATTTGCTGTGGTCTACAAAGAATCCCACATTTTAATGCCCATTAAATAATTATAAACACTTAGCAATAGAACTCTTCTCTGTGATCCACCTGGAATAGATTTTCTTGATCTGAGTCCTATGTAAAGTTTGGGAACATATAGGAAATAAGTTAAAACAATAGCCAACTATGACATTTTTTGCATTCATAATTCAAAAAGGCCCTTCATATTGTGTCTCTGTCTTAGTATTAGGGAACATAACGTTCATCAATGTGTTCTTTGCTTTATAGGATTAATTCTGTGTTACTTAAGACATAAAATATCCAAACCTTTATAATGTAGCAGGCTCCTGTATTGTGGGATTTATGTCTATTTATTTATGTCTGTGGATAACATAGACACATGGTCTGCCACACATGTGCCTTACTAAGTCATATAGTGTACCTGGTATTTCCAACTTTCCAGGAATGGCATTAATAGGTTAAAAGCCAATGTGTATTGTATTCTGACACTATGCAAAGGTATTGATTTATCCATGAGATAAAATAGTAAGGTTAAAATTTATCCCTGAATAGGTAAAAGAAAACTACTTCCATTATTTTCTCCTTTACAAAATGGAAGAAAAAAATCAATCATATACAAGACCAGTAACTGCATCAAGGTGCACAAAAAGTAATAAGATAAACAAAATAAGACAAACAGAAAAATCCATCACCTGAGCTCCTTGGCCAAACCCTCACTCTTGCTAGTGAGCCATAATGGTAATCTTGGTACCATGTAATTATTTTGCTCCCAGCCAGTGTCTCATGTCCTCTGAGAATTTTTAATGTCCTACCTTGTTCAGTCACAATGACTCATACAAAAGGCTAAAAGTCATTTTGAGAATATCTAAAAGGGAGACTCTTTACATCAACTTGTATTGGAATTGTAACAGTCTTCTTTACATAAGTAAAGTCATCCAGCAAATAAGAGACATTACCAGTGAGCTACAGCAATATCTGGTCCCTCTATCTGATATAAGTGTTTCACTCCTGCATGTCAAAGAATGTACAAAATGTCTTCTAGAACCAACTGTATCTAGACATTGCTAAGGAAGGGTGGTCCTGCCTCATGGTCCAACCTGGACAATTTGATATATTACAAAGCCACCAGAATGCAAGAGGTTTAGATGGATATGGGATGGTGAGTTGGACCTAGCTACATCTACATTTTAAATAAATTTAAGAATGCTGAAATGATAAAGATTTTAGAAAAAAGAACTCATTGGATTTTTGTTGTTCTTAAAACATTTTACAAGCACTGATACCATTAGAAACTATAATAAAATACCCTTACATGGTGCTGATTTGCCATGAGAGGGGAGTTTGTGTACCTGCCTGGTGTCAATGGCAGGGGGTCATGGGATGTTGTTGACTTCATACTGCAAGAGAAATTCTCCAGTTTGGCAAGGGAGTAAATCATATTCAAGCAAGAGAGAAACTGTAGTATCAGGTAAGATGGATGAGCTGCCTTATTGGATAAGGAAAGATCATTAGGAGCCTTCAGAGAAATTCATGCTCAGGGATGATCTGAACCTTCTAACCCTCTCATGTAGCTCCAACCTCATGACAAGGGTCTTACTCTTCCATCAGTGCCCCGAGTTTCACGTTAGAGAATAGTAAGGATATGAGTTGAATTGATAATATAATTCAGCCAACTCCAAGTTTATTTTTGGGCTACCGCAGCACTGTGAGAAGATATAAGATGCTTTCGACACAAGTATAATTTCAGATTATTCCTTGAAATGAGAATTCAGAGATTGCTATTTATCACTCTTTTGCTTTGTGTCAAAAAAGTTCACAATACCCCATATTTCTCAACTCCTGCATACCATTAATAATATAACAACTCTGTCATCCCCCCAGAGCCTGACTCTCCCTGTTTACAGAGACCACCGCCAATAGCTTTGTTAGTTGTTTTATCACAGGGTGATACCACAGTGGCCAGGTATTTTTAGTGTGAATTTGAATAGAGTTTCACTGTCTTCAGCCCCACTCTTCAAAAATACCCCACATCTTCCTGATTTCTTATAAGGACATCCATTATTGGTTTATTTTCTTCTTGTTGTTATTTGCTTGGTTTTGGCTATAAGTAACAGAATTCAACTTGTCTAAGTAAAATAGACTGAGTCCTCACAAACCTGATGAATATTTGGAGAACAGATTTGGAAATGAGCAGCACCCAGTTCAGCTCTACAGACTGAGAGGTAGGAACCGCAATAGTAGTCTCACAGCAGAAGCCATCCTGTCAGAAAGCTGGCACCAGAAAGACAGGTGTGCTAAGCATTTTCAGTTTCTTGATTGTTTTTTTCAGGTCAAGATTCAAATTCAGAACAAAGTCTATGATGGTTCTAATATCAGTCAAATTGTATTTGTGACTAGACTGAATTCAAAGGAGCACAAACAATTCCTTTAAAGTAGCAGTCCCCAAACTTTCTGGCATCAGGGACCAGTTTCATGGAAGACAGTTTTTCCATGGATGGGGGTAGGGGCGGGGAGGGGGATGGTTCAGGCCGTTATGTGACTGAAGGGGAGCAATGGGGGAGCGGCAGATGCAGCTTCGCTGGCTTGCCTGCTACTCACCTCCTGCTGTGCGGCCTGGTTCCCCGGGGTTGGGGATCCCTGCTTTAAAGGATATCGCAGGCTTTTAGGAAGTGAATATTGAGTAAAGTAACATTCACTGAACCTAATTTAACTTACAGATGTCACCAAGAATGCATGAATTTTACTTATGTATTTATTTATTTATTCATTTATTTATTTTCCAGCCACACTGCTTGGCTTGTGGGATAGTTCCCGATCAGGGATTGAAACCGTGCCCACTGCAGTGAAAGCACGGACGGACTCTTAACCACTGGACCACCAGGGAATTCCCATCATTTTATCTTTTTAAAAATATATGTACTCTACGTGGTTTTCCTAGAGTTCTCAAATATAGTATTTAAAGAAATGGTTTTCAATGATTAGTGTGTATAAAAATAACTGGCATATTTGATAAAAATGTAAATTTCAGAGTTGCATTCTTAGAGAATCTGATTCTACGTGTATGACGTGGGGCATTTTTCTTCACCTCTAATTATTTATTTTAAAAAAACACTCATATTTGAATTAGCATGAAAAGAGAAGCCATTTTCTTTATTAGGGTGTTCAACTATGATCTTCGGACAAAGATTGAAGACAGCTATTCTGGTCCCCAAAGAATCTTAATGGATAGCCTAAGTTCAGATCTTTCATTTTACCGATGCTGGCCTAAGGCAGTAATAAATCATGTTTCAAACAGTACACTGAACAAAAGAAACTACAAATACCCTTGGATCAATAGCCTGGGGTTTTATCATTATACTGTAATTACTAACATAATTTAACTCTAATGCCATCTAAAATTGAGTTTAATTACCTAAAGAGAACAAAATGATGGAATACAGCATATGAGCTAAAAATTACAAAAGTTATTTTGACAAATATAGACCTACAATGGAAACACATTTTCCTAACTAGGTTAGACAATTAGATAGCCACTTGAACTTCACATTAGCAATCTGAAATCACTAAAGTATAAAAGGGTAGGCAATAGCTTTGTCAAATGGTAAATATTACTGGGATGTTGTTCCATAAATTTAAAAACAAAAACCTCCTTTTTTATCTTCCATCATCAGGCTACTGCATAATAACCATTTTTATTCTTTAAATTCTACTTTGACTGTATTTAGTTTTAATAAACTTCTTATTCTTTTATTAATCTATTGGCAAAAATCCTTGTTATTTTACCACTGAAACTTTATCTTTACCTGATGCATTTATGTCATCTGCCTAAAGGGAGAATGATTGAGACTACTTAGTATGAATGACTGAAATTTCTACAAATCAGTTAAAATATTTTATTTGAATGTTTTTTTATTCCTTGATTTTCAAACATACTGCAAATGTTTTCAGTAAACTGTATTTCAAGCTAATGGTATCAATATAGTAACCTAAATAAAACAGTAAACTGAGGCAAGCTCCAATTACCTGAAATTGAGGTCATTTGGGGATAGCAGAGGGATTGCAATTTGGGAAACACATGCTGTAGCGAACTACAGGCAAGTTCATTTAAGGTTTGGGTTAGGCTGTATTTACAGGCAGGGAGTGCAAAGAGTGGGGAGTCCAGCCAGATGTCAAGCGGTAAATTCATTGGCTTGAAGATTCAGAGAGATTCTTGGTGGATCTTCATGGGTCAGGAGATAATGCTTGGTCTTCTGTAAACCAGGCATTTAATGTAAATCAGTCTCTTAAGTTCCATTCCTCTGAGGGTACAAGCATGAGATTCTCCATTTCATATCCTCCAGTACCATTCTGGATTGAAATCCTATTACATTTTCCCCTTTTCATCAAGAGTTTTCACAGAAAGCATTGCTGATGAACCATTTCGTTTAAGTGTTGTTTTCCTCCTTTTCCCTTCCTTCCTTCTTTCCTTCCTTTCTCCTTCCTTTCTTCCTTTCTTTCTTTCTTTCTTTCTTTCTTTCTTTCTTTCTATCTTTCTTTCTTTCTTTCTTTCTTTCTTTCTTTCTTTCTTTCCCTTTTATTCTATCAGAGACATTGTTAGATAGAGTACATGTCCCTTGAAGCTGAGGAGGACCACCTTCAAGTGTCTTGCCCCACCAAGGAGGGAAATGGCAACTGGATTTTATTGACTTCTTTTGAACAAGAAATTTCAGAAACCAATTTGAATCAAGGTAGCTAAAACAGAAACAAAGAAGTCTAGAGATGGCATGAACGGACTTGGCAGTTGTGGATTGGCTGGTGTCCTTTGCTGATTTCTGAGAAGAGCTGTAAGTTCCTGTGAGATTAGGTTGTTTCCTTTATGAGCTTGTGTTGACCACCTATATTTTGTCCCTGATATATGTCACCTTATTTTAGTTTGGTTTCACATTTCCCCTTTTTGAGCAAGTACCTATTAAGGTGTTTGATCACCCAACATATTGCTAAGCATTTCTTCTTCATAGACTTCACTTTTTGACTGATCAACTTTTTTTTGTTTATTTTTCTACACCACGCCATGATTGGACATCTTTCTTCAGGGTGAGAGAAGCTTTTGGAGTTAGTAGCAACCAAAAGGCCACATTTGAGCAACTTCTTATATTGGGTCTAAGTGGAGGGTCAAAGCAGGAAGACTTTGTCAAAGATACAGGTTTTAGATATCATTTCAAAACACAGGGCAAAGCATCAGTCTATCGGGCTTCTTATTTTTACAAAGACTGGGTAAACAAAAACTGACTACTTTAAAAATCACAACACAAAATAAAATTACAAATAGGATAAAGAGACCAAACTGTAGTATAGATCTAAACCATGATCCCAATCCTGTAGGTAGCCAGCTCAATAAATCAAAATTACAAGGTGAATCAGATTGTATTTGTTGACCAATGAGCTTTGTTCTTAGGTGTTATGTATTTGAACCTTGACTTCCCCAAAAATATTACTTCAAGTACAACCAGTGGTGTTGACTACAGCACAGACACCTCCTTGTTCAGTCAAGAGATAACCAAGGGCTATCTTATTGTCAAGGACAACTTCGGCCAGAGAGTCTATGGAACTTTGTTGGGGAGCTATTACTTTAGCAACAGATTCTGTAATATTGTCAAGAGTTAAGAGATTCTTGACCATCACCTCATTTGCAATTACTCATAGCCAGAGGAGTAGGGATCTGCCAAAGGAAGAAAATTTGAATCAGTGATGCCTCCCGGTAATTTCTCTTTGAGTCTGTGGTTCTTAAAACATGACAGTCATAGAAGCCAGTGAAATGTAAGGGTCTGTAGGCCACATGGCTGGTTTTATTTTGATTACACTTGCCTTGTGTCTTGTTGTGCAGAACTTGGATACAATATTCCCTTGGTTTGGGATTGTTAACCAGAACCAGGAAAATAGACCTCCAGAGTTAGAGGTTGACATGATAGAGAGGAGACTGAGTTTTTCCAGGGAAACTGAAGCTATAAGATTGCCAGCATCATGGAAAATCCAACAGTCATTTGGATGTTGGATTACCCCTCTCTGTAATGGACTGAGATATATAAAAAATGGAATCATCTTTCCAGGCCAGAGAAAGGCAGAAAGTGGACAAAAGAATCATAAAAGACTTTCATGGTATAAGAATTCAGAAAATAGTTTCAGGGAGGAAAGGAGGAATGGAAAGAAACTTTTTTGTTCCCACATCTTGGGAGGAAGTAGTTTACCTCCATGTCAGCTACTTCTCTTCCTAGTCCATTTGATTTTGAGACTCCAGTGTTTGCATAGGATGAGATGTCAAGTGGAGTGTTCTCCAGCTGTGAAATATATACATCAAAGTACTTTCACCTTGTGATTTGACAGTGGGGTCAGAGGTCAAGAATATTTGGTAGGGTCCTTTCTATGAATCTCACTTTTGCAAAAGCATCAGAGTAAAACAATAACTGTCTGTAAATGACAATAGATGTTAAAATGCCCATAGTTAAAGATATGATGATAAGAATTCACTATTATGGACTTGGCAAGGACATTTGGTTATTTCTGTGACACACAACATTTTAAGATTATAACTGGAATTATGACTGATGATGTTATACAGGGACTCATCAGATTTTTAGGAACTTTATACAATTTCTACAACACATAATAGTAACATGAATCCATACAAATATAAGCTAAGAAGATTTAGCATCACTTCTATTTTGATAATGCTTCCCATGTAATTTAACATATCGAATAAACCTGATTAGCTTCACATTTTATCGGATGAGAGATATATACTTTGAGATTTTTCCAGGGACTCTCTGGGAAATCTCAAAGCTAATTTGAAGTAAACAAACAAACAACAAAAAGCTCCTTTTAGAATTAAATTTTCGTAGGTTGTCAAAACATCAAAAGGTTTAAACATTTGAATAAATAGGATCACAAATCATTATGAAATAATACTTAATTATCTATTTAACCAAAGTGACAATAGAAGATGTTAAAGGCAAATATAAAAGGTTACATAGTTTGTGAACAAAGCTTAGTTTTTTAAATATTGAGAAGACTGGGTTTCCTTAAGTAATGAAATATCTGATAAAGACAAAATAAAGCACAGGAAATTATTTTGATAAAACACAAAATCTTTGCTTTCTAGGCAGATTACTTAAAAGGTAAAGAAAAACTTTTCTCCATTGCTAATCAAAAGCAGATGAATAATCCTAAAAAAGTTATCCATTCAGCAAACGAAAGAAAATTAATTTCCAGTTTTACATAAGTCCTCTGTTTATATTGAAACTTATTTATAAAATACTTATAATAAATTAACTCAATTTTAGCTAGTTTGGCCACATAGGATTATTTCTCTTTCTCTCTTTCTTTTCTTCTATCTATGTCTTTCTTTCTCTCCCTTCACAACTTTCTATTTCCATTTAGTTTGTTCTTTGTTCTCCTCATTCTCATTCTGAAATAACCAGCTTTACTTTAAGACAACTGTACTTTCTTTTGCAGAAATGCATCTCCTTTTCTTAGCCAAAAATATATTCTACTTTTCTTGCATACAGAAATATTTCCCTTACTAGTTCTACTAGTTTTATTATACATGTTAGAATTCTAAACTCTTAGAAACCTTAATTTTAGTGGAAAGTAAGAAACAAGCAATAGTGGACTGACAAATTTATAAACGCATTTTATAATCTTTAAAAGTATATTCTTAATCTGCCTGCCAATGCAGGGGACACGGGTTCGAGTCCTGGTCTGGGAAAATCGGACATGACGCGGAGCAACTAGGCCCGTGAGCCACAATTACTGAGCTTGCGCGACTGGAGCCTGTGCTCCACAACAAGAGAGGCCTCGATAGTGAGAGGCCCGCGCACCGCGATGAAGAGTGGCCCCCACTTGCCGCAACTAGAGAAAGCCCTCGCACAGAAACGAAGACCCAACACAGCCATTAAAAAAAAAAAAAAAAAGAAAAAAAGGATATTCTTAGAGTACATTTTCAATGTGGCAAAAAACATGTTTAATATACAGAACTATCTTTAGTTCCTCTGTAAAAAGAAACCAAATGTGGATAAATCAATCAGTAATTAATATTTTAGTATATTATTTAGCTTGGAAATGATCTAGATATTCAATGAATATGTCACTTAACTTATTTTAGTATAACTTTAAAATTTCAGGTAACCAAAAAGATTTGGAAAGTAATTTTTAAGTAGACATACTGTAAAGCACAATTATTGCTGAAAAGTCTATTTGCAAACTTTCATCTTACATCTATCTAATTTGTTTTTAACAATTATATTTAGATTACTCATGAACTTTTCATGAAACATGAAACAGCTAACCATCATTTTTTTTTTTTTTTTTTTAAAGGAATTCCTTTATTTTTTTTTATTATTTATTTATTTATTTATTTATTTATTTATTTATTTTTGGCTGTGTTGGGTCTTCGTTTCTGTGCAAGGGCTTTCTCTAGTTGCGACAAGCGGGGGCCACTCTTCATCGCGGTGCGCGGGCCTCTCACTATTGCGGCCTCTCTTGTTGCGGAGCACAAGCTCCAGATGCGCAGGCTCAGTAGTTGTGGCTCACGGGCCCAGTTGCTCCTTGGCATGTGGGATCTTCCCAGACCAGGGCTCGAACCCGTGTCCCCTGCATTAGCAGGCAGATTCTCAACCACTGCGCCACCAGGGAAGCCCGCTAACCATCATTTTAAGTTACTTTTCTTGCTGAAGAATTCCATAACAGACATAACATGATCTTATTTGAGTTTTAGTAAACCTAGGTAGAATAAAAGTTTCAAGTCTGCATTATATTTAATGCTGATAATTCTAAAGACATGCCTGTTTTAATTTTTTTTTAATAACCCCTAAATTAGCTTTTATTAACCAAAGATAATTTCAGACCATGTGAACTTGAAAAAACAATTAGGCGAGTTTCAATATCTCTGAGACCTTAGAAATAATTGATAAGCTCTTATTTTTATTTAAGACAATTAAATAGAGCTCTTTTACAAATTAATTTTTGGCAATACCATCCAAAGGTAGAAAAATATCATATCTGTGACATGCGTATAAAGATACCTTTGCCAAAATCTTGGCTCTCTGTGCACCAATGCTGAACAGAAATACAGAGACAGAGTTATGGAGGAGAAAGAAAGAGTGGCTTTATTTCTTTGCCAGACAAAGAGGGAACACAGCAGGCTAGCACCTCAAAAACTGTGCCCTGCTCCCTGGGGAATAGGGAGAGGTTTTATAGTCAGAACTTGTGGTCAGAGGTATGTGATAAGCATCAAGACAGTAACAGTCTTGCATTCTTCTTTCTTCTGCAAAGTTTCAAAAGGGTGGGCTTGCTGATTAGGGTGTGTGCAGGGTCTCAGGTCTCCTGATCTTGATGAGCTTCTCTGGTCCCTTTAATCTTTCCTCTGGTGGTTTCCTGGCTGCTCCTTCCTTGATTAACAACTGTTCAAATCTGCCCTTTGGAACTCAGGGAACTTTATGGAGGTTGAAGTCTTGCCTACACGAAATGGGGGACAAAGAGGCCTCCATACCCGGGAGTCCCACAGGACTCTGCTTGGTGTCAGTACATTGAAACATACAGACAGAGGCCAACAGAGATCTTATAGCTTTCATTTAAAAATTTTAGCCATGAGACAAGTACAGTAATGCAAATGTCACTAGTAACAGCTGGATCCAAATCGTGTTTTTGGCAGATGGAATAAGTTAAGTTTACCTGCTCAGCTGGCTTAAACTTCTGACTAATATTTATGGGAAAAACTCTTAAGATTTTTTATTTGTCTAAATTTCAAATAGCATTTTTTTTTCTTTCTGATAAGAACTTCCTTTCTGATAAGAGTGGAGTGAACTGATGAGGATGATTATAATTTTTGTGACTTTCTGTTTGAATTAAAAAAAAAAAAATCCCACAAGGACTCAGAGTCAAAGAATATACAAATCAATTTTCACTGCAAAGTAAAGGAGCTGCTACAGTGGAGGATTACTGAACTGAATGTCAATATTATGACATAGTATGAGTGTGTTTTGTGTTTGGTAATTGCAATCATTGTTGCTTTTGTTGTGGTCATCTATTTACAATGCTTGGTGTCAGTCTATTTATCTCTTGTAAAAATAAAATACAGTGTGTGTGGGAAAAAAAAAAAAAAAAAAAAAGAATTTCCTCCCTGAAGTTTGCATTTCAAAGAGAAGGCCTAGATAAGAGATCCTAGAGAAGACCAGGTAGAATATTTACATCTCAAAGGCATAGGGAAAGAATGAAAGTTCCTCCAAGAGGACTTTTGTTTCTTAAGTCTGGATTTTATATAATATCTGCAAGCATTTTGAGATAAATAGGGGAGGTTTGGGGATTAGAAGAAAGGGTAGGTGGGTTTGAATTGCGTCAAGAGCTGCATTTCTGTTCTTGCAAAGACTAGATTTGTAGGACAAGTACAGTTGTTTCTAATCCCTCAAGGAACTGTGTTGCCATTTAAATGACATTATAGTTTGATCTATCTATCCAACTACATACATTACCTTCAACTTGCTTCTTTAGATCAGGGAGAAGATCTTCAACTAAGATGAAAATCAAAAGATTCCTATGTTTTGAAATTAGAACTTTGCCTTTGGAATTCACAAAGACTTCAGAATGTTTTTCTTTCCATCTAAGTACATGGTTTTGAAACAAAGCAGGTCCCTGTGGGGCTCCTGGGCACAGAAATTTTCCGTGTCCCCTGTTTCTTGTAGGAAACAGACTCCAGCCTGCATGACCTTCCCTGAGTTCCAAAGGGCAGATTCTTGAACAGTTGCTAATCTAGGAAGGGAAGGGAGGGGATTCAGATACAAGGGAGGAACAGCCCAGAGAGGGTCCTGGTTTCACCTCAAGGGATACACATAACAATGTCTTTAAGCTCTTTATAGAATCAAAACCCAACAAATGGAAGATGTTAGCATTCTTCATCCAGAGAAGACCACCTAAGACCACATGAAAGGAACCAGAGAGGCTCATCAAGAAGATTACCTGAGACCAGATTAAAGGAGTGCAGACCCTGCGTACACTTTAATTTTATCAGCAATCCCACTCTTGAACATTTGCTATAAAACTTCTCATCAAACTCGCCTGGGTTGGGACACATAGTTTTCTAGGGCAAGACCCCACTGTGTCCCCCTTTGCCTGGCAAAGCAATGAAGCTCTTCTTTTCTACTTCACCCAAAACTCTGTCTCTGAGATTCGATTAGGCACTGGTGCACAGAGGCTGAGTTTTGGTATCAGTTTCATTTTGCTTAGGGGAGAATACCTAAACAAACAAAAAAATTCTATCAGGTTCTGAAGATCAGCTTCCAGTTTAGCTAACTTCTGACCACAGAGCTACTTTAAAAAAAAAAAAAAAAAAATCTTTCAAATATTTTGTCAGGGTTTAGCTGACAACAGTTAAAGAGTTGACAAATAGTAAATATTTCTGGTAGCAGTGAGTGACCCATTGGTCTCAAGAGATGTCCCCAAAAGGTGAAAAGAACACTAACCTCCCAAGGCTCAGAGTCACTCTCAAAGATAACCAAAAGAAAGGCTTAAGACAATTCCTCTGAGGGCTAGCAATAATTAGTGGGACCCTAGCTGAAATGGAGTTCAACCCACATTTCTGTCTAACCAAATCTATTTGCAAATGGGGTATGACCCACATTTCTATCTGGCTATATTTTGGGTCCTCCAACCTGACAGTTGCCAAGCCAAGTTCTCAGGACATGAGATAAAACAAACAAGAAAGCAGCAGCTGTCTCCAGGAGAGAAAGGATCAATAAAAAATAGGTCCAGATTTGGAAAGAAGAGTCAATGTGAAATTTTACCTTCTCTTGACTGGGAACTACAGACAATGATTTGGGAGAGCTGACCCAAAGAATTCTCACCCTTCACTGTCTTCTGCCCATTTTCCTAGGATTCCATCTGCAAGCTCTAGAATAAGTAGGGCTTAAAGTGAAGACTGTGTCTCTGATAACTCCCAGAATTTGGCAAGGTTTTCTATTAATTTTAGTTCTAGTTTCCCTTTGGCTGTTTAAGGGAATGACCTGCAGCAGTTTAACAGAGTCTCCCTTGGAGTCTCCACAACCCTGAGAGGACCCATAGGCTGGACTTTGAGAATAGATATGAGGGTGTCTGTAAGGCCATTAACTTGGTGGATTTTTGTTTATGGTCATGTAGACACTTTAAAGTCGAAAGACACTTTAGACAGAGGATTGGTAAAACAAATACTCAAATAAAGGAGAAGAGAGGGGAAGAGTAGGAGTTACCTAGTAGTCTTTTGTTTTAGGTATTTCTAGAATCTTTGATTTTTCATTAACCTTTTGCAATGAATCTTTCAGTGCAACTATGTTGGAATTTTGGAGGCTTTGGATACTTGTGCCTGCCCATTAAAATAGGTATCTCATTTTGTTTGATTTGGGAAACCTTGTTTTCAAGTGAACTTCTTAAACAAACAATCTTGTGTAGTTGGAACATTCTTAATAATAGCCATTGTAATTCTAGGTTATATTTTAGTTTTGCTCTCAGTAAAATCCACAAGTTTAAATCTAAACCAAGCACTTCCTGATTCAGAAACCAAAAAAGTGCTCACCAGAAGGACAATCTCTTCTTATCTAAATCCTGAATAAAGTTGGAGAGCTTGACCAAAAAGAGGGAGTTCAAAATTTGAGAGGACACTCACCAAGCCAGAAGCAGAATGAGACTCAAAAAGCATTGAGTGCAAGGGTCTCAGTGTGGGTACCTCGCTCAGATTTGATTCTGAGAGTTGCCATCCCTCTGGGGGTCATCTCCTTCAGATCCCACTTTCTAACGCCATTGAATGTCAACCTCAATAAAGAGGTAAACTGAGGCAAGCTCAAGTTACATGATTTTGAGATTATTCGGGAATAGCAGAGGAACTGGAATTTAGGAAACACGTGCTGTAGTAAGCTACCGGTGAGCCCCTTGAGGGTTTGGGTTGGGCTGTATTTACAGGCAAGGAGTACAAAAAGTGGGGAGTCCAGCCAGAGTCTAAGTAGTAAATGTATTAGTTTGAAGATGGAGAGAGATTCTTGGTGGATGTTCATGGATTAGGAGATAATGCTCAGTTCTCTGTAAACGGGCGTTTAATGGAAACCAGTCTCTTGGTTCTGAACTCAGAATTTCAGTTCTTCTGAGGGTGCATGCATGAGATTCTGCATTTCATATCCTCCTGTTCCATTCTAGGTTAAAATCCTTTCACAATATTGTTTCTATAAACAGTTTATATATTTTATTCAAACTTCAGTCGCTGAGAGGAATATGTATGTATACACATATACATAACATAGGATTATATATTATAATATAATGTATATTATATGTAATGCAATATTTTAATGTAATATATACACATTATATATGATGATTTTACTGCAAAATATTCCTGTGGAAGGGATGATGCCTCTTATGTGTACAGTTTAACAAATAATTACAACTTGAACATCCATAAAACCCCAACAGAAGAAACAGAATATTACCAACACTGTATAAGTCTCCTGGGTATCTGTCCCTGAATACAGCACATTTGCTCCCCCCAGAGGAAACTATTCTTTTGGAATTTACTGGCTTACAATGAAGAACAGTGCTCATTTGCTGCATTTAGGATTTGTAGGCATTTTTTTAATAGTTGCATATTATTCTTTTAGAAGATATCCATGAAAGTAATGATGGTTATCATTTATTAAGCCCATGGTATGTGTCAACTTATTCTAAGCCATTAACATACAGAATTTCATTTCACTAATACAGAAACTTTCTAAGGTAGGTCCTTATGATCCCATTTCACAAATGAGGAAACTGAGGCTTTGATAATTTAAATGAGTGCCTAAGTTTACCAAAACAGGAACTGTTATGTCTATTGTCACAACCAATGTGGTACTGGACATGATAATAATGCCCATTGAGAAACACTCATTTTAATTGAAGAATCATTTTGCTGCCTAGTATCACGGGATGCTTTTAGGTAAACTACCAAAGTGACATATTGAATTGGAAAAAAAAAAAAAAGTACTTCATTGATTAGATCAGTAGATAGCTGAGTTAAAATTGATCAACTAAATGTGCTTCCCTGTAATCAATTAAAAATTTTTCACTTAAAATATTCACTCAAAATATGCCACAAAATATTAGAAGAGATTTATTTTTTTAAACTAAACACTTGATTACACTTTGCTTTCAAACAGCTTTTAATTTACCAGAAATAGATACAAATGCCAAGTAGATAGATTTATTTTAATACATCAGAAAAGTAAAATTATGTAGATGCTGTGAGAGGGAGTTTTCAAGTCTAAGTTCAGTGACATTTTATTAGCAGCTTGACATTGGCCATGGTGGGAGGATTTACACCACAGAAACTGGTAAAAACTAAAAAATTGGGCATTTCCCCCATAGAGGTGGTTTCCTATCACTTATTTTTGATATGCCAATACTTTGTATATAATTTTGTAATAATGCTTTTTTTTATATTTACTAAACTGAATAAGGTTTAATTCAAAATTAAATAAAAGGACCTTCCAATGTGTTTTGGTGACCAAAGTAAATTTACATTTTTTTTTTTTTTTTAACATCTTTATTGAAGTATAATTGCCTTACAATGGTGTGTTAGCTTCTGCTTTATAACAAAGTGAATCAGTTATACATATACAATATGTTCCCATTTCTCTTCCCTCTTGCATCTCCCTCCCTCCCACCCTCCCCATCCCATCCCTCTAGGTGGTCACAAAGCACCGAGCTGATCTCCCTGTGCTATGCGGCTACTTCCCACTAGTTATCTATTTTACATTTGGTAGTGTATATATGTCCATGACACTCTCTTACCCTGTCACATCTCACCCCACCCCCTCCCCATATCCTCAAGTCCATTCTCTAGTAGGTCTGTGTCTTTATTCCCGTCTTGCCACTAGGTTCTTCATGACCTTTTTTTTTTTTTTTTTTTTTCCCCTTAGATTCCGTATATATGTGTTAGCATACTGTATTTGTTTTTCTCTTTCTGACTTACTTCACTCTGTATGACAGACTCTAACTCCATCCACCTCATTACAAATACCTCCATTTCATTTCTTTTTATGGCTGAGTAATATTCCATTGTATATATGTGCCACATCTTCTTTATCCATTCATCTGTCGATGGACATTTAGATTGCTTCCATGTCCTGGCTATTGTAAATAGAGCTGCAATGAACATTTTGGTACATGACTCTTTTTGACCTATGGTTTTCTCAGGGTATATGCCCATTAGTGGGATTGCTGGGTCGTATGGTAGTTCTATTTGTAGTTTTTTAAGGAACCTCCATACTGTTCTCCATAGTGGCTGTATCAATTTACATTCCCACCAACAGTGCAAGAGTGTTCCCTTTCCTCCACACCCTCTCCAGCATTTATTGTTTCTAGATTTTTTGATGATGGCCATTCTGACCGGTGTGAGATGATATCTCATTGTAGTTTTGATTTGCATTTCTCTAATGATTAATGATGTTGAGCATTCTTTCATGTGTCTGTAGGCCATCTGTATATCTTCTTTGGAGAAATGTCTATTTAGGTCTTCGGCCCATTTTTGGATTGGGTTGTTCGTTTTTTTGTTATTGAGCTGCATGAGCTGCTTGTAAATCTTGGAGATTAATCCTTTGTCAGTTGCTTCATTTGCAAATATTTTCTCCCATTCTGATGGTTGTCTTTTGGTCTTGTTTATGGTTTCCTTTGCTGTGCAAAAGCTTTTAAGTTTCATTAGGTCCCATTTGTTTATTTGTGTTCTTATTTCCATTTCTCTGGGAGCTGGGTCAAAAAGAATCTTGCTGTGATGTATGTCATAGAGTGTTCTGCCTATGTTTTCCTCTAAGAGATTGATAGTGTCTGCCCTTACACTTAGGTCTTTAATCCATTTTGAGTTTATTTTTGTGCATGGTGTCAGGGAGTGTTCTATTTTCATACTTTTACATGTACCTGTCCAATTTTCCCAGCACCACTTATTGAAGAGGCTGTCTTTTCTCCACTGTATATGCTTGCCTCCTTTATCAAAAATAAGGTGCCCATATGTGTGTGGGTTTATCTCTGGGCTTTCTATCCTGTTCCATTGATCTATATTTCTGTTTTTGTGCCAGTACCAAACTGTCTTGATTACTGAAGCTTTGTAATATAATCTGAAGTCAGGGAGCCTGATTCCCCCAACTCCATTTTTCGTTCTCAAGATTGCTTTGGCTATTCGGGGTCTTTTGTGTTTCCATACAAATTGTGAAATTTTTTGTTCTAGTTCTGTGAAAAATGCCAGTGGTAGTTTGATAGGGATTGCATTGAATCTGTAGATTGCTTTGGGTAGTAGAGTCATTTTCACAATGTTGATTCTTCCAATCCAGGAACATGGTATATCTCTCCATCTATTTGTATCATCTTTAATTTCTTTCATCAGTATCTTATAATTTTCTGCATACAGGTCTTTTGTCTCCTTAGGTAGGTTTATTCCTAGATATTTTATTCTTTTTGTTGCAATGGTAAATGGGAGTGTTTTCTTAATTTCACTTTCAGATTTTTCATCATTAGTGTATAGAAATGCAACAGATTTCTGTGCATTAATTTTGTATCCTGCTACTTTACCAAATTCATTGATTAGCTCTAGGAGTTTTCTGGTAGCATCTTTAGGATTCTCTATGTATAGTATCATGTCATCTGCAAACAGTGACAGCTTTACTTCTTCTTTTCCGATTTGGATTCCTTTTATTTCTTTGTCTTCTCTGATTGCTGTGGCTAACACTTCCAAAACTATGTTGAATAATAGTGGTGAGAGTGGGCAACCTTGTCTTGTTCCTGATCTTAGTGGAAATGGTTTCAGTTTTTCACCATTGAGGACAATGTTGGCTGTGGGTTTGTCATATATGGCCTTTATTATGTTGAGGAAAGTTCCCTCTATGCCTACTTTCTGCAGGGCTTTTATCATAAATGGGTGTTGAATTTTGTCGAAAGCTTTCTCTGCATCTATTGAGATGATCATATGGTTTTTCTCCTTCACTTTGTTAATATGATGTATCACATTGATTGATTTGCGTATATTGAAGAATCCTTGCATTCCTGGGATAAACCCCACTTGATCATGGTGTATGATCCTTTTAATGTGCTGTTGGATTCTGTTTGCTAGTATTTTGTTGAGGATTTTTGCATCTATGTTCATCAGTGATATTGGCCTGTAGATTTCTTTCTTTGTGACATCTTTGTCTGGTTTTGGTATCAGGGTGATGGTGGCCTCGTAGAATGAGTTTGGGAGTGTTCCTCCCTCTGCAATATTTTGGAAGAGTTTGAGAAGGATAGGTGTTAGCTCTTCTCTAAAAGTTTGATAGAATTCACCTGTGAAGCCATCTGGTCCTGGGCTTTTGTTTGTTGGAAGGTTTTTAATCACAGTTTCAATTTCAGTGCTTGTGATTGGTCTGTTCATATTTTCTATTTCTTCCTGGTTCAGTCTCAGCAGTTTGTGCATTTCTAAGAATATGTCCATTTCTTCCAGGTTGTCCATTTTATTGGCATAGAGTTGCTTGTAGTAATCTCTCATGATCTTTTGTATTTCTGCAGTGTCAGTGGTTACTTCTCCTTTTTCATTTCTAATTCTATTGATCTGAGTCTTCTCCCTTTTTCTCTTGATGAGTCTGGCTAATGGTTTATCAATTTTGTTTATCTTCTCAAAGAACCAGCTTTTAGTTTCATTGATTTTTGCTATTGTTTCCTTCATTTCTTTTTCATTTATTTCTGACCTGATCTTTATAATTTCTTTCCTTCTGCTGGCTTTGGGGTTTTTTTGTTCTTCTTTCTCTAATTGCTTTAGGTGCAAGGTTAGGTTGTTTATTCGAGATGTTTCCTGTTTCTTGAGGTAGGCTTGTATTGCTATAAACTTCCCTCTTAGCACTGCTTTTGCTGCGTCCCATAGGTTTTGGGTCGTCGTATCTCCATTGTCATTTGTTTCTAGGTATTTTTTGATTTCCCCTTTGATTTCTTCAGTGATCACTTCGTTTTTAAGTAATGTATTGTGTAGCCTCCATGTGTTTGTATTTTTTACAGATCTTTTCCTGTAATTGATATCTAGTCTCATAGCGTTGTGGTCAGAAAAGATACTTGATATGATTTCAATTTTCTTAAATTTACCAAGGCTTTATTTGTGACACAAGATATGATCTATCCTGGAGAATGTTCCATGAGCACTTGAGAAAAATGTGTATTCTGTTGTTTTTGGATGGAATGTCCTATAAATATCAATTAAGTCCATCTTGTTTAATGTATCATTTAAAGCTTGTGTTTCCTTATTTATTTTCATTTCGGATGATCTGTCCATTGGTGAGAGTGGGGTGTTAAAGTCCCCTACTATGATTGTGTTGCTGTCGATTTCCCCTTTTATGGCTGTTAGTATTTGCCTTATGTATTGAGGTGCTCCTATGTTGGGTGCATAAATATTGACAATTGTTATACCTTCCTCTTGGATCGATCCCTTGATCATTATATAGTGTCCTTCTTTGTCTCTTGTAATAGTCTTTATTTTAAAGTCTATTTTGTCTGATATGAGAATTGCTACTCCAGCTTTCTTTTGATTTCCATTTGCATGGAATATCATTTTCCATCCCCTCACTTTCAGTCTATATGTGTCTCTAGGTCTGAAGTGGGTCTCTTGTAGACAGCATATATATGGGTCTTGTTTTTGTATCCATTCAGCCAGCCTGTGTCTTTTGGTGGGAGCATTTAATCCATTTACATTCAAGGTAATTATCGATATGTATGTTCCTATTCCCATTTTCTTAAATGTTTTGGGTTTGTTATTGTAGGTGTTTTCCTTCTCTTGTGTTTCTTGCCTAGAGAAGTTCCTTTAGCATTTGTTGTAAAGCTGGTTTGGTGGTGCTGAACTCTCTCAGCTTTTGCTTGTCTGTAAAGGTTTTAATTTCTCCATCGAATCTGAATGAGATCCTTGCTGGGTAGTGTAATCTTGGTTGCAGGTTTTTCTCCTTCATCACTTTAAGTATATCCTGCCACTCCCTTCTGGCTTGCAGAGTTTCTGCTGAAAGATCAGATGTTAACCTTATGGGGATTCCCTTGTGTGTTATTTGTTTTTTTTCCCTTGCTGCCTTTAATATGTTTTCCTTATATTTAATTTTTGACAGTTTGATTAATATGTGTCTTGGTGTGTTTCTCCTTGGGTTTATCCTGTATGGGACTCTCTGTGCTTCCAGGACTTGATTAACTATTTCCTTTCCCATATTAGGGAAGTTTTCAACTATAATCTCTTCAAATATCTTCTCAGTCCCTTTCTTTTTCTCTTCTTCTTCTGGGACCCCTATAATTCGAATGTTGGCGCGTTTAATGTTGTCCCAGAGGTCTCTGAGACTGTCCTCAGTTCTTTTCATTCTTTTTTCTTTATCCTGCTCTGCAGTAGTTATTTCCACCATTTTATCTTCCAGGTCACTTATCTTTTCTTCTGCCTCAGTTATTCTGCTATTGATCCCATCTAGAGTATTTTTAATTTCATTTATTGTGGTTTTCATCATTGCTTGGTTCCTCTTTAGTTCTTCTACGTCCTTGTTAAATGTTTCTTGCATTTTGTCTATTCTATTTCCAAGATTTTGGATCATCCTTACTATCATTATTCTGAATTCTTTTTCAGGTAGACTACCTATTTCCTCTTCATTTGTTAAGTCTGGTATGTTCTGACCCTGCTCCTTCATCTGCTGTGTGTTTTTCTGTCGTCTCATTTTGCTTATCTTACTGTGTTTGGGGTCTCCTTTTCACAGGCTGCAGGTTCGTAGTTCCTGTTGTTTTTGGTATCTGTCCCCAGTGGCTAAGGTTGGTTCAGTGGGTTGTGTAGGCTTCCTGGTGGAGGGAACTAGTGCCTGAGCTCTGGTGGATGAGGTTGGATCTTGTCTTTCTGGTGGGCACGTCCACGTCTGGTGGTGTATTTTGGGGTGTCTGTGGCCTTATTATGATTTTAGGCAGCCTCTCTGCTAATGGATGGGGCTGTGTTCCTGTCTTGCTAGTTGTTTGGCATAGGGTGTCCAGCACTGTAGCTTGCTGGTCGTTGAGTGAAGCTGGGTCTTGATGTTGAGATGGAGATCTCTGAGAGATTTTTGCCGTTTGGTATTACGTGAAGCTGGGAGGTCTCTTGTGGACCAGTGTCCTGAAGTTGTCTCTCCCACCTCAGAGGCACGGCCCTGATGCCTGGCTGGAGCACCAAGAGCCTTTCGTCCACACGGCTCAGAGTAAAAGGGAGAAAAAATAGAAAGAAAGAAAGAAAGAAAGAAAGAGGCTATAATATAGTGAAGTAAAATAAAGCTATTGTAAAGCAAAGCTATACAGACAAAATCGCACCCAGAAGCATATACATATACACTCACAAATAAAGGAAAAGGGGAAAAATTAATATATCCTGCTCCCAAAGTCCACCTCCTGAATTTGGGATGATTCGTTGTCTATTCAGGTATTCACCAGATGCAGGCACATCAAGTTGTTTGTGGAGTTTTAATCCGCTGCTTCTAAGGCTGCTGGGAGAGATTTCCCCTTATTTTCCCTGTTCGCACATCTCCTGGGGTTCAGCTTTGGATTTGGACCCGCCTCTGCGTGTAGGTCGCCTGAGGGCGTCTATTCCCCGCACAGACAGGACGGGGTTAAAGGAGCAGCTGCTTCGGGGGCTCTGGCTCACTCAGACCGCGGGTAGGGAGGTGTACAGAGGAGGCGGGGTGAGCTTGCGGCGGCCGAGGCCGGCGTGACGTTGCACCAGCCTGAGGTGGGCAGTGCGTTCTCCCGGGGAACTTGTCCCCGGATCACGGGACCCTGTCAGTGGCGGGCTGCACAGGCTCCCGGGAGGGGCGATGTGGAGAGTGACCTGTGCTCACTCACAGGCTTTTTGGAGGCGGCAGCAGCAGCCCCAGTGTCTCACGCCCGTCTCTGGGGTCCGTGCTGATCGCCGCGGCTCGCGCCTTTCTCTGGAGTTCGTTTAGCCGGCACTCTGAATCCCCTCTCCTTGCGCGCCGCGAAACAAAGAGGCAAGAAAAAGTCTCTTGCCTCTTCGGCAGCTGTAGACTTTTTCCCGGACTCCCTACCAGCCAGCTGTGGCGCGCTAGCCCCTTCAGGCTGTGTTCACGCCGCCAGCCCCAGTCCTCTCCCTGCGATCCAACCGAAACCGAAACCCGAGCCTCAGCTCCCAGCCCCGCCCGCCGAGCAGCCAAGCCTCTCGGGCTGGTGAGTGCTGCTCGGCGCCGAGCCTCTGTGCGGGAGTCTCTCCGTTTTTTTCCTCTGCGCCCCTGTTGCTGTGGGGTCTGCGGTGATCGCCGCGGCTTGCGCCTTTCTCTGGAGTTCGTTTAGGCGGCGCTCTGAATCCCCTCTCCTTGCGTGCCGCGAAACAAAGAGGCAAGAAAAAGTCTCTTGCCTCTTCGGCAGCTGCAGACTTTTTCCCCGTCTCCCTCCCAGCCAGCTGTTGTGCGCTAATCCCTTCAGGCTGTGTTCACGCTGCCAGCCTCAGTCCTCTCCCTGCGATCCGACTGAAGCCGAGCCTCAGCTCCCAGCCCCGCCCGCCCCGGCGGGTGAGCAGACAAGCCTCTCGGGCTGGAGAGTGCTGCTCGGCGCCGAGCCTCTGTGCGGGAATCTCTCCGTTTTTCCCTCTGCGCCCCTGTTGCTGTGGGATCCGCGCTGGTAGCTGCGGCTCGCGCCCGTCTCTGAAGTTCGTTTAGGCAACGCTCTGAATCCCCTCTCCTCGCGCACCAGGAAACAAAGAGGGAAGAAAAAGTCTCTTGCCTCTTCGGCAGCTGCAGACTTTTCCCGGACTCCCTCCCGGCTCGCCGTGGCGCACTAACCCCTTCAGGCTGTGTTCACGCCGCCAACCCCAGTCCTCTCCCTGCGATCCGACCGAAGCCCGAGCCTCAGCTCCCAGCCCCGCCCGCCCCGGCGGGTGAGCAGACAAGCCTCTCGGGCTGGAGAGTGCTGCTCGGCGCCGAGCCTCTGTGCGGGAGTCTCTCCGCTTTGCCCTCCACACCCCTGTGGCTGCGCTCTCCTCCGTGGCTCCGAAGCTTCCCCCCTCTGCCACCCGCACTCTCCGCCCGCGAAGGGGCTTCCTAGTGCGTGGAAATCTTTCCTCCTTCACGGCTCCCTCCCAGTAGTGCAGGTGCCGTCCCTATTCTTTTGTCTCTGTTATTTCTTTTTTCTTTTGCCCTACCCAAGTACGTGGGGAGTTTCTTGCCTTTTTGGAGGTCGGACGTTTTCTGCCAGCGTTCAGTGGGTGTTCTGTAGGAGCAGTTCCACGTGTAGATGTATTTCTACTGTATCTGTGGGAAGGAAGGTGATCTCCGCGTCTTACTCTTCCGCCATCTTCCCGAGGACCCAAATTTACATTTTAATGAGTATAAAATAGTTTTCTCCTCAGTAAGTAGATGTAAATGACTGATCTCTGTTCGGAGAAACTCATAAAAAAGTCATTTCCACTCCCTAGTGTCAACCTCACATTTTTGGTGAAGAAGAAAGTATCTAGTATGTTATCGGGAATAAATTGTAATTGAATATATTTTTGTCTCTATATTTTTAGAGCACTTTAAGATTCAGAGCACAATTGAGAAGGCACCTATATAGCCACTGCCCACACATACACACACAGCTTCCCCCACTACCAACATCCTCACCAAAGTGGTAAGGTTGTTACAGTTGATAAACGTATACTGACACACCATCATCCAAAGTCCATAGTTTACATTAGGCTTCACTCTTGGGGTTGGGCATTTTATGGATTTGGACAAATGTGTAATGACATGTATCTATCATTATAATATCATACACAGTAGTTTCACTGCCCTAAAAATACTCTGTGCTCGACCTATTTATCCCTCCCTCCTTCCAACTCCCAGCAACCACTGATCTCTTTACTGTCTCCATAGTTTTGGCTTTTCCAGAATGTCATATATTTGGAATTATACAGTATATAGCACTTTCAGATTGGCTTCTTTCACTTAGTAATAGCATTCTCTCTCTATAGAATCTTCTTATCCATGAACATGGAATATTTCTCCAACTATTTAGTTTTTCTTTGATTTCATTCATCAAAGTTTTTAGTTTTCCTCATACAGATCTCATACCTATTGTGTTAGATTTATACCTATGTATATTTTTTGGTGCTAATGTAAATGATATTGAGTTTTTAAGTTCAAATTCCACTTGTTCATGGCTAGAATATAGGAAAGGAATTGACTTTGTAATAAATTGTACTTTTAAAAGAACTGAACTTCCTTTAGAGAAATTCTCATGTTTCTGTAGATTAAGTTAGACAGCTTAGAGAGAAGCTGAATCCCTATGTCAGCAGTGACCTGTCCCCATCATCATTGTTATTCCATCAACACAAGGACATTGGGCTGAATGTTTGAGAGAGAAAACCATGCAAAGTGGCTTCTGCCCTTACAATTTATAGCCCCCAAGTTACAAACAGCTAATTTTTTTTAATTGGGGTATAGGTGATTTACAATGTTGTGTCAGTTTCTACTGTACAGCAAAGTGGAGTTCCCTGTGCTATACAGCAGGTTCTTGTTATCTATTTTATACACATTAGTTAATTAATCCCAATGTCCCAATTCATCCCAGCCCCCCTTCCATCCTTGGTGTCCATACATTTGTTCTCTCCGTCTGTGGCTCTATTTCTGCCTGGCAAACAGGTTCATCTGTACCAGTTTTCTAAAATCCACATATATGTGTTAATATATGATATTTGTTTTTCTCTTTCTGACTTCACTCTGTATGACAGTCTCTGGGTCCATCCACATCTCTACAAATGACCCATTTTCATTCATTTTTATGGCTGAGTAATATTCCATTGTATATATGTACCACATCTTCTTTAGCCATTCATCTGTTGATGGGCATTTAGGTTGCTTCCATGACCTGGGTATTGTAAATAGTGCTGCAATGAACATTGGGGTGCATGTGTCTTTTTGAATTATGGTTTTCTCTGGGTATATGCCCAGTAGTGGGATTGTTGGGTCATATGGTAGTTCTATTTTTAGTTTTTAACGGAACCTCCATACTGTTCTCCATAGTGGCTGCACCAATTTACATTCCCACCAACAGTGTAAGAGGGTTCCATTTTCTCCACACCCTCTCCAGTATTTAGTGTTTGTAGATTTTCTGATGATGCCATTCTAACTGGTGTGTGGTGATACCTCATTGTAGTTTTGATTTGCATTTCTAAAATAATTAGCGATGTTGAGCAGATTTTCATGTGCCTCTTGGCCATCTGTATGTCTTCTTTGGAGAAATGTCTATTTAGGTCTTCTGCCTATTTTTTGATTGTTTCTTTTGTTTGTTTGATATTGAGCTGCATGAGTTGTTTGTATATTTTGGAGATTAATCTTTTGTCAGTTGCTTGATTTGCAAATATTTTCTCCCATTCTGAGGGTTGTCTTTTTGTCTTGTTTATGCTTTCCTTTGCTATGCAAAAGCTTTAAGTTTAATTAGGTCCCATTTGTTTATTTTTGTTTTTATTTCCATTACTCTAGGAGGTGGGTCAAAAAAGATCTTGCTGTGATTTATGTCAAAGAGTGTTCTTCCTATGTTTTCAACTAAGAATTTTACGGTGTCTGATCATACATTTAGGTCTCTAATCCATCTTGAGTTTATTTTTGTGTATGGTGTTAGGGAGTGTTCTAATTTCATTCTTTTACATGTAGCTGCCCAGTTTTCCAAAAACCAGTTATTGAAGGGACTCTCTTTTCTCCATTGTGTATCCTTTCCTCCTTTGTCATAGATTAGTTGACATAGTTGCATGGATTCATCTCTGGGCTTTCTATCCTGTATCATTGATCTATATTTCTGTTTTTGTGCCAGTGTCATACTTTCTTGATTACTGTAGCTTTGTAGTATAGTCTGAAGGCCTGAAGTCAGGGATCATGATTCCTCCAGCTCCATTTTTCTTTCTCAAGGTTGTTTTGGTTATTCATGGTCTTTTGTGTTTCCATACAAATTGTAAAATATTTTGTTCTAGTTCTGTAAAAAATGCCATTGGTAATTTGATAGGGATTGCATTGAATCTGTAGGTTGCTTTGGGTAGTATAGTCATTTTCACAATATTAATTCTTCTAATCCAAGAACATGGTATATCTCCCCATCTGTTTCTGTCATCTTTGATTTCTTTCATCAGTGTCTTATAGTTTTCTGCATACAAGTCTATTGCCTCCTTAGATAGGTTTATTCCTGGGTATTTTATTCTTTTTGATGTGTTGGTAAATGGGATTGTTTCCTTAATTTCTCTTTCTGATCTTTCATTGTTAGTGTATAGGAATTCAAGAGATTTCTGTGCATTAATTTTGTATCCTGCAACTTTACCGAATTCACTGATTAGCTCTCATAGTTTTCTGGTGGCATCTGTAGGATTTTGTATGTATAGTATCATGTCATCTGCAAACAGTGAGAGTTTTACTTCTTTTTCAATTTGTATTTGTTTTATTTCTTTTTCTTCTCTGATTTCTGTGGCTAGGACTTCCAAAACTATGTTGAATAATAGTGGTGAGAGTGGACATCCTTGTCTTGTTCCTTATCTTAGGGGAAATGTTTTCAGTTTTTCACCATTGAGAATGATGTGTCTGTGGTGGGTTTGTCATATATGGCTTTTATTATGTTGAGGTAAGTTCCCTCTATGCCCTCTTTCTGGAGAGTTTTTATCATAAATGGGTGTTGAATCTTTTAAAAGCTTTTTCTGAATCTATTGAGATGACCGTATGGTTTTTATTCTTCAAATTGTTATTGTCGTGTATCACATTGATTGATTTGTGTATATTGAAAGTCCTTGCATCCCTGGGATAAATCCCACTTGATCATGGTGTATAATCCTTTTTAAAAAATAATTAATTTATTTATTTTTGGCTGCTTTGGGTCTTCTTTGCTGCACGTGGGCTTTCTCTATTTGCGATGAGTGGGGGCTAAACTTCACTGCAGTGTGCGGGTGTCTCATTGCAGTAGCTTCTCTTGTTGTGGAGCACAGGCTCTAGGCACATGGGCTTCAGTAGTTGTGGCATGTGGGCTCAGTAGCTGTGGCTTGCATGCTCTAGATCACAGGCTCAGTAGCTGTAGCACATCGGCTTAGTTGCTCCATGGCATGTAGGATCTTCCCAGACACGAGACTGAACCCATGTCCCCTGCACTTGCAGATGGATTCTTAACCACTGCACCACCAGGGAACTCCCTGGTGTATGATCATTTTAATGTATTGTTGGATTCTCTTTTCTAGTCTTTTGTTGAGGAATTTGTGTCTATATTCATCAGTGATATTGGTCTGTACTTTTCTTTTTTTGTAGTAGCTTTGTCTGGTTTTGGTATCAGGGTGATGGTGGCCTCGTAGAATGAGTTTGGCAGTGTGCCTTCCTCTGCAATTTTTTAGAAGAGTTTGAGAAAGACAGGTGTTAGCTCTTCTCTAAATGTTTGATAGAATTTACCTGTGAAGCCATATGGTCCTGGACTTTTGTTTTTTGGAAGATTTTTAATCACAGTTTCAGTTTCATTACTTGTTATTGATCTGTTCATAGTTTTTTTTTTTTTTTTAAATTCACGTTCTTTTATTTATTTATTTATTTATTTTATGACTGTGTTGAGTCTTCGTTTCTGTGCGAGGGCTTTCTCTAGTTGCGGCAAGTGGGGACCACTCTTCATCGCGGTGCGCGGGCCTCTCACCATCGCGGCCTCTCTTGTTTCGGAGCACAGGCTCCAGACGCGCAGGCTCAGTAATTGTGGCTCACGGGCCCAGTTGCTCCGTGGCATGTGGGATCTTCCCAGACCAGGGCTCAAACCCGTGTCCCCTGCATTGGTAGGCAGATTCCCAACCACTGCGCCACCAGGGAAGCCCTGTTCATAGTTTTTATTTCTTCCTGGTTCAGTCTCAGAATGTTGTGCTTTTCTAAGCATTTTTCCATTTCTTCCAGGTTGTCCATTTTATTGGCATATTGTTGCTTGTAGCAGTCTCTTATGATCCTTTGTATTTCTGTGTGTCTGTTGTACTTCTCCTTTTCATTCTTAATTTTACTGAATTGAGTCCTCTTCCTCTTTTTCTTGATGTGTCTGGCTAAAGTTTTATCAATTTTGTTTATCTTCTCAGAGAACCAGCTTTTAGTTTTAATGATCTTTGCTATTTTTTTCTCTGTTTCTGTTTCATTTATTTCTGATCTGATCTTTATGATTTCTTCCCTTCCACTAACTTCTTTTTATTTATTATTTATTTATTTATTTATTTTTGTTGTTCTTTCTCTAGTTCTTTTAAGTGTAAGGTTAAATGGTTTATTTGAGATTTTTCTTGTTCTATAGGTAGGAATGCATTGCTCTAAACTTCCCTCTTAGAACTGCTTTTGCTGTATCCCAGCTCTTGGTTATTTAGTAGCATATTGTGTAGCCTCCATGTGTTAGTGTTTTTTTACAGTTTTTTTTTTTTTTCCAGTAATTGATTTCTAATCTCATAGCATTGTGGTCAGAAAAGATGTCTGATATTATTTCAATTTTCTTAATTTACTGAGGCTTGATTTGTGACCCAAGATGCAGTCTATCCTGGAGAATGTCCTGTATGCACTTGAGAAAATAGTGTATTCTGCTGTTTTTAGATGGAATGTCCTAAAAATATCAATTAAATCTATCTGGTCTATTGTGTCATTTAAAGCTTGTGTTTCCTTATTTATTTTCTGTCTGGATGATCTGTCCATTGGTGTAAGTGAGGTGTTAATGTCCCCCACTATTATTGCGTTACTGTTGATTTCCCCTTTTATAGCTGTTAGCATTTGCCCTATGTACTGAAGTCTTACTATTTTGGGTGCATATATATTTATCATTGTTATATCTTCTTCTTGGATTGATCCCTTGATCATTATGTAGAGTCCTTCCTTTTTTCTTATAACAGTCTTTATTTTAAAGCCTATTTTATCTAATATGAGTATTGCTACTTCAGCTTTCTTTTGATTTCCATTTGCATGGAATACCTTTTTCTATCCCCTCACTTTCAGTATGTATGTGTCCCTAGGTCCGAAGTAGGTCTCTTGTATACAGCATATATATGGGTCTTGTTTCTGTATCCATTCAGCCAGTCTATGTCTTTTGTTTGGAGCATTTAATCCATTTACATTTAAGGTAATTATCGATATGTATGTTCCCATTACCATTTTCTTAATTGTTTGGGGTTTGTTATTGTAGGTCTTTTCCTTCTCTTGTGTTTCTTGCCTAGAGAAGTTCCTTTAGCATTTGTTGTAGGGCTAGTTTGGTGGTGCTGATTTCCCTTAGCTTTGGCTTATCTGTAAAACTTTTGATTTCTTTGTCGAATCTGAATGAGATCCTTGCTTGGTAGAGTAATCTTGGTTGTAGGTTTTTCCCTTTCATCTCTTTAAATATTTCCTGCCACTTCCTTCTGGCCTACAGAGTTTCTGCTGAAAAATCAGCTGATAACCTTATGGGGATTCCCCTGTATGTTATTTGTTGTTTTCCCTTTTTGCTTTTAATATTTTTTTCTTTGTGTTAATTTTTAGTAGTCTGATTAATATGTGTTTCAGCATCTTTCTCCTTGGGTTTATCCTGTATGGGACTCTCTGCACTTCCTGGACTTGGGTGGCTATTTCCTTTCCCATTTTAGGGAAGTTTTCATCTATAATCTCTTCAAATATTTTCTCAGACCCTTTCTCTTTCTCTTCTTCTTCTGGGACCCCTATAATTCGAATGTTGTTGCATTTTATATTGTCCCAGAAATCTCTGAGACTGTCCTCAGTTCTTTTTCATTCTTTTTTGTTTATTCGGTTTCCATGACAGTTATTCCACCATTCTATTTTCCAGGTCACTTATCCATTTTTATGCCTCAGTTTTTCTGCTATTGATTCCTTCTAGAAGATTTTTAATTTCAGTTATTGTGTTGTTCTTCACTGTGTATTTGTTCTTTAGTTCTTTTAGCTTCTTGTTAAAAGTTTCTTGTATTTTCTCCATTCTACTTCTGAGATTTTGGATCAACTTTACTGTCATTACTCTGAATTCTTTTTCAGGTAGACTACCTATTTCCTCTTCAGTTGTTTGGCCTTGTGGATTTTTTACCTTGCTCCTTCATCTGCTGCATATTTCTCTGTGTTCTCGTTTTGTTTAATTTATTGTGTTTGGGGTCTCCTTTCCACAGGCTGCAGGACTGTAATTCCTCTTACTTTTGGTGTCTGCCTCCAGTGGGTGAGGTCATTACAGTGGCTTGTGTAGGATTCCTTGTGGGGGGACTAGTGCCTGTGTTCTGGTAAGTAGAGCATGATCTTTTCCCTCTGATGGGCAGGACCACATCTGGTGATCTGTTGTGGGGTGTATGTGAGCTTAGTATGACTTTAGGCAGCCTGTTGGCTAATGGGTGGGTTTGTGTTCCTGTCTTGCTAGTTGTTTGGCATGAGGCGTCCAGAACTGGAGCTTGCTGGCCGTTGGGTGGAGCCAGGTCTTAGTGTTGAGATGGTGACCCCTAGGAGAGCTCTCTGATTAATATTCTTTGGCACTGGGAGTTCTCTGGTGGTCCAACATCCTGGACTTGGCTCTCCTACCTCAGAGGTTCAGGCCTGTCCCCTGGCCGGATCACTAAGACCCTACAAGTTGCGTGGCATGGAAGAAAAGGGGAAAAAAATGAACAGACAAACAAAACCTCAAGACAAATGGTAAAAGCAAAACACAACAGACAAAAACTCACAGACACACACACACACACACAAAAGAGAAAAAAGCAGAGAGAAACCAGACAAATAAACGAACCTAGAAACAAAAACAAACATTACAAACTAAACTAACAAAAACAAAAAAACAAAACAAACCAAAAGCAGTAATCAAACTAAACAAAGGCAAAGAAAGTGTAAAACAAACGAACAAAAACGATCAAATAAAGATAAAAACAAAAGAAAGAAGAAAACAAAAGGAAAAAACACAAAAGAACAAAAAAGTAAAATAAAAATAGAAAATATTGTTAAAAAAAGAAAAAAGTAAAACAAAGAAAAAAATGGAAAGAAGGAAAAAACACAATATAACAAAAAGTAAAGTAGAAATAGAAAAAAAAATATTAAAAATAAAGGCCTAAAAAGAAAAGAAAAATTAAATAAGAAATAAAAATTAAAAGAAAAATAAAGAAAAGAACAACAGAACAAAATGAAAAAAAATAATAATAGTAATAATATTTTCCTGGGGCCTCAGCTGTCAGTGTCCTTGCACCCACAGTGAGCCACAGCCAATTCCTGCCTGCCCAGGATGTCCTCCAATATTCTAGGGAGGTCTCTGGACCTGCTGTGGCCACTGAGGGGCCAGCTCAGACTCTGATCTGGTGTTACTCCCACATGTACTTTCCCCCAGAGTCCACAGTTGCCCCCAGAGTCCGCAGCCTCAATTGTGGGAACACTCGCTGTCTATTCAGGTATTCCACAGATGCAGGGTTTACCAAGCCAATTGCGGGGATTTAATCCACGGCTCCTGTGGCTGCACGGAGATATTACCCTTCCTCTTCTTTGGTTGCACCATCCCTGGAGTTCAGTTTATGTTTTGTGGATGTGGGCCACCCTCAGATGTCTGCATGTGGGCCACCCTCAGAGGTCTGTTCCCCACCCAGGCAAGAGGGGGCAAAAGCAGTGGCTGGTTAGGGCTTACTTGTTCACTCATCCCAGGGGGAGCAAAGGATAGGGAAGTCACAATTGGCATGTGTGGGGAATGCCTGAAGTGGCAGAGGCCAGAAGGAAGTTGCAATAGCCTGAGGTGTGCCATGCGTTCTCCTGGGGATGTTGACCCTGGATTGTGGGACACTCGGCAGTGGCAGGCTGCACAGGCTCCTGGGAAGTCGTGGGCAGTGACCTGCACTTGCTCACAGGACCCTTGGTGGCAGTGGTGGCAGCGGTAGCCATCACACCTGCCCCTGGGTTCCGAGAGAGCAGCGATGGCTCATGCATGGTCCTGGAGCTCATGTAGTCGGTGCCCGGCTATCTGTGAGTGCACGAAGAAAGAAGCTCCTATGGCCGGCCTGCACCTCTCCTCGTGCACCCCACCACAATGGTCCCTTGCCTCCCTGGCAGTCCCAGTGTTCTTCCCAGACTCCCTCAGCTGTGGCACACTAGCCCCCTCAGGCTGTCCTCACACAGCCAGCCCCAGTCCTCTCCCAGGGGTCTGACCTCCAAAGCCCAAGCCTCAGCTCCCAGCCCCCACCCGCCCCGGTGGGGGAGCAGACAAGCCTCTCGGGCTGGTGAGTGCTGGTTGGCACCGATCCTCCGTGCAGGAATCTCTTCGCTCTGCCCTCCGCACCCCTGTGGCTGCGCTCTCCTTCGTGACTCCGAAGCTTCCCCCCAGCTACCCACCGTCTCCGCCAGTGAAGGGGTTTCCTAGTGTGTGGAATCTTTTCCTCCTTCACATCTCCCTCCCAGAGGTGCTGGTCCCATCCCGATTCTTTTCTCTCTCTTTCTTTTACATTTTTCTTTTGTCCTACCTGGTTACTTGGAGATTTTCTTGCCTTTTTTGGCAGTCTGAGGTCTTCTGTCAGCGTTCAGTAGGTGTTCTGCAGGAATTGTTCCATATGCAGATGTATTTTTGATGTATCTGTGGGGAGAGGGTGATCTCCAATTCTTACTTCTCTGCCATTGGAAGGTTCCCCCTGTACTAATTCTTAAATGTATCTAATTTTATTATTGAAGAACATTTTCTCAGATGTAAAATTAAGATATAGATTCAGTCAACCTATATTGATTCAATATTTTTTAAACATTATTATATACTGAGCATGAGATGCTAAAAAACTATACACAAACAAGATACAGATACTGTCCTTCTGTGGTTTAATGTCTAGTAAGAGCCTTCAGATTACATTGTTAAAATATATTCTTATGCATAATATGCCATGTAGTTTTGTCCAGACCCACACAATTTTGGGGGGGAAGAGTACATTGTTAATATTTATACTGGGGTAATAGATGTAAAATGGGATTTTAAGAAAAAAGAAAGAAGTAGAATATCTGCACAGATACAGTACCAATAAGCAAGACATACATGTCAGATTTGGAAGTTTTCAACTTTAACTGATGCTGTCAATTTAAGCAGGAGTTAACCAGGTAAAAAGTGGCTTAAAGAACATTCTAGAAACATTCTCGGTCAAACAGGAGATAAGGAAATAAAGCATCTCTATTATAATATAAATCAATGCAATAATTCAATACATTCTTCATTGAGAAAGTCTCTCTCATAACTAGGTAGATGTATATTTTTGCGTGTATACGTAACAAAACATATAATATATTTTTAGTATATAGAGTATATATTTTATATATATGTGTGTGTGTGTGTGTGTGTGTGTATATATATATATATATATATATATGTATATATATATTATATACAGGTGTCAATATGTATACACATATTATGTCCTGTACTGCAGATGCAGTGAACTCTTCCAAATACTCAAAGAAGCTATTTTCCCTTTAGGCTCTTGGTCTTCAGATATCTTCAGCATTTGGCATGGAACAGTGCTACTTAGAGGTGGTCTGTGAACCAGTCTGCTACCAATCCACCTATGAGGCTATAAAGAGCTCAAGCCAATTGAAAAATTGTTTGACACTTGCACACATCAACACTCACAAGTTTAACATCCAAGCTCTAACCCAACGGAACATCACTTCACTGTCATTGAGAAGAGTAAAGTAACCCTCAGTTCAAAGAGAGACTAGAGAAATATGTCAGCCAAAACTAAAGAATAGGAACATACAGTTCCATTAAAATGTTAATGCTTAAAATCTTAGCTACATGTCTTCTAAGCCTGTCCTACCTATTTGGCTCAGTGCTAAGTCAAAAATGAGCTACCTTTATCACTCTCTCCACACAATTGTTTAATTTCAGGTAAAAGAGAAATAGTGCCAAATGCTTCAATTTATCAATTCATGTATGTTGTTTTCTTTTTGAGTGACAATTTTTCAATTTCGTAGACTCTTTAGTCTGATTCAAAGAAGTAATTTTTAGAGTTACTGGAATCAAAATCATTCTTACAGTATCATCAGAACAAAGACTCTGGACATCCTTGGTCCAGGCTCATTTATTGAGAGCACATTACCTTACTTGTGGGCATGGCAGATAGGTGAAGTGATATTAGGGATATTACAGTAGTTTTTGTTTCTGCTGACATATAAAGTGTTTCTTCTAAAACAAGTTTTCAGTTGGCTAAGGAAGAAATTTCCTCTTGTTTAACAGAGACATTTGGTTGAGGTTGGTACTTGTATAATTAAATCCAGGGGAAGAAAAGCAAACCTATATAGTGAGAGGAAAGGAAATAGTTTTAACACTAAGATTTGGACATAACCTTTAGGAGATGACCCATGAATAGATCGGAAAGATTTTCAAAACAAACCTATTCTATTAAGATAAATTAACAGGATATCTGGATTAAGTATAAGCTTAATTTGCTCATTGATGGTAATGTCATTACTACAGGAAGGAATCTGTGGATGAAGTTTAAATACTGATGTAAATGAACAAACAAACAAACAAATAATCCAAATATAGAGAATGAGGAGAGGGCCACTGCATTGGAAAACAACTGCTTTATAAAGGAGGAGAAAATGTTTGGTAGTTCTGGCATGTAGCCTCAGCACCTTCAGTTGTAGGATACAGCACACATGAGGAAATAGCACTAAGGACTTAGGAAGCAGTAAGAATTAGTGTATACAGTCTTAAGTCTGTGATTTTGAACACAAGACAAAACACATTTAATAACGAAGGTACATTTACAAAATGTGATCTCACTGGATGCCTCTGCAATGAAGGGCATAAAAAGAAAGGGATTTTAAAACAGAACACAAGTAGATTCTAAATAATAAATTGAAATTTATCCAAAACTTATGTCCCCACTCCTGAACTCATAAATATTTGGGAAGGTACTTTCGAATATGAGTTAAGCGTTCACCAATTTCAGGGACAAGATTTACTGTAAGAGGACTACTATTTTTTATTGGTAGTATAATTTTATTTTTATCTTCAAGTTGGATAGTTTGAAGAATCTGTATTACACAATGCTTGAAACAATCTTAATAGAGAGAATGACATCATGGTGTTAAAATCAGGGTGGTGAAATTGTGAAAATTTGGGATTCTGAACAAGTCTAAGAATCTAAGATGTGGGGAAATTAGTGATAATCAAATGTATTAGTAAATGTGCATAACACATATGGTTACTCTGAAGGGTTGAATACTAAAGAGGAAGTAGAAACAAAATGACTGGTTCTACTTTTGAAAACACTGATGAGGAAATACTTGACCAAAAAGTAGAAGAGTTAAGTAAATTCAATCCAGAAAAAGTACTCATAACTTGGGCTTTATAGGTCTGACTGTCTCTTTTGTTAAAGAACTTTGCTGTGATGACTTGGAAGAATTTAAAAGGGTAAATACTTTTAGAAGGAAAGATAATTTGGAAACTGAAGAGATATTCAGCTGTGAGAAAAATATGGGAAATAATTGTGCAACATTAACAAATAAGTAAAGATCAATAGTAAGACACTATTAAGAAAATACAAAGGTAAACCATGTACTGGGAGAAAATATCCTGACAAAGTAGAAATATTCCGGATACCTTTATCAGAAAATATTCTAACAAAGCTGTCCAGAATATATAATGACAAAATATTTTAAATATAAATCTCATTTTTAACTTAAAATAACTTTTACATTTTGTTTTGTTTGATTTAATTAGGATACTTTAGTATCTGAATTCATACCAAATCAAGCATATAGTGACACTGTTGGGAAAGGCAGTCTATTGTGCATGCAGCCATCTTTTTAAATCTTTACAAAAATTACTTTATTGAGATATGATTAACATAACACTGTGAGTTTAAGTTGTACGATGTGTTGATTTGACACATTTAGATATTGCGATGTGATGACCACCACCTCTGTGCGTGCAAGTCTTTTGATCCTCCCACTGGGCAGCATAAGAGTGGGACTCAGCCTGGAACACATCCTCACCGAAAGATAAAGAGACCTCACCACCTGTGTGGGATCACCACCTGTGTGGGATCACCACCTGTGTGGGATTATCACCTGTGTGGGATTATCACCTGTGTGGGATTATCACCTGTGTGGGATCACCACCTTGTGTGTGATTATCACCTGTGTGGGATTATCACCTGTGTGGGATCACCACCTTGTGTGGGATTATCTTTCCCTGTTTCAGAGTCAATGTGTGCTCCTTTTTTCTGCTTAAGTGTGTGTGTCAAATTGCACCCAGCCCACCCCATATACTCTGTCCCCTGCCGGAAGGGGACAGGGTCCTTTATTCTGCTACACAAGACCTGTGTGTTCCTTTCTGCTGCCACTGGAAGAGACCCCATGTCCATGGGGGACCAAGGTCCTCTACTGAAGCTGGTCTTGCTCTGTTACTTCTCTCTGAAAATAAAGCTTTTTTCCATCCTGCGCTTGACTGTGCTGTGTGTTCCTCAAGGACTCTAATACCAAGATGCAGTGGGCAGAAGTGTTCAGACTTCTGCTCCTGGTGATAGACAAAGGATGCCACCTGCATGACAGTTATACTATGATTAAAATGAAAAGAAAAAAAAATTACTACATAAGAAGAATTACACACACACAAAAAGTTAAAAATCTAAAGAAAATTTGGAAGGTTTCTAGTCCCCTAAATACATGGCCTCAAAGATTCTGTGGTATTGTATGAAGAACATCTTGTGGTTGAAATGAAAGTTTGGGAATTAAAGTAGAGGAAACAGAAAAAGCATACGTAGATAAACTTAGAAAAGGAGTGATTAATATTTGTGTGTGTGTGCATGTGTGTGTCTGCATGTAGAATAAACATTTTCTAGTAGACGTAGGGAAGATATGTTTTTCCAGGTAAACTTTGAAATAAAGTTTAAAATAGCAAGTTTCAACAGTGAAATATGTCATATGATATTTTATAGCATCTAATTATTTAAATAATAATGATGATCATGTTTATCATTAATATAACTGCTGTTATCAATAGAATAATGACATAAAAGTCCTAATTTGTAGAGGAATAGTGAAAGCAGCTGTTTTGCCCCTTTCCTGTTTCCTTATTCCTGTTCCCCTGTAACCTTAAAAGAACCTAATCTAAGAATGAGAACACTAGGTAATGGAACCTAACTCTTGACCTATGATCTACAGAATGCACCCAATACCTTGCCTAACCTGTTGATTCTTTCCCTAGATTAAAAGAAGTAGGAATGAAGAACTGAGTAGTTAAAAATGACTAGCTTTCTGCTTCTAGCAGCCCCTTAGCAATCATACAGGCAAACCACACAGGCAAGATAGCATCTGAAGAAATCATGAGGGGTCAGCCAGCCTGCATGGGCAAGGTAGCATCTGTAGAAATCATGAGGGGTCAGCCAGCCTGCATGCAATGGAAAATGACCCAGAGCTTGACCTCCTGCCTTGATTATTCACTGAGATTCTCTCCCCTTATCCCCTTTAAAAATAGTCATGGCTGAGCAGAATTCTGGGAGTTGGTTTTGGGGACATGAGTCTGCTTCTCCCCAGATTGTTGGCCTTCTGGTTAAATCAACCTTTTCCTTTCTACTAACACTTGCCTCTCGAGTGTTGGCTTTTGAGTGGTAAGCAGCTGGACTGGAGTTTGGTAACAACAGATTTATAGAATTTCAATTTGAACGTGATCATACACCTAACGCGTTCCAATATGCCATTTCTCCTATTTGAACAAGCGCAAAATATTTCCAAGTACTGGTAAATCTTATTACATAAGTGAATCTCAAATGTGTCTATATTGTCCCTTTTTTAAAGTAAATGAATGATATATAGGTATAAATTACACACCAAAAGCCCCCTCTAAGTTATGGCTTTGTACAAAGTATATACCCGTGTAACCACCACGCAATCTAGTTATAGAACACATTCGTCACCTCAGAGAATTCCCTTGCGCTCCTTTGAAATAATTTCTTAACCCAAACAGAGCAGTGTTCTAGTTTCTTCCACTGTAGATTTATCCTCCATTCCTAGAATTTTATCTAAATGATTCAACTTTACGTACTGTGTTTTTGTGTAAATAATCATCAATTTTATCTATTTCTTTGATATTTTCAAAGAATCAAGCTTTGATTTTATAATTCCCTATTTTTGTCCATTTACCATTTTATTATTTTCCCCTCACATTTTACTTTTTTTGTTTTTATATATATATATATATATATATATATATATATATATATATATATATATATGTATATATATAATTGGTTGAATTCTTATCTGCAAATGTGAAGGGTAAAACCCCAAAAGGGTGGGAAAAAAATAACTAGGGAGCCATATAGTAAACAATTTACATAGTTCAAAGTTGGGCGATGTTCAAATTTTTACCAGTGAGAGTAAAGAGACCTTATTGAAACCCCAGGGCACTTGGTGGTGGTGTCAAAGAATAACACCTTAGTAATAGAGCTAAATTAGTGCCAGAATAAAGGATAACCTAAAGCCTCACTAGCAAATCTTTAAAACAAAGTTGAGAATAGAATCAAGCTAATCTGCCGGTAATTTAAATGACTGCCAAAACACACTTCAACCTTCTTTAAATCAAGATGTGCAACACCTTGGCTATAGGATATATAGGATATGGTATCCTATGATATATAGGAAAATTATTAAAAGAGAAGATCCTAAGAGTCCTCTTCACAAGAAGAAACTATTTTTTCTTTTCTTTTTATTGTATCTGTATAAGATCATAGATGAAAACTGGACCTATTGTAATAATCATTTTGCAATATATGTAAATCAAACCATCATGTTGTATACCTTAAACTTACACAGGGATGTATGCCAATCATTTCTCAGTAACACTGGGGGAGAAAAGGGACACATTCCAAATCCAAACATTCAACAACTTGATATTCATTAAGTTACTAAATATTCTAGAAAGCAGGAAAATGTGACTCATTACCTGGAGAAAAAAAAGTGAATATAAATAGACTCATAAATGATATAAATGACATAATAAGCAGACAAAGATTTAAAACAGCTCAAGATTATAAAGGAAAACATGTACATACTGAGAAAAAAATGAAAGATATTTAAAAACCCTGGTGAAAATCCTAAGGATAAAAATATAATATTTAAAATTTAACAAAAAAAGATCATTGGAGACACTTGCTAGAATACAGACACTGAAGAAAATATCACTGGACTTGATGACATAGTTATGGAATTAATCCAAAATGAAGCACATAGAATGAAAAGATAGAAAAAACAATTGGTGCTTCAGTGACAATATTACATGTTTGACATATGCATAATTGGCATCTGAGGAGAAGAAGAAACAAAGTGAAAAAAAATCTGAAGAAATAATGGCCCAAATGTTTCCAAATTTTAGAAAAATTATAAATGTACAGATTCTAGAGGCTCAAGATAAAGGAAAATCACACCAAGTCACACCTTAGTCAGAGTGCTAACCAAAATGAAAGCAAGAAAACTTTCAAAGCCTCCAGGAAAAAAAAAAAAAAGGCAGTGTAACAAAGATAAAAATGGTGTTAGACTTCAGAAAAATAGAAAGAGTCAGAATATAAATAAAATATCTTTAAAGATTTGACAGAAGAAAAATACCTAACTCTAGAATTCTAAATTCAGAAAAAGTATCCTTCAGATAGGTAGGCAACTTAAAAACTTAAAAAAATAAAATAGGAGAGAATCCGTTTTTCAGATACTGGCTCTGTAAAATATGTTAAAGTCATTCAGGGTAAAAGAAAAACTATCAGGTGGAAATTTGTATTTTCGCAAAGAAATGAAGAGTGGGAGAAAGAATAAATACAGAAGTATAAAATACGGTTCTTGTTTTTTATTTTTAACTTTTAGATAGTAAAAACAACTTTAAAGTTTTAAATGCTTTATAATTTGTATAACACATGTAGAACTAAAAGGCATGCTAATATAACATAAATAATGGGAAGGAGAAGATGGAAGCATACAGTTTGTAAAGTTCTCACATTACATATGAAGTGGTATAGTAGTTGGATCTATACTAGTAGTTGGCTCTAGGTTGTGAAAATTTAAATTTTTATGTTGTAAACCCTAGAACAACCAATACAAATAATACAAAAGGTATAAATATAAATCCAATAATTTAGATTAAATATAAAAATAAAATACACAGTTAATCTAAAGGAAGGCAACAGAGAGAAAACTAAAGAAAAAGATGTGACAGATAGAAAACATATAATATGCTAAATGTCAATAATTTTGATACATACATTATATAAAAATGGCTTAAATATTAGAAATATAAGGTAGACATTGTCTAAATGGATAAAAATGCAAGACCCAACTATATTATGAAAAGAAACACAGTGTTAATATGGACAAAGAAAGTTTAATTTAAAATAAAATAAAATACACCATTAAAAAATTAATCATAAAAAAGCTGGAGTGGCTATATTAATTTCAGATAAAATAGATTTCAGAACAAAGAAGATTACCAGAAATAAAGCATTAATTTAGCAATTATAAGAGGGTTAATTTATAAAGAAAACACAGGTATTCAATGCTCATACAACTAATAATGTAGCTTCAAAACACACAAAGCAAAATATTACAGAAAAGAAAGGAGAAATATATAAATATACACAATTAGAGTCTGAGATTTCAGCCCTCCTCTTTCAGTAACTGATAAAACAAGTAGAAAACTACTAAGTATATGAAGGATAAGGACAACACCATCACCTAAACTGACCTGATTGATCTTTATAAAATGCTACATTCAATACTGGCCAAGAATACAGTTTTTTCAATGCACATTCAATAGGACACTCACCAAAATAGGCTGCATGCTGGCCATAAAATAAGTATCAGTGAATTCAAGAGTTTGAAATCATACACACATTTTTTTCTCTGACTACAAAAGAATTAAATCAGAAATTAAAAACTGATATTTGGAATATCCCCAAATATCAGAATTAAACAACATGCTACAATAACACGAGTTCAAATAAAAATTTCTAAGTGAAATTATAAAATATTTAAATGAATTGAAATGAAAACTGACATATCAAAAGTAAATTCTTGTGTTAGTAAAGACTGAAAGTCTCAAGAAGCAGTTAAGAAAATGAAGCTCAAATTACAATTTTTGCAGAAATTTGATAGCTAAATCTAACCACATGGTTAATTTTAAAAAACCTCTTTCTATATAGCCTTTCTTCACTGATATTGGTGAATACTAATATCTGATATTCAAAACAACATTAGAAAGTCATCCAATATTTTAAATGTCCTACTTCTTAGGAGGACTTAAGTATGCCCTGTCCATATGGGATTCCTTTGATTTAGCATGAGCTCAGGTTAATAGTGTTTGCCATATTATAAATGTTTTTCATATAAGCGATAGTTGGTTAAATTTGTTTAATAGTAATGCTTCCCAAAAGAGAGATCCTTAACAATGACAACGCCACCAAAAAGAAAGTAAATAATTTTAAATACAAAACATAATTTAACTCACGAATTTGCTTATATAGAATGGTTTTAGTCTGTTGATTATTAGGACAGTTTATTCCTTCTGCTGACTTGATAAGTGATCCTTTCTCTTATTTTTTCTTTCCTTGTTTCTCTCTCTTTTTAAATTTTAGTTTTCTCTTTATTTCCACTTCTACAACATAATTAATTTTGTCAGGTTATGTGAATCTTACTGATAAACCTCACCTTTTAAAATTAGCCAGCAAGCTTCGTTGAAACAGATCTGCCTCTATGCTGCCATAGTGGGGTGTGCAGTTCTGGTTGAGTCTCTCAGAGGGGCAGTGAGGCTAGAAACCTAGCATACTTTCTACCACTACTTCCAGATTCCTTTACCCTAGATGTGGGATTTTTTACTTGCTTACAATTTAGCAACTGTTACTATTCATATAAATGTAAAATAAAGATGTGTTAACTTGAAAGACCAAGTTTGGCCATTCTCCTGATTTATGGAGCGATCTGGAAGAATAATTGGATGACCACAGCAATAGAATGAATGCCCTGTCAGTGGGAACCAGCATACAAAAATGACACAATGTGGACATTATGGAGATTGCAGCAGGTAATACAGAGTTCTAGTAAAGCTATTGAGTTCTTCCTCCAGGGCTTTCTCTGATCTGCTTATTGAAAATATGTTTAACCATTTTGGAGTGTACAAATCCCTTTAAAACTTTTTGCATAGGTAAAGGAGAATAGAAGAAAACCTCAGGAGAAAAATATATTAATTTTCCTGTTAATTTAATCAGGAAATGGATTGAGCCATTAATTTGAAAAAAATTAAGTAAAATGAAATGAAACAAAATGAAATAAAATAAAATAATAAAATAAAAGAGATGACCAGATACAGTCCTGGAATTGTAGCAGTGGATCATAGTCTTATTCATCTTTCTCAGTGTTGTAAGGGGCATAGAGACATATTTTAAACATATTCCAATTCTAAATATTATGATGTCAATGAGGGCTTTGCAAATGTATTAATTTTTTAAATCACTGGTAAATGCCTTTCTGTACTGAGCTCATTGGCTTTGTGCACCTCACTGTATTTTCCTGTGCACTCACTCCCTTCTGTGCTGTGATTCTTGCTCAGGCCATCCTGCTGTTTCTACTGCTATGACGTGATCTGCTCTAAGAAGACAAATATTTCTTGCACTCTTGTTAACTTCGTTGCTCTTAGAGCTGCTGCCGTAAATCACTTTCTTAACCTAGCAGGCAATCTTCCTTGTCTGACCACTTCACTGCTCCTTCTGGGAGCAACACCAAAAACTGCATCCTGCCTCGCTGTAGCTTCAGGATTCTATTCTTAATAAAGAATATTGACAAAAGGAACTATTTCTGCCACAGGAGGGCCAATGTAATAGCGGAAAAGAAAAAGAAAGTAACATATTTCTGCCCTTTCTCTGATTACTAGATGCCATCTTTCTTTCTCTCGGATTAGTCAGAGATTAACCCATGATGGTCCTCACCCACTGCTTTGACTTCTGTTGAATTTCAGCTAATATAGGGATTATTTAAATGTATCTGGTTTAGTCATACTTATGTGACAGTGCAAAACATTCATTTATTTCTCATCTGCAATAGCCTCCTTTCTGAGCCCCCAACCCCCTGCCCCTGTCATGCTGCACTGCTGAACGATGTGTTCTCTACTTCAAAGTTATCTTCCAGGATTATCTTCCAAGACTAGGCGCTTGGATTATATTCATATATCAAGAAGACACGACGTTTTCCCTGGGGTAGTTCATTTTCTACTTAGGATTGAGAAATGAACTTAAAGGACCAAATAGAATATTTACACATGTGACAAATGCTAATAGGAAACAACCAAATTACTAAATTAAATAATAAAATAATGGGGTGCAACTTCTGGTCAGATAGCATTGAAGTAAAGTCCTGAAGAATATGCCTGACTAGATTAAAAAAAAAAAAAAAAAAAAAAAAAAAACCCGCAAGGCAAAGGCACAAGCATGAAAAAAGTCATGAATGCCGTGTTGAGAAACAAAGAAATCGTATGAAGTTTCCTTGCCCCGAGACGTAAAAAAATCCCGTGACAAACAAATAGAGGTTTTAATATATCAGTCTGACGAAACCATTGTAAATGATTAATTGAAGCACTTTTGCATTTGGGGCTTTTTTACTTCGTTTCTTCTGTGCAATGTGTATTTCTGTTCGAAGTGAAACTTGGCCAGTGTTTGCGTGAACTTAAAGAGAAAACCTGAAGTTGTGTGGGTTAAAGAATTAGTTAAAGTAAGTTCAACGCTGTCAGAGATAAATCCTGACACTCACTCAGGGCCTTTGGTGAGTTAGTTCATCAACACTGAGAAGTGTGGCTAAGCCTGTCACACAGAAAGTTTATTGAGGGGAGAGTCTCCTCGGTGGGGTTAGCAGGAGCCCAGACTGACGCTGGCTGTGCCTCTTCAACATTTGACTTCTCAGATCATCTTAGATTGAAACAAAGCAAAACAAAACAATGAAAAGCATTATCAAATGGATGGAGAGGAAGAGGAGAAAGGAAAGAATTAAGCAAGCAGTTTTGGGAGGGACTTGGCCTGGAAGTGGATTTCATCACCTTTTCCCACATCTCATTAATTGAAAATTCAGACTCATGATCACACCTAATGGCAAGGAAGCATAAAATATAGTCAACTGTGTGCTTAAAAGGAAATGTCTCTGACCTAATAAGCAACACTAGTTTTTTGTTTTGTTTTGTTTGTTTGTTTTTGTCTGTAAATGCAGCTGGAATGTTTTCTGCAGCCAAAAATATTTTTCAGGATATTCTGTATTAAAAAAAACAAAAATAAAATTTGCATGCATTCTTTTAGATTCAGAATGTTATTAAATGCTATTCAAAATCATCAATAGATATGGAAAGAAACAGTTTATGAAAAGTGCCATGGATTAGTCATATAGACATGGTGTGTCATTACATTGTGTGACAACGAAAATATGGAGCCTATATCATTTTCTCTTTTCCAGTATGGTTTCTTACAGGATATTAAATATAGTTCCCTGTGGTATACAATAGGACCTTGTTGTTTATCCGTTCTATATATAATAATAGTTTGCATCAGCTATCTTTACATGTAGCTGAATTCATTTTTTGTCTCAGTTGTGAGTATCTGTGTTTGTGTGCTCACGATATTGACTCATTTGTGTTATATATAACTGTAAGAATAGAAAGGTGAATACAGAGTAACTTGACAAAGGTAATTTTTCTCCTCCCTCTTTGTTTGTTTCATTGGAACAGACCTTACTGTTTACAGGTTACAAAATTTATATCAGAAAATGTACCACTAGGAAACACTATCAAAGATCCCTAGTTGGGAGAAGGAAATAATGAGTCTTATTCAGATCACGTCCCTAGCAAGTACAGTTAGGTATTTCATTTCTCTTCATCAATAGTCTTGACCTGGTTTCCTGTGACATGTGAGACAGTCCAAGTGTTGTATTTAGTTGTATTTATTTATAGAAACCAAATGTGTAATTAACGTGCCTCAAGGAGGTGAAGTAAGTGTCGGTTTGAGCATATTAAGTGTCATCTAATCAAATTTCATGAATTAATGTTTTCAATGAGCCATGTTTCCTGGAGGCATATTGGCTAAGGTGAAAAGTAGAGATGCAGATTAATTGAAAATCAATTTTTGAAACAGATAATGGGCTCTTAGGTAGTATCCCATTGGCAGGTAAGCTTAAATGCTTTGGAAAACAACAGGAAAGTAATGATAAATACACAACATTCTTAGCCATCATTCATATGTAACAGTCTATAATTTCACATTTATTCCTAGGTCTGTAATTATTTGTGTTTATGTTGGCAAACATATTATTTGGTTTTGAAAACTGTGTTACTGATTATGAGGTTTCTGAATATTTATTTTGTAGTATCTATCCAATTGCTACTATTTATCATTTGTAATTCTGACCCTGTAAGTTCAGGATTTCTATATCCTCCTGGGAGTATTCTCCTTTTCATGAGACATTTACAGTGGAGGGGCATTAAGATGAAACATTTCATTGAAAGGGTCATTAAACATCTAAATTCATAAGCAAGTCTATTTAAATAATACTATAACCTCATGTTCATAAATACTAGAAAAATCCTTAAAGACGTATTATTACTAGAAGTAACAGGAAATATATGTTTAAAATGAACTATTTTATTCAATGAATTAGGATGTAAGACCTGCAACAGAAACTGAAGGCCATTGAGTTTTGTAATTTTCATACCTAGCTGCACATCAGAGTATGTTGGTCCCTGGAAGGTTTTATTCGGTAAGACTCTTTTCGAGGCCAGAAATCTGTATTTCAAGTGATGACAAAAATTCTTCAGATAATTCTGACATAGCCAGTCTGTGTAATTACAGTTCAAGAATGGCTGTTCAGGGCTTCCCTGGTGGCGCAGTCGTTGAGAGTCTGCCTGCCAGTGCAGGGGACACGGGTTCGAGCCCTGGTCTGGGAAGATCCCACATGCCGCGGAGCAGCTGGGCCCGTGAGCCACAATTACTGAGCCTGCGCGTCTGGAGCCTGTGCTCCGCAACAAGAGAGGCCGCGATAGTGAGAGGCCCACGCACTGCGATGAAGAGTGGCCCCCGCTTGCCGCAACTAGAGAAAGCCCTCGCACAGAAACGAAGAGCCAACACAGCCATAAATAAATTAAAAAAATAAATAAATAAATAAATAAATAAAAAAGAATGGCAGTTCAAGAATAAATCTTTCATTGTACCTACAAGAAAGTAATATCCAAAAAGAATAAGACCCCAGGTCAAAAACCTATTTTTAATTTCGACCAATTTCTTAAAGTTTTAGACCTGGGTAGGGGCTGGGGGCAAAGTTGGGTACCAGCTACTTCAACAGGGATGACAGCATATATTCTAAAATATTTTCATGTGCTACGTCTTTTCTTTATATATTTGTTAAGTCAACATTTAAAAAAAATTTTAAGTGCTTGTTTTAAAGTTGAAAATATGCATTATTAATTTATGAACAGGTGTTTAGGGTCAAAATTATATTATTCCAACTTTACGCTTCACACTTCACCCTTTACACTCCCTACTTCACACTTCATACTCATCAATTTTTAGTTCCAACCTCCCAGTTGAGATAATGTTCCAGGAGTATTATTCCTTTATCTACCCTCATATCTACATGGAAGTGTGGTCCCTAGTGTTGTCATGTCTTGTATTTCCACGTGTATCATAAATCACATTTTATATTTTATTAATTTTGGGCTTCCCTGGTGGCACCGTGATTAAGAATCCGCCTGCCAATGCAGGGGACACAGGTTCGAGCCCTGGTCCGGGAAGATCCCACATGCCGCAGAGCAACAAAGACCCTGCACTACAACTACTGAGCCTGCGTTACAGAGCCCGCGAGCCACAACTACTGAGGCCGTGCACCGCAACTACTGAAGTCCGCATGCCTAGAGCCTGCGCTCCACAACAAGAGAAGACACTGAAATGAGAAGCCCGCACACCTCAAGAAAGAGTAGCCCCTGCTCGCTACAACTGAAGAAAGCCTGCGCACAGTAACAAAGACCCATCACAGCCAAAAATAAATAAATAAAATAAATAAATTAAAAAAAATATATATGTTTTATTAATTTTATTTTTGTTAGTTCCTTCCTAAGAATGCTATGAAAAGAAACAAAAAATACACAGTCTTTTACAGTTACACACACATTTACATTTCTGGCATCTTTTATCCTTCCAGTAGATCCACATTTCTGTTTGGTCTTGTTATCCTTTAGCTGGAAAATATCTTTACCATTTCTAATGGTGCAGGTCTTTGGGCAACCAGACCTCTTAGTTTTCATTTGTCTGAAAAAGGTTTTATTTTACCCTTGATTTCAAGAATATTTTCACTGTATATAAACCTTGGGTGGACAGAACCTGGTTTGTTTTCCTTTCTTTCTTTCAACTTTCAAACTATCATTTTATTTTCTTTAGGCCTCTGTTATTTCTGATAAACAATAAGTAAGTTTCTTATCACCGTGTTCCTGTATGTAATATTTCTTTTTTTTTCTCTGAATGCTTTCAGATTATCTTTGATTTTCTACTGAATGTATTGGATCTACAATTTCATTCATATCTGTCGTGTTTGGGAAATAATTTTACATTGTTTCCTCAAAAATGTTCTACCCTATTCTCATGTGCTTCTCTTCCTGGAAATATTATTATGTGTATGTTTTATTATGTCTGACAGTTGCTGCGTATTCTGTTCACGTTTCTCTCAGTCATATCTCTCTCTGGTATTCAGATGTAATTTTTACTGTATATTTTTTACTGATCAGTGAGCAAGTCCACTGACTCTACTCTCACCCCTAAGCTACCGTGAAGCACGGGAAAAATTTTTAACTCAGTTATTTTCAGTTTTAGAATTTTCCTTTTTTTATGGATTCCATTTCTCTCATGAGATTACATATGTGTGCACTCATTATTTTATTTTGTTTAATTCTTTGAAAATAGTTGTAGAACCAGCTTTACTTCTTTGAACTAAATAATACCTGCTTTAAACTTATTGTCTGCAAAACCTAGCATCCAAGACATTGCTGATTTGACTTCCATTGACTGTTTTATTGACTACTAGTCACATAGGCTGGTTTCATTGCATATGTACATTTTAAATTATTATTTTGTACTAAAATTTTTTTTATGATACATAATAGAGACTCTAGATTCTGTTAACTTCCCCCAAAGTATATTTATTTTCTTTTGGTAGGGAGTTCAGTTACTGGTTGGTCACCTTGCCCTTAGATAGGCTCTGTTAACACTTTCCTTAGAAAGATCTGTACAAGGTCCAAGGTGTTTCTCAAGTCCTCTAACTTGTAGCACTCTGTCTCCACACCTTGTCTCTCCTGTGGGACTTGTCAGGGCTTGGTTTTAGCTGTGTTAGGGAAGGTACAGTTCAGGCCCTACTAGTTCCTCATACTTACTCATAAGCTGTGGTCTTTCTGGTGTCTCAGCTGGATGCCCAAGATGTGAAGGAAGTGGCAATGAGATTCCTCCACTTTCACTGGACTGGGCTACCATCTCCCAACGCTGTCACCTCTCCCACCCATTTCATTCTCAATCCTACAGTCAATGCTGTTGAGTAAATACTATAGAGTCTTCCATTGTGTATGTGAGTCTTGGTCCTTGGCATAAGACTTGTTAGGAAACCTCAGGCATGTTTGTGGGAAACAATTTTGCCTGGCTCCCTTTCCTTCAGTGGTCTTATCTACAGAGTCCAGCTGCTTGAGCATCCATAAATTCTGACCTTTCCCTACTGGTTGCAACTCAGCTATTGTGGCTCCTGTTGGAGATTGGCTTGCTGAGCCATCATAGGGAAATTTTCTGCTGGTAGAGGGATGATTGTGGAGCAAATCTCCTGAATATCCATGCTTCTAAGATTTGTGGTTTTATGTCCCTGTTGTCCAGTTTATAATAACTATTGCCCTATGTACATTGTCGGATTGTTTATTTGTTTACAGTGGAGGGTCTAATCCAATACTGTTACCTGAAAACTCGTTTCACCTCTTGGTGGGTGTCGAACCAAAAGACACAACCAATCCAAAGTTCAGAAGAAGGAAGGATTTATTACTTGCAGCAAGTAAGGAGAACATGAGGGATCTTTCCCAAAGCAGTGTCTCTCCAAACAACAAAATAGGGGAAGTTTTAAGCTAAGGGTACGTGCATATTCATGAAAGGGCTTGAGCAGAGGAGAATTCAGCATAGAATTGGGGCAAAGGTTGACAGAGTCCAAGCTTTAGTTGATTGAAGTCATAAGGGTCAACATGCTCATTCTATCCTCCACCTGGGTAGGGGTGTCCTTTGTTCCTGCAGAGCTCAAAGACCTGTATCAGATTGGTTTGTGCATCCCTTGAGGAGGAACCAGGACTCTGTTTTATTGCTGAATTATTGCTTCTTGACTGCTTTTTCTTTGTTCTTGTATTCCCTGACTTCCCTTGAGATCATGGATTACTGAGACCTATTCAAGGGCAAGCACTGAGGTCGGGCTTAGATCACAAAATGGCTTAGGTCAAAATGGCTCCCCTTATGTCAAGAAAGCCATTCCTGGTTCCCTTTCTTTGGGGACCCCCTAAGCTATCTGCTTGCAAAATCACTCTATCATATTTGGAAGTGAAAACTCTGTGTTGATATGTAATGTTTGGTATTAACAAACAGAAAAAATACATAAGACTTAATTCTAGCTCTAGAAGAAAGTAAAAATTGTTTTCAAATCTCTCAAAATAAAAGTAAAATTATGGCTCACAGAAATTCAGGACAGAAAGAGCACAGGTTCTTGTATCTTCATCTTACAAGAAGATGTCAATGGATGATGTTTACAGTTATCTAAAATTAATAATGTAATTAAAAGTCAACTGAAGTTTGAAAATAACATAACTATTCTGTATTGAGTGGAATGAAAAAAGGGTGTACAGAATGATTTTAATAAGATAGACTGTCATTTTTTGTTATAACAAGTCAATAGTTCCCATCTAATATTGATATCAGGAACTAGAACTCTGGAATTCTCTCTCACGGAAGTAACCATAAGAATTATTCCTCATTAATTGCTAGAATAGAATATTAGTAAAGGAAGATGGAAAAAATAAAGAGGACTCTCTTGCTCTTCCTTATAATGAATTAAAATTTTATAAAACACTGTAAAAACCTATCCAATATTGTATATTGGGTAAGCATATCCATTTTGGCATCCATTTATCACATAATAATTTGTTACTTCTGGGTTAGATGATGTAAAGATCCTACATTTATTTCCTATTTTATTTTTTTAAATAATTTAAAATTCTTTGGATGCATGACATATTTATGTTCAGAAAACACAGGGTCACACAAATATTAAGCACGGTGTTTGGTTTGGACTTTTTGGATCTCACTTTGTGTTCGTTAACTTGCCTTTTAAGAGTGTATATGCAGGATGTAGGTCTGCCCAAATGTTCCTCAACCACCCCACGACCCTAGTAAGTCACTGTTCCCAAAACACCCAAGGGCATTAAACTAATCTCCCAATTCTTCAGCCAAATATTTATTGACGACCTTTGTCTGTTTTTACTGAGGATTAAAAATTCTATGCGCTGCTAGTGAAATGAAAATGTCTTCCTTGGCGTGGCATCCAACTGAATCACTTTGCTGTACACCTGAAACTAACATATTGTAAATCAGCTATACTTCAATTTAAAAAATAAATAAATAAATAATTTATAAAAAAACAAAATCACTGAAGAAAAACATGAACATTAATTAATTAAATGTTCAGTTTTAGTTCCATAATTTGTAATAAGGAGATAATAATAGCTATTTCCTAATGTTAGAGTGAAAATTAAAATAAAAAATGAATTTTAAATGTCCCCACAAATTCCTTAAAAATAACAAACTCTAAATAGGTGTTAGTTTTCTTCTTCATACATTTGCTGATGTAGAAGACTGCCCAAAATACGATCACATAGGATCACAAGGTAAAATATCTTCATTCACTGAAAACAATGAGATAGACACTAAGAAGTATGAGCTTACATTGTCACAAAGCTCCAACAATACATTGTAGTTATTTACTTGGGCAGGCTAGACACTTGGAAGAACTAAGAGGCACTCAGTCATTCAATTATTCATTCATTTATTTATTCAGTCATTCATTCATTCAACAGCTATTTATGGAGAATCTGCTACATGGCAGGCACTGTGTGAATTTCTGGGATAAAACAGTGAACAAGGCAGACTTGCTCACCATTCATAGAAAAATGAAAAAGTAGATTAAACATACGCTTTAAAGTGTGTACTTACTAAACAAAAATAGTATACCTCATAATTCACCATCTGATTCATGATTTTCAATTTTAAACACAAGTGGTCACATAGAAAGACACAATTGAAATAACTGAAGTCCCTTTCCTTTGTCTTTATAATCACTGTGCTATTGTCGTTTACTGCAAACCCACTGTTTAAATGCAAGAAAATGTAGCACCACAGGGGCTAGAGACAAAATTGAGCCTTAAGTGAGCTCAAACAAATGCAGATCTTGATGAATTTACTCTTTGAAAAATGTGTATACTTTTAAAAAAGCAAAATCTGTGTGATTCAAGCATAACTGTATAACTGACAATTTTTCACATTAACTTCCTTGAAGATTACATGTAAAAGAGAGTGTTTATTAAAGCATTTATAGTAAAATAAGTGTTATTTTAAAACACATACATATATATATGTATGTATGTGTTTTAAAACAACACATTTGTTTTATCACTGACTTTATTTAAAATCACCAGTGTATGTTGATAACATAAAGACAACCAATGTTCAGTTGGTTTCATTTTTGTTCATGAATTCTCTATAGGATATGTGCTAACTGTTTGCCTGCACCCGGGAAATATATCTCCCATCACCTCAATCTTGGCATGCCACTGATGATAGGCACTTAAGAACCCCTCCTTACTGTTGGGAAAGATATGGGATTGACTGGTAAATGCTTTAGTATGTCAGAGGGCCCCAATGAGCCTTAAACAGCAGTAGGATTAAACTTCACTACTGACTCTAACCCATTCCCATTAAACTGTAGTGCAGCAAAATGATTTCCTTTTTAAAGCTTATCTAACACTAAATCATAATTTAATGATCTCATATTGCATCAGTGCTAAGGAAACAATACCCAGTCACACTCCTTATTTTCTGTTTATGCTCAGGATGAAAGAAGAAAGTCTCAATACATTCATAGTCATTTCTAGTCTTCAAGTAATTGTATGTAACACGACAAGGAAAAGTATTCTTTCTTATTCCATGAATTGGATGTGGGCTGAGCAAGAGAAGAACTGTCAACTGAAAAAAAATTGCACAACGTGAGTGTTGTAAGTTAAGTTTTATTTGGTGCAAAATGAAGCCTATAGCCGGGGAGATAGCATTTCAGATAGCCCTGAGAAACTGCTCCAAAGAAGGTCAGTATATGTGTGATTTTGGTGAAGGAGGAATACATGCAATAAATAAGCACATTTTTTTTTTTGCAATACGTTGCTGCGAGTCTCATGAAGGTTACTGCTAGTCACAAGAGCAGACGTCACCATGAAGGGTTTTAGTGCTTTTCTAGATATGAGGAGATATAAAATTTGTGCTCATAAAATCTTCTTCTGAAAATATCTAACTATGTGAAGACCTATTCTGCTAGGTTTTCCCAGAGCACAGAGTGCCTCATTCCTAATCTCCGCTCTGAACTCCTTTCAGGGGGTGTTGAAGGTCAGCAGCTGCAGCTATTCATAATTTAATATTGTAGAGGTAGATGGCAGGTGCCAATGGCAAGTGTCAATTTGTGACAGAACCAACCCAAATATTCAAAGAACCCAGTTGACAATCTGTGTCTGTAGCCACAACTGATATAAATAATGTAACCCTAAAGCACTGTAGATGAGAATGAAGGTTTCTGTCGATAGAGATTACAGTTTGATGCAGATGAAAAGGTAGAACTGAAGAGAGTAATGGAGGTATGCATGGGGTGGGACAGCTCCTGGCAGGAAGTTTGAAATGCGCAATTTTAAATGTGGAAATATTCCCCATAAATACAAGAACACAAGAGATATGCTGAAGGGACCAAAGGAATTATTAGTAATTAATGGAATATTTTGTAGATTTATACTATTCTCTATAAATGGGCTGAGAAAGATATGGGTGGTGCTTCAGAAGAATTATCCTATGATCCTAGTGATTATGCAGATGACTTTGGACACTTTTGGAAAGAACAAGAAGTCGAGATTATAAAGGTGTGTTTCTTCTGATCCTGTGTGGCAGCAGATATTCAGACAAAATTTCAACCTGGTACATTCAGAGGAAAGTTTTTCACACTAAGATAAGCTATTTAAAATATTTTCAAACTAAAAAGCTACTAGATTTAGAATGCATCAGCACTCTTTTTCCCCCTTTCTTTAAAGAGACATCAGAACTGTACAGCGTTGGTCTAGGATAGAACCAAAACACTTTGATGTGTTTAAGGTGGGAAGAAAAGTACATTTTCTCTTTGTAGTTCCACGGTTTCAACCTAATCTGATAAAGAGAAGATTTTGAGCATTTGTATTTTCCAAAGTTGTTACAGTTAGCAAGAATCATACATATTCTCAAAGTAAACCTTAACTAGAGAGACTTTACAGACAACATGATGGCAAGTCTGTCTATAAGAGTAAGGAAATGGAGGGTTGTGGTGTGGATCTACCCTATCTGCCTCAAAATTCTCACCCTAATAACCATGCTCAAATTCCCTCTCTGTGCTCCAGCGTGGACTAAGAGTGTGGCTCTCCTCCCAAACTCATCCCTCTCACTCTCTCAATGGATCAAGTGTGAAAAGGTGAGTGGAAACACCTGAAGTAGCAGCCCAATGGGTCCCACAACTTCAGTATATGTAGGGTCAAGACATGGCAAAATTTGTTGTAGAATGTGATGTAAATATAGAAAAGTGGGCAGTGAGATGGGGGCTATGTGATTCTTGGCATCCAAAGATAAGAAAAAAACAACATCTCCATGAAGAAATCACAAAAAAAATCCACTGAATTTTCTGACCTGAAATGTGGTGTTGATCCTAGGAAAAGACCTCCCACCACCACCACCACTACCACGCTAAGTGGAGAGGCACTCTCTATTCCTCTCTACTCACTAAGCCAGGAGGGAAGAGTATCCTCACTTTAAATCTATTCAAAGCATTCCTCCAGGGAGAGTCTTCTAAAGGCCCGAATGTCCCCTCCCTCCTTCCTGGGAACTTAGCCCACTTTCCTCACTTCCTCCTAACCTCAGTGTCCTAACCTATACCGAGGAAGGAAATAAAAGTTTCAGTTGTCTTTGGTAAAGAGGGGGGAAGAGACAAGCCCTTTCTTATTGCAATCATGCAAAGAGTTCAGATGAAAGAGATGTTTGAAATTAACAGGAGAAATGATAATTCACCATATAGAAGCATTTATTGCTATTGTTTTAAGGGACATGAAAAACCGAAAACATACCCATCATTTCTACTTCTGGTCCACTGTGGGAGAACCAGGATCAGGTAGGTGAGGGAGAGCAGTGGTGTACAAATACAAGAAGACCTTAGGTAAGAAAATAGATAGAGGGTTCCCTGATGCCTAGCAGAGGTAGATATTGTGCGGATTGATAGCTTACTCAAAGGGAGATTTAAAGAAAAATTGTGCAACGTCCTCTGGACTTGGTTATGTATATATCATCATCTAGTAACAAGATTTCCTTTATGCCTATGGAGTGTAATTTTGCCTCCAAAGAATTATGTGCATATCCAAGGTTATTCATAAACAAATGGATTATCTTTCTAATAGTCAAGAGATTTTCAAATTTCTGAAGAATCATCACAGATTCAGAAAAAAATAAAAAAAAATTCTGCGTATTAGGAAATAAAAAAAGAACACAGAGCTCTAAAAATTTGAAGAATGGTAAGTCTATAGTAAGGGTCTATAGTAAGGGTCTTTATTCAAATAATATCAGTTTTTTTTTTAAAAAAAAAAGCCTCCTGGAAGCTTTTTTGGAAAAAGCTCCCCTAAAAGGCTAGTCACCCACCACACACTTATGGTTGATTAATTTATGACAAAGGGAGCAAGAATATAAAATGGAGAAAAGACACTCTCTTCAATAAGTGGTGCTGGGAGGGCTTCCCTGGTGGCACAGTCATTGAGAATCTGCCTGCCAATGCAGGGGACATGGGTTTGAGCCCTGGTCCGGGAAGATCCCACATGCCGCGGAGCAACTAGGCCCGTGAGCCACAACTACTGAGCCTGTGCGTCTGGAGCCTGTGCTCCCAACAAGAGAGGCCGCGATAGTGAGAGGCCCGTGCACCACGATGAAGAGTGGCCCCTGCTTGCCGCAACTAGAGAAAGCCCTCGCACAGAAACAAAGACCCAACACAGCCAAAAATAAATAAATTAATTAATTAATTAAAAAAAAAAAAGTGGTGCTGGGAAAACTGGACAGCTACATGTAGAAGAACAAAATTAGAACACTCTCTAATATCATATACAAAAATAAACTCAAAGTGGATTAAAGACCTAAATGTAAGACCAGAAACCATAAAACTTCCAAATAAAAGACATAGGCAGAACACTCTTTGACAAAAATCATAGCAGTAGTTTTTTTGATCTGTCTTCTAAAGCAAAGGAAATAAACAAATGGGACATAATTAGATTTAAAAGTTTTTGCACAGCAAAGAAAACCATTGACAAGATAAAAAGACAACCTACTGAATGGGAGAAAATATTTGCAAATGATATGACTGATAAGATATTAATACCCAAAATACATAAACAGCTCATATAACTCAAAAGCAATAATAATAATAATAATAATTTCCAATTAAAAAATGGGCAGAAGATATGAACAGACATTTTTCTAAAGAAGGCATACAAATGTCTAACAGGCACATGAAAAGATGCTCAACATCTTTAATCATCAGGGAAATGCAAATTAAAACCACAGTGACATATCACCTCACACCTGTCAGAATGTCTACCATCAGAAAGAACACAAATAACAAATGTTGGGAGGATATGGAGAAAGGGAACCCTCATGCATTGTTGGTGGGAATGTAAGTTGGTGCAGCCACTATGAAAAATAGTATGGAGATTTCTCAAAAAACTAAAAATAGAACTATCACATGACCCAGTAATTCCATTTCTGGGTATATATCCTAAAAAAAAAAAAAAAAAGGGAAAGAAAAAGAAAGAAAGAAAAGAAAACACTAATTCAAAAAGATACATGCACCCCAATGTTCATAGAGCATTGTTTCCAATAACCAAGACATGGAAGCAACCTAAGTGTCCATCAATAGATGAATGGATGAAGATGTGATATATATAGAAATACAATGGAATGCTACTCAGCCATAAAAAAGAAGGACATTTTTTTCCATTTGCAACAATATGGATGGACTTGGAGGGTATTATGCTAAGTGAAATAAGTCACAGAGAAAGACAAATACTGTACAATATAACTTATATGTGGAGTCTAAAAAAATAAAACAAACAAGTAAATGTTAAAAAAAAAAAAAAAGAAAGAAAGAGACTCGCAGATATAGAGAACAAATTAGTGGTTACCAGTGGGGTGAGGGAAGGGGGGAAGGGGTAAGATAGGGGTTGGGAATTAAGAGGTACAAATTACTATGTACAAAATAAATAAGCCACAAGGATATATTGTACAGCATACAGAATATAGCTAAGATTTTATAATAACTATAAATGGAGTATAACCCTTAAAATTGTGAAACACTATCCTGTACACATGTAACTTATATAATATTGTACATCAACTATACCTCAATAAAAAAAATTAAATAATTTGTTGTTTTGACAAAAACACTTTAGACACAATTTTATTATATTTACTTTTAAATAATAAACAAATATTCTGACCAAAATAAAGCCTTGTCAGTTTTGAAGAAGGACTAAATTAAGTACAGACTTCTACGAAATAATTTACAAAATTCTGTGATTCATATTAAAATATTATATTAAATGCTATGAAGCAGGATGGAAGCTCTCAACATCAGGGTCCAGAGTATCCTAAATGTTGTGCTCCTTATTCACAACTTAATTAGTTAACTTTCTGTAATTTCATTTAAAAATTGTATAATGATGAGATTAGTAGTGAAAAGTTTGGTTTTGGGAAGGGGAAATTAATGGCAGACATCTGCATTTGTTTATTTTGATCTGTAATAGTCCTAGGATTTACTTGAAATTTATCAACTGAATAAATGCAAATTGTAAGTCTCGTAAATACTGATTACCTCATGAAGACTAGAATGAAATTTGAGACTAAATCATGAGATTTCTGCAGGGTACCCTATAATCCAGCTGGTTTTTTTCTGTCATCATTATCATCACAACGATCACAACAAACACAATCAAGAACTACCTCAAAAATAAATTAATTTGCAAGATATTCTTATATTTACAAATCTGTGTTAAGGGCAAAACCCACTAAAGAAAATGATTTTCACTAAAAGTTCTTTTGAATCTAATCTTAGAGAAAATAAGCTGGACTATATTCTTGTAAGGTATTTACTATTTATACTTCTAAATCAAGAAAGAGGTAAATTAAAAAAACCCCAGAGAAGGTCAGCTTATATTAATAAATTTGCATTGCACTTTCCCAGTAGTCTAGTAAATTGAATTTAAGTGGCAACAGGATATTTGAAAAGTGCTGAGGGAGGCTGCATGATAAATAGTAGGTAGATGGAGCTTTTGTGAGGGTTCTTAAAGTGTTCCAAGAGTGTATAACTTTTTTTTTAGTTTAACACATATACTCCTCACAAAGTATGGAAGTACTCTCCCTACTCACTTAGAACCTAGAAGTGAAAATGTAATTAATGTAATTAAAATTAAATGGCACTATGCAGCATATGATGTCAATAGTATAATACTACTTACGTTGTTTCATGAAAAAAAAGTCAAATAAGTTAGAGAAACACACTATGTTAGAATACCATCATGAAGATATGCAATGAACATGACCATATAAAATGGCCCAGAAGACCTTCAGCTAAAAAAAAGGAAAAAAAATAATAAATTTGTGTAATTCAAATTTTTCCCTGCTCAATTTTTTTTTAACAATTTTAACTGTTGAAACACACTTTGGAAAATGGTAGTAGTATAATTTAAAAGTTTAACTCTAAAATGTTATGATGTTGGGGAAGTGAACTCACAGTGGTAAACTGAAGGTGTTGGACCTCACTTTGATATAACATGAACAGAATTGCATCATTGTGGGAGTGGAGAAAGATTAGATGTAACAGTCACTCCCTTCCACAACTTCTGTTGGTTTTGCCAGTTATGAGAGAAGGCCTCCCTGGGAAACAACTGTACTCTCCCCTCACCTGAATTCCCCACTCTATAAATAGGGACAATTATTGTAGATGTGTCCCCCTTATCTTTAATCTTCAGTTGAGATTGAACTCCTGGGGAAACAAACATAATGGCCCAACGTCACTCCTTAATCAAAAGAAGGTAAAGGTCAGGATAACTTCAAAACTAAATATTATTATTTGAAAATCAAACACACGTGTAAGAATAAACACAAGAATATTTTAATTTCATTTGATCAGTATTCAACTAATCTCTAGTCACTTTACTGCTGTCATCCTGCATAAACATGGGATTTTCTTATACTTGCTTATTCTAGGCTAAGACTCACCCCACTTGATTAAAAATAAAATTACTGAAAATCTAGATCACATAAAACCATATAGTTTATTTGTAAACGAACCTTTAATTTGGTTTTGCTTTTAAAAGTCCCATGTGATAATGTTTTGCAAGAAAGAACATTCAGTTTTCCCTGCCCTTACTTAAAAAAAAACACCACCACCACCACAACAAAAAAACAAACAACAAAAAACCCAGAATATTTTCTTCAAAGCTTCTTAGTAGAAATATATACTATGGTATTTATAACGTAGAGATGGAAATGTAACCAGAGGAAACCACAAACACCCAGATGCCCTTTCCAGGAATCATTTACCTGTAAAGCTCCCAAGGCACAACAAGGCACAACAAAGGCTGCTTTTGCTTGTCATGCTTAAACCTTCACAAAAATCCAACCAAATGGCCCTTTGATTCCTTTTCTCTAAGTTCTTAACAAATCCTAGACCTATAGAACTTATTATCTCAAAGGTTGAATAAAATAAAAAAAAAAATACGTAAATAATCTAAAAAGGTATCAGCGGATGAAATGGTATTTATTATAAGGCCCTGAAGCACACTTTTGTGAGTCAGTTAGGAAAAAAAAGGAAATGAAAAGAGCAACTAAATAAAATGAAGGAGAAAAAGCAGAAACAGAAAAATCTCCACACTCCTGTTTACCTCACTAAGAGATTGGAATAAGTTAACCAACAAACACGATCCCAAAGGGAGAGTAGAAACCACAAACAGGTTTAACTTTCACTTTTCTCCTCCTGAGAATCACTCTATCCCTAAGTGAAATAGCAGAACCTAATCATGTCATGAATCCTGGTCATTAATCTTCTTCTGACCAAGAAGGCCTTGCTGTTCCCTTCAGTTTGACTAAACTTTAGACAGCTCTGTTCCTGATTATAGGCCCCAGACCTCCATATTCTTAGAGCTTTTACTTTGGAAAAAACTTACAACTGTAAACTGTACTTTAATGCCTCTGTGAGATGTAAATCTTTTCCCAGCCTCCTGCCAGTTGGGTTGGCTTTACAACCCAGGAATGTTTTTCCCAAGAACTTGGAAGCCATCCCTTTGAATGTAATGATCAAGAACATAGGGCCCCTCTCTTCCTATCTCTGTGAGAGGGTAGAGCCCTAATTTTGGTCACTGCCAGTTAACAAACACAACTGGCCAATCCCATTGACCAAGCTCCCCAGTAATGTCTTTCTGTATTTTTCCACTTACTCACTCCAGTGTTTAAAATCTCTCCTTCCTTTGGTTTCAGCAGAGTTGAGTTCAACCTCTCCCTCCTATTTCAATAGTCTGGAACCATCTCCCTTGCCTGTTTAACTCTACAATTTTTTTTTCACACTTCCTCCTTGGGAATTGAGAGGGGTGTGGCCAAATTTGACCTCCTTCTAAAGCCAAGAATCGACAATAAGTATCTGTGAAACCAAAATTTCTTGTGATAACTTTGAAAGGAAATAGTGACAGAAATGTTTTAAGAAGCCAACGAAACAAAAAAACTTTGCCCTTAGTTTGGGAGTTATTTCAGCACCACCTCTTACTCATCCAGTAGCATGCTCTACACTTGCTCAGAATCAAGCGAGTGGTGTAGATAAAGAGACAGGTTTTCTTTCTGCTGTTATCTTGATCGGCTCATAAGAACATTTTAGCCAAAATAATTGTATGTACATTAGTTCAAATATAATGAAAGGTGTGTTATTGAAAAGCAAGAAGGTATTTACATATATATATGTATATGTTATACAAGTATGTTATAGATATATGTATATGTTAAATATACATATACAAGTATGTATATTTAACTTTGCCCATTGGCCAATAGCTTAAACAACTGAACCTTAATTATTCCCCCTTTACCCCCATACCAAGTATCTTAGTCCATTTGGGCTGCTATAAGAGAAATACCACCGACTGGGTGGCATATAAACAATATAAATCTATTTCTCATGCTTCTGGGGGCTGGGAAGTCCAAGATCATGGCACTGGCAAATTCAGTGTCTGGTGATGGGAATTCTCTGGCGGTCCAGTGGTTCGGACCCTGAACTTTCACTGCTGAGGGCACGAGTTGGAGCCCTTGTTAGGGAATAAGATCCCACAAGCCCCTGCGGTGTGGCCAAAAAAAAAAACCAAAAAACGGTGTCTAGTGAGAGCCCTCTTCCTGTTTCACAGATGGCCATATCTTGCTGTGTCTTCACATGATGGAAGGGGCAAGGGAGGTTCTCGGGGTCTCTTTCATGAGGGTTCTACTGTCATGACCTAATCCCTTCCCCAAATCCTACCTCCAATTACCATCACACTGGGGATTAGATTTCAACCTATGTATTTGGGGGGGAAGTAGGCACTAACATTCAGTCAAAAGCACCAAGCGGTCAAACTTCATTATTTCTTTGACTATATTCACGCAAGAAAAATTTAAATATGACCTCAATTATTGAATCAACACTGTTGTATCTGACATAACATTGTTCAGTGTTTTACATCTTTTTGCTCATTACCACTACTCTACAGAGCGTTTTTAGACATTTTTTCCCCTAATTGTCTAGCTTCCACTGTGAAATTTTAATACCACTGATCGACGGTATATATCCGTTTATGTACTCTGATCCTTTGAAGACCACAAGACATTGTGATACCCAAGATATGTTTGTCCCAAAGAAAGCATTTTTGTCTCCTTGAAGGTGATATGACTCCCTTTGAGAATGCATGGTTTAAATAATTATTTTGATAAGGTGCAAATCACACTGTTCTCTATAACACTACTAATATGAAAACAAAATCTATCTCTGCCAATTAATTTATATGTGTATTATGTATACCTCATTACTTTCACCAATTCAAAATGCCATCTTAGTTTACTCAGGTCAGGCAGGAGGGCTGGTCGTGGGGGAGGTGACAGAGTTTCAGATCACCCTTGGGTAGGACATAATTTGGTATGTTTATGCCTAGAAAATATTATCAAAATGCGCCTACATATAATTGACAATGACCATAATAAAACCAGTTAAAGGGTCTCAAGAAATATTGCAAGGAATAATTAATCCCTAAAAAGCAGCTTTGGTTATTCATTATCATCTTCATTCACATCTGTTTCATTATACATGTCTTTTTATATGATGTTGAAGAAAAACAGATCATTTTCTATTCACCCTGGAAAGTACCACAGCATGTCAATAATTTTCTTCAGAGTGCTTAATGAGAGGCTTTAAATTTCAATAAAGAATGTGCTTCCATTTTGGAACTCATGAAGAATTTGCACTAATTCATTCCCAGACAATATTTTATGACATCATTTTACCAAAATTTTCACTAAGCTTTACTCAAATAATTCAATAAGAAAATAACTCTGTAAACAGTTTTCTTGATCCTTATAGAGTCAATTAATTAACAGCAGTCTTTTGTTTTAATTGAACCACTAAAATGTTGTAGAATCCACAGGGCTCTTTTTAATAATTTCATTATATTAATGCTTCAGTCAGAATGAATTAAACTAATGAGCCTATTAATGTCATTTTAAATTACATTGTGATGTACATTTATCTTTTTAACACATAATTTAAAACTATTTTATTTGTAGTACTTTGCCACAATTAAAGTCTTGTCTGCAAGTGAAATGAAATATTTAGAAACTGATTTTAAACACTTTGGTAAAAAAATCCATGAAACAGTAAGATAACTTAATCAAAGCAATTTTTTTTTAATTTAAATTTTTAGATGATTGTCTTGGTTCTGTATTTTCTCTGTATGTACAAAATACGGTAAAGTAATATAAGAGAAAAACCATGATTTAATATTAGTAAGGTACTTATAAAAATGATATGATTTTTTTTTAAACATCTTTATTAAAGTATAATTGCTTTACAATGATGTGTTAGTTTCTGCTTTATAACAAAGTGAATCAGTTATATATACAAATGTTCCCATATCTCTTCCCTCTTGCATCTCCCTCCCTCCCACCCTCCCCATCCCACCCCTCTAGGTGGGCACAAAGCACCGAGCTGATCTCCCTGTGCTATGCGGCTGCTTCCCACTAGCTATCTATTTTACATTTGGTAGTGTATATATGTCCATGACACTCTCTCACGCTGTCACATCTCACCCCTCCCCCTCCCCATATCCTCAAGTCCATTCTCTAGTAGGTCTGTGTCTTTATTCCCGTCTTGTCACTAGGTTCTTCATGGCCTTTTTTTTTTTTTTTCCTTAGTTTCCATATATATGTGTTAGCATACTATATTTGTTTTTCTCTTTCTGACTTACTTCACTCTGTATGACAGACTCTAACTCCATCCACCTCATTACAAATACCTCCATTTCATTTCTTTTTATGGCTGAGTAATATTCCATTGTATATATGTGCCACATCTTCTTTATCCATTCATCTCATGATGGACACTTAGGTTGCTTCCACGTCCTGGCTGTTGTAAATAGAGCTGCAATGAACATTTTAGTACATGACTCTTTTTGAACTATGGTTTTCTCAGGGTATATGCCCAGTAGTGGGATTGTTGGGTTGTATGGTAGTCCTATTTGTAGTTTTTTAAGGAACCTCAATACTGTTCTCCATAGTGGCTGTATCAATTTACATTCCTACCAACAGTGCAAGAGTGTTCCCTTTCCTCCACACCCTCTCCAGCATTTATTGTTTCTAGATTTTTTGATGATGGCCATTCTGACCGGTGTGAGATGATATCTCATTGTAGTTTTGATTTGCATTTCTCTAATGATTAATGATGATGAGCATTCTTTCATGTGTCTGTAGGCCATCTGTATATCTTCTTTGGAGAAATGTCTATTTAGGTCTTCTGCCCATTTTTGGATTGGGTTGTTCTTTTTTTGTGATTGAGCTGCATGAGCTGCTTGTAAATCTTGGAGATTAATCCTTTGTCAGTTGCTTCATTCGCAAATATTTTCTCCCATTCTGAGGGTTGTCTTTTGGTCTTGTTTATGGTTTCCTTTGCTGTGCAAAAGCTTTTAAGTTTCATTAGGTCCCATCTGTTTATTTGTGTTCTTATTTCCATTTCTCTGGGAGCTGGGTCAAAAAGAATCTTGCTGTGATGTATGTCAAAGAGTGTTCTGCCTATGTTTTCCTCTAAGAGTTTGATAGTGTCTGGCCTTACACTTAGGTCTTTAATCCATTTTGAGTTTATTTTTGTGCATGGTGTCAGGGAGTGTTCTAATTTCATACTTTTACATGCATCTGTCCAATTTTCCCAACACCACTTATTGAAGAGGCTGTCTTTTCTCCACTGTATATGCTTGCCTCCTTTATCAAAGATAAGGTAACCATATGTTCGTGGGATTATCTCTGGGCTTTCTATCCTGTTCCATTGATCTATATTTCTGTTTTTGTGCCAGTACCAAACTGTCTTGATTACTGTAGCTTTGTAATATAGTCTGAAGTCAGGGATCCTGATTCCCCCAGCTCCATTTTTTGTTCTCAAGTTTGTTTTGGCTATTCGGGGTCTTTTGTGTTGCCATACAAATTGTGAAATTTTTTGTTCTAGTTCTGTGAAAAATGCCAGTGGTAGTTTGATAGGGATTGCATTGAATCTGTAGATTGCTTTGGGTAGTAGAGTCATTTTCACAATGTTGATTCTTCCAATCCAAGAACATGGTATATCTCTCCATCTATTTGTATCATCTTTAATTTCTTTAATCAGTGTCATAATTTTCTGCATACAGGTCTTTTGTCTCCTTACGTAGGTTTATTCCTAGATATTTTATTCTTTTTGTTGCAATGGTAAATGGGAGTGTTTTCTTAATTTCACATTCAGATATTTTGTCATTAGTGTATAGAAAAGCAAGAGATTTCTGTGCATTAATTTTGTATCCTGCTACTTTACCAAATTCATTGATTAGCTCTAGTAGTATCTTTAGGATTCTCTATGTATAGTATCATGTCATCTGCAAACAGTGACAGCTTTACTTCTTCTTTTCCGATTTCGATTCCTTTTATTTCTTTTTCTTCTCTGATTGCTGTGGCTAACACTTCCAAACTATGTTGAATAATAGTGGTGAGAGTGGGCAACCTTGTCTTGTTCCTAATCTTAGTGGAAATGGTTTCAGTTTTTCACCATTGAGGACAATGTTTGCTGTGGGTTTGTCATATATGGCCTTTATTATATTGAGGAAAGTTCCCTCTATGCATACTTTCTGCAGGGCTTTTATCATAAATGGGTGTTGATTTTTGTGGAAAGCTTTCTCGGCATCTATTGAGATGATCATATGGTTTTTCTCCTTCAGTTTGTTAATATGGTGTATCACGTTGATTGATTTGCATATATTGAAGAATCCTTGCATTCATGGGATAAACCCCACTTGATCATGTTGTATGATCCTTTTAATGTGCTGTTGGATTCTGTTTGCTAGTATTTTGTTGAGGATTTTTGCATCTATGTTCATCAGTGATATTGGCCTGTAGTTTTCTTTCTTTGTGACATCTTTGTCTGGTTTTTGTATCGGGGTGATGTTGGCCTCGTAGAATGAGTTTAGGAGTGTTCCTCCCTCTGCAATATTTTGGAAGGGTTTCAGAAGGATGGGTGTTAGCTCTTCTCTAAATGTTTGATAGAATTCACCTGTGAAGCCAACTGGTCCTGGGTTTTTGTTTGTTGGAAGGTGTTTAATCACAGTCTCAATTTCAGTGCTTGTGATTGGTTTGTTCATATTTTCTATTTCTTCCTGGTTCAGTCTCGGCAGGTTGTGCATTTCTAAGAATCTGTCCATTTCTTCCAGGTTGTCCATTTTATTGGCATAGAGTTGCTTGTAGTAATCTCTCATGATCGTTTGTATTTCTGCAGTGTCAGTGGTTACTTCTCCTTTTTCATATCTAATTCTATTGATTTGAGTCTTCTCCCTTTTTCTCTTGATGAGTCTGGCTAATGGGTTATCAATTTTGTTTATCTTCTCAAACAACCAGCTTTTACTTTCATTGATTTTTGCTATTGTTTCCTTCATTTCTTTTTCATTTATTTCTGACCTGATCTTTATAATTTCTTTCCTTCCGCTAGCGTTGGGGTTTTTTTGTTCTTCTTTCTCTAATTGCTTCGGGTGTAAGGTTAGGTTGTTTATTCGAGATGTTTCCTGTTTCTTGAGGTAGGCTTGTATTGCTATAAACTTCCCTCTTAGCACTGCTTTTCCCGTGTCCCATAGGTTTTGGGTCGTCGTGTCTCCATTGTCATTTGTTTCTAGGTAGTTTTTGATTTCCCCTTTGATTTCTTCAGTGATCACTTTGTTATTAAGTAGTGTATTGTGTAGCCTTCATGTGTTTGTATTTGTTACACATCTTTTCCTGTATTTGATATCTAGTCTCATAGCGTTGTGGTCAGAAAAGATACTTGATAGGATTTCAATTTTCTTAAATTTACCAAGGCTTGATTTGTGACCCAAGATATGATGTATCCTGGAGAATGTTCCATGAGCACTTGAGAAAAATGTGTATTCTGTTGTTTTTGGTTGGAATATCCTATAAATATCCATTAAGTCAATCTTCTTTAATGTATCATTTAAAGCTTGTGTTTCCTTATTTATTTTCATTTTGGATGATCTGTCCATTGGTGAAATTGGGGTGTTAGAGTCCCCTACTACGATTCTGTTGTTTTCGATTTCCCCTTTTATGGCTGTTAGTATTGCCTTATGTATTGAGGTGCTCCTATGTTGTGTGCATAAATATTTACAATTGTTATACCTTCCTCTTGGATCGATCCCTTGATCCTTATATAGTGTCCTTCTTTGTCTCTTGTAATAGTTTTTATTTTAAAGTCTATTTTGTCTGATATGAGAATTGCTACTCCAGCTTTCTTTTGATTTCCATTTGCATGGAATATCTTTTTCCATCCCCTCACTTTCAGTCTGTATGTGTCTCTAAGTCTGAAGTGGGTCTCTTGTAGACAGCATATATATGGGTCTTGTTTTTGTATCCATTCAGCCAGTCTGTGTCGTTTGGTGGGAACATTTAATCCATTTAAATTCAAGGTAATTATCGATATGTTTGTTCCTATCCCATTTTCTTAAATGTTTTGGGTTTGTTATTGTAGGTGTTTTCCTTCACTTGTGTTTCTTGCCTAGAGAAGTTCCTTTAGCATTTGTTGTAAAGCTGGGTTGGTGGTGCTGAACTCTCTCAGCTTTTGCTTGTCTGTAAAGGTTTTAATTTCTCCATCAAATCTGAATGAGATCCTTGCTGGGTAGAGTAATCTTGGTTGTAGGTTTTTCTCCTTTATCACTTTAAGTATATCCTGCCACTCCCTTCTGGCTTGCAGAGTTTCTGCTGAAAGATCAGCTGTTAACCTTATGGGGAATCCCTTGTGTGTTACTTGTTGTTTTTCCCTTGCTGCTTTTAATATGTTTTCTTTATATTTAATTTTTGACAGTTTGATTAATATGTGTCTTTGCGTGTTTCTCCTTGGATTTATCCTGTATGGGACTCTCTGTGCTTCCAGGACTTAATTAACTATTTCCTTTCCCATATTAGAGAAGTTTTCAACAATAATCTCTTCAAATATTTTCTCAGTCCCTTTCTTTTTCTCTTCTTCTGGGACCCCTATAATTCGAATGTTGGTGCGTTTAATGTTGTCCCAGAGATCTCTGAGACTGCTCTCAGTTCTTTTCATTCTTTTTTCTTTATCCTGCTCTGCAGTAGTTATTTCCACCATTTTATCTTCCAGGTCACTTATCCGTTCTTCTGCCTCAGTTATTCTGCTATTGATCCCATCTAGAGTATTTTTAATTTCATTTATTGTGTTTTTCATCATTGCTTGTTTCCTCTTTAGTTCTTCTACATCCTTGCTAAATGTTTCTTGCATTTTGTCTAGTCTATTTCCAAGATTTTGGATCATCCTTACTATCATTATTCTGAATTCTTTTTCAGGTAGACTACCTATTTCCTCTTCATTTGTTAGGTCTGGTGTGTTTTGACCCTGCTCCTTCATCTGCTGTGTGTTTTTCTGTCATCTCATTTTGCTTATCTTACTGTGTTTGGGGTCTCCTTTTCACAGGCTGCAGGTTCGTAGTTCCCATTGTTTTAGGTATCTGTCCCCAGTGGCTAAGGTTGGTTCAGTGGGTTGTGTAGGCTTCCTGGTGGAGGGAACTAGTGCCTGTGTTCTGGGGGATGAGGCTGGATATTGTCTTTCTGGTGGGCACATCCACGTCTGGTGGTGTATTTTGGGGTGTCTGTGGCCTTATTATGATTTTAGGCAGCCTCTCTGCTAATGGATGGGGCTGTGTTCCTGTCTTGCTAGTTGTTTGGCATAGGGTGTCCAGCACTGTAGCTTGCTGGTCATTGAGTGAAGCTGGGTCTTGATGTTGAGATGGAGATCTCTGAGAGATTTTTGCCGTTTGGTATTACATGGAGCTGGGAGGTCTCTTGTGGACCAGTGTCCTGAAGTTGGCTCTCCCACCTCAGAGGTATGGCCCTGATGCCTGGCTGGAGCACCAAGAGCCTTTCATCCACACGGCTCAGAGTAAAAGAGAGAAAAAATAGAAGGCAAGCAAGAAAGAAGATATAATATAGTGAAGTAAAATAAAGCTATTATAAAGCAAACTTATAGAGACAAAATCTCACCCAGAAGCATATACATATAAACTCACAAAAAAAGGAAAAGGGGAAAAATTAATATATCCTGCTCCCAAAGTCCACCTTCTGAATTTGGGATGATTCGTTGTCTGTTCAGGTATTCCACAGATGCAGGCACATCAAGTTGTTTGTGGAGTTTTAATCCGCTGTTTCTGAGGCTGCTGGGAGACATTTCCCTTTCTCTTCTTTGTTCGCACAGCTCCCGGGGTTCAGCTTTCGATTTGGACCCGCCTCTGCATGTAGGTCGCCTGAGGGCGTCTTTTCCCCCGCCCAGACAGGACGGGGTTAAAGGAGCAGCTGCTTCGGGGGCTCTGGCTCACTCAGGCGGGGGGAGGGAGCGGTACGGAGGAGGCGGGGCGAGCCTGCGGCGTCAGAGGCGTCGTGACGTTGCAGCAGCCCGAGGCGCGCCGTGCGTTCTCCCGGGGAAGTTGTCCCTGGATTGTGGGAGCCTGGCCGTGGCAGCTGCACCGGCTCCCAGGAGGGGCGGTGTGGAGAGTGACCTGGGCTCGCACACAGGCTTCTTGGTGGCGGCAGCAGCAGCCTGAGCGTCTCATGCCTGTGTCTGGGGTCCATGCTGTTAACTGTGGCTCATGCCCGTCTCTGGAGCTCGTTTAGGCGGTGCTCTGAATCCCCTCTCCTCGCGCACCAGGAAACAAAGAGGTAAGAAAAAGTCTCTTGCCTGTTCGGCAGCTGCAGACCTTTTCCCGGACTCCCTCTCGGCTAGCTGTGGTGCACTAACCCCTTCAGGCTGTGTTCACGCCGCCAACCCCAGTCCTCTCCCTGCGATCCGACGGAAGCCCGAGCCTCAGCTCCCAGCCCCGCCCGCCCCGGCGGGGGAGCAGACAAGCCCCTCGGGCTGGTGAGTGCTGCTTGGCGCCGAGCCTCCATGCGGGAATCTCTCAGCTTTGCCCTCCGCACCCCTGTGGCTGCGCTCTCCTCCGCGGCTCCGAAGCTTCCCCCCTCCGCCACCCGCAGTCTCTGCCCAAGAACGGGCTCCTAGTGTGTGGACACCTTTCCTCCTTCACGGCTCCCTCCCACCGGTGCAGGTTCCGTCCCTATTCTTTTGTCTCTGTTATTTCTTTTTTCTCTTGCCCTACCCGGGTACGTGGGGAGTTTCTTGCCTTTTGGGAGGTCTGAGGTCTTCTGCCAGCGTTCAGTGGGTGTTTTGTAGGAGCAGTTCCACGTGTAGATGTATTTCTAATGTATCTGTGGGAAGGAAGGTGATCTCCACGTCTTACTCTTCCGCCGTCGTCTCTCCGGGTTCAAAATGATATGATTTTACATAATATTTAATATTAAAATATTCCCCTTAAAGAAATTTACAATAAAATCCAAATCTTAAGCTTCTGATGGTATATTTAGTTATTCAATGTAAGTACATGGAAGTTCAATCAAGTGAACACTGACATACTGCTAAGGACAGGGATTCTTGGGTCAAGTTGCTGGGTTTGAACTTGAGCTCTGACCTCTACTGTCTAGAAGACCTTTGGCTAATAATAATTCGTCACTATTTATTCTCTTTACCTCACTTTCCTACTCTGTGAAACAGAGATACTAATAGTGTCTAGAAAGTAAGAAACCGGACATAAAAGAGTTGCAATTTTATTATTCCATTTATATGACATTTTAGAGCAGGCCAAACTAAGCTGTGACTGAATTCAACATAGGTAACTCTAAGAATTGGGATTGACTGGAAAAAACAGTAAGTTTCTGGAGTGAGGAATATGCTGTAGTTACCATGTTAAGGGTGTGTATTATATGGGAGAATGTATTTGTCAAAAGTCATCAACGTTTGTCCTAAAAACCTCTTAATTTCATGATATGTAAATGATACCTCAATATTTTAAAACATATGATAATGGTAAAAAATATTCAATATAAATCCAGTCCAATGTAGAGTGAATGTATCATAATAATCAAACCATCAGTGACCGCCCTGTAGGAAAAGGCTTGGGTGACCCTGCTTTGCTATTATGATGTTGGCAATTACTAGCTTTCAGCCCAGCCTTCCTTCTTCACTCCACAAGTATTTTTGTGTGCCTTCATGGGCAGATACATCGAAGTTGAACAGGATATAACACCTGGCTTTAAGGAGATAAAAGTGGAGCTAGTGTTGGCATTTCTTAGTTTGCCTCCTCATCTGTAGGAAAGTTTGAAGCTTGTAAGCACTCTTCAAGCTTAAGCTAAGTGAAAGAATTTGTCATTCATTAAATAAAAACAGAGCTAGTCTGAATTTAGGTACATCTGTACCTAGAGACTAAAAATGTGGTATTTTGGCTAATATTTTCCTCCATCCATCTCTCAGCTCTGTTTTTCCTTATACATTCTTTCTTTCTGATCCTTTCATAAGGACAGGGAAAAGTGTGGCAATCCAGTTACTGACAAACAAGTATTCATTTTAAGGAAAGAAAGACTATTTCTCCCTAGACATATGTCAAAACATGTGTCAGAAACAAGATATCCTGGCTGTGTAGCCCTATCGTATGGATGGTGGGTAGGATTATCTTCACATAAATCATGTGGAATGGATTTCCAACACCAGGAAAATAGATGAAGGGGCACTGATTACACCAGAACAATGTCCAGGTACGGCACCCACAGGGAGATAATGAAGTGCGGAAAGCAGATATTGTGCAGCCTGAATGCCGGGTACAACAGCATGTTGTGTAATTTATTTACTTAAAATCTTGGTGCTTTGGTTTCCTTATTTTAAAAATGTAAATTATAAGGATATTAACCTTATAATTAGAAAAATAAGTTAAAATATAGAATGTTTTAAACGGTATCTCTCACTACAAAAATGTTTGATGTAAAATCAAAATTCCATACTATCTTGGTTAATTAGAATTATTGTTATTTTCTTTTTAAAAAAAATATTTTATATTGCAGGATAGTTGATTAACAATGTTGTGATTGTTTCAGGTGTACAGCAAAGTGATTCAGTTATGTATATACATGTATATTTCTTATTCAAATTCTTTTCCGATTTAGGTTATTACAGAATATTGAGCAGTGTTCCCTGTGCTATACAGTAGGTCCTTGTTGGTTATCTATTTTAAATATAGCAGTGTGTACAGGTCAATCCCAAACTCCCAATCTATCCCCCACATTTTCGCCCGGTAACCATAAGTTCGTTCTCTATGTCTGTGAGTCTGTTTCTGTTTTGTAAATAAATTCACTTGTATCATTTTTTTTTAGATTCTACATATAAGCAATATCATATGATATTTGTCTTTCTCTGACTGACTTACTTCACTTAGTATGATAGTCTCCAGGTCCATCCATGTTGTTGCAGATGACATTATTTCACTCTTTTTAATGGCTGAGTAATATTCTATTCTATAAATGTACCACATCTTTATCCATTCATCAGCTGGTGGACATTTAAGTTGATTCCATGTCTCAGCTATTGTAAACAGTGCTGCAATGAACATTGGGGGTGCATGTATCCTTTGGAACCAAGTTTTTCTTTGTATATATGACCGGGAGTTGGAGTGCAGGATCATATGGTAGCTCTATTTTTAGTTTTTTAAGGAACCTCCATACTGTTCTCCATAGTGGCTTTACCAATTTACATCCCCACCAACAGTGTAGGAGGTTACCCTTTTCTCCACACCCTCTCCAGCTTTTATTGTTTGTAGATTTTTTGATGATGACCATTCTGACTGGTGTGAGGTGATTCCTCATTGTTGTTTTGATTTGCATTTCTCTCATGATTAGTGACGTTGAGCAGCTTTTCAATTGCCTCTTGGCCATCTGTATGTCTTCTTTGGAGAAATGTCTATTTAGGTCTTCTGCCCATTGTTTGATTGGGTTGTTTGTATTTATGATATTGAGCTAAGTGGGCTGTTTGTAAATTTTGAAGACTAATCCATTGTCAGTTGCATCTTTTGAAAATGTTTTCTACCATTCTGTGGGTTGCCTTTTTGCTTTGTTTATGGTATCCTTTGCTGTGCAAAAGCTTTTGAGTTTAACAAGGTCCCATTTGTTTATTTTTGTTTTTATTTATGTTACTCTAGGAGATGGATCAAAAAAGATCTTGCTGTGATTTATGTCAAAGAGTGTTCTTCCTGTTTTCCTCTAAGAGTTTTATAGTGTCCGGTCTTACATTTAGGTCTTATTTTTGTGTATGGTGTTAGGGAGTGTTCTAATTTCATTCTTTTACATGTAGCTGCCCAGTTTTCCAAGCACCAATTATTGAAGAGACTGTCTTTTCTCCATTGTGTATCATTGCCTTCTTTGTCATAGATTAGTTGACCATAGGTGCATGGGTTCATCTCTGGGCTTTCTATCCTATATTATTGATCTATATTTCTGTTTTTGTGCCAGTACCATATAGTCTTGATTACTGTAGCTCTGTAGTTTGGTCTGAAGTCAGGGAGTCTGATTCCTCCAGCTCCTTTTTTTCCCTGCAAGATTGCTTTGGCTATTAGGGGTCTTTTGTGTCCCCATAAAATTTTAGGATTTTTTATTCTAGTTCTGTAAAAAATGCCATTGGTAATTTGATAGGGATTGCATTGAATCTGTAGATTGCTTTGGGTAGTATAGTCATTTTCACAGTATTGATTCTTCCAATCCAAGAACATGGTATATCTCTTCACCTGTTTGTGTCATCTCTGATTTCTTTCATCAGTGTCTTATAGTTTTCTGAGTACAAGTCTTTTACCTCCTTAGGTAGGTTTATTCCTAGGTATTTTATTCTTTTTGTTGTGATGGTAAATTGGATTGTTTCCTTAATTTCTCTTTCTGATTTTTCGTTGTTAGTGTATAGGAATGCAAGAGATTTTTGCATCCTGCAACCTTACCAAATTCATTGATGAGCTCTAGTAGTTTTCTGGTGGCATCTTTAGGATTATCTATGTATAGTATCTGTCATATGCAGACAGTGACAGTTTTACTTCTTCTTTTTCAATTTGGATTCCTTTTATTTCTTTTTCTTCTCTGATTGTCGTGGCTAGAACTTCCAAGAATATGTTGAATAATAATGGCGAGAGTGGACATCCTTGTCTTGTTCCTGATCTTAGAGGAAATGATTTCAGTTTTTCACCACTGAGAATGATGTTTGCTGTGGGTTTGTCATATTTGGCCTTTATTATGTTGAGGTAGGTTCCCTCTATGCCCACTTTCTGGAGAGTTTTTATCATAAATGGGTGTTGAATTTTGTCAAAAGCTTTTTCTGCATCTATTGAGATGATCATATGGTTTTTATTCTTCAATTTGTTAATGTGGTGTATCACATTGATTGATTTGCGTATATTGAAGAACCCTTGCATCCCTGGGATAAATCCCACTTGATCATGGTGTATGATCCTTTTAATACGTTATTGGATTCTGTTTGCTAGTATTTTGTTGAGGATTTTTGCATTTATATTCATCAGTGATACTGGTTTTTAATTTTCTTTTTTTGTAGTATGTTTGTCAGGTTTTGGTATCAGGGTGTTGGTGGCCTCATAGAATGTGTTTGGGGGTGTTCCTTCCTCTGTAATTATTTGGAAGAGTTTGAGAAAAATAGGTGTTAGCTCTTCTCTAAATGTTTGATAGAATTCACCTGTGAAGACATCTGGTCCTGGACTTTTGTTTTCTGGAAGATTTTTAATCACAGTTTCAATTTCATTACTTGTGATTGGTCTGTTAATATTTTCTATTTCTTCCTGGTTCAGTCTTGGAAGGTTATACTTTTCTAAAAATGTGTCCATTTCTTCCAGGCTTTCCATTTTATTGGCCTACAGTTCTTGTAGTAATCTCTTATGATGCTTTGTATTTCTGCAGTGCCCATTGTAACTTCTGATTTTTCATTTCTAATTTTATTGATTTGAGTCCTCTCCATCTTTTACTTGATGAGTCTGGCTAAAGGTTTATCAATTTTGCTTATCTTCTCAAAGAATCAATTTTTAGTTTTATTGATGTATGCTATTGTTTTCCTTGTTTCTATTTCATTTATTTCTGCTGTGATCTTTATGGTTTCTTTCCTTCTACTAACTTTGGGTTTTATTTGTTCTCCCTCCTCTGTTTCCTTTAGATGTAAGGTTAGATTGTTTGAGATTTTTCTTGTTTCTTGAGGTAGGATTTTATTGCTATAATCTTCCCTCTTAGAACTGCTTTTGCTGCATCCCATAGGTTTTGGATTGTCATGTTTTCATTGTCATTTGTCTCTAGGTATTTTTGATTTCCTCTTTAATTTCTTTAGTGTTGTCTTGGTAATTTAGTAACATAGTGTTTAGCCTCCATGTGTTTGTGTTTTTTACATTTTTTCTCTGTAATTGATTTCTAATCTCATAGTGTTATGCTCGGAAAAGATGCTTGATATGACTTCAATTTTCTTAAAATTACTGAGGCTTGATTTGTGACCCAAGATATGATCTATCCTGGAGAATGTTTCATTTGCACTTGAGAAGAAAGTGTAATCTGCTGTTTTCAGATGCAATGCCCTATAGATATCAATTAAAACTATCTGGTCTATAGTGTCATTTAAAGCTTGTGTTTCCTTATAAATTTTCGGTTTGGATGACCTGTCCATTGGTGTAAGTGAGGTGTTAAAATTCCCCAATATTATTTTGTTACTGTCATTTTCTTCTTTTATAGCTGTTGGCACTTGCCTTATGTATTGAGGTGCTCCTATATTGGGTGCATATAAATTTATAATTGTTATATCTTCTTCTTGGATTGATCCCTTGATCATTATGTAGTGTCATTTCTTGTCTCTTGTAACATTCTTTATTTTAAAGTCTATTTTATTTGATATGAGTATTGCTACTCCAGCTTTCTTTTGATTTCCTTTAGCATGGAATATCTTTTTCAATCCCCTCACTTTCAGTCTGTATCTGTCCCTATTTCTGAAGTTGGTCTCTTCTAGACAGCATATATACAAGTCTTGGTTTTGTATCCCTTCAGCCAGCCTGTGTCTTTTGTTAGGGCATTTAATCCATTCACATTTAACATATGTATGTTCCTAGTACCATTTTCTTAATTGTTTTGGGTTTGTTTTCATAGGTCCTTTTCTTCTCTTGTGTTTCCCTCTTAAAGAAGTTCCTTTAGCATTTGTTGTAGAGCTGGTTTGGTGGTCCTGAATTCTTTTAGCTTTTGCTTGTCTGTAAAGCTTTTGATTTCTCTGTTAAATTGAATGAGATCCTTCCCGGGTAGAGAAATCTTGGTTGTAGGTTCTTCCCTTTCATCGCTTTAAATATATGTGTCACTCCCTTCTGGCTTGTAGAGTTTCTGCTGAAGAATGAGCTGTTAACCTTATGGGCGTTCTATTTTATGTTATTTGCTGTTTATCTCTCGTTGTTTTTAATAATTTTTCTTTGTCTTTAATTCTTGTCAATTTGATTACTATGTGTCTTGCCGTGTTTCTCCTTGGGTTTATCCTGCCTGGGACTCTCTGCGCTTCCTGGACTTGGGTGGCTATTTCCTTTCTTATGTTAGGGAAGTTTTCGACTATAATCTCTTCAAATATTTTCTCGGGTCCTTTCTCTCTCTCTTCTCCTTCTGGGACCCCTATAATGTAAATGTTGGTGCATTTAATGTTGTTTCAGAGATCTCTTATTCTGTCTTCATTTCTTTTCATTTTTTTTCCTTTTTTCAGTTTTGCATCAATGAATTCCACCATTCTGTCTGCCCGGTCACTTATCCGTTCTTCTGCCTCAGTTATTCTGCTATTGATTCCTTCTAGTGTATTTTTCATTTCAGTGACTGTATTGCTCCTCTCTGTTTGTTTGTTCTTTAATTCTTCTAGGTTTTTGTTCTTTAATTCTTCTAGGTCTTTGTTAAACATTTCCTGCATCTTCTTGATCTTTGCCTCCATTCTTTTTCTGAGGTCCTGGATCATCTTCACTATCATTATTCTGAATTATTTTTCTGGAAAGTTCTCTATCTCCACTTCTTTTAGTTGTTTTTCTGGTGTTTTACCTTGTTCCTTCATCTGGTCTTCTGCATTTTCATTTTGTCTATCTTTCTGTAAATGTGGTTTTCATTCCATAGGCTGCAGGACTGTAGTTCTTCTTGTTTCTGCTGTCTTCCCTCTGGTGGATGAGGCTATCTAAGAGGCTTGTGCAAGCTTCCTGAAGGGAGGGACTGGTGGTGGGTAGAGCTGGGTTTTGCTCTGGTGGACAGAGCTAAGTAAAACTTTAATCCACTTGTCTGCTGATGGGTGGGGCTGCGTTCCTCCCTGTTTGTTGTTTGGCCTGAGGTGACCCAGCACTGGAGCATTCAGGCTCTTTGATGGGGCTAATGGTGGACTCCAGGAGGATTTGCACCAAGAAGTACTTCCCAGAACTTCTGCTGTCAGTGTTCTTGTCCCTGTGGTGAGCCACAGCCATCACCCGCCTCTGCAAGAAACCCTCCCACACTAGCAGGTAGGTCTGGTTCAGTCTCCTATGGGGTCACTGCTCTTCCCCCTGCGTCCCGGTGCGCACACTACTTTGTGTGTGCCCTCCAAGTGTGGAGTCTCTGTTTCTCCCAGTCCTGTTGAAATCCTGCAATTAAATCCCACTAGCCTTCAAAGTCTGATTCTCTGAGAATTCCTCCTCCCGTTGCCAGACCCCCAGGTTGGGAAGCCTGCCATGGGGCTCAGAACCTTCACTCCAGTGGGTGGACTTCTGTGGTATAATTGTTCTCCAATTTGTGAGTCACCCACCCAATGGTTAGGGGATTTGATTTTATTGTGATTACACCCCTTCTACCATCTCATTGCAGCTTCTCCTTTGTCTTTGGATGTGGGGTATCTTTCTTGGTGAATTCCAGTTTCTTCCTGTTGATGATTGTTCAGCAGTGAGTTGTGATTCCTGTGCTCTTGCAAGAGGGAGTGAGGGCATGTCCTTCTACTCCACCATCTTGAACCAATCCTGAATCTGTTGGGAGTTTTTTAATCACAGTTTCAATTTCAGTACTTATGATTTGTCTGTTCATATTTTCTATTTATTCCTGGTTCAGTCTTGGGAGATTGTACTTTTCTAAGAATTTGTCCATTTCTTCTAGTTTGTCCATTTTATAGGTGTATAATTTCTTGTAGTAATTTCTTATGATATTTGTATTTCTGTGGTGTGTATTGTAATTTCTCCTTTTGTATTTGTAATTCTATTGATTTGAGCCCTCTACCTTTTTTTATTGATGAGTTTGGCTAAAGGTTTATCAATTTTGCTTATATTTTCAATGAACCAGCTTTTAGTTTTATTGATCTTTTATTGTTTTCTTTGTTTCTATTTCCTTTATTTCTGTTCCAATTTTTATGATTTCTTTCTGTCTGCTACCTTTGGGTTTGTTTGTTCTTCTTTCTCTAGTTGCTTTAGGTATAAGTTTAGGGGTTTTTTGGTGGTTTTTCTTGTTTACTAAGGTAAGACTTTATTGCTGTAAATTTCCCTCTTAGAACTGCTTTTATTGCATCCGATAGGTTTTGGTTCATTGTGCTTTCATTTTCATTTGTCTCTAGGTATTTTTGGATTTCCTCTCTGATTTCTTCAGTGATCCATTTGTTGTTTAGTAGCATACTGTTTAGGCTCCACGTGTTTGTGTTTTTTAGAGTTTTTTTCTTGTAGTTGATTTCTAATTTCATAGCATTCGTGGTCAGAAAAGATGCTTGATATGATTTCAATTTTCTTAAATTTACTGAGGCTCACTTTGTGGCCCAGCATGTGGTCAATCCTGGGGAACATTCCATGTGCACATGAGAAGAATGTGCATTCTGTTGCTTTTGGATCAAATGTTCTGTACATATCAATTAAGACCCTTTGGTCTAATGTGTCATTTAAAGCCTGTGTTTCCTTATTGATTTTCTGTCTGGATGATCTCTCCATTGATGAAAGTGAGTTGTTAAAGTCCCCTACTATTATTGTGTTTTTGTCAATTTCTCCCTTTATGGCTGTTAGTAGTTGCTTTATATATTGAGGTGCTCCTGTGTTGGGTGCCTAAATATTTACAAGTGTTATATCTTCTTCTTTGGTTGATACCTTGATCTTTATGTAGTGTCATTCCTTGTCTCTTGTAACACTCTTTATTTTAAAGTACACTTTATCTCATATGATTATTGCTACTCCAGCTTTCTTTTGATTTCCATTTGCATGGAATACCTTTTTCCATCCCCTCACTTTCAGTCTGCAGGTGTCTGAAGTGGGTCTCCTGTACACAGCATATATATGGGTCTTGTTTTTGTATCCATTGAGCCAGTCTATGTCTTTTGGTTAGAACAGTAGTCTGTTTATATTTAAGGTAATTATTGATATGTATGTCCTTATTGCCATTTTGTTATTTGTTTTGGATTTGTTTTTGTAGGTCTTTTTTCTTCCCTTTCTCTCTTGTTCACTTCTCTTGTGATTTGATGACTAACTTTAGTGTTGAGTTTGGATTCCTTTTTCTTTTGTGTGTGTGTATCTATTATAGATTTTTAGTTTGTGGTTACCATGAAGTTTTGATATAGCAGTCTATATATAAACAAGATTGTTGGGCTTCCCTGGTGGCGCAGTGGTTGAGGGTCTGCCTGCCGGTGTGGGGGACACGGGTTCGAGCCCTGGTCTGGGAGGATCCCACATGCCGCGGAGCAGCTGGGCCTGTGAGCCACAATTGCTGAGCCTGCGCGTCTGGAGCCTGTGCTCTGCAGCGGGGGAGGCCGTGACGGTGAGAGGCCCATGCACCGTGATGAGGGGTGGCCCCCGCTTGCCGCAACTGGAGAGGGCCCTCGCACAGAAACGGGGACCCAGCACAGCCAAAGGTAAATAAATAAATAGATAAAATTAAACTTAAAAAAAAAAAAAAAAAACAAGATTGTTTTAAGTTGCTGGCCTTTTAATTTCAAATGCATTTCCAGTATCTTCCTCTTCTCACATTTGCTGGTTTTGATGTCATATTTGTGTATGGATTATTTCCTACCTTAACTATATGTTTGCCTTTACCAGTGAAATTTTCCATTCAAAATTTTCTCTTTTCTAGCTGTGGCCTTTTCTTTTTTGCCTAGAGAAGTTCCTTTAGCATTTATTGCAAGGCTGGTCTGGTGTTGCTGAATTCTTTTAGCTTTTCCTTGTTGGTAAAGCTTTTGATTTTTCCATTTTGATTAATTTTGATTAATTCAGATTAATTTGAATGAGAGACTTGCTGGGTGGAGTATTCTTGGTTGTAGGTTCTTCCTTTTCATCACTTTAAATATATCATGCCACTCCCTTCTAGCCTGCAGAGTTTCTGCTGAGAAATCAACTGATAACCTATGGATGTTCCCTTGTATGCTAGTTGTTGCTTTTCCCTTTAATATTTTTTCCTTGTCTTTAATTTTTGTCATTTTGATTACTGTTTTTCAGAGTTTTCCTTCTTGGGTTTATCCTGTCTGGGGCTCTCTACACTTCCTGGACGTGGGTGACTGTTTCCTTTTCCATGTTAAGGACGTTTTCAGCTATTATTTCTTCAAATACTTTCTCAGGTCCTTTCTCTCTCTCTCCTCTTTCTTGGACCCTTATAATGTGAATGTTGGCACACTTAACATTGTCCCAGAAGTCTCTTAGACTGTATTCATTTCTTTTCATTCTTTTTTCTTCATTCTGTTTGGCGGCAGTGATTTTTCACCATTCTGTCTTCCAGGTCACTTATCTGTTCTTCTGCTTCACTTATTCTGTTATTGATTCCTTCTAGTGGATTTTTCATTTCAGTTATTGTATTGTTAATCTCTGCTTGTTTGTTCTTTGCTTCTTTTAGGTCTTTGTTAAATATTTCTCACATCCTATGGATACTTGCCTCCATTGTTTTTCCAAGATCCTCGATTATCATCACTATCATTATTCTGAATAATTTTTTCAGTGGGTTGCCTATCTCCACTTCACTTAGTTGTTCTTCTGGGGTTTTATCTTGTTCCTTCATCTGGGACATATTCCTCTGCCATCTCATTTTGTCTAACTTTCTGTGATCGTGGTTTCCGTTCTACAGGCTGCAGGATTGGAGTTCTTCTTGTTTCTTCTGTCTGCCCTCTGGTGGAAGAGGTTATCTAAGAGTTTGTGCAGGCTTCCTGATGGAAGGGACTGGTTCCTACCCAGTGGTGGGTGGAGCTTGGTCTTATCCCTCTGGTGGACAGGACTGTGCTCACAAAGACTTCAAGCTGCTTGGCTGTGGATGAGTAGGGCTGTGTTCCCTCCCTGTTGGTTGTTTGGCCTGAAGTGGCCCAGCACTTGAGCCTACAGTCTGTTGGGTCAGGCTAATGGTGGCTTCCAGGAGGGCTCACACCAGTGAGTACTTCCCTGATCTGCTGCGGCCCATGTTTTTGTCCCTGCAGTGAGTCAGAGCTGCCACCCCCAACCTCTAATACTAGCAGGTAGGTCTGGCCTAATCTCTTATGGAGTCACTGATTTTTTTCCCTGGGTCCTGGTGTACACAGGTCTTTTTGTGCACCCTCTAAGAGTGGAGTCTCTGTTTCCCCCAGTCTTGTGTAATTCCTGCAATTAGACCCCACTTATTTTCAAAACCAGATTCTCTGAGAGCTTCTTCTGTTGCCAGACCCCCAGGCTGGGGAGCCTGATGTGGGGGTCAGAACTTTCACTCCTGTTAGAGAACTTCTGTGGTATAATTATTTTCCAGTTTGTGGGTCGCCCAACCAGTGGATATGGGGTTTGATTTTATCGCAATTATGCCCCTCCTACCAACTTTTTGTGGCTTCTTCCTTATCTTTGGATGTAGGGTATCTTTTTTTGGTAGGTTCCAGCATTTTTTTGTTGATGGTTGTTCAGTGGTTAGTTGTGATTTTGGTGTTCTTGTGAGAAGCATTGAGCTTACTTCCTTTGACTCCCAGAATTATCATTATTTTCATCTTCATCTTCACACTAGTAGCCAGAAACTAGAGAAATAAATTCCTCAGAAAACTGTGAAGTTGAAAGCACGTTTCTGAAGAGCAATCATACTGAGCAGACCTTTATTCAAAGTCTCTGTTATTTATTTGTCATTTATTTTTGAATAACATAAAGATTATGATGTTGTATCCCCTAAACATTCCAGTTTTGGAAACATTATCAAGTTATATATAAACAAAAGTGCAGTGTGTTGTAACAGCTATGAAACTACAGATATAAAACAGATAAAGTCTTGGTTTGTGGCAGGATGAAGTTTATTTCAATCAAAATTACAAGTTAAAATGTAGCATCTCAATATCAAGCTATATTTAGCTAAAATTTCCTAAAGATGAGTTATTATTAGGGGTTTTAAAATACTGAGATATCATAGGAGTCTTTTTTTTTTATTCCACTATGGAATATGGTTGTATTTCTAGAGCAATTTGGAAACCTAAATATCTCAGGAAAGTCCATTCTCTCTGGTCTCTTTATAGAGTTGCATAGAAATAGTTGGTCACTGTGATATTTTGTTTTATGTTTTAATAGCAATTGTGAAAGCATACATATCCCAGCTGACTTCTTGGATTACATCTTGTTAAAAAGCAAGAGTGCTTTACACCCCACTTCATGCCACAGGTAATTTCCTTTGGATCCTTAGAGAGTCCAGCAATTTTACACTTTTTGCTTGAGGGAGTCACTTCTGGTATTAAATTAAAACAAAAATAAAGCACCAACAAAAAAAGTGCACTCCTTATTTTTCAAAGTTACAGCCATCCAAATACTAGCTCTGGTCAAACACAGACCAGCTGTAAAATCTAAATGAAGGGCTAGAGTCAAATATTTCCTAATTGCCTGTTTTTCAATAGCATCTGTTCACTTGCTGCATTTGGTTATGTGCCACTAAATATGTAAAAATAAGTTAGTTACACTATATTACTCCAAAAAGATGCCATGTGTTTGTAAAGATCATGGAAACTGTTTATATCAGCTTCCAGAAATATGTTAAAGAAATAAAAACACATTTATCTGTGAATGAATTTTAAATGCCTCCCATTTCTCTTTATTTTCTGCTTTATTTCAGTTTATTAATATGTAAAGTATTGGAAATAAGGAGGTTTACTTTGAAACACTGTACAATATATGACATAATCTATGATAGAAAAATAATCATTGCCACCACTGTTGCACACTGATGCTTTATTGACCTTCAGAGGCTCTTGTAGTGTTCTGTTCATGGCTACCACTGGGAAAAGAGTCCTTTCCGTTCAGGTGTGGACAACCTCTGACCAGTTGAAGTTGGAAAGTAAACTTGAAACCAGTGTTCATCTCCATGAAGAAGAAATTGTTGATGCTTGAACCACTCAATTAATTCATACATCTTTGTGTGTGCATACAAAGCAAGTGATTAAAACAATGTTTATTCGGCCACAGAAATAATGTTTTATGTTGTTCTTTTCTCAAAGTAATGAGAGATCAATTTTGTTGCAACAATCGCAGGAGACTTATTTCCTTTTTCCTGGACATGAAGTTAATTAGAGAGAGGGGAAAGCTAATAAAAATAATTGAGTGCTTACCAAATGCCAGCTACTTATCTAATATCAGGTATAGTGCTAGAAACGTATGGAGGGATTAAACCCACAGGCTTTGGAGCCAGACACCATTCAAATTAGAGCCAACTTGTATGGTGAACTTAGGAAGTTTCTTATTCCCTACAGGCTTTATTCCCTCAAGTATAAAATAGAAATAATACTGTCACCTGTTTTAAGTGATTTCTGTAAGAATTAAATAACATACAGAAATATTGTGTTTAAAATGTACTCAATAAAGTGTTTGCTGTCATTACTTCATTGTTATTTGGTTTAACTCTCACAGCTAACCTGATATACATACACACACACACAAAATCACACGTGTGTGTGTGTATATATATATATAAATATATATATATCTTTATATACAAATTAAGGAAAGTGAAGTCCAGAAATTAAAATGACTTGACCAAGTTATGCAGCTATAAATGATTTGAACCTGAATCTTTAAAGCCTATTGGTTTTTCATTTCATTACATGTTTTCCCCCTTCTCATTTTCTGGTGTCTGTTAGGCAAGGATTGTTCTCCCCATACCACTGTGCAGCTCATTGTGTAGAAAATGAACAGACTGTTCACAGAAGGAACATTAAGCTCACAATTTTAGTGCAACTCACAATCACATTATCATTTTATAGTTACTTCCTCTATCTGCTGGGCACAGTATAGGAACAAAAAGAATTATCCCTACTTAATTTTTAGAACATACTGAAAAATAGGTATTTTTTCATTTTATTTTACAATGAGGATCACAGAAGGCAAGTGATTTGTTTATGATCAGACAACCAATATGTAGAATATCCATTACCAGAAGCCACGTCCATCATTTTCTAAAGTTTATAATAGAATCATGAAGCAATACTGACCCCCATGTGGGTCTAGCAAATAAAGTCAGATTTGTATTTTGAGAATTGCTTCTGCCACATGAAGTGTCACATTTAACTCGGAGAGAAATTTTACTGGGTGATACAACATATAATTATGACTTCCAGATTATCTGGCTCCAATAAAAATATTAAATAAATGGAAAGTTTAAAAGACTATTTCCTTTTCTTTGATCTCATTAAGAGCAATCACAGTAAAACTGTGGCAGTTCTTTTTTTTTTTTAAACATCTTTATTGAAGTATAATTGTCTTAAAATGGTGTGTTAGCTTATGCTTTATAACAAAGTGAATCAGTTATACATATACAATATGTTCCCATATCTCTTCCCTCTTGCATCTCCCTCCCTCCCACCCTCCCCATCCCACCCCTCTAGGTGGGCACAAAGCACCGAGTTGATCTCCCTGTGCTATGCGGCTGCTTTCCACTAGCTATCTATTTTACATTTGGTAGTGTATATATGTCCATGACACTCTCTCACCCTGTCACATCTCACCCCACCCCCTCCCCATATCCTCAAGTCCATTCTCTAGTAGGTCTGTGTCTTTATTCCCGTCTTGCCACTAGGTTCTTCATGGCCTTTTTTTTTTTTTTTTTTCTTAGCTTCCGTATATATGTGTTAGCATACTGTACTTGTTTTTTTTTTTTCTGACTTACTTCACTCTGTATGACAGACTCTAACTCCATCCAACTCATTACAAATACCTCCATTTCATTTCTTTTTATGGCTGAGTAATATTCCATTGTATATATGTGCCACATCTTCTTTATCCATTCATCTGTCGATGGACATTTAGGTTGCTTCCATGTCCTGGCTATTGTAAATAGAGCTGCAATGAACATTTTGGTACATGACTATTTTTGAACTATGGTTTTCTCAGGGTATATGCCCAGTAGTGGGATTGCTGGGTCATATGGTAGTTCTATTTGTAGTTTTTTAAGGAACCTCCATACAGTTCTCCATAGTGGCTATATCAATTTATATTCCCACCAACAGTGCAAGAGTGTTCCCTTTCCTCCACACCCTCTCCAGCATTTATTGTTTCTAGATTTTTTGATGATGGCCATTCTGACTGGTGTGAGATGATATCTCATTGTAGTTTTGATTTGCATTTCTCTAATGATTAATGATGTTGAGCATTCTTTCATGTTTCTGTTGGCAATCTGTATATCTTCTTTGGAGAAATGTCTATTTAGGTCTTCTGCCCATTTTTGGATTGGGTTGTTCGTTTTTTTGTTATTGAGCTGCATGAGCTGCTTGTAAATCTTGGAGATTAATCCTTTGTCAGTTGCTTCATTTGGAAATATTTTCTCCCATTCTGAGGGTTGTCTTTTCGTCTTGTTTATGGTTTCCTTTGCTGTGCCAAAGCTTTTAAGTTTCATTAGGTCCCATTTGTTTATTTGTGTTCTTATATCCATTTCTCTGGGAGCTGGGTCAAAAAGAATCTTGCTGTGATGTATGTCATAGAGTGTTCTGCCTATGTTTTCCTCTAAGAGTTTGATAGTGTCTGGCCTTACACTTAGGTCTTTAATCCATTTTGAGTTTATTTTTGTGCATGGCGTCAGGGAGTGTTCTAATTTCATACTTTTACATGTATCTGCCCAATTTTCCCAGCACCACTTATTGAAGAGGCTGTCTTTTCTCCACTGTATATGCTTGCCTCCTTTATCAAAGATAAGGTGACCATATGTGCGTGGGTTTATCTCTGGGCTTTCTATCCTGTTCCATTGATCTATATTTCTGTTTTTGTGCCAGTACCAAACTGTCTTGATTACTGTAGCTTTGTAATATAGTCTGAAGTCAGGGAGCCTGATTCCCCCAGCTCCATTTTACGTTCTCAAGATTGCTTTGGCTATTCGGGGTCTTTTGTGTTTCCATACAAATTGTGAAATTTTTTGGTCTAGTTCTGTGAAAAATGCCAGTGGTAGTTTGATAGGGATTGCATTGAATCTGTAGATTGCTTTGGGTAGTAGAGTCATTTTCACAATGTTGATTCTTCCAATCCAGGAACAAGGTATATCTCTCCATCTATTTTTATCATCTTTAATTTCTTTCATCAGTGTCTTATAATTTTCTGCATACAGGTCTTTTGTCTCCTTAGGTAGGTTTATTCCTAGATATTTTATTCTTTTTGTTGTAATGGTAAATGGGAGTGTTTTCTTATTTTCACTTTCAGATTTTTTATCATTAGTGTATAGAAATGAAAGAGATTTCTGTGCATTAATTTTGTATCCTGCTACTTTACCAAATTCATTGATTAGCTCTAGTAGTTTTCTGGTAGCATCTTTAGGATTCTCTATGTATACTGTCATGTCATCTGCAAACAGTGACAGCTTTACTTTTTCTTTTCCGATTTGGATTCCTTTTATTTCTTTGTCTTCTCTGATTGCTGTGGCTAACACTTCCAAAACTATGTTGAATAATAGTGGTGAGAGTGGGCAACCTTGTCTTGTTCCTGATCTTAGTGGAAATGATTTCAGTTTTTCACCATTGAGGACAATGTTGGCTGTGGGTTTGTCATATATGGCCTTTATTATGTTGAGGAAAGTTCCCTCTATGCCTACTTTCTACAGGGCTTTTATCATAAATGGGTGTTGAATTTTGTCGAAAGCTTTCTCTGCATCTATTGAGACGATCATATGGTTTTTCTCCTTCAATTTGTTAATATGGTGTATCACATTGATTGATTTGCGTATAGTGAAGAATACTTGCATTCCTGGGATAAACCCCACTTGATCATGGTGTATGATCCTTTTAATGTGCTGTTGGATTCTGTTTGCTAGTATTTTGTTGAGGATTTTTGCATCTATGTTCATCAGTGATATTGGCCTGTAGTTTTCTTTCTTTGCGACATCTTTGTCTGGTTTTGGTATCAGGGTGATGGTGGCCTCATAGAATGAGTTTGGGAGTGTTCCTCCCTCTGCAATATTTTGGAAGAGTTTGAGAAGGATAGGTGTTAGCTCTTCTCTAAATGTTTGATAGAATTCACCTGTGAAGCCATCTGGTCCTGGGCTTTTGTTTGTTGGAAGGTTTTTAATCACAGTTTCAATCTCAGTGCTTGTGATTGGTCTGTTCATATTTTCTATTTCTTCCTGGTTCAGTCTCAGCAGGTTGTGCATTTCTAAGAATCTGTCCATTTCTTCCAGGTTGTCCATTTTATTGGCATAGAGTTGCTTGTAGTAATCTCTCATGATCTTCTGTATTTCTGCAGTGTCAGTGATTACTTCTCCTTTTTCATTTCTAATTCTATTGATTTGAGTCTTCCCCCTTTTTCTCTTGATGAGTCTGGCTAATGGTTTATCAATTTTTTTTTATATTCTCAAAGAACCAGCTTTTAGGTTCATTGATTTTTGCTATTGTTTCCTTCATTTCTTTTTCATTTATTTCTGACCTGATCTTTATGGTTTCTTCCCTTCTGCTAGCTTTGGGGTTTTTTTGTTCTTCTTTCTCTAATTGCTTTAGGTGCAAGTTTAGGTTGTCTATTCGAGATGTTTCCTGTTTCTTGAGGTAGGCTTGTATTGGTAAAAACTTCCCTCTTGGCACTGCTTTTGCTGTGTGCCATCGGTTTTGGGTCGTCGTATCTCCATTGTCATTTGTTTCTAGGTAGTTTTTGATTTCCCCTTTGATTTCTTCAGTTATCACTTCGTTATTAAGTAGTGTATTGTGTAGCCTCCATGTGTTTGTATTTTTTACACATCTTTTCCTGTAATTGATATCTAGTCTCATAGCGTTGTGGTCGGAAAAGATACTTGATATGATTTCAATTTTCTTAAATTTACCAAGGCTTGATTTGTGACCCAAGATATGATCTATCCTGGAGAATGTTCCATGAGCACTTGAGAAAAATGTGTATTCTGTTGTTTTTGGGTGGAATGTCCTATAAATATCAATTAAGTCCATCTTATTTAATGTATCATTTAAAGCTTGTGTTTCCTTATTTATTTTCATTTTGGATGATCTGTCCATTGGTGAAAGTGGGGTGTTAAAATCCCCTACTATGATTGTGTTGCTGTCGATTTCCCCTTTTATGGCTCTTAGTATTTGCCTTATGTATTGAGGTGCTCCTATGTTGGGTGCATAAATATTTACAATTGTTATACCTTCCTCTTGGATCGATCCCTTGATCCTTATATAGTGTCCTTCTTTGTCTCTTGTAATATTCTTTATTTTAAAGTCTATTTTGTCTGATATGAGAATTGCTACTCCAGCTTTCTTTTGATTTCCATTTGCATGGAATATCTTTTTCCATCCCCTCACTTTCAGTCTGTATGTGTCCCTAGGTCTGAGGTGGGTCTCTTGTAGACAGCATATATATGGGTCTTGTTTTTGTATCCATTCAGCCAGTCTGTGTCTTTTGGTGGGAGCATTGAATCCATTTACATTCAAGGTAATTATCGATATGTATGTTCCTATTCCCATTTTCTTAAATGTTTTGGGTTTGTTAATGTAGGTGTTTTCCTTCTCTTGTGTTTCTTGCCCAGAGGAGTTCCTTTAGCATTTGTTGTAAAGCTGGGTTGGTGGTGCTGAACTCTCTCAGCTTTTGCTTGTCTGTAAACGTTTTAATTGCTCCATCAAATCTGAATGAGATCCTTGCTTGGTAGAGTAATCTTGGTTGTAGGTTTTTCTCCTTCATCACTTTAAGTATATCCTGCCACTCCCTTCTGGCTTGCAGAGTTTCTGCTGAAAGATCAGCTGTTAACCTTATGGGGATTCCCTTGTGTGTTATTTGTTGTTTTTCCCTTGCTGCTTTCAATATGTTTTCTTTATATTTAATTTTTGACAGTTTGATTAATATGTGTCCTGGCGTGTTTCTCCTTGGATTTCTCCTGTATGGGACTCTCTGTGCTTTCAGGACTTGATTAACTATTTCCTTTCCCATATTAGGGAACTTTTCAACTATAATCTCTTCAAAAATTTTCTCAGTCCCTTTATTTTTCTTTTCTTCTCCTGGGACCCCTATAATTTGAATGTTGGTGCATTTAATGTTGTCCCAGAGGTCTCTGAGACTGTCCTCAGTTCTTTTCATTCTGTTTTCTTTATCCTGCTCTGCAGTAGTTATTTCCACCATTTTATCTTCCAGGTCACTTATCCGTTCTTCTGCCTCAGTTATTCTGCTATTGATCCCATCTAGAGTATTTTTAATTTCATTTATTGTGTTTTTCATCATTGCTTGGTTCCTCTTTAGTTCTTCTACGTCCTTGTTAAATGTTTCTGCATTTTGTCTATTCTATTTCCAAGATTTTGGATCATCCTTACTATGATTATTCTGAATTCTTTTTCAGGTATACTACCTATTTCCTCTTCATTTGTTAGGTCTGGTGTGTTTTGACCCTGCTCCTTCATCTGCTGTGTGTTTTTGTGTCTTCTCATTTTGCTTATCTTACTGTGTTTGGGGTCTCCTTTTCACAGGCTGCAGGTTCGTAGTTCCCGTTGTTTTTGGTATCTGTCCCCAGTGGCTAAGGTTGCTTCAGTGGGTTGTGTAGGCTTCCTGGTGGAGGGAACTAGTGCCTGTGTTCTGGTGGATGAGGCTGGATCTTGTCTTTCTGGTGGGCAGGGCCACGTCTTTTGGTGTGATTTGGGGTGTCTGTGGCCTTATTATGATTTTAGGCAGCCTCTCTGCTAATGGATGGGGCTGTGTTCCTGTCTTGCTAGTTGTTTGGCATAGGGTGTCCAGCACTGTAGCTTGCTGGTCGTTGAGTGAAACTGGGTCTTGATGTTGAGATGGAGATCTCTGAGAGATGTTTGCCATTTGGTATTACGTGGAGCTGGGAGGTCTCTTGTGGACCAGTGTACTGAAGTTGGCTCTCCCACCTCAGAGGCACGTCCTTGATGCCTGGCTGGAGCACCAAGAGCCTTTCATCCACACGGCTCAGAGTAAAAGGGAGAAAAAATAGAAAGAAAGAAAGAAAGAAAGAGGATATAATATAGTGAAGTAAAATAAAGCTATTATAAAGCAAAGCTATACAGATAAAATCTCACCCAGAAGCATATACCTATACACTCACAAGAAAAGGAAAAGGGGAAAAATTAATATATCCTGCTCCCAAAGTCCACCTTCTGAATTTGGGATGATTTGTTGTCTATTCAGGTATTCATCAGATGCAGGCACATCAACTTGTTTGTGGAGTTTTAATCCGCTGCTTCTGAGGCTGCTGGGAGAGATTTCCCTTTCTCTTCTTTCTTCGCACAGCTCCCGGGGTTCAGCTTTGGATTTGGACCCGCCTCTGCGTGTAGGTCACCTGAGGGCGTCTGTTCCCCGCCCAGACAGGACAGGGTTAAAGGAGCAGCTGCTTCGGGGGCTCTGGCTCACTCAGGCGGGGGGAGGGAGCGGTACGGAGGAGGCGGGGCGAGCCTGCGGCGTCAAAGGCGTCGTGACGTTGCAGCAGCCCGAGGCGTGCCATGCTTTCTCCCTGGGAAGTTGTCCCCGGATCACGGGACCCTGGAGGTGGCGGGCTGCACAGGGTCCCGGGAGGGCCGGTGTGGAGAGTGAACTGTGCTGGCACACAGGCTTCTTTGTGGTGGCAGCAGCAGCCTTAGCGTCTCACGCCCGTCCCTGGGCTCCGCGCTGACAACCGCGGCTCGCGCCCGTCTCTGGAGCTCGTTTAGGCGGCGCTCTGAATCCCCTCTCCTCGCGCACCAGGAAACAAAGAGGTAAGAAAAAGTCTTTTGCCTCTTCGGCAGCTGCAGACTTTTTCCCGGACTCCCTCCCGGCTCGCAGTAGCGCACTAACCCCTTCAAGCTGTGTTCACGCCGCCAACCCCAGTCCTCTCCCTGCAATCCGACCGCAGCTGGAGCCTCAGCTACCAGGCCCGCCCGCCCCGGCGGGGGAGCAGACAAGCCTCTCGGGCTGGTGAGTGCTGCTCGGCGCCGAGCCTCCGTGCGGGAATCTCTCCGCTGTGCCCTCCGCACCCCTGTGGCTGCGCTCTCCTCTGCGGCTCCGAAGCTCCCCCCTCCGCCACCCGCAGTCTCCGCCCGCGAAGGGGCTCCTAGTGTGTGGACACCTTTCCTCCTTCACGGCTCCCTCCCACTGGTGCAGGCCCCGTCCCTATTATTTTGTCTCTGTTATTTCTTTTTTCTTTTGCCCTACCCAAGTACGGGGGGAGTTTCTTGCCTTTTGGGAGGTCTGATGTTTTCTGCCAGCGTTCAGTGGGTGTTCTGTAGGAGCAGTTCCACGTGCAGATGTATTTCTACTGTATCTGTGGGAAGGAAGGTGATCTCTCCGTCTTACTCTTTCGCCATCTTCTCTCCTCCTCCTAGGATATTACTCTGTGGCAGTTTTTTGATAGCTTTGAAGTAAACTAGCCCTAAGAATTGAGGTAAGCAGCATGAAATGCTGGACTTTCACAGCTTCAGAGAAGTATTACCTATAAAAAGCAAAATCTGGGCTTATATTTTGAGATTTGATTACATACAAAGAATAAGGCAAGGATTCCAATCCAGATACAGCCCTATGAATTCTGGATTTGCTTAGCCAGACCTCACAATTGTATATGCCAATTCCTTTCAATAAATACATGTAACATTGTAACATTGAATAACTAACTCATGCGTGCCTTAAATTTCTATCCCATTAGTTCCGCTTCTCTGGTTGAATCCTTCCCAATGCTCCAACACCCTTTTAGGAGTCAGTTGAGACTCCTTAGTTAGAACAAGCAAATTATAAAGAAATTTGATACCAAAGAGAGTCTAGATAGTTGTTTATTGTGTACAGAATAGTGGCTGGGATTCCCAGTTGATGAACATAGATAACACCCAGACAAACTAGTTACAGATGTTGTCTTCCTTTCCAAATGTCTGGTTTCTATTGGGTTATTAGCTATTCTTCTTTAATGGAGAAAACACAAAAAGGACCTTTTTGTTCTAAATAATCATGAAAATGTCATGCTGAATAATATGTCGGCACATTCAATGAGAAAGAATAAAAAAGAGGTAAGTTTTTTGCAATTACCAGATGCAGTGGTGTCATTTTAATTTATACCCATTACATAAAAAAAAAAAAAGAAAATTGACATTGCTTACAAAAGATAAACCAAAATAAAAGTTAAATTAAATTGTAATGAATGATTTAACATTTTTAAAAAATTCTAAAAATACATAGTTAAATAAATAAAAGTGTAAAATCATTGTGCCTATATTTCTCTCACCTTAAAATTAATCATATTATAAGAGATAAACACACACACATAGTCATATATAACTACTAGTGAGTGATGAGATCCAGTTATTCACATTTTTTTGTCACTTAAAGTAAATTATTTAATAGTCCCCATTTGGTCAGTTATCTACATATTTATTTTGAATTTTAAAGCAAGCATTACCTCTTTTATGTTTAGACTGTGCAGAGAATAAACTAAACTTCAGTTATTTTCATATGTGTGTTAAACAGTAATTTTCCCATGTTGCACTCTAAGTCAAAGATCCCAGAGAATTCCAATCATTTGACTACTATTTTTTATAATATTGTTTTAAAATAACAACCAGAAGCTGCCTAGGTCATTTACATCATCTAACATTTCTAGAATAATCTATGTTATAGGACTATCGCTAGTTCATTGCCTTCTTGTTTACAATTATTGAAAGATCACGTGGATGACAATTCATGTCTACGAAATGACTCTTAATACTCAACGTAAGTGTAAGCTATGTATATTACTGTTTTATTTGCTTTGTTTATTTGTATTTAGTTCATGATATGGGGAAACTTTGTGTATCCTACAGTAGTCTGATTTTAAGTAAGTCTTTTGATATGCTTAATATTATTTTCATCAAGAATTACTAGTTGGCACAGAATGAAACATCTGGAATCAGCTTTGGCACTGTGATGTCCACATTCCACCAGGTGTAAGATAATGGATAACTTTCTCCATCAGCACGCTTTTCCATGAGCCAGTCTGCAAAAACAGAGATGCTACATATTGAAGAGCGTCACCCAGGGACTATTCTATTCACACTCCAGCTCCTCCTCTCTTTTCTCTTCCTACTGGGTATTTGTATATTTTCTCTTGGGCACTTCTAAAAACACTACCAGGAGAAATTTGACTGATCCATCAGAATCACTTATATAAAACTTAGAGACTTGTGAAAGGAAAGAGGTTTTCTGAGGAATAAACAATACATCTATAAAATTTATGCATATATACTTTCCTTCTAGAAGTAAGCATCTCAGCCATAAGGAGATAGGTGGTTCGTGTATCACTGGTCATTGGATAATCTTCTTTACCTCAGTAAAAGCAAGAGCACAACCATCGCCAGTCTCCAAAGTATTGATGAGTGCATGATGCTGGTGTCCAGATAACTTGGAGTTGATGTGCCCAATAGCTAAATCAGTCCACTGTGGCATCATATCCTGTTTACAGAGGGAAAATTAACGCTCACATTCCCAAACCCCAACTCTTCACTGGTTATCAAAGATTTCAGATCAAGGCCATGGACGATGTTTCTTTCCACCCAAAGTCCTTGCCTTTGGGAATCCAGTGGGTGAGAGTGGGGGTTATCTGGTTTCTAGTGTAGTTACCCAAGGTCAGCTAAGTACTTCTGCTTTGCAATCCTTTGACAGCTGGGGGTGCTGAGGACTGTCCCTTTGGTAGTACATTCCCACTGTCTTGCCTTAATCCCCACAGCAATGCTCCCTAGGGACTTGTTAATGACTTTCCCTTTGGGGGAAACACATGGGAGCCAATGGGTCTGGAAGGATACATAAGGAAACTGGATGGGCCTAAGGAAAGTTTCCAGAATGATCCTTAATGTGGGAGCTTACCAATAGCTAATTCTCTGGGACAGAGGTGCAGGAAAGCTAGAGAAATAGGGCCAAAATAGAAAATAGAGGTAGCATTTTTATAAGAATGGGATGTGCTGTTGAATATAGTAGCAGAATAGATAGTTTTTAGAAGTAATCAGCTAGGAGATTGGAAAGAGTAATCATCTGGAGAGAATTGCCTCTTTCAGATCAAAACTGTTAATTCTAATTCCCAACATCTGCCATGCAAAGTTCCTTGGACTGGAAGAAGGGTACCGTTTTATTGGCTCAGTGTAAACGTGCCAAAATAACAGTTGAAATTATTTATTGTCACCTTTCCTGATGGCTTCAAAAGACTAATCATTGCAAACAAATATGTGGGTAGAAAAGTCCACCAAAGAAAGGCAATCAACACTCAGTTCCTCCACCCAGACAAAACTAGAAAACTAGGTGTTTGGGAGGGTGGAGACCTTGAGGAATCATCCAATACCCTCTCTATGTTTTCATAACTGATTTTAACTTAGTAGGCAGATGGGTGGTTTCCATTGCTTAGATGAAGGGCAGCTTGGTGGTCACAACTTGAACAATGATTTCATTTCAGTTGGTTCCAGAGCTACTCTCTTATGTTTCTAGAGATCACATATGGTGACAACACTGTCTGTCGGGAATGAGAGAAGGTTAATAGTCAATGAGGAAAAAAAGCTCAATTGTTAGTTATAAAACAATGCCAACCCCAGGAAGTGGATGGAGGATATAACATCTTTATCACTCTATTCTTATCCTTGATTCAATTAATTATATCTCCTGATAAAAAGGGCTTATATTTGAGTATTCCTTAAGATCAAGGGTTGACTGGGAAAAGGCAAAGAGGATTTTCTGCAAGACTAATGACCATGACAATTCTCTCTGCATTGCTCAGTAAGCAGTCAGCTTGTCCTATTACCAGGAGAATCAGTAGGAAAATCTGTGAATAGTCTCAACATCTTTCAAGGTTTTCCAGTGACATCAGTGCAATGAAGGAGCATCTGGTGCCCAAACTCAGACTGTTATTTTACCATTTTTAAGGACACTCAAATACTGTCTGCATAAAAATACAGAACATATTTTGAGAAACTTTCTTTCTTGGAGAACAATGTTATTTCTAGCTCTGTCTGGTCCAAACATTCCTCTCCACAGGATGCCAAGAGAAAAGGGAACCGTTTTCTTCATCCTGTTGGTAACTTTCTTCTTGTAATTCTAGTTTCTAAATATGACCCCTGAAGTGTTGTCTGAGCCCTTCCCCCAGCATGTGATAATAAATCCATCATTCTATTACACAAAAATTACAATGAATTTCTCTCAGCTTCTCAATTCATTTCTAGACAGTAAGAAGAAGGAGGAGAATGATGCTGAACAGTGTAATGTATTCCCTCACACTTTTTTCATGTGCTTTGACCTTAGCAAAATGATACACATTTATAGATAGCTATATAGATACATAGATATATAGATATAGGTAGATATTTCCTAGACCAGTGAGTAAAAAGATTTACATATAAAACACATTTTGTGGCTTTGAATCTATAAACACCTACTAATGTGGTCTTTACAAATTCTCACAGTCAGTGAAATTGTATGCTCTAAATTAGCTCATATCTAAACAACACTAGCATAGAGATATATGTATATACCAATTCATACAATTCATGGAACATGACAATAAAAATTGCTCAAATTTCTAATAGCAAATTGTTTATACTAGTAACTTCATCATGGTTTCCACAGCAGGTTCGCAAATCCTGGAAGTTTTGGTCTTGACTGTCAGAGCCAGGCAGAGACAATAAAATGATCCTAAATAATGACTTTGTTTTCATCAACTAAAAAGCCCAGATTCTCAAACAAATTTGTGTTCTTGAAGTTGTGGAGAGAAAATATCAAGATTGCTAACTTATAAGAGAAATATTTCAGGTTCCTGAATTTATTGAAAGCATAGATTTAATCAATAGGTTTGTATTATACCTGAGGTCCAAAATCTAAGGTGAATGCCCAGAGAAAAACCTGACAAATTTGAGGGGACAGATGTTTTAACCTCTATACAGTATTACTTCTAGAGTAGCATACAGAAAATCATTAAAATAGAATTATATTCTTTACCTGAATCTGTGAAAGATTACTGAAAGGTATCTAATTAAAAATTCATGTCAACAGTGTCCCAAATTTCCTTTTTCCACCCAATTTTCTTGACAAAGATCTTCTGAAGCTTCTCATTGATCTAAATCCCAGCTCAACAATCTACATCTCATCTCACAAGAGTGCTTTTCCTCTTTCTGCCTCCTAGCTCTTTCAAGAGCCTTTTGTTAAGTTAAGCAACTAGTCTCTTTTCCATTAATTAAAATAACTTTTATTCAGAATACCAAATAGTGATGAAAAACAATCAGACTGATACAGTGATTTTAGAGGTCAGTGGTAGGAGGTACAACTCTTAATGTTCACACGCAATTTTTTTCCCGTTCCCACGTATATTTGTCACCTGATAACTGTCTGATACTAAGGAAGGAAGGTGAGAGAGTAAAAGTCTAAGAACATGTGATTATGTGGAAAACCAGCAGAGAAATAACCTCTTCATATCAGCATTTCCCTGTTTCTGACATACATTGCATGAACGCCCATGACTATTCTGGGAGAGAGATTTATTTTCCTTCCATAAGTGAAACACAGAAAGTAGTATGGTTTTTATCATCTATATTGAAATTCCCCATGAAGTTTTATCTTGAAAAGCAAGAAGCATCTTTTCTCTTCACATGTATTCAGTAAATGCAAGTGCAAAATGGAAGATATCATAAATGTAAGTTCAAATTGTTAAAATAATTTTTGTTAATTGAAAAATAAGGTGGGTTTAAAATATCTGGAAAGAAAGCATTCCTACACTATTTGTTAAGGTTGTAGGCATAGATGCCTGGGAATGGGATTCAGTCTGTTATCTGCCTTTCTCTGGGGTCATTGGCATATTTGGTTTCATGAAAGGTCATGGTCACAGATGTGATTTCCACTGGTATCCATGAATGATACTAGGATTTAAACTGTGTAGTTAGATAACTGTAATGCTAAGTGCATTAGTTTGGACCATTAGAATCCACAAGAAAACTGGGGATACATTCTTAACACCATACTGTGTCTGTTTGCCTTTACCTTTTGAATGAACTTAAATTCACCTCTTTGGACATTACCCAGAAATTCACCACTCATAGTGTTTGCCATCACTCATCCCATTCCTCAGAAATAAAATTTGATTATACACATGCATTTTATATCTGATTCAAAGGATTTTAAACAGTTCTAATGTGGTTACCAACATAAAAATTTCAGTATTTTATGAAACTTCAAAATATTCTATTTTTTCTTGCTTTATATCACAATTCAGTATTATAACTGTCAATTTGCTCCATGGTTACTTGTACCATTCATATCATCTATTTATTGTCTTTTCCTTGTCTTATAAAACAATTTGGGACAGGTAAAGTAGAAGTCTTACTATATACATTTCTTAACTCCTTCCCTGTGTTTTTCTCATCAACATTTACTGAAACCAGTTTTGAAACCAAGATGTTTGTCATCTTGGTATGTTGTCACGTTCATCCATGTCACTCTCTTCTGATAGTGTTACAACCACAGTTTGACTGTCTAAGCCCTTTGATCATATCATCTAAATGCATTATTGCCACAAACATTATATTCAGTCACTAAAAAGTTTTATGATGCTTTATGTCCAAAAAAATAAACTGAAATTTAAACATTCCAAAATTTTAACAATTTTGAGCATAAGACCATTAAAGATTATTTGGTAAAAAATATTCTAAGGTTACAAACAATAAAAATCATCCTGCACTTATATATGAATTGAAGTCAAGAAAGTTTAACATTGACATTCTATGGAGGCCATACTTTTTGGCAAATGTCAAACTTACCCTGTTTAAAGACAGTCATTTTTTAAGGGAGAGTATTTTAGCATAGAGGCACAACAATGGAATTTCTGAATATACAAGCAGAGTTTGCCCTTTGATTAGCTCTTTGGGTGCAAATAAGTTTCTGTTTTAAATAGAAAAGACCTAAATACTATTATTAGAATTCTCATTATTTTAATTACAGAAACTATGATATGTTTTCCCAAAGGTTAATTTACTTTAGAATTTGTAGCACAATTCTTTGTTATAGAGTATTCCAATTTCCCCAGAGTGGAAGTGATACTAATAAAAGAAAGGATGAAGAAATTTAAAGTTACAATTAATTAAATATGTAAGTCTACATATTGGAGCTTATAGAACAGTTACATCTTTTAGTTATTCAAACTAGTTTGAATGGAAAACTGATTGAATCTATGTGCACATGTTCTAATAATAATCGCTCCTGAAGTCAAATAGTTATTCAAACCCTTTGCTTATCTTTAATTGACTCTATAGTGTGTGATCCACAGATGTTATCTCACCAGGATTTATTTTAAGTTCCCAACTCCAGCTCATCCCCCCCACCTACCTAATAATATAATTTGCCTCACACCTAATAGAAAAATCTGAGTTTTTCACATATCCTGATCTCCTCTCAGTACTGCAATAAGTACACATGTACCATTTGTAAAATTAACTTGAAATAATATCTGGTCTCTGATCTGCGGTTTTGGTCGAATGAATATGGCCTTCGTTTCTAACAAGTTCAAGCCCTTTTTTTTCCTTTTCTTTTTTTTTTAAATTGAAGTGCAGTTGATTTACAATGCTGTGTCACTTTCATGTGTCCAGCAAAGTGATTCAGATATATATATAATATATACATGTAATATATATAATATTCCATAATATTCTTTTCCATTATGGTTTATTACAAGATATTGAATATATTCCTTGTGGTATACAGTAGGTCCTTGTTGGTTATCTATTTTATATATAATAGTGTGTATCTGTTAATCCCAAAGTCCTAATTTATCCCTCCCTCTTTCCCCTTTGGTAACCATAAGTTTGTTTCCTATGTCTCTGAGTCTATTTCTATTTTGTATATAAGTTCATATGTATCCTTTTTTTTTAGATTCCACATATAAGTGATATCATATGCTATTTGTCTTTCTTTGTCTGACTTACTTCACTTAGTATGATAATATCAAGGTCCAAAAGTGTTCCTTTCTCTATGTCTTTAAATAGCCTCAAGTTGTTCATATTTTTAAATTGATTAACTTAAACACCTTTTAGTAACTAGTTGACCTCTCATTAAAACTCCTTGAAAGAAGGTTTACTCAGAACCTTCACACGCTCTTATTTTCATACTCTTCCATTTGCCTCCCACCCTTGCACTACTCTACACACGGGTGGCCTGAAGTTTACAAAATATTCTCCAATCTTTTACATTATACTACTCCTCCTTGATTCCTCTGAAGCATCTGGTGCCTCAGATCAACCATTACTTGTAAATTTCTCTTTCTTCCTCTTAAGATATTATGCACTTTTGGTGCTCTTGATATATTTATCAACTTCTTTTGTGAATCACTGTCTTTCTTTCCTTTGCTACCCTCTAGATCTTAGTGTCCCTAAAGTTTGAGTTCCTTTGTGTTAAAATTAATCTTCAAAACTCCAATTAAGCTTTTATAACTCTTAAATTACAAACAGATGTTGATTAAATCTACTGTTATGACTTAAATTTACATTGATTTCTCCTTTACTTTCATGTCTCCAGAACTGAGAAATGTTAAGTATTCAGATCAAACTTGCTCACCAAGTACTTAGTGATGATTCAAAAGAATGACATTAGATGAAAATAAAACAACACAGAAAACAAATGTTCAGGAAAACTTTACAAACTAGATTGGCAATGGATTTCTTAACTGTAACATGGATGCTAGAAAATGTAGCAGTAGTGCTTTGAACATTGTAGATAAAATTATTTTCTACCAGGAAAACTCAGCCAAACTATCATTCATGTGGGAGGAGTTTAAACAAGAATGGCAGATATATGATCATCATTTAGAAAGTTGATCCTTGCAGCTGCCTTTGTTAAGAAATTGTTGAGAATGTATTCTGGCTTATTGAGACTGTTAACAAAGAAGACAAATCTAGAAACCAGGTAACAGTGGCTCTTACTATCAGTAAGTTCCAAGGAGACAGCGTGACTGCAGGTTAGAGAACAAAGTTTTAGTGAAAGAACGGAGATTGAAAGAGGAGTGTCTCAGAGGGACAACAAACAAACTCAGAAAATGAGAAAGTTTGACTGAGGGAGCAGAACATAAAATGAAGACATGATAAGAATAGTCCCAAAAGAAGATTTTATAAGATGGGCAAAAATCAATAACACTATTACCCCATTACTACCGCTACTACTACTACTGTCTTCAAGACAATCTATGAATAAAGTATGAGACAAATTAAATATGACCATAATAGTATAAAGTTCTCTGGTATTTATTTCAAAATATAGAGTCAACTTATGGAGAAAGAACAAAGGAATCCTACCATGGGGTGTACAAGTAAAAGTGCAGGTGATGAAAGGTGAGATGTGAAAGTGGAAATGTGGGAACTTGTACATCAATGATAGCGTCATCTTATAAAGTGGAAAGACAAGCAATGCCAGTAAATATTGACTTTAACATAATCGGGATTTCATATATATTTTAAAATCAGAAGTGTAACTAAAAGATTAATTAAAATAATATATCATATATATTAAATACCTGTCAAAAATTAAAGTAAAAATATATATTAGACATTTAAATTTTATGGAGCATATTTTTATGTATTGATGTGATACATAAGGTAAGATCTTTTAAAGGAGATAAATATAATAGGACTTATTAAACAGATATCACCATGGATGGACCTAGAAAATATCATACTAAGACAGAGAAAGACAAGTACTATATGATATCACTTATAATATGTGGAATCTAAAAGAAATAATACAAATGAATCTATATACAAAAGAGAAACAGACTCACAGACAGAAAGCAAACTTATGGTTACCAAAGGGGAAAGGGAGTGGGGAAGGGATAAATTAGGAGTTTGGGATTAACAGGTACACACCAATATTCATAAAATAAATAAGCAACAAGAATTTACTGTATAACACAGGGAATAATATTCAGTATCTTGTAATAACCTATAATCAAAAATAATCTGAAAAAAATACATATAAATGAATCACTTTGCTGTATACCTGAAACTAACACAATATTAAATATACTTCAATAAAAAATAGTAATGGCACATTTATTTTGCCCATTATACAGTAGGATATGTTTATTCTCTGTTTTCTTTTTTTTTTTTCTAATAATATTTCTCTGAACTGCCTGCAGCCACTGGGAGATCTTGTTTTGGTTTGGTTTGGTTTGGTTTTATGTAGTGATAAAGTCAAACACGGTCCAATGTAAAATCCACTCTGCCTTGGTGTTCTGCTCTTCTCAAGCCTATAATTATTGATACATTGATTCCTGGTTCAGCGTAATGGCATCACACTAAATACCCTCTCAACAAAAAGAGTCAAGCATAAAATAATTAGGATTTTACTTACCAGCAACAGTAAGTTTTTAGATGTGTAGGAATTAGATCCCACCTCTTCAAAAGTGTCCACCCACTTATACAGCCAACTATTTCAGGTAGAACAGTTATTTGTCGATCAGGTTCTCTGTACCTACAAATGTATCATACAGGCCATCATGCCCATCATTTTAAACCACTCTGTGTCATAAGGATGTCACCATAAGACAAACGTCCCATTCTCGGAGAAAATGGTGTTAATGCACAGAGATAATTTGGACTTGGAAACTGAAGTTACATTTCAAATAGTCAATTTTAGTAAAGACATGAGAAAGTCTTTTTTAACTTGGCTGCCCTTTTGTGGTAATTTTTTTTTTTTTTTTTGCAGTCCTGAAGCTCTCTTATTTCCAAACACTTGGTTATTTTCTCACCATGGGAATTTCTGTCACAATCTACTTATAACAGTGACTAATTTAAATTCAGTCCTTTCATCTTTTTCTAGGCTCCTGATGTCCTCCTCTAAGATCATTAAACCGTTTTGGCAAAACTACATATAGATTTCTGTTTTACTGTAACACGTTTCCACATTCTCATCCTCAATGTATCTCCAAATTAGAGAAGGACATCCTATTACCCACGCTTTGAAAATATGATTTGATGGCTAGCCAACATTTTAAAATCTTCTCTACAGCCAACAAAAATGATAACCATCATTTTTGCCATCTCTTTACTTTTCTATTAAGGTGAAATTTCATTAAGTGCTTCTACATTGTCTTAAGAAAACTGAAAAGTGAGAAAGTGAAGAAAATCTTTATTAAGAAAGCCTCAGTATCCCAAACGCTACTCCTTGTTGACAGTGTTATGTACAAAGTATGCAGAATATTTAGCATGTAAGGTATTTTCATTTTATTTGTTAAGAAGTTTATAGAAAAAATGGAATTTGCCAGAATTTACATTTGCATTGTGTGCCTGCCAAACATGCAGATGAATGAACAAACTCTAGTTTGTATTTGGACAAGATATCAACAATCTTGTGTCTCATGTTTGCTGTAGTTTTATTATAATCCTCATAGAAATCAAGAAGATTACTTGAAACTCCACATTTCAAAACAAAAAACCTAAAAGTAAGAGGATAATTTTCTAAAATGTCTCCCCTTTTTTTGGCCATGATTCAACAACAAGCCTAATAAACTCTAAGGAACATGGTTATGGGTAAGTCCCCTACATACGAACGAGTACCATTCCGAGAGCACGTCTGTAAGTCCAAACTGTTCCAAAGTCCAACAAAGTTAGCCTAGGTACCCATTTAATACAATCGGCTAGATAGTACCGTACTGTAATAGGTTTATAATACTTTTCACACAAATACATAAAAAACAAGCAAACACAAAAAATAAACATTTTTAATCTTACTGCACAGTATCTTGAAAAGTACAGTAGTACAGTACAACAGCTGTCATACAGGGGCTAGCATTGAGTGAACAGGCAAGAAATAAAGATACTGTGCTACTGTACTCTATACAGTACTGTACAGTAAAGTACACAAAAGCACAACCACTTGTAGAGGATGCACGCACATGACAATGTATGCCAGACACGTGAACTAACAACGTGATTAGACATGTGGTCGCACGCTCGCATCTTTGAAAGTACGCAACTTGAAAGTTCGTATGTAGGAGACTTACTGTGTTTGAATTGAGCAAAACAAAATAACAGAATACCTTAATATTTACTAGAAAAGGCATCAGAATTACTCTGATAATTTAGTAGTTTTTATGACTTTTTTGTTTTAATGTGGCTTACATTTTATTAAATGTGACTTTGTTATGGTAGTTCCTTTAGATATTCTTAGTAAAGGCTGACATTTTGCAAATTAAAAAATATATATTCATATAATTATAGTAATTTATATTCAAATACTTCACACATATCTATTATGGTATCAAAATATGTTTGAAAATCTTACAAGTGTAGTTGTAATCACCTTTTTCTTTACCATTAATATTATTTTTATTTGAGGAAATAAGTGCTAGCATTTTCTACTTAGTACCTCAGAATATGTTATTTTTACATTGTTTTGTCTTTTCAGTGTAAGCACATTACGTTTTATTGGTTTTATTCATTGATGGGAATTGCAAATGTCATCAATTCTAATTTTCAAAACATAATAGTGACCTCTTGAAAATTTCTAGTAGATTAATAAATACTTTATTATTAGAGCCGCACGGAATCTATTCAAAATGTTGCTGCCATGCAAGTATTCACTACTACAGATTAGATATTTGCATTGTTTTAAAACATTTCTATTCTGTACCTAAGTCAGTAGTTAAAAGTTAAATGATGTCTGTATACTTTTTTAGTAAATTAGTTTGTATTACAGGCACATTTTTCAGTATGTTATGTAAAAGAAAGAAACCTGGTAGATATTTATAAACAGTGGTGCTAAATGCATTTTTAATATAATTTATGGATCTTTGTTTAATGTAATTTGCAAATATATCATGTTACATTTTTCATAAGTCGTATCCTTAATGTATGGAAAGCATAAATCCGTGGTATAAGGAGAACTACGGGTGTTGCTTCTGTAAATAATACAAACAAACCTCAATACTTTGATAGATTTATAGACAAATGTCATTGTTCTGAAAGAGAAGAGAAACCCCATGTGCACTAAATTAGGAGTAAAGTACAAATTGAAAGTGAAAACCTGTGCTTCCTTTGAGATTGGTGAGAAAGATAGCAGGAATAAGGAGGAGGGAATGAGAAGAGACTTGGGATTTGGGGCACGTGATCACAGACAGGAGAGAAATCCGGAGAGATGATGTACTGAATCTTGCATGCTAATCGTACTGATCTGAACATTCAACACGCATCCAATGTCATTCTCTCTAAATGACTGACCAAACAATTTTTCCTCAAATAGATCATAAACCTTTTCTGCTGAGTGTTTAAAATAAAGATGAGATCAACTTCTTTCTTCCTGTGCATTCTCCCTTTGTTTCCTTATTTTATTTTTTTAAACAACAGCCATTTATTTATTTTTAAATTTACTTATTTATTTTTGGCTGTGTTGGGTCTTCGTTTCTGTGCGAGGGCTTTCTCTAGTTGCGGCAAGCGGGGGCCACTCTTCATCGCGATGCGCGGACCTCTCACTATCGCGGCCTCTCTTGTTGCGGAGCACAGGCTCCAGACGCACAGGCTCAGCAGTTGTGGCTCAGGGGCCTAGTCGCTCCGCGGCATGTGGGATCTTCCCAGACCAGGGCTCAAACCCGTGTCCCCTGCATTAGCAGGCAGATTCTTAACCACTGCGCCACCAGGGAAGCCCTGTTTCCTTACTTTTTTTGTTTTTTTAATTTTATTTATTTATTTATTTATTTATTTATTTATTTATTTATTTATTTATATTTTTGGCTGAGTTGGGTCTTCGTTGCTGTGCGTGGGCTTTCTCTAGTTGTGGTGAGCAGGGGCTGCTCTTCGTTGCGGTGCATGGGCTTCTCATTGTCGTGGCTTCTCTTGTTGAGGAGCACAGGCTCCAGGCGTGCGAGCTTCAGTAGTTGTGGCACGTGGGCTCAGTAGTTGTGGCTTGTGGGCTCTAGAGCTCAGGCTCCGTAGTTGTGGCGCACGGGCTTAGTTGCTCTGCAGCATGTGGGATCTTCCCAGGCCAGGGCTCGAACCCGTGTGCCTTGCATTGGCAGGCAGATTCTTAACCACTGCGCCACCAGGGAAGCCCTCCTTACTTTTTATAAGCTTTAATGTTGTGTACAAGAACTATATTCATCGGTAATGACTGATTGAAGGATGTCATGGTTTCGTTTTGTTTTAAATGTTATTTTTAAATAAAATTTGGATATATTTAAGGTGTACAACATAATGTAATGATATATATATATATGTATACATAGTGAAACGATCGCTACAGTCAAGCCATTAACATATCATCTCACAGTTACATGTTTTCTGTGGTGAGAGCCCCTGAAGCCTACTATATTAGCAAATTTTCAGTATTCAGTACAGTATTATTAACTGTACGCATCATGCTATACATTAAATCTCTAGGCTTCTCCATCTTACGTAACTGCAACTTTGTACTCTTAAACCAGCATCTCCCCATCTCTCCCACCTCCCCTCCCCTGATAATCACCATTCCACTCTCTGCTTCTATGTATTTTTTAGACTCAACATATAAATGGGATCATGCAGTAGTTTCTTTCTGCGTCTGGCTTATTTGGCTCACTTGTCCTCCAGGTTCATCCATGTTGTTGCAAATGGCAGCCTCTCTTTGTTTTTTGAAACTGAACTATATAGATAGATAGATAGATAGATAGATAGATAGATAGATAGATAGATAGATAGATGATAGATAGATAGATAGATGGATGATAGATATAGAGAGAGACAGGATGTTTGGTTGTTTCCATGTGTTGGCTCTTACGAATTGTGCTGCAATGAACATGGGGGTGCAGCTATTTCTTCAAGGTACTGATCTCATTTCCTTTGGATGTATACCCAGAAGTGAAATTGCTGGGTCATACGGCTGTTCTATTTTTAATTTTTTTGAGGAATCTCCATACTGTTTTCCACAGTGGCTGTTCCAGTTTACACCCCCGTCAACAATGTACAGGTTCCCTTTTCTCCACTTCCTCACCAACACTTGTTATTTCTTGTCTTTTTGATACTAGCTATCCTAGGTGTGGGGTAATGTCTCATTGTGGTTTCATTTGCATTTCCCTGTTGATTAGTAATGTTGAGCACCTTTTCATGTACCTGCTGGTCATTTGTATGTCTTTTTTGCAAAATTGTCTATTCAGATCCTTCTCTGATTTTTAATTGTGCTGTTCGTTTTTTTGTGCTTGAGGCCTGTTATGTTGCTTATAATTTAAAATCTTAAATTTATTTAAATGTACTCAGTTAATTTTATATGTATTTTCACATTTAATCTGATATTTAAATTACAGAGAAAAATGTTCACATGATCATTCTTTATAGATAAATCACACAGCAATGACTTTCTACTGTATGAAGGGTTTCATCCTATGTTTGCAGTCACTTCTCTTTTGATAAATTGATGGAACCCACAGGTATGATTCAAAGGATGGGCTTGATGAATTTCCCCAGGGATCATTACCTAATTTCTCTCTTATTTTATTACCAGTATTTATAATATATTGTGTTTGCTTTGTCATGATCTTATTTCTTTTGTAAGACCCCAAAGAAGTTAAACTGAAAAATGGGGAAAATGAGCTTTAGCTTGATTCCCTCCAGGCCTGCATTTGAAAAGGAGAGATCCTGATTCATGGGTTACACTGGGGTCTGTTGAGCAGTTTCAACCCTGCTTTCTCTTACTGAGGGTATGTGATTCCTTTAGAGTCTCAAAATTTAGAATCTTAATCTCTGAATTTGCACAATTTTAAAAAATCTATAGAGTTAATAAGATATACAGTATCACACTACCAATATTACAGAAAACTGTACATAACTCCCCAAACTATCCCCAGAACTTGGAAGGTTAATGCATCAGGAACTCATTACTCAGATCTGTCAAAGGCCACAACAGAAATTCAGTGGTAGCTGATTGAAAAGGGGAGAGAGAAAAATCATCCCTGAGATGTTGCTCAGTCCTCTTCAAATGTCCAGAGTCCATAACATCTGAACTCAAGTCAACTGGAGAGAAATCAGTAAAATACAGAGATTAATAAGAACTCTCATTTTACATTCACCATTTGGGGCAGAAAATTTAATTTTCAGTTCTTGTTTCAAAGTTTTTTTGTTCAGTGGTATTTTCTCTTTGAAATATAAGTAAAAGTGAGAAGGACAGTATCTCAGCCTGGCATGTGACAATCCCACGATTCCTCCAAGCTCTTTCCGCCTTTTGGCTTTGTGATACAGCTAATCTCAGACTGACCTTGTGGGAGCACATGTTACAGATGTCAGAGTATATGAGTGTGTGAGACCCCAGACCCTTTGCCATGCTACTGATGAAGGCAAAATGTAAACGTAGCCCTTATATATTTGGGGACCTTTTATGAAAGGACATTAACTTTTTACAACTATTACAGCATTATTCCTTCTTCCAAATGGAAATTTTTAGTAGATTTATTATATTTTTGCTCTATCCTTGTATATTGGGCAGATATGTTTATTTTTTAAAGTTATCATTGAAAAAGTAGCCACAACATGACCTGATAGAGATTACTTACTGCACATCACTAAGAGATCCTAGAAAGTGAGCTGGTTATATTGCAGAGGGAATATGTAAACTATCTCTACTTGTGGGGAAAAAATGGAGTGCAGGAATACTAGACTAACCAGATGGCTGATTTTTACCTATAGCCTACTGTCTGATCTTTCTTTGGTTATTTATTTATCTATTTATTATTTTATTTATGTATTGAACTTCATTTTATTGAAGTATAATTGATTTATAATGTATTAGCTTCTGGTGTACAAGAAAGTGATTCAGTTATACATAATATATATATTTTTAATTTTTTTTCCATTATGGTTTATTACAAGATATTGAATATAGTTCCCTGTGCTACACAGTATTTCCTTGTTGTTTATCCATTCTATATATAATAGTTTGCATCTGCTAATCTCAAACTCCCAACCAACCGTCCCCCCCCACCCTTCCCCCTTGGCAACCACAAGTCTGTTCTCTGTCTGTGAGTCTATTTCTGTTTCGTAGATAAGTTCATTTGTGTCATATTTTAGATTCCACATATAAGTAATATCATATCATATTTGTGTTTCTCTTTCTGACTTGCTTCGCTTAGTATGATAATCTGTAAGTCCATCCATGTTGCTGCAAATGGTATTATTTCATTCTTTTTTATGGCTGGGTAGGATTCCACTGTATATATATATATATACTACATCTATATATAGTATAGATGTAGTACATTTATCCATTCACCTGTCACCTAGTATCTGATCTTATATTCTTTTATTTATAAAATCCCCTGAGTTGTAGTTAGTAATGTGGACATCAAAGCAGAGACTACAGTTCCTGGCTGTAGATGTGGCATTGTGCCTGGTGTGAGATGAGGGGAGTGAGGGGGATAGATGTGTGCTTATCCTGTGCTTCCTTTTCCCATTTCCACAGACTGAGACCCAGAGCAAGAAGCCAAACATCACACTTAAGATGGTAGAACACATGTAGCCAATTGGTCTTTGGAGTAAAACTCAACCTAGACATTTCTGTCCATCAACATTTGAGGAGAGAGAATGTAATTTCCACCATATTTAGTTAAACTGAAAGGTACACACAAAAGTCATTTCAAATACATTGCCTGAAATTAAATAATATGGATACGTCTAACTGCAAAAAGACTGAAGAACAGATTGGTGGTCGCCAAGGGTGGGGTGGTGAGAGGGAGGTAGGAATTATGGGTGAAGGAGGCCAAAGGGTACAGACTTCTCATTTATAAGACGAATAAGTCCTGGGGATGGTGACTACAGCTTACAATATTACACTGTATATTTGGAAGTCCCCAACAGAGTAAATTCTAAAAGTTCTCAAGCACACACAACTTGTGACTATGTGAGGTGATGGATGTGTTAACTTTATTGTGGTAATTATTTTGCAATATATACATATATCAAATTATTATGTGTACACCTTAAACTTACACAATGTTATATGTCCATTATATCTCAACTAAACTGGGAGAAAAAAAAAAAAAAGATTGGGATACATAGTCAAGGATCTCCTGGTGCTATTTGCATACTTTAGAGGTTAAAATAAACCCACAAACCACTCACTCTAACATTACATGTAAAATGAAAGTTAAGTTCCCTCTTTATCTTTTTAACACGTTCACTTCCTCCTACCCAGACTTAATTTCTCTACCAACATTGTTTTGTATTCTCACCATGCATTAAAATTTTTAATCAGTCCAAGCTGACAGAACAAAAAAGCAGTTCATATATTTCTTAGATCTGTTTGAACAGATTTAGACTTAGCTTTGAAGTTGGCATACAAAGATATTTTGTTTGCCATATTCCTTTACACAATGTTTTGCAGTTACTATCTTATACATGATTAATATTTTTATATAGAAATATTTCCTGCTTCTAGATGCAGTCAAATGATAAAAATACATCTACTGAATTCCAGAAAATCTTCTAAAATACCTCAGAAAATGATTTATCTGTTTTTATATCTGTTGATCAAAACAATGGTGATGGTGTTTTTTTTTTTTTTAATTAATGAAATTAGAGAATATTTACTACATCACATCAATGCTAAATCTTTACTGAAAGAAAAACTGTACATAAGTAAATATATTTAAGCCAGCAGTACCACATAGTAAATCAGCCAGAGTATAGTTTTAGAACATTTCTAAATGGGTAAAGATATAATATTCAGATGCCTAAATAAGGAATAAGAACACTATTTAAAAAATAACCTACATAGTCTCAGAAGACTCTCAGAAGAGCCTGTTTGTAAAGAGCATTTGTAAGGCCAGTTCTTTAGTTACAGAAAAATTGACTAAGATGTCTATGTGACAGCAGGACTTGGTCTACACATTTTAATTGCAAAGCTTAATAAATAAAAGGGAAATATTATTTTTTATCCCTCAAAACATTTTTGTCTATAGCTGAAATAAGCCATTAGAAGAGGCTAATAGTCACTGATACAATGACTGCAAGAAAGATTTAACCTTGGTAATCATAATATTTTACAAAAATAATTTATTTCCCCTGACACAATAGTTCTATATAAGCAGCATATACCTGGTATATCAGTGTCACTTAAATCATTAACTGTTAGAATAAAACATGCATAAATATTTCTGTCCAATTTTTCTTTCAATATTAAAGACAGTAAGAGAAACAAATAAAAAGCAAAGAGGTGGCTTAAAGGAGGTCTGAATGTTTTAAACTTTGTTATCACGTGTGTGTGGTAATGAAAGAACCAGGAAGCATGACACAGCAACTTTAATAAAGATGAGTGTAAATTTTCTTAATACAAAATCAGTAATAGCTAAACATTACAGCATTTTAAATAGTCACATTCTAGTAAGTGTAGAAAGAATGTTCATTATAATTAGACATATTACTTTAATATTTGTTCATAACCGTACACAGGTAAGGATTTTGTATTGCACAGAAAATTAAATTTAAACTGGACTCTTGGGTTCATTTGCATTTTGACCTTGGCCACATCACTGGCTTCTGTGAGACTCAGTTTTTGTTGATGTTTTTTTTTTTTTTTAAGTTAATTAATTATTTTTTATTTTATGGCTGTGTTGGGTCTTCGTTTCTGTGCGAGGGCTTTCTCTAGTTGTGGCAAACGGGGGCCACTCTTCATCACGGTGCGCGGGTCTCTCACTATCGCGGCCTCTCTTGTTGCGGAGCACAGGCTCCAGATGCGCAGGCTCAGTAATTGTGGCTCACGGGCCCAGTTGCTCCGCGGCATGTGGGATCTTCCCAGACCAGGGCTCGAACCCGTGTCCCCTGCATTGGCAGGCAGATTCTCAACCACTGTGCCACCAGGGAAGCCCTTTGTTGCTGTTTTTAATGTAAAACGTAGGGAGAACAATCTCTAACCTGCAGCATTTATTTTAAAACGCTTATTATCTGCCAGATATTCTGCTAGATGCTAAGGAGATACAAAATGAAAGACTGATCCTGACTTAAAAATATTATATCCCAGAGAGAAACTATGACTGCAGGATAGTGTGATGTGTGTCGCCGGATAACACTCCACGCTCTGCACTGTGTGTTCAGGAAGGCAGGGAAGATCTGCCATCAGACTGGGTCAAGGCGAGTCGTGGCGGAAGGTTCTTTGAAGTATAGACTGAAAGCAGTGGGATGAAGAAGGGGAGTGTATTCCAGGTACAGGAAAGAGCATCGGTAATGTCAGGGAGTTATAAAATGACATGGGACATTCTTCTGGAATGAACAGAGAGAAATGAAGGAGAGGTAAGAACCGATGATGGGGAGAAGGCACCAGCCAAATGATGAAAGGCTTTATGTTCTAAGTCAAGCACTTAAAGATTACCATGATGGATTGCAGTTAGAATATGAAGGCATGTTTGCATTTTACAGAAATGATTTTGGTACAGTGTGGTGATTGAAAGATTGTGAAAATAAAAGTGAGAAGTGCGATTGAGAATCAAATCTGGATATTTAGGCTGAAATAGGGAGTAGAATAACACAACTAGGGACAGTGGGAAGGGAGAGAAGATGAAGAAAGCGAAGTTGAACAAACAGGAGAATTCTCAGACTCTGGTGGATGATCAGGTTGGGGACAGAAGGAAGGATGGAGTTTTCTGAGTCTTTAGCTTGGCTGACTGCAGAAACAGGGCAATTCACAAGCATGACAAATACAGGGAGAGTGGACATTTTGGGAGAAAGATCATCTGGCTTCAGATTTAAACATATTTATTTTAGCTTTTAATGAGACAACTCAGTGGATATGCCAGATGGGCTTTGGCTCAGAGGACAGAATCTGACGTAGATTTGGAGCTGTTGGGAGTTTGGGTTTATATGTGCTAATCAAAAAATCGTCTGGCTGACGTCATCCAGGACGAACATATAGAGAACGCAGAGCTCTGGGGAGGAATGGTGAATATGAGACAAGTAGAAATAATAAAAAGATTTTTTGTGATGAATAATTTTTTTTAAAACTTGGTTTATATCATAGTAAAGAATAAAAATATCCATAATTGGGCATATATGTAATTGGTATATATGAGTAAGCATAAAATACTATTAATATATAGTATATTTATTTATAATATATAAATGATATGGTGTGTGTGCCCATGAACACGTGTGTGTATGTGTGTGTATTATATATATGTTATATTTTACATATGTATAATCACTACATTGCTACAGGTGTAGAGTAACTAAAAAATGTGCTTGTAATGGTCATACATTTTTTTAAAAACAGAAAACTTTTTAGATGTTTCATTTTATAATGAAATGTAGGAAATATTAATTTAAAAACAAATATAAATTGTATTTGGAGAAATTATTTAGACTCGCCATTTCATTTCTTTAGTTAGCTATAGATTTGCTCTATCTTTACTCTCCTAGCCTCAAAATTATTTTGACTCACTATTCCCTTAAATGGAATTCTCCCTTTCTTCATTCCATTTCACCTACTTCAGACATCTTTGAAATATATATTGTCGTAAACATCCCATTGATCAGAGCAAATATCAGACCAAATCTGATCTTATTTTACAGAAGATAAAAGAAAAATCTGGCATAAATAGAACTTAATAGTTTATTCTTAGTTTGTATTTGACTCATTTTTTAAAAAGTTAAAATAATCAAAGTTTCCCAGATATCATAACATACAGTGATGAATTTTCACTACATTTGCCAAATGAATAGAACAAAAGAAAATAGTATTATTCTATAAGTGCCTTTTATGTGTACTGAATGAAGATTTACTGCATGACGACCAACAAATGACTGCTTTGTGTGTGTGTCATGATCTAATAGCCATAGACATCTGAGTGCACAGCTTCAATACCTGAGTGATAAAGGCAGGTTTGCCTGAAGTCTTCAATTAAGGGAAAAAACATATCCTTCAGGTCATTTCTGGAAGAACAGAAAACTGAATTGCAATTAGACCTCTCACTGGGAGAAATAGCTCAATCTAACTTCATTTATAAATAACAAAAGGAGCAATGATAGCAAATTATCATCCGTCTGTGCCAAGAAAATACACTGAAGAAGGTGACCAGAGAGATTAAAAACAGCATTGGTGTGTGTTCTAGGATGCCTAAATGAAAACCAAGTACTGCATGCGCTGTGGACACTTAGACTTTGTTTCTTTCTCATTAAAAAAAATCAAAACTTTTTGAAGATAGTTTTTAATGACAATATGGTATGGTACATTTACCTTTTTAAAAATATATTCCTTAATTCCTTTGATTTAGCAGAGATATAAAGAGATATCATTACTCAACTCATGTGACTCAATTTCTGCCTCATTTGTTTTTTGGTATTACTGATGTACATTTCACTTTTTACGTATGTTGTAAACACCAGTACATTACTACTGTTTTGAGTTTAGCAGTCGATTAACTTTTAGAAAGATTAAAAAATTTTAAAATAAATTTATTCCTACTTTGATTTTGCCATCCCCAGCACTTTCCATTGCTTGTGTAAATGAAGTTTCTGTCTATAATATTATCATATTAATATGATATAAGTTTGTGATATTCCTTCAGCCTGAAGAACTTCCATTAATTTCCTTGTAGTGCAGTACAGGTCGGCTGGTAATGAATTCTCTGTTTTACTTCATTGGAAGAAGGCTGTTTTTCTCCTTCAATTTTGAAAGGTAGGAAGAAAGTGAAAGATGAAAATTTGAAAGAATAATATAGGTTGGTAGATTTTATTTTATTTTTCTTTCAATGCAAAATGGTTCAGTCCACTCTCTTCTCATATAGTTTTTAACAAGAAGACTTCTGTAATTCTTCTGAACCATTATTTTTCTATTCTTTCTGAAATTTCAGTTGCATGCATGTTAGACCATTTGATATTGACTGGCAGCAATATGATCTATTATTTTTATTTCTACTTTATTTTCTCTTTTGTTCTAGTTTGGGTAATGTTTATCAGCATTTCTTCAATATCACTTATTTTTCAAACTTCTTCAAGTTCTCTGATTAAGATTATGATACTCTGAAAGACTTTCAGGAAAAGAAATTGAAAAAAAGATTGTGGTTATTCAATCTTTAAAAAAGTAGGATTGAAATTTGATGAGATACAAAGTCAAAAGAAGCAGAATATATTCCAAGCAGAATATAAAATTAAAGTACACCCATACATATTGCAAACTATGTAGAATTCCAAAGACTAGCAGAAGATCTTAAAAACATCAATATAGAAAAGAGAGATAGCATTCCAATAAAAACAAAATAGGGGAAATATTATAGAAATTATTAACAGCACCATCTCAACAGCAACAATGTGTATCTTGCCTTTTATCTCTTTCTTTCTTTGTGACATCTTTGTCTGGTTTTGGTATCAGGGTGATGGTGGCCTTGTAGAATGAGTTTGGGAGTGTTCCTCCCTCTGCAATATTTTGGAAGAGTTTGAGAAGGATAGGTGTTAGCTCTTCTCTAAATGTTTGATAGAATTCGCCTGTGAAGCCATCTGGTCCTGGGCTTTTGTTTGTTGGAAGGTTTTTAATAACAGTTTCAATTTCAGTGCTTGTGATTGGTCTGTTTATGTTTTCAATTTCTTCCTGGTTCAGTCTCAGAATGTTGTGCATTTCTAAGAATCTGTCCATTTCTTGCAGGTTGTCCATTTTATTGGCATAGAGTTGCTTGTAGTAATCTCTCATGATCTTTTGTATTTCTGCAGTGTCAGTTGTTACTTCTCCTTTTTCATTTCTAATTCTATTGATCTGAGTCTTCTCCCTTTTTCTCTTGATGAGTCTGGCTAATGGTTTATCAATTTTGTTTATCTTCTCAAAGAACCAGCTTTTAGTTTCATTGATTTTTGCTATTGTTTCCTTCATTTCTTTTTCATTTATTTCTGACCTGATCTTTATAATTTCTTTCCTTCTGCTGGCTTTGGGGTTTTTTTTTGTTCTTCTTTCTCTAATTGCTTTAGGTGCAAGGTTAGGTTGTTTATGCGAGATGTTTCCTGTTTCTTGAGGTAGGCTTGTATTGCTATAAACTTCCCTCTTAGCACTGCTTTTGCTGCGTCCCATAGGTTTTGGGTCGTCGTATCTCCATTGTCATTTGTTTCTAGGTATTTTTTGATTTCCCCTTTGATTTCTTCAGTGATCACTTCGTTATTAAGTAATGTATTATGTAGCCTGCATGTGTTTGTATTTTTTACAGATCTTTTCCTGTAATTGATATCTAGTCTCATAGCGTTGTGGTCGGAAAAGATACTTGATACGATTTCAATTTTCTTAAATTTACCAAGGCTTGATTTGTGACCCAAGATATGATCTATCCTGGAGAATGTTCCATGAGCACTTGAGAAAAATGTGTATTCTGTTGTTTTTGGGTGGAATGTCCTATAAATATCAATTAAGTCCATCTTGTTTAATGTATCATTTAAAGCTTGTGTTTCCTTATTTATTTTCATTTTGGATGATCTGTCCATTGGTGAAAGTAGGGTGTTAAAGTCCCCTACTATGATTGTGTTGCTGTCGATTTCCCCTTTTATGGCTGTTAGTATTTGCCTTATGTATTGAGGTGCTCCTATGTTGGGTGCATAAATATTGACAATTGTTATACCTTCCTCTTGGATTGATCCCTTGATCATTATATAGTGTCCTTCTTTGTCTCTTGTAATAGTCTTTATTTTAAAGTCTATTTTGTCTTATATGAGAATTGCTACTCCAGCTTTCTTTTGATTTCCATTTGCATGGAATATCTTTTTCCATCCCCTCACTTTCAGTCTATATGTGTCTCTAGGTCTGAAGTGGGTCTCTTGTAGACAGCATATATATGGGTCTTGTTTTTGTATCCATTCAGCCAGCCTGTGTCTTTTGGTGGGAGCATTGAATCCATTTACATTCAAGGTAATTATCGATATGTATGTTCCTATTCCCATTTTCTTAAATGTTTTGGGTTTGTTATTGTAGGTGTTTTCCTTCTCTTGTGTTTTTGCCTAGAGAAGTTCCTTTAGCATTTGTTGTAAAGCTGGTTTTGTGGTGCTGAACTCTCTCAGCTTTTGCTTGTCTGTAAAGGTTTTAATTTCTCCATCGAATCTGAATGAGATCCTTGCTGGGTAGTGTAATCTTGGTTGTAGGTTTTTCTCCTTCATCACTTTAAATATATCCTGCCACTCCCTTCTGGCTTGCGGAGTTTCTGCTGAAAGATCAGATGTTAACCTTATGGGGATTCCCTTGTGTGTTATTTGTTTTTTTTCCCTTGCTGCCTTTAATATGTTTTCCTTATATTTAATTTTTGACAGTTTGATTAATATGTGTCTTGGTGTGTTTCTCCTTGGGTTTATCCTGTATGGGACTCTCTGTGCTTCCAGGACTTGATTAACTATTTCCTTTCCCATATTAGGGAAGTTTTCAACTATAATCTCTTCAAATATTTTCTCAGTCCCTTTCTTTTTCTCTTCTTCTTCTGGGACCCCTTTAATTCGAATGTTGGTGCGTTTAATGTTGTCCCAGAGGTCTCTGAGACTGTCCTCAGTTCTTTTCATTCTGTTTTCTTTATCCTGTTCTGTAGTAGTTATTTCCACCATTTTATCTTCCAGGTCACTTATCCTTTCTTCTGCCTCAGTTATTCTGCTATTGATTCTATCTAGAGTATTTTTAATTTCATTTATTGTGTTTTTCATCATTGCTTGGTTCCTCTTTAGTTCTTCTACATCCTTGTTAAATGTTTCTTGCATTTTGTCTATTCTATTTCCAAGATTTTGGATAATCCTTACTATCATTATTCTGAATTCTTTTTCAGGTAGACTACCTATTTCCTCTTCATTTGTTAAGTCTGGTGTGTTCTGACCCTGCTCCTTCATCTGCTGTGTGTTTTTCTGTCGTCTCATTTTGCTTATCTTACTGTGTTTGGGGTCTCCTTTTCACAGGCTGCAGGTTTGTAATTCCCTTTGTTTTTGGTATCTGTCCCCAGTGGCTAAGGTTGGTTCAGTGGGTTGTGTAGGCTTCCTGGTGGAGGGGACTAGTGCCTGTGTTCTGGTGGATGAGGCTGGATCTTGTCTTTCTGGTGGGCACGTCCACGTCTGGTGGTGTATTTTGGGGTGTCTGTGGCCTTATTATGATTTTAGGCAGCCTCTCTGCTAATGGATGGGGCTGTGTTCCTGTCTTGCTAGTTGTTTGGCATAGGGTGTCCAGCACTGTAGCTTTCTGGTCGTTGAGTGAAGCTGGGTCTTGATGTTGAGATGGAGATCTCTGAGAGGTTTTTGCCGTTTGGTATTACGTGGAGCTGGGAGGTCTCTTGTGGACGAGTGTCCTGAAGTTGGCTCTCCCACCTCAGAGGCACGGCCCTGATGCCTGGCTGGAGCACCAAGAGCCTTTCGTCCACACGACTCAGAGTAAAAGGGAGAAAAAATAGAAAGAAAGAGGCTATAATATAGTGAAGTAAAATAAAGCTATTGTAAAGCAAAGCTATACAGACAAAATCTCACCCAGAAGCATATACATATACACTCACAAATAAAAGGAAAAGGGGAAAAATTAATATATCCTGCTCCCAAAGTCCACTTCCTGAATTTGGGATGATTCGTTGCCTATTCAGGTATTCAACAGATGCAGGCACATCAAGTTGTTTGTGGAGTTTTAATCCGCTGCTTCTGAGGCTGCTGGGAGAGATTTCCCCTTCTCTTCCCTGTTCGCACAGCTCCTGGGCTTCAGCTTTGGATTTGGACCCGCCTCTGCATTTAGGTCGCCTGAGGGCGTCTATTCCCCGCCCAGACAGGACGGGGTTAAAGGCGCAGCTGCTTCGAGGGCTCTGGCTCACTCAGGCGGGGGGAGGGAGCGGTACGGAGGAGGCGGGGCAAGCCTGCGGCGGCGAGGCCGGCGTGACCTTGCACCAGCCTGAGGCGGGCAGTGCGTTCTCCCGGGGAAGTTGTCCCCGGATCACGGGACCCTGGCAGTGGCGGGCTGCACAGGCACCCGGGAGGGGCAGTGTGGAGAGTGACCTGTGCTCACACACAGGCTTTTTGGAGGCGGCAGCAGCAGCCCCAGCATCTCACGCCCGTCTCTGGGGTCCGTGCTGATAGCCGCGGCTTGCGCCTTTCTCTGGAGTTCGTTTAGGCGGCACTCTGAATCCCCTCTCCTTGCGCGCAGCGAAACAAAGAGGCAAGAAAAAGTCTCTTGCCTCTTCGGCAGCTGCAGACTTTTTCCCGGTCTCCCTCCCAGCCAGCTGTTGTGCGCCAGTCCCTTCAGGCTGTGGTCACGCCGCCAGCCTCAGTCCTCTCCCTGCGATCCGACGGAAGCCGAGCCCCAGCTCCCAGCCCCGCCCGCCCCAGCGGGGGAGCAGACAAGCCTCTCGGGTTGCTGAGTGCTGCTCGGCGCCGAGCCTCTGTGCGGGAATCTCTCCGTTTTTCCCTCTGCGCCCCTGTTGCTGTGGGATCCGCGCTGGTAGCTGCGGCTCGCGCCCGTCTCTGAAGTTCGTTTAGGCGGCGCTCTGAATCCCCTCTCCTCGCGCACCAGGAAACAAAGAGGTAAGAAAATGTTTCTTGCCTCTTCCGCAGCTGCAGACTTTTCCCGGACTCCCTCCCGGCTAGCCGTGGTGCACTAACCCCTTCAGGCTGTGTTCACGCACAACCCCAGTCCTCTCCCTGCGATCCGACCACAGCCCGAGCCTCAGCTCCCAGCCCCGCCCAACCCAGCGGGGGAACAGACAAGCCTCTCAGGCTGGAGAGTGCTGGTCGGCACCGCTCCTCCGTGCGGGAACCTCTCCGCTTTGCCCTCCGCACCCCTGTGGCTGCGCTCTCCTCCGTGGCTCCGAAGCTCCCCCCTCTGCCACCCGCAGTCTCCGCCCGCGAAGGGGCTCCTAGTGTGTGGACACCTTTCCTCCTTCACGGCTCCCTCCCACTGGTGCAGGTCCCGTCCCTATTCTTTTGTCTCTGTTATTTCTTTTTTCTTTTGCCCTACCCAAGTACGTGGGGAGTTTCTTGCCTTTTTGGAGGTCGGACGTTTTCTGCCAGCGTTCAGTGGATGTTCTGTAGGAGCAGTTCCACGTGTAGATGTATTTCTACTGTATCTGTGGGAAGGAAGGTGATCTCCGCGTCTTACTCTTCCGCCATCTTCTCTCCCGGACCAGAAAATGTAATTTCTTTATTATAGGGGTTGATTATTATTCTAAGTACTCTGAAAATAATTCTCCTTTATCTGGAAATAGTTTAAGAATATACTTCCCTTTATCTGACTCAATATTAAGCCCATACTCAGAACTGAAGTATTATATGTGCTAGCATTTAAAGAGGAGGAATAAGCATATTTAACTGAACTTAAGACAACAAGAATGAATAAATATTTACTTAAATGCCCAAAAATTTTTGGAAAAGTGGAAAAGACATGGTCTTTTAACATATTATGTACATATATTTTTGTATGCTAAAAATAAAACATTTTTGTTAAATCCCTAATACAAGGTGTACAATGTGCATAGAAATTAATAAGAGCATAGTTTTAAATGAAAATATGAATCAGTATTAGTTGCAAATAATTGCTTGGATGACCCTTAGATAAATTTATATTATAGAGTAATTTCTTGGGAAATTACTTTTTCTGGCTTTCCACTGTTTAACAAGAAACAAATCACAAAAATGTATGTAAGCATATTATTTTAATTTATTTTTCAATACATAGGAGGTTCCATATTTGTTTTTAAACATCTATTGATAAAATACATAACAACCTCATGATTTCTAGAAAAAATATAAAATACCATGTCATGTTGTTGGATCAAACTAGGCTCTGTCTACAAGTTTAACTGACAAAGCTGGTCTTAATTCTACCATATCTGAAGCTACTCCACATTTACTTACGTATTTGTTTCAGTCCCCTCCATGGTTTCATTCTATTCTTTACACCATGCAAAATAGATAAATTCGCTATGATCCTTATTTACTTATATTCTAAAATTGACTCCTACAGGTTTCATATTAACTTCCTGAAGGGGACTTTAACTCAATTTTCTTTTCCTATTTCAAATCTTTAATTTAGATGTTGGTATTCTAGAAACAAAAATTCAGATGATTTAAATTCTAATGCATTTTATTTTGTTGATAACCTATAGGCAGCTCTGAATACAGGATGTTTTAAAATCTGTTGTTTTCATGTTTAGTGGACATACTGTTTTTTTGCCCCAAAATATTTAGTTGAGACATATGAAAACTAATATTTTATCAAAATAATACAAGTATGTTTAATATTGAGGAAAAACTTATTTTTGCATCTAAACCTATTAAATCAAAATAATTATATTTTTCTTAAAAATAAAATTAAACACAATTTCATCTAATTTTACTCAAAAATTATTTGGCATCTCTTATTTATTATGTTAACTTTCAAATAAATATTCAATAAGCTATTTTGGTTCAAGCCAATTTTGAATTATAGTTTGTACCACTGTGAATATTATTTTTGGTCCATGAATCCAAAGAAGTATATTATTTCTGGGTCACATTTCAAAGATATAAATTTCATCAGAAGAGTTCATTCTTCTGTTAAGTTTTAAGCTGGTACTAATTTTAGAGTATGCATTTTTAGATAACTTCAGTTTTATTTTAGGTTTGTTTTTTTCTCCAGTTGTGGGTTTTTATTTTTATTAGTCAATTCTTCTGGTTTTCTGATTTAGAAATCTTGATACAGCAGTCATTTTCTCATTTATAAAAATTTTACTGAAAGCAGCTTTAAAAAAATCTCTTTTATTTATTTTTTTAACATCTTTATTGGAGTATAATTGCTTTACAATGTTGTGATAGTTCTGCTGTATAACAAAGTGAATCAGCTACATATATACCTATATCCCCATATCCCCTCCCTCTTGCATCTCCCTCCCACCCTCCCTACCCCACCCCTCTCGGTGGTCACAAAGCACTAAGCTGATCTCCCTGTGCTATGCAGCTGCTTCCCACTAGCTATTTTATATTTGCTACTGTGTATGTGTCAATGCTACTCTCTCACTTTGTCTCAGCTTACCCTTCCCCCTCCCCGTGTCCTCAAGTCCATTCTCTACATCTGTGTCTTTATTCCTATCCTGTCCCTAGGTTCATCAGAACCATTTTATTATTATTATTATTATTTTTAGATTCCATATATATGTGTTAGCATACAGTATTTGTTTTTCTCTTTCTGACTTACTTCACTCTGTATGACAGACTCTAGGTCCATCCACCTCACTACAAATAACTCAATTTTGTTTCTTTTTATGGCTGAGTAATATTCCATTGTATATATATATGCCACATCTTCTTTATCCATTCATCTGTCGATGGACACTTACGTTGCTTCCATGTCCTGGCTATTGTAAATAGTGCTGCAATGAACATTGTGGTACATGTCTCTTTTTGAATTATGGTTTTCTCAGGGTATATGCCCAGTAGTGGGATTGCTGGGTCATATGGTAGTTCTATATTTTTAGTTTTTTAAGGAACCTCTATACTGTTCTGCATAGTAGCTGTATCAATTTACATTCCCACCAACAGTGCAAGAGGGTTCTCTTTTCTCCACACCCTATCCAGCATTTATTGTTTGTAGATTTTTTTGATGATGGCCATTCTGACCAGTGTGAGGTGATACCTCGTTGCAGTTTTGACTTGCATTTCTCTAATGATTTGTGATGTTAAGCATGCTTCCATGTGTTTGTTGGCAATCTGTATATCTTCTTTGGAGAAATGTCTACTTAGGTCTTCTGGCCAATTTTGGATTGGGTTGTTAGTTTTTTTGATATTGAGCTTTATGAGCTGCTTGTATATTTTGGAGATTAATCTTTTGTCAGTTGCTTCATTTCCAAATATTTTCTCCCTTTCTGAGAGTTGACTTTTCATCTTCTTTATGGTTTCCTTTGCTATGCAAAAGATTTTAAGTTTCATTATGTCCCATTTGTTTATGTTTGTTTTTATTTCCATTTCTCTAGGAGGTGGGTCAAAAAGGATCTTGCTGTGATTTATGTCATAGAGTGTTCTGCCTATGCTTTCCTCTAAGAGTTTTACAGTGTCTGGCCTTACATTTAATTCTTCAATCCATTTTGAGTTTATTTTTGTATATGGTGTTAAGGAGTATTCTAATTTCATTCTTTTACATGTAGCTGTCCAGTTTTCCCAGCACCACTTACTGAAGAAGCTGTCTTTTCTCCAATGTATATTCTTGCCTCCTTCATCAAACATAAGTTGACCATATGTGTGTGGGTTTATTTCTGGCCTTCCTATCCTGTTCCGTTGATCTATGTTTCCATTATTGTGCCATTACCATAGTGTCTTGATTACTGTAGCTTTGTAGTATAGTCTGAAGACAGGAAGCCTGATTTCTTCAGCTCCGCTTTTCTTTCTCACGATTGCTTTGGCTATTTGTAGTCTTTTGTGTTTCCACACAAATTGTGAAATTTTTTTGTTCTAGTTCTGTGAAAAATGCCATTGGTAGTTTGAGATTACATTGAATCTGTAGGTCGCTTTGGGTAGTATAGTCATTTTCACAATGTTGTTTCTTCCAATCCAAGAACATGGTATATCTCTCCATCTGTTTGTTATCATCTTTAATTTCTTTCATCAGTGTCTTATAGTTTTCTGCACACAGGTCTTTTGTCTCCTAAAGTAGGTTTATTCCTAGGTATTTTATTCTTTTTGTTGCAATGGTAAATGGGAATATTCCCTTAAATTCTTTTTCAGATTTTTCATCATTAGTGTATAGCAATGCAACAGATTTCTGTGAATAAATTTTGTATCCCGCTACTTTACCAAATTTATTGATTAGCTCTAGTAGTTTTCTGGTAGCACCTTTAAGATTCTCTATGTATACTATCATGTCATCTGCAAACTGTGACAATTTTACTTCTTCTTTTCCAATTTGGATTCCTTTTATTTCTTTTTCTTCTCTGATTGTCATGGTTAGGACTTCCAACACTATGTTGAATAATAATGGCGAGAGTGGACATCCCTGTCTTGTTCCTGATATTAGAGGAAATGCTTTCAGTTTTTCACCATTGAGAATGATGTTGGCTGTGGGTTTGTCATATATGGCCTTTATTACGTTTTGGTAGGTTCCTTCTTTGCCTACTTTCTGGAGAGTTTTTTTTATCATAAATGGGTGTTGAGTTTTGTTGAGAGCTTTTTCTGCATCTATTGAGATGATCATATGGTTTTTCCCCTTCAGCTTGTTAATATGGTGTATCACATTGATTGATTTGCATATACTAAAGAATTCTTGCATTCCTGGGATAAACCCCACTTGATCATGGTGTATGACCCTTTTAATGTGCTGCTGGATTCTGTTTGCTAGTATCTTGTTGAGGATTTTGCATCTATGTCCATCAGTGATATTGACCTGTAGCTTTCTTTTTTTGTGACATCTTTGTGTGGTTTTGGTATCAGGGTGATGGTGGTCTCATAGAATGAGTTTGAGAGTGTTCCTCCCTCTGCTATATTTTCGAAGAGTTTGAGAAGCATAGGTGTTAGCTCTTCTCTAAATGTTCGATAGAATTCGCCTATGAAGCCTATTTATCTTGGGCTTTTGTTTGTTGGAAGATTTTTAATCACAGTTTCAATTTCAGTGCTTGTGATTGGTCTGTTTATGTTTTCAATTTCTTCCTGGTTCAGTCTCAGAATGTTGTGCTTTTCTAAGAATTTGTCTGTTTCTTCCAGGTTGTCTACTTTATTGGCATACAGTTGCTTGTAGTAATCTCTCATGACCCTTTGTATTTCTGCAGTGTCAGTTGTTACTTCTTTTTCTTTTCCTTGTTTCTGATTTCAGGGAAAAGCATCTGTTTCTCACCTTTAAGGGTGACATTAATTTTGTTAGTTTTGGGGGGGGGTTTGTAGATGTTGTTTATCAGGTTGAGAAATTTCCCCTCCACTCTTAGTTTGCTGAGAATTATTTTCATGAATAAATGTTGACAGAATTAATTTTTAAAAACATCAATAGACTGTGGAATAATGAGTACTAAAATAGACTAAAATTAGATGAACAAAAATGTAATTAAAATACTAGAGAAAGAAGAACTCTTCATAATGAATTTGATCATCAGCAGACATTTTCTCCCAAGTGAGAATTTGCCAAATCTCTCTGTGGTAGGTCAGTCAGATTTGCCCAGAAGGACAATCTCTATTAAGGGAAAAAACGATGTTAAAATCTGCAAATTTACTTGGGTCTAGCTGGACAGATCGGAAATTAGTCAGTCCATAAAACAGGCTGAATTTACCCCAGTACATTTTATGAATTCTATGGTGGCACCTGAGGTGAGGTGTCTGGGCCAGAAAGATGGAGTGAAATCACCCACAGTGTCACAGTGTTTACCATACACGTTTTCTCTGATCCAGGGAGCAGTGGACTCAGGAAGTGCTGGCCACACAAGCATAATCAGTCTCTCCCTTTAGGCATAAATCAGGTTGTGGAAATGTGTAGGATGAGGCCAGAGAGCTAAACTCAAGAACTGTAGGGAATGGAATGGGGTCTTCTATATTCTGTTAGCTCTGAGGAATCACAAAGCCACTGTGCAATTAAAAGACTGAGAAGAACCTACCCTTAGATGCTAACTCAGTAATCTCCCACAGGAGTAACATTTGCAGATAGGAAATCCACTCTAGATTAAGCGCTAAAAACAAGAACCCAAAGATACTGAGAGTGAACAAAAGCAGGCAGGCCATGGTTGGCACTAGGATGAAGGGAATGTCTCTGAGTGAATTTCCAGTTTTTACGACTTTTAGCCTCAGGCAGGCTGCCGGCAGTGTTACTTGGATGGCTAAACCTTCAAAAGAAAATGTGAAGGCTTTCTGGCATGAAGAGGAGAACAGGGTCTGAGACAATTACAGGGCTGAGCAGATGACAGAGAAATCCCAGAAAGGTTAGAGCCAAAGGAGCACCTCCAATCTGTGTATAAACGCTGTCTAAATGCCTGGATCACCCTTGAGCCACACAGATATGGGGCAGACACTGAGCAGCTAAGGATTGGAGAACTGAGCTTAGGTCTGACTTTCCTTATAAGACAGTTTCCTATTTGAGTCGAATCAAGGTAACTGCCTGCTAAAACATACAAACAAAATCAACAAATGTTCAATATTTTGATGCTTCTGGAAGCCTCTCTTTTAACATCTTTGGCTTCAATTATGATGCTTCTTTTTGGTTATATTTTAAGTGTTGCAGGCTCAATTATTGTGAAAACATATGTAAAATTATTCTGAAATCGACATACACAAGAATCATTAAAGTATTTTATAATTTGCCACTATGTATTAAGCTACAAAAATGCACACTCAAATGGATATTACCTACATTGATGTATTTATTTATATGTGTAGAAGTTTTGTCACTATAGTATTTGTTTCTTCAGGCTATTTTGCTGCACCAGAGGCAATTTTGCATGCCATTTCTTCTGGGACTGCCAACTTTCATCAGGACAACACATGAAGCATATTAAAATACAATCTGATAATTGAGATGCATATAATATGCAACTTCACATACAGACACATTCACTATTTGAAGTATTAAATGCAGTCTGTGCCACAAACCCATGAATTTTGATGATTTCTATTTCACACAATTCTTGACTGCCTCCCCAAATTATCCATCTATCTACTTATGCATCTTGTACAATGTTAAAACTTGAATTATAGGTATAGTCAGACAAGGAGAGAATACCCATCATAAGGATCAATGAAGTGAATAGTACACTTAGAGTTTACAGCTTGTGATTAGAGCAATTTTCTACAAAAGCATTTCTAGGTCCATATAGTTAATTTTTTTCTCCTACACTACCTGCATAATTCCAGAGCCTGGTCCTAGAGATTACATTTGCATGGTGAATGTATTTGGCCCTGTGTCACAAGGCTGGGTGAGTCGGCACAGTGGAGGGCAGTTTCTTAAAATGGAGATGGTCAGCCACATACTGCAAATCCCAGAAATAGATCCTACTAAACCAAAAGGGATAGATTTCCCACCTCAGGGTTTCCTCAGTGTGACCCCAAAAGTACCCATGCTTACTCCAATATCAGCCAGTATGAGAGAAAAGGCGATGGTAAGATAAAACATTAAACTGTAGTAGTCTTTAGCATTTGCATTTAAAATAGCACTTTGGCAAATTTTAAAAAAACGTATGACTTCTGTGCAAATATCCAGAGCTCTTTCTGAGCTTTAAAAGAAGCCCGTGCAAATGAAAGCCCCAAAGTTTGAGTTTCATTAGCTTCATTGAAAATTCATCGTTACATATCCTTTGTAAAGCATGGTCAGGAATTTGTGAATTACTAGTTGAAATCCATAATAAAGATACCAGCAGAATAAAAACAAACAATTTTGTACATATCTTCAAGTAGAGAGCAGAGACTTAGCAGAGGGTCAAAACGTATATTTTTCTCATTGATCAATGGAAAACAGAACAAATTAGAATTCCTAAAAGTGCACCTGTGTGGAAATTATTAATCTGTGAATAGTAAAACCGCACATTTACAGCATTTTCAGGTCTATTTTATTTCAAACATTTTGAAAAAGAAGCAAATAGTTTGGAAACTTAAAATTGTTCCCAGAAAACCTCATTAATCAAAGCTATCTTTATATTTTATAGTATTTTTTTTGCATTGGCTGAGGGAAAAGGTATAAAATGACTTTGCCTGGTACCCAAGGGTTTCTCCTTAAGCATTCAAACTTCTATTCAACTAATGCCTTTTGTATTTTCTATACTTCAGCCAAATTTGTTTACTTTTTACGTGTGCACCATGTATGTCATCACCCATGTTCTTTCTTCTTTTTGGAGTAATTCCTACCCTCAGGAACCAACTCTGCAATAAATCTTTCTCTCCATCCTCAAGATTCATGTGATTCAATGTATGCTTTTCTTTTTTTAATGACAGGGAATTTATGCCTTCCTCAAGAAGCTCATCACTCCTACAAATTGCAAACTCATAAAGATAAAAGACTACATATTTTCACTTTTACATCCCCTATTTTACCTTGCCAGTGCCATGCAAAAATATCTAGGTAATTATTTGGTTCCACAACAACCAAAATTATACTGTGTATATTAATAAAAATGACATTGTTATGAAAAAACCTAATGTGGACCTTCTGTGCGTCATCTCTGCACCACCTCAGAAGGCCACCTCTGTTCTACATTCCATGAAATCTTCTCTCTTCCTCCTATTTCTCTAATTAGATGCCCTAGTTTACATACTTGAAGATTATTTTGCTATAAGAAAAAAAAACATATAACGAACAATATTTTCTGCACTGTGCACATTTATTTTCCTTTATTTTTATGTTTAGCCTCAATACACTGACCTAGGCTTTTTTTTTTTTTTTTAACTCAGTACAAAATAACAACAAAAAGAACCCTTATTTAAAGTAGTAATCTTGCAGAGTATAAATGGAATGCCCCCTTATCTCATAAATCATCGAGTACCACAAGAATGTGAGAGAATGATATACAAAATCCATCTTTAACAGAACAAGATAAAGGGAAGTTGCAAGCAGGCTAAAGAGAACTCCTAGATGATCAGATTTCAGAGATATCTGGCAGAAAGTTCTCTAAAGGAGGCAGCACACGTGGAAAGAAAAATAACCATCCCTTGTTTAGAGGAACGGGACTATGGTCTGAGGGCTGATGTGGGCTTTCTTAGACAGATTTACCATGAAGGAGGAGCTGGAAAAGTTAGGATGAATGAGAAATCCCTTGGCTAGGCCATCTTTGTAGGAAGCTGTCTGTTGCTGAGTATGATGAAAGAATGAATTATCAGTACTCTTATATCTGAAGATACCTGAAGGCAGAGAGTGATAAAAGTAACACGAATTCACACATATATCTTGTGTCATAAATAACGTCACTGAGAACTAAAGAAAATTTCTCTTATTCTTGGAAACTCGTTTAATAAACTTTTTTATCATGGAATGATTTGATTAAAAAACTAAATAGCCTGTTTCAACTCTGTATCAGGCAGTTTTTTCCTTCTTCATGTGTTGTTCAGCAGTTAGGGGCATGGCCACTCTGTATTTTTGTATATTATTAAGGTGTCCTTCTGACATTTAAACACCATTGCTCCACTCCTATAAAGTGTTTTGGAGAAAATTTTAAAAATTAATTACTGTGAATGGTTAGTACTCTACATTTGTGAATGAATTTTTAGCACTGTTTATCATCATCATCATTAGTAGTAGTAGTAGTAATATTGTATCAACAGAAGTCTAATTCATAATATAAGCACTAAATAAGTTTAGTCGATAAATATGTTTCTTTAACTTAGAAAGTCACATGCATTTAAAGTAAACCACATATTTGTATGTGGAAGGAACTAGGAAAAATACATGTCTTAGACTATGAGTTATAATAAAGCAGTCATTAGGTGAATTGAAAACTTATGTAAACCACTTACTTTATTCACAAGACCAAACCTAACATTTTTAACTCATTATGCTTGATTTCAAACTGTTTTAGATTGCTAGTTGACTTTTGTTCACTACTTGCCGCATTTTAAAACAAAATGTAATAATTTATAGATTATCCTTTTGCATTTTTGTACTTCTGTTAGTAGAGGTGATTTAGAACTGACTATATTTAAGAAGTGAATGTTTTTAATGTTCAAAAGGGAATATTTAAGTTTTGTTGACTCAATCGTTTAGTTGTAACAATGTTCATTTCAGAGATATATCCTCGTTTGGAAAAATATCACTGAATAAGACATTACATTCAATGTATGTAATACCTACTATATCAGCAATGACAGCATTTACTGAGCTTGGTAAGTAGCCCCTTCAGGACACAAAGCAAAAAGCAATGCTTCCTTCATATTCTAATACAAGCAAACTTGATTTTGATCCTTTGTTTGGAATAGTGGAAGTGAAAATATGGCCTTTACATTCACAAAAGCCTATTGTGTGCTGGAGAAATAATACCACAGCAGAGCCAATTGCAAATGCAAACTGAAAAGCAATATGAAGAAAAGCAAAATTCAGCTATGCTTGAAATGTTTGAAATTCAGTCACTATGAGAACATATATTAACAAGTGTGCAATTGATGACTGACAGATTAACTGAATAGTTCTTACACGTAAAGGAAAACAAATAAAGCACAGTAAAGGAGCATGTGCCCAAACTATTAGGATGAAACACATGCAGACTCAGTAGGTTAGTGTAGTGTGTGTGTATGTGTAGTAAAGTTTCCTAATCTAAAGCTCTGGAAATTTTAATCAGTACACAGGGGATGACATAAAGGAACTCAATTTAAAATAAAGGTTGCCTTCTAATAATGCACTTTGGAAAAATTGGCATAGAGTGAATGTGGTTAGTAAATTAACTAAAACTAAATAATCACCTATAAATTGTTGAATAAAATGGATTTTGAATAGCCTTATTCTAATCATGGTACCTAGAGTATAGTTCATTTTACAGGATCATTTTAGTAACTTAGTCAAATATATTTTAACTGTATGGGCTGTATATTTCCTCTCTGCCTCACCAAACCCACTTTCCACAGCTCTCTCCCATGCTCTGTGCTGAGAGAGACTGATTTCAGGGAATACATCAAAGGAATGCTTTGCTCTTGGCATCCAAATGAACTAACAAGAGGTACTAGCAAGAAATCAGCAATGGGAGTGGAGTTATTCCTGGAATGTTTCCTCTCAATCCATCATCCCTGCAACTTTACTGCAGATTGGCTAAGTTTTTGTTTGTTTGTTTTTAATGAAAGCTACAACTAATCTGCCCAGGTTCTGATAACATCATGCATAAGAGTGGATTCCCTTATTGCAAGCTTAAGCTCCTGTGCTAATCATCATTAGCTGTCTCTTACCCACACCTGCACCATTTTAAAAGTTTTCTTTATTAAGCTCAAATTTCAAGGTCAGTGTCACTTATTTCCTGATGAATACACTTTAAAAAATTTTAAAAACCTTGTTAGTAAGAATGAAAAAAGTATTTATGGGGCCTAAAAATTTGAATTGCTGAGAAAAGATAATCTGTCAATATATGTCTCGTCCTCTTTGGGTGATGGAGTGCCTGGTCAATTGCTTAAGGTGATCCTGTCACGTTCTCTTGGGGGATAGCCTTATTAAGCGATCATTGCTGGAATTGGAAATGTCACTTAATAGTTTGCTAGTGTCTATGTTTACCAAGTACAATTCATATTAATATGAATTCCAATGTAGGTTTTTTATTACAGAGTATAAGTCATGAAGCAATAGTTAAAGGTTTTCAGGTTCTTTATAATTATATATATGTATTATTCCCTGAGAGTTAGCTTAGTGTGACATGATATCTTGATATTCCTGAGTCTGATAAATTCTCAGTCCACAGTCCAGAGAGAAGTATGAGATTTAAACAGTTAATAATCAAAACTTATTAGTTATGCTTTAACTCAAGTTATGTCACACTACAAAAGACCAACTAGACAGATAAGTTCCCTTGGTGTCATGTCTTTGAACTTTAATCACACGTTAACATAATTTTTAAACATTCAATATTTTCTACCTTTTATTTTTTCTGTAATATAGCAACCTAACTATCTATAGCAAAGGTAATTTACTAGTTTATACAAGCAAGTCATCTCCTGTAATTGTGCTGATTTAAAATAAATGAATAACTAAACTAAAAAAACTAAAAATAGAGTTACCATATAACTCTGCAATCCCACTTTTGGGCATATATCCAGAGAAAACTCTAATTCAAAAAGATACACGTACCCCAATGTTCATAGAAGCACTATTTACAATAGCCAAGACATGGAAACAACCTAAATGTCCATGAACAGATGAAAGGATAAAGAAGATGTGGTACATATATACAATGGAATATTACTCAGCCATAAAAAAGAATGAAATAGTGCCATTTGCAGCAATGTGGATGGACCTAGAGATTATCATACTAAGTGAAATAAGTCAGAAAGAGAAAGTTTTATGTGTATATATATATATATATATCTGAATCACTTTGCTGTAAACCAAAAACTAACACAATATTGTAAATTAAATATACTTCAATAAAAATGGTAAAATAAATGAATAATACATTTCCAATAAAGAGTATAATTTCTGTTCAGTAACAAATATAAATTTTAGGAAGTATCTATTTACAAGTGTACATTATAAAGTTAGAAGAATACCCATACAAAGTGGATCAGTGTTCATTTCATGAGTATTATACTTTTTCCTCAAAATCAGTACATCAGTATCTATGAATAATGTGTGGTTGACCCTGCCCTGGACTCTGGGCATCTCTGTGGACTAGATAAGGAAGATGGCTAACGTAAGTTTATTTTTTCATTAATTTTATTAATACAATTAAGTACTTCCTATGTTCCATACATACATGCCTGAAATATGTTGAAAGCACAAAGATAAATAAGGCATTTTATTTTTACTCAAAGTGACAAAAATCTAAGCACCAACCATCACTGTAAAAGAAGGCAGGGTCTTAGGGGTATCATTTTATGTCTAGTGACTGTGCTCCTGCATATGTTATGTAAAAGTATAATCCATGTGTGGTGATATAACTATGTACCCTTGATGTGAGATCTCTTGGGAATTCCTTATACATAAGAAAATGCAGTTGTTTCTTTGAAGAAAGTAGTCCCTAACATCATAAAGGTTCCGAACAACATAAAGTGTGTATTCCTGAGACAGAAACAGACTTTAAGCAGATAAGCATGCATCTAATGATGTAATTTAATGTTAAAACATCCTACAAATAAACAAGGGGTGCTTCAAAGCATATAGATTAGAATTAATGTCAGTGCAGGTGCCAGAGAAACGAGTCTGGAAAAGAGCAAAAAGCTAGGGTTGGAAAGATGAAAAAACAACAAATATGTGATGATGGAGGTAAAAATGAAACACGCTACATGCAGTAAATACAAGATGTTTGACGTTAGGAGAAATAGAAGATAATTGCCAGGAAGCTCAGAGTTCTATTAAGCACTCAAAATAATGACTTCGTACCATGAAACTTTATCTTAATGGTTTCTAATTCCTTCGTTAATTTTCATTTTTAACTGACCCATAGGTTTTACTGAGATATAAAATTTTAAAAATATGTTAATTATTTCACAGAATTGTGATTTCTCAATGAAATACTTAAGGAAAAAAATCATTTGTTCTCCCAACTGCTATGGTAATAAAAAAATTCCAATATCAAAAATTTTCATGTACTTTAAAAGTCTCTCTTAGGCACTTGCGATTATTTGAAAATCCTTTCAAAGCAGGTGCAAAAACCTAAAGAGCCATTATATTCATCACTCAGCAAGATTTTTATGTCTGTAACATTGAAACAAAAGCTGCAAATTTGATTTGAGTCTACTTTACAAAATCCTAGGAGAACTCAGTTACTACTCAGTGTCAGGCCTAACATAAGCTATTTTAATCTCAATTACATTGATTGTCTCTTTTCTGACTTTGAGGGATTTCACTTAAAGTCATGTCCATGTGCATACTCTCAAAACTTTCCTTCCTTTTATTGATAAATAAGGGAAATGATGGTTAATGAAAGCAGCATTTTTATATAAGGCAGAAGGAATAGTATCTAAAATGTGATACCAGAACTCTATATTGCTCTAAGATAATATAGTAAAATTCTGTTTGAATAAAAATTACAACTGTTCTTAGCAATGGACTACAGGAATTTGTCATGAAACTGACAATGCTCCAACATTGCTGTTGTTTATATATTTTTGCCATCAGATTATACTAAAAAGACAGGAAACCAAGAACAACTGAGTCCAACTCTTCTATATGTCACCTGCAGTACCTATAAAGGTCTTTTCTTTCTCTTTCTGATATCTCAAGGTTGTCAATATTCCTGTTCTTCTAGAAAATGACAATCTTTACTAACTTAAGCTTGTGACTGCACTAATTATAGAGCAGATAACAGGCCAGTTTCCTGAAAAGATTTTGCAGGTTTTATTTTCAAATGAGTAGGAAAATCCTATATTGTATTTATCACACTTAATTAATGAGATTTCTGACAGAGTTTAGCTGTACATTTGATATATCCAATCATGTCCTTTTAGGAAAAGGATATATTCTTAATCCTAAGCAAATAACTACATGGCCATCCGAAGTAAAGAAGCAAAACCTAGATAATTTGGAAAATATTTAAATATTTTTCCTACCATTTTGAGATATTTTATAGACAAAGTCAATTAGTATTCATCATTCTTACATAAATTTCATTAAATATTTTCCTGAAAATTTATTAGCTTATAAACATCAATAATCATTTTAGTAAGATAATTTTATTTAATTCTAAGGGTTAGTTGGAAATAAATGTTTTAGTTCTGTTTGTATCATAATAATCGAATACATTGTGGGTTATAGATAAAGAAAATATGAATGGATTTTTTGCATACACTATTAATAAAAATTTTACGTTTTTTTAGTCCATTTAGCCATAGGTAATTTATTCTTGTTTTGTCAATCTTGAATTATGCGGTCTGTTTTCATGAAATCTGCTTCTGCACTAAAAAATTCTGAGAACACTGTCTCCTAATACTGTCTGAAAGAAGCCAGTTCATGGTGATACCATCTTAGACTTGGGAGCCTGTGTGAATGGTAGAGTGCTTAGAAGGAGATATACTTAATCTTAAAAAATACATGTTGAAGAATTGGTGGTAAAATATTGTGATGTTTCAACTTACTTTCAAGTGGTCCAGTAACGACAAAATATATCTACCATATTTAGATATATACGGTGATAAGGACCCAATATATTAAAATATGTATTATAATAAAATATACGTGAAACTAGATAATTGGTATAGTAGTATTTATCCTATCAGTCCTCAATTTTTTCTATTTATGAAAATTTTCATAATAAAACACTGGGTAAATAATTAGAAGATAATATAAAAATAAGTTGAATGTTTCATATAAATTGCCATTAGAGATACTTTTTATTTTTTGACTCCATTGAACAACAATATATTTTATTTCAAATATTGGCTGTCTTATGAAAAATCATTTTATCTATCACTGGTTGGTTAAGTTATTCTCATATGCCTTTGTTATAGAGTTATTTTAGGTCTTACAAGAAATGTAATATATTACTTTAAATTACAGCATAAAATTATTTTTATTTTTTAATTTGTTATTTTATATTGGAGTCTAGTTGATTAACGATGTTGTGTTAGTTTCAGGTGTACAGCACAGTTATTCAGTTATACATATACATGTAACTATTCTTTTTCAAATCCTTTAAATCATGTAAATATTTACTTTTTATTTGTTTACCATAACCTTGTACACTACATATTGTGCATAGAGAAGCTGGAGAATGTTGACTTAGATTAAGAGAAGACAAAAAATTGGTGTAAACATAAGCTCTGGGTAGTCAAACTGTTGTCTTTTTAAATAACTGGATATAAAAATTCTACTAGGAATAGAGAATTCTAATGTGTTATATTTTGCTTCCAGGGTTATATATCTTTCTCTTTGATGTTAAGAACTTATACCATTAAAATAATTTAAGATTATCTTGTGTGGTTACAGGGCTAAAGGAAATAGTGGACTCTTTTTTTAAAATTAATAATGTGAGGATGGTTAGGTTTAAATTCCTACTTTTAGGTGTAAATAATATACAAGTAATATAGGTTAGTGTATGCATATGTATATATTTAAAATTATATTATAATTTAATATATTTTAAATGTTATATTTTCAAGATAAAAGGTAGAGTAAAATGCAAGAAAAATAACATTCAGGGATAAGTTTTGCTGAGAGAAAATGCTAAGGAGACAGGTATCCACACTTATGTTGTATTATACTAAGATATCTTATGCTTGTATGTGCATTATGAAAAATCAGTTGTTGGGTTAGGTGATGACTTCTCTCTTTGCCAATAGGACATAGCTGGTAGCAGAAAGAATCAGTAGTTGAAGAAGAAAATATTAGAGAGATGACTTCACCTGATAGTTGTAAAACAGTTGGTTCTTTCTATCAGGTGAGATATGAAAAGGTGTATTTTGGTGTTAGAAGCTGAGGATTTGTAATACATCTATTTGTATGGAATGGTTTTATCTTACCTGACATTCATTAAATGCCCAGATTTCTGAACCACACAAAGTGAGAGTTTCCATAGTACTGGACTCGAATTCTAAATTGAATTTCAATTGTTTCTATTTATAGCTTAACTTTAAAAAAATGGAAAATATTGCTTTTCACTATATATTAAAGTTCAGATATTTGGTACATTTCCACTTCGGGTTCATTTGACACAAAATCTCATTACTAATGTCTACTTCCTAATTACCCACTTGAGTATTAATTTTATTTATAAATTTATATTTAGAAAATTTTATCTAATAACTGTCTTAAACTTCCCAGTACCATGGAATTAAAATATATATTTTCCCTATGTGGCATAGATAATTTTAGTAGAGTAATAATTTTATTATATAAAAGTATACAAAATAATAAGCTAAAACAATTTTTCAGATCCTACACTCACATTCACTAAAAATAAAATAGTAAAAACAGCTAACAGTTTGGAGTTTATACTTCCAGATATTTTACATGTGTATGTGGATGTGGGTATATTTATTTATATATAATATATAGATAATGTTTAGTGTATTATACTTTAGCCTATTATATTACGTAACCTATTAAATAAAACAATATTTTTCAATATTAATTTTTCACTTAGAAATATTTCTTGTGACTCTTTCAATGTCCATGGATGAAAATCTATTTTACTCTTTTTAAAAGCTTCATGGTACTACAAAGCATGGAGCAGGACATGCTTTCTCTTTGAGATTTTTTATAATATTTTGGATCACTGGTTATTCACCTTGTGACTGAGCATTGCCACATAAGATTAAAAGTCCATGTCTGGTGTGCTGTTAACTGTTTCGTTAGTCCTATTTTAACTTAAAAATGTGAATGAAGAATGATCATTGGAAATGTCATAAAAATAATGTTTTCATGTGAAGTGAAGCCTCAGTGATGATCATGGTGTACAAATGAAGCTTCCGTAACAATTCAAATTTTTTTTAAAAGGCAGGAGAATTTAGACATCACATGTCACTTATAAATCCAAATATGACAAACTTGAAAAAAACACTGGTACTATTTCAATATTATAGATAAGCTTCTATTGGGAATTTGGTTTCAGCACATAATTTGTGACATTAAATCAATGAAACAATTATAATTTAACTGTTATTTTAGTATTAATATATTAGTTATATTAGTATTAATTTGTAAATATGTTTTGATTTCATAGCTGCATATATACCATAACAGTTTATATATAAAGTACTATTATATTTAATAGTTTAATAAAAATATTTGTGGGATAAGTAATTCACAGTAATTTGACTATTTTCTTTAAAAGAGGACTTACCTTATTCAACTTTAAGAGATATTGACATAGAAAACAGTCTCAACAAAAATTACACGATATCTACTTACTGTGTACTGAACATCTTGTTTCCAAGAATATATGCAACTTTTATAGTTTAAAATTATTTAATATCAAATGTGAAAATGAAGGCATAGCTGGACTTTTCAATGAAATAATGAAAATTAAAAGAGTTAAACATAGGAAAAATTTTCCAATGTCACTGATGATCCACTTGAAATTATAGATTATAAAAATCATTAGGGCAATGACAGCATGTTTTGTTCACCATGGTTTTGCCAATGTCTGGAATATTATGGTTGCTCAATAAATATCTGCTTAAAATAAATATATAGATGAATGCATATATAAGTAACTAATGGATTATTTCATATTGAATATAAATGTATTGTTTTGCTTGCATAAAAAGTACATTTTGATGAAGAGCAATTTGAGTGGATCCCTGAAGAATTGGTCTTGAAATTAAGACATTAAATTTCTTGAAAAAATCTGTCTAAATTTTACGATAGAGAAAATTCTTTAAAGCATTTAATTGTATACTTTTGAGCAAACATAAAGTAACCAGCTGCATGCACTTATAAAAAATTCAGGAGAAAGACAGACAGGACTTCCATAATGGCAGAGGAAGGCCCTCCAAAAATCTATATCTCTATAAAAGCCATGACAAACTAGCAAAAAGAGTCAAAATAAACTTCTCAGAACTCTGGATTTAACCAAAGTCTTGCAACAACAACCTAAGAAGTGGTTATTTAGTAACAGCTAAATCTTTATAGAAACAACTAAATTTTTTATATTTTAACTTGAGCTATTCCCATCTTCTCTCCCCAGGTACATAGTAGCTTTCAAATGACAACCTCACGATCATGAAAGCTGTGAAAACTAGCAGCCTAGTAACCGTTGGAGGGGGCAGGCCTTGTATGCAGCTAATCCAAAAGCCCCATCCCTGGAGAACTGCCACTATCTGACATTTATGGAAACACACTGTAAAAATCCCATTCCCAGGCCTGATTGTCTGATTCTGCCTTGTTCAATGGAAAAAGTTCTCTCCCTCAGCAGTTGCTGAAAAACTTAGTAACAGTTATTTAACCTCACAGCAGACTAAAGCAATGATACCAATTAGGACAAACAAGAAGAAAGTAAAACATTATAAGGAAGATAAGAGAAATAAGATATCCATAGTAGATTTGAAAAGTTCCTCATTTTCCTAGGGATCTAAAAGGCCACGTGCTTGTGCAAGGCCGTGTGTATGCCAGAAAATCTCAAAGAAACTCTGATGCTTCACTTGTGGCTGACCTTGAAGCTCTATGCAAACAGAAATTAAAGACTAAAGCAGAGCTGAAAACTGCCTACATGATCTCAAATCAGAAATACTACATCTTGACAAAGTTTGGAAGACTAATTGATTCCAGGCATTTAAGTGAATCTCTGTCCAGTCACTACCTAACCACTAAGCAAAATGAGCAGAGACTTCAAGTAGCCATAAATGTCAGGGAATACAGATTTTATGGAATCAGTTCAGGAAGGTCACTAGACAGACAGTAAAAACAACAACAAAATCAGCACCACCAACAAAACATAAGGAAGCAGGAGAGTCTGATATCTACACTTGCCAATTACATTATCTAAGACATCTAGTTTTCAACAAAAATTTTTTTCAATAAATGCTAAAAATCATTAAATTATGTTCCATATCAAGTAAACAAAGCACTCAATAGAAACTCCCTAAGGAAGAACAGATGTTGGACTTACTAGACAAAGATTATGTTAACTATTATAAATATGTTCAAAGAATGAAAGAGAATCATATCTAAAGGATTAAAGGAAAGCATGAATTGATATCTCATAAATACAGAATATCAGTAAAGAGAGAAAAATTCCAGAAAAGAACCAGAAAGAAATTCTGGGGTTGAGAAGTACATTGCTAGAAGTCCCTACAAAATTCATTGAAACTTGTTCCTACAATGTGATGGAGCCCTCATGAACAGGAATAGTGCCTGTATAAAAGAGGACCCAGAGAGCTCCTTCATTCCTTCCACCAGGTGAAGACATGAGACGATGGTTATCCATCTATGAACCAGGTAGCATGTCCTCACCAGAAATCAAATCTACTATCACTTTGATCTTGGACTTCTAAGACTCCAGAACAGTGAGAAATAAATGTTTCTTGTTTATAAGCCATACAGTCTATCATAAATTTGGTATAGTAGCCCAAGTAGACTAAGACATGTAGTAATTGAAATTTACAATAATCACAAGAGGAGTTCAAATCTCCAACACAAGAGACTTAAGAAAGAACAAGCATACTTGAAAATAGGTCAGTGGAGATTATCAATTCTTAGGACGAGAGAGAAAAAAGAATGAAGAAAAAGTGGAGACAGTCTCAGATGTCTGGGGTACACCACAACATGTACCAACATGCAGACAATGAGAATGACAGAAGGACAGCAGAGAGAATAAGAGAGAAAATATATTTGACAAAACAATAGTCAAAAACCTCCCATATTGAATGAAAAGCATGATTTATACATCCAAGAAATTCAAAACCTCTAGTAGTATGAATTTAAAGATATCCACACCTAAATATATTATAGTAATATATAAATATATTATATATATTATTATATATAAATATATTATAGTCAAGCTCTCAAGAGCCAAAAAATAGACTCTTAAAAGCAGCATGAGATGAGAGACTCCTCACTTACAAAGGATCCTCAGTAAGAATAACAGCAGACTTCTCATAAGAACCATGAAAGTCAGAAAGAAGTAGGATGACACATTCAATTTGCTGAAAGAAAAAGATCATCGCCAAATCATTCTATACCCAACAAGCAATCCTTCAAAAATGAAGGTAAAAGTAAGATAAATTTAAAAAATTAATGAAGAATATATTTCCAGGAGATTTGCGCTATAAGAAATTCTGAAAGGAGTCTTTCAGGCTCATATGAAAATATAGTTGAAAGTAAGTTCAATCTATTAAAAAAAAATACAGATCATTGATAAAGTAATTATAGGCATAGCTCGGAGATATTGTGGGTTCAGTCCAAACCACCTCAATAAAGCAAATATTGCAATAAAGTGAGTCACATGGACTTTATGGTTTCCCAGTGCATATAAAAGTTATGTTTACACTTTAATATACTCTATTATGTATGCAATAACACCATGTCTAAAAAGCAATGTACACACCTTAACTAGAAAATACTTTATTGCTACAAGTTGCTAACTATCATCTGAGCCTTCAGTGAGTCATAATCTTTTTGCAATTGTAACATCAAGAATCACAGATCACCATAAAAATATTATGAATAACGAAAAATTTGCAATATTGTGAGAGTTACCAAAATGTGACACAGAAGCATGAAGTGAGCAAATGCTGTGGAAAAAATGGCACCAATAGACTTGCTCAATGCAGAGTTAACACACACCTTCAATTTGTAAAAAACACAATATCTGCAAAGTTCAATAAAGTGTAGTACAATAAAACAATGTGTGTTGTAGATAAACAGGAAAAACAGTATGCATGTGTTTTAATTTCAAACTTTTCTTCTACTCTCTGGCCCAAAAGACAACTGCAGAAGGCAATTACTATAAAGCTATGTAGATGGTTTATAAAGTGTATAAAGATGTAATTTGTATAATAAAGGTAACACAAAGAAGGCAGGTAGGGAATGAATCTATTTTGGAGAAAACATTTTATATGTTATGGAAATTAAGTTGGTATTAGTCTGAACTATATAGGTTTATGTAAAGATGTAATTATAATCCCAAGGCAACCACTAAGAGTATCTCTAAATATATAGTAAAAGAAAAGACAAGGAAATTAAAATGGAGGATGAGAAAATGTTTATCATGAAAGAAGGCAGGAATGTAGGAATAGAGGAGCATATAAAACCCAAGACATATATCAAACGAATAGCACAATATCATATACAGTCTTTATCAGTAATTTCATTAACCTTAAACTGATTAAACATTCCAATAAAAAGTCACATATTGGCAGCAGAAGAAAAAATGTTATCCAAATATATATTATGCACAGGGAAATACCTTAGATTAAAAGTCACAAATAGATTGAAGTTTAAAGGAAAGGAAAAGATATACCATGCAAATAATAAACAAAGGTGAGCAGTAGTGGATCTATTAATATAAGCAGAATAGAATTTAAGAAAAAATATTACTAGGATCAAAGAAGAACATTTAAATGATAAATCATTTTAAATGATAAAGGCGTCAAACATAAGGAAAATACAGTAAGTATAAACAGGTATGCACTTAATAACAAAGTTCTAAGATGCATAAAGCAAAAACTGAGTGACCTGAAGGAAAGGATAGAAGATTTAACAGTAACAGTTGGAGAATATGGAAAATTAAAAAAAAACTAAATAACTAATGGGTCAGTGAACAAATCACAAGGAAAATTCAGAAATACTTTCACAAGGAAGAAAATAAAAACACACCCCAAAATTATGGAATGAAGCCAAAGTGTCCCTTAATGTAGAATTTATAGTTGTCAACACCTATATTAAAAAGGAATAAAGATAACAAAAAAAAATCCTCCCCCTTTTCACCTAAACAAAATATAAAATACAGAGTAAACTAAACTCAAAGCTAACAGAAGAAAGGAAGCAAAACCAATTAAAGCAGAAATAAATTAAATGAGAAATAGAAAAAACAATAGTGAACATCAATAAAACCAAAAGTTAGATCTTTGAAAAGATAAACAAAATTGACAAAATTTTAGCTTGACTAACCAAGGAAAAAGAAAGATTTAAATTACTAACATTGGGAATGAAAGAAGGTACAACTCTAATGACTTTACAAAAAATATATATATATATTATGTATATATAATGAAATACTATGAACAACTATATGTTATATATATATATATATATATACACATCTATATATAAAACATCAAAATGAAATGTAAAAATTCCTAGAAAGACACAAAATACCATAACTACATCAAGAAGAAATAGAAAATCTGAATAAACCTACTAAATGTAAAGAGAGTTAATAAATAATTTTGAAAATTCCCATAAAGAAAAGTCCAAGTCTGATGGCTTCAGTGGTAATCTGTACCAGACATTCAAAGAATATTTAATACAAATCCTTTATATATTATTCCAAAAATATAAAACAAGTAAGCTAATTTCATGAGTTACATGGTAACATTAATTTTGGTGTTATCCTGATACCAAAATAAAACAAAGGTATCAAATGAAAAGGAAACTACAGAACAATATTCTTTAAGAATATAGACAGCAATCCTCAACCAAATCCAGTAACATATCAAAAGCATCATACAGCTTGATCAAGTGGGATTTACCATAAAATTCAAAGGTCCATTTATCCTAAATCAAGTATCATATTATGGAATAAAGGACAAAATCCACATGATTATCTATATAGATGCAGAAAAAATTTTTTTTGACAAAATACACCTTTTACTGTTAAACACTCAAAAAACTAAGAATAGAAAAGGACCTCCTTTACCAAATAAAGATCATGTATAGATAAGCCACAGCTACAGCAAATTTAATGGTTAAAGGCTGAACGTTTTTTCTGTAAATAGAGAGCAAGACAAATACCTACACTCTCGCCTCTTCCATTTAACATTGTATTGGTAATTCTATACAGGGAAATGAGGCAGGAAAATGTTTGAAAAGACATCCAGATTTGGAAGAAAGGAGTAAAACTATAATTATCTATAATGTGATACATACAGTCTTGCACACAGAAAATCCTAAAGAAACCACGAAAATAACATTAAGACTAATAAGTAAGTAAATTTACAGAATATAAGTTCAATAAACAAAAATCACTTGTATTTTTATATAGTAGCAATGAAAAGACCAAGAAAAAATCCCATTTAAAATAGCATCAAAATTAATATAGTACTTGGGAATAAGTTTAGCAAAAGAAGTGAAAATCTTGTTTATTGAAAACTACGAAACATGCTTGATTGAAATTTCTAAATTTCTAATTAAAAAATAATTTTAAAAATATCAACATAATGGAAAGCTACCACATGTTTATGAATAAGAAGAGTAGGTATTGTTATTATGGCAAAATTTCCTCAACTGATCTACAAATTCAATGAAATACTTCTTAAATAATAAAAATAACAATAATAGTAATAAAAAGTTTAGGATGAAATCATCTTCTGGAAGATTTTGATGCCTCTTCCTTACCCTGTTTGCTAGGTGAATTTCAAGATCCCCTATTTGCTAATACCAAAATATTACCGTATCTTCACAGATGGTATTTACCAGCATTTCAGTCCTCAAATTTGAACTGAATTTCCTCACACTGATTTTGCTGGTGTAGTCTTGATTCAACAGCAAAGAAGGTAAGATATTCAAAATCATCATAAAACCATTCATCTACATGCAGCGAATTTAGTTTGCCTCTGTGATGAAAACAATGTAAAATCACTGCTTGAAAAGTCCCTTTATAATCTGCTTTAAAGTGTCACTCAAAAAGTAATGATCCAGGGCTTCCCTGGTGGCGCAGTGGTTGAGAATCTGCCTGCTAATGCAGGGGACACGGGTTCGAGCCCTGGTCTGGGAAGATCCCACATGCCGCGGAGCAACTAGGCCCGTGAGCCACAACTACTGAGCCTGCGCGTCTGGAGCCTGTGCTCCACAACAAGAGAGGCCGCGATAGTGAGAGGCCCGCGCACCGTGATGAGGAGTGGCCCCCGCTCGCCGCAATTAGAGAAAGCCCTCGCACAGAAACGAAAGACCCAACACAGCCAAAATAAATAAATTAATTAATTAAAAATAAATAAATAAATAGCACCACAAAATTAAATTTATAAAAAAAAAAAAAAAAAAAGTAATGATCCATGATAAAAGCAACAAATCCTTTTTAAAATCAGTTGATGCTAAAGACAGCTTTTCATAGCTTGTGGAAAATTTACAAACCACATCTATCATTTTTAAAATCTTAACAAAAAATAAATAAAAATGATAGGTTGTTTCATTTCTCTTTAACAAAGAGGTTCATGTAACAATCTTCCAATTGGTAAAATTTAGTCATGAATGTATCATATACTGAAATCTAAAGACATTTCTTATGAGATTATTTTTATTTTCTCTTTTTTTTGTTCAATAGTGAGAAGAACAATTCAGTATAAGAACACCTGGAGCTTCTACTGATCTGAGGTTGAAAGGAAAATTGTCTGTTTCTTTAATTAGCTCTAATAGCTTCTAATAGAGGTAAGTTGTGTAAACAGAGGTGCTAGGAGGGGGGGCTAAAAGCAATTTACATCAGTGTCAAACACAGACTATGCCTAAAGGCTTTGCTTTCTAATAACTCAGACTAAGTTAGGAAGATCTAGTAAAATTAAACTTGTATATAAAACCAGATTCAGATTAAAGAAAATTTTATATTTTACATCAAAGAACAGGCACGTTTCGCACCCGAGAGTGGTTGCTTTCAAAAATATATTTAGGTAAGTTTTATTTTAATAACCACAATATTAAATACTTTATTTCATTAATACATAAAACAGTAAGCACATTACATATAACAGTATATTATTGGATTGTAGATGCAAGAACATCCATTCTGCCTGGAGACACAGCTTGATACACACACAGTGGTTCGTTCTTGACTCTGATGTTCTTTGATTATGAACTCCTATTAGGTTGGTCTTGGAAGTGGAAATTTGAACCCTAATTTTCAAATGCTTTCTTTTAAATGGAATTTGCATTTGCTTCTCCTGGAAGTCAAAGTTCACTTCTAAACCAGGACCACATTGCCCCCTTACCTTCCCCTGACTTAATGAGGGTTTTAGATTCTGCACCCCTGCTTATCCACTGGCCAAATGCTTAGTCTTACTGTGGAAATACTGATAAAATTATGTTTTTTAGCAGGCTGTCTTCCTTTGCAGTGCAAATAACCATTGAGAGCATCTGTTTTAAAACATCATTTTGTCACTATTTCTAAGTATTTTATAAACATTATATACTGGTTTTTAATAAATAGGGAACAGAAAAACATAGCAAATGAAACTGTAATTCTATTAATCCAATATACAACTAAAGAGGGATGTTGGCTGTTCTAAAATGACATCACTATACTGTCACTTGCTGGCTTACTAACACCTGTGAGATTAATTGCTTGAATTTATTTCTGTAAGCCTCAGTTTCAGAACTCTGAAATGGGGAAATAATAATACACAATTAAGATTATTCCATCTATGTTCTTAGTTGTTACACCGAGTAAATATTCAATATACAGCAGCTATTCTTTATCTCTGTTGTGATTACTTGTTACATAATGCAGAGACAGGAGGTGGTTCTGAGAGGACAAGAAAAATACAAGAGTAAGAAAGGTAATTAGTAAAAAATGCAGTTGTATGTTGAGTGAGATACAAGGAGAACAGGAAACAAAAACAGATAAAAAGAATGGTAAATAGGCATAGAGACTTTTGGAATACGATAAAGAAATAAAGAGTTATTTAGGTTTAGATAAATTAGGCAGATAAAAACAAGGAAAATAGAATTCTGGAGAAACAATCTCAGAGAAAAATAAGAAGTCAGTGAGAGACTATGTAGATACAGAATTGATTTACATTCATAAAGATTAATATTTAAGTGACTGAATTTAAAAAAATTGAATATCACTGATTATACAATTACTTTAAGGCAGATTATTTCCATTTTATTTCCATTTTTTGCGAGTGATCACAGCCATAAGTCTAGTAATCATCGGTCCCCATACAAAGTTATTAAAATATCATTGACCATATTCCTTATGCTGTATATTATATCCCTGTGGCTTATTTATTTTGTAACTGGAGGCTTGTATTTCTTAATTCCCTTCACCTATTCCATCCCAGCCCAACTCCGTCCACATTGGAAACCACCTTTTTGTTCTCTGTGTCTATGTATCTGTTTTCATTTTGTTTCATTTGTTTTGTTTTTTAGATTCGAAATATAAGTGAGCTCATACAGTATTTATCTGTCTCTGACTTATTTCACTTAGCATAATACCCTCTAGACCCATCCATGTTGTCACAAATGGCAAGATTTAATTTTTTATGGCTGATATTTCATTATATGTTTATAAAATATATGCACATCTTCTTTATCCATTCATCTGTGGGTGTACAGTTAAGTTGCTTCCATATCTTGGCTACCATATCTTGGTAAAAAAATGTTACAATGATGGTTGGTTAGCATATAACTTTTTGAATTAGTATTTTTGTTTTCTTCTGGTAAATACCCAGAAATGAAATTGCTGGATCATGTGGCAGTTCTATTTTAATTTTTTAAGGAAACTCCATGCTGTTTTCCATAGTGGCTGCACCAATTAACAATTCCACAAACAAGGGAGTATCCCCTTTTCTGCACATTCTCACCAACATTTGTAATTGTTGTCTTTTTGATGATAGCCATTCTCACAAGTGTAAGGTGGTATCTCATTGTGGTTTTGATCTGCATTTCCCTGATGGTTAGTGATGCTGGACATCTTTTTATGTGTCTGTTGGCCATTGGTATGTCTTCCTTGGAAAAAGGTCTATTCAAACCCTCTGCCCATTTTTTAATAGGGTTGTATGGGTTTTTTTGTTGTTGAGTTGTATGAGTTCTTTGTATATTTTGGATATTAACCCTTATTGCAGATATTATTTGTAAATATCTTCTCCCACTTAGTAGGTTGCCCTATTGTTTTATTGATGGCTTCCTTCCTGTTCAAACCCTTTTAGTCCCTTTTATGGTTTCAGACCATATATTTAAGTTTTTAATCCATTTTTAGTTTATTTTTGTAAATGGTGTGAGAAAGCTGAATTTGATTCTTGTGCATGTAGCTGTCCAGGTTTCCCAACACCATTAATTGAAGAGGTTATTATTTCCCCATTGTATACTTTGCCTCCATTATCATAGGTTAATTAGCCATAAACTTGTGGGTTTATTTATGGGCTCTCCATTAATCTATATGTCTGTTTTTGTGCCAGTACCATATTGTTTTGATTATTGTAGCATTGTAATATAGTCTGAAACCAGGGAGTGTGGTACCTCCAACTTTGTTCTTATTTCTCAAGGTTGTTTTGGCTATTCGAGGTCATTAGTGGTTCCGAACAAATTTTAGAATGATTTATTTTAGTTCTGTGAAAAATGACATGGGTATTTTGATAGGGATTGCATTAAATCTGTGGATCGCCTTGGGTAGTATGCACATTTTAACAATATTTTTCCAATCCATTAGCATCATACATATTTCCATTTATTTGTGTCTTCAATTTTTTTCATCAGTCATATAGTTATTAGTGTACAGTTTTTCACCTCCTTAGATTTATTCCTAGGTATTATATTTTATTTTTTTGGATGCAATTGTAAACTGGATTGTTTTCTTATTTTCTCTGATAGTTTGTTGTTAGTGTATAGAAATGGATCAGATTTCTGTATATTAACTTTTTATCCTGCAACTTTACTAAATTCACTTATAAGTTCTAACAGTTTTTTTTTTTTTTTTTTTTTTTTGGTGGTGCATTTAGGATTTTCTCTGAATAGTATCATGTTATCTGCAAAAGGTGACAGTTTTATTTCTTCCTCTTCAATTTGGAGTCCTTTTATTTCTTTTTCTTGTCTGATTGCTGTGTCTAGGACCTCTAATACTGTATTGAATAAAAGTGGTGAGAGTGGGCTTCTTGTCTTGTTCCTCATCTTAGAAGAAATGTTTTTAGCTTTTCACTATTGAGTATAATATTATCTGTGGGTTTGTCATAAATGGCCTTTATTATTTTGAGGTATGTTTCCTCCATACTCACTTTGTTGAGAATTCTTATCATAAATCCATGTTGAATTTTGTCAAAAGCTTTTCCCACATATATTGAGATTATCAAATTCTTCAATTTGTTTATGTGGTATACCATGTTGATTGATTTGTGGATATTGAATCATCCTGGGATTCCTGGGATAAATCTCACTTGATCATGGTATCTGATCCTTTTGATGTATTGTTGAGTTCGAATTGCTAATATTTTGTTGAAGATTTTTTCATCTATGTTTTCCATAAATGTCATCAGGGATTTTGGCCTATAGCTTTCTTTTTTAGTGATACCTTTGTCTGATTTTGGTATCAGGATGATGCTGGCCTCATAGAATGAGTTTGGAAGTGTCTCTTCCTCTTCAAATTTTTGGAATAGTTTAAGAATAGGTGTTAAGTCTTCTCTAAATGTTTGGTGGAATTCTCCTGTGAAGATTTGTGGTCCTGAACTTTTCTGTTAGGAGCTTTATGATTACTGGTTCAATTTCACTACTAGTAATCATTCTGTTCAGATTTTCTATTTCTTCCTGATTCAATCTTGGGAGACTGTACATTTCTAAGAGTTTATCCATTCTTCTAGGTTGTTCAATTTTTTGTGGTATAATTTTTATAGTAATATCTTATATATTTGTATTTCTGTGGTATTGGTTATAAGATTTCCCTTTTCCTTTATGATACTATTTAGTTGGGTCCCCTCTCTTTTTATCTGGATGAATCTAGCTAAAGGTTTATCAATTTAGTTTATCTTTTCAAAGAACCATATCTTAGTTTAATTTATCTCTTCTATTTTTTAAGCTCCATTTCAATAATCCCCATTCTTTTCTTTATTATTTCCTTTCCTCTACTAACTTTGGGTTTTGTTTGTTCTTCTTTGAAATAAATATTTTTAAGGCAAAATGATATTTCTCAGTATATTTAAAGATTACATTTTCTTTTAAAGCATATATTAATTTACTTAGCTACTTCCAAAATAACTTGGACTATGTCAATAAATAGCACATGCTGTAATGTCACTCTTGAGCTTATGTATCTTTGAAATTAAAAATTAAGCCACTTTGATTTGTAATATATAACAGGAATAATTATGACCTCCCAACAAATACTTGTATCTTGTGAAAAATAGTAGCTTCCCCAACAACACTGTTTCACTATCATGCATCTATGATAAATCAGTTCTTTTCTTGTTTCAGAAGGAAAGGCATATACTACAGTGACCTCAGAGGGAGATAAGCACAACTGCAGTTCATATACCTGACTCCTCTGTGTGCCTACAGATAAACCTCTGCCAAGGTGAAGTAGGAAGGAAATAGAAAAGGAGGAAAAAGGCAGGATTTTTCTTATCAATTCTATTAACAAAATATAAAGATCAGAATCTGAAGTCAGTAGACAGTAAATCAATTGCTAGCTAACTTCAGGCTCACAGAAGCTCTATGAAAGATTAACATACAAGAATTCCTTTTACTGCACATACACAGATTAGAGATAAAGTAAAGATTTCTTCCAAAACCTTGCTGAAAAATTAATGAGCATCCAGATAATAAGCCCATTTTCCCCCCAAAACCAAATCAGGAAGTTATTTTCTCTCACATTAGGAATACAAATTCAAAGTGGAACCAAATATTTAAACTACAGCTATATGATTCCAATTCTGTAAGTATTCCAATAATTTTATTATTATGAGAAAAAAAAAAAACAGCAACAAAAACCCTAGGAATATCTCCTTCATATAATGTTTTGAAAGCACTGTTGAATAATTGACTTCAATTCTAACTAAGGGTTAACATTTTTGGCCCTTACATTGAAATATTATGGTTGTTATAGTAAGATCAGTAATGCTCATCAATGGAGAATTAGGAATCCTAGATTTCTTAGGAAATTTTAAAAAATATATAAATGAGGTCAAGTTACATTTAAATAATTTTGAAGAAATTTGAAAATAATCTCGTAAGATTGTCTCCACAGCAATTGTTAAGGAAGTAGAGAAATTCATTGTTTTGAAAAATTTAAGAGGAGAAAAATGTAATGTTTTGAAATCTAAAACTTTGATCTCTGTATTTCTCAGAAACAATTTGATATCTAACCATACATTAAATTTTTGATACATTATAATCTTTTTACTCTTTTTGAAATATGTAATTCCTTATTTTTATCTCTTCCTTGAAACATTTGTACTTTATATATTTTAATACTGCATTGCTCATGATAATAGCATAATATTTTAAAAGAAATTGTGTTCTAATTTGTCCAATAACATAAAGTCTAAGTCTAGATCCTTTATAGGAAATATTATTCTAGTGACCTGATTCTTTCCCTTGCACTAGAGGTAAGCACATGATCCAAAATGGGCCTTTTGTACCCTTGGTCACAGTAATTTTTCAGGGATTGTAATGAATTGGGTCATGGCCCAAAATAATTCTTTGTTCCTTTACAACACTTGGAAAGTGGTTCTCTCTTTTTGATCAAAGATATGAACAGATAGAGAAAACTAGACCTGATGCCAAAATATTGACCAAAATTCATCTGTACTTGAAACCGGAAAACTGGATTTTCAGTTTAACTAAGTCACTATAAACTCTATTTATGTAAGCAAGATTGATTTGTCTCTTATTAATGAAATCATTATCTAATATAAGAGGAGTTAAATGTGGAATTCCAGGATCATCAGCTGAGAAGTTGGAAAGCTAACTTTCTTGGTTTGTTTTGATTTAAGAAATGGGTGTGTCTCCAACCTGAGCCATCTAAATGAAGTCATCTCTATGACAGATTAAATTTTTTTTAACTTGTATTATTTTATAAAACATTGATTACCAAATTATCATTCCTGTTAGGCATCATCTATATTTCCAAATGAAGAATGCCATTGTACCTTACATATTTTGGTAAGAACAGCTTCCTTCTTAGAGAGAAAAGCAAGAAATTTGGCTCAAAGAGATCATCACGGTCCTTGCACATCTTGGCTTTTGTACAAATGCACTCTTTGTAAAAATAGCATAGAAGAGACAAGTTGTATATGTATCTGATTCCTCTGATCAAGAATCTTCTAAACCACTCTTCTCAGATAGTGATAAAGATAGTTGGTGAGCACAGTATCTTCTTTAACTTCCTGTCAGTGGCTTTGCCAACCCACATGAATTGTGGTAGATTTACAGTGTATCAGTAAATGAACGTAAACGACCATCAGATGATTCATCTTTATGGGGCTGGAGTAGTTTGTTATAAAAATATAACAAAGGCCCTTGATTGATTGCTTAATATTCACTTAGTACCAGTATAAGCTTGGTTATATACTTTACTACTAAACTTAGAGATCTCTGTGTTACAATTGAGCAGACCATACCCTGTTTATACTGCTTCTACTCTCTTGCAAAAGAGCTTAATATGTGGATCAATGTATTCTTAGAATATTTGTTGTTAATTTCAGCTGGCAAATGCAAGCACCTTTATATCATTAGAAACAAAGTTAAAATAAACATATGCATAGGAATCTCTCATTGTCCCTTAAGCATATCTGTGTAGAAAAACTTCAGGCAATAAAGAGTTAAGTGCTTTTTTTTACTAAAAATATTAGGCTGTGTCAATAGCAAGGGGAAATCAAGCTATGTATATTTTGGAATTATAAAAAAAAAGAGATGAATATTCTAGGTGCTTTTGTGTATAATGATTATTTCTCACTATGCAATTCTTAGAAAGGGGAATGGATTAAAAAGAGAGATTAGAAAAAAGTTAAAAAAGCAAATAAAGAGATAAAACATCATAAAGAAAGTGATCTGATGTTTCTAGAGCTGTCAGTCTTAACTGGAAGTTTCCTTACCATGCTTTATTGTGGAATCAAAGTGAGTTGACTTTCTGAAAATGTTGCGATTAAAGATGAAATAAGTCACTGGGACTTAAGTATCTCTGTATACAGAAAGCTTATATCAATGAAGATGTGAAGTCATTAGGATGAGGCTTATAATAGTCATGAATATAAACAGGTAAGAAAAGTTCATGTATATGGTTTGGAGAGAAAATGAGATATATTAGGACATTAATACTATGTTATCACTGCCCCGTTTTTTATCAGGATTCAGTCAAGGAAACAGAGACACTCTGAGTGTTTGGGATAAAGATTGTACTATACTAATTTGACCTCTCCTATTTGTGGATGGAGCTTGGACAGCACAAGGCTAGAAGGGGAAGTAGAGGAACAAAAAAGATTCTAACCGGTCCATGTGAAAAGACTTCTACCCCCATATGTGGGTCTGGAATGGAGAAACTCATGGTGAGATCTATGGGAAGGTGCTGTCTCAGGGTAGCTGTATCTCTGTGGGTCCACAGCTAAGCATATGGTGGTGGGCTTGGGGTCCCTGTTGGTCAGCAAGTCTAGCAGTCAGAAGGAAGGGCTGAAGAGATAATGTAGAGGCTGGAACCCATTGGTGTGTGGTAATCTTCAGTAGCGGCTCCTGCTTCACTCCTGTTTTCCAAATCTCATGCACATTTCTCTTTTGGCCAACTCTCACCTAGAGCCTTACAAGGAAGGGGCCTCTGGAAAACACACTTCCAGCTTAACCAAATCAACAGAATGCAAATTATGACTAATGTTCTTGTCCCTTAGAATGTCAAGTTGTCTAAAACCCAGCCTTTAGAGCAGGAAATCAAAGAGAGTATACAACCTTGAGAAATGTGTACACAATGACACATATTCAGTAGAGGAGTTACACAACATCTTAACTGGACTGAATAAAACCCATTTTGACCACAATCTTGGTGTTTATATAGGCACGGCTTTTGATTGTGACTAAGAAAGGGTGGCCCATAAAAACTGACTCCAATATAGAAGAGTGTGTAACACAAGAGCAAATTACAAATGATTAAAGGGGAGCAGTTTTCCTAACTAGACAGAGAGAAGCTCTTGCATTTAGCAGTGAAACATAAAGGATGAGTGAACAAATACAAGGAGACTCAAATAGATGAAAGGTACGCTCATTAGCAATAGCAACAGGAACTAAAGAAAAGTAGCAGCCATTACAGTTTAAAGAAATTAGTGCATAGGGAATCCAGGAGGCCCTGGGACCAATAAATTTTAAATATCACTGCCTCAGGAGAAAATTTCTAGCTTGGGAGGACAATACAAATTCCAAGGACAGAATAACAAAACAGAAAATCGGGACAGAACAGGACATTGCCTTTAAAGACCTTTTGCTAAAATACTTGAACAGTTCTTGATAAAGAGAAATGAGCAACTCAGCAAGAGGAGGGCTATTAATATATCATAAAATAAATATGCATATTAATTAATATACATATTAATCTTTTGGTTAACTTATGATCATTTCATTATAGTGGTATTGCAGGTTACTTCAGAATTTGCATTTAATTGCTAAGCACAATTTAAGTCATCATTTGTTGTTAAAATAGAAATCCTTTCATCCAAGTGGAATCAACTATTTGGAAATAATCTTGGCATCCTTATTGGTGACTGCTAAAAAATTGGCACATTTACAGTTTACTGAGCTGACTCTTAAATATGAACTGTCCATAACAGGTGTTTCTCCTAGAAAAGTCTAATTTGTGGTGCTGCATAGCATCAGTTGGAATTTGTCATACATTTTCAACTCTTCAAACCCTGCCCCCCCTTTATCACAGTGGTTGGAAGGCTAAAACTACATTTGTCAATCTCCCTTGAAGCTAGTGTTCAGTGTTTATTTAAATTTTAGAAATAAAGAACACTCTCATGGGATCTGAAAGTTTAGCTTAGGCCATTTTCTTGCATGATTGATGCCTGGCAAGGAAGACCTGACATATATGAATATTTGTAGCTGGTTTCATATTTTTGTATTTAGCTATAAGTTTCATGGATGTGAAGCAAAGGTATAAATCTTCAGGATTTATACCTAAAGATTCCTTACATTCTGTGTATCCAACCCTTTAACCAATATTGTAACCACAAAATTCCCTGTATTAAATTCTTCCTGGTTGAAATACCTGAAGTGGATTCTTACACTGTTTTTTACATTATACTCTGACAGATACCAAGGTGCCTCTTAGAATCATTACTTGATCACATCTATACTGGAATCTAATAAAACACCACAGGAGAAACTGAATTATAAATTTTTAATATAACCACTTGATTGAGAAAAGAAAACATGTCTTGTTGGATTGTGAGATTGTGACTATACAGGAATACATTTTAAAAAACAAAGGGACCTGAGATCATTGATACCAGGGTTTGCCTTAAACCTTTGTGTGATCTTGCCTTAATTGCTCTAAATCATCTGCACTTAAGAAATAAGATGAGGCATGGGCAAACATATTGGAGTCATCCTATCAGCAACTGAGTTACTTGTAATTATGTTTGAAGTTATATAAAGGTAATGTGATAGTACTTCTCACCCTAAAAAAGTATAACTATCTTGATTCTGAAATTTTTTAAAAAAAGAAAACAAATAAGGAAAAATTAGTTAAAATAAATCAGTTATTTGTGAAAAACTGATCTATCATCTGTATTTTTTTTCTTATCCCTGTAGTGTTTTATTTATGTTTAATATTAATGACTCACTCATTTTATATTGTGGAGAGTCTTATTTAAAGCAGAATATGGTATCCAAATTTGCCTTACTCCCTGGCTTTGTTCAGTTTAAATTAACCCTAACTCTATTCAATATTCTGTAATAAACTAAATGGGAAAAGAATCTGAAAAGAATGAATATGTGCATACATGTATAACTGAATCTTAAGCTGTACACCTGAAACTAATACAACATTGTAAATCAACTTTACTCCAATAAAATAAAATTTAAAAATGTCAAAAAACTCTTTATTAACTAAAGGTTCACTCTGCCCATATCCTGAGCGAGGTAGTCAATACACTGACAATGTCATACACAGCAGCTGACAGGCTCTGAAATTTGTCTTGCTGATGATCTGGTTACACATAAATGCACTGCCTTTTCCTCCTCTCCTTCATCACTGCCCCTTCTACATACATGTGGCCACATCAGCATGACTGGATTTCATCCAGCCTTGATATCCTTGCTCAGCACTTATATGCTTAAATTCTGCCACTACACCAAGCAGAAGAGAGCTGGCTGGAGCCCTGAACCACAATCCTTATTTTCCAGTCTCCCCCAAATTTCATTTGTTTGGCAGCTGCACTGTTCAAAGCAGGCAGATCCACCAGCTCTTTTCTAAATCCAAGCTTTGCTTGCTGCGTTCTCCCTGTACCATATCTCACCCATCTTAACGGGACTCTTTAGTTCTCCAGGACTGCCTGAACCAAGCCAGAGTTAAGCATGACTGCTTAGAAACAGCACAGCTCTGAAGTGCCATATTGTTCTGCCAGAAAGGGCCTCCTTAGTCAAGTTACCTTCATCTGTCTTTTTGCTACTAAATCCCATCTACTTCAATGTCTCTTTTTCCCCTTCTGTTAACATTGCAGTCTGAAAGCCAAGCTTTTCTTTGCTGGACATGATGAAAGCATTTTAGTTTTCCTTTTCTGTCACACTCCACAGATCTCATAAACCTTACACTCTTTGAGAGCAAGATAAGTGACTTTCAAGCATATTACAATTTATTTAGGCAGTTTTTTGGTATGTGTAGCTTTTTATTCTGAAGTTTATACGAAGTTAAATAATTATCAACAGAAAATATCTGACTATTTCACATGCTAGGATTAAAAGAAATATGGATTGAAAGGACTTCCAAGCTGTTCTACGACACACAAACTCTTTATTTGTCGATTTCTCAACAAATCTTCCTGCCCTGCTATTTCAATGAAAACAGCCTCTCCAGAAGTTTTACATAGATCAAAAACATGGGATAAAGAAGTGTTAGGTGTTCTCTTGTCTGTAACACCTACTTGCTTCACATATTTTTCTTCTGAAAGGAAAAAATCCCCATATTATATATTAACTGCTATCAATCATAATGAGTACTATTTAAAAGATATATTTTACATACTAGGAATTAGTCTTGCTGGCACATCTATAATGAGTAAAAAATTTAAAGCAGGAAAATATTTATTTAGGAAAAAAACATGCAAAATAAATGAATGCTTACTAGTTGTATATGAATATCCATTACAACATAAATATTTATATAATTTAAAAATAATCCTGTGTAAATTCTACTTTCTTGGTATTCTTTTTGTATTTTTCAAAACTCAGTAAATTAGAAAAATAATTTATATGGTTGTATACAACCCTGAAATTCTGTAGTTCTATGGGTCCATGATAAGCCCAGATCTCATACACTTAATTCAGTAGGTATGCCTCAAAAGATAGTGTCGTGAGAAATGATCATTTGTTCTCATCATTCCACTCAACTGTGCAATTGTTTTATCTTGAAAATAAACATAATATAAAACTCTCATAAAAATTTTTAAAAACCAAATAAAACATCAAATTATTTTTAAAGGAAACAAAACTGAAAGTTAAGACTTCCAAAAGGCTGAGCACACTTTGAATGTATTTTTTAATGGAAAGTTTCCAAGAATAATTGATCTGTGTAGTGGTGTGTACTGACAAATAGTATTTATGGAGTCAGGAGCTATTCCATCCTGTTTACCACTATATTCCCAACACCAAGAAATGCATCTAGTACAGAGTAGGTGCTCGATATGTATTCATTAAGCACATGAATGAATCTATACCAAAACAAGGGAATCATTTAATATACCCTGCTCTTGAATATTGTTAGGTATTTAACTAATGCTTTATAATTTAATTACTTAAATTGCCTGATTATTTTCCCTTCAGTTCTTTAACTTACGTGCAAGTCACGGCATTTGGTTCCTGATTTGCGAAGAATTGACAAAATATGTTGCCAAATACAACAGTGATTGTGTTAGCAGAAGGTTTATGTAGAATAGATCTAAAAGTCCTCATTTGTCTGCTTTTATAAAGCATCACAGTATTGTATTTCAGGTGAAATGTGTAATCACTTTTCTCTCTAGCTCATGAAGAGTCATTCAGAAGGATAAGAATACTTGGCACACTACAGCTTGAAGAGTGGTTCCTTACCTCAGGTATAAAACTGTTTACACAGAGACATTGCTTGATATAAGCAATACTAAAGCTTTTTGCAAAAACCATATTAAAGATGTCTAGGAAAAGAAACCTTGCAGCATAAACCTTTTGAGAAACAGTTATTAAACACAAAATGTACATTTCTAAACTACTTTTATATGATAATCTAACTTTTAATGTGACTAGTGATTTTGAAACAAGGTTAATACCCTTAAAAAGAAGTCATGAATGTTTGTTCATATTGTAAAATTGAAAGTTTAAAGCTCCTTAAAGAAGTCAGATTTGCCTCAGTGATACGAAATTAGGGTGGAACATGAGAAGTAATTATAAGCTGATTCATTTTACATTACTGGCAGGTTCTGCTTTCCATATTTTCTCATCTTCCTTCACTTTATTCTCAGGGAAGCTATAACTGCATTTCCCAAATCAGTGTTGTCCTTACAAAATTTGGATTGCAAGGGTATGAAACACCTTCACTTATTTATAATATCGCACATGGAATAGAAACATCATTTAACAAGGAGGTTAAATGTAAATAGATGAGGTATAGAAGTGAAAACTAACTTTAAGATGTCACACCAAAAATAAGAGAACCGCTTTCAGATTAAAGAATCCAATAAAAATAAAGCTACTCATGGATCTGTTCAGTCTGTCGTTGTTTTATTATTGTTTTGAGACACACTTCATGGATTCTAAATAAAACTCTTCTCTAGCAAACCAGTGTTTAAAGAACAAAAACAATTTGATGAATCAAAATCCTCAGCGTTCCAACAATCAGTATAAGAAACCTTCCACGTGCAGTGATCGTGTAATTTTGTCAGCTCTTTCAAATGGTCTTCTTCAAGAAATTTTGACAGCAGGACAGTCAGTGGGGAGCCATACCAACTGCTGGCAAATCATTCCCACTCATCTAGTGGTGAGAGCTAGTAAAATGAATCACAGCATTTAAAATGATTTAAACTGGGTATATCCAACTTGCAAGACTATAGTTTTTAATGGCTACTTATCATTTACAAGTATCTTGAACTCTCCAAAACAATTGAAGGCCATTGGATTTTTAATTTTCACTGAATTTTTACAAATCATTCCTTTTAGCATAAAGCAAGTCTGCTTGTGGATGACAGCAATGTGGGGTGCTTATCTTTTGGTCATGTCACATTATTTATACAAAATTGCATATTTATAAGAAATTGCACTTCCACTTTTAATTAAGGGTCGGGCATGTATAGATTCATTTAAGGGTTATACTATAATGCTAAATGTTATACATATTACAACTCATGAAAGGTTTCTATAAAAAATTCACTGATTTAAAAAAATAACAGTAGATGGCTTAAAAAACAAATCTATTTTTATAAAACAATAGAGCTGTGAACTTAGCCACTCTGCAACTGAAATGACCTCAAATAACAAACTATTTGACTGATTCGTCAACCTTACGTATAGAGCCTGCCACCCTAGGAATAAAAAAGAATGGTGCAATTTCTTGCCTTAACACGTTCTAAAACAGAGAACTGTTGTGAGGTCTTTAGTTTGAAAAAGTATTAAAACTCCACCCACATTTTGGTGTTTAATACTGACAAAATATTGGACATGAATAAAAATTATTGGAAATGCCAGTTTGGGGTTCTCTTTTAATGGGAGGCAGCATCCTATAGTGGGTAATGTTTAAATAGCACAAACAACCTTAGTTTAAGAGCAGCTGCAACACTGATAAACTTTGACTTTTTGATCAAGTACTCATTTAATCTCTCCTCTTGGTGCCTTCATTTCCCCTGGTTTAAAACCAAATAGGGTCTACCTCAAAATGTTATTTATATAATACTACACAATGCACTTAGAGCTGAGATAGACATCACTCTATACACACATATATAATGTAATAGAATTTATAATGTATATGTGTATAAGTTTATATATATGTGTGTATACATACTTCTCCAGATTATGTTGAACTTTTTAAATTTTGATCTTATTTAGGAGAATTTACTTTATTAATAAACAATACAATAGACTAAATATTATTGTCATGATCACATCTTTCAGATTTTCCAGGATTATCTTTATTTAAAATATTATTTTCCATCGCTCCCACACTTGTCACCATTATATTCACACCAGTGAGATTTGTAAGCCTTGATTATTAAAAACACCAGTGCTATGATGGAGTAAAAATTAAAATTCAGTTGAAAAGATAACATGTAGATAAAATCAGTAAGACTATAGTGTAGTCCTATTTATCTTTTCTATTACAGTTTGTAAATGGTAACATTTTGTTTTCACAGAACACTGAATCATCCAACACAAGGATTTCTAAGAGCTTTCATTTGAAACAAAAAGAGCTCTGCCTATCACGATTCTAGTGTCTAAAAAGGACATGAAGATGTCCTTACTGGGATGAAATAAAATTAAACAGCTTGCTCCATTGAGTATTTAAGAATGTCTATCATAACACTGATAAGAGTTAAGTATGAACAGGAAGAAAATCTCTCAGGTAGTTTTTAGAATAAACAAGAAGAAAAGCTCTTGAACTGTAGTGCTGAATGCTATCCTAAGGGGCCTTTATTTTTGCTCAGGGACTGTCAGAAACACTTCATTCCTGCACGTACGATAAGTCAAATTTAATAACACTCTTCCTATAAGAAATGAACCTACAGAGTGAATTAAATAAAATAGAGATTGCCTTTGTGCTGCAGTTGCAATGTAAGACAACACAGAAAATATCCGCTTGCTTTCCTGGATCTTCTACACCTGCATGCTTGGCAGGACATCATATATAAATATAAATGAATATTTAAATCAAATCACAAATTGTCAACACAGTTAATTTAGTTGCTGTCATACCTGTCTCAGAAAAACATGTGGGAATGAAAGTATTCATTGTCTTGTAATTAAATAAAATTAATTATTATAACATATTGTCATGGAAACATGTTGTTCTAATTATTTGTTAGTAATTGCTTTAAAAAGTGTGTGTTAGAAAACATTTCAGCTTCCACTTGAATTTTTATTTCTAATTGGGAATTATAACTTTCCATTTCTGCTTCTTAGTTATCTATGGTTCAAAAGATGTTTTACTCTTCTAGTTTGGGTTATACTTGAACACTCTGTGATACAACAGACATTCAAACAGAGTTGAAAATATATTTTCCACTGAGGGTTATCAACTTAAGAAAAAAGGGCAGATCCTATTGAATAATAAAAAAATATTTTATAAGCCCAGAAAACTAAGTAGGGAATATAAATAGCACTGTTCCCCACCTGATCTGACTACATTTAAGTTTTAAAAAATATTTTATGACAAAATTTATGTATCAATTAGTGTAAATGTTTGAAATATTAAAATAAAATTAGAAATAAGAAAAAAATTTAATTTCCAACACATAATTTAGAAAAATTCTCTAAACAGTTCCATGTACATACTTTTTCACTTTTCTATGAATGGAGATGGCATACAAGAATGCAGATGGCATACAAGATGGCATAAATTTCAAATGGTCAGGTTAAAATTTGGTTGTTAGTATCAATGAGGTTATCTCCAAAAATAGTTTGCTATGTTGTATATTTGTTTTTCAAAATAGCACTTATAATAAGTATAAATTATTTAAAATAAGCAAGTATAAAGTAATGAAAATATATAAATTTCAGTAAATAAAGAAATTGAATGCAAATAAATATATTTTTACCCGCTCTCAACTTTCATTTAGGAGAGTGATATCGCTTATATGTGGAATCTTAAAAAAAATGATACAAATGAACTTATATACAAAACAGAAATAGGCCCACAGACAGAAAACAAAGTTATGGTTACCAATGGGGAAGGGGTGAAAGGGATAAATTAAGAGTTTGGGATTAGCTTATACATGACACTATATATGAAATAGATAACCAACAAAGACCTACTGTATAGCACAGGGAACTATACCCAATATTTTATAATAACATATAAGGAAAAAGAATCTGAAAAAGAATATATATGCATATTACAACTGAATCACTTTGCTGTACACCTGAAACTAACACAACATTGTAAATGAACTATACTTAAAAAGAAAAAAAAGATGCTCTTCTTCTGGGCCACTGGAACTATATAATGAAAAATATTAATTGTCCCTACCTAATTTTTGTGAGAGCCTAGCTTGATAAAATACATTTGAGCTTTTATATGCCTTTAAGACTTGACTGAGGACAATCTCAAAATAGGTATTCTTAAAGAACTTAGCTTAAACTCTTTGCTTTATGAATAAAATGATATCTTGTAAAGAACACTGAACTATAGAGAAAAACAGCAAGGTGAAATGTCAGAAGTGGAAACGGAGAGGGGATGTAAGAGAGTTTATGGAAGATGTCATAATCGTTCCCATCCTTCACTACCTCTCTGTAATGAGTCACACATTCACCCAACTTTTCCATCTGCCTTTGTAGTGGATACCAGTACAGTAAGCAGGGTATCTATTACCACCCCCTTGACCATGTGACTTGCTTGGACAATAAAATGTTAACAGTTATGATATAAACAGAGGTTTTAAATGTGCTTGTATTGTTTGGCTTAGTCACTTGGTCTTCTACCACCTGCCATGAAAAGAGCATGCCTTGGGGTTAGTCCCCAGAATGAAGAAGATAAACTAAGAAGAAGCCTGGATCTAGCTGAGCCCAGCTAAGACCAAATGAGCCTAGTTGAGATCAGCCAAACTGCAGCCAACCTAAAGATCCATAAGCCAGAAAGGTGAATGTTTGTTGCTGCAAGTCATTGGGCTTTGGGATTGTTTGTTACACAATATTACCAGAGCAAGAGCTGAGTAATACAGTTTGTACGGCTCTGCCTGTGTTTGAATTCTAACTACACTATTTTCGAATTGAGTGATATTAGTTAAATTGCTGACATTGTACATTAGGGTACTTTTTTAAGAGCGAGAAGCAATAAGGGTATCTATAAGTAAGATAGATAAACTTAGAGGATTGTTGTGGTAATGACATGGGTTAAGGCATATAATGTGTTTCAAATAATACCTGGCATGTAAGTGCTCATTACACGTAAATAAGTTACAATTCTTAATAAAGTCTAAAATTTCACATAATTTCACCTAGACTGGTGATCCTTATGTAAAAAAGAAAACATATATTAACCTTTATTGTGTAAACATAAATAGAAATGCTAACTAACAGTTTTTAGATTATAAATGTGTGTGTGTGAATCTCTAAATCTCAGATATAACTGCTAAGTAATTGAATTACCTACAATGGCTCAACATTTTAATATTTTCTGATATTATAATCTTATAGAGAACATTAAATTAGATGGCCACAAATACTTGGATAGAGTAGGATTTTGAAAATATGAACAGAAATGTATCCAAATCTGTATTATTTTCCTATTGCAGCTGTAATTAATCAGTATACACTTAGTTGCTTAAATAATACAAATTTGTTATCTAATAATCAGGAGGTAGAAGCCCCAAATGGGTCTGACTGGACTAAAGTCAAGGTGCCCTCAGGGTCACCTTCCTTCTGGAAGCTCTACATCAAAATCCAATTCCTTTCCATTCCATCTTTGAGAGGTGGCCTGCATCCTTTGGCTTGTGGCCCACTCTTCCATCTTCAAAGCAGCACTCACAGCCTCCATCTCTCTTCTGATTCCCTCTCCCACTTTAAGGTCCCCTGTGATTACATTGAGCTCACCTGGATATAATGCAGAATAGCCTCTGTTTTAAGGTCGGTTGATTAGCAAACATAATTCCATCTGCACCTATTTGCCTTTGCCCTGTAATCTAATATTCACAGGCTCTGGAGGTTAGATATAGATATCTTTGAGGTGGGAGACACCATTCTGCCTAACAAAAATATGCAGTTTAACTTCTAAGGATGAAATAGTAATAATATCCAATTCCACCTATTCCCTATTGTGAAAAACAAACTCATTGCCACAACAAAGTGTTCATTTTGTGACAATATAATATTTCTCTGTGTTGCTCTATATTTAAATCTTCATATGTGTTATTTTCTGAATATCTTCATATGTGTTATTTTCCACTGGGGTGCCTGTGCATATTTGTCTGAAAAAGAATGTTCCAGTGTGCAAATCTGCACATCTTTTTGTACTAATAAAATCTTTCAGGAAGTAACATTATATGTTTTATGTATTTTATATATAAATATATATATTTTCCTATTGAGAAAACTTCCCCACAAGAGATGTGTGTTTTTTTTTTTTTTTTTTTTTAAGAGATGTGTTTTTAAATTGGCTGCCTTGGGATTAAAAAATCAGTACACAATTGGGAGATTGGAACTGACAAATATACACTATTGATACTATGTATAAAATAGATAACTAATGAGAACCTACTGTATAGCACAGGGAACTCTACTCAATGCCCTCTGGTGACCTAAATGGGAAAGAAATCCATAAAAAGAGGGGATATATGTATACATATATCTGATTCACTTTGCTGTACAGTAGAAACTAATGCAAATTGTAAAGCATCTATACTCCAATAAAAATTAATTAAAAATATTAGTACACATCTATTCTTTATCATGGCTGTCCTGTTATACAAGCTTTTATTTTCAATCCAATATTTTTTACCCTCTTATTCTAATACTAACCATCCTACATTGTTGTAATAAAAACCCCTTTTTTATAAACTAATTAAAATTCCATTGGGTAATTTTTGTCCAATTATGGCATTTAGAATAACCCATATGAGCTTCAGTTGAAATGTGATATCTGTTAAGAACCTATATTTTTATCCTTTTATTTTCTTATTATTAGCAAAGTTTGTGTTTTCATATTGATTTTTCCCCCTTGAATTCTAGATAAAAAATAATTTACAGAGCAAGTAGTGAAATACATTTTAATTTGTTTTTAGGACATAGTTAAATATGAAAGTAAGATACAATTATTTTTACATAAATGTGATTTGCAGTTCAGCAATATGCAAAGAATCAAGGAAAAATCTTAAGACATAAATCTTTTCTTTCTTTCAATCTCTTAATCTTCTTTTTAGGAATGTGTTATGGGGAAATAAAGTTATTGAAAGTTGGAGGGATCCCTTACTATCACAATCACTATTAGGCTTTTGAGTTCTGGGTATCACCTGACAGCAAAATTTTATAACGCAAAATCCTCTTTTCCTACCCTCATGTAGATATTTTGAAATATGTCAAAAAACTGTTAGATTTAATATGCAGCTACATGTCATTTAGTTCTGAAATGCTGAGAGAACAGCATTTAACAGGATTTATCCTTACATTGTTTGGAATGGTCATGCTAATAAACAATAAAAATTGTTTATTAGCATGACCATTCCAAACAATGTAAGGATAAATCCTGTTGACAGAGGGGCTTTGCTAAAGAAAATTAACAGTGTCAGCGAGGTCACCTCGGAGATTAGAGACAAAGACAGGTAGCTGTGACTCTGAAGGTCACAAAACACCAGTTATCCTGAGTTCCTAACAGCCTGGGCCCCTGCAAGTGGCAAAAACAACATGACTTAAAAAGAACGCTAAAATCACTGAGAGTAGAACAGAGCCCTTTTGAAGTCAACAGGGTTTTAGTGCCTAGGGTGGCAAAATTGGGACCATTATTGCAGATTTCTGTCCTTAAGGTCATTCCACTTATTTCTTTTTAAAGGCAAAGAATAACTTTTAAAGAAGGTGGCTACCAGACAAAGTTCAACCATAACATTGTCGGTTTTCAGGTTTCAAAAGGACAGACCCATTTTAAAAATATCATAGTTCCTCAACTTGTTCTTAAAAACAAAATGCTATAATCATTTAGGTGACTTTGAACTTATTACCATTATCTTCTTTATGCATTTGTTCTTCTTTGCTATTAAGATCCTCTAAGGGAGAGTTTCCTTCCTCTGTTCTCAGCTAGTTCTGATCTATCTTGCAATTTTCAGTGTTCTCAACTTTATAGGGCTTACATTTATGGCTTTAATTTTCAGTGTCATGTTCCTTTCAAATACCAGTAAAGACTAGCTTTAAAAACACAAAAGCAGGAAATGGTTGCCTATGTTACTTTAACTGGCCTATCTGAAATAGAAATAAAGGAGTTACCAATAATTGCTCATTTTTGGACCAGGAAAATAATAAGAAAGAGAAATAGTTCTGATGGTAAGCTGTTCATGCTACCTCCTAATAAAATTGAAAAGATATTTTAATTCCAAATGTATCTGAAGGAAATTTAAGCTTTACAAGCAATGGCTGCCAATTAATCATATTTATTTTAATGAGAAGAGCCTAGATAAAGCAGAATGTAAAATACAGTGTAGATGAAAATGAATAGTCAGAGCACAAGCTATTTTCCTGTTACTCCCTTGGGCAACCTGAAGTGAATTATGGCCAAAATAACTCTCCAAACATATTATTTTGAGAATCAGAGAACACAATCGCTTGCCACTGCATGTTTTAGTTGAAAAAGTTTTGTTAGATGACATCATTTGAAATTAATAATGACAGTAACAGTAAATGAAAAGCCCTGGAGCATTCAAATTTTTCTGTAACTTTTAAATGTGCATGATCATGACAGTGTTCACACATACAGTTGGAGGAAGGATGTATTTTGACAAAAGACAATGAAGTGTCTTTGCTTGGAAACTATCCTTCAAATAATACCGCTCAGGCATGCCACCTTGTATTTTTTTGAAATATATGATGAATAAAAGTTTAAGGTTTTGTATGATTTATGTCACAATATCCACACACTCTTTCCATCACTTATTTCAGTTTAAGTCCAGAACCACTCATTTCATCCTTGAGTCAACAAAGCATGTGCATGCATAAAGCAAAGGTAAATTTAAATAGAATTGAGTTCACCTGGTCTAAAAATATGCCTCTTATTTCCCAGTTAACTCTTTAATATTTTTCAAAAATAAAAAAAATCCAAACCAATTGACACATCTTAGTGTAAAACTGTATCTAGAAGGATTTTTGTTTATTCTTTCCCTGAATATTCACTTTCATTAGTCAAAGAAGTATGTTGATTCTCCTAACACACTTTCTAGACTAAGGATGTAATTTATATGTCCATCAGCACTTGGTCAAAATTTCCTACTTGCCAGTTTCCTTCTCAAGGTGCAGCTGTTGTATTTCAAGATACAATGGCCTCAATTCTTCTATGACCAAAAACACCTTTCCAAAATCACAGGTTTTCCCTCCCAATATTATACAAGTGGTATGTTAGAAAAGCAGAAATCCCTCTCTGCAGGAAATTTGAAACTATATTATCAAATCACATACTGATGTGAAAATGGAACTGTTTATTCTTCTTCCCGCACACACAGCTAGATTACATTGATGTTAAGAGTGGTCATGCACTGTGATTGAGAAACACCATATGAGTGGGAGTGTTGTGTACTATTTCTAGGATTGACCCGTGAAACTTCCTGTACCCCATCGTCCGTGCATTTTCCCTCTCCTTTGAACATGATCCAATGTGCATGAAAGCCCAAGTGTTGAAAAACACAGAGCCTCAAGATAAAAGAAACCCTGATTTGTAAATTACTACTAGGAAGAAAAACACAAGCTAGTCAGGAACACAATTTTGGAATTTACTTGAATGATAAACCTCACTCACGTTTGAGTCTTTGTACATTTATTAGCGCAGCTAACATTCCATGAACTTAAAACAAAACCTTATACCAAAACTTAACTGGAAATGGCTTGCTGCCTTTACAGTCACCTAAAGTGTGTGTCATTGGCTTCATGGTTGTATGACAGATGGTAAGAAGAGATATTGCAAATTGTAAAACTGAAGATCTGTTATATAATGGCAGAATATTCAGTAAAACTATTGCCCATAAAACGGTTGACAATTTTCAAAACAGACTATGTGCCTACTAAGCCTGACTTCAAGGAAATTGAGTTGAAAACAAAATGTGTATTGGCTATGATCTGAAGCTTGAGATCAAGCAAGAGTTGACTGGTTTTCAAACATAGATGACAATAGAGGAAATATAGAAATAAAGAAATTATGGGCTTTGAAAAGCCACCAACCACTTCTGGATACAAGTCAAAAGATGATATGGAATTAGAAAAGGCTTAGTAATAAAGCCCCAATAAGACTCCTAGTTGAACAAACATCTTAGTCCTGAGACAAAGACCATTCAACCTAATACTGACATACCTGAATCTTTTCCTTCAGTTTACCTCAAATCAGCCAAAATTAAGGGGAAGAGGAAGATAATATTAACAAATCAAATAAATAAAGCAAACCTGAGAATTATGCACCCAGAGAACTTTGTGTAATTTTACATGCACATTTGAAATGCCTGCAAGCAAACATATCAGAAACCTACAATGTTTTGAATGACCTGTTCTGGAAAAGGAAAAACTAAACCAGAAAAGAATGCTTTGACATTTTTACTTCAAATCAACCCTTGGTGTTCAGAGTTGCACAAGTAGGAAGAAGGTTGTAAAAACCATACTCTACCAAATAGGTAATTATTCCAAATTACACCCACTTCAGATGTAGCTTTAAAGAGTAAAAAAGAAAGAAAAATCTGTCAGAAAGAAGAAAAAAAAAGCAAGCAATCATGAAGAACAATGTATAAGGAGGAAAATTAGGGATGGTATCATTAAGGTGATTTTCCAAAAATCAAAGCATAAGTTTCTACAACACCTGCACTGTAGGATTTTACTATTGCTCTAGAAAAATGATTTCAGTGTATCTCTCATTCTTCATTGTTCCATATGAGAATTTTTACTATGGTCTTACAGCTCCTGCTCCTCAAGCATGTAAACTGAGACATGTGAAAATCAGATAAGATGTGTCTTTGTTTATAGGTTGTCAGACAATCAGTAATTCACTGAGACCAAAGAGACTGCCTAGTGATCTTGAGTTTTGGGTTGGGTGCAGTAATTACATGTCTTTGTTTAACTTCCTGAAAAGCGATTGATTTTTGTCCCATATTTGGGAACAAGTGTGAACTCTGAATTTTGTGAGCAGATGGGTTGACTGTGGCAGAGACAGGCTCTGTGTTTACTGGACCCATTTCCTCTTTGTCTGTAGCTGGAGAGCCAGCTACAGAATACATGCTGGCCTTCTTTGCATTCGGATCTGATTAAACTATAGTCAATATCATATAAACAGAATTGATGTGAACTGGCCTCCTAAAACCTCCCGTGTACACTTTCCATGATTTTAATCTTCTGTCGGCTTAATTCAGAAGATATGGCAATTTTGAAAACCACACATTGAAGATTCTGGGCATAAGAATTGGAACTGCCTTGTTCCTTGTAGTGTCACTTTGAGAAACACCCATTTTATACTTTATATGAGTAAAAATCAATGATAATATAAATAAAATATATAACTAAAATAAAATAATAAAATAAATAATAAAATATACTTCTTCTGTGTTACCTATGTGTTTTGTGTTCTTATATATGTTTATTTATAATCTTCCATTTTCACCTTAGCTGATTTATGGAGGTCACTGCCAGACATATGAAATTCAAAGATATATAATTTGTGGTTACATCAAAGTTATCTCTTATGATATATGTATAGGTTTAATCCAGTTTGTTATTCCATAGGTATTTTCAAATTAATACACTCAATTACACAAATGGTTCTGATTTGTTATTTATGTGTGATACTGGGCTGGCATTGGAGATCAGTGAATAAGACCAAAATCTTGTCTTGAAGAAGCTTAGAAGCTAATGTAATTCAGATAAATAAAAAATAATAAAAGAATGTGGTAAACGATTGATAGATAAATATGCTTAGACTGGAAATAGGTAATCAAGGTCTTCAAGTTTCTGTCATGGCATTACTCACTCAGAAAAACCAGAAGGTTGAATTGGTTTGGGGTACAGACAACAAGTTAAGTTTCGGATGTACCGTGTGGAATTATGTATTAACATTGGAAGTACTAAATGGAAATATTTTGTAGTCTCTCTGGAACTCAGAAATTGATCTTGACTGAAAATAACTATGCACCAGAAATGAGTGCAACAAGTACATAGAAAACATAACATAAAAACTTGCTTAGGGAGGAATGACCAAGATGATGGAGTACAAAGACCCTGAGCTTACCTCCTCCCATGGATACACAAAAATTACAACTATTTACAGAAGAACTATTAATGAGAAAGACCTGAAGACTAGCAGAATAAACCTTCTACAACTAAGCATATAAAGAAGGAACCACAACAAGAGAAGTAGGATGGGAGGAGATACAGTATAGTAAAGACCCATAACTGCAGGTGGTGACCCACAAACATAAGGATAATCACAAATGCAAAGTTTCTCACCAAGGAGTGAGGGGTCCCATCCCCACATTGGGCTCCCCAGCCCAGGATTCCTGAACCAGGAAGATAAGCCCCTAGAATATTATTCTCGGAAGGACAATGGGGCTTATTTTCAGGAGAACCTAATGGCTATAAGAAGCAGAGACTCCACACTTAAAGGGTAAACACAAAATCTTACCTGCTCTGGGACCCAGGGTAGAAGCAGTAATTTGAAAGGAGCCTGGGTCACACCAACCTACTAATCTTAGAGAAACTCCTAAAGAGGCAGGGGGCAACTTAAGCTCATCCTGGGGACATAAATGTTGCCCTGTGCACAAGCCAGGATCTGGCAACTAACTGAAGTGGGACCATCTGTGCCTACCAGACCATGCAGAGTAGTCAGCCCACTACAGCAGAAGGGCCCATGCAAGCCCACCATGGGGCATCTCTAGAGCATATAGCTTTGGTTACCGGTGGGGAGTATACTGCTAGAACACATAGGACATCTCACAAAAAAAGGCCACTTCTTCAAGATCAGTAAAATTAACCAACCTACCAAATATATAGCAATAAAGAGCAAAACAGTGAATTAGGCAAAATGAAACAACAGAGGAATAAGTTACAAATGAAGGAATAAGATAAAACCCTAAAAGAAGAACTAAGTGAAGCAAAGATAAGCAATCTGCCCTATAAAGTGTTCAAAGTAATGATCATAAATACGTTCAAAGAACACAAAAGAAGAATGATGAACAGAGTGAGAAGTTAGAAATGTTTAAAAAGAGATTAAAAATATATAAATAAGAACCAAACTGGAAATCAGAGCAGTGGAAGCCACTGAAACCAATAGAAAAATGAAAAAAAGAGTTTTAAAAATTAGGACAGTTTAAAAGACCTCTGGTACAACACCAAGTGTACTAATATTCACATTACAGGTGTTCCAGGAAGACAAGAGAGAGATAAAGGGGCAGAGAACAGATGTGAAGATATAATAGCTGAAAACTTCCCTAACCTGAGAAAGGAAACAGACCTCCAGGTCCAGGAAGCACAGAGAGTCAGAAACAGGGTCAACAAAAAAGAGGATCACACCAAGACACACTCCATTTAAAATGGTAAACATTAAAGATAAAAAGAGAGAGTATTAAAGGCAGCAATAGAAAAGCAATAAGTTACGTAGAGGGAATTCTCCAATTGCCATGAACTGACTTTTCAGCAGAAACTCTGAAGGTCAGAAGGGGGTGGCATGATATATTTAAAGTGATGAGACCTACTACCAAGAATACTCTACACAGCAAGATTTTATTCAGATTTGAAGGAGAGATCAACAGTTTTAGAGAGCAAAAGCCAAGAGTTCAGCACCATGAAAAAAGCTTTACTAGAAATAAAGAACTATATCCACTATGTAAAGTGAAGGGACACACAAAATGAAAAGATGCAAAATGTGATGTCAAAACAATAAATAAGGGGGGTGTTAAAATGCATGGTTGTTATAATGATTTCAAACTTAATGGATCAGATATCGGGTAGGGCAAGATGGCGTAAGAGTAAGACGCGGAGGTCACCTTCCTTCCCACAGATACATCAGAAATACATCTACATGTGGAACAGCTCCTACAGAATACCCACTGAACGCTGGCAGAAGACCTCAGACCTCCCAAAAAGCAAGAAACTCCCCACATACTTGGGTAGAGCAAAAGAAAAAAGAAACAAAAGAGACAAAAGAATAGGGACGGGACCTGCAGCAGTGGGAGGGAGCCGTGAAGGAGGAAAGGTGTCCACACACTAGGAGTCCCTTCGTGGGTGGAGACTGCGGGTGGCAGAGGAGGGAGCTTCGGAGCCACGGAGGAGAGCGCAGCCACAGGGGTGTGGAAGGCAAAGCGGAGAGACTCCCGCACGGAGGAGCGGCGCCGAGCAGCACTCACCAGCCCGAGAGGCTTCTCTGCTCCCCCGCCGGGGCGGGCGGGGCTGGGAGCTGAGGCTCGGGCTGCGGTCGGATCGCAGGGAGAGGACTGGGGTTGGCGGCGTGAAAACAGCCTGAAGGGGTTAGTGCGCCACAGCGAGCCGGGAGGGAGTCCGGGAAAAGTATGCAGCTGCCGAAGAGGCAAGAGACTTTTTCTTACCTCTTTGTTTCCTGGTGAGCGAGGAGAGGGGATTCAGAGCACAGCGTAAACGAGCTCCAGAGACGGGCACGAGCCGCAGCCATCAGAGCGGACCCCAGAGACGGGCATGAGACGCTAAGGCTGCTGCTGCCGCCACCAAGAAGCCTGTGTGCGAGCCCAGGTCACTCTCCACACCGCCCCTCCTGGGAGCCTGTGCAGCCGCCGCAGCCAGGTTCCCGTGATCCGGGGACAACTTCCCCGGGAGAACGCATGGCACGCCTCACGCTGCTGCAACGTCACGACGCCTCTGACGACGCAGGCGCGCCCCGCCTCCTCCATACCGCTCCCTCCCCCCGCCTGAGTGAGCCAGAGCCCCCGACGCAGCTGCTCCTTTAACCCCGTCCTGTCTGAGCGAGGAACAGATGCCTCAGGCGACCTACACACAGAGGAGGGACCAAATCCAAAGCTGAACCCCGGGAGGTGTGCGAACAAAGAAGAGAAAGGGAAATCTCTCCCAGCAGCCTCAGGAGCAGCGGATTAAAACTCCACAATCAACTTGATGTACCTGCATCTGTTGAATACCTGAATAGATAATGAATCATCCCAAATTCAGGAGGTCCACTTTGGGAGCAGGATATATTAATTTTTCCCCTTTTCCTTTTTTGTGAGTGTATATGTGTATGCTTCTGGGTGAGATTTTGTCTGTATAGCTTTGCTTTATAATAGCTTTATTTTACTTCACTATATTTTATCTTCTTTCTTGCTTGCTTTCTATTTTTTCTCCCTTTTACTCTGAGCCGTGTGGATGAAAGGCTCTTGGTGCTCCAGCCAGGCATCAGGGCTGTGCCTCTGAGGTGGGAGAGCCAACTTCAGGACACTCGTCCACAAGAGACCTCCCAGCTCCACGTAATACCAAATGGCAAACATCTCTCAGAGATCTCCATCTCAACATCAAGATCCAGCTTCACTCAACAACCAGCAAGCTACAGTGCTGGATACCCTATGCCAAACAACTAGCAAGACAGGAACACAGCCCCATCCATTAGCAGAGAGGCTGCCTAAAATCATAATAAGGCCACAGACACCCCAAAACACACCACCAGACGTAGACGTGCCCACCAGAAAGACAAGATCCAGCCTCATCCACCAGAACTCAGGCCCTAGTTCCCTCTACCAGGAAGCCTACACAACCCATTGAACCAACCTTAGCCACTGGGGACAGACACCAAAAACAACGGGAACTACGAACGTGCAGCCTGTGAAAAGGAGACCCCAAACACAGTAAGATAAGCAAAATGAGATGACAGAAAAACACACAGCAGATGAAGGAGCAGGGTCAAAACACACCAGACCTAACAAATAAACAGGAAATAGGTAGTCTACCTGAAAAAGAATTCAGAATAATGATAGTAAAGATGATCCAAAATCTTGGAAATAGAATAGACAAAATGCAAGGAACATTTAGCAAGGATATAGAAGAATTAAAGAAGAACCAAGCAATGATGAAAAACACAATAAATGAAATTAAAAATACTCTACATGGAATCAATAGCAGAATGACTGAGGCAGAAGAACGGATAAGTGACCTGGAAGATACAATGGTGGAAATAACTACTGCAGAGCAGAATAAAGAAAAAAGACTGAACAGAACTGAGGACAGTCTCAGAGACTTCTGGGACAACATTAAACGCACCAGCATTCGAATTATAGGGGTGCCAGAAGAAGAAGAGAAAAAGAAAGGGACTGAGAAAATATTTGAAGAGATTATAGTTGAAAACTTCCCTAATATGGGAAAGGAAATAGTTAATCAAGTCCTGGAAGCACAGAGAGCCCCATACAGGATAAATCCAAGGAGAAACACGCCAAGACACATATTAATCAAACTGTCAAAAATTAAATATAAAGAAAACATATTAAAAGCAGCAAGGGAAAAACAACAAATAACACACAAGGGAATCCCCATAAGGTTAACACCTGATCTTTCAGCAGAAACTCCGCAAGCCAGAAGGGAGTGGCAGGATATACTTAAAGTGATGAAGGAGAAAAACCTACAACCAAGATTACTCTACCCAGCAAGGATCTCATTCAGATGTGATGGAGAAATTAAAAACTTTACAGACAAGCAAAAGCTGAGAGAGTTCAGCACCACCAAACCAGCTTTACAACAAATGCTAAAGGAACTTCTCTAGGCAAGAAACACAAGAGAAGGAATACACCTACAATAGCAAACCCAAAACATTTAAGAAAATGGGAATAGGAACATACATTTTGATAATTACCTTGAATTTAAATGGATTAAATGTTCCCACCAAAAGACACAGACTGGCTGAATGGATACAAAAACAAGACCCATATATATGCTGTCTACAAGAGACCCACTTCAGACCTAGAGACACATACAGACTGAAAGTGAGGGGATGGAAAAAGATATTCCATGCAAATGGAAATCAAAAGAAAGCTGGAGTAGCAATTCTCATATCAGACAAAATAGACTTCAAAATAAAGACTATTACAAGAGACAAAGAAGGACACTATATAATGATCAAGGGATCGATCCAAGACGAAGGTATAACAATTGTCAATATTTATGCACCCAACATAGGAGCACCTCAATACATAAGGCAAATACTAACAGCCATAAAAGGGGAAATCGACAGCAACACAATCATAGTAGGGGACTTTAACACCCCACTTTCACCAATGGACAGATCATTCAAAATGAAAATAAATAAGGAAACACAAGCTTTAAATGATACATTAAACAAGATGGACTTAATTGATATTTATAGGCCATTCCAATCAAAAACAACAGAATACACATTTTTCTCAAGTGCTCATGGAACATTCTCCAGGATAGATCATATCTTGGGTCACAAATCAAGCCTTGGTAAATTTAAGAAAATTGAAATCGTATCAAGTATCTTTTCCGACCACAACGCTATGACACTAGATATCACTTACAGGAAAAGATCTGTAAAAAATACAAACACATGGAGGTTACACAATACACTACTTAATAATGAAGTGATCACTGAAGAAATCAAAGGGGAAATCAAAAAATACCTAGAAACAAATGACAATGGAGACACGACGACCCAAAACCTATGGGGCACAGCAAAAGCATTGCTAAGAGGGAAGTTTATAGCAATACAAGCCTACCTTAAGAAACAGGAAACATCTCGAATAAACAACCTAACCTTGCACCTGAAGCAATTAGAGAAAGAAGAACAAAAAAACCCCAAAGCTAGCAGAAGGAAAGAAATTATAAAGATCAGGTCAGAAATAAATGAAAAAGAAATGAAGGAAACAATAGCAAAAATCAATGAAACTAAAAGCTGGTTGTTCGAGAAGTTAAACAAAATTGATAAACCATTAGCCAGACTCATCAAGAGAAAAAGGGAGAAGACTCAAATCAATAGAATTAGAAATGAAAAAGGAGAAGTAGCCACTGACAGTGCAGAAATACAAACGATCATGAGAGATTACTACAAGCAACTCTATGCCAATAAAATGGACAACTTGGAAGAAATGGACAGATTCTTAGAAATGCACAACCTGCCGAGACTGAACCAGGAAGAAATAGAAAATATGAACAGACCAATCACAAGCACTGAAATTGAAACTGTGATTAAAAACCTTCCAACAAACAAAAGCCCAGGACCAGATGGCTTCACAGGTGAATTCTATCAAACATTTAGAGAAGAGCTAACACCTATCCTTCTCAAAATCTTCCAAAATATTGCAGAGGGAGGAATACTCCCAAACTCATTCTACGAGGCCACCATCACCCTGATACCAAAACCAGACAAAGATGTCACAAAGAAAGAAAACTACAGGCCAAGATCACTGATGAACATAGATGCAAAAATCCTCAACAAAATGCTAGCAAACAGAATCCAACAGCACATTAAAGGGATCATACACCATGATCAAGTGGGGTTTATCCCAGGAATGCAAGGATTCTTCAATATACGCAAATCAATCAACGTCATACACCATATTAACAAACTGAAGGAGAAAAACCATATGATCATCTCAATAGATGCAGAGAAAGCTTTCAACAATATTCACACCCATTTATGATAAAAGCCCTGCAGAAAGTAGGCATAGAGGGAACTTTCCTCAACATAATAAAGGCTATATATGACAAATCCACAGCCAACATTGTCCTCAATGGTGAAAAACTGAAACCATTTCCACTAAGATCAGGAACAAGACAAGGTTGCCCACTCTCACCACTATTATTCAACATAGTTTTGGAAGTGTTAGCCACAGCAATCAGAGAAGACAAAGAAATAAAAGGAATCCAAATCGGAAAAGAAGAAGTAAAGCTGTCACTGTTTGCAGATGACATGATACTATACATAGAGAATCCTAGAGATGCTACCAGAAAACTCCTAGAGCTAATCAATGAATTTGGTAAAGTAGCAGGATACAAAATTAATGCACAGAAATCTCTTGCATTTCTATACACTAATGACGAAAAATCTGAAAGTGAAATTAAGAAAACACTCAAGTTTACCATTGCAACAAAAAGAATAAAATATCTAGGAATAAACCTACCTAAGGAGACAAAAGACCTGTATGCAGAAAACTATAAGACACTGATGAAAGAAATTAAAGATGATACAAATAGATGGAGAGATATACCATGTTCCTGGATTGGAAGAATCAACATTGTGAAAATGACTCTACTATCCAAAGCAATCTACAGATTCAGTGCGATCCCTATCAAACTACCACTGGCATTTTTCACAGAACTAGAACAAAAAATTTCACAATTTGTATGGAAACACAAAAGACCCCGAATAGCCAAAGCAATCTTGAGAACGAAAAATGGAGCTGGAAGAATCAGGCTCACTGACTTCAGACTATATTACAAATCTACAGTAATCAAGACAGTTTGGTACTGGCACAATAACAGAAATATAGATCAATGGAACAGGATAGAAAGCCCAGAGATAAACCCACGCACATATGGTCACCTTATCTTTGATAAAGGAGGCAAGCATATACAGTGGATAAAAGACAGCCTCTTCAATAAGTGGTGCTGGGAAAATTGGACAGGTACATGTAAAAGTATGAAATTAGAACACTCCCTGACACCATACACAAAAATAAACTCAAAATGGATTAAAGACCTAAGTGTAAAGCCAGACACTATCAAACTCTTAGAGGAAAACACAGGCAGAACACTCTATGACATAAATCACAGCAAGATCCTTTTTGACCCAGCTCCTAGAGAAATGGAAATAAAAACACAAATAAACAAATGGGACCTAATGAAACTTCAAAGCTTTTGCACAGCAAAGGAAACCATAAACAAGACCAAAAGACAACACTCAGAATGGGAGAAAATATTTGCAAATGAAGCAACTGACAAAGGATTAATCTCCAAGATTTACAAGCAGCTCATGCAGCTCAATAACAAAAAAACGAACAACGCAATCCAAAAATGGGCAGAAGACCTAAATAGACATTTCTCCAAAGAAGATATACAGATGGCCAACAGACACATGAAAGAATGCTCAACATCATTAATCATTAGAGAAATGCAAATCAAAACTACAATGAGGTATCACCTCACACCGGTCAGAATGGCCATCATCAGAAAATCTAGAAACAATAAATGCTGGAGAGGGTGTGGAGGAAAGGGAAGCCTCTTGCACTGTTGGTGGGAATGTAAATTGATACAGCCACTATGGAGAGCAGTATGGAGGTTTCTTAAAACAGTAAAAATAGAACTACCATACGACCCAGCAATCCCACTACTGGGCATATACCCTGCGAAAACCATAATTCAAAAAGAGTCATGTACCTAAATGTTCATTGCAGCTCTATGTACAATAGCCAGGACTGGAAGCAACCTAAGTGTCCATCATTGGATGAATGGATAAAGAAGATGTGGTACATATATACAATGGAATATTACTCAGCCATAAAAAGAAATGAAATGGAGGTATTTGTAATGAGGTGGATGGTGTTAGAGTCTGTCATACAGAGTGAAGTAAGTCAGAAAGAGAAAAACAAATACAGTATGCTAACACATTTATATGGAATCTAAGGAAGAAAAAAAAAAAGGTCATGAAGAACCTAGTGGCAAGATGGGAATAAAGACACAGACCTTCTAGAGAATGGACTTGAGGATATGGGGAGGGGGAGGGGTAAGATGTGACAGAGTGAGAGAGTGGCAAAGACATATATACACTACCAAATGTAAAATAGATAGCTAGTGGGAAGCAACTGCATAGCACAGGGAGATCAGCTTGGTGCTTTGTGATCACCTAGAAGGGTGGGATGGTGAGTGTGGGAGGGAGGGAGATGCAAGAGGGAAGAGATACGGGAACATATGTATATGTATAACTGATTCACTTCGTTATAAAGCAGGAATTAACACACCATTGTAAAGCAATTATACTCCAATAAAGGTGTTTAAAAAAAAAAAACTTAATGGATAAGCAACTTAAAATAATCATATTGATAGATAATAGATGATAGCTAGCTAGCTAGATAGAGATTGCTATATGCAAATGTCATGGTAACAACAAACTAAAAATCTATAATAGACACACACATATAAAAGAGAAAGGAACCCAAACACAACATTAAAGATAGACACCAAATCGCCAGGGAAGAGAGCAAAAAAGACAAAAGGGACGAAAAGGAACTACAAAAACAACCACAAAACATTTAACATAATTACAATTACTGCATACTTATCAATTATTTTACCACTTTAGTTTTTGAAGAAGAGTCTTTTTAAAAGTTTTTTATTGAAGTATAGTTGATTTAAAATATTTCAGGTGTACAGTAAGTTGATTCAGTTATATATATATATATTATTTTTCAGGTTCTATTCTATTATAGGTTATTACAAGATATTGAATACAGTTCCCTGTGTTGTACAGTAGGTCCTTGTTGTTTATCTATTTTATGTTTAGTAGTGTGTATCTCTTAATCCCAAATTCCTAATTTATCCCTACCCCCACTTTCCCTTTTGATAGCCATAAGGTTTTTTTCTATGTATGTGAGTCTATCTCTGTTTTGTAAATAAGTTCATTTATATCATTTTTTTTTTAAGATTCTACACGTAAGTGATATCCAGTGATATTTGTCTGTCTCTGTTTGACTTACTTCACTTAGGTTGATACTCTCTAGGTCCATCCCTCTTGCTGCAAATGGCATTATTTCATTCTTTTTGTGGCTGAGTAATGTTCCATTGTGTGTGTGTGTGTGTGTGTGTGTGTGTGTGTGTGTATATATATATCTCACATCTTCTTTATCCATTCACCTGTTGATGGACATTTGGGTTGCTTCCATGTCTTGGTTGTTATAAATTGTGCTACTTTGAACATTGGGGTCCACGTATCTTTTCAAATTAAGAGTTTTCATGCTTTCCAGATATATGCCCAGGAATAGAATGTATGGTAACTCTATTTTTAGTTTTTTTTAAGAAACCTCCATACTGTTTTCCATAGTGGTTGCAGTAATTTACATTCTCACTAACAGTGTAGGATGGCTCCCTTTTCTCCATACCCTCTCCAGCTTTTATTATTTGTAGACTTTTTGATGTTGGCCATTTGGACTTGTGTGAGGTGATACCTCATTGTAATTTTGATTTGTATTTCTTTAATAATTAGCAATGTTGAGCATCTTTTCATGTGCCTGTTGGCTGTCAGTATGTCTTCTTTGGAGAAATACCTATCTAGGTCTTGAGCCAATTTTTTTTTATTGGGTTGTTTGTTTGTTTGTTTTTTTATATGGAGTTGTATGAGATATTTGTAAATTTTGGAAATTAACCCCTTCCTTGTTGTTTGAATCTTTTGCAAGTATTTTCTCCCATCCTATAGGTTGTCTGTTTTGTTTATGGTTTCCTTTGTTATGCAAAGACTTATAAGTTTAATTAGGTCCCATTTTTTATTTTTGCTTTGTTTCCATTACTCTAGGAGATAGTCATTATTTACTTTAAATGTAAATGCCCTATATGCCCCAATAATGAGATATAGAGTGGCTCAATGCACATAAAAACAAGACCTATATATAGGCTGCCTACAAGAGACTCACTTCAGATCTAAAGACACATGCAGACTGAAAGTGAGAGAATAGAAAATAGTATTCCTTGGAAATGGAAATGAAAAGAAAACTGGGTGAGCAATACTTATATCAGACAAAATAGACTTTAAAACAATGATTGTAACAAGAGAGAGAAGGACATTACATAATGGTCAAGAGATCAATCCAAGAAGATATAAAAATTTTAAAGATCTATGCACCCAACATAGGGGTACCTAAATATGCAAAGCAAATATTAACACACATAAAGGGAGAAACTGACAGTAACACAATAACAATAGGGAACTTTAACACCCTATTTACTAACAACTAAAGGATCAATGAAGAAATCAATGAGGAAATTAAACATATATCTAGAGACAAATGAAACACAATGATACAAAAGCTATGGGATGTGGCAAATACAGCCTAAGGAGAAGTTTATCATGATACAAGCCTACTTCAGGAAACAAACAAACAAAAAATCTCACATAAATAACTTAGCCTTAGACCTAAAGGAACTAGAAAAAAGAACAAAAAATGTCAAAAGTTAGTAAAATGAAAAAATCATAAAGATCAGAACAGAAATAGAGACTAAAAAAATAGAAAAGATCAATGAAAAAAAAGAGCTGGTTCTTTGAAAAGATAAACAGAATTAATAAATCTTTAGCCAGACTCATCAAGAAGAAAAGGAAAACTCAAGTAAATAAAATTAGAAATGAAAAAGGAAGTTACAACTGATTCCATAGAAATACAAAGTGTGAAAATATTACTATGAAGAAGTATACCCTGATAAAATATACAACTGAAAAGAAATGAAAAAATCCATGGAAGTGTATAATCTCCCAAGACTGAACAAGTAAGAAATAGAAAATGTAGACATACAAATTATTAGTAATGAAATTGGATCAATAATAAAAATAACTCCCAACAAGCAAAAGTCTAGGACCAGGCAGCTTCACAGGTGATTCCTATCAATCATTTAGAGAAGAGTTAATGCCTATACTTCACAAACTATTCCAAAACTAGTGCAAAATGCAGAGGAAGGATTATCATCTCATCAAAAAGAATAAAATACCTGGCAATAAATCTAGCTAAGGAGGTAAAAGACCGGTATTCAGAAAACTAGAAAACACAGATGAAAGAAATTGAATATGACACAAATAGATGTAAAGATATACTCTGCTCCTGAATTAGAAGAATTATATTGTTAAAATGACCTTACTACCCAAGGCAATCTACAGATTTAAGGCAATCCTTATCAAAATACCAATTGCATTTTTCATAGTGATAGGAAAAAAAATCATTCCAAAATTTGTATGGTAAAACAAATAACCCCAAAGAGTCAAAATAATCTTGAGAAAGAACAAAAACTTGAAGTACCACATTTTCTGATTTCATATTATACTACAATAAAGCTATAATAATTAAAACAGTATGGTACTGGCACAAAGCAGACACATAGATCAATGGAAGAGAATAGAGAGCCCAGAAAAGAACACACTCTTATATGGACAATTAATCTGAGACAATGTAAGCAAAAGTATACAATAGGGAAAATACATCCTCTCCAATAACTGGTGGTGGGAAAACTGGGCAGCTACATGTAAAGAATAAAACTAGAATATTTTCTCATACCATATACAAAAATAAACAAAAAAATGGATTAAAGACCTAAATGTAAGACTGGAAACCATAAAACTCATAGAAGAAAACATAAGCAGTACACTCTTTGACATTAGTCTTAGTAATATTTTTTGGATATGTCTCCTCAGGCAAGGGCAACAAAAGCAAAAATAAACAAATGGGGCTACATCAAACTAAAAAGCTTTTGCACAGGGTTGGAAACAATCAACAAAATGAAAAGACCTCTTACTGAATGGAAGAAAATATTTGCAAATGATATATCTGATAAGGAGTTAATATCCATAATATACAAACAACTCAACATCAAAAAAACAAAGAACTCAGTTAAAAAAATATGCAGAGGACCTGAACAGGCATTTTCCAAAGAAAACATGCAGATGACCAACAGGCACATGAAAAGATGCTCCACATCACTAATCATACGGAAAATGGAAATCAAAAACACAATGTGATATCACCTCACACCTGTCAGAATGGCTATTACCAAAAAGACAACAAATAATAAGTGTTGGTGAGGATGTGGAGAAAAGGGAACCCTTGTGCACTGTTGATGGGAATGTAAATTGGTGCAACCACTATGGAGAACAGTATGGAGATTCCTTAAAAGTTTTAAAATACCACTGCCATATGACCCAGCAATTCCACTCCTGCATATTTATCCAAAGGAAACCAAAACACTAATTAGAGAAGATATATGCACCCTTATGTTCATTGCAGTATTATTTATGATAGCCAAGATATGGAAGCAAGTTAAGTGCCTGTCAATAGATGACTGGATACACATACATATAATTGAATATTACTCAGACATAAAAAAGAATGAGACTTTGTCATTTGTGCGAACATGGATAACCTACAGGGTATTACGCTAAAATGCTAAATGAAATAAATCAGAGAGAGAAAAACAAATCCTGTAACATTTAACTTATAGGTGGATTCTAAAAAAAAAAAAACATATGAACAAACTAGACTTACTGTGGTGGTCATACTGAGATGTATAGAAATGTCAAAATACTATGTTGTGTAACAGGAACTAACATAGCATTGAAGGTCAATTACTCTTCAAAAACAAATAAACAAACAAACAAACTTATAGAAAAAGAGATCAGATTTGTGGTCACCAGAGGTGGGGGTAAGGGAATGGTAGTCAAAAGGTACAAACTTCTAGCTATAAGAAAAATAACTACTAAAGATGTAATATATAGCATCATAAATATTATTAACACTGCTGTATGTTATATGTGAAAGTTGTCAAGAGAATAAATCCTGAGTTCTCATCACAAATTTTTTTCTGTTTCTTTAATTTTCTATCTATATGAGATGATGGATTTTCACTGCACTTAGTGGCATTTCATGCTGTATATAAGTCAAATCATTTTGCTGTACACCTTAAACTTACACGTACTATATGTCAATGATATCTCAACAAAACTGGAGGAAAACGGACAAACTTGCCCAATATGTCATCTTGTAATACTTGTGACCGCCTCAATACTGTTATAAATGGATATAACTAAGATGGTTTTCCTTTAAATCTGATACTTGATTCCTCAAGTATCTGACCTTAGTTTCATGAAACTGTCAAAGTTGAACAAAAGAAAGTTTTTAAAGGAACGCTATAAAATTATTTATTTCCATTTGCATTGTGTACTACTCGAGACATGAAATACTCTCAGTAAGTACTATTTACTACTATCAGCTCTGAAGTTTGCTGGCCTTGGAGTCCACATTGTTCTCCCTCATCCCATCTTCTTTATCTCTTGAACGCCAGTTACTGGTGATCTACTAAAACTTCGATGCAAATTTGTCTATTTTTACAGACAAATAAACATAAGCACCTAAGAAAAATCAGAGGAAGCGCAGTTTTTCTATCCCTGAGAGAATTACTGAAATTAGCAAGGATGTTGATTAGAGACAGTTGGTAAATGTAGTAGTGGCACAACATGTATGTTAAGAAAATGCTCATATTAAATCACGTTAAGGAAAAGACAAAATTGTGAAGTTTTTATTGCAGCAAATGCTAACAAGTCTACTTTGATTTGAAATCCAGTAAAGAAAAAAAAAAAAAGTACTAAGAGTCCAATATATATTTGAACTATATGTCATGAAAGAGACTGTCCATTTAGAACACAGGTATTAATTTTAAAATGCGAAGTGCATTCATCAATTTTGCTATAACATATGAATCTAATCTAATGTCATTGTGAAGCCATCTAATGGTTTAAATAGAATGAGTCCTTTATAAGGTAACATCTGTGGCTATATGAATACTTTCAGATAGTTTAGGCAGAAATGTGCTGGCTGTCCTACTGTCTGTTTACTCTTTCCAAACCCAAGGGAAAGGTTTTACTAAGATTTATGCATTTTATGTGGTTCTAAAGGATTTCACTACTTATTTACTACTTGGTGAGCATCATTATACATTTATTATTATCAAAATATGCTCTGGCAATTACATGCTGTCTGGTGATATTTGGGGATACTTCATATATAACATGTACTTAGCTAATGACATTTCTCAGTTCTATCATTCATAGAAATTTCTATAACCTCTCCCTCATGAATAGCAAGAGAGCTCTTTATGAAAAGGGGGAGAACTGTTTATTTATACCTCATCAATAGAGTTGCCTGTAATTTGCAGTCTTCTTACTGACACATTCAATTTTTCAAAATAATAGACTGTAAACTCACACTCTATTTATGCAATTTCAGGATCCTAAAAGATTCCTAAAATAACTATTATACTTTCAAAACCCATATGAAATATAAAATTATATACGTTTAACATTTTAAAATAAAAATAGTTAAAAAGCTGTGTGTCACACTCTGTACTTCGTTCATATCTGATTTCACTTTGAGGTATGTTAATTGAAACATTACTTTGAGAGCTACAATCATCAATATGGTTTTGGTATTTTTTACTACCAAATCTGTTTCCAATTCTGTCTCTGAATTATCCAACCTGAACTATGCTATACATATAAAATTTTAAAATACATATATTAAACTTAGAACAATAATCTGTCAATTTCTATGCCGTAACTAGTAATTTTGTGTTTTTGACATGGCATAATATTCTGTGATTAGCCAAACTTCAAAGTTATAACAGTCTCCTAATATATCTATTATAAATTAATAAACTGCTATTGAATCTTCATCTCATAATGTTGCACTTACCAATGTTGTAAACATGCATTAATAATTGATACTCAAAAGAATAATAATGTTTATAACTGTGTAAGAGAGGTGGAACCCAATTAAATTAGACCTCTACTCAGGAAGCTTCCACAGTAGCAAAGATAGATATGGGAACAGGTACACTGAAGAAATACATTTATGTTACGTTTGTTGACAGTCTACCACATCTTTTATAATTAACACTGATAACACAGAAAACTGAGGTAAAATATGACTGAAATATCTGCAACTATTTTATACTATGACTGAAATATTTGAAAATATTTTATAGAAGTGATAACTTGTGAGCTGTAACTTGTGGATTGATGGACTTCTGACAGGCAGGGTTCTTGGGGAGAACATTTCAGTGAGAGGAAATAACTAGGAACAACCTTCCTTTGATCTTCCAGTGCCAAAAATACAGTGACAAGCCTCATAAGGGCAAACCTCTAATGACTTTTATATACTTTTGCTAATCCTAGGGCACTGACAGACTGTGAGAATGTTAAGATCTGACAAGTTGCGTCTAAGTGTACAAAGTTGTTAGACAATTTTCAATGCAGGTAAATAAAATGAATTAACCCGGGAAGGGTAATTCTGAAAATTGAAGCATAGGTTATTAGAACTGGGAGGAACCAGAGGAGTTTGGGATTAACAGATACACACTACTATATATATAATAGATAAAAAAGGACCTGATGGATGGCACAGGGAACTATATTCAATATCTTATAATAACCTATAATGGAAAAGAATCTGACAAAGAATTATATATAAATATATAACTCAATCACTTTGCTGTACAGCTGAAACTAACACAGCATGGTAAATCAACTATACTTTAATTAAAATTTAAAAAAAAATCAGGAAATTCCATAGTGATCCAGTGGTTACAGGTCCATGCTTCCACTGCAGGGGGCATGTGTTCCATCCCTGGTCAGGGAACTAAGATGCCACATGCTGTGCAGTGCAGCCAAAAATAAAATAAAATAAAATAAATAAAAGCAAAAATAAAAAACTTTATTCTTTGGAAAAGTCTTTTCTACAATAACCTTTTTAAGATGTTCTGACAATCCTTCTGTACTTCCTGTGATATCATTTCATTTCCTTCCTTATTGAACATGTATATATTGACATACAGCTATGTAAAGTTGAGCATACAAATAGGAGTAAGATATTGTTTTTGCTATATGCAAACTGGGAGATTTCAAACAAGTTGCTAAAATACTGTTCAATATAGAAAGAATGATGAAAACCTTGCCTTTTTCTGTGCTTATTCCATTTAAGCCTGCCACTGAAATTAGCATATGAAATTATGAGTACTATTTCCTTGCTTCTTTAGGGTACAATCTGTATTATTTGAATTTACACCCTCAAGATGTAGCATTTGCCTATCACATAGTACATGACCCATAAATATTAGTTACTTGACCTAATCAACCTGCAATAAAATAAGTTTCTGTCTTAATTATGATGAATACATATCTTGAAAGGAAAGGAGCAAAATATAGGAGAAGGTCAGTCTGTACTGAAGGAATATTGTGTACAAAAAAGCAGTGGCTATAAGGAGTATTAACAAGTCAACACTGAAGAGATATAATCTGTTAAAAACCTAAAGTAATAGTAAGGATGGCTACTATTCCAACATATTTGGAATAAATTCAAACACAGAAAACTTCAGAATATTGTTTTTCTCCATTCTCAAAGTGTTTAACATCATTTTCTTTTTTTATTTTCTTTTTTGTCTCTTTTTTTCCCTTAACAGTTTTATTGAAACATCCCTGACATATGAAAACTGTATATACATAAGGTGTGCATAAGTGTATATGTTGTGAAAAGATCACCACAATCAAGCTAATTAACATATCCATCAACTCTACATAGTTACTGTTTTGAGCGTGTGTGTGTGTGTGTGTGTGTGTGTGTGTGTGAGACATCACCATTTTCCTAAAGTATTATGCAATATATGTAATATGTCAAATGGCTCTTTTATGAATTGTTTCCTCTTGTTATTGTAGAGCGGTATTCTAAAAATATTATAAGAATTACTTTGCTAACGCCAGAAAGTTTTTTTTTTTCCTTAGGGAGAGACAAATTAGAATATCAAACTAATTTTTGATTAGAAAATGTAGATAACATGAAAGTTTTGATGTATGGTAGAGATTAACTAGAAGGTTGCCTGTGATCCACAGGTGGTGTTACAAAACATGAAATGGCAAAGAAAGAAAAACATCTTGGAACTGACAAAAGAAATCTTCCCCCACTTTTTATAAGGGTTTGCCATGATGGGTGAGAAGAGTCATTTGGAGGAATCTAGGGAAGATAGTATCATTCTCTGACAAATTTTGTCCTTTATGTGACATTTATGGGCATGGTGCTTAACAAATCACCAGTAAAATTTTATTATATTAGCTAGAGAGCCTCTACCTCCATGGTACCACCATATTCTAAGAGTTAGAGATATGGGGTCAGGTGTGGGCTACAAAACAGCATGACATTTTCAGAAAACAGCATGGTGACTTCAAAGCAGTTAGATATACTAGAAAAAAATATGCAAGGTGTAAAGAGTGAGAATATAAGCCTGAAATAAAAATCAGTTGCTCGATGGGTGTGCAATGGGTGTGCTATGGATGGGTGTGCTGTGGATGGGTGAGTTATAAGTGTATGTGCTGTGACAAGGAGTTTTGTTTAAGTTGACACTTTAACACTGGGTAGGAATTTTTCAGGAAAAGAAGATAGAGACGGGCCACATAGAGAAGTTGCCATGAAGGAGACTACAGACAACAGAAATTTTTAGTTTCTCCGAGGAATTACATGGAGTACTATACAGCCAAAGAGTAAAATGTCCCAAGAATTTAAATAGGTGATAATATGAAATAGGCTATTATTTACTTTCTGGGGATCCTAATATTATTTCAAGTTGAGAGAACACATGTAAATTTCATTTTTTGAAGTAGTCTAAAATTAATATTTTGCAAAAAAGACTAATAACCTCCAAAATATTAGTTCATATGGTTTTCTCCATTGCTGATTGTTGTAGATACACTAAGAGCTTAAAAAATGCTACAAAGTATTTTGTTACCAGCAAAGCTTTCTCTATAAAATTTTAAGTTCATTGAAGGCACAGACTCAGGCAGACTACAGCTGTTTGCCCCTTACCTGACATAACATGTAGTACACATTATGTACACATATATTAGCATATATCTGTTCAGTGAATAAAACAATGGCTTTTCAATGGTGAGTTAAAGAGAATATGACAAAAATCAGTAGTGTACAGTTTGGCTGTACTTCAGTTTTGTTTTGTTTTGTTTTCTCATCTAAATTCTTGGACCTAGCCTCTGTATTTAACCTTACCTCTGCACTTATAATTCCTTATGGCAATTGTCTCTTAATTCATCTCTCTTCTATTTTAGACTCTAAACTACTTGAGGAAGCCACTATGCATTTTCACAGTTATAGTTTCTAAACAAGAGAGCTGACATTTATTGTTAAGGTAAATAAATTATAGCTAAGCAATTATAGTTTAAATCATAACTAAGTAATGGAATGAAGGCAGTGAAAAGCAAATAGTTTTTAAAGGACTCTTAAGCTAAACAAATGATTTGATTTCAAAAAACATAACTTAAGGGGGAAACAGTTTTGAGAGTCCAAGGGACAGGAGATTAAATAGTTTGAGTCTTAGTGTATAGTGATCCAATCTATGCTCACATGTCCTAGCCATTGAGCATCCAGAAGTATTTGAGGAATTAGAAAGAATTTATTTTTTTATTTCCTAAGAGAAAATTTAAATCAAAAAATGATAGCAGGAAAGACATTACAGCAAAATTACGTGCCATTAATGCATATAAGGCCAGTCCTATGCATACAAGAACACAAGTACACGTACACAAGCACACACAATAAAAACTTCAATGAATCAGATTTCAACTGACTCAGAGGCAGCTGGTTTTAGAAGAAGTATGGGACTTGGAGTCAAAACCTGATTTAAATTCTGGTTCTACCATTTTTTTCAACTTTATTGAGGTATGGTTAATATGCAAAAATGTGCATATTTAATGTACACATTTTGAAGATGGTTCTGTGGCTTTAAAGAGAGAAAAAAGAAACCTCAATTTTCTCTTCTAGAAAATGGAAATCCAAGTACTTCTTGGATATTTATGGGTATTAACTATAGCAATATAAGAAAAGTTCTAATACAGTGGCTGAGTTAAAGAAAGATCTCACTGAAAATTAATTCCAATATCTATCCTCAGATAGACTGGCCTACTAGTAGTTGTAGATCCAATAATTTGTTGAACAGAATTTGAAAACAACAAAATTGAAAAGTTGGTGACACATGTGTCTAAGAAAATGTATGCTGATGGACCCCTTAAACTAGGCAAAGTGTGTAGACACTTGTGCACATATAAATGCCCACCAGAGGCCATCCACTGTGGAGAAGACTGTCGATGTATAACGTGGCTTTAGAGGCAAGGGTGGAGGCTTTGTGTGTGAGCTTCCCTCCCTGGAGCTGTGTTGTCTACCAACACGGCTGAATGAATGCATGACCTTCCAAGGGCCAAGTCCAGCACTGAGCTCCAGATATGCTGCCAGGGGGTTGCCTGGTTCAAGTTGATTATAGTGAAACCCTCCTACTCCCAACGCCCTAATGCCATAGACAAATATTCCAGATAAGAATAAGTCTCCCCTTTCCACAGAGCTTCTGTCAGCTCGATGATCCCTTATCCTTTGCTGTATTTTCCAGGACAGCACCCTTTGTGTTCAGGAAGCATGTTGTGTGGCAAAAGAACAAGGCAATCACACTGTGCTCTTAATTTCATTGACAACACATGCCCCATTACCCAGAAGCAGTAGCCTTGCTCGTCAATGAAATCCCCAATTTAATGTCATGTTCCCTAATAGGCCTTTATGAATAGTATATAATGGTATAATACATGATAATATATATAGTATCATATATAATGATATAATAATATGTATATATAATAATATATGATATTTGATATAATGTATATATAATATCAAATTATAAGCCATAAATGAAGGATTCCAAATGTACATTTTCAGCCCTACTATTTCTTCAAACTACAGAATGATACTTACAGTACCTATTAGACATTCAAACCTTTACACCTGAATGACCTACCAGCAGCCCACATTCAAAGCTTTGAAGTATGAATCCAAAGGGCACTGTAGAGCCACAAGGCCAAGACAGAATTATCAGCACAGGCATGAACCTCCTACTTTTCTTCCATCTGCACGTCCCAGCTACCTCTCTTTTTCTTCTACTAGCAGCCCCAAATGAGTAAACCAGTATAAAATGAATTAGACAGACTCCTGTCTTGTAATACAGAATATTTTGATTCAGAGGGTCTCTTCCATCTAAAGATGCTTTCCAATTTCTTCTAAGAATTCAAACAGATATTTTGGGAGATGATAACACTCCATGATTATTTCATGTTTCTACATGGTCTGGTTCCCTGAGAAAAATGTATTAAAATCTTCCTCGGAAGCTAGAGATAGTGTCTCCTTCCAGTTTAAAGGACATTTGTTTGCTGACCAATTTAATAAAGATAGAGAATTTATTATATTTATTGTAATACATAATATTTATTATATTTTATAGTTTTTTCCAGGAAAGTAAAGTCTCCTTTTCTTTCTCAGAGAAAATATGTTTACCTTCCAGAGTAAAGATGCCTCTTTTTCTCATTTGTGGGGAGACTGGGTAGGTCACTGGAAGCCCTAGGTAAGATCCACGTTTCCTGATTTCTGAGTTCCTCTATGTCAGGCCCCCGTGGCATGTGCAGATACCTCCTGCCCCTCACTGTGTTCCTGTGTGGGGATCAGGGATTAGGAAACTGCTACCAGATATGGCCCTGGCTGCTGTTTTGATCGTGAGTTATAACTGGTTTTGATACAAGGTTCTCAAGTTTTCTCAGGATGTGTATGCAACACTGGCATGTTCGCAAGTTAACTTGCAAGTAAGGAGACCTCTCAGGCCCTTCACAATTCCTGACTCAATGCTCACCTTCAGGAGGCCTTCCAGATCCTTCCAGATGTGATCTTTATGCCCTTAGGATTTTGTCTCTCTTAATTCTCTAATCTCTCTTTCTCTCTTTTTTTTTTTTTTTTTATTATTGTCACTAGCACACTCACCTAATGAGTATCTTAGGCTTATAGCCTAATGAAACTCTTCCAGCAGCAAGCTACTGCACACAGTGTCTGGTCCTTAGGAAACGTTCAATGGGTGCTGAGTTTTATTCATTTAAATCAAAGTAGACTTTGAAATGTTTTTTAAAAGTCTGAAATTTTCTCCTACTTTGATATTTCCCTCATTTTCACTTTTCTTTGAGTTTTGGGCACTCCAAGGTTATATTTCTTTATATCCAATACTTTTCCCCCATACAGTCTGTCATACAGAGTGAATTAAGTCAGAAAGAGAAACACAAATACCGTATGCTATCACATATATATGGAATCTAAAAAAAAAAAAAAAAAAAAAAATGGTCATGAAGAACTTAGGGACAAGATGGGAATAACGACGCAGACCTACTAGAGAATGGACTTGAGGATATGGGGAGGGGGAAGGGTAAGCTGGGACAAGGTAAGAGAGTGGCATGGACATATATACACTACCAAACGTAAAATAGATAGCTAGTGGGAAGCAGCCGCATAGCACAGGGAGATCAGCTCAGTGCTTTGTGACCACCTAGAGGGGTGGGATAGGGAGGGTGGGAGGGAGGGAGACACAAGAGGGAAGAGATATGGGGACACATGTATATGTATAACTGATTCACTTTGTTATAAAGCAGAAACTAACACACCATTGTAAAGCAATTATACTCCAATAAGGATGTTAAAAAAAACAAAACAAAACAAAAAAATTTTAAGAGCAAGGAGATTTATATTTACTAATAGTTATTCCAATAGCATCATGTTTTCCAAATCTTTTCTTGTTTTAAATCAGAGTTAATGGTTTTTCATCCTAATCAGTCTTTTCTGATGTAGCCATAATGTGGAGCTATTTTATCAAATTTTTATTACCTAAGCAGGTTATTTTTTCTGATTCATGTTTTTATGCATTGCTTATATATGTTTAAAGGTATGCTATGCATAAAAATCTTCTTATTAACAAATATGTTTCTATGAAAGGGTTTGAATGAGGTACCTGGAAGGAATAATACAATATTTATTGACTAAATGTTTTAGTAGTAACATTTGACCAGTAGTTTTCTTTGTATAAAAGATTATGTCATCAAGCATATCATTATACCACTTGCTTAGATGCACATTAGACTGGAAACTCTATGAAAAAACAAGTATGTGTAGTTAAAAGTATTATAATTTTCTCTCAAGATACTTTTTCTTCTGTTTTAATTTTAAAGGAACCATTCTTTGTATGCTTGACTTCCTGCTGTTTAAATAGGCTGCTTAATCAAAAATTTAAAACACAATACACATACTGAAAATAAATCTGTAATAAATCTTTGAACTTCATTCCATTTATGAAGTTTTATCCATGCTGTAGTTTTTTCATACAAAAAAGAATACCAATATTCTGAAAATGAACATATTTTCAATGATCCAGTTTTCCCTAAGTAATATTTCCATTTTGCTTCTTAGTTTAGTTCCACACAAGATACTCAATGAAAAAGCACAGGCATCTGTGATTGACTAAGTATTTGACTATTAAGTGTGTGTTTGTGAGTATGAGTATGTTAGAGTGTGTATGTGACTGTGAGTGTGCTGTATGTGTGTGTGTTTTACCTCTTTAACTAGTAAGGACAAAATTTCATTAAAAGTTTGTTGCTGTCATTTGGTTTATATATGAGAAATACATTTCACTTTAAGAACAAGTCACTAAAAACAATCCTCACATAATCTACAAAATAACTTATTTTTGCTGGATCAAGAAAAATGTCACATTTACTAATGACACTGCAATAATAATGTTAACCCTTTATTTGGCTGGTTGTACCCTGTGACCTAATAAAACTGTCTTTTCTCTCAGCTCCTTAGGCTGCTGCTGTGTTGTAAGTGCCCTTGTGTTTTCTACACAAGCACTTTCTTTCCTGATGAAGTTTACCCAAGCTCAAATGTCCACTACTTCAGTTCCAGAAAGAGAAATAACTTACTCTTAAAGTTCAAACTTAAAACTTATCATTAAATCCCAGGAGGTTTCACTGAGTTAAATAATAATCAGATATGAGGTGTTAAATTTGGGTAAGAACAAAGGCATCCACAATTTAATATGAATTAAATTACTATAATTTATAAGAATAACTCACTGAAATGCTTTTGATATGAAAATTTATTATCTTACAGTATTTATTTGCTGTCTCCTATACTATTCTTCTTTGGTTTAGTTTGATGATAATATATAGATTTAAATCTCTTCTAAATTAACTTTTCCACCGGGCTGCCATAGGCTTGGGCTATTTTGTTCTGTCCTATTAAGGTGTCATTCTACCCAACATGCATCCCTTTGGCCAAGGAGTCACCATTCAACCCTCCGGCTCCCATACACCCAGCTCAAACCCATTCTCCCATGCTTATTTTTCCTGTTTCTATCAACGGCTATTCTCTTAACAATATTTGAACATTTTCTAGGTTGGAAAGCTTAACTGCATCCTTATACCCTTTTTCTTAATTGAAACATCTCTTCCAAGGGCAATTTTTACTCCACCCTCCTTTGGAATGGACATCTTTATTCAGTCCCCCATCACAAGACCTGCAGAGACTTGCTAGCATTATGCTAGTTTCCTGATCCACGAACACGACGTAAAGGAAAACTCTTCTGTTTCCCCTCTACTCTCAATGCTTCACTTATGAAACCAGATGTGTGGATTCTCCCACACATCAAGTCATTCTCTGATATCAGCTGGGTGTCCTATAATTCAACTCAATTCTGACATGATCTCCCTGGAGTTGGCATCAGATTCCACAGGTTAAGTCAGTCCCACATGACTGCCCCACTGCAGACACTAATCCAAAGTCCAGCTTGTCCCATGGGCTGCATGATCCCCTACTCTGGCGCATTAATTTGCTAACATGACTCACAGGACTCAGGAAAACAGCTGACTTATTAGATTACCAGTTTATTACGTAAGGATACAGTTGAGGAGCGGCCAGATGGAGGAGATGCATAGAGCAAGGGTGTGGGGAGGGGTGTGAAGTTTCCATGCCCCCTCCAGATGTGCCATCTTCCCAGCACTTACATGTGTTCAGCAATCTGGAAGTTCTCTGAACCCCAATTTTGGGGGGGTTTATGATGGCTTCATTACATAGACATGGTTGATTAAATCATTGGCCATTGGTGATTTAATTCCATCTCTAGCTCCTCCCTCCTCCCCAGGGGTTGGAGGTCAGGAGTAAGGCTGAAATTTCCAACCCTCTAATCACATGAATGGGCAACCAAGGCCCTTCCTTAGGGCCTTTCCAAAAGTCACCTCATTAATATAAACTCAGGTGTGACCTAAAGGGGCTTATAATGAATAAGAGAAACCTTAATTGAAATTCCAAGAGTTTTAGAAGTCCTGTGCTAGGAATGGGGACAAGGACCAAATACATATTTTTTATTATAAATCACAGTGTCACAGGTGGTATATTTATCCATTTATTTAGGTCTTCTTTGATTTCTCTCAGTAACGTTGAGTAGTTTTCAGCACTGATGTCGCACATCTTTTGTCAGATTTATTCCTCAGTATTTCACATTTTTGAATCTATTCTGAGTGGTATTGCTTCTTTATTTTAATTTCTGATTGTTGCTAATTTACAGAAATACTAATTATTTTTAAAATTACTCTTGTATCCTGCAACCTCATTAAATTCACTTAGCTTAAGTAGTTATTTTGATATTCTGTAGATTTTCTACATAGATGATTATGTTGATTACAAATGGAGAGAAATTAACTTCTTCCTTTCCAATTGGACAACATTCATTTCTTTGCCATTCCTTAATGAAATGCATTGTCATTAAGAATCAGGCAAGAATCTCCAATACAGTATGAAATAGAAATGGTGAAAAAGCAAACACCTTGCCTTCCTCCTGCTCTCAGGAGAAAGGATTCAGTCTGTCATCTTTAAGTAGGATAATAGCTATAGATTTTTTAGATCATGCCTTTTATCAGGTTGAGAATGTTCCCTTATATTATCAAAACTTTCTTCTTCAGCTGTTGACATTAACATGTAGTTTATCCTTTCAATTTTTTAAAACACAGTGATATGCATTGATTGATTCTTAAATGTTAAACCAACTTTGCATTTTTTGAGATAAGCCCTATTTGTAAATTGATCTGTATTTTTGTTTCTCATATGTGTTTGTCTAATTTTGAAATCAATGTAATATTGACCATAAAAATGATTTTGAAATTATTCATTCCTCTTCCATTTTCTGCAAATGTTTAGGTAGAATTCCACTTTTTTATTCCTTAAATGTTTGCTAATATTTATCAGTGAAGCCATTATGGTGTGGAGTATTCTTTGTAGGAATGTTTTAACTATAGTTTCACTGTCTTTAAGAGATGTAAACTTTTGTTTCTTCTGCAAGCTTTAGTAGCATTTGTCTTTTAAGGAACATGTCCATTTAAGTTTCTTAATATATTGGCATAAGGTTGTTCAAAATAATCCCTTGTTCTTTTAATGCCTACACAAGCTGTAATGATGTCACCTCTCATTGTAAATATTGGTCATTTGTGTCTCGCCTCTTTGTTCCCTGATTGGTCAGGCTTGAGGTTTACCAATTTTATGGATTTTTTTTCAGTTGGCTATTTTTATTTTCTAATTATTCAATTTCTCTTTGATATTTATCATTTTATTTCTTTTGCTATATTGCTTGCTCTTTGTTTTGTAGTTGCTTAGTTTGGAAACTGAGGTCTTTGACTTGAGACTTTTCTTCTTTTCTAACGTAGGCTTTTATTCTATACCTATCCCTTTAAGTTCTACTTTAACTTCACACTATAAATTTTGATATGTTATATTTTCATTTTCGTTCAGTTTAAAATATTCTGTAATTCTGCTATTGGCTTCTTTATTGACCCATGGATTATTTAGAAGTGTGATATTTAGTTCCTACCTATTTGACGATTTTCTAGAGTCTTCACTGTTATTGATTTCTAATTTAAATATATTGTGGTCAGAGACCATATTCTGCACAAATTTAATTTTTTTAAATACATGGAGGTTTCTAATGGCTTAGAATATGATCGACCTTTAAGTGTCTCATGTGCAATTGAAAGTAATGTGGATTGTGCTGTTGTTTAATGGGGTATTCTAGAAATATCAATTAGGTCAAGTTGATTTCCAGTGGTGTTCAAGTTGTCTATATACTTATGATACCCTGATAATTTTTATAGACTATTGTTCTTTCAATTATTGAGGCAAGGATGTTGAAATCTCTAACTATAACTGAATTTTACTATTTCTATTTGTGGTTCTATTGATTTTTTCTTAATTAATCTTAAAATCCTCTTCTTAGGCACATAAACAGTTAAGATTGTTATGTCTTTTTGATGTTTTGGCACAGTTATTATTATGCAAGACCTTCTTTGTACCTGATAATATTCTTTGTTCTAAATTATAATGTTTCTATTACTAAAATAGTCTCTCTAGCCTTCTTTTGTTTAATGTTAGTGTGGTATAACTTTATCCATCCTTTCACTTCTAATCTACTTTTTCTTTATATTTATATGGGTTTATTTTAAAGAACATATAGTTGCGTCTTGCTTTATTATCTGGCAGTACTCATTCAGTGTGGTTCTTAAAATAATTTACAGTCTTATGATTATTGATATGATTGGTTATGAATTTACTGTTTTTCTATTCGTGTTCTGTACATGTTCTATTTTTCCCATCGGTCCTTGGTTTCTTTTTTTTCTCTCTTTTTCTGCCTTGTTTTGGATTATTTTACTTATAATCTCTTTTATCTCCTTTGTTAGCTTATTAGCTTAACTATTTTTCATGCATGTTTTGTGCTTGATTTGGGATTTATGGTGTTCATTTTAACTTCATACTGGCTGTTTTCCAGATATATTATCCATAATATAAAAACCTCACAATTGCACATTTTCATTTCTCCTCTCCTGCCCTCATTGTTATGGTTATCGTATATGTTACTTTCCATACATGATATAATCCCCACAAATAACTATTTTTTGCCTTAAGAAGTCAATTTTTATTTAAGAAGATTTAAGTAACAAAAAACTATCTTTCATATTTGTATACATATTTACCATGTCCTTCATTTGTATTTGAAATCTAGTTGCCATCTGTTGTCAGATCCTTTCTGCCTTTCCTTTACCATTTCTGTAGTGCAGTCTGCCATTGGTGAATTTCAATTTCGTATGTCTAAAAAATGCTGTTTATATTAAAATATACTTTGCTGGATGTAGAACACAATGTTAACAGTTTTGTTCTTTTTATAAAAAAGAGGAAAGCCAAAAATAAAAGACTTTGCAGATGTCCCTCTGCAAGTGATGTCTTTTTTTTTCTTTTTTTTTAACATCTTTATTGGAGCACAATTGTTTCACAGTGGTGTGCTATCTTCCGCTTTACAACAAAGTGAGTAAGCTATACATATACACACACGCCCATACTTCCTCCTTCTTGCATCCGCCCCTCATCCCACCCCTGCAGGTGGTCACAAAGCATCGAGCTGATTTCCCTGAGCCATGCGGCTGCTTCCCACTAGCTATCTATTTTAAATTTGGTAGTGTACATATGTCCATGTCACTCTCTCACTTCATCCCAGCTCACCCCTCCCCCTCCCAGCATCCCTAAGTCCACCCTCTACATCTGAGCCCCCATTCCTGTCCTACCCCCAAGCTCTTCAGAACCACTCCTTTCTTTCTTTTTAGATTCCATATATATGTGTTAGCATACAGTATTTGTTTCTCTCTTTTTGACTTACTTCACTCTGTATGACAGACTCTAGGTCCATCCACCTCACTAGAAATAACTCAGTTTTGTTTCTTTTTATGGCTGAGTAATATTCCATTGTATATATGTGCCACATCTTCTTTATCCATTCATCTGCCAATGGACATTTAGGTTACTTCCATATTCTGGTTATTATAAATAGAGCTGCAATGAATATTGTGGTACCTGACTCTTTTTCAATTCAGTTTTTCACCATTGACAACAATATTGACTGTGGGTTTGTCATATATGGTTTTTATTATGTTGAAGTAAGTTCCCTCTATGCCTACTTTCTGGAGGGTTTTTATCATAATTCTGTGTTTCGAATTTTGTTGAAAGCTTTTTCTGCATCGATTGAGATGATCATATGGTTTTTCTCCTTCAATTTGTTAATATGGTTTATCACATCGATTGATTTTTGTATATTGAAGAATCCTTGTGTTCCTTGGATAAACCCCACTTGATCATGGTGTATGATTCTTTTAATGTGCTGTTGGATTCTGTTTGCTAGTATTTTGTTGAGGATTCTTGCATCTATATTCATCAGTGATATTGGCCTGTAGTTTTCTTTCTTCATGACATCTTTGTCTGGTTTTGGTATCAGGGAGATGGTGGCCTTACAGAATGAGTTTGGGAGTGTTCCTCCCTCTGCTATGTTTTGGAAGAGTTTGAGAAGGATAGGTGTTAGCTCTTCTCTAAATGTTCAATAGAAATCTCTTGTGAAGCCATCTGGTCCTGGGCTTCTGCTTATTGGAAGATTTTTAATCACAGTTTCAATTTCAGTGCCTGTGATTGATCTGTTTATATTTTCTATTTCTTCCTGGTTCAGTCTCGGAAGGTTGTGTTTTTCTAAGAATTGCCCGTTTCTTCCAGGTTGTCCATTTTATTGGCATATAGTTGCTTGTAGTAATCTCTCATTATCCTTTGTATTTCTGCAGTGTCAGTGTTACTTCTCCTTTTTCATTTCTAATTCTATTGATTTGAGTCTTCTCCCTTATTTTCTTGATGAGTCTGGCTAGTGGTTTATCAATTTTGTTTATCTTTTCAAAGAACCAGCTTTTAGTTTTATTGATCTTTGCTATTGTTTCCTTCATTTCTTTTTCATTTATTTCTGATCTGATCTGATTTCTTTCCTTCTGCTAACTTTGGGTTTTTTCTGTTCTTCTTTCTGTAATTGCTTTAGGTGTAAGGTTAGGTTGTTTATTTGAGATGTTTCTTGTTTCTTAAGGTAGGATCGTATTGCTATGACCTTCCCTCTTAGAACTGCTTTTGCTGCATCCCATAGGTTTTGGGTCGTCGTGTTTTCATCGTCAATTGTTTCTAGGTATTTTTTGATTTCCTCTTCGATTTCTGCAGTGATTTCTTGGTTACTTAGTAGTATATTGTTTAGCCTCTATGTGTTTGTAATTTTTACAGATGTTTTCCTGTAATTGACATCCAGTCTTAAGAGTGTTGTGGTGGGAAAAGATACTTGATATGATATCAATTTTCTTAAATTTATCAGTGCTTGATTTGTGACCCAAGATATGATCTATACTGGAGAATGTTCCATGAGCACTTGAGAAGAAAGTGTATTCTGTTGTTTTTGGATGCAATGTCCTATAAATATCATTAAGTCCACCTTGTTTAATGTATCATTTAAAGCTTGTGTTTCCTTATTTACTTTCATTTTGGATGATCTGTCCATTGGTGAAAGTGGGGTGTTAAAGTCCCTTACTATGATTGTGTTACTGTCGATTTCCCCTTATGGCTGTTAGCATTTGCTTTATATATTGAGGTGTTCCTATGTTGGGTGCATAAATATGTACAATTGTTATATCTTCTTCTTGGATTGATCCCCTAATCATTATGTAGTGTCCTTCTTTTTCTCTTGTAATAGACTTTATTTTAGTCTATTTTGTCTGATATGAGAATTGCTACTCCAGCTTTCTTTTGATTTCCATTTGCATGGACTATCTTTTTCCATCCTCTCACTTTTATTCTGTATGTGTCCCTAGGTCTGAAGTGGATCTCTCATAGACAGCATATATACAGGTCTTGTTTTTGTATCCATTCAGCTAGTCTATGTCTTTTGCTTGTAGCATTTAATCCATTTACATTTAAGGTAATTATCAATATGTATGTTCCTATTACCATTTTCTTAATTGTTTTGTGTTTGTTATTGTAGTTCTTTTCCTTCTCTTGTGTTTCCTGCCTAGAGAAGTCTCTTTAGCATTTGTTGTAGAGCTGGTTTGGTGGTGCTGAATTCTCTTAGCTTTTGCTTGTCTGTAAATGTTTTAATTTCTCCATCAAATCTGAATGAGATCCTTGCTGGGTAGAGTAATTTTGGTTGTAGGTTTTTCCCTTTCATCACTTTAAATATGTCCTGCCACTCCATGCTGGCTTGCAGAGTTTCTGCTGTAAGATCAGCTGTTAACCTTGTGGGGATTCCCTTGTATGTTATTTGTTGTTTTTCCCTTGCTGCTTTTAATATTTTTTCTTTGTTTTTAATTTTTGATAGTTTGATTAATATGTGTCTTGGCATGTTTGTCCTTGGATTTATCCTGTATGTGACTCTCTGCACTTCCTGAACTTGATTGACTATTTCCTCTCCCAGACTAGGGAAGTTTTCAACTATCATCTCTTCAAATATTTTCTCAGTCCCTTTCTTTTCATCTTCTTCTTCTGGGACCCCTGTAATTTGAATATTGGCACATTTAGTGTTGTCCCAGAGGTCTCTGAGACTGTCCTCAATTCTTTTCATTCTTTTTTCTTTATTCTGCTCTGCGGTAGTTATTTCCACTATTTTATCTTCCAGGTCACTTATCCGTTTTTCTGCCTCAGTTATTCTGCTATTGATTCCTTTTAGAGAATTTTTAAGTTCATTTATTCTGCTGTTCATCATTGTTTGTTTGCTCTTTAGTTCTTCTATGTCCTTGTTAAACATTTCTTGTATTTTCTCCATTCTATTTCCAAGATTTTGGATCATATTTACTCTCATTATTCTGATTTCTTTTTCCGGTAGACTGCCTATTTCCTCTTCATTTGTTTGTTCTGGTGGGCTTTTACCTTGCTCCTTAAAAACTTTAAAATGAATATGGCTTAATGTGTTTAATAAAACCACTTGATTAATCTGCTCATAAATTGTGGCTTATAGCCCACCAAACGTTCATTCCAAATACGTGTCCTAATATAGCAGGCTGTCCTGTTTTGTGTTGTTTTTCTCCATGAACCTAGAATATACCATCAATAACAAATGTTAAAAAATATTATTTTTTTCTAATATGAACCTTGGATTCATATGAAAACAAGATTGAGATTGAGGATAAGATTTTTATCCAAGTTATTTTGTTTTAGGAAAATATCAGGTCACACATTCAGACTTCAGTAAATAGAATCTTCAGAGGCACAGATCAGTGAGTTGTCACTTGAATAGCAATGTTATGTAAGCTTTCTTCTTTGAGTTTAACAGAATCTTCAGAAATGAGTACTGTCTTAGAAATGTCTGCTCAACAGATTTCATACATAGGTATTGTCAGTTCAAAGTTACTTTCTGAATTTCCTTAGAATTTTAATATTTATCTATTCATTCTCTGCAGTACATTTTTTCTTTTTAAAGTGTTTTTCTCTTTCTTCTTTACCCCTCACATACTTTCATATATTTTAGAGAATTCTATAATAAAAATTGTTTTAGTAATTAACATTTATTGAGCACTTACTATATACCATTATATGTGTATATACATGTATATCGAATATGCTTATTTATTATTTATATCATCAAAGTGGATACTACTGTATTCACACGTTCATAAATGAGAAAACTGAATCACAAAGAGACTAAATACCTTCTAGCCCATTTTCCTGGCTATGTGACCATTATGTCACTTTATCAGTTCTACTTTGTTAATCTCTACTTTATCATGCTGAGTTTTCAAACTTACAAACTACATTTCTAATTACAACTGCCTTCTTGTTACATTCTGCTTATATGGGGCAGCAAAAGAAGGAAATTGCAAGGCAAACAAAAGGAAGAAGAGTCTTTCTTCTTCCTGTGTACTTGCTGTTCTTGTCACCATCATCTCAACAACCACACTGCCCCAAAGTAAGTCCCAGCCTCCAGATCCTTTTTGTCCTCTGAGCCCCAGCATCACTGAAACCCCTCAGGTAACAACAGCACTAGAAGCACACCTCTTCCTAAGAGGTCTGTCTTCCTGTTCTGCAGGACCACTATTGACAGTCATTATGATAATCCCAACCTTTTTGCTTTATTCTCCAGATGTAAGTGTGACAGATTCTTCTTGCCGTTGTTATTTGTGGCTTACCAAATTTTTGTTTTTGTTTTTACTCATTCAGTTTATTCAACACCTGTATAACCAATCCCCTGCTAAATTCCGTCCTTTCAAATAACTAGTTTGGTTTCTGTTTTTCCTGCCAACTCCCTGACATAAACTCTCTTGACTCATTTCTTTGCAATGTTCAATCTCTTAATTTAGGTCCCTTGAGGGGTGAAAATGAAACTGTACCTTTTAATATTCTGAATAATTATTTGTATAAATTAAAAAAAATAAATTGCTTCTCACATCCTAGGTGAAAATAACCCTTAACTAAGTAAAGCTATCATTTGCTCATGACTGCTCTGAGAGCTGACAGTGTTGAAGCCATCTAGAATGGAGAATTGGGAGGTAGCACAATGTCTACATGCTCAGATTTTTGTGGTCTCTTGTCTCCCAGATTCTGAACCAACACTATGTGCGCCCAGAACCTGCCAAAATTTTTCAACTCTCCAACAGTCAAAATCAAAAGCATATGAGTATTTACATTTCTTTCACCAACAATCTTCTCTGCTACTCCATCTCATGGAGTAGCAAGACTCAAAAGAAAATTAGGCATTACCAAGCATATTAATTCATACAAATAAAGAGCACATGTTTATGCATGTGTGTGTGTGTGTGTGAGGGCGCACACATAGTGGGAGAAATGGTGATTCTACATGCCTAGTAATCCTTAACCAGTCCAGCTGAACCACCCGACTTAACCACACTGCACAGAATTGCTCTGTCATTTCCTAGTCCTGAGATTTTTGAATAAATTACTTAAGCTCCATGGTCTCCCGTTTCCTCATCTCTGAAATGGGGATTTTAAAAGTATTCAACTCAAGGATTATGGGAAATTAAGTGAGTTAATAAGTATAAAATGTTTAGAACGGCATTGTCACATGGCAATTGTTTTACCAACTAGTTTTACTGCTATTATTCCTGCTATGCCCTAGACTGACATGACCTGGAGAAATATGTACTAGAAAAAATAATGTATTCTAAAACATACATGTAGGAAATTTCCATAAGCTAGAAATAGTTTTCTCAGAAATATGGAAAGTACAAACTTATCAGACAATTTCTCTTGTATATAAATAGGTTTAGTAATTGTGTGGACCAAGCCTATGCATCACTGCTTCACACCTCTGGAGAAGAAAGCCTCTCAAATAAAGGGTAGTGTGAAAATACTTTCTTTACCTCCCTGCCCCTCATGTCTCTCTTACCAAATGGTCTTGGAAGAAATGCGAAGGCAGATGACAATGCATGTACAACTGTGATACTACCTGTAGAAAACAATTGCAGATTAAGTAAGGTTGCTATATTGTTTGTTTCATTTGGACACATTTCTCAACCCCATGAAGAGTATTTTTCTAGTTCTTTGGTAGGAAACTGAGTACTGCCTTCCACCTCTGGCTTCCACCTCCAACATGTATACCCTTGGCCATGCCTTTCCTGTCTTGGATTTCTCTGACACTGTGTTTTATACATGTAAACTGCCTTTTAATTTTGAAATCATTTTTATATACTTTATTCCAACATATCTTTATTTCCCCCTTATGAGTAGTAGAGTTGAAGCCCAGAAGCTAAATGCCTGAAGGTCATGGTTGAGCCAACTCTGAACTAGGTCTCCTGATACCTGGCCTAATATATTTCCATTAATGTTTAGGTTAGAGTTATATGTTTGCCCTTTCCTAGAACAAGAATCCACAACTCTTGTTGGAATCACATATGGGTATGTGATAAAAAAAAAAAAAATTGTTAACAACAGAATTGTAAGTATTACAAGAAGCTGAGTTTGAGGCAGTGAAGAGCATGGGGTCCATCACCAGCAGGTGTGGTGGACACATTTCATGTTTATTACATTATCTCTGTTCACCTGTAGGTGGGAAGGATCCAAATATTTCAGGCTAAAGAGGGCATTTCATTTCTTCTCATCTTCTATGCTGTTCCTACTTAGCTGAGACCTCTCTGCATATAAAAGGACTGAATACATGGTTCAGAAGAAATCTTTCAGGATGTTGGAGAGACAGAGATTGGAGAAAATACATCACAGAACCTCAACTTTGCCAATCATGTTTTAGTCGTATGATACTGAAATTATTTTTTGTCTGTTTTAATTTAACATATTTTCCACTAAAAATTATGAGAAATAGTTATCCGAATGTGCTACGCTTTCCTTGGAGTATCACATATTGCAGAGAAATATAAAATATGCAGCACTAGTTCCATCCATATCTAGTCCTGGAACATCTTGGACTCTGATTCTCTCTTTTTCAGAAGGTTAGGGTTGCAACACAGCAGGGAGGATACAAAGAGGAAACGTCCCACAAGGAGTTAATCTGACTCCTCATTTATTATACAAAAAAGGTAAGTGTAAAGACATGGAGAATCTACTTACATAAACAGTCTCACAATGTGACGTATTCATAAGCTCAGTGCCTGCACTTTTAGGGAGCGTGAAATGTAACCATCTCTGGAGATAATGTGTTTCTTCTTTTTCATACTGCAAATCAATGAAGGTGGTCCTAGAAATTTCTCTTTCTTTTTTCCTCTCTTCTTCATCTCCTATTTTTCTTATTCCTTCTTCCCTCCCTCTCTCCACATATCTAAAGCTTTCTCTATAATTTAAAGCACTTTTCGCTCCACAATATTTAATAATATTTTAATTGACAAAACAGCATGCTCTCAAGACAGAAAAATTTTGCATGCTTACTTATTCCTTAAGAACAGAAACTAACCGCCTCAAAAGAAAAACAAACTAACAACCCAGTGGTAGGAGGAAATTCCAAGGATGCTATATTTCCTAAATGATGCTTATGTTCTTGTTTACTAATTCCTAAATTTGCCTCAGTCCATCCCTGTTGAATCCTCATTTCTAGCAACTTTACCATGAAAAACTCCTGCTCCTGTAAATATTAAAATCAAGGAAACACCAAGAGTTAGTTTAAAAAAAAAAAAAAACAGAAGAAATGGTTCTGCTTTATTCTGTTGTGTTTTCTTGTACTTTTTAAACAAAACTCAGTTTATCAATTTGAGAGAGGGTAGAACATAAAAGTAAAGGATGTTGCCATAGAAGTTGGAAATATATCCTCTATAACAGCTTCTGGGGCCGTTCTGCATAGCAAGTTCTTGGTTGTTTATTCAGTGTGAAAGCTAATAAATCTATTTGTGAGAACTCCTAAAAGGCAATCATTTTCAGAAGAGCGAATTCTGGCAAAAGCTATTGTTTTTGCAAATCCAAATGACAAGAGCTTTAATATGACAACATTTGCAGTTCCGGGGGCACAGTACGTTTTGGAATCATAAAAGTAGCAACACATTTTGTGTAGCAAAACATACTGTGTTTAAATCTGTCCTACTGAAATGTGCTGCTAATTGTTATACACACTATATTAAGAAGAGGAAGGATGGCAAATTATAAACCAACAGAGATCTAGTCATTTTGCAAGAAAATCTTTATTTTCTTTACTTATTTTTTCTTTTTATCCATCTGTTTTGGTTTCACACACCCTCCAAATTCAGTTAGAAAATCTGTCTCTCAAGAGCTTTCTCACACTGTGTTTATCTTTAGAAGGTATGCTTTAGATTTTCCAATAACACTTTTCAACTTTATTGAAAATATCAAATAAAATATAATTATTATTAAATTCAAGAATTAAAATAAACATTGTATTTTTTTGCTACGTGTAAAATGTAATGATTCATGATGCCTAGAAAGGTGAAATTCATTTCTCATTTAATTTACTTCTCCAGTTTCTTCTGTTTGTCACTGGGATACAAGGCAACAAACATTGTGGAAAATGAAAAGTAGATAGTCTTTGCCCTGAAGCTTACAGTCTTAGAATAAAAACTTGAGACTGGCAGAGTCAAAATAGGAAACCTATAGCAAAGTGAAGTAAACATTGTTAGAGGTAAGGCAATAGGAAGGGAAAACAATATACTGTGAACTTGGAAGTAGAGACAATAATTGTGTTTATTTAAGAACTGCCAGTCTCTCAGGCTGCATGCTGCAAGCTGGCCCCTGTTATAGTGGGCTTAGGTTTTTTTATGTTTGTTTGTTTCTTTCTTTTAGATTTATAGAGATACTTCTGGTTTGGACTCTCTGATTACTGCCTCAATCCATACTTCAGAGAATTGCCAGGAAAACACCAAGTTTTTGAAGGAATTTCTGCACACACTGTAATCTGACTCCCCTTTTTTCTGTCACATGTCACATTTAATCTAAACCTGTCCATCAGTCTTTTAAAGTTCCCTATTAAGTGAATCCAACATTCTTTTTTGTCTTTCTTTTAATTGTCACACAAAATGAAGTTTTTATTTGTAGCACATAAGGAGAACACGGGGAATCATTTCCTAAAGCCGTGGCTCCCCAGCAAAAAGTTTAGGTCTTTTATTAGGGCAGCGGATGAATATTCAAGCAGGAAGGTTTTGTCAGTACAAATAAAGGCAGACATAATCTTGTTCACGCACTTTTGGAACATGCTTCTTCATACATTGCACGTTACGTTAATGGGGCATAAGCTCCACCTGGGGAGGAGACCTTAGCACTGAAATTAGGCAAAGGTAACTTCGGGACACGGGTTTGTCTGAGCAGGCTCCAGTCTTGCGGTCAAGCGTAAGGCTCAAACCATTTCCAGGGTGCTCTTGATGTGTCTTCTTGGAGCTGCCCATATCGTGAAAAGACACAACTCAAAAAACAACACCAGGGACTTTCTGCACTGGTGCTACCTAGGAACACAATGGTCTCTCTTGATCTTATTTTTTGCATGAGCTACTCAAGGCCAGGGTCTGACTGATGACACTTTCCCTTCGAAATAGACTTGTGAGAACACAATGAGAATCTACTTTTCACCAAAGCACTTTTTTTTTTAGGAGAATTGGGATTTCTCATGACTGACGGATTTTCACAAGGGATCCTCAAGTACAGAGATCTGTATTCATTTCAAAGAGTAACAGAAAATGTGTCTAAGCAATGAGAAACCCAGAGCGTTACTGCCCAGTGGACCCCTGAGGCCCTCGAGTCCTAACTTCGCTTTTCCCAGTTGAGGACACTGCTGTTTAGGAGCTGGTCATTACTTAAAGCGTCCACCTGAAATTGTGTACAAGCCCGTGTGCCCCTTTTTACTTTGAAGTAGACAGCTTTTGCTTTAGTCTCCTAGGCCTCTCTTGAGTGTCTAAAGGCTGCTTTAGAGCTAATGATTAGGAATGTGAAGATGTAGAAACAAAGAATATCTGTTGGGCTGGGAAACTGGTAATGATTTAGACTATAAATCTACAGGGTAGCAGAATCACCAAACTAACGGTTCCCTGAAAGATATAGAAAAAGGCCTGACACGCATTCCTAAGTTGTTTTTACAGGAAGTAGACCCACCAGATGAAAACTGCTCAGCACAAGAACATAGACCCTTGCCTGGTTGAAACCAGAAGGTTAATGAAGCATGAAACTTCACCTTGAAGCCAACCAATCCGAGAATCGTCCAGGAGCTGACCACACCCTGCTCCTTGAACACTATAAAACTCCTCACTACCCCCTCCAGGGAGGGTCACAGTCTTGAGGGCATTAGCCCCCTGTGGCCCCCTTTGCCCAGCAAAGCAATAAAAGCTACTTTTCTTCTTTACAGACCCTGCAGCTCCCTCCCTCACCTTGACTTTAAAACCCCTTCCCTGAAAGCCATAGTGGAGTTGGGGGTCTTTTGAGCATTAGCTGCCCATTCTCCTTGCTTGGCACCTGCAATAAATGCGGTACTTTCCTTCACCACAACCCAGTGTCAGTAGATTGGGTTTACTGCACTCGGGTGAGCAGACCCAAGTTTAGTTCTGTAACACACACTTCCAAGCAGATAATCAGGTCAGATTCCTGTGTCCCACTTTCATGATCTGAGGTGCTCAGCTTTCTCTGTTCCATCTATTCAAATCCTAACTATCAATGGGGTCCGGATCCACCTCTTCCACCATCCTGCTACTATGTTCTTTTACAGATCTCAGTTACTAAGTTATACAAAAGTTTGCCTCTTAGATGCTCAGCTCCTGTTTCTGTGGCTCCCTCAATTGGAAAATGTGCTGCTTGAGGAAATCTATGATGTATTACTTGCCCACATCTTTCAAAATGCCCTGAATAGAATATGTCTTTGCTGTATTCTCAAAGCCAATCCTGTGTGATTAAATGACAAATGAGCACACTGTGTTTCTTAGACAAGTTCTCCCATCAATAAATATATTAAATATAATGATGGGTTAATAAAAGTAAGTGTGATTTAATCTACTTTAAACCTTCAATTTTTATCCTTAAAAAAAGTAGTTGGAATATAACATCTGACTCTAAGATAGATTTCCACTATAATGTTTTTCCTACTTTTTCTCCACTCAATTCCATCCTAATTAATGTGAAGAGAAGAGTGGGGTTCCTCTCTAATAATTTTCATTTGAAATAATACAAGTGAAAATAGCACGTTTTCTCAAGCAGACACACATACACACATATTGAATTCAGCTAGAATATTTTAATGATTAACAGGCTCTTATTGGGTTATAATTAGAACAGCAATTTATCAAGCTCAGCAAACCTTTTCTCTTCGTAAATGACTCTCATATTCAGACAAATGATGGTATTTATTTTCTGTGAACTTAAATTATTTAAGATAGTATTTAAGTTGATTTTGGCTTAAACTCAGTAATATTATTTGGTAAATAATGAAATATAGATTAATGAAAGGTTTCCTGGAGTAATTCTACTACTATAGCTAATGTTGTTTCAGAAATTAATACTATTTTGCAATATGAAAGGAATAGTCATAGTTTCCCTAGGTATGTCTAGAGCAGAAAATGTTGTAAAACAGAGTTAAGATTCAAATCTTGATCTCTCTGCCTTCTAATATCATTTTTCCACTTTGCAATCTACCTTTCTGTTTTTATGTGCTCAAAGTGGTGAAGTCATAATAAAAAGTATCTCATGGATGTTGAGGAAGTTCTTACATAAAATAAAATTACCCATAAGCATTTGTTAGGTTATTTTTTTCTTACAGTGAACCTAAGTTAAGTAATGAATAATATTATTTATCTTTCCCTAACTCATAAGACTTATTCTTATCTCAAATATATTTCTACAGCAATTCTCACATTTCACTTAGAATACAATTCACATTCATTAGCTGTCTTTTTTTATACAACTTTTCTATTGCCATCCTCAAAGGCACCCTCCACTGGACTCAAATTTCTTGCAGCTTTAAAAATGTGACCTGATCTTTCTCATCAGTCTTGTCACTCTTTTCCTTTCTCTATGCCTGGGATTCTTCCCATTTTCCTCCTGATTGCTAGCTTCAAAGCTCTGCTCAAGAGTTGCCTCTATTTGCAGATGTCATGATGTACTCCTTTGCTCAGTCTAGCCTCTATCTCCTTCTCCTGGCGTCCTGAGGTCCCTGAGTACCCTCTGACACTGCACATAGTGGGCTATGATGTGGGTCATACAAAGAGGATGGCCTTAGTCATCTCTGTGGATTAGAGACCAGAGTCAGTGGCATAGCAATACTGGGTGCTCAGAAAAAACTTTGCTGCTACTGCTGAATGTAAGTTATGTTGACTTTTTGAAGAAGAACAAAAACAGTTTCAGAAGCTTCAATTTTCAGAAATATGAGATTTAGCAGTTATCCTTTGAGTTAATTATAATAGAGATGTGTGGACATTTGTGGTTTCCCAGGACTGACAGCCTCGAAGAAGGTGCTTAGGGAATGGCAGAGGGACACCAAGGAGCCCAGGCAAAGACTTAATAGCTGTCCTGTTCCAGTGCTTTGTACATAGTTCTAAAAACACATAGAGTTCTGCACATGTACATAGGCAAATGCAATGCCTACAGAAAACTTTTAGGATTTTTATAGCTAACTTAGTAGTTATAAGATTAATGATTAGTAATATAACGTATAAGTAAATATCATTATGAAGTTTAAAGGTTGAAAAGTCAGGACTTGGAAAGAATTTCTCCAATAAGAACACTTTATAATAGAAAAGGAAAATTCATTTCAATGAAAAATACTTTCATAACATTACTGGTGGCTAGAGGGAAATAACTGGAACAAGATTTATCAACATTCCCTCTTTCCTACCTACTACTTTGCCTCTCCACTCATCCAACATTTTAATAACTGAAGAAGTTTCTGTCTATACCCAGATTCAACCCCACATCTCAACTAACTTATCAAAACCAAAGTTGCTTTCTGTAGCTGTAACCAGTGTCTCCTACTTGGAAGGTAGATATGGTCTCAAGTCTACTTGTGTTTATTGCAGTCAGTCCATGTTAATTTTCAAACATTCTTTAATGTTTCGATGGCCAACTTTACCCTCTAGTTTTTACTTCTTCTTGAAGGGTATTAACACTATTTATATGGAATATTTATATTAGTAAAATTAATTTTTATTTTACATTTATATAAAATATTATTGAGATCTTGCTTAAAATTACATATTCTATGCTTATGGATTATTTTTATGGGTGAAGCCACTAGGACCCTCTTCCTGATCCTCACGTTCTGTTGATGATTTCAATGGCTACTTTACCAAGGAAATTGAAGCATTAAAAGAAAAGATTCGGAGAATTCCCTGGTGGTGCAGTGGTTAGGACTCTGTGTTTCCACTGCAGGGGGCCCGGGTTCAATCCCTGGTTGGGGACTAAGATCCTGCATGCCAAGTGGTGCAGCCAAAAAAAAAAAATAATAATAATAAAATAAAAGCCGTTTGTAAAAAAAAAAGAAAACTTTCAGATTCCCACCACACTCTCCTGCATCTGCTAACATACTCCACCTTCCTCCCATATCTAGTTCCTTCCACTGTGTTCTAGACCCTATCTCTTCTCATCTTTTCAAGCATATCCCTCTAGCAATTTTCCTTTGTCTCTTCTAATTGAAATTAAAAAAAATGACTAGATCATTCTACTCAGCTACCATAATGATGTTATTTCTCTTTATTTTTTTTAACATCTTTATTGGAGTATAATTGCTTTACAATGGTGTGTTAGTTTCTGCTGTATAACAAAGTGAATCAGCTATACATATACATATATCCTCATATCTCCTCCCTCTTGCATTTCCCTCCCACCCTCCCTATCCCACCTCTCTAGGTGGTCACAAAGCACCGAGCTGATCTCCCTGTGCTATGTGGCTTTTGCCAATACTAGCCACTACCCCAATTCATTACATGTGTATCTTTGAAAGATATGTCGACTCCAATATTTCTCTTCTCATCTCTCTTAATCCCAATGTAATCAGGCCTTGAAAGTCACCTCTGCACCAAAATTGTTCTCAAGAAGAACAATATCATCCACGTTGATAAATCCTACTCTCAGTTCTCAATAAAATATCTTACATAACATTTTAACAAAGTTGGACATAATAACACCATTGATAGCCATTCTTCACATAGTCTACAGAATACTGTATTACATTATTTTCAACTAATTCACTTCTCTTTTTCTGGTTCCTTCTATTCTCTCAAGACTGCTTGTTGTTAATTCTTGTCCTCTTCTTTCATTATTTATAATTAATCTCTTGAAATCATTGGTTCCATGGTTTTAAATCTGGCAAAAGCTAATAATTTACAAATTTATACCTCTAGCTTGTATATCAAATAAACATCTCAAACTCAACAAATCTAAAATTTAACTCCTAATTTTTTTCTTCTATGCTTGTTCTACCATAGTGTCAGAGTGTTCCCAATTTCTGTTGAAGATAAATCCTCTCAGTTGCTCAATTAGAAAAATCCTAAATTCATCTTTTCTCTCACCTACCACATCCATCAAGAAATCTCATCATTTATGAATGGACAAAGAAGATGTGATATATATATATATCATATATATATATATGATATATATATATATATATATTTGCAGTAACATTGATGGACCTAGAGATTATCATATTAAGTGAAGTAAGCCAGACTCTAGAGAAAGACAAATATCGTATGATATCATTTATATGTGGAATCTGGAAAAAAGATACAAATTAACTTATTTACAAAATTGAAATAGACTCACAGACATAGAAAACAAACTTATGGTTACCAAAGAGGAAGGGTGGGGGATAAATTAGGAGGATGGGATTAACAAGTACATACTTCTATATATAAAATAGATAACCAACAAGGATCTACTGTATACCACAGGGAAATATACTCAATATTTCATAGTAACCTATAAGGAAAAGAATCTGAAAAAGAATATATATATATAAATTTTCTTTTTCATATGTATATATATATAACTGAATCACTGTGCTGTACACCTGAAACTAACACAACATTGTAAATCAGCTATACTTCAATAAAAACAAAAGTTAAAAATAAAGATATCTTATCATCTATATTTCAACCATTTCTCTCAGTCTCTTCATCTCTTAATCTCTTAACCCTTGTCTAAACTGCTCTCATTTCATGCTTGGATGGCCACCATAACCACTATATCTCAAGCTCTACTGGTACTCTCTACAATCTGTTCTTAAGATACTTAGTTGCTTCTGGGGTCCTGTAAAAAGTGAGGTAATTCTTTGGCCAAAACCAAACAATGATTCTCCATTTCACTCAGAGTAAAAGCCAAAGACCTTACCATGACCTACAGTGCCTGGCAAGATCTGACTCTGCTATGATTTGAATTGTATCCCCCCCACCCCAAAACTCTTATGTTGAATTCCTACCCTCCAAAGTGATGATATTTGGAGTTGAGGCTTTTGGGAGATAGCTGGGTTTAGATGAGGTCATGAGTGTGGGGCCCTCACGATGAGATTAGTGTCCTTATAAGAAGAGACACCAGGGAACTTGCTTTTTGCTCTCTGCCATGGGAAGATGCAGGAAGAAGGCAGATGTTTGACAGCCAGGAAGAGCGCCCTCACCAGAACTCAACAGTGCTGGCACCCTGATCTCAGACTTTCAACCTCCAAAGCTGTGAGAAAATTAATTTCTGCTGTTTAATCCACCCAGTCTGTGGTATTTTGTTATGGCCTCCCAAAATGACTAATACAGACACCTATTAGCTTTCTGAGTCATCCTTCTTTTATCTCCTCTACTCCAGCCAGAGTCTCCTTTTTCTTTCTAAAACCACCAAGCATGACCCTGCATTAGGATCTAGTTCTACATAGACCATCTGCCTGAAATAGTCTCTTGGAAGACACTCACTTGCAAAAGATTTCATCTTTCAAGTCACTGTCCAAACCCCACTTTCTCGGCAGTCTGCCCCACCTGTCCTGTTTCAAACTACAGTTAGCCACCACGTGTACACCTGCCCCAGGATGCCCACCTTCTTACTCTGCTCTATTTTTGCTTATTTAATTTTATTTCTTTCTCTATTTTCTATTTTTTTTATTTTTTGTTTTCCAAAAAAATGTTTAATGGGAAAATCCCTATGTTTTCAAAATCTTAAGTGAAAAGAATATCCAAAGTTGTGTACACCATTTGATCTCAATTACATATAAAATACACATCTCCATATGTCTAGATGAATAAAAAAGTCTGAAAGAAGAAAGACCAATAACCATGGATCTATCTGGTTTATGATATTTTTGGTGATTTTCATTGTTTTTTTTCTTAGCCTCATGCGTGATTTTTAAAAATAATTAATTTATTTTTATTGGAGTATAGTTGATTTACAATGTTGTGTTAGATTCAGGTGTACAGCAAAGTGATTCAGTTATACATATACATATATCCATTCTTTTTCAGATTCTTTTCCCATATAGGTTATTACAAAATATTGAGTAGAGTTCCCTGTGCTATACAGTAGGTCCTTGTTGTTTATCTATTTTATATATAATAATGTGTATATGTTACTTCAAAATTCCCTGCTCTCTTTTTTTAACAGAACATATCTTCTAACCTTAATATCATTTACTGATACTGTTTATTATTACATGTCATTCTCTGCTTACTAAATTGTAAGCTTCACAAGTACAGGGATTATTTTTCCTTTACTCTTTTTTTCCTGATGAATACAAAATGTTTATAAGATAATATATATATTTTCCCTTAAAGATTAAACTTTAATATATGTTATACTATCTAAGGTATTTTTTTCCTGAGTGCCCAGAACATTCACTCCATATGATAATTATTAATTATTAAGCAGATTTCATATTCTCCTTTCTTCCTGCTATACTTGTAATAAGTGTTTTATATACTCCCAATCCTCACTATTAACATTAAGACCGGGCTTCCCTGGTGGCGCAGTCATTGAGAATCTGCATGCCAATGCAGGGGACACGGGTTCGAGCCCTGATCTGGGAAGATCCCACATACCGCGGAGCAACTGGGCCTGTGAGCCACAATTACTGAGCCTGCGCGTCTGGAGCCTGTGCTCCGCAACAAGAGAGGCCGCGATAGTAAGAGGCCTGCGCACCGTGATGAAGAGTGGCCCCCGCTTGCCACAACTGGAGAAAGCTCTTGCACAGAAACGAAGACCCAACACAGCCATAAATAAATAAATAAATAAATAAATAAATAAGATTATGTAAAAAAAAACAAAAAAAAAAACAAAAAAAAAACATTAAGACCTTTGGGTGGAATTAGCTTCTTTTTTCTTAACATTTCTTTTGATAATGAATAAACATAATCCCATTAGGTTATTTTCATTTGAAACACTGAATTTGATGTTTCCTAATGTGCCTTGCTTACAAAAATGTGTAGTTTCTAAAGACCTAGAATTCTCATCATAAACACCTTCATAATATATCACAATCTGAGACACTTGGCATACATCTGTGATCAAGATAAAAACATCCCTATTCTTGATCTCTAAGATATTCCAGTGATCTTATTTCACATGAGTATGAGTACAAACCCAGCTGTTTGAGTTTCAAACACTACCATTTTCTTTTGACACTCTTTCAATGTAAAAGTCCATTTCATTTCACAGGACTTGTATTAAAACTTTTTCTCAAAGTCTAGGTTTAAACCATTCCCATGGTACTCATCATGTCCTCTCAAACTTATGAAGTTTAACCTTTAATTTTTATTCTTTATGTCAAGATGTTTCTCTGAAACCTCCATATGGTTTATTTAAGGCTTTTCCTATTTTTTTTAATGGATTATCAGTTCCTTTCTCTCAAATGTACAATATCTTGAAAAGTACAGTAGTACAGTACAAGAGCTGGCATCCAGGGGCTGGCATTGAGTGAACAGACAAGAAGAGTTACTGACTGGGGGAGGGCGAGGAGGTGGGAGATTGTAGAGCTGAAGGATCATCAGCAATAGGAAATGGAGGGCAAGCTGCAAAGTTGCTTACAGCTTGGGCTTGAAATAAAGATACTGTACTACTGTACTGTATACGGTACTGTACAGTAAAGTACACAAAAGCACAACCACTTGTAGAGGTTGCACACATGTGAAAATGTAGGCCAGACACGTGAACTAACTTGCGTGATTGGACATGTGAACGCACGTTCACATCTTTGAGAGTTTGCAACTTGAAGGTTCCTATGTAGGGGACTTACTGTAACACAAAAGTAGAAACAGATTTTTATTAGGAGTCAGAATAGATTCAATCTGGTTTGCCATTGGAGATTACTTTGCCAAGTAATCTGGTTACTTTGGACACTTTCTTCTCTTGTTAAGTGTTAAAAATAACATTTATATGAACTACCTTATTGGATTGTTTTAAGGATTAAGTAAACTAATGCATATCACAGTGCCAAGAAAACTACAATTATTAGGCCTTTAATCAATATCACTTCTATGTCCCTGGCAGAATTTTGTTTATATAGCTATTATAGCACTCAGAATATAGCTTCTTAGTATTAAATGTCTCTCTTCTGGTTCCCAGCCCCAAGGTTGTCAACTACCAGAAAGCAGAGGCCCTAATTTACTGTCATGTTCCCTGAATGCAAACAAGTACAGGGCCATAAATGTAATAACCAAAAAATAAATGTAGAATAAACAAGCAAATGAAATGTGTAGATTTCATTACTGATTATTGGTAATACTAATATATTATTAGCTAAGTTGGAAACAGAAAACAAAGGCATAATGAAAATAGTCCAAGCTATATATTTCCAGATTTTGATGGTAAAAAAAAAAAAAAACCTCATATGATGTAAATCTATACCCCAAATTTTGCCAACACAAATTTTGAAGAGAATATCCACATTTTATTGGAAAGAGATAACACATTCCAACAAAAATTCTGTGTTACCATGTGTTTACATCCGATGGTACCAAGGTCCAGTGCACTTTACTCTAAAGAGGATGGACACCAGAGTTCAGGTACTAGGTGAGCCATATTCTAGCTGTGTGGTCTTGGGAAGCTGGGACTTTAATGGTTCATAAAGGACAGGGATGTCTACTACTTAAATGTAAAATATTGTGAAGTGTTCCCTGCTTTATAACCATCTCAAGCCCTTGTTTCAAAGCTGTAGTTAAGCCTGCTCCAAACATTTCTTGGATTGATGTAGGAGACAGATGGGTCCCTTGGCTGGACAGCTGGTGTTTGTCAAGTGGAGTACCACTGAAACTTTGTTCTCACCCAGACACTCCAAGGACAAAGCCAGTGGCAGAAGCTGAGCTCTGCTGGAATAAAGAGTTAAGATGACCAACCCTGAGGTCAAGGAAAACTTCCCCAACTGCTCATGAACAGGAAGGCTCCTTGGGGGTCAAAAAGGGAGGGGCTGCCACCCCATAATATGTGTGGACATGCACACACAGCCCTCTGTCGTGGGATCCATCTTAGCCAAAATATGCGCATGCATGTTGGGGAGGGTCCTGGGATGGGTCAAGTGTGAAAAAAGAAACAAGATATTTTGCCAAAGTTAAACAAAGATCCTGAAAGACTGTCCTATATGAGTGATTTAAATCACCACTTTACTGCGGTCCTCCTCATTAGAGGGGACACCCACACCTTTTCTCTCCGGCTGTGTATCTTTTCCTTGCCTTGGTCTTAAATAAACAAACTGTTTCTCTGTGTGCTCTCCCACTTGTTGTGCTGTGTCTCTAATAATAAACTTTGTTCCTGTTTTTATAGTTTTTGCCTCCTTGAAATATTCTTGCTTTCAAACAGGGGCAAGAGCCAGTGCTACTTTTCTTCTAGTCTCTAACCCCTGGCGGTCTATTGGCTAGTATTCCTAGTTTTCGTCCAGGCTATCGACTTTCAATTCCTGGGCAGGGAACTACGCTCTCTCTTCAGGACTGCTCACTGCTGTCTCTCCGATATCAGAATCAGTGGTAATTTAAGAAATTAGAGGCAGAGAAATCAGCAAAAGCCATAACATAGTGTCTGGTGTAGCTAAAAGGAATATAAGAATACCAAGCCTCACTTAAAATATTTGAATAAACTCTGATTTTATCACCATACCTGAAAGAAGTATTTATGTAATATTACTTTAATATTAATAAAATAAAAAGTTATGATCAGAAAGCATGAGTATGAGTATATTCAGATGCTGAAAAGTTATGGTACATAACACGGAAAAAAAAAAAAAAACTATGAAGAAGCATAAAGCATAGTCTACTTCCAAAGAAGTGAAATTTATCACCTGAAATAAAATGCTTGGAATTTTGGTGAACTTACTGCATAGGATTTCAAAATATTAATTCAGAATAATTTGCCTTGGGCTTCCCTCGTGGTGCAGTGGTTAAGAATCTGCCTGCCAATGCAAGGGACATGGGTTTGAGCCCTGGCCCGGGAAGATCCCACATGCCGCGGAGTAACTAAGCCCGTGCACCACAACTACTGAGCCTGAGCTCTAGAGCCTGTGAGCCACAACTACTGAGCCCATGGGCCACAACTACTGAAGCCTGCATGCCTAAAGCCTGTGCTCCGCAGCAAGAGAAACCACGACAATGAGAAGCCCGCATACCGCAAGGAAGACCCAACACAACCAAAAATAAATAATTAAATTAACTTAATAATTTTTTTTTAAAAAGTGTTTAAAAAAATAATAATAATTTGCCTCTCATTTAGTGAGTCTACATTAAAATTCTGAAAGACGATACTGCAATAACTGATATTATTAACAACATACAAGAAAAAGGTACTAAGAATAACTTTCCCTTTCTCCCCTTTTTATACTTAAATATGCTGTTTTCTCCATCCTACAAAAAGGAGAAAAAGACATCCAAAATGTTGAGGAGTCTTCAATTCTGAATCACACACTTATCTAATTCTCTTGAAATTTAGGGATTGGCTAGAAGATAGTTAAGGCTGAGGAAAAGAAAACAAACACAAGGGAAAGATGGATCATTCATGCAGGGATGACTACTTTACTGTTTGACTATTTGAAACATTTTTATTATATCTGATGTTATTATATTCGTTGTCACAAAGTCAAAAATTTGTACAATTTTCTTCTTTAGATATTTTTAAATGGGTAACTTTATGGCATTTTGTAAACATATGTAAATCTACTTGTAAAATATTTGCAAAGTTTTATTAATATTGTTTCTGATAAAAAATCAGGAGAATTTTGTATGTTCACAGGGGTAGATTTTGTTATTGTGAAATTCTGATTCTTTGGTTTAGGAGGGGGAGAAGTGAAATACCATTTATTGGAAAACCTTTGGCCAGCCAAAGTAAGCAACAAGATAAATGCAAGTACCAAAGAAAATATTCAAAAGACTGATATCTAAAACTGCATGAGGCAAGTAGTGACAAGTAGAATTTCCTTATATATATGGAGGGAAATAAAGGTGAGATGATTAAAAAGTTAAAGAATATCCAAGCTATAAAGTACAGTCCACTCTCTCACTTTAGAATCTAATGTCGGGGGCTTCCCTGGTGACGTAGTGGTTAAGCATCTGCCTGCCAATGCAGGGGACACAGGTATGAGCCCTGGTGCAGGAAGATCTCACACGCCACGGAGCAACTAAGCCCATGCGCCACAACTACTGAGCCTACGCTCTAGAGCCCGCGAGCCACAACTACTGAGCCCATGTGCCACAACTACTGAAGCCCGCACGCCTAGAGCCCGTGCCCCGCAACAAGAGAAGCCACCACAATAAGGCCGCACACCTTAACGAAGAGTAACCACACTCACCGCAACTAGAGACAGCCCACGCACAGCAACGAAGACCCAACACAGCCAAAAATAAACAGATAATAAATAAATAAATGTATTAAAAAAAAGAAAAGAAAAAGAATCTAATGTTAAGTGATGTGGCCAAGGTCGCATGCCTGATATGAAACCCTAGATATTAGAATACCCAAGACGGTTTGTTCTACTGTTTGCCCTTCTTTAGAAAGGCAAAGGCTGAATCTTGTTAGGGGACACAGTGTGACACAGTGGTTAAAGAGCGGGGGCTCTGGAGCCAGACTCCCTGGGTTCAAGTGCCATCTCTGCTACTCACCAGCAGCGTAACTTTGAGCATCTTATCAATACTTCACGTCTCTGTAACTTTGTTTCTTTATCTGTGAAACTGTCCTATCAAAAGCACGTATCTCAGAGAGTTTAATTCATAAAGAGTGCACAGAGCAGTACTGAACACATAATAAGGGTGTATTAGTTCCCTGTAGCTGTTGTAGGGAAGAACGACAAATTTGGTAGCTTAATACAGCAATTTGTCCTGTCACAGTTGGGGAGGCTAGAAGTCTTTAATCTGGTAGGGTGCCTTCTCCCAGGAGTCCTAGGGGACACCCTGCTCCTTGCCCCTGCCATCTCTGGTGCCGACCCTCCCCCCATTGCTGGCTTGTGGCCGCATTGCTCCAGTCTCTGCTCCATTCTCACATCTGCCTTCCCCTCTGTGCGTCTCCGTGTAACAGCCTCTGCCTCCATTTATAAGGACACCTGTGATGACAGTTAGGATAATTCAGGTAATTCAGGATAGTTTCCTCACCTCAGTATTCTTCATAGTGAAAGATTAAGTATTAATCTTAATACTGCATCTGAAAATATACTTTTCCCAAATAAGTTAACATTTACAAATTCCTAGGATTAGGACTCAATATGTTCAGGTGACCATATTCAAATTACTACATAAGGACTTTTCCATTTTTATAATTTCTGGGATTCTGGATGCCCTGATTTTATAACAAAGTTTATCAGAGTCACTTGACAGAATAGTCTCTATAAGACATTAAGTACCAGACACAAGAGGAGGAAAAGATCTTGAACACATAGGACTGGCTTGGGGCGGTGGGGGGACAGCAACTCTTGATGAAGAAGGAAGAAAGGCATATTTAAGGTTAAAGAAAATCTGTGCATTCCACAAACAATAGAACACAATTTCTAAGTAGATATATGAGAGTCCTGCCCCTCTAATCAGTCTGTCAGTACTTTAAGGCTAAGTTGGGAAGCATTGTGAGATGAACGATTTATCTTCTTGAAACATCTATTTATTTGGTAGTATGAGTAAAAACACTTGCTGATAATAAAATCAACTAATGTTTTACATAGTTGCCAGTACTGTCCAAGAGTCCTCTTCGTCCTGTTCCAATGACGGAAGCCAAGCTGGAATCTCATCTTGAGTTTTTACTTTCCTAAAGCCATTTCTAATTCCCCTTGAAACATTAGCCAGGACCTGACAGGAAACAGATATTCTTGGTGTAATTGGAGAAAAACTTGTGCCATTGGAAAAAGCAGGAGAAGGGTTTAGAAATAGCAGGAAGGGATGGTGTGGTCCTCCAAACTAGGGAGCCTGTCACAGGGTCCGAAGTGTTGCTATGGGGGTTGCCTGGATGGAAGTGGAGGGAGAGCTGAATAGAGCAGTCTCCTGCCTCAAGTTGTGTCCTCTGACGGAGACATGCAGCCACCCATGGTGATGCAGCAGAGGGACCCAGGTAAATAAGGACCCTGACTACGCATGTTGATACCAGAAAAGCCCCAGCAAAAGTCCAGGCTCTTGTTCAACTCATCCAAGAAAAACTTGGGCAAGGTACACAAAGGAAAAAACAAAAAGAAAAAGAAAACAGAACAAAAAAAAATCAAAAATCAAAATAAAAACCACTGAAGCTCAAGAGCAAAGAGAACAAAGAAGCATTTTATTGAGACAAAAGGGAAAAAACACACTCAGAGAAGAGTGTGGGCGTCCTGGTGGGTGAGGGATACCCTGCAGGTCTTTTTTTGATCCTCCTTTTATCTTATTTTTAGCCCTTTGAATGGGAGGGGGTCTTTTTGATTATGGGTAGAATATTGATTGAGGGGAGGGTTGAGGTGTGGCCTGGATTGCACCAGGTTGCATCAGCTTCTGGTCCTGCGCATTTGTCTCCTGAAGCCATCGTACATGAACTCTAAGAGCTGTTTTCCCTTAAATTGTCCCTTACTAGCCAAGTGCCACACGTGGAAGTTTGTACAGGGTCATAAGCAACTTGTGCATCTTTATTGCGCATGCTCCAGGGTTTTCATGGTCAGAGTTTCTTGTTCAGATACTACAAATTTTCTGTTTTAGATGCCATTCCTCCATGCATCATGGCCTCATTAAGTGCAAAGCAAGGAGGTGGCTTTGTCTTCTGCCTAATGCCTATGCATGAGGAGGCTGTGCTCGGGCCCCGCCCTGACTTTCCTGCCTCAGTGCTGTCCTCTGTGTGGTATTCTGTTCCTCGTAAGGGTTAGCGGAAGACTAGGGAGTCACTGATGCCGTCCACGTGGGTCATCCGCCCTGGACACAGGAGGAGAAGCGGTGATGGGGCCCAAGAGAAGTATCCACCCACACTTTCTTGGAAACTTTGCACATCCTTCTCTGCTTCTCCTTTTTAAATCATATTATTGCATGTATTCTTTCGATGAAAACCACTGCCTTTGTTGAGCAGGGTCCTTCTTGTTTAAATGCATCTTTGATATCACCTAGTGCAGCACTGGGACCTCTTTTTACAGAGTTCTTTGATATTCTTCAGTAATGGTGTTACCGACCAGGGTTCCCAGTCTCCTAATCAATAGAAAGTGATAAGATGTCAGACAAGAAATTCAGGCAAGGCTTTATTGGGGCCCCTGGTGCAGCACAGGGGAGAGAAATAAGTAATAGTTTCCCTTGCTCGCTTGCTCCGGGGGAGGGGCGAGCTGGTTCCTTATATGGGGGGAGGGTAAGCGTGTGTCCAGGGGTCAGGCCAGAGGTGTGGCTTAGGTGGTCTGCCCACCCCTTTGGTGGTGTTGAGTGCAGGGGCCATGTGCAGTACCCTGCTTTTGCTCCGGACTCTTCAGAAGTAGCAGTTGGGTTCTTTTGGTCTTTTTGTATCTTGTCCATAATTTGCCCCAACTCTGCATGCATGCAGTTATTTTTAATCCATTATAGTTTCTTTGTATTTTGTTGCTTGAGGAGACCTTTGTCCAGGTGCCAGCACTGCAGTAAAGGGTCCCAGGTCCCAGGTCCCAGCCTCTCTCGAGGGGACTAATCTCAACCTGCATCAAGCATCAGGCTAGTAACCACCTTTCAAAAAGAGGGTAAAAGATAACATCTGTAGTTCAGAGTCACTGCGTTGACAAACTGTGGGTGCTGCAGTCTCTGTAACTGAGACTTTAAATATCACAGAGCAATTAGGAAGTTTTATTAACTTCTTCAGAAACATCCTTTTTATATGCAATTTGACATATGTGTCCCCAAATTCCATCCAGTTTAAGGATATGGTTTCACCAAAATCCAAATAATTTCACGCCTTGATATGTCACCTTAGGACAGACTTAGAAGTAATCATTTTATAAAGTTGATTTTCTTTTTTCTTGAGCAGCCCATCTTAGTATCTCCTGTGCCTTCTCAAATTGAGAAATCTTTTCTCTACTTATTCGTACATGATGTCAACGTCATTTATCAGAGTACAGGTGGTGAGTATCACAACCTGTTATGATAGATTACACTCTCTCCTTTAATATTAATATCATGAAAATCGAATCCACCTTTTTCTAGGACAACACACGAGAGGTATACTGAATCTTTTCCCAAGTAAATGCAAACTCTTCTGTCTTTTGTAGTAGAGTGACAAAAGCTAGCAGGAACAAGTGAGTATCAGCACACCATATTCTTCCAGCCAGCTGAACTTCCACTGCTCCAGAGATTAAAAACATGGACTCTGGATTCATTTTATAGCTCCACCTCTTATTAGCTGTGTGACATTGGCTAAGTTCCTTAATCTCTCTGTGCTTCATTTTCCCTAATCAAGAAAGTGAGTTTCAATAGTATCTACTTCATATTTGCCATGAGCCTTAAAACAGTTAAAATACTTAAAGCATGTAATGGAGTGCCTGTAAATACAAAGAGCTGTATCAGTATTTGTTATTATTCTTATATCCAAATACTTTGTATATACCATGTCTTTAAATAGAAACCATACTTCCTGAGGTCTTCCTGAGAGCCATTACTGTTTCCAATTCCCCACTACTTTTAGCTTTAGTGAGATCAGAGGTTTCTACTAAGCATGTCTTCTGAGAGTAGCATCGACATATATACACCACCGAATGTAAAATAGTTGGCTGGTGGGAAGCAGCCGCATAGCACAGGGAGATCAGCTCGGTGCTTTGTGACCACCTAGAGGGGTGGGATAGGGAGGGTGGGAGGGAGATGCAAGAGGGAGGGGATGTGGGGACACGTGTATGCATATGGCTGATTCGCTTTGTTGTGCAACAGAAACTAACACGGTATTGTGAAGCGATTATACACCAATAAAGATCTATTAAAAAAAAAAAAAAAAAAAAAGCGACTGAGAAGAGGCCAGGCACTCAGCACATCAGTGATGTTTGAGCATTTGGTTGTATTTCCCACACCACTGCCCTGTAATCTCAATGCGTCATAGAACAGAGCTCATGCTGAACCTTTTTAGCTTCTCCTTCATCTTTGACTGCTCACCACCACAGCCCCACATCTGGTCAGGGTTACAGCAAGCCTCTTGTCTATGTTTTGAACTAATGGCATAATCCATAGAACCCAGAAGCCTCCTCCATAGTATTCCTGCAAACTCTGCTGTCTCAATATTCTCCAGAGCAGTCACCAAGGAAATGCAGTAATTCTTTCTTTTTAAAGTCTAATATAATCTAATGAGCCAGGCCCCTAAGAGGTAAGTCTTCATACTCTACTGGGAATTCTACTCGCCATCATATATCCTAATGTCTGAGTCACAGAAGAGGATCAGTTGAATCAAGCATTACATTGCTCTTCCCACCTCCCCTCCTTTTATCACCCTGGTATCTTTTCACCGAGGTTTGCCCTGAATGGTCTATGGTTTCCAAAGCAAATCATCTAAACTATTCCTATGTAAGTCTGTTCAGTCAGAATACGTGACAGAGAGAAGCCCCCTTCTTCCTAAGTGATGGTGGTATAAAGTTCTTAAAAATCCTCATGTGCTCCAGGAAATAATAACATGAGAGAGAATGTTATATTACATCACCAAGCTATTCAAATGAGCCATCCAAACTCAACTTTATCTGTACAAGACTAGAGCCATGGTGGCATGCAGCGAGATCAGAAGTAGGCTGTACACCACATCAGTATCAGTATTGGGTGGTACTAGACACCAGATGGCCACAGAGTGAGGGAGTGCACAGAACACAGGCAGGAACACGATCCTCAGTTGTCATTTGTAGCCTCCCAGGCTAATAAAGCCTAGCACTGTTACCCAGTCCAAGCTCGCACTGCCCTCCGCACAGCAGGCCAATAAATCAAGAGATGAGTTGTTGGGCAAGGAATAGAGACTTTACTCAGAAAGTGGCAGACTGAAAAGATAGTGGATTCATGTCCCAAAGAACCATCTTCCCTGAGTCAGAAGTCAGGCTCCTTTTATACTAAAAGGGGAGAGAGTAAAGTCAAACATTTCCTGGTTCCCACCAGCCTCCGGAGGGGATGTGTTAGTTTCTTCCTTCCTGCAGTCATTCACAGGTGAGCCTGGTCAGGATGTTTCCTGTGAGCTAAACTAAGGTGTTTTAGCTTAATGGTCATTACCTGGGAGTCAGGGTTCCCAGAGATGGGACATTATGTATAATTTAAGCATATAGGCAACATCCTTTTAATGAATAACGTGTAATAGAATACAGAGCTTCTTCCTTATTACAGCACAAGTGTGTTCTTGAAGTCAGAGCTGTAGAGTTACAACAAGTCTCATACTCACATGTCTCTGGGTGTCTGGCGCACAGTCCCTTAGGCAATCACATGGCCTAGGTTGACGGCTCAACATTTTAAAGTAAACTTGTTAAACATAAGATTTTCAAACCTGTCATATGTGATCAAATTATTTGTAATGACTCATTTGTGCTGTAATTTGTAAAAATTAAGTAAAGAGTGGAAAGTCATACTATTGTCTAATGATTTTAATGAACTCGGATATGAAATTGGCACTTAGAAGATGCTCAGTGGCTCTGAGTTGCATCGAGGGCAACGTGACCAGCTTAACCAAAAGGACTTTGTTACCAAACCACACTTGGGTCCACTGACCCATGTGCAGGAAAGCCAATCGACTGACACTGGGTTGTGGTGGAGGAAAGTGCAGCATTTGTTTCAGGTGTGAGACAAAGAGAATGGGCGATTCATGTTCAGAAGACCCCAACTCCCCAATGGCTTTCGGGGAAGGGGTTTTAATGGCAGTGTGAGGGAGGGGCTGCAGGGTGTGTGATCCGCTCATGCACAGTTCTCAGATTGGTTGGCATCAAGGTGAAGTTTCAAGCATCATCAACCTTCTGGTTTCAATCAGAATAAGGCCTATGTGCTTGTGGTCAGCAGCTTTCATCTGGTGGGTCTGCTTCCTGTAAATACAACTTAGGAATGTGTGCCAGGCCTTTATCTGTATCTTCCAGGGAACTGGGAGTTCAGTGATGCTGCTATGTGGCTGGTTTATAGTCTAAATTGTCACCAGTTTCCCAGCCCAACAGCTGTTCTTTGTTTCTACATCTTCACATTCCTAATCATTAACTCTGGAGCAGCCTTTAGAGACTCAGGGGAGACCTGGGAGACTAAAGCAAAAGGCTTTTACTTCAAAGGACAGGGACACAGGGGCTTGTACACAGTTTCAATCCTCCTTTTCTTTGATAGTCCTCAATTTTGAGGGGAACAGGCTCAGGAAAAGAAAGGGAGTAAAGTTTTGGGAGTAAAGTTTTGGATAGAGAGACTAATCATAAACTCAGCAGAGGAACTCAGTTTCAGGGGAACAAAGTTTCAGCATTGGTAACTGGGTAAAAGTCCCCAGGCTAGGTCTATGAAACTTCATGCCTCCTCTCTAACGAGGTTTTAACTTAACATCAGTATGTTTGTGTACATGTGACATTTCTTTCCCCCAGAAAGTCCTGTACACTGTTATTGAGAGCTGCAGCGATTAAAAAGGAGATGATAGAATCACCTGGAAAGGGATAAATAACAAAGCACAGAAAACAGAAATGGGAATTGGCCAAAACACAGCTTTTGAAATCACCAAGAATAGCAGTGGGCACAGGACAAGGAGTCAAAGACTTAGGAGAGAAGAATTTTGTTCTCCTGGCTCCTTGCCTTTCCCCCCACTAGAAAGTAAGCCCCGTTTCAAGCACAGTCTTTGCTTGTTTTGTTCCTATATAACCAATACCTAGAGCAGAGCCTAACAATACTTGGTACTTAATAAATATTTCATAAATGGATGAACCAAGGAGTAAAATTAACATAGAAAAAGCAGAATTTGAAGATTAGAAGGTCAGTGTAGCTATGGACACAGAGACCTCTTCTACTAAAAATGTCAAGTTGCTAACATATGCTACGCCCATTTATTCCTAAAGTAAATATTTATCAATTTGGGGAAAGCTGTGTTGCTGTATAAAACACAGTAACATTACACTCATATAACACCTTCTTGGCTAGTTCCCAAACTAGCAATGCAGCAAAGCACAGATGCAAATTATTGCATTGAGAAAGATAAAAAGTTGCCAAACAATAACCTAAAAATATTTGTTTTATTTGGTTGTTTAGTCCTCACTGAATTGGAAACTTCTTACGGACAACAGTAGTGTCTCATTCATCTTTGTTTCCTGGTGGTGCACAGTATCTGATTCAGAGAGCACACATTTATTAATGTAATTGAACTAAATCCCAAGAAACTTTCTCAGTAAAGCAGACATCCTGCCAGATCAAATAAACACTGCCCTAATCTCTGCAAGCAAAGGATGCACTGTTTTTACTTCATTAAATTTCCTGCAAAACAGGGAATGCTAGGAAGTTCCTCCTCTAGTTGGAAAGAACCACAGTGTTGACACTGACTTGATTTTTTAATGTTTTTCTCTCTATAATCCCATCACTTGAGGAATGCACTGCAAGTCTGTCCTGTCTGACAGCTTGCTGTCACCCACAGTCTGTCAGCTCTCTCAGAAGATGGAGGCTCTGAGAGACAAAATGCATTCACACCTCTGTGAGCCCATAAATTTGTTTAGAAAAGCAACACTTCTAACACAGTACAGCTTCCACACCACAAGGGAGCTCCATTCTCTTGTCCCTTGGGCTTCAATCTGATTTGTGTTATCAATATGAACCAACTGATATGTGGAAAATGGTACACCAGGCAGGACAGGCAGACATAAATATTTTAAATAAAACAATAACAGTGGGAGGTGAGATAATATACAGATACATGGGGCTTTAAAATGTTCTAATTCTTTCCTTTTAAAGATAAGTAAACCATTCCAAAGAGACAATGGACTAATCAGAATTACACAGATAAAAAGTGGTATGAATAAGAATGTAAATGAGAAGCCATATATCCTATGTGTTGCAATAAAAGGATGGTTTCCACTAAGTTAATGGTTTTCAAACAAGAAATCTGAAGAACTTTCTGTCAAATGTGTAGACACTAGACACATATAATTGAAACTGAGATTTAAATTAATTAAACATATTAAATTACAAATTCTATTCCTCAGTCATACTAGCCACATTTCAAGTGTCCAATGACCACAGGTGGCTTGTGGTTCTATGTTGGACAGCAAAGATACCGAACTTTCCCTCAGTGCAGAATGTTCTTTAGGACATCACAGCTCTGAAGATCCCATTTGCTGATGGCTGCATACTCATATCAAATTAAGTATTTCTGCAAGTTTCTCCAAATTAACATATTTGACTTTGATAAGAAATTTCATTTAAAAATATGCTTTAAAATATAATGTAGGATGGGAAGAAGATGGCGGAAGAGTAAGACGCAGAGATCACCTTCCTCCCCACAGATACATTAGAAACACATCTACACGTGGAACTGCTCCTACAGAACACTCACTGAACGCTGGCAGAAGACCTCAGACCTCCCAAAAGGCAAGAAACTCCCCACGTACCTGGGGAGGGCAAAAGAAAAAAGAAACAACAGAGACAAAAGAATAGGGACGGGACCTGCAGCAGTGGGAGGGAGCCATGAAGGAGGAAAGGTGTCCACACACTAGGAGCCCCTTCGCGGGCGGAGACTGCGGGTGGCGGAGGGGGAAGCTTCGGAGCCACGGAGGAGAGCGCAGCCACAGGGGTGCGGAGAGCAAAGCGGAGAGATTCCCGCACGGAGGCTCGGCGCCGAGCAGCACTCACCAGCCCGAGGGGCTTGTCTGCTCCCCTGCCGGGGCGGGCGGGGCTGGGAGCTGAGGCTCGGGCTGCGGTCGGATCGCAGGGAGAGGACTGGGGTTGGCGGCGTGAACATGGCCTGAAGGGGCTAGTGCGCCACGGCTCGCCGGGAGGGAGTCCGGGAAAAGTCTGCAGCTGCGGAAGAGGCAAGAGACTTTTTCTTACCTCTTTGTTTCCTGGTGCACGAGGAGAGGGGATTCAGAGCGCCGCCTAAACAAGCTCCAGAGACAGGCGCGAGCCACGGCTGTCAGCACAGACCCCAGAGACGGGCGTGAGACGCTAAGGCTGCTGCTGCCGCCACCAAGAAGCCTGTGTGCGAGCCCAGGTCACTCTCCACACCGCCCCTCCCGGGAGCCGGTGCAGCCCGCCACGGCCAGGCTCCCGTGATCCGGGGACAACTTCCCCGGGAGAACGCACAGCGCGCCTCGGGCTGGTGCAACGTCACGACGCCTCTGACGCCGCAGGCTCGCCCCGCCTCCTCTGTACACCTCCCTCCCCCCGCCTGAGTGAGCCAGAGCCCCCGAAGCAGCTGCTCCTTTAACCCTGTCCTGTCTGGGTGGGAACAGACGCCCTCAGGGGACCTACACGCAGAGGCGGGTCCAAATCCAAAGCTGAAACCCGGGAGCTGTGCAAACAAAGAAGAGAAAGGGAAATTTCTCCCAGCAGCCTCAGGTGCAGCGGATTAAATCTCCACAGTCAACTTGATGTGCCTGCATATGTTGAATACCTGAAGACAATGAATCATCACAAATTCAGGAGGTGGACTTTGGGAGCAGGATATATTAATTTTTCCGCTTTTCCTTTTTTTGTGAGTGTATACGTATATGCTTCTGGGTGAGATTTTGTCTGTATAGCTTTGCTTTATAATAGCTTTATTTTACTTCACTATATTATATCTTCTTTCTTGCTTCCTTTCTATTTTTTCTCCCTTTTACTCTGAGCCGTGTGGATAAAAGGCTCCTGATGCTCCAGCCAGGCATCAGGGCTGTGCCTCTGAGGTGAGAGAGCCAACTTCAGGACACTGGTCCGCAAGAGACCTCCCAGCTCCACGTAATACCAAACGGCAAAAATCTCTCAGAGATCTCCATCTCAACATCAAGACTCAGCTTCACTCAACGACCAGCAAGCTACAGTGCTGGACACCCTGTGCCAAACAACTAGCAAGACAGGAACACAGCCCCATCCATTAGCAGAGAGGATGCCTATAATCATAATAAGGCCACAGACACCCCAAAATACACCACCAGATGTGGACGTGCCCACCAGAAAGACAAGATCCAACCTCATCCACCAGAACACAGGCACTAGTCCCCTCCACCAGGAAGCCTACACAACCCACTGAACCAACCTTAGCCACTGGGACAGATACCAAAAAAAACGGGAATTACGAACCTGCAGCCTGTGAAAGGAGACCCCAAACACAGTAAGATAAGCAAAATGAGACGACAGAAAAACACACAGCAGATGAAGGAGCAGGGTCAGAACATACCAGACTTAACAAATGAAGAGGAAATAGGTAGTCTACCTGAAAAAGAATTCAGAATAATGATAGTAAGGATGATCCAAAATCTTGGAAATATAATAGACAAAATGCAAGAAACATTTAGCAAGGATGTAGAAGAATTAAAGAGGAACCAAGCAACGATGAAAAACACAATAAATGAAATTAAAAATACTCTAGATGGGATCAATAGCAGAATGACTGAGGCAGAAGAACGGATAAGTGACCTGGAAGAGAAAATGGTGGAAATAACTACTGCAGAGCAGGATAAAGAAAAAAGAATGAAAAGAACTGAGGACAGTTTCAGAGACCTCTGGGACAACATTTAACACACCAACATTCGAATTATACGTGTCCCAGAAGAAGAAGAGAAAAAGAAAGGGACTGAGAAAATATTTGAAGAGATTATAGTTGAAAACTTCCCTAATATGGGAAAGGAAATAGTTAATCAAGTCCTGGAAGCACAGAGAGTCCCATACAGGATAAATCCAAGGAGAAACATGCCAAGACACATATTAATCAAACTGTCAAAAATTAAATATAAAGAAAACATATTAAAAGCAGCAAGGGAAAAACAACAAATAACACACAAGGGAATCCCCATAAGGTTAACAGCTAATCTTTCAGCAGAAACTCTGCAAGCCAGAAGGGAGTGGCAGGATATACTTAAAGTGATGAAGGAGAAAAACCGACAACCAAGGTTACTCTACCCAGCAAGGATCTCATTCAGATTTGATGGAGAAATTAAAACCTTTATAGACAAGCAAAAGCTGAGAGAGTTCAGCACCACCAAACCAGCTTTACAACAAATGCTAAAGGAACTTCTCTACGCAAGAAACACAAGAGAAGGAAAACAACTACAATAACAAACCCAATACATTTAAGAGAATGGGAATAGGAACATACATATCGATAATTACCTTGAATTTAAATGGATTAAATGTTCCCACCAAAAGACACAGGCTGGCTGAATGGATACAAAAACAAGACCCATATATATGTTGTCTACAAGAGACCCACTTCAGATCTAGAGACACATACAGACTGAAAGTGAGGGGATGGAAAAAGATATTCCATGCAAATGGAAATCAAAAGAAAGCTGGAGTAGCAATTCTCATATCAGACAAAATAGACTTTAAAATAAAGACTACTACAAGAGACAAAGAAGGACACTATATAATGATCAAGGGATCGATCCAAGAGGAAGGTATAACAATTGTCAATATTTATGCACCCAACATAGGAGCACCTCAATACATAAGGCAAATAATAAGAGCCATAAAAGGGGAAATCGACAGCAACACGTTCATAGTAGGGGACTTTAACACCCCACTTTCACCAATGGACAGATCATCCAAAATGAAAATAAATAAGGAAACACAAGCTTTAAATGATACATTAAACAAGATGGACTTAATTGATATTTATAGGACATTCCACCCAAAAACAACAGAATACACATTTTTCTCAAGTGCTCATGGAACATTCTCCAGGATAGATCCTATCTTGGGTCACAAATCAAGCCTTTGTAAATTTAACAAAATTGAAATCGTATCAAGTATCTTTTCCGACCACAACACTATGACACTAGATATCAACTACAGGAAAAGATCTGTAAAAAATACAAACACATGCAGGCTACACAATACACTACATAATAACGAAGTGATCACTGAAGAAATCAAAGGGGAAATCAAAAACTACCTAGAAACAAATGACAATGGAGACACGACGACCCAAAACCTATGGGACGCAGCAAAAGCAGTTCTAAGAGGGAAGTTTATAGCAATACAAGCCTACCTCAAGAAACAGGAAACATCTCGAGTAAACAACCTTACCTTTCACCTAAAGCAATTAGAGAAAGAAGAACAAAAAATCCCCAAAGCTAGCAGAAGGAAAGAAACCATAAAGATCAGGTCAGAAATAAATGAAAAAGAAATGAAGGAGACAATAGCAAAGATCAATAAAACTAAAAGCTGGTTCTTTGAGAAGATAAACAAAATTGATAAATCATTAGCCAGACTCATCAAGAGAAAAAGGGAGAAGACTCAAATCAATAGAATTAGAAATGAAAAGGGAGAAGTAACCACTGACACTGCAGAAATACAAACGATCATGAGAGATTACTACAAGCAACTCTTTGCCAATAAAATGGACAACCTGGAAGAAATGGACAGATTCGTAGAAATGCACAACCTGCTGAGACTGAACCAGGAAGAAATAGAAAATATGAACACACCAATCACAAGCACTGAGATTGAAACTGTGATTAAAAACCTTCCAACAAACAAAAGCCCAGGACCAGATGGCTTCACAGGTGAATTCTATCAAATATTTAGAGAAGAGCTAACACCTATCCTTCTCAAACTCTTCCAAAATATTGCAGAGGGAGGAACACTCCCAAACTCATTCTAAGAGGCCACCATCACCCTGATACCAAAACCAGACAAAGATGTCACAAAGAAAGAAAACTACAGGCCAATATCACTGATGAACATAGATGCAAAAATCCTCAACAAAATACAAGCAAACAGAATCCAACTGCACATTAAAAGGATCATACACCATGATCAAGTGGGGTTTATCCCAGGAATGCAAGGATTCTTCAATATACACAAATCAATCAACGTGATACACCATATTAACAAATTGAAGGAGAAAAACCATATGATCGTCTCAATAGATGCAGAGAAAGCTTTCGACAAAATTCAACACCCATTTATGATAAAAGCCCTGCAGAAAGTAGGCATAGAGGGAACTTTCCTCAACATAATAAAGGCCATATATGACAAACCCACAGCCAACATTGTCCTCAATGGTGAAAAACTGAAACCATTTCCACTAAGATCAGGAACAAGACAAGGTTGCCCACTCTCACCACTATTATTCAACATAGTTTTGGAAGTGTTAGCCACATCAATCAGAGAAGAAAAAGAAATAAAAGGAATCCAAATTGGAAAAGAAGTAAGGCTGTCACTGTTTGCAGATGACATGATACTATACATAGTGAATCCTAGAGATGCTACCAGAAAACTCCTAGAGCTAATCAATGAATTTGGTAAAGTAGCAGGATACAAAATTAATGCACAGAAATGCCTTGCATTTCTATACATTAATGATGAAAAATCTGAAAGTGAAATTAAGAAAACACTCCCGTTTACCATTGCAACAAAAAGAATAAAATATCTAGGAATAAACCTATCTAAGGAGACAAAAGACCTGTATGCAGAAAATTATAAGACACTGATGAAAGAAATTAAAGATGATACAAATAGATGGAGAGATATACCATGTTCTTGGATTGGAAGAATCAACATTGTGAAAATGACTCTACTACCCAAAGCAATCTACAGATTCAATGCAAACCCTATCAAAGTACCACTGGCATTTTTCACAGAACTAGAACAAAAAATTTCACAATTTGTATGGAAACACAAAAGACCCCGAATAGCCAAAGCAATCTTGAGAACGAAAAATGGAGCTGGGGGAATCAGGCTCCCTGACTTCAGACTTTAATACAAAGCTACAGTAATCAAGACAGTTTGGCACTGGCACAAGAACAGAAATATAGATCAATGGAACAGGATAGAAAGCCCAGAGATAAACCCACACACATATGGTCACCTTATCTTTGATAAAGGAGGCAAGCATATACAGTGGAGAAAAGACAGCCTCTTCAATAAGTGGTGCTGGGAAAACTGGACAGCTATATGTAAAAGTATGAAATTAGAACACTCCCTGACACCATACACAAAAATAAACACAAAATGGATTAAAGACCTAAGTGTAAGGCCAGACACTATCAAACTCTTAGAGGAAAATATAGGGCGAACACTCTATGACATAAATCACAGCAAAATTCTTTTTGACCGAGCTCCTAGAGAAATGGAAATAAAAACACAAATAAACAAATGGGACCTAATGAAACTTAAAAGCTTTTGCACAGCAAAGGCAACCATAAACAAGACCAAAAGACAACCCTCAGAATGGGAGAAAATATTTGCAAATGAAGCAACTGACAAAGGATTAATCTCCAAGATTTACAAGCAGCTCATGCAGCTCAATAACAAAAAAACGAACAACCCAATCCAAAAATGGGCAGAAGACCTAAATAGACATTTCTCCAAAGAAGATATACAGATTGCCAACAGACACATGAAAGAATGCTCAACATCATTAATCATTAGAGAAATGCAAATCAAAACTACAATGAGATATCATCTCACACTGGTCAGAATGGCCATCATCAAAAAATCTAGAAACAATAAATGCTGGAGAGGGTGTGGAGGAAAGGGAACCCTCTTGCACTGTTGGTGGGAATGTAAATTGATACAGCCACTATGGAGAACAGTATGGAGGTTCCTTAAAAATCTACAAATAGAACTACCATACGACCCAGCAATCCAACTACTGGGCATATACCCTGAGAAAACCATAGTTCAAAAAGAGTCATGTACCAAAATGTTCACTGCAGCTCTATTTACAATAGCCAGGACATGGAAGCAACCTAAGTGTCCATCATTGGATGAATGGATAAAGAAGATGTGGCACATATATACAATGGAATATTACTCAGCCATAAAAAGAAATGAAATGGAGGTGTTTGTAATGAGGTGGATGGAGTTAGAGTCTGTCATACAGAGTGAAGTAAGTGAGAAAGAGAAAAACAAATACAGTATGCTAACGTATATATATGGAATCTAAGGAAAAAAAAAAAAAGGCCATGAAGAACCTGGTAGCAAGACAGGAATAAAGACACAGACCTACTAGAGAATGGACTTGAGGATATGGGGAGTGGGAGGGGTGAGATGGGACAGGGTGAGAGAGTGTCATGGACATATATACACTACCAAATGTAAACTAGATAGCTAGTGGGAAGCAGCCGCATAGCACAGGAAGGTCAGCTCGGTGCTTTGTGACCACCTAGAGGGGTGGGATGGGGAGGGTGGGAGGGAGGGAGATGCAAGAGGAAAGAGATATGGGAACGTATGTATATGTATAACTGATTCACTTTGTTATAAAGCAGAAACTAACACACCATTGTAAAGCAATTATACTTCAATAAAGATGTTTAAAAATATAAATATAATGTAAATATCACAGCAACTTCTTGCCTTTGTTTCTGTTCCTCTAGGAACATGGTGACACTTCATAGCAACATTTGTTCCCAAAGTGACATCACAAAATAAGAATCCCTGGGCCTGGTTTATTAACCAAGGTTTCCATAACTGGCAAATATATAGCATATTCACCACATACATAAAATTGACATTAGTAGTATTCTATTTCAACAAAATGTGACTTTTCATAACACCTATTTTGAAATAATTATAGGTTCACATAAAATCACACAATATATACCAGAACGTCTTACATACTCCTCACCCAGACTCCACCAGTTTTAACATTTTGCATGCTATAGTACAATACTGAGACAAAGAAATTACCTTAATTCAAAATGTAGAATTTCTTCAGATTTCAGCAGTTAAATATAGACTTGTTTGTGTGTGTATGTGTGGTTCCATGCAATTTTATACATGTGTAGCTTAGTGTAACCACCATCATAAGGATATTTATCTACACCATCACAGGACTCCCTTGTGCTGTAGCCACATGCACTGCACCCTACTCTTTACCATTGTTACCATGTTTGAGCTCATACTGCTTGCTGCACAACAGGCCAATAAACCAAGAGACAAGTTGTTGGGACAAGGAATAGTGACTTTATTAGGAAAGTCAGCTGATCAAGAAGATGGTGGACTACCGTGCCAAAGAACCATCTTCCCCGAGTTAGAATTCAGGGTTCTTTTATACTAAAGGGGAGGGCGTGTGGTTGGTTGTTGCAAACTTCTTGGTGTTGGAATCCTTTGTTCTTGCAGCCATCCATATAAGTCAGGTCACGATGTTCCTGTAAACCTCCAGGACAGATGTTACTCTGTGTTCTGCAACTTTTTATCTCTATATGAGTGCAAAAGTGTTACACATTTAAAGGTCAGAGCCTTGAGAATGGGCTACCCTATATATTTCAGGCTATAGGCAACATTCTTAACTTGTAGCAAAAGCAAAGGAAAACAAAGGTTAAAGTAAAAGAAACAGATCCAATATGGAGTCAGATTTGTTCTTTCCTGTTACACCATGGCCATCAAGATTCAACCTCATCTCTGCAATTATGTTATTTAAAAATTGTTGTATAAATGAAATCATGAAATATGTGTTTGTGATTGGCTTTTTTCACTCAGCTTAGTTTTCTTGAAAGGCACTCAAGTTCGGCGTATCAGTAGTTTGATCCTTTTTTTTGCTGCGGAATATTCTTCCACAGTTTGTTAAATCATTCATCCATTGAAGAATATTAAATAAATTTTCTGTTTTGGGCAATTATAAATAAAGCTGCTATGAACTTTGATGTATAGGTGTAAAAAGCTTTCAGTTCTCTGGGATAAATGCCCAAGAGTACAATTCCTGGGTAATTTGTTATGATCATTTTTAATTTTAAAATAAACTGTCAAATACTTTCCTGACTTACTGTACAATTTCACATTCAAACCAGCAATGTATGAGTCATTCAATTTTGACAAATCCTTACCAGCTTTTGGGGTTATCACTATTTTTTAATTTAGCCATTATGATAGCTGTGTAGTGATATTATGATTTTAATTTCTATTTTTCTAAACGTTAGTGATGTTGAAGATCTTTCCATATGCTTTTTTGTCATCTGCGTATTCTCTTCAGTGAAATATCTGTTCATGTTTTTTGCTTGTTTTCTAGGTAAATTGTTTGTTTTATTAATACTGAGCTTTAAGAATTCTTTACACATTCTACGTATAAATCCTCTGTCAGATGTAGGATTTGCAAATGTTTTCTCCCAGTCTATAATTTGCTTTTATATCTTAGGGTTTTTTACAGAACAAAGTTTTAATTTTGATAGTTTCAATTTATCTATTTTTCCTTTTATGGATCATACTTTTGGTGTCAAGTGTAAGACTTTTTGCCCCACATATTTTCTCTTATGCTTTTCCTAAATGTCGTATGTTTTTATTATTATGTTTTATATTTGATCCATTGTCCATTTTGAGTTATTTTTGTATAAGGTGTCATATCAAGGTCAAGGTTTATTTTGCCTATAGTTGTCCAATTGCTCCAGCACAACTTGTTGAAATTAAATTGCTCTGCCCCTTTGTCAAAATTAATTCTAGTTTCTCTGTTCTGTTACAGTGATTTATGTCTTTCTCTCCAACAGTACCACACTGCCTTGATTACTCTCCTCCATGCTGGGAAAAGTATTTCTTCTCACTTTATTCTTCTTTTCCTTTCTTTTTTAAAAAAATCTATTCTAGGGATTTCCATAAAATTTTTAGAATAAATTTGTCCATATTTAAAATAAAAAACGTTGTTGATTTTTTGATAGGAACTTTTGGTGGTGAGCACACTGTAGTGTATAAAGAAGTCAAAATATAATGTTGTACACATAAAACATATATAACATTATAAGCCAATATTACCTCAAAAAAAAAAAAAAAAACTCTACAAAAATTGGGGATAAACCCCTAGAGTTCAGTTTAAGGACAACTGATGTCTTTACTATGCTGTGTCTCCCAATCAAGGAACATAATATGCCTTTTCTAGTATTTATGACTTCTTTGATTTTTTCTTCAATATTTTGTTCTTTTCTACATATAGATTCTATGCAAGTGTTGTTAGATTTATTCCTCATATTTCATTTTCTCTGGAGCAATTGTAAATGGTATTGCAGCTTTAATTTTAGTCTTCACTAGTTAACTGTAAATACAGAGAAATGCAATTTGTGCATAATTGATTTGTGCATATTGATCTTGTATCTTATGACCATACTGAATTCACTTATTAGTTCTAACAACTGTTTTGCAGATTCCTTGGAATTTGCTACATAGAAATCATGTTATTTGAATATTTCTCCTTTCATCTCCATTAATTTTCACTTTTTTATAGAATAGTTTTATTGAGATATAATTCAAATGCCATAAAACTCAGTCATTTAAGTGTGCAATTGAATAGTTTTAATATATCTTAGCTGTGCAAATACGATCATAATCAATCACAGAACACTTTCATCACCCTAAAGCACTTGAATGGGAATATTCAAGTATACAGTACAGGACTGTGAACTATAATCACCATTCTATACATTAGATCTCCATAAATTTTTTTTCTTATCACTGGAAGTTTGTACCTTTTGACAAATATCTTCTAATCCCCCCCCAATCCCCCAACCCCAGTCCCTGGTAAACACCATATAATCTCTGCTTATATGGATTCCACATATATGTGAAATCATACAGAGTTTGTCTTTCTCTGTTTCATATCACTTAGCATAGTGCCCCTGATGTTCTTCTTTTTTTATGATTCATATTATTCCATTGTGTGTGTGTGTGTGTGTAGCATTTTTTAAATCCATTCATTTGTCCATGCACAGTTAGTCTTTTTCCATACCTTGGCTATCATGAATAATGCTGCAGTGAACATAGGGGTCCATATATCTCTTCAAGACAGTGATTTCATTTCCTTTGGATATATACTCAGATGTGGAAATGTTGGGTCATATCATAGTTCTATTTTTAATTTTTTGAGGAAAATCCATACTATTTTCTATAGTGGCTGCACCAATTTACATTCTCACCAAAAGTGCAAGAGGGCTCAGTTTGCTCCACATCCCTGCCAATACTTGTTAGCTCTTGTCTTTTTGATAATAGCCAATCTAACAGGTTTGAGGTGATAACTCATTGTGATTTTGGATTGCATTTCCCTGATGATTGGTGATGTTGAACATCTTTTCATTTACTTTCTGGCCATTTGTAGGTTTTCTTTGGAGGAAAGTCTAGTTATGTCCTTTGCTCATTTTTCTAAAATCAAATTATTTATTTTTTTATTAAGTTGTATGTGTTCCTTATATATTTTGTATATTAAACCCTTATCAGATTTGCAAATATTTTCTTTCATTGTTTGTTGATGGTTCCCTTTGCTGTGCAGAAACTTTTTTTATTTTGATATAGTTCCACTTATTTACTTGTGTTGCTTTTACTTTTGGTGTCAGTTTCAAAAAATCATCACAAAGACTGATATCAAGGAACTTACTGCCTATGTTTATTTCCAGGATTTTTATGGGTTCAGTTCTTGCATTCAAGTCTTTAACCTACTTTGGTTAATTTCCGTTTATGGTGCTAGATAGTAGTCTGGTTTCATTGTTTTTGCATGTGACTGTTCAGTTTTCTCAACATGACTTATTGAATAAGACTGTATTCTTGGCTCCTTTGTTGTAAGTTAATTGACCATCTATGCATGTGTTTATTTCTGGGCTCTATATTCTGTTTCATTGACCTATGTGTCTGTTTTTATGCTGAAGCCATCCAGTTTTATTATTATAACTTTGTAATATACTTTGAAATAAGGGAGTGTGATGCCTTCAGCTTTGTTCTTTCTCAAGATTGCTTTTGTTATTCAGGGTCTTTTTTGGTTCCATGCAAATTTTAGGATTGTTTGTTGTATATCTGTAAAAATTGCCATTGGAATGTTGATAGCAACTGTATTGAATCTGTAGATTGCTTTGTGTACTATGGACATTTTAACAATATTAATTCTGCCAATCCATGAGATCAGAATATCTTTCCACTTATTTGTTTCTTCTTCAGTTTGCTCCCTTAATGTCTTATATTGATAGATTTCAGTGTATAGGGCTTTCAGTTCCTTGGTTAAATGCATTCCTAGGTATTGTTTTCTTTTTGATGAAATTGTAACTTAGTTTTTCTTAATTTCTCTTTCTGATAGTTTGTCATTAGTGCATAGAAATGCAACAGACTTTTGTATATTGATTTTGTGTCATGCAACTTTTGAATTCCTTTATTAGCTCTAACAGTTTTTTGGTGGAGTCTTTAGAGGTTTCTCTGTATAATATCATGTCACCTTCAAATAGCAACAATTTTACTTCTTCCTTTTCTACTTTCTCCAATTCTAATAATTTGTTTCAGTGCATTGAAGTTACTGGCTGATTTAATTTCCATATTCCAATACAGATTTATACAACTTCCTTTTATTGCCATTGCCAGACATATTACAATTCTATGTTTTAAGACCAACAATAAAACTACAGCCATTGTCTGATACAATTTATTTATAAATCAAGAGAAAAGGGAGTGCATATGCATTTATACTGTATTTAATAATTATATGATAACCATTACCATGCTTTTAATTTTTTTTCTTGTAGATTCAAATTACTGTCTGGGGTCTCATGCTGTTATTCTGTAAAACTTCCTTTAGAATTTCTTTTAAGTTAGTTCTTCAAGCAAAAATATTATCTCAGTTGTGTTTATCTGGGAATGTTTTATTTTGCTCTATACTGTATTTTGAAATAAAGCTTTGCTGGATATAAAATTCTTTGTTGACAGTTATTTTCTTTCAGCATTTTGAATATGTCTTACTGTCTTCTGGCTGATCTTGCAGAAGCAAAAGTGAGTGGTGGTGTGAAGCGAGATCTTAATTCCCTGTGCAGGAACTGAACCTGGGTTGCCAGATGAAAACCAGGAATTCTAGCCATCACACCCCCTGGCTCTTGCCCCCAGTGAAAAATGCATTTCTCACAGAGGCGAAACTGTAAAAACAGGTACAAAGTTTATTAGATACATAGCACAACAACAAGTGAGAAAGCACACAGAGAAACAGTTTGTTTTGTTAAGACAGAGCAAGGCAGAGATACACACCCAGATAGAAAGGGTGTAGGCGTCCCCCCAATGAGGAGGAGTGCCGTATGAGGTGGTTAAATCATTTATGTAAGGCAGTACTTCCGGGTCTTTGTTTACTTTTAGCCAATTATCTGGTTTCTTTTTCCACACCTATCCTGCCCTAGGACCCTCCCCAACATGGGTGTGCAACTTTTTTCCAAGATGAATTACAGCCCAGAGGCATATGGGATGGCCTTAGCATCACATATTATGGGGTGGTGCCTCCTCCTTTTTGGCGCCCAAGGAGGCTTTCTGCACGTGTGCAATGTTTCCCTTGACCCAAGGATGGGAAATGTATGACTTCTTGATCTTTTAACAGGGTTTGGTCCCTCTCTGTCCCTGCCATAAAAGTGTCCAATGTCCATTTATTTATCCTATTTCTGTTGCTGGTTTTTATATCCAGGTGCAGACCTTGAAATATAGACAGGAGTCCAGCCATAAATATGTAATCCTGGAGTCTGTCTCTTGCTTCAGGAAATGTAAACAGGGGGCTGGTCATGAATGTCCAGCATGGAACCCATCTTCTTCTCACCCCAGGAGGTGTGAACAGGAGGTCAGTTGTAAATGTTTAGCCGGAGCCCATCTATCTCCTGCCTCATGGCCTCCATTGTTTGTCATAATGCATCACTCTTAATCTTACTGGTGTTCCCATAAATAACATGTCATTTTATTCTTCTTGTTTCAAAGTATGTCTCTTTGTTACTGGCTTTCAAAACTTTTACTGTGGCATGCCTGCATGTGGATATTTTTGCATTTGTACTATTTGGATTTTACTGACCTTCTTAGATGTGTAGATTAATGTTTTCCATCAAATTTGGGAATTTTCAACTCTTATTTCTTCATTTTTTTTCTTTTCTTCCGTTAATACCATTACACATATTTTAATGTCTTTAGTGATGTTCCATGTTTATCTTAGACTGTTCATTTGTTTTTATTTTCTTTTGTCTCATTCTTAGTATTGCATAATCATTATGAATCTACTTTCAGTGAATTTTTTTTAGTTACTGTACTTTTCAACTCCAGAAATTCAGCTTTTTAAAAAAATTTCTATCTCTTTATTGATATTCTGTCTTTGATTGATAGAACATTGTTACTATATTTTCCTTTGATTTTTTTAAAGCATAGTTTCCCTTAGTTCTTTGATCATATTTATAATGGCTACTTTGAACTCTTTGCCTGTTCAGTGCAACAGTTGGGGCCACTCAAAAACATTTTCAGTTGTTTGTTTGTCCCTCCCTTTGTATCACATTTTCATTTTTCTTGGTATGTACAATTTTTTGTTGTTTTTAAAAGCAAGGTATTTTAGGTAATATATTGTAGCAAATACATATACCCTCAACAGAACTTCTTGTCGTTTGCTTATTTATTCATTTATGACTTTATTGAACTATTAAAGTGAAACCCACACAAGTTAAAGCCTTTGATACTACTACACAGAGGATGTGGCCTTTAGCATTTCCACAATCATCCTTGAATGACATTGGTTTCAGCAGGGTTCTCTTAGACTATTTCTTTGTCTAATCTCTGTGTTAATCTGTCTGTCTCCTTTGTATCACACAAGGCTATTAGGCTCTACAAATTGCTGGCTGAATTCACTATTTTTTTTTTTTTTAACATCTTTATTGGAGTATAATTGCTTTACAATGGTGTGTTAATTTCTGCTTTATAACAAAGTGAATCAGTTATACATATACATATCTCTTCCCTCTTGCATCTCCCTCCCTCCCACCCTCCCTATCCCACCCCTCTAGGTGGTCACAAAGCACCCAGTTGATCTCCCTATGCTATGCGGCTGCTTCCCACTAGCTATCTATTTTACATTTGGTAGTGTATATATGTCCATCCCACTCTCTCACTTTGTCCCAGCTTACCCTTCCCCCTCCCTGCATCCTCTACTGTTTCAACAAATTCTGGGGGCAACTTGCTCAAAAGTCTGCTCAAATTACATTCAGGGTTTTTGGCAGAGGCAGTTTCTGATGTTCATCTTTGTGATTTGCTCTGAACCCAGGAGGGCTCTTCTTAGCTATGCCTTTCTCTGATTCTCTCTAGTAAACTTATTGGCCTACAATTTACCGTGTAAACTTTTTTTTTTTAAGGAAGAGTCTGTCAAACAAATAATTTCTTTATTAATACAGACTATTAATACATACCCACAAACTATAAAGTGCTAAGAAATTTAAATGTCTAAGTTATAGCAAACTGCTGGCAATCCAACATCCTGGGTCCTCAGAATGCCTGAGGGAGACTGCAACAGCTGAGGCATCCATGGTGGAGGAGGCGTCTTCAGAGGTGAAGGGGTCCAGGTGTAACAGCTTTTCAAGTTCCCTTTCCTCATTGAGGGTCATGAGAGGAGCTCCATTCAAGGGGAGGTATGTGATCTGGTGCTCTTCAGGCAGGTCAAAACTCTCAAAATCCAGTGGATTGAAGGGAAAGAATTTTTGTTTCTAGATAAGTGTCATTTGAGGTAGGAAAGGAGCTTTTTGCTTTAATGGTCTTCTCTGTCATCTTTTTGGTAGAGAAGTTTGTCGATTTGTGTTTGAGGGATCCATTAGCCTTTACCGACTTTTCTGTAGCCCTGTTGACCATTCCCAAAGCCTTTCTTGCAGCTTTAGGTAATGCTGTGGAGCATCTAATATGTTGCCAACATGTGGTGTTGAAACCTGAGGTCTCCCATCTAAAGTTTACTGAAGACCCAGACCCCAGCTTCACCTTGTAAATTGTAAGTGGAGTTACCAGCCCTCACTAAATGGCTTACAATTCACATCCTCATTGTTTTTAAGAATGCTCTTTAACCTCAATTTCCTTACACTCTGTTTCAAATAAAGTCAGTTCTTTTGTGGGTGATTTTGGAGTTACATCTGTTCTTATGGCCTCCTTCTCCTCTTGTGGCAAATATCTGGTTACTCTCTGGAACTAGGGGTGGGGACAGTAATTCACCTTTCTTGGGTTACACTAGGCTGGTGGTATGGTCTCTAGAGTTCTTGAATTTTTTCTCCTTGCCTGAAACTCCAACTTGCAAGTAAGTTGGGCCAGCATTGATCAAGGTCCCAGTATTTTCAGCTTGTCTCAATTAGGGTAGATTCTCTGCCCTATGAGTGGGCTCCTATGGACATTCAGTTCTTTTGTTCAATACATCAGATAATATCCATTTTATAATATGTAACTTAAGTTGTATAGTAATTTTGTCCAGCATGGTCAAGAGTTTAGTCTCTGCTTGCAGCCAGTAGCAAAGAAGAAATTACTTTTCATCTAAAGAATATTTTTCTGGCCCAATATGACATCTATATACTCAAAAACCCAGTAGGACTTACCAGAGGCTCTTCAAATACCACCTTATACTGAAACCCAGATCTTTTATGAATCAAATGAATACCTATCCCATTATCATTAATGCTTATTTAAGATCTTTTACAATAATATTAAGCTCTGAAATTTAAATGTGCTTACCATAAGGTCTATAGGTTACTGCCCCCCATACCTAGATATATTGTACACACTTCCCATAATATAACTTTTCCCACAGTCCCCTGTGTTATGTGTATTTCTCCTAGACTTGCACTATTAAACATAATTTGACAGTTTTTACAAGTTAAAAGAATACATAGTAATAATAGGTCTTATGAAAAAAAAAATCCTAGGAGGGTTTAAAGCAGTAAATATTTTAAAGAACAAAAATTGAGTCTAGACATTTTCTGAGAGAATTCAAAAATACAATTTCTAAATAACATACTTCAGCATTTCAAGTATAAGTACATGTATTTATTTTTCTATTATAATTTTCTTTAAACAGTGTAACTTTTTTGGATGGTGGTACTCAGTCCAGATAATTATAACGAATATTACCAAAATTAGAAACTGAGCTAATAATGGAAGGAGAGGTTGAATATAGTTGGATAACACAGTGAAAAATTTATGCACAATACATACGAGTAAGATAAATCAAAGGCATATTTTTTCATGTTGGATGTTGGGGTAAGCATAAATTCATCACACAGTTAATAGAAATTTAAATAAAGTTGTAGATATTTTCAGGAATGAATGGTATACTTCTGATTTGATGAATTAATCTCAAAACATAAATACAGATTATCCCCAAATACACTGATATTTTGGGGGGATACTATAGGTGCAACATCTTTTATTTATTTCATATAAACATGCTTCTTGGGACAAGGCTAATATAAAGTGGACAATCTGCCTCTATAAACAACTAAAATATAATGTATGTTAATTTAGAGTTTAATTATATGTGAAAGGGATTAATCTTTAACATAACAAACATCATGTTTACATAACCAATTACATTTAATTTGAGATGGCAAATGTTTAAAAGACATCATCTATCCAAATGTTCATTATGTCTATTAACTCTAATACTTTAGAGAATTAGAGAATATTAAATAGAAAACACCTGCCTGAGTAGTGTTACTTTCAGTTATCACAGTTTAATAACATTCAAGGCATACATTTTTGCCAGAATGATTTGAGATTCTCAGAAAGTTAAACATATGCTCTATAGAGACCAAAAACTAGTTTGAGTCCAATTAAAATAGTAATCCAATCATCTCCCACATGTTTATTTACTGCCTAATATGTGCCTACCACATACAAGTCCTTTTTGGTTTGCTCTCCTTGCTCTCATTTGGTTGTATAATATGTATGTGTCAGATAGGTTTACATAGATAATAAACAGAAAATAAATTGTATAGCATGTTAGATATCAATTCAATTATGGAAATGAATATCAGCAAACGTGATAGCCATATTCTGGAAATTCTGGAAATTTTAAATAGGGTATTCAGAAATTCTCACTGGCAAGCAGCCATCTGAAGAATGTAAAGAGACAATTTGTATGAATGTCTGGGGAATAAGTACTCCAGGTAGAAGGACCAGCAAGTGTCAGGAGTGGTCTTTCAAAGGAAAAGACAGTTATGACTGGAGATGAATGGATGTGAAGAAAAGTGCTCATGTGATGCTCAGGTTATCAGAAAGCTAATGGGATACTACATCATGTCATTTCATGTAGACAATTTAAGAAAGTCCCAGGATCTGAAAGAACAGGGAAGTACCGTTTCCCACCCACTGCCCTGCTCACAAAACTGGAGTCACTCCAAGAGTGGGGAGCAACTATTTCCAGTACCAGTTCCAGACCTGTGGCTCAGATATTTTGCAGATCATAAGGACAGGGGAAAGACAGATCATAAGAACAGAGAGCAGCAGACCTATTCTCATAAAATTCTGACTTTATTTCCACAGTGTAAAGGAACTTAAAGTCTTTTTAAAAAACAATAGAGATTTTAGTGGTAACCAAATAAGAGGAAGCTGGTAGCCCCATATGGGTAACAAGCTAAATCACAGGTCAGCTAATTTTTCAGAGATAACCAGGAAGAGATGTTAAAGAAAACCAGATCATAACAAACCCCTAAGGCAGGCCTCAAAACTATCCCTGAATAGGAAACTGAATTTAACAGGAGCAGACTGGAGCAATTTGTCTCCCAGGACATTGTTGAAAACAACAACAAATTCAGTCAGCAATTCATGGAGCCTAACAGCTCAGTGTGATAACAACGGAGACAGACAGCTCAACAGAGACATCAGGCAAAGAAACAGTCAGAACTAACTCTGCTAAAACAATGTCATCACAGAGTCATTTTGCACATGCTCAGTGTTGTGGTCTCTGAGGAGTAACATCAGTCTTCACACTGCGGGCAAATCTGTATTTTACTACAATAGTCCAGCTAAGTAAGTAAACAGTATAACAGTAAACAAGGACAGCAACGAGCCCAGGGAGGAAGAGAGAATATCTAGATTTGATATAATATGTTATCAAAAATGTGTTGTTTTCAACAAAAGCTACAGCAAAACCATAGAACCGAGAAAGTGTGTCTCATACAAAAGCAAAGAAGCAGACACCAGAAACTGCTCAGTAGATGGTCCAGTAATTGCATTTAACAGGCAAGTCTTCAAAGCAGCCACTATAAATACGGTCAAAGAAAGAATGGAAACGATTCTTGACGAGTAAAGGAAGTTATGATGACAATAGCTTGTCCAATACAGAATATAAATTAAAAACTAGAATTGATTAAAAATAAACAAATAAAAATCCTGGAGTTGAGAATTACAATAAAAGAAAATAAAAATTTGCTAGAGTGGTTCAACATTAGATTTGAACTGATGGAAGAAAGAATAATCAACTTGAAGACAAAAGGATAAAGAATATGCAATTCAAAGAAAAGAGCTAAAAAGAATAAAAAGATTGCATCAAGATTCAGAGAAGGATATGACACTATTAATCATACCAATATATATAAAATGAGCATGGCAGAGGAAGAGGGAAAATGTTATTTAAAATGATAATAGCTGGGGCTTCCCTGGTGGCACAGTGGTTGAGAATCTGCCTGCTAATGCAGGGGACACGGGTTCGTGCCCTGGTCTTGGAAGATCTCACATGCCGCGGAGCAACTAAGCCTGTGAGCCACAATTACTGAGCCTGCGCGTCTGGAGCTTGTGCTGCGCAACGGGAGAGGCTGCGATAGTGAGAGGCCCATGCACCACGACGAAGAGTGGCCCCCACTTGCCACAACTAGAGAAAGCCGTCGCACAGAAACGAAGACCCAACACAGCCAAAAATAAATAAATAATAAATTAAAAATGCATATTCTAAAAAAAAAAAAGATAAGCATTTGATCTAAAAAAAAAAAAAGATAATAGCTGAACACATGCAAATGTAATAAAAGCAATAATCTACACATCAAAGAAGTTCTATAATGACCAAGTTGTTTAAATAAAAAGAGACCTAAACCCAGGCATGTCATAGTAAAAATACTGAAAGACAAAAAATAGTCAATTTTGAAAGCAGCAAGAGAATAACATGTCACATACATGAGAATCTCATTAAGAATTACAGCAGATTTCTCATCAGGAAAAATGAAGGCTAGAAGTTAGTGGGATGACACGTTCAAATTGCTAAAAGAAAAAAAAAAACTTTCTGTCAAGAATCTTATACCTGGCAAAACTTTCTTTCAAAAATAAAAGTGAAATAAAGACATTCTAAAATAAACAAAAATTGAGAGAAGTTCTTGATAGCAGACCCACCTACAAGAATGCTAAACAAATTTCTTGAGGCTGAAATCAAGTTACAACAGACAGTAATTTGGATCTACACACACACACACATAAACACACACTCACACACATATAGAGCACCAGTATGGACAATCACACAGTTAAAAAAGATATTATAAATGCCTATATCTTCTCCTGTCTTCTTTTAACTGACACATAAATTATTTATTTAAAAGTATATATACACATGTGTTATATATACACATTATATATAATGTATTGTAGGATCTGTCACATATGCTTATGCAATATATTTGACAATAAAACACAAAGGAGGTGAATAGGAGAAAAGCTGTACTGGAATAAGGAAATGGTAACATAGTAACTCTGCTACACAGGAACCAACAAAGGGGACCAGAAAAAATATATAATTGTTCTTCCTTTTCTGTTTATTTAAAAGACATACATTTACATAAAGTAAATAACAAAAAGTAGTACAAAATGAGGGAAGAGTGGTTAGAACTTTATGGGAGTAACATTTCTGTATCTCACTAGAATTAAGTTAGTATAAATCTGAAGTTGTTTTAATAAGATGTACCTAGTAAGCCCTAAAGCAACAATTACAAAAACGATTTTCTAAAGAGTGAAAAGATCATTAAAGGAATTGAAATGTTACTCTAGAAAATAGTCACGCAATTCAAAAGTAAGCAGTAAAGAAGAATAGGGGAACAGAAAAGACATGAGACCTATTAAAAAAAAATGTAATTCCTATGATAGTCATAATACATTTAAGGTAAATGGATTAAATAATCTAATCAGAATACAGATACAGTCAGACTGGACTCAAAAAGATCCAAATATATACTGTTAAAAGGAAACATATTTCAAATTGAAAGATACAAATATAAAATAAAAGGGTGAAAAAGATATTTATTCTAAAAGCAACAAGAAGAAGGCTGGAGCAGCTCTACTAATATCAGACAAATGAGAGTTTAATACAAAAAGTGTCCCTTTAAGTGTAAGTGGCATACAGTTCTTTACACGGTCCAGAGGACCAGGTTTCCTGCCCCTGCCCCAGCACCAGAACATCCTTTCTTCTCTCCTTTATTTACCTGTGTCTTGAGGCTGGGCGCTTGCTACTCCTCCCTCAGAGACAGAGGGTCTGCTTTTACTCCTCCTGAAACATTGGGTCCTTGCCTGTTCCGGGGGCGAGACAGATGGCTGCCCTGCCTTAGCGGCTTAATGTTTGGCTTCCTAGGGTACAAGAGTGTCAGCAAGGGGACAAGTCTTGCTCCCCACAGCAGATGGTCACCTTACACACACCAGGGTAGGTGTCTCCGATTTCCTGCCGGCCTTTCATCTTATGTGCTTAAAGGATTCTGAGTGTGGGAACTCCTCCTGTGTCTGAGCCTCGCCCCCTTCACCCCAGCCATTCCAAACTGATAAGGTGCCCTCCACATAGCCTGTAAGAATTTGTTAAACTTTCAGCTGATTTCGTGCCACCTGCTTTTTATGTAGGCCACCTCTTTCTCCCGTGCCGTGCCAAGGGCTAAATAATTCCTTATTCCTCATTAGAAATTAGTTTACCAGTTGACCTTGCACCCCCAGCTTTATGCTATGCTCAGGTGAAATTATGATGTTGGCAGTTTTCCAGGTTTTTCTCTTTATTAGAGTGGGAATAACTTTCTTTGCAGGTTTCTTCTTTCTAAGAAATGTCAGAGGCACCACATTATTTTTGAAGTATGTTGTTTTCATTTTCATTTTTATAAACAGAATCCACAGATTCTGCACCTCTCAATTTGATTCCTTTTTAAAGTGTTGTTTGTGAATAGTTGTATAATGTATATGCTTTCTTGTTTATTTACATATTTATAATTTCTTAAGTAGTTGAAAAATTATTTCTGTTTATTTTCAGTGAACTGAGAATGCTTTCTATATTATTTTTCTTTATTAAATTTGTGTCTGCAACTGTTTTTAAAATGTACTAGTAATTGTGAGAAAATATTAGAGAACTGATTTTTGCATGTATAAATACATGTATTTATATGCATATGTGTACATATGTATATATTCATTAGATCTTAGTATTACATTGCTAAGTGGTACTTAGTATTGCTATACATGTTTACATATCTTTATTTACTCCATCTAATAGAGTCTCCAGAATCAAGACACATTACTCTTTCTCTTTCTTTTATTTTCTTACTTCTCTGTAGTTCGTACTTTATACACATGGATGTTAATTAGTAGGTGTTGCATAAATACTTTGAAATTATGTCCTCATTTTGGTTCATTATAAAGAACACATGTATACAGGTGTGTAGAGGATGGAGATTCTGTGCTCTACAATCATTCCACAAACTTACACTAAAATCTTATATATAAAACATTTTATTTAAATCAATCTTGTCCTAGATTTAGGAGAAATTTAAAAGTACTAATGAGTTATGTTTGAATATTAAGATTTAATTCTCCATCCCAGATGCGTCCATTTTTGCATATGCCCAAATTGAGACACACACACACACCCCTGTGTGATGTTTAACTGCTGCTATGTAAACCTGCATGATGTATGGTACATTTGTACCAATATAGACAAAATGAAATCATGTAATATTTCTGTCAACAATCACATTTTTAAAACTATACAAAATTAACATACTGTATGTTCATATCCTTAATCTAATTGATATATTTACTTTTGCTCAACTTATAATAATTATTTCCCTAAAGGACAATTAATGTGTCAAAATGATGTGTAATGACCTAAAGAAAGTCATGAATACTACTTTATTCCCAAGATCAGATGTGGAGTGTTTGCTATGCTTTGGTAATAGTTCTGAACAAAGTATAGAACCTTAAATTAGAAGCAAAACTGGTTTGAAGGTAGGTGAATAAGCAGAGGCATAGTGTAGTAATTCAATGGTTATCCATTTGTGATATCTATATATTATCATGTGTGTAGAGTCCCTTTCTTGATTATCATGGGATTTTTCACTTGGACTTTGTAACACTGAAGAAGTATATAGAGCCAGGTGTAAAGGAACACTGTACTTTTTCATTGAAATGCAAAAAGAATTTATACACATGAATAAAACGAACATATTTCCAATTGAAGGAACCATATATTCTTTTGACATTGAGACAATTCTGAACTTCTTTTAAAAGTGGAAAATGTGTGTATAGAGATAGTCTTTGAAATATTTATCAAACATTAAAAGATAAATTTGGTATTTCAGTCTGTTCTTTCTCAGTTTCAGCCAAATTATACTACATGCAAAATTTAGTTATGGACTTGAACACAAGTCTCAAAACATTGAGAATTTTATCATTACTGTACTCTCGTATAAAAGAAAAATGGTGAAATCTTTTCTAATTCACCAATGGTTTGTTGCACATTACTGTAAAAGAGCTGTGCAGTGCCCATTATATTCCACAGAGGCAGGAATATTTTGTTGATGAATATTGTTGAAAAGCTGTGTGCTTTTCTATTTACTAATAGGACTATATCATTTATTAAATACAGACTAAAAAATCATGCTCATATGTTAAGATTTAGTCTTCTCAGAGGATGGGGAAAGTTACCGTGACTCAAGTCTACAACCGTGAATTTCTATAGCATGATTTTCAGAACATATTTCTGTGCATGAAGATTCCAAGGAGAGAAAAATGATATTAGAGTGTGTTTGGAAGAAAAGTGAAAATAGGCTTTTGATAAGGTGCTGCTTTTTTTCTCTTTACCCATTCACACAGGAACCGCTAAATGGTAGATGTATGGACAAGTGACATTAGAAGTGTCCCCTTATGAGTTCGTAAGGTTGTAACATTGGGGTGTACATTTTCATCCTATTTTAGAGCTGTATTAATTTTCATGATAGCCATATTCTTAATTTTTTCTCACTTTTAAAATTTACATAATATGACAAGCTGTCAGATATGATTAAACATATCGTTTCATCATGTAAAATCTAAAATACTTAATGTAAAATCCAGTCAAGTTCACTTATTTTTTAAAAGAAAACCCTGTGAAAAACTTTTGTGTGGGAGTCTTAAAGGTGATAAGTTTCTAAAATTGCACTCTTTAAAAACTGCTTCTACTTTACTTTTACATCACTAAACAGAAGGTGGAATAATGCCTGAAAATTGTATTGGTTTGCTACATAAACATGATGACACTCCTCTGGAAATGTATTCCATGTTCAGTATTATTTAATTTGTCTTTTATCTAAATCCTCCTTCTCACACCCAAATCTGCTTCTCTTTCATGACTTTCTTATTTTTACCACTGATGTCTTATTTGAGACCTGTTGATTTGTTTCTTTTTATCATACACACTTATTCAGTTGCCATCTCAAGTCTGGTTCCTTAACAAGCCCTGTCTTGTAATATATACTTTCAATTTAATTGTCATATATTAAAGATCACAAACTTACATTTTTTTTGCAGTAGGCTCCCAAATGATACCTCTTTCTCTAATTTCCCTTCAGTCAAATCTTCATTCCATTAGAAAATAATGAATGTTGAAAGTGTTGTTTTCACTGTTATTTCTCTTTTAAAAAATTATTGCTGAGTTCCTACTGTCTGGATTAAGTCTAAACTCTTTAAATTCGTTTCATTCTTCACTTCCCTCCCTCCAAAATCTGATCATAACCCATTTTTCTTGAGTTATGGATATCACTTTCTTTACATAAATATTTACTTTTTCTAGTCAGTTTTGCTCAAGGACCTCCCCTCGTCCTATTTCTGTTCTTGGTTTCACACCTTTTCTTACTTCATGCACTTCATTGCTATCACAAAATTATCACCAGATAATCTGCAACAAAATCATATTATTTTTTTTTTGCTATCACTTCACTATTTTCTCTTGCTTATTAAAATTCTACTCTTTGATGTTATAGCTTCTTTTTAGAGCGATGACCTTATCATTTTATCTTGTTTTTTCTTAACGTTCAGTTTTTATGCATACCCACATTATTGATGAGATCATTATTTTCAACACACTTTTATCAAGATGTGTATAGAGTAATGCTGATACCCTGTAGGCCAGCTCTTATTCTGTTGAAGAAAGAAATATCTACTTTAGAAAATATTATATTATTGCATTTCCTTCTTTTTTAAAAGAATCATAAATGTCAATATGTTAAATATTTCATTGTTAAAAAAGAGGGCTCAGTATTTGTGTGGTTGAAAGTGTAAGGATGTGGAAAGAAAAGGATTTGAGTCTACTTGTATGTTCCATTCTGATACTCATTTCTTTAATACACAAGAAGGGATTCTAAAGACACAGACACCTTTAAAGGATAAATATCTTGCTTTACACATGAATATGAAGGCATAGAGCAACTTAGAATTGATATAATAAAGCTAAATTGTCATTCCTTGATTGGTCTCACTTTACCTGCCCTCTACCCCATCCCATCACTTTAAAAATAATGCAGAACAGCAGACTATGTTTGAAGTACAGGGAGGAAAACAAAACAAAACATGGGCATTTACATTAAAACACTGACTGAACTCTCAAGAGTTAAAATGTAAGAGGTTTATTCTCCTTTTATCAAGCAAAGTCTACAGACAGAGCATCCACATGGTGTAAGCTACCAAAGAAGGATATATGAGACAGACTTACATTAAATCATTAGGTCATGGACACTTTATGTGGTTCATGATCACAAAGGAGAAAATTGCTAAAAAGGAAAACAGATAAGTAGAAACATAAGCTGATTTCTGTTGTTTATTAAATCTACCTCCCATAATGCTTCCTTAAGCTAAGAAGTAATCTACTGTATCACACAGTTCAGGATGCTATATACACATAAGATATTACACACTATAAAATTTCAGGTTTCTAAGCAGTTTTACACAATTTAAACTTGAGTAAAATTTGTATCTAAAAAAGACCTTATTGGATTACCTTCAGGAAATGGAGGTCATTTCAACAGCTCATTAGCATTTTTAGCAACAATAAAACAAAAATAAGTAAAAAGATTCTCCAAACATGTAAGCTATTACTTTAAGCCTGGATAATTATCTGCTTATTTTAATAAACTAACTCGCTAGTTTTAATCCACTTCTACCAGCCTTCTCTTTGCCCTGAAAAAGGAAAGCAATAATTTTTACTTCTATGCAGTGTCTCAAATAAGAGGATTAGTCAGGTTTCAAACTATGGCACATAGTGAGAGAGTTGTTTAAGGATTATGTAGGAGTTAAACAGAAGTCATTTAGGAAAGTTATTAAGGAATGAAGTCCTGTGATGGGTTATATTTAAATAGCAAAGGCAATGGAGAAGTACATCTTTCCTCACCACTGTGGTGCTATCCCCTAATTCCCAATTTTTGTTACTAATTCTCCTAAACCACTAATACTCATCAGTTCCCTAGCCAGTTTTTTCTCCCTGTTATTAATTTCCCGATATGTGGTTTACTCTAAGCAGACACAAATAATGCTTGTTTTAGAAATGGAAGTTACTGCTGATGCAACACTGGACTACATGAAAAGAAAATATCTATTCCACTAATAATAGACATTTGTAAGCAGTTGACATCCCAGACAAACTTGCATTAAAAATATAATGCACTCTAGTGATTGAAACCAAAGTGAGTTGAGAATACATTGCAAACATTTCACCATAATTATTTTCCTCTTTTCCTCCCCATTTTCCATAGCATGCTGCAGATTATACAGTGAGTGTCAGAGTTTGTCACCTGTGTACAACCTTAGGCCAACTTAGGCCTTCAAACGATATTTCATTGAGGGTTAGACAAATGACTGAAGACTGGGTTTGTTGAAAGAGATATTCAACTTTTCTCTTTAAATGACAAGAAATTTATAGTGATGTGGGCGGTCAGTATGTAGCTTTTAGCCTTCCTTTTCTTCTTGTGACATTCCCTTCAAGGCACAAAAGACTATAAACAGTGGATGGGACAGAATATTTTGAATTAAGAATTTTAAGGTTCCATAACACCTTTTATTTCTGGTGTAAACATACCAAAAGGACAGAGAAAAAAATAGATAAATCACCCTCAAAATGAAATGATGCTTAAAATAATTTCAAATTCCCTGCAGTTGAGTTATTTGTAAGTATTTAAATTCCTATTTTATTGGCTTATAACATAACTATAGATCTGATTCTTGTAATTGATGCATAATAGCTTCTCATTAAATATTGTGTTAAATATTTCTAATCAATCAACCAATATTACTAATTATGCATGTCTTTGCCAAAAAAAAAAAAATCTATTTTATTTGGGCCACCCAAGTAACTTATGTTTGCCTAGGATACAAACTTGAAAAGTTAAGCAATGTAAGTTGTAAATTTAAACCATGGATTAAGTGCAGTGTACCGGAAAACTCTTCATTTAATAATTGTTTAATAGGGCTTCTAGGCATCTCCAACCCAGACGACTGTATTTCCTTGCTCAACTTCAGTGATCTCACAGTTTAACTTATTGAGTCGTCCATCTAGTATAAAGACAGAGTCCTTGGAAGGGGTCATCAGGTATTGACCAAACAAGCCACTGTCCTGGATTTGCCTGTTCTTCCGGTTCCAAGGCCATTCCTCTGCCTTGAGTGGTTCCTTAAGACTCTTTATCATCTTAACCTTCCCAGAGGCGAGCTCCACAAAGAGCACATCAGTCTGTGTGCTTGAACTACCGTAGATGTTGTACTGATGGGCTTCCGTAAAGGATGGCTGAAAGGCCAGGTCAGATATGTGCAGGTTTGTGTGAATATCAAAAGCCTCGTGTATTTCTCCTCTGATGGTGATGTACTGGACCCTCACAAGACCTTTCACGTCACTGATGCTGACAAGATAGTGTCCATCTGGAGAGACATATGGAGTGCCTGTCACATCACTGTTGAACCCAATGACCGAATCAGTTACACTGTCCACCAAGAGCTGCGGGGGAACCGCCCCAGTGCTGTTGGGTTTACAGCCAATAAAATAATATCCTCCCAAGTGTGTATACGCCAGCGACTGAGGGACACACTTATAGTCCTTCAAGTTAATGGTCTTGACGTATGACATGGTTTCAAGATCAATCTTTTGTAGTACAGCTTCATCTTTATGAAGAATAAATCCAAACCTGCAAAGATGAAAACCAAAGTTAGACAGGAAATTCCGGGGTGGTTACCAGAAGAAAATGCACTGTGGGCAGGTGGAAAGGGCCATCACAGCCCAGGCATTAATTGTCAGGCTATGCAGCAACTGGTGGCCCAATCGTGTTAGAATTAACTTTAAATCTTGCTGCCCTCCTCCTTCCTCTAGGTCATCCTTTCATTACAGCCAAACAGTTATAGCTCATGCTGTAGAAAGCAAAATAATTAAAAGTGATATATCTAGTTAATTGGAACAATACATTTTATTTTTACTCTAGAGGGTCAAAAAGTAAACATTATTTTGCACGTCTCTAAACCTACTGATATTGAATCAACTTTGTTAACTGCAAGAAAGCCAGCAAGAATAAAAGTCTTGAATATATATCGCTTTCACTTACTTCATTTACTTCTTATATTGTTTATGACCTTCAAATAAATCTGACAATCATCACTATTTAGATAATTATCCATATTTTTCTCATTCTAAGCTGCCTCTCTACCCTAATAGATGTAGATTTTTTTTCAGGAGGGGTATAAAACTATTAGCCTTCTATTTATTACATTTTAGGATCATCTTGATTAACTATCTTTATCCTTTTAACATTTATTTTATTATAAATTTCAAATACAAGTTAAAATTTTCATCCTTGCCAAGCAAATACTATTATAATTTGTAATGATATACCTGCACTGTATCGGTTATTTTATATTGAACAATGATGAACTTTGGAGATTTATGGCATTTTTCTATTAAATTCAATTAAAAAAATAAATATATATATATATATTTTTAAAACATCTTTATTGAAGTATAATTGCCTTACAATGGTGTGTTAGCTTCTGCTTTATAACAAAGTGAATCAGTTATACATATACAATATGTTCCCATATCTCTTCCCTCTTGCATCTCCCTCCCTCCCACCCTCCCCATCCCACCCCTCTAGGTGGTCACAAAGCACCGAGCTGATCTCCTTGTGCTATGCGGCTGCTTCCCACTAGCTATCTATTTTACATTTGGTAGTGTATATCTGTCCATGACACTCTCTCACCCTGTCACATCTCACCCCACCACCTCCCCATATCCTCAAGTCCATTCTCTAGTAGGTCTGTGTCTTTATTCCCGTCTTGCCACTAGGTTCTTCATGGCCTTTTTTTTTTTTTTTTCCTTAGATTCCGTATATATGTGTTAGCATACTGTATTTGTTTTTCTCTTTCTGACTTACTTCACTCTGTATGACAGACTCTAACTCCATCCACCTCATTACAAATACCTCCATTTCATTTCTTTTTATGGCTGAGTAATATTCCATTGTATATATGTGCCACATCTTCTTTATCCATTCATCTGTCGATGGACATTTAGGTTGCTTCCATGTCCTGGCTATTGTAAATAGAGCTGCAATGAACATTTTGGTACATGACTCTTTTTGACCTATGGTTTTCTCAGGGTATATGCCCAGTAGTGGGATTGCTGGGTCGTGTGGTAGTTCTATTTGTAGTTTTTTAAGGAACCTCCATACTGTTCTCCATAGTGGCTGTATCAATTTACATTCCCACCAACAGTGCAAGAGGGTTCCCTTTCCTCCACACCCTCTCCAGCATTTATTGTTTCTAGATTTAAAAAAATAAATATATTTTAAAATATGTTTTGGTGACCTCTTTGATTACTTCAGTGCTTTTTGTCCTGAATGCTAGCTGTAAATTATCAAAATTCCCTGTGAGAAGGGTAAATATATTTTGTGGGGTTTTTTGTTTGTTTGGTTTTTTACGGGATATAAATACATTTTGAAACCTGACCTATAACATCAGTGGCTTCCTAGCAAAAACAAGAATAAGTAGGTTAAATAAGACAAAATGAGATAGAAACTACTATATACAATTATATCCAAAGTGCATATTGGACAACAGAATTGTAAAGGACTTTTATTTTGTTTTCGTTAATAATATTGATTAAAACACCTCCTAATATTTCCAAAAAGTCCTTAAAAATAAAGATCAGAAAAGTATTGTTATGTTACATTGACTGTACTCCTAAATGAAAAAAATTAAGATGAGTTTACTGTGAGTATTAAAACAAAGCAAAACAAAACAAACTCTAAAGATAGCCATTTTTATTATTGTCACCTGTGCAATTCATTTTCAGTATACTAATTCTTAAACAAAGTTTAATTTTTGTAAAAAAAATTACCATTTCCACACATAATACAGAAATATGGTGCATTAGTGTAATAATCCATAAAATTTTAAATATAATCACATGGCAAGTTCAAAATATAAATAAACACAGACCTTTAATATCGTAGAAAAAATAAGATGAATGTTTTCAAAGAATCAGTCTTGTATTATGGAAGGCATGAAGTACATAAGCACAAATATTTTACTAAAATAGGCATAAGACTGCAACTGCTTCTATGTTATTGTATTACATAGACTTAGGAAACTATATTATAACTTTAGATATATTAGAACATTTGTGAAGAGACTGCTGTCACTGGAGAGAGTACAAATTCTTCTATACAAAAGAAAAGCTACCATGTATATCTACTCCTTTAAAAAGATATCTTAAATATTTACTGAACAACCACTAAACCCAAAGAATTGGGAATATATTGGAGGTGCCCATAACTTGCCCTGCTTCCAATGAGTCTAGAAATTTTGAGTGAATTGAAAAACTGTTAGTGATTAATGCTTAATTATAGTATTCTGCAATACTACTACTTAGTAACTATTACTTTATATATATATATATATATATATATATATTTGAAATGGAATAAAGTAATCATTTTGATAGTAATATTTCTATTGTATTTCAGAATGACATGCACCATTTCTGGTTGACTTACTAGATCTTTATTTTTTCTTGTGTCCCTAATAACTGTGCTTGTGTCCTTTCAGTAAACAAAGCTCATACTATACCTATTCAGGATATAATTTCAGTCCTGATTACAATGGTATGAAGAGACCTTTATATTGTTAACAATCACTTCTAAATGCTCCCATTAAAATATGAATACCTAGTGCAAGTTTTAAATACTACCTGAATGTTAAAGAATAAACAAACAAACAAACAAACAAAAGCCCTCAAACTGAAAACTGAGTCTCATTATTTTTGTGTTATCGACATCAAAAATATCATAAAATCCTAATTATCACTACCCACTCTCATACGTGTCTTAATAAATAATGAACTTGGGCTATTGGAAAGGGATGTACTTCCATTCATTGACAGTCATTAAGGACATGTAAGTGTGGAGATGTATCATTGTGTCTGGTGTCATTTATGGAATTGTTAATTATGATGGAAGATACTGTCTTTTTTTTGTTATATATGGTATAAGTGCTCAGAGGCAAAAGCAGTAATTTGCACATTTAATAAAAGCCATAAACCAGTCAAGTCTTGGCATTTCAATTCTCCTGTTAACCTGGTCTTCTGCTCCCTTTAGACAACGGTATTTGAATGCTAAAGAGGAAGAAGGAGACAAGCTCTAACCACTTATGAACTAGTTTAACTCCGACGCTGAAGAATGCACTCAAGTTTCCTGTGATACAATCCAGCCTCTTTTGGAGGTAAATACAATTTTAAAAAATGGTTCCGTTAAAAATGCAAAAGCCCCATGTGGGGTGATAAAATTACATCCTTTTGGCATCCACACTGTATCCTTTAGGACTAGAGATCTAGCTATATAAGCAGATGCATTGAGAAAGCCTTCAATTTTTCACTACTGATTTATTGGTAAGAAGTGGTGTCTCTAATTCAAAATTTCCCCCAGTACAGATTGATATTCTGAAGTCTCCCACTGTTCATTAGTCTGTGATTAATATTTACAAGGCTCTCAACTTTCATGCCTGCTTAGTATAATAAAATCCTGCATAGTACTAGGCCTAACATAGTTTGTCTAATGTTTGTCAGAATGTGTGTAGGAAGTTGCAGACTATGAGAAATGAGGGAGTTAAAACTTATTCTTGAAATGACTTCGTGTACTTGGGAAATAAAGTAACTAGGAATTGTAACCTCTCAGCACGGCATTGTGTGGATTTGTTGCCAGATTTGGTGAGGCGAGTGAGAGCCTTCTTTTCTTTACCAAATTATTTTATTTTTCTGAGTGTTTAATCAATCTAGTTCATTATAAATTTTATAAAAAGATTCAACTTTAATTACTGCTTTTATGCTTTAAAGTGAGGTCATGAGGTGATTCATATTCAGAGAACTTGTTGTTTGGATGAAGTAGGTGTTTTCAATCTGAGCTGATTTAGTTTTATGACCCAGTTTTTCAATATAATAGATACGTGACCTCATATAAAGTCCTTTACTCATATAAAGTGCTTGAATTCCATGAGTTTCAGTTTCCTCATCAGTAGGAAGAGGATAAAAGTACCTTGTTTTGAGAATGCGAATAAATGCGTGTTTATTACCAGTAAAATAGTATATTCTCAACAAATAGAGCTTGTCCATGCTTTACACGTTAAGTAGCATCATTTTCCCATTATGTATCAAATATAATATTTCCTATGGGACCACAGACTATTATAATCCATGGATGGAAAAACAAAAACAAATGATTAATTTTTTTGTATAGCCAGTATTCCCACAATGTTCAAAATAAGCATATGGTATTACCCAAATGTGATGAGATTTATCCATTTGTGAATTCAACCGCGGTCACTTTGATAATAGAAATTCACCTTTTTATTCTTTTTTTTTTTTTTTTTGGTAATTTATTTTATTTGTCTATGGCTGTGTTGGGTCTTCGTTTTTGTGCGAGGGCTTTCTCTAGTTGCGGCGAGTGGGGGCCACTCTTCATTGCGGTGCGCGGGCCTCTCACTATCGCGGCCTCTCTTGTTGCGGAGCACAGGCTCCAGACGCGCAGGCTCAGTAACTGTGGCTCACGGGCCCAGCTGCTCTGCGGCATGTGGGATCTTCCCAGACCAGGGCTCGAACCCGTGTCCCCTGAATTGGCAGGCAGACTCTCAACCACTGCACCACCAGGGAAGCCCCACCTTTTTATTCTTGCTTTCACTTGTATCAACAGGATCTACGTCCAGTGCGCACCTTGCCCGGTCACCAAATTGCTCATGTTGTTAGGAACAAGGGCAGCCGAGCTCACTCCATCATCTCTCAGAGATGCTGTTTCAGTTCCTAGGGAGGGTGTGGAGCAGGTTGCCATGGAGTACTGGGTGACTTTGAACTCTGCACAAACGATGGGATTTGGAATCGATACCTGTCTTACTCAAGGACTTTCAGTAAAAGTAACAGAAAATTTTGTGGCTGACTTTAGGACCTGGAGCTCTAAGGACATGGCGAGTTGCAGTCAGAGTGTATGTCATGGCAATTCAGGAGCGTTGCAAGGGAAGTGACTTGGCAGAGAGGGGGAGAAGAACAGATACTTAGAGAGAAACATGACTGAAACATCATGAAGCCTAATAAAGATTAACTGTGCCATGACCTCCACATCCCACAAGACCAGGCTACAGTTCTTGCATTTGAGTAATGAATGACTTCCCCATATCTTTCACTAGACAGCCCCCAAATAGAATCTCACAAAGCAGTTTTTAAGTCACTCACCCCACAGCATCTGCGATGATATTCTGCTCCTGTCCTGCTTTCAAATCCATGACCTGAGATGCTACTGAAGGAATCTCATAATTGTAATCAATGACCTGTATTAAGTTGCCATGGTCAGTGCCAAGAGTCGTGATACCCCAAAGCTTAGAGTGAAAGATGCTCCAAAGATTCACAGAAAAACAATTATTTTATCTCCTGAATCATAATATAGGACTGCCTCTCCCCAGAGTCCTCACAGATCCCCACCTGGACAGTTCTCATTAAAGCTGACTTCTAATACTTAACAACTAAGGACCAGTCCCCATTCTACAAGCTAGGAAGTGTTTCTCTCTTTTTTTTTTTTTTTTTAATTTTTATTGGAGTATAGTTGATTTACAGTGTTGTGTTAGTTTCAGGTGCACAGCAAAGTGAATCAGTTATACATATACATATATCCGCTCTTTTTTTGTTGATTCTTTTCCCATATAGGCCATTACAGAGTATTGAGTAGAGTCCCCTGTGCTATACAGTGGGTCCTTACTAGTTTTTTAGTTTTTATATAGTAGTGTGTATATATTAATCCCAATCTCCCAGTTTATCCCTCCCCCCCTTTCCTCCCTGACCATAAGTTTACTTTTTACATCTGTGCCTCTATTTCTGTTTTGTAAATAAGTTCATTTGTACCTTTTTTTTTAGATTCCACATATAAGTGATATCATGTGATATTTGTCTTTCTGTGTCTGACTTACTTCACTCAGTATGACAATCTCTAGGTCCATGCATGTTTCTGCAAATGGCATTATGTTGTTCTTTTTTATGGCTGAGTAATATTCCATTGTATATATGTACCACATCTTCTTTATCCATTCCTCTGTCGATGGACATTTATGTTGCTTCCATGTCCTGGCTATTGTAAATAGTGCTGCAATGAACATTGGGGTGCGTGTATCTTTTTGAATTATGGTTTTCTCCCTGGGAAATGTTTCTGATGCTCCCTCTCCATTCCTGTATGATCTCTTTCCTCAAACCCTGTCATCTGCACCTACCCAGATTTTAAAACTAGTCTTTCCATGTATATCAATGGATGCAAATGGGAAGCAGTAAGTGGAGGTTGGGTGTATTTGAGTATTGGTTTTGCCAGACACTATGCCTTATTAGTAAAAACAAACAAACAAACAAACAAACAAAAAAAACAATTGCTGCAATCCACATCTAAATAAAAGAATTTCCCCAAACTTTTCCGATGTCTCAATTGTAGAACGCATATTCTTTGAAATAAAATCTCAGAACAAGAAAATTTGAACAGCCATAGGAATTTGTTGTATTGAGATTTTACTTGTGAAAATCTAAATCCAAAACATAGGATCAAGTAAATAATTAGTACTTCATAAAAAGTGACGAGCAGGATTATTAATACTTTGTTTTCCTAACTGGATGACAAGTATCCTGTTTTTCCAACTGGAAGGTAAGAAATGCTTAACAGATAAGAAACTAAAATTACAATCTCCTCTCCTTGCAATTAATATATAAACCTCCACACACAATGTGCTGTTGAAATAGCCTCCATTGTGTTACAGCTAACACAGAGTTTTCATGGGCACAAGCCATAAAGCTGACATGAGCCATCATTCACTAGTTTATGAATTCCTTTATATTTAGCTATTTTCTATTATCCCAGACCGACCCTTGTAAGAAAAGATTGAATGCTGTTCCTACTCAAGTACCAGAGGATTTAGTTTTTATCTGAATTTCACATAAACAACTCAGTAAAATACACCTGTTCCTAAAGAGTGGTCACATTCACATTCGAAAGAGGTGAATCACAGAAGAAGTAAAATTGACACATTTAGTAAAGATTTATAACGAGAGCAAGGACGGTTTCTGAATTGGCCTAATGCTTAGATGTGTTTGAGAAATGATAATACTTTGACGTTTTCTGTTTTCAACACACAGGTTGAAAAGCTGAAATGAACACCAGGATGCCCTCCTTTCTGACTTTTATAAGTATATTGTGTGGATTCTGTATTAAAGATTTTAGCTACATTACTTCTTCCCTACTTTCATTTTTCATTTTTTTTCTTAAAAAATGAAGCAGAATGTATTACTGATCACTAAATCCCCTATTGTCTTCCTTCTCTGGTATCTTATTTTTCAGTTGTGTAGGGAGTTTGATTCTTCTAGGAAAAACTGAGACATAAATATATAACTTAATTTTAGTATATTCAGGATGTCTAATCGCTTGACAGAATTAATATAGTGTCTAAAGTTCTATCACTTCTAGTGAGTAGCCAGGGCATACAGAAAAAAACAGATTTATTAAGAATTCTGTGCACACCACATGGACTACAGACCGTATTTCAAATACCAAAGCCCTCCACTTTTTTCTGAAGAGCTTAACAGCTTAGGGAAAAACATGACAACTGTGCATTAAGATGGCATTTTGAAAGATTGGTTGCTCTCCCTAACTTTTTTTGGAAAACAACATGAAAATCTGAAAATAGCAGCTTCCCTGAGCTTACCTGTTCTCCTGAAGAGGATGTGTTTCATGTAAGAGCTGGTAAATGGATCAGAGGTAACATAACAGAAGTGGAGTTAGTAATTAGAAGAGTGAGAAATAATTTGTGAGCACAGAGGTGGGAAGAGAAAAGGAAGATAAAACAAAGACATGAACAAATTAGAATCCTATTAATCAATCAAAAAATATTACCCAAGTGTCCACTGTATACCTGTAAGACAGAAAAGGAAGTGAAAAACAGGTTCCCTGAGGAATCAGGTTAGATATGATTTGGGTTCTAGAGGCTATGTGATCACATGCAGTAATAATTCACAACCTACTGTGTGCAGTACACTTCATAAAACCTTAGGAAGGAAATGGAGAGGAAATAAATGGTTTCTATCCTTAAGGTAATTATGTCAAGTAGTGGTGTGCTTATAATTGTGTGCCTTGACTTGCAAAGAGTATTTGGGGAAACTCTTCAAAGAAAAGATGGGTTACAACTACTAATTTGCTACAGTTACTAACTTTTGTTATGTTAGGCTTTCAGTGGAAGAGAGAGCTCATTTCAGTCTGGATCCCAGAAGGAAAGGTGCAAATTCTAATTAGAATAAATCAAAGAGACTGTTTACAAAGCAATGTAAATTGACTACAAGTGATAGTGCAGTAATGTGTGAAAAGCAACAGTAAGGCTGTTGTCACTGCTGCGTCCTGGAAGGAAGGAGTTAGGTGGAGAGGTATGTCTTGTGAGGATCTGGGACTTTCCATTTTAAGAAGCATCTGGTTTCCTAGAAATCAGCAGACAAGGTGCTGGGGGTGGAGAGTGGGGATAATACACTCTGGTCCCACCTTCTGCATGCAATCTCCAGCCAGGCTTCTCATTGGCCAGACCCCTGGGACAGAGCAAGGTGGAGAAGGGTAAAGGTTTTGCAGAAGAGCAGCACAGGTTTCCTTGGCTGAGGAGTCTGAGAGTCTCAAGTCTAGTGCCTGTATGGAGCTGCCTGGAGCGAGGATTGTAACATACACAGTTTTTCTAATTGAGATCATTTGACAATTGATAAGGAAAAACATGTGTAACTTTGCAAGTTGGGCGAAGGAAAAATTCTTGATTTTTTTTTCCTGAAATGATTTCTTCTTTGCATAACATTTTCTTCTGGTAAAGTTGTAGAAAATGTCTCCAACATCCAGTTACTAGTAAAATATTTTTAATAACTCCTATGTACTGAATGTGTGTGCCCCATATCCTTCACCTCCCTCCAAATTCACATATTGAAGCCCTAATTCCCCATGTGATGGTATTTGGAGGAGACTTTGGGAAGAATTAGGTCATGAGGGAGGATCCTCATGAATGAGATTAGCAGCCGTATAAGAAGAGACCTGAGACAGACAACCTCTCTCGCTGTCTCTGCCATGTGAGCACACAACAAGAAGAGCGCAGTCTGCAAACCAGGAAGAGGGTCCTCAGCAGAACCTCGCTATGCTGACACCCTGGTCTCTGACTTCCCAGCCTCTAGAACTGTGACAAATACATTTCTGTTGTTTAAGCCACCCAGGCTCTGGTATTTTGTTCAAACAGCATGAACTGACTAAGACACACCTCGGTACCACAAGCAGGAATGCTGCTGTAAAAGTGTGGAAGCAGCTTTGATGCTGAGTGATGGGTAGAGGCTGGGACAGTTTTGATGTACATGTGAGAAACAGCCAATATTGCCATGGAGGGAATGCTAAAGGCAAGCCTCATGAAGCCCCAGAAATAAAAAAGGAGAGAAAGGCTCTGTCTTCTTAAAGAATACACCAGAAATCATGAGCATAATGTGAAAATATGAATGGTAGAAGCCATTCTGATGAAGTCTCAGACAGTACTGAGGAAATATTATTGGAAACCAGAGGAAAGGTGACTTCTGTTATACGCAAAGAACTTGGTTAAGTTGTGTTAGTGTTCTAGTGTCTTATGGAAGATAGAACTTGGGAATGATGACATTTTAGATGTTCAGCTGAGGAGATGTGTAAGCAAAGTGCTAAAGGAGTGGCTTGGTTCCTCCTCACTGTTTATAGTAAAAATATGAGAAGAGAGATGAATTGAAGAAGGAATCATTAAGCAAAAAGGAGCCAGAACATAAAGATGTGGAGAGTTTTCTGTGTCCATAATACAGAAAATGAGAATGCATGTCCAGAAGAGAACATTAAGTGTGTGGAAGACTGACTATTTGATAAGGAGTTTAGTGTGGGTGGAACCACAGAACGAATCAGTCACCAGGAAGAACACAGCCAGTTTGAACTAAAGGAGATGGAGATGGGATGGAGTGAAAGGAGGTTGTCTGACTTCTCGAATTTTACAGGATGAAACCATACAGCTATTCAGCTGTGGACATGCATTATTCTTCAAGGCAAAGGGTGAATGGCTCCAGAGGTGATTCAAGGATTATCAGAGCCACATCCTAGGACTGAAAAGACGTGAGACATCACCCAGAGCTTCAGGGGCAGGACCACCCAGAGCTCTGCAGAGCTGCAGGGGGCAGAACTGCCACTCCAGTGGGTCTGGAAGCCACAGCATCTAGCCAGAGAGTATATTCTTGAGACTTCAGAATCTCATGGAGTTTGCCATGCTGCATTTTAGAGTTGCTTGGGACTCATCATCACCACGCCCTTCTCTCTTTGTTCTCCCTTTTGGTGTCTATTCTGTGCCTGTCCAACCACTGTATTTTGGAAGCACATAACTTGTTTGATTTCACAGGTTCACAACAAGACGGGAATTTTGTATCAGTATGAACCATACCTTGAGTCTCCACCAAATCTAATTTAGGTGATATTTAGATGAGACTCTGGACTTTACACTTGAAATGCTAGAATGAGTTCCGACTTTGGAGGCTATTGGTATGAATGAGTGCATTTTGCACTTGAGGAGGACATTAATTTTGAGGAGGTAAGAGTGGAATGCTATGACTGAATAGTGCCCCCCCCCAAATTCATATGTCAAAGCCCTAATCCCCAATGTGATGCTATTTGGAAGTCAAGCCTTTAGGAGGAAATTATGTCATGGATAGAGCCCTTGTGAATGGGATTAGTGCCCTTATAAGAAGAGACACTTCTTAGAAAGGTGACCTCTCTCCCTGCCATGGGAGGACACAGCAAGAAGATGACAGTCTGCAAACCAGGAAGAGGGTCCTCACTAGAATCTGACCATGCTGATACCCTGTCCTCTGACTTCCCAGCCTCTAGAAGAGTGAGAAATAAATTTTTGTCATTTAAGCCACTCGGTCCATAGTGTTTTGTTAAATTAATGGAACTGAGATAGAAATATGTAGTAAAAGTTACAAACATGATTAATACTAGTAGTTGTATTATTATTTTCCCATTATGTTTTACATTTTCTTCAGACAAGACTAAAGCTGTGTGAATAATTATTGCTTAACAGGTTAAGGGATTATAATATATGTTCTGAAATTTATTTGGACTTAGTATTAAAAAAAATTATCTTGTGTGTGTGTTCTTGGGTATGTAACAGTAAGGGAAAGAGGGAAAGGGGAGAGTTTTGTTTTGTTTTTGCATTTTTATTTATATAAATGATGATATGGCATATATCTCATGTTGTGTCTTAGTTTTCCTCTTTCAACACTACATTTGAAAGATATGTCCCCATAGCTGTCTGTAGTATATTTACTGCTTTAGAGTCATTCCCAGGAAGCTGAAGTATGAGCCACCATATTTTACTTACTCCATATACTCAATGAGGTGGCTTCATGTGGCTTCACTCAACTGCTGGGTTGGTTGGTGGCTGAGCTCAGCAAGGAAACCTGGGATGGGTTGGCCTCCCTCTTTCAGTGTGGTTTTCTATCCTCAAGGATGCTACACAAGACTTCCTCGCAAGGTGACTGTGGCGTTCTAAGAAGAGAAGCTCTAAATAGTCAACTCTCTGCTTGCCTCATGTTTGCCTAGGTCCCACTGACATTAAGAAATGATAGAGCCAAGCCTAGGGTCAATTTTGAGGGGATTACCCAAAACCATTGATGCTGGGAGACTATTCACTGGAGACCATTATTATAACAATATACTATATATGGTAATGGTTCAAAATGCTGTTGTTTTTCTTGACATAGCTAGCTATTAGTACACAATTTATTAAATAGTCCATCACTTCCCACTGATTTGGAATGCCGCTTGTTGGCCGACATGCATTTAGTCTATGCCTAAATGTTCTATTTACTTCATCAGCGTTTCTCTTCACATATAAGTTTTGCACTATTTTATTTATTGAGCTTATAAATATGTATAAATACCCAGGAAAATGAATCTTTCACAATTTTGACTCACAATTTATTGGCTACTTTTTTAATGTGTGGTGTTCCATAAACTTTGCAGTCAGTTTATCAAGTTAAAACATGATTAGTATTTTTATCTTACATTTTAGAATCAACTTATCTAATTTAAAAATGTTAATATTTTCAGGGGATTTATTAAATTTATACATTAACTAATTGAATTTTAACATTTTAAAAGGAATACTGTATGTATTTCTATTTATTTGATTCATTTTTAATTGCTATATCATGAAAAAGTCATCTCTTCTTGAACGTACACATAGATATTTTACCTTTTTAGTTGTTAATGTTAATCAATTCTTTTTTCCATTACATCTCCTGATTGATTTTTGTTACTATATATAGAATTACTAATTTCTGAATATTACTCTTATGTCCCTTAACATTCTAAATTATTTTATTTTTATAGTAGTTTCACATCTCACTTTTTAGTGTTACCTACATTTAATAATATCATTTGTAAAGATGGATAACTTTTTTTACCTTCCCTTTACAATTTCTAATCCACTTAAGTCTTCATCTTTATCATTATAGTGACTAGTACACTCCTCTTATCTTTAAAATATAAATTTCATAATTGGTTTTGACCTAGTGGTGTTTCAACAGTACAGAAAACTATTGGTGGAATGGAATAAAGATTTCAGAAGCAGACTCATGTCATATGGGAAATTAAAAACATAATAAAGATACAGGATATATAGGGTTGAGTTAATCAGCTATTTAAAAAGAAAATATATGTATATCTCATTTCTGACACAAAATACTATCTAGATGGATGAATGTGTTTAAATTACAGATAAAATTATAATAATATTAAAAGATCAATATTAAAAGTTCAATATAATAGCAGTATTATAATATTATTAAAAGCATAAAATATTTAAATATTGGAGATGAGGCCTTTTTAAGCAAGACCCCACATTTGATAAGTCAAAAGGTGAAGCTTGATAAAGGTGACTGTATTTTAAAAACGAAAATGGTTAATGCAATCTATGAAATGAATAAAAATATAAGAGAAAAAGAATATCTTTATATAATGTATTACTAAAATTAGAAAAAGCAAAAAACTAAAAAGAAAAAATTAGTAAACAAACAAAAGGCTATTCCTCACATGAAGGAGAGCATTAATGGTCTACAAACACCAAATGATTCAAAATTTCATAAATATTTAGTTGAATATAAATTAAAACCAAGAAGTGAGATATTTATTTTATCAATCTATTGGTGACAATAATAAAGGTGTTTAGATCCACCATTGGTAAAGATGTGATTAAATATGTTCCCTTGCACGATGTTGGTAGAAGCATAATTGTCTTAGGCTTTTTGGAGAACAATTTGGCATTATCTACCCAAACTAAAATATGACTCTGCTTTAATGAAGCAATAATATCTCAGTATCTCCCCTTAATAAATGCTTATAAATGACTGCATAGTAGCAGGTATAAGGATATTCATTGCAGCACTGGTTGTAGTAAGGAAATTTAGAAATAATCTTAACTTCAGACAATAGAGGAATGCTTAAATAAACTATGAACCATCCACCAAATAAAATATCATGCTGCAGTTATAAAAATGATGGTGCATTAGTAATGACACAGGCGAAACTCTTTATTTTTAAACTGTTTATTTTTAAACAAGCATATACCAGATTAAAAAGAATATTGTATTTTAATATACTTATATGTAATTGCTTCAGTAAATGAACTGAAAGATTACTCAACAATCTGTCTATTCTTCTAGAGAGAAAGTGCTATGGGTGCTTTTACTTATTACTATATATACTTCCGCATGGTTTGAATATAGCATGTATGCATCAAAACACTTAAAGGAAATATGAAACTCATTATTTTCAACTAAATAAAATTAGAGCAGTGAGATGCCATTTTCATTTTACAAATTAGGAATACATAACCTTAAAAATGTTCAATGAAATTGGCACTTTCTTATATTGCTAGTATCAGTGTAAATTGCAGGTAGAAAATAATTAGTAATTAGCACTAAAGATCTTTCACATACTTATGCCCTTTTTAGTAGTAGTTCAATTCCTAGTTGACTAACCTGAGGAAAAAACAGTAGATATAGATAAAACTTTATTCACAAATACATTTATAAAATTTTTATATATAGTACTGAAAATTTGTAAAGTATTTGTAAGTATTTATGTAAATGATGATATAACCACTTTAGGCAATAGAATACACATGTTGAAAATATACTATAAAGCACTAATTTAGGATTAATGTTTATTCAATAAAGTTATATGAAAGGAGCACAATATTGTATGAATGGTTTAATTAAACAATTAAAAATAAAATAAGCAAAGCCCCTACTTGCACTGAAGATAGATATGCCCAAAGGTTAACTTTGGTCAAGCTTGGAGATTGGATTTAATTAATTTTTTGTTTTGTTTTGTTTTGAAGTTTGCAATCTTTCTCCAATGAGCATAATCTACTTTTGTAATAAGGGTTAATGAGTATACATAGTATTAATAGTAAGCATATACATAAGTATTATATATGTATATATATAATATATGTATATATGTATACTATTAATACATATAATAATACATATAATCATATGTATTAATAGTAAAACAATATAAAGGAACTCTAGATTAAAGGCTCAGGTAGCTCTCATGATGATTACTGACCATCATTTTAATCTTGAAAATGCACTTACTAAGTGAGTAGATAAATGTACAGACTATGCTTGGTGTTTCAATAAAAAGATTCATGCACGTAAAGAGTCATCTTCTGAGAACTAAAGACATATTGAAAAAAATTCTTAAAATACCAGAATATGTTTGGATATCAAATTAAATAAAAAACATGTATAAATACAACGCATACTTGTACTGAATCAACAGAAGAGATGATGGAACAATAATTTCATTGTACAAGTAGGAAGAATATAGTAACTGAATATTAGACAGAGGACCAACCGGAAATCTTGTGATTTGTAATATAACAAAGTATTTGAGTAGTACAATGAAACAACCTTTTCCAGAAGAAAATGATTACAGCTGTGGTTTCAGTAGACAGAGGGTACAGCAGAAAATAATTCCATGTAAAAACTGGAAAAAGGAAAGCTTTCTCCTCTTGACATCATTTTACAATGTTAATCAGAGATTTTCAAAAATATTTCTTTAAACTATTCTCTCTATGAAAATCTGCTTTTAAATCCAACCTGGCATAGCTAATTATTTTTTTACAACCTCTATATTCAAAATAGCATCTTTGATGATTGTCTTAACTCTCATTTCAGTAACATTGGAAGGTTTTCCATTTTTAAGTCTGTTATAGGTAATTTGGTGACTGAACATCAGAATTTAAAATTTAATAAGATTTTATTGAAAATCTTTGAAAAGGCATATTTATTACAGATAATGAACTAAACACACATATTATGGAATTGAGGACAAACAAGTCTGAAGTAGTTGAATATGTGTAACTAGTTTTTCATTCCCACTTGAAAATGTAATGTTATCCACTTCAGTAGCCTTTTGTTGGTAACTTATTTTATTGGCACGATGATGCCATAGAGAAACATCTTGTGAAATTTTACAAGGAAGAGAGTAGAAATAGAAAAACCAAGTGTGCCTCATACTTATGTTGTAAGTCTGTCCAAATCTTATTGGTTTTATTTCTGTTTGCACAATGGTGATTATATTGGTTAATTCCCAGAATACTTTGAGAATAAATTAGTTCTAAAAATCTCTGTATTTTAAATCATGGAATTCCTATGAAGGTCAAAGGAAACATATACATAACTAAAATGTTTATAATAACAAACTAAAAAATAGTTGTATGCCCCTCCAATGGAATTTAGGTGGCTGCTATCTTTTTGAATATTTAATTAATATTCATTAATTTAGAGTTCAATAATGACATTTTTCTTATTTTCTACATTGATTTAAAAATTTTTATAATTATTTGACTTGCTCTTAGTTTTCAATCAGTTATAAAATTTTTCATATTTCTCTATAAACATCAGACATTTAACAGTAGATATAAAGCACAAAGGCACTGTTTTGGAAGAATCTTGGTATAGCTAACATTTCTGATGAGAGTCTTATAGAAAGGGAAATACATGCACATACACGCATGCAATTCAAAAACAACATAATTTATTTCAACAAAACCAAAAACATTTAACAAATTATTGGCAAAATGATTAATATATTTTAGAAGTATCTTAAACAAAAATTATTTTAAACAATAATATGAATTATCACCAATAATCTGAATTACTAGTGATATAAATTATTTGACTCTTAGACTGACTCCTCCATTGAAGGCTCTACATAGCTGAGATTTACTGTGCGACACTTAAAATACTAGGAACTGAACAATGCATTTTGGAAACAATATCACATCATGTTTTTTTGTTTTCTGAATTTGTTCCTAGTACCCATGGGTTATATAACTTCTTTTGCTTTGAGTGATAGATTTAGTAAGATTTTATTTATTTTTTTCTGAGAGGAAAGGACTTAGACCTCTGGTTACATTCTCATCCTAGTTTTCTTCCTTATGTTGACTTTATGTACATGGCACACTCCCTGTGAGCCTGATCTGATATCTCTCTCATATCAGCCACCACCTCCTTTAGTGAATTGTGATGATGTCGATTCAAATCTCACTTATGCCATCTACTGTGCACAAAATCAGAAATCAAAACCATAATCTGTGCTCCCCAGGATTATTAATAATCCATAAATAAAAACAACAATTAAAATATTGAATCAATGTGACAATAGCTTTAAACATTTCAACATCATAAAATGGACTGTTGCTCTAAATTCTTCATGTAGAATTTCCTGGTTTTCAAAATTCTTGAGTACTAGGTTTTCTTACTGTTTTCACAAGACTAACATGGAGTTTATTATTGTTTGAAAAACAAGAAGAAGTTTGAAAACTTAACAAATTGAGCAAGTTTTTAAAAATTAAAAAAATGACTAATTATTGCAGAAGTTATGATCTAGTTTATCAATACTGCAATGTATCAGAAGTGGGCTATTTTCTTGTACTGCCTTCCTGGTGTATTCCCAGAAAATTTTGTTTTTATGCTACTAATGATCTATGTTTGAGAAGAGAATCCCTTTGATGTTCTTATCTCATCATGAGAAAAAATAATTCAGAACTTATATACTTTAGCAATAGAGATATGTATAATTTATATTTGAGCCAAAATATTTTTCATGGTCTATTTTTCATTTTTCATGGTTTTCTCTTCTCTCTCTCTCTTTCTATCTTTCTTTCTTCTCTAGACATTTAGAAAATGATTGTCAAACCATAAAATGACTATAAGCTAAAGACACAGATATTTCAAAGATGGTATATAACAAAGAATACAAATTTCAGAAAATGTTTTGCAAAAGTCACTAAAAACAAAAACAAAAACCTGTTACCTACAGAAAGCAACAACAACAAACCATGAGGAGGGGAAGGAATCAGATTTCCAGTGTTTCCGCATTATAATAATGAACAGGATGAGTTTAAACAAAACGTAATAAGACATATAAAGAAACATGAAATTATGGACCATTCACAGGAGAAAAGAAAATTAACAGAAATGTAAGAGGCCTTGCTAGATAATGACTTTAATTCAACTGCCTTATTTTATGCAGATCTAAGTAAAGCACAGGCAAACCACTAAAGGAAACCAGAGAATGACATAAACAAATATAGAATGTCAGTAAAGTGATAGAAATTATTAAAAAGAAACAAAACAAAAATTCTAGAGTTAAAATTACAATAATTGAAATTTAATATTCACTAGAGGGGTTCAATAGAAGATATGAGCCAGTCAAAGAAAGAATAAGCAAATTTGAAGAAAATTAAATGAAAGAAAGAAAAAAGAATTAAGAAAACTAATCAGAGCCAAAACACTATCAAGTGTGTCAACAAACCTGTTACAGGTGTTCCAGAATGAAAGGAAAAAGAGAAAGGGGGCTGGAAATGTATTTAAAGGAATAATGGCAAAACAAAAACAAAAACTTCTCAGATTTAATGAAAATCATGGACTCTACATATCCAAGAACCACAACAAACTCCAAGAACAAATACAGAGGTCCACATCAAGATATATTATAATCAAAATGTCAAAAGCCAAAACACAGAAAATCACAAGAGCATCATTAAGAGAAACAGCCCATCAGACAAAAGTGATCCTCTATAACATTATCAACAGACTTCTCATCAGAAATCATGAAGGCCAAAAGGCAATGGGATGACATATACAAAGTGCTGAAAGAAAATATCTGACAACCAAGATTCTATATCCCACAAAACTACCTTTCAAAAATTATGGCAAAATTAAGGAATTCTAAGATTTTAAATGTTGAGTGAGTTCATGCTACTAGAGCTGCCAAATAAGAAATTCTAAAATGTATCCTTCAGGCTGAAATGAAAGGAAACTGGACAGAATTTGGACAAAATCCCAGAAAAATGCAAACTCTCAAAACTTATATAGTTTGTATGAAGCAATATGAAGACATAAAAAGCACATGTAAAAGAATATACATAGGTAAATATAAAAGTCAGTATTATTGTATATTGGGTTTGTAACTCCTCTTTTTATTTCTAACATGTTTTAGAGAGTTAAAAGACAACTGTATAAACAATAATTATAAATATATGTTTATGGGAACACAATGTATATAGACATAACTCTTGAAAACAACAGTGTAAAGAAGGGGGGGCAGAGTAGTATAGATTAAGAGTTTTGTATACTAATGAAGTTAAGGAAGTGTTAACTGGAACTGACTTGTCTTCAGATGTTAATTGTAATCCCTAGGACAACCACTAATAAAATAACTAAAAAGGATATGAAAAAGGAAATGAGTAGTATATCAAAATTCTTTACTACAAAAAACCAACACAAACAAAAATATTAATGGAAGAAATGAGGGACAAAAATGTTACAAAACATACAGAAAACAAGTAGAAAAATGGAAGTCTTTTATTAGTAATATATTTACATGTAAATTAATTAAACATTGCAATTAAAAGACATATGTGGGAAAATGAATTTTTTTAAAAAAATAAGCAAATAAACATAATCTACTCTATGCTATCTGCAAGAGACTCAACTTAGATCCAAAGACAAAAATAGGTTGAAACTGATGGGATGGAAAATGATTTTCCATGAAAGGAGCAACCAAAAAAGAGCTGGGATAGCTATATTAATATCAGACAAAATAAACTTTAAAACTGTTACAAGAGACAGGGAAGGACATTATATATTGATAAAAGTGTCCCAAAACATGTGAATCAAATATTGACAGAAATCGGGAGAAATAGACAGTTCTAAAATAATAGTTGGAGACTTCAACACTATAAACCAGCTCCACCCACAAAACAGCAGAATTCACATTCTTATTAAGGACATGTGAAACTTTCTCTATGATAGTCCATATGTTTCAACCTCAAAATAAGCCCTAATACATTTTTAAAAACTGAAATCACACAACGTATCTTTTCCAACAACAGTGGAATAAAACTAGAAATCAGTAACAGAAAGAAAATTGGAAGATCACAATATTTCGAAATCAAGCAACACATTCTAAAGAACTAACGAGTCAAAGAAGAAATTAAAAGCAATGTTAGGAAATATTTTCAGACAGGTGAAAATATAGACAAAGCATATCAAAACATATTGCACTGAAAATAGCGTTTGAAGGTCATTTATAACTATAAAAATCTACATTAAAAAGAAGAAAGATCTCAAAATAATAATCAAACTTTGCACCTTAAAGAACTAAAAAATAAGAACAAACTAAGCCTAAAACCAACAGAAGTAAATAATATTAGAGTGGAAATAAATGAAATATAGAAAAACATAGAAAAATAATAGAGAAAATCAATAAAAAGAAAAGTTGGTTCTTTAAAAGTGCAACAAAAGTGACCAACATTTAAGTAAACTGAGTTGGAAAAAGAAGAGAAGAATCAAATTCTGTGTCTGTAATGAAAGTGAGGATGTTATTACTCAGCTTATGGATCTAAAAAGGATTAAAGAGAATGCCATGAACAATTGTATGCCAACAAATTACATAATGTAGATTAAGTAGATAAATTCCTGGAAAAACACAAACCCAAAATTAATTCAAGAAAAAATTAAAAAGCTAAACAGTAATAAAACAAGTACAAGGAATGAATCAGTAATTAAAAACTTCTCAGAAAGAAAAGTCCAGGCCCAAAAAGCTTCACTGGGAAATTCTATTAAAAATTTAAAGAAAAATATCAACAAAGTTTCTAAAGATCTTCCACAAAAATAGTAGAGGAAGTAACACTTCCTAATGCATAGTAAAAGGCCATCATTCTCCAGACACCAACATCAATATTAAAAGAAAACTAGATATCAATATCACTTTTGAATAAATATAGAAAAATCCTTAGCAAAATACTAGCAAACCAAATCTAGAAGCATACGAAAAAGATTATACACCATGAGGAAGTGGGACTGGTGACAAGAATGAAAGGGTAGTTGAGCATAAGAAAAGCAATATAATTGTTTATATTAATAGAATAAAGGAGGTCATGGTTATCAAAATTGAGGCAGAAAATCATTTCACAAAATCCAACACCCTTCCATGATCAAAACACTCAGCCAACTAAGAAGAGGAAGGAATCTCCTTAATATGAAAATATAAAGGACATTTGTGAAAAACCTGCTGCTACTCATACCCGTCACTGAAAACCTTCCCTCTGAGATCAGGGACAAGACAAAGATGACTACATTTGCACTTTTATTTAACATTAAACTGGAATTTCTGGCCAGAGCAATTAAGGATTAAAAAAAAAGTCATTCAAGTTGGAAAGGAAGAATTAAAACTACCTTAATTCAAAGATGACCTGATATTATAATAAGAAATCCTAAAGAATACACACACATACACACATACACTTTCTATTAGAGCTAATAAACAAATTCAGGAAAATTGCAGGATACAAGAACAACATTCAAAACTCTATTGTGTTTCTATATGCTAGCAACAACCAATCTACAAATGAAATTACAATAGCATAAAAATAATAAAATGCTTAATAATAAATTAACCAAGGAACTGCAACGCTTTCACTCTAAAAACTACAAAGCATTGCTAAAAGAAATTAAATGAAGGGACATTCCTTGTTTACGGACTGAAATACATACTGTTACTAAAATGGCAATATTCCTCAAAGTGATCCATAGATTTGATGCAATCCTTATCAAAATCTCAGTGGCCTTTTTTGTTTGTTTGTTTGCAAGAATAAAAAAGCTAAACCCAGTATTCTTATTAGGCAATCAATTTTGTAAGGGAAGAAAAAAGATGCAGGACTCTCATTTCCAGATTTTAAAACTTACCTTAAAGTCTCCTTTATTCACAACTATGTGTTCCTAGCATAAGGATAAAGTTATAGACCTATGGAACAGTATTGACAGTCAAGAAATAAACCAATATATCTATGACTAATTAATTTGTGTCAAGGATACTAAGACTATTCAATTGGACAGGATAGTCTCTTCAACAAATGGTGCTGTGACAAGTAGAGATCCATATGCAAAATAATGGAGTTGGTTCCCTTCTTCATCCTATATATAAAAGTTAACTCAAAATAGAGCAAAGACCTATTACTATAAAAAAACTTCATGATCTTGCATTAGCAATGGATTATTAGATATGACACCAAAAGTACAAGTAACACAATAAAAAATAAGTAATTTGAACTTTAGCAATTTAAAAATTTTTGTGTATCAAAGACCACTATCAAGAAAGTGAAAAGACATCCTGCAGAATGAGAGAAAAATTTTGCCAATCAGATATCTAATATTGTCTAGTACCCACAATAAAGAAGGAATACTTAAAATGCAAGAACAAAAAGATAAAACAATAAGAAATGGACAAAGGACTTGAATAGAAATTTCTCCAGTGAAGATACACAAATGAACAACAAGCACTGAAAAGACATTCAACATCATTAGTCATTAAGAAATGCAAATTAGGCAGACACCAGAAGCAAGAGGAATTATGAGCCTGCAGCCTGCGGAAAGGAGACCACAAAAACAGTAAGTTAGGCAAAATGAGATGACAGAGAAATAAGTTGCAGATGAAGGAGCAGGGTTAAAAACCCACAAGACCAAATAAATGAAGAGGAAATAGGCAATCTACCTGAAAAAGAATTCAGAGTAAAGATAGTAAAGATGATCCAAGAGAAAGAGAATGGATTGAGAAGATATGAGAAATGTTTAACAAGGACCTAGATGAACTAGAGAACAAACAGTGATGAACAACAAAATAACTGAAACGAAAAATACACTAGAAGGAATCAATAGCAGAATAACTGAGGCAGAAGAATGGATAAGTGAGCTGGAAGATAGAATGGTGGAAATAACTGCCACAGAGCACAATAAAGAAAAAAGAAAGAAAAGAAATGAGGACAGTCTCAGAGACCTCTGGGACAACTTTAAATCCATCAACATTTGGATTATAGATGTCCCAGAAGAAGAAGAGAAAGAGAAAGTTTCTGAGAAAATATTTGAAGAGATTATAGTCAAAAACTTTCCTAACATAGGAAAGGAAAGAGTCACCCAAGTCCAAGAAGCGCAGAGAGTCCCATACAGGATAAACCTAAGGAGAAACATGCCCAGACACATATTAATCAAACTAACAAAAATGAAATACAAAGAAAAAATATTAAAAGCAGCAGTAGAAAAGCAAACAATAATATACAAGGGAATCTCCATAAAGTTATCAGCTGATTCTTCAGCAGAAACTCTGCAGGCCAGAAGGGAGTAGCAAGATATATTTAAAAGGATGAAAGGGAAAAACCTAAACCAAGATTACTCTACTCAGCAAGGATCTCATTCAGATTCGATGGAGAAATCAAAAGCTTTACAGACAAGCAAAAGCTAAGAGAGTTCAGCACCACCAAACCAACTACACAACAAATGTTAAAGAAATTTCTTTAGGCAGGAAACATAAGAGAAGAAAAAGACCCACATAAACAAATGCAAAATAATTACAAAAATGGTAATAGGAACATACATATTGTTAATTACCTTATATGTAAATAGATTAAATGCTCCAACCATATGGCACAGAATCGCTGAATGGATAAAAAACAAGACATGTATATATGCTATCTACAAGAGACCCACTTCAGAACTAGAGGCACATACAGACTGAAAGTGAGGGGATGGAAAAAGTGATTCCAGGCAAATGGAAATCAAAAGAAAGCTGGAGTAGCAATACTCATATCAGACAAAATAAACTTTAAAATAAAGACTATTAAAAGGGACAAGGAAGGACACTACATAATGATCAGGGGATCAATCCAAGAAGAAGATATAACAATTGTAAATATTTACACACTCAAGATAGGAGCACCTCAATACATAAGGCAAATGCTAACAGCCATAAGGGGAAACAGACAATAACACAATAATAGTGGGGGACTTTAACACTTGACTTCCACCAACGGACAGATCATAAGGACAGAAAATTAATTAGGAACACAAACCTTAAATGACACATTAAGTCAGATAGACTTAATTGATAATATATAGGACATTCCATCTGAAAGCAGCAGAATACACTTTTTTCTCAAGTGCACACGGAACATTCTCCAAGACAGATCACATCTTGGGTCACAAATCAAGCAAAGGTAAGTTCAAGAAAACTGAAACAGTATCAAGCATCATTTCCAACCACACATTATGAGATTAGAAATCAATTACAGGAAAAAAAAAAAACTGTTAAAAGCACAAACACATGGTAGCTAAGCAATATGCTACTAAATAACCAATGGATCACTGAAAAAAATCAAAGAGGAAATTAAAAAAATACCTAGAAATAAATGACAACAAAAACATGATGACGTGAAAACTTTGGGATGCAGCAAAAGCAGTTCTAAGAGGGAAGTTTATAGCAATGCAATCCTACCTCAAGAAAAAAGAAAAATCTCAAGTAAACAACACAAACTGACACCTAAAGCAACTAGAGAAAGAAGAACAAACAAAACCCAAAGTTCGTAGAAGGAAAGAAATCATAAAGATCAGAGCAGAAATAAACCAAATAGAAATGAAGAGAACAATAGCAAAGATAAATGAAACTAAAAGCTGGTTCTTTGAGAAGATAAACAAAATTGATAAACCATTAGCAAGACTCATCAATAAAAAAAGGAAGAGGACTAAAATCAATAAAATTTTTAATGAAACAGGAGAAGTTACAATGGACACTGAAGAAATACAAAGTATCATAAGAGACTACTACAAGCAACTATATGCCATTAATATGGACAACCTGGAAGAAATGGACAAATTCTTAGAGAGGTACAACCTTCCAAGACTGAACCAGGAAAAAATAGAAAGTATGAACAGACCAATCGCAAGTAATGAAATTGAAACTATGATTTAAAGTCTTCCAACAAATAATAGTCCAGGACTAGATGGCCTCACAGGTGAGTTCGATCAAACACTTAGAGAAGAGCTAACACCTATCCTTCTCAAACTCTTCCAAAAAATTGTAGATGGAGGAACACTCCCAAGCTCATTCTACGAGGCCACCATCACCCTCATACCAAAACCAGACAAAGGTATCACAAAAAAAGAAAATTACAGGCCAATATCACTGATGAACATAGACACAAAAATCCTCAACAAAATATCATAAACAGAATCCGACAACACATTTAAAGGATCATACACCATGATCAAGTTGGATTTTTTCTGGGATGCAAGGATTCTTCAATATATGGAAATCAATGAATGTGATACACCATATTAACAATTTAAAGAATGAAAACCATATGGTTATCTCAATAGATGAAGAAAAACCTTTTGACAAAATTCAACACCTATTTATCATAAAAACTCTCCAGAAAATGGGCATAGAGGGTTATCTACCTCAACATAATAAAGATCAGGAAGAAGACAAGGATGTCCACTCTAGCTACTCTTAATCAACATAGTTTTGGAATCCTAGCCACAGCAATCAGAGAAGAAAAAAAAATAATAAAAGGAATCCAAATTGGAAAAGAAGTAATACTGTCACTGTTTGCAGATGATATGATACTATATATAGAAAGTCCTAAAGATGCCACCAGAAAACAACTAGAGCTAATCAATGAATTTGGTAAATTTGCAGGATACAAAATTAATGCACAGAAATCTCTTGCATTCCTATACACTAACAACAAAAGATCAGAAAGAGAAATTAAGGAAACAATCCCATTTACCATCGCAACAAAAAGAATAAAATGCCAAGGGACAAACCTACCTAAGGAGGCAAAAGACCTGTATTCAGAAAACTATAAGATACTGATGAAAGAAATCCAAGACAACACAAAAAGATGGAGAGCTATACCATGTTCTTGGATTGGATGAATCAATATTGTGAAAATGAATATATTTCACAAAGCAGTGTACAGATCCAATGTAATCCTTATCAAATTACTAGGAGCATTTTTCACAGAATTAGAGCAAAAATTTTACAATTTGTTTAGAAACACAAAGACCCCGAATAGCCAAAGCAATCTTGAGAAAGAAAAACAGAGCTGGAGGAATCAGGCTCCCTGACTTCAGACTATAATACAAAGCTACAGTAATCAAGACAGTATGGTACTGGCACAAAAAAAGAAATATAGATCAATGGAACAGGATAGAAAGCTCAGAGATAAACCCACACACCTATGGTAACCTAATCCATGACAAAGGAGGCAAGAACATACAATGGAAAAAAGACAGCCTCTTCAATAAGTGGTGTTGAGAAAACTGGATAGCTACATGTAAAATAATGAAATTAGAACACTCCCTAACACCATACACAAAAATAAACTCAAAATGGATTAAAGATCTAAATGTATGCCTGGACACGATAAAACTCTTACAGGAAAACATAAGCAGAGCACTCTTTGACATAAATCACAGCAAGATCTTTTTTGGCCCACCTCCTAGTGTAATGAAAATAAAAACAAAAATAAACAAATTACACCTATTTAAACTTAAAAGTGTTTGCACAGTAAAGGAAACCATAAACAGAATGAAAAGAAAATCCTCAGAATGGGAAAAAATATTTGCAAATGAAGCAGCTGACAAAGGATTAACTCCAAAATATACAAGCAGCTCATGCAGGTCAATATTAAAAAAGCAAACAGTCCAATCCAAAAATGGGCTGAAGACCTAAATAGACATTTCTCCAAAGAAGACATACAGATGGCCAAAAGGCACGTGAAAAGCTGTTAAACATCACTAATTATTAGAGAAATGCAAATCAAAACTACAGTGAGGTATCACCTCATACCAGTCAGAATGGCCATCATCAAAATATCTATAAAAACTAAATGCTGGAGAGGGTGTGGAGAAAAGGGAATGCTCTTACACTGTTGATGGGATGTAAATTGATAAAGCCACTATGGAGAACAGTATGGAGGTTTCTTAAAAAGGTAAAAATAGAACTATCATACGACCCAGCAATCCCACTCCTGGGTATATACTCAGAGAAAACCATAATTCAAAAAAATACATGCACGCCAATGTTCACTGTAGCACTATTTACAATAGCCAGGACATGGAAGTGACATAAATGTCCATCAACAGAGGAATGGATAAAGAAGATGTGGTACATATATACAATGCAATATTACTCAGCCATAAAAAGGAACGAAATTATGCCATTTGCAGAGATGTGGGTGGACCTAGAGACTGTCATACAGAGTGAAGTAAGTCAGAAAGGGAAAAACAAATATTGTATAATATTGCTTATATGTGGAATCTAGAAAATGACACAGATGAACTTATTTGCAAAGCAGAAATAGAGACACAGATGTAGAGAACAAACCTATGAATAGTAAGGGGAGGAAGGGGGGGTGCGATGAATTGGGAGATTGAGATTGACATATATACACCATTGATACTATGTATAAAATAGATAACTAATGAGAATCTACTGCATAGCTCAGGGAACTCTACTCAGTGCTCTGTGGTGACCTAAATGGGAAAGAAATCCAAAAAAGAGGGGATATATGTATATGTATAGCTGATTCACTTTGCTGTACAGCAGAAACTAGCACATAATTGTAAAGAAACTATACTCCAATAAAAATTAATAAAAAAAGAGAAAATAAAGAAATGCAAATTAAACTACAATGAAATACCACTTGATGACCATTAGGATGGCTATCATCAAAAAAGATGACAAATATTGGTGAGGATGCGGAAAAACTAGAACTTTTATGCGTTCCTGATGGGAAGGTAAAATGATGCAGCACTGCAGAAAACAGTTTGGTGGTTTCTCAAAAAAGAAAAAGAAAATCTCAAACATGGAATTATCATATCATCTCGAAATTTAATGCTATGTATATATCCTTTCAAAATTGTAAACAGGGAATCAACTACTTGTACACAAATACTTGTACACAAATCTTAATAGCAGTGTTATTATCCATAACCAAAATGTGGAAACAACCCAATTATCCATCAGCAAATGATAGGGTAAAAAATTAATGTGGTGTATTCATATAATGGAGTATTGAGCGTAAAATGAATGAAGTACTGGCACATGTTACAATGTAGGTGAACCTGGAAAATGTTAAGCTATGTTAAAGAAACCAAATACAGGGGGCTTCCCTGGTGGTGCAGTGGTTGAGAATCTGCCTGCCAATGCAGGGGACACGGGTTCGAGCCCTGGTCTGGGAAGATCCCACCTGCCGCGGAGCAACTGGGCCCGTGAGCCACAACTACTGAGCCTGAGCGTCTGGAGCTTGTGCTCTGCAACAAGAGAGGCCCCGATAGTGAGAGGCCCGCGCACCACAATGAAGAGTGGCCCCCGCTTGCCGCAACTAGAGAAAGCCCTCGCACAGAAACGAAGACCAAACATAGCCAAAAAATAAATAAATAAATAAATTTATTAAAAAAAAAAAAAAACCAAATACAAAATGTTAACATATTGTATGATTCAATTTATATGAAGTACATTCCATTTATAGGTATATAGACAAAAAACATATTAGTGGTTTCCAGGGATTGAGGCAAGGGGGGATGGGAAGTGACAGCTTAGTGGGCACAGGTAGCTTCTCCTTAGGAGGTGAAGAAAACACTTTGGAATATTTTGAAACTAGATAGAGTGATGGCAGCACAGCATTCTGAATATACTAATATCATGAATTGTACACTTTGAAATGTTTAATTTTGTGTTATGTGAATTTCACCTCAAAAATATTAAGAAAAACAAGCAATCTAAATCTAAATGTTAGTTGATGACTAAGCTAAGACTAATTAACAGCAAAAAAGAGTAGGAATTTCTGATAAGTCTAACTCAGTTTAACACTGATGAGATTCAAAAACCCTGTTCCTGCCTTGTGACACATGTAAATATCAGTTTCACCACACCCTCAGTCCTTTTATCACATCCTTAACTTTAGTTAATGGATGGAAAAAAAAGACAATAAAAACATAAACATCCCTTAGAAGACCATAATAACCATTAGATATAGAAAAAAGCAAAACAAAAATATCATCTGTATAATTTATGTTATTCACCTTAAAGAAGTAAAAAACAATACAGTTTTTAATATGTGAGTTTAGAGTCTAACATAAGGTAAGACCTGTGCTTCTAGAAGTCTTGTAATTGTAACATTTAGTTCAAAGGGGTCATTTATTTATCATGGGAATATCAGTCAGGTGTCTTAAATCTTTTTATTGTTTATATTTTATATAGGAAGATGACCTAGTGATTGTCTAACATTCATTAGTTAAATTCGTCAAAAGGGGAAACATTTTAAATGTTTCAGGTAGGGAAGCAACAAAAGCAAGAAAAAATTTAGAAAACAAACACAAATGGAGAATTACAATAACACACCAATAATTACAGAAGAATATTGCCAGAAATTTTTTGGCATCTGGAAAAATGAGCAGACCTATTATTTTCTTCTTTTAAATACCGATATGAATTCCAGTGTGGAGCAAAAATATTCTAATTCATGTTCCATGATTGTTTTATAGTGAAAATGTATGTTTTGGAGTCAAGTGGATTTGCGTACTGGTTTCCTATGTACTAGTTTGTGAGGTTTTTAACAAGGTACTTTATCTGAGTTTTGGTTCTTTTCTTTGCTACACATTCTAATAATGCATAACCAGTGAGGATTACAGAAATACATGTACAACGAAGTCTGATATATTTAGGTGCTTAGTAAATTACAGCTATTATTATTAATGGTAATTGTAAGACATCAAGAAAATATATTAAAATTACAAATAATGCAAATATCAATCATCAGTTTATTCAGTTCAAGAATTTAGACCGTTTCCCTGAAAAAGGAAGATACAATTTTTCCCCTCAGCAGGTTTTTCTAGTCTGTTCATTTGTTTATTTAGGTCGACTTAGGACTTTTGGCTTTAAAATAATTCCTTATCTTTTACCTACTGAAAAAGACGCATGTTGAACTATGAGGGCTAAATATCTAGCATTTCAGAGCACCAGCTGTTCATTTGTTTTGATGTTGTTCTTTAATTTAATGTCTACAATGGGTGGGTGAGTGATGGATGGCCTCTATAAACTGTTTCTTTATTCAGAGAACTGAGCACTCAGATATTTAGAAACGCCATATGGAGAAGTATGTCTGCCTAGCACAATCAAGTATATGAGCCTATGTTTACTTTAACCTGATTTGGTAACATTAATTTCTGCAATACTTTTCAACCTTTTCTAACTTTCTGATTTCCTCTTCTTATGTTCTATTCAAAAAGTGGCTTAGGTACTAAAAATGCATAACTGAATGTGAAACAGTCACTATTCTTAAAGCATTTATAGTCTAGGATTAATAATGTGGGCCTGGGTGACAGGCAATCTGGTTTCAAATTCTACCACATCCTGTTTGTGTGGCCGTCAGTGATCTAGAATGCTCATCTATAAAATGAGAATAGAAATAACATCTGCTCATAGGGCTTTTGTGAAGACTGGATTAATTCATGTAACACAAACAACTGTGTCTCGAACATACGCATCTCCATATGTTTGTTAAATAAATATTTAAATGTTTACTAATGAATACATGAATTACTTTAATACAATGCATTAAGTGTTATAATTAGGTATGGCATTCCATTGGAAAACTGGCAGTTCACAGAGACTGATAGAGATTATGCAAGTCTTTCTCAAAGAAATAAAGCAACTGTTGGAAGTCAGTGGTTGGATGAATAAGGGGGAAACCCCATTTCAAATGTAGGGAACATAATAAGCACCGTAGTCAGTGACAGCGAGGACAAGCTGCCTTGCAATACAAAAGTGAAGTGCATAAAGCAGAGGTATTTATTTCCTTCTGTTTCTCAGGTCCTTGAGCGGTGGGTGTTGAGCCAGCGTATCCGCTGTCCTTGTATCTGTAACACAGAGCTTTACACATACGAGACACATCATCTCATGCATTATTCCTGAGATCGCTTCCTAAACTTCTTTCAAATACTCCTCTCAATCACATTTCAATCTACTTCACAGAGAGCTTCCAGGATAACCCACAGCACACACGTAATCCCTCAAGAGAAGAGTAGGTAAAAGAACTTCAGTGGCTGCCTGTAACGAACGGCACTGAAGACACACATTGATGTCCAGCACTGGCCACATTTTTTTCATACCTTCTTTATTCAGCCCCTCTGTTCTTCCATCTCAATTATATGTATTTGCCTACACACATGAAACACACATAATTTTTCCAACTACAACATATATATTTTTGTATTGCATTGTTTAATCTAGAGGTTAAAAAATAGTGCAATGGGAAAAGCAGGGAAAACGTAAGAAAACAAAAAAGAAAATACTCCTAAAGGAAAGTGATTAAGTTCCTGAATACTGACCAGTTCTTAGTACCACGTCCTTGAGGACTCACTGTTGTGAAGGATCTGTCCTTGGATTGAACTCCTATATTACTTTCCTAACTGTTTTCCACCCCAGTCTGCTGGGACTATAATCTCCACACCCACTACAGTGACACTTTCTCAATGAAAATCAGGATTTCATCTGATCCCATCTCTGATCAAAACTTTTAATGGCTTCTATCGCACTTAGAATAAAATGTAATTGACTCTCCTTCCCCAAACCTGTCTCCTCTCTCTAGAGCTGCAGTGGCCTGCGGACTGTACCTCAAACATTCCAGAAGGATTTCTGATCAATAACTGAGCTCACAGTTGCCTCTACCTAAAATACTTGGCTTGATTGTTCTCTCATTTTTTTTCAATTAATATCTTTTCACAAATACCTGTTAAAATTCTCATTGTCAATAACTTCACATTCTACTCTTTTCCTCAATCTTTTATGTATTTTAGTGGGCCAGCGTAAGTTACTGGGGTTCTGACCATCCCTGGGTACTTGCAGATACTAACCTCTAGTCCTTGAAATTAGAAACCTGGTTCTGAATTCTGTGATCTCATCCAAGAACTGCTTGGTGAGGTTCTGCTCAGTTCCAGCAGGCTGTCCTTTGGTTGGCATTATATAATTCCCATTTTTCATTCTCTATTAATGCATATAAATTCCTTGTTTGAAGGACTATTGAGAACACTGCAAATGTTGTATATAAGGTACCCAGTAGACTGCCTGGCAGAATACTAAAGATTATCTACTATTACTGTTACTGCTGTTCTAATTAATGACGTTCATGAGATTTCTGAACAGGAAAACTAGATTTTCCTCCGTGTTAATGAGAATCTTCTTAAGAGTCCAGAACCAATTTTCTTATTTATATTGCCAGAATATTCCAGAAATGAGCTAGGTTTGTAATTACTCCAAAGAAAGTAAAGCTAGGCATCCAAGGAGGCTAAGCAAATATGTGGAGGTACCAGCATAGCTCAGGGAATCTGAGCTTCTACACTGGGCCTTAGGGCAGCCTGTATTGCCTGCTCTCAATTTCCTCTAGCTGACCATATTAAAAAAAAAAAAAAAAAAAGCAGGCAATCTGAGTATAGTATTCCCTGCAGGAGGCCTAGATGCTATTCTCTAAAGTGCCCTAAGGAGTTTATTTAATTTTTTGAAAATACATCACACTATAATGCAACCTGTTTCTTTCTTAGAGAACAGAGTATGAGCTTTCATATGCACAGCTTTTTAGCCGTGGTGCTGCCTTGGAAAGGACCTGTGGACTGAAAGCACATTACAGTGTATTACAATCCAATCACAGCTTCGCTTATCTACTTGGTAAGGCATTTATACTGCACTTATTACCTAGTACCTGTTAAATCTGTTTATGGAGACCACAAGGAAGAAATAATTTTTATGCTCCTTTTAGTTTACTATAAACTCAGAAACAATTTTGCTTGAACAGCTGACCTGTGAATTAATAATGAAGGACTATAATTTATTTTCACTACAGCATGTCGAGTCCTTCCTTTGCGTTTAAAAATTGATGAGGCTCAAAACTCCATTTCTTTACAGGAAACAGATTTGAAAGGCCTATGGGGCAATCACCACGTTCCTCACATGGAAATTTCCTTCCAAGACCATGTCTTGGCTAGTAAAAGATCAATAAGTAAAAACAGTTTAGCTTTGAGTTCAGTATGACATAAAGTATTATATTCTTTATTAAGGACTTCCTGAAAATATTCTGTGAAAAACCATGCGAAGAATAATTTCTAGTCAAATAGATCATGCTTTATCTCAGAAATGCTGTCTACCTAAAGAAACAGTTAACTGAGTCTTTTCATCATGTGAATAATCTTCCCAGTTGCTTTCATTGGCTCTATGTTTTTGGATTTTTGTATCTACTGTTGTTGAAGTGGAATCATTCTCTCTTCTATGTTTTTTATTCAGCGTTATCTTGAATTTGCCAAGACTAAGACATTGGTGAAATGAGAATTTCATCATTGGGATCATTGACCAGATACATGATGAAAATACACTCTTCTCCAGATATGATGCCTTAGTCTTGCACATAGACAGCTGTCATAGACAGCTGGTTCACATATGGCAGCTGAACCAAAGTCAACTGAAGGTAAACTAAGGCAGCAAACAGGGCTTCACCTTTTCTAGTATTTTATATTGTTTATCATCAGATGGAAGTAGGAGAGGGAACAAAGATTTTGCTAAGGTTCAAAGACTGCCCAGATTATCCATGTAGTAAGAGTAATTCTTAAAGTAGTTTTAACATGATTATTTTGTCATTGGAAATAGATTGTTCATTTATTCAAACTATTTACTTACTCTTTACTGGGGACACAGGACATGACAGTGAATGATATAAAGTCCTGAAGGAAAATAGTGCACCCTTCTTAAGGTTTTATTTTTGAGAAACAGGGAGAATATTTCCTGAATAGTGTCTGTAGAAGACCTGCATTTTCCTTTATATAAAGAAAAGCTTATACCTCTTTTTCCACCTTCTTTAAATTAAAAAAAAAAAAATTGCTTTTATTTTGTTCTATCCCCATTCTATCTCTTTATGTATTTATTTTCCTATACAAAGGGAATCTTGCTTCTTTCCCATTTTTTTTTTTTTTTTTTTCCCTAGGACTCAGTAGGCAGTTAAGATTTTGTAAATATCCAGTCTCTAAATGCAGAGATTGGAAGTTAGGTCAGAAAGTGGCAAAACACTACTTTGGATTTTTGCAGATAACAATCCACAAACGAACTACAATTTTGAGAAGTTTAAAAATACGAAAAGGTTATACGATGTTGGAAGAGTTTTAAAAGGCAGACACTGATATTAGAGAGAAACTATACCTTGGAAAGAAAATATTTTTATACCATAAAACGTTGCTATCTTGATTAATGTTCAAGTTTTTCATATTTAGATATTAACTATGTCAGGGTATGAAAAATACTAAATCCAATGATCATGGGGTGTATCAGCTTCTGCCTGAATGTCACCCAAACAGGCTGAGTTTATGGTTTATTTGTAGTTAAGTCTCTACTTGGTAATGTGGTCAACTGAGATGTTACAGATATCATAAGCGTTTGGATGATTATGTATTGCACTTTAACAGCTATTCGTTGCTGAGGAAGTACTTATTTCAAAGAACGTTTGCCTCCTTTGAGAGAATGATTAACACCTTGTAGTCCTTCTATAGGACCAGAGGGCGAGTACAAGTCATTAAAGAGAAGAAGAGCCCAGACCATGATGCTCTGGCCTGAGTCAGTCTTAAGACCTGAGAGTTTGCTTTGAAGCTGAAGGGACTTTGGAGATGATTTGGATCAGTCCCTTCATTTTACAGATGAAAATCTTGAAGTCCAGTGAGATTAAAGGATATACCTGAAGTCACACAGTTCACTTATTGAAGAGCTTGGACTGGATCCTGTGTTCTTAAATTCTATTCTGTTCCTCTCTCAGGAAAGAGATCGTCATGAGTAGAGCTTAAAACTACTGTGGGAAATATATTTTTTTAACACCTCGGCTGCACTTTATTTACCTATTTACATTTTTTTGAAGCATAGTTGGATCTACAATGTTGTGTTAGTTTCAGATGTACAGCAAAGTGATTCAGCCATACACATATATATCTATTCATTTTCTGATTCTTTTCCTTTATAGCTTATTACTAAATATTGTACAGAGTTCCCTGTGCTATACAGTAGGTCCTTGTTTATTTATTTTATATATAGTAGTGTGTATATGTTAATCCCACCCTCCTAATTTATCCCTCCACACCCTCCCTTCCCCTTTGGTAGCTATAAGTTTGTTTTCTATGTTTGTGAGTCTATTTCTGCTTTGAAAAGATGCTCAACATTGCTAATTATAAGAGAAATGCAAACTAAAATTACAGTGAGCTATCACCTCACACGGGTCAGAATGGCCATCATCAAAAAATCTACAAATAATAAATGCTGGACAGGCCGTGGAGGAAAGGAAACCTTCCTACACTATTGGTGAGAATGTAAACTGGTGCAGCCACTATGGAGAACAGTATGGAGGTTCCTTATAAAACTAAAAATAGAGCTACCATATGATCCAGTAATCCCACTCATGGGTATGTATCTGAGGAAAACCATAATTTTTTTAAAAAAAATTTTTAATTGGTACATAGAGAAAAATAAAGGTTAACTCTTTTGGAGTATTTAAAGATTACAAACCATTAAAAAGTGCCAGGAAAAAATACTTAAAGAAAAAATGTACCATCTTCTAGCTAGAATCTCAATCTATATTTGCTTAATGTCATTTGTATTGTGTAACGTATAAACATTTGTGTATCTTCATATTCTTCACTATATGCAGAGATTCAACTTACTAAAATGAATTAACTATATATAGTAATTTTGTTTACATAATATTTAATAACATTTGTCTGTTAGGTACTGCACTGAATGAATGGTTTTACAGATTAGCTCAGGACGCTTAATATCTAGAGTGCAAGGATAAACAAAATTCTCTCATATAAAATACAATATGATTAATACTGAAATGTCTGTAATCATAATCAGTTTTGATACTATAGGAAATGGACAGAGAATTATAGATGCAGCTAGAGGATGGTCCAGGAAAATCTGGAAAAATTCCTAAAAACTAACAGGCACAATTTGATGTGGGTTTTAAACAAAAGACAGAACCTTGTAGGCAGGTATGAAGGTGGATATTTTTAGCACAGGAATTATTCCAAGTTCATTTCTATGACGTGCCCCTTTCCTTTTCCAAGCTTGAGGACACAAGTCTTTTAATAGAAAAAAGGTACATTTTTATTTTAATTACGAAAAAGGGTAAAACAAGCATACTTTCTCTGATGACCTAATGGTATCTAGTGACATGTAAAATATTTGCCAACTGTCTCAGAATTCAACAAAAAGTGGTTTTTGAAAAGACTTAGCATTCTTTACCAAAGATCATGCTAAGAATAAACTATGCCAAAATTCTGACAATAGCTTTTAATGTGATTTAATGGTCTATACCTATTGTTGAGATTAAAATATAAATGATGTATTACTATAGAAAACCAAGCATCACTAATATGTAAACATTATAAATATACAATATATAGTTTAGGTAGAAATTAGAAAACTCCTAAGTTCAATAAATGTTCAATAGTAGAAGTTAACTTTAAAATTTTGCACCTGTTACATGCTATATCAGACACGAGAATAAGATCATCAGTTCTTCTACTGTGGGGAGCTTAACTGAACAAGGGTCTCAGCTGTTGTGCTTTGCATTCTGTAACTGCGTTTGTGACATGACCGTGTTGTCCGCAGGCTGGACAACTGAGCCAAAGGTTGAGTACGGTCCTCATCGTAGTAAAGCAGGCCCATTTCTACTGATGTGAGCCAGCTCTGAATGGGGGTTTTGGCTCTAGGATTTCCAATGGCATTGCTAAATCTTCCTTAGACTCTATGTTAGTCTAAGATGCTTCACCCAAACTAACTTCCTTTCTGACCATTCTTCTTCACTCAGGCTCAGACATGCACCATAATGAGACATGCATCATGATCAGACAAGCACCATGGACAGACATGTACCATGATCAGACATGTGTCATTGACAGACATCCATCATGGGCTGACCGACATGCACCACGGTCAGACAAGCACCATGGACAGACATGCACCATGATCAGAGAGCTTTCCCAGCCCTGCTTGGCTCCCTCCCCATTTGTTCTCACAGGAGTTTCTCCTAATATAAATTGCTTGCACAACGCTTGGTATCTGCTTTTCAAAAGACCCAGAATAAGACACATGCATATAAATGATACATAAAGATAATGTCTGATTACAATAAGCCATATCATGAATATGACAAGTTTTCAACAGAAGCAATGTTATTATTATTCAAGAAGCTGTCTTCAGAGTAAACAATCAAAACTAGACGGTCTCTTGGCAATCTCAAAAATGCTATTCAAATTGGTCAATGAATATATCACTTTATACTTCTACCATACAGAAAAAAATTGGACTTCCTCAAAGGAATCAGAACAGCTTTTTTAGTTTCTTTTATTTTCTGATTATAAAGTAAGCTTGCCATATTTTATTATTTACACCTGCTTTTGCACACATTCTTTCCTCTACCTATAACATCCTCTCTCTCGTTTCTCCCCCTGTTTGGCTGACAACCTACTACAAATCAAGTTTTGTCAGTCTCAGGGTAACCATGATTAATAAAAATTCTCCAACAGACACAAGCAAAAAGATACATATTTGTTAATGGAAGTCAAAGATTTAAGAACAAGTCTGTATGTGGTCAGAACTTCATGCAGAGAACACAGCAGAATGCTCCCAGTTGGAGGGACAATTCTACCAGCCCTCAGGTCCCCGTCAGAGCACACAACAGCTGGTGAAATTCCTTAAAATAGGATAAAGATCTAGAAAAGTCCTTTCTTCTATTTCTACCTTCTATTCTCAAGGGATCTACATACTTTCCCAGATTCTTCCAAGTCTTTAGGCAGTTTTGGCTATTGCCTGCCTGTTTGCCTGGTGTAAGAAACTAAGCATTCCTGAGTGGTTACTGGAGAAAGGGTGAGTTCGTGTTCAATTTTCTGGGCATAATATCTGCTAGCATTTTCATGTTCCAAGCTTTACGTTCTTATATTTCTTCAGAATCCACTGTACACATCACTGCTACTGCCACATCTTCCCTGACTTCTCCAAAATGTTTGTCTCCTTTGTTTCTCTTAGAAATGTCTTGATACTACCTCTATTATAGCACTTACCATAATGCATCGGACTCTGTTTATACATTAAACTATTTTACTAGGTTTTGAAGACTTAAGGGCCAGTCCTCATTAAAACATGTGTGTTAATGATTTCTCTATCCACCCCCTCCATCTAGGCCTGTATTTGTCTGCAGATGCTCAGATTGAGCTGTCAACAAGCTGGGACATTTTGATCATTCTTAATAAATTAGAATGATTAACTCTTACTTGAGATAGAGAAGTAAAAACTTTTCCTAAGTAGTTGCAAGCTTGCAGAAGAATGCTTTTGAAATACATTCAAGTAACTTTTACTAATTACATTCAATCTTTCCCTTACTGAGCATTCTGAATTGGCACCATGTTCCAGGCAATGACCTAAGTGTTGGGGTAAGAATACGATACCAGAGTATGATTCTGTTATTCAGGACTTTATTCTGATGGAGAAGACAAATATGTGAACAAATAATTTTTGAAAAATGAGTTCTGCTATCATAGAAACTTGCCTGGAATTCTATGAAAATACAATTTTGAGGGGCTGGAATAGGTTTAACATAGGAGATTAGGTGTGGAGACACTGCCACCTAAGAGGGCCTGGCATAGGAGAGGCATAGTGAGCAGTGTCTGAAGCACAAGATGAATAGTAAGTAGTAGCAGCTAGTGAGGATGAAAAAATAATTGAAAAGAAGTAGGTCATACATGGCCTTAATCCCATGAAAACTCCTTTTAAAGTTAATGATGGTTAAGTTACCATCTGGGAAGCAATGACTTGATTCTAAATGCAATATAAGTAATTGAGACAATCAGACAAATAAGAATATATTTTTGGCAGTAGAATCAAGAGCATGTGTGGATCTTGTAAAAGTGGGGAGTGAAATGGGGGGTGAGCTGTCCACATGGAAGCAGAAGTCACTTGGCAGGACTTAGCCTGGGGAGGAAGGTACTGTGGAGACTTTTCAATAATTAATTGTTGCTCATGGGGAACTTAGATGCTGTTAGATACCAATAAATAAAACAAGTTGAAAGAGATGCAGGATTATACATTGCTAAATGGGATGCTTTTTTTTTTTTTTTTTTTTTTTTTCTCACGTTGATTTAGGACCAATGGTCTGTAAATGACAGTGTGAGTAAAAATGGCAAAGGCAAACAATTCCCTTTCACGGTCCTACCGCATCAAGGCTGTTCAGAGTGAGAATACCAGGCATGGCAATGTGTGCAAAAGTTGCCTCAATAAGGAGAATGGAGTTTCATTAGAGGCAAGAAGGGTAAAGAAAAATGCTGGTGGAGGTCTGTGGATGTAAGGAAATTAAAATAGCTCAAATAGCTGTCTATAAAAGTGAAATAACATCAAGGCATATGAGGTGATTTTCTGCCTGTAAGTCCATCTGGCCATCTGATATTTTTCACATTTATCTTTAAGTGGGCCAAAGTCTATACTTACTGTTTTTTTAATGTTCATAATGTACAACTTTGACTTAGAAATAAGTGAGCAGCTCCTTGTACTGAATGCATTGGTTGTGAAAATGAATATACCATTCAAAAAAAGCATTTTATCTAAAATCTTTCATATGGTGCCTTTTAATTGCCCTTTTATCTCTTGCTGATGATAAAGAAAATAGGTTGCCCAATTAGCATCTTATATGGCTATAGAATGGTAATTTTACAATGTCCTATGAAAAAAATATTCATTAAAGTCTAAATAACACCAGGGATTATTTTTCAGTTCTCCAATTCATAAATCAAAATGAATAAAAGATAACAGTATCGAATTAAAATATATCATTACTGGACAAAGATTCAAATGTAAAATTAAATTGATGGATCTATGTAATGAATTAACTACTATAATCCAGATGCTTGAATTTTTTACAGAATATTTAATTATCACATATGAAGCACTGTTCTGAAAGAGATAAGCATTCTACTCTGATATAATAGATAAGAAACAAAAATCTATCTTATAGTCATTCCTTTCTCTCATACATGAAATGTATCCTTTCTAAAGTTTATGCCAGTGACTTTTGATAGTGAGGACAAATATTGTTGCTCACAGAGTATTTAACACACAGGCAGCTATGAAGGAAGCCCTCAGATGATGATAGAAATGAGGAAATGACTAGCCTTGTTTTCTACTGGAAATGATTTAAGCATTGAAAACACCAGAACGTAGCATGATCCAATTATTATTAAACACACCTTATAATCAATATAACTTAATTGATTCAATGTCCTGTAATATAATATGCTATTTTTTTGCAGATTAACAATGGACATATATCCAAAAATGTTCCATAAAACATGTTTCAGAAATATATCTGATCAAATAATAGTTTCAACATCTCTCCACAAAACAGAACAAGAAAAGGTTAGTAGTTAAACCAAGTACAGGCAAACTGTAAATAGAGGTCAGTGTGAGCATATGTGTGTTGGAGGAGTGAGTAGGTTGGGGGCTTGGAGTGCCATCAGCAGAACCAAGTGTTTAAAAACACTCAGACACAGCATTCAAACAAGACTATGTCCATATATATTCCCGTTCCAAAATTTAATAGTGGTGTGACATTGAGAAAGCCATTTAATTTCTCTGTGTCTCTCTTTCTTAATTCATGAAATGGAACTAGTATGGTTGCTATGATTAATAATAGGTTAAAACATATAGAGGATAAAACATTGCCTTGCACAATTAAACATTAATGAAGATCAATTATTTGTGAAGTGATTTAAAAAATATATGACAACTGATAAGGCAAAGGCACCAATCCATTAGAACATGTGACAACCTGTGTACACCGCTTAATACAAGCCCTGATTATTTAATACACACACATCCGTGCATATGTACAATATATGTACATACAGGGTAAATTGAAACCAACTGACACTTTCAAATTTGTATTACTCAAAAATTATGTTAGACATGCACTGAGTTGTAGAGATAGCCTTTTGTGCATCTAAGGATTGTGTCAGGAAAGTTCTCCAAGTAATGGCCAGAGTGAGTTGGCTCAGGTATATATTCTGTAAGTGATTGAAGATTATTGCCATATTCAGAAGCTGCAGGTCCTGACAGATACAGATAATGTCAAACAGTACAATAACTGCTCATATTATTAGTCTTGGAGAAGAATAAGATGACTCTGCAGGTCATCTCACAATGATAAGGTTACTTTTTCTTTTATTTTACCTTTTTAAGTAGAAAAAAAGAATAGCTAAATATTCCAGAGGAAGCACTGAAAACAAGCATGTCATTATTGAACGTGTAAGTGATTCACCAACATACAGATCTTTGCTCCATCCATTTTTTTACAGAGAACACAGAGTGACTGCATATCTGGACGTCTTGATAACGTATTTGTTTTCTTTCTCCCTCCACCTACAGAAAGTCTCTGATGACCTCATTTTCCAACAGAATGGGGTTCTGTCTTGTTTTCCTCATGCTGTTCTGAGTTTTCTAATGAACATCTTCTGTGCTGGTGATTTATTCATTTTGTTCAAAACACTGACCTCCTTTTGGATCTGCCAGATATCATATCTTCTTGCTTTTACCACATTTTCCTTTCAGCCTTGAGGAAATAAAGGTCGCTATCATGTCTGTGATTTCAACCACTAATGGCATTTTATTTTCAGGGTTCTGAGATGACTTACCCTATAGGATTGACGTTCACAGTGGTGCACATTGATCATAACAGAAATAGCTGTGATAAATTATTTTTTAATTTGTTTTGGGTATATGCTGATATCCCCAGTAAACTGATTAATACATTTTGAGAGTGTTCAAGCATTTACCTGCTTGATACTAATTAGGTAATAAGCATACAGATTTATCATTGACTATTTTGATAGTGACATTTCAAAAAATTCTCCAGTAATCCATTTGACAGGTATTTATTTAGAATTCTTCCAAGTCATCTTTGTTACAGAATGTTTTTTCTCTAAATTTTTGTGGCTAAAGATAAGGCCATCAACAGAGCTCATCACAGGAGTTGAGTGAAGCATCACTGCTCAAGACTGACCAAAAATCTATTCTTGGTTTTGAGGCTCCTCCTATATCCTGTTTGCTGAAGAATATGATTTGCTCTCTGTACAGAACCAATATTAAAATTTCAAATTAAAATAAACAAATAAACAAGACTTCCCGAGTTTTATAAGTTCTTTAGTAAATATACCAAATGTCAACTGCAGATGGCTTTGTTTTTCATTGTGTTACAATCTCATAAATTCCATCTTTAAAAAGAATTACACTTTTTGGAAAAATATCACGGAGTGAGTAGGGTTCTATCTTACTTATAAACCTTACCAATTATTCAACATTCCTGTCAAGTAAGTTGATACTAAATTGAAACTGAGAAGCCTAATGAAATATGCACTCCAATATTCATTGTTTTGAACTAGAAAAAAAATTCACCCAGTAAATGTCTCTAGAGCATTTTCAGAATGGCATGAAAGACTTAATCTCAAACAAACAATCTAGGAGATTTATAATGAAATCTACCAGAGAGAGAGAAAAAAAAAAAAAAAAAGTCTTTAAACCATAGAAGAATTACAATATTCCCAGGGTTCAAGGTCTTGTTCAATCACAAGTTTCAATCAAATCCTAAATGACATAAAAGTTTCCCTTGGAGGAAAGTCCTAGTGAGTTTTCTCTTCTTAGCACTTAGAGAAGATATGGATTTGTGCAAGCTGTAGAGATGGATGCCCAGATTGAATAAGCAAATAGTCCCATCTATAACTGTCGTAACTTAAGGAACTCTGAGAAAACTTCTGCAGATGGCAATCTCATAGGTTCGGTGTTACCTTGAGCTGACTCAGGTCATCCAAATATCTTGAACTGAGCTGTCTCCATACCATGTTACATAACTGATTGATAATTGGTGACTTTCTGTCTCCACAGCACCTAAGGCCACAGGGAAGTTTTCAGCAAACTACAAACTGGGACTTAGCTCAGGGCACTTTTTTCTTTTATGCGGAAACACTATGCCAGATAGACACTCAGAGAAACATTACTAAGTGCAGTATTTTTTAACAAATATTTACTGAGTGTTAATTAGTGTAACTGCTATAGGAGATGCTATGACAAAGAAAAATTAATCATCCCAAGGGAAAAAGAAAATAGCATTTGTTAATCATGTATTGTGTGCTAGGAACTGTACAAGATCCTGCAATCAACCAAAATAGTGTGAAGTGAGTAATATGTATATTTTAGACATAAGGAAACCCAATCTCAGACTTTCATTTTATAATAAGATATCCAATTAAAACTTTTTTAAACAACAAAAAAATGGAGAGCTCATACAGAGGAAATTCTAAAACCAGCTAATTATAGCTGAAATTTGCTCTACAGTAATGTAACAATAACTCATTTTTTCCCCTTAATCTATTGGCTCTGCCATCTCCTGTCTTGGTTTCAGATCTAAGCTTCATGTGGTGTGAAAATTACTACTGTAGCTCTAGATCCTCTAGACAAACTACCCAAAAATCAGAAGTCTCTTTCTCAAAAGCCCCAGCAAAATGTTTATCATAGGGGTTCTAAGTGGGTTACATACCCATGTTTGAACTAATGATTGTGGCCAGAGAGAATTCTGGGATCTATTTGCCTAAGCCTTTGTCAGGTGTTCCACCTTGGCAGATAGTAAGTGAAAAAACTTATGCAAAAGTCTGTATCTAAGAAGAGGGCAGGGAGAACCGTTAGCAGACAAATTAATGTGCTTGGAATCACAGTGTAGTAAGTGTGATTCACTAAATTTGAAACTATGCCCTTACAGTTCCAAAGTATGAGTTCTTTTTAAAAAATAATTTTTAATTTTAATTAAATATATATATATATTGCACTATAGGAAAATAAAGCAAAATATATCCTCAATTTCCTGTCGGAACCTGGAATACTGTCTGGCATACAAATAGTTGATGCTTAATACAAGTATGGAAAAAATAAGAAGCATGGAGAAATAGTAAAGGGTTAGTTGCATTAGCAAGGTGAGAAGTGAGAGGGATCAACTTAAGGCTGTGTCTAGAGAATGGAGAAGAACAGATTAATAAAGAGACATTACAAGTTAGACAAGGGCAAAGAACAAAAAACGAGTGCAGGGTCTGTTAGGACTGTAGACACACCATATTTTTCTCTGTCGTTTCAGAAATCATTTACCTTTTCTTTTTCATACTCATAGCCTAGTTTATTTCCTTGTTTAACAGAACTTACATTTCCTTACTCCATTTAAATATCTAATAAATTAAATGACTTGTGTATTTGTTTCTGATCTTTTGAAAAGGTGCACAAAATTTTAATGTAATATATATCAATATCGTCATGAATGACCTCAAATTTAGATTAAATCAGTTATGAAAAATAAGTATCTATGTCTAATTTGGTATCTTACAAAACTAAGGACAGACATAAAAGTAATCTTGCAGTGGCTCTAAAGGATTCTGGTAATGGAAGTAGTAGAAACATAACATATTTAGCTGGTCCTCTTATTTATCATTTGTTGGCCTTTAAAATTTTTTTTTTATTAAATTTTAATTCTATATTGGACTGTAGTTGATTTACAATGTTGTGTTAGTGGAGAATCAAACTAATCTGAATGATATTAAACACTGTGGTCCCAAGGGGCTAAAGAACTAGTTTCCAGCCTAAGTCTGTGTGAATCTCAAGGACAAGTGAAAAATGATAAAAATTCAAAACGTCAAGGGGACTCCAATTAGGAGATTATAACACATTTTATAAAAGGTGGCTTTGAGAGAAGACTTGAAGGGTTTGTTAGGTGAACAAGGAAGAAACCAGACATTCTGCAAATAAATGCAGATTGGCAAGAAATGTGTAGGTCTGCAGTGAGGAGTCAAGTTTTGCTGTAGCAGAGGCACATAGAAGCAAGAGACGGGAATGTTTTAAAGGTGACATTAGGATAATTTGTAGAGCACACTAGTTGTTAGGTTTTACCCCGAAAGTGAAAAAAGCACTTGAATACTATAATGTATTGAGCACTAAGACACTGAACTTAGACAGAACTGAGTTTATAGCTGGTTTCAACATTTATTAGTTAAGTGAGTCACCATATGTAGAATAGGGATAAAAATTTATGTAGCTGCCAGTTTTAAATGAGGCAATGCATAAAAATTCTTAGCTCACTGTCTGGTAAAGAGTAAATGCCCAGTGTTTCTTAATTACTATTAGCATATTGTAAAATAACCATAGTAATAAGAACAAAAACTACAACTAAGCGATACAACCTGAAGAGATGTATATGATATAGCAACTCAGAATTGACTTCAGAAAATCAGACTGTAGCTTCTACATTAAAATAATAAAAAAAAAAAAAATTATAGGGGAACACTTTAAATGACTATTGTATGTAGGACAATAGGAAAGTTAGACATTACTGATGAAACTGTTAGACAGTATGAATAAATGGTAGTGAATTTCCTTCATTTCCAGAAATTTTCTCATACCTGGTCCACTTTTCCTTAACATTCTCATTCCTTAATTTCTTGCTAAAATTTGAACTCTTGATTTATTTCTGTGCATGTCTTAGGAAATCTTCTGGAGTTTATCAAATTAAAAAGAGTGAATAATTTTAAGTTATTTATATTATAGTCTTACAAGAAAAACTTAAGGTTACTGTTTATATTTCACTTGTATAAATGAATTCCCTGGTGAATTTGAAATTTTAATAATGCCTTTATGAATCAGAAGAATAAATACAATTTATCTCGCTCCTGTAAATCCAAATATTATGGTGGTTTGAAAAGTGTTTTCAAGTGCTTTGAAATTTTAAAAGATGGTAAAATGGATCACTTTGATATTAAATAAGTGGTAGAAGTACCAAAAGGGTTTTCAATATATCTTTTTTTTTAACATATTTATTGGAGTATAATTGCTTTAAAATGGTGTGTTTGTTGGCAGGGCACAGATTGGATTCAGGACATAAAAAAATGTATTAAATAGGTTAATGTAACTCTAGTTTCATGAGGTCACTGATAATGATGATACCCATACAGTATATTTCTTAATTCACAGAACATAAAATATTAAATTATAAAAATAATATACATCTCAAATGACTGTTGGCAAATGGTTTATCTTCCACTCTATTTCTATTTATTAAAAAGTCATTTGTGTCCAACAAAATCTCTTTGAATTAGATTTCATTATTTCCCAGTGTGAATAAAAATTTGGATGGAAGTAGAAGTTTTTTTTATGTCAAAAAATGTCAAGCAAGTTAAGGCTTATGCAAGAAATCAGGAAGGCATATCCAGTCAATATTAAGATACATGTATCTATGATCTATTAAAATATTTCTTAACATCATCTTTCTACATAAACTAATAATTTATGTTCAAGCCATTGTCATGTATCAATTAAATGAGTTTGGCCAAGCTTTTTTTTAATTAGAAATTATTCAGGGTTCAAATTACTCTGTGTATTTGATATAAATACAACAAAGTTTTTAAGCAGAATTTAAATAATGTATACTTTAATGAAAAACAAAAGCAATGTTTCCTTTCACTCAAATTGATGAATAATCTTGATTTACATTATTAACGAAAAAAAACTAGGTTATTTTAGGATTTTCTTGGCTTAGTTACATAAATCATCAGCTACTTCCATAGCATATGCAAACTCTGATTCCCTTTTGTTTCAAAGAAACTAAAAGGTATATTTATGTATGCAAAATCACATAAGCATAAAAATTAGTGTCTACATCATGGCAAAAAATGAATTACTATAATTTTACAGTATTTTTTTCTTAAAAATCAGTTGTCAATATAGAAAAAAATCGATATATTTCATTATTCCCTCCCCCTTCAAAAAAAAAAAAAAAAGGAAAGAAAGGTAACGTTTCCATAGTATTGGAAAAAATTCAGCTAACCTCAGCTTAAACAAATACAGAGGAGATTTTAAGCATACCTAACCCAACAAGTAGTTTTAAGAGTTATTTAAGGCAACTATCATTTTTATTTCCCCTGAAGCTATTTCTATTCATTTTGTGAAGTCTGTATACCCTATATCACACTGATGTAAACACCAAAGGATAAAACCCTGGCACTGTGATGTCTGTTGCCTAGCATTCTTAATATACTCATGGAATTATTGTGAATATGTCTACTCATGACATGACAGATTAGACTTAATAGGAGATTTCTCCGTATATCTACTAATTTGGTAGGTTTTTCCACTACAGTTAAATGTAAAGGCTCTCTGACATCCTTTTCGTGTACTTCAGTTTTGCTTGAACCATATCTTAAAGAACTTTAAAACCTGACATGGGGCTTCCCTGGTGGCGCAGTGGTTAAGAATCCGTCTGCCATTGTGGGGGAAATTGGTTTGAGCCCTGCTCTGGGAAGATCCCACATGCTGTGGAGCAACTAAGCCTGTGCTCCACAACTACTGAGCCTGCATGCCTAGAGCCCGTGCTCCGCAACAAGAGAAGCCACTGCAATGAGAAGCCCATGCACCGCAATGAAGAGTAGCCCTCGCTTGCACGCCGCAACTAGAGAAAGCCCACGCATAGCAGCGAAGACCCAACGCAGCCAAATAAATAAATTAAATAAATAAATAAATAAATTTATCGGCTTCTCTGGTGGTGCAGTGGTTGAGAATCTGCCTTCCAATGCAGGGGACACGGGTTCGAGCCCTGGTCCGGGAAGATCCCACATGCCGCGGAGCAACTAGGCCCGTGAGCCACAACTACTGAGCCTGCGCGTCTGGAGCCTGTGCTCCGCAACAAGAGAGGCCACGACAGTGAGAGTCCCACGCACCGCGATGAAGAGTGGCCCCCGCTAGCCGCAACTAGAGAAAGCCCTCGCACAGAAACAAAGACCCAACACAGACAAAAAAATAAATAAAACAAAAACAAAAAAAACCCTGACATGTTGCTGCAAGATTATTTTTCAAGAGATAGAACACTTTAACATAACAAGTGAGCATCCTTAATTTGAAGAGAAAAGAATCCATTTGTCTACTTACTCTTTGATTGACCCACACTAATCAATTTCTTTTTCCTACATGGGTAGCCATAGTGAGGCTACAGCTACAGATTTACAACTAAATTAAAATGGTGCATAGGGCTTCCCTGGTGGCGCAGTGGTTAAGAATCCGTCTGCCATTGTGGGGGAAATTGGTTTGAGCCCTGCTCTGGGAAGATCCCACATGCTGTGGAGCAACAAAGCCTGTGCTCCACAACTACTGAGCCTCCATGCCTAGAGCCCGTGCTCCGCAACAAGAGAAGCCACTGCAATGAGAAGCCCATACACCGCAATGAAGAGTAGCCCTCGCTTGCCCGTCGCAACTAGAGAAAGCCCACGCATAGCAACGAAGACCCAACGCAGCCAAATAAATAAATTAAATAAATAAATAAATAAATTTATCGGCTTCTCTGGTGGTGCAGTGGTTGAGAATCTGCCTGCCAATGCAGGGGACACGAGTTCGAGCCCTGGTCTGGGAAGATCCCACATGCCGCGGAGCAACTAGGCCCATGAGCCACCACTACTGAGCCTGCGCGTCTGGAGCCTGTGCTCCGCAACAAGAGAGGCCGTGATAGTGAGAGGCCCGCGCACCGCGATGAAGAGTGGCCTCCGCTTGCCACAACTAGAGAAAGCCCTCGCACAGAAACAAAGACCCAACACAGCCAAAAATAAAAAAATAAATTAAAAAAAAATGGTACAAAATATTAACTCAAGCGGATTCACAATAGTTTTTACAACCTCAAATCGCTGTAAAGACAGAGAATATCAGTGTCCCTAATGTTATCCATCTAAAGAACCCTCACAACTACCACTAATTTTACATTTTAAATAACTTTGCTAGGGACTTCCCTGGCAGTCCAGTGGTTAAGACTCCACGCTTCCACTGCCGGGAGCTCAGGTTCAATCCCTGGTTGGGGAACTAAGATCCCACATGCCACGCAGCGGAGCCAAAAAGAAAAAATAAAGTAAAATAAATTAACTTGATTATGTGGCAAGAAAAAAGAAAAGAATATGATGTATATATGAAATAAGCATTTTAGCCACATTCACAGAAACTTTCTGAAATGTTTTACTGACTTCTATCATTAATTTACACATGTGTTCACAAAGATAAAATTATTTATTTAATAGCATTGCTTTGTAGAGCCACAGTAGGAGTCTTTCATTCAAAAGGGAGGTTTTTTTGGTATGATACTTGTATTTAAAATTTTAACATTTTAATAAAACATTTCTTCAAGAAAAATTCATGAATTCATAAAATTAAATGCTACGGTAAAAAATATCTTCTTCCTCCAACAGAAAAATAATATATCCACTTAAAAATAGAAAGAATTAGAAAGATCAATATGCATTATTGTTTTCTATACACATTTTATGAGAACTAATATTGCTTTATCTGCTTGGTTCAAAATATCGCAGTGTAATCTATTACATATACATATGAAATAGGTCCTGGCAATGTGCACATTAGATTCACACAAGAAATTCTTTAAGTTCTCAGGATGAACTCTGCCCCCCTCTTGTGAAGTAGTGCATTGTATCATAACTTTCGATGTTTTTCTTCATGCAACTTAATTGTTTGTTATCTTAGTCTGTTTTTACTACTAACAAAAAAACCCAAGTAATTTAAGTGGTCATATTGTTTACTTGTTTAGGGTAAAATAAGTTTGATTTACCATTTCCAGCAAAATCCCAAATCATACATGACAGAGGGGAAAAAAGTATGTGGAAATGTGCTATGTATACACCACAGCTGTCTCCTAAGGAGAAGGCTGCCCTTTGTTTTACTGAACACTTTGGTGAGTTAGCTTAAGGACCTCTGAGGGCAGAAGCAAGAGCTATTTTACTTTGCATAATAAAACTCAGGAGGCAGATCTGCAATGTAGAGTGTTTCTAAATTACATGTTATTAGTGCTCCATTGATTTCTTCAGTGAGAAATGCCATAGAATGAATCTAGTTAGAGGCTTTTATTAAATCCTGGAGCTTGGCGTCTACTAATAATACCTGTACAAACTTTTTATTTTTTAAAACTAATGTAATCCTTATGTTTCAAACACAGCTTGCTTTTAAATTCACCCTTATTTCCCACACAACAAAAATATTACATAGCGAATATAGGATAGTAATCTGACTAAGTGAACATTCTTTCAGAAGAGGGGCTGGCATACTTGATTCATCCACTTTGGGCTCTTTCCTTACTAGGCTCATATACAGCCTGTTAATACTGGGCAGGGACCAAGTGGGGAATCAGACAAGATTCTCTAACTCAAGAAATAATAAAGATAACAAACTGAACACACACACACAACACTAGGCTACAAGCAGTCGGTGATTTTCTGTTAAGCATTTTACACTCCATGTGTGGGCTGTACCAATATGCTAAAGAAGGTGGGAAGTACTGCTTAAGATAAAAGCAAATCCAGTAACCATAATGAAAAAAGAAGAATGGCATGACAGGTCAAAGCTTGAAAAGTATAATGTGTTTACTTCTTTAGAAATAAGATGAAGAAAGTTAGCACGTGTTATGTAGAAGCTTTGCATCCTTGTAAGAATGCTGGAGGGTTTACCAACGATGAATTGCATATGCATGTGCATACACACTCTTAAAAGTATATAATTTCTTTAAAAAACAATCTATGACTGTCTTGTTTTTTAAGATAGTGCACAAGGCTCTGAGAATTTAGGGAACTGAGAGGTCCTGACAGTCTAGGGTTTGTGTTTTCGTAGAGTGGAGAGGGAAGGAAGAAACTCAGAGAAATGGGAAAAGCGAAGGTCATGGTTTCAGGATTTATAAGTGTTTCAGATATTCACTATTTAAGAGCATAGCTAGATAGATAAAGTTCCAACTCCTGGGATATTTAAACCCTATTTGTTTGTTAGTTTATTTCTCTGTGGGAGGAATTAGCATATAAGCATGAAGGGAGCAAAAACATAATTGAACCTCACTGAATTGTGACTGCCAGATCTTTATCTAGGAACCGTGTTTGGAAACAATTTTAATTGCTACTCATCATGCTGATAATATACTTTTCCTAAAAAGACATGAAACAACTCATATTTTCAATTTCTGATGGGTTTGGGCTTCAATGTAACCAGATAATTTTAGTGCTAAAACTGTATCTCCATCCACCTGGCCTGTCCATGAATCAAGTCACAAGTGTAGAGTTGTCTTGATATATGGCCAGCCATATATGTAATTTTGCTTTAACAGATTTGATAAAATATGAGGGAGAATGATATACTTTACTAACTTTCACTTTCACAGAATGTTTATTTTTTCCCTTAGAGAAGCTTTAAGGAAACATATATCAAACCCAATCCCTTCTTAATCATTTTCTTGCTATAACATAAAGAAAAAGAAGTGCTAGAGACCTCTCTCCAGACTACCATGGTGCCCGCTACGCGTTATTTCCTCTTTCTTCACCCCTTGAGTGGCAACATAGCCATTGGCTGTGCAGGGATTATGGCAGATCTGACCCTGGATAAGCCCCTAGCCACTTATTGCCATATTTGATTGCAATCACTCATCGACTTTTGAGGGTCCTAAAAAAGTGACTCCAGTTACCACCTTCATCTTTTCCAGCCCACCCACAATGAAGAATAACACTGAGGTCCACTTTCCATAAGATTAATGAACTATCCAATCTGAGACATTCACTGGAACCAACTTCACCTCAGGGTATGTGCTAGGGAAGAGAGGAGTATATCAGGAAGAAATTCTTGGAACATTATTTGTTTGTTTTGGTTAGCAAGTCAACTGCAGAAGAAGACAGAGTGTGGAAACTGACATTTTCAGATTTTTATAGAAGTGCCTGTTGCTTTCAAGGTCTCCCTGTCACTGTGATTTACAGACACACACTCTATTCATCTTATTGTTTATCATGTAATCATTGATTGAAACACACACACACACACCATCCCAACTATAACCATTAATTTTAAGACACTATGCAATCAACCAATCACCCCTAAAGAAGAATGACAATAATAAAAATATCATTTTCCCAACTGCTCCATATTCCTCTCAAGAAAAAGGAGTACTTTAAAGGTAGATTTCTAGAGAAATGTAACCCAAAGGAACAGGAGAAGTAGTTTGAAATTCTAGACAATAAGATCAAATGTGGTATCGGGGGTGATTTCAAGGGTAGGCAAGCCCTTCAAAACATCTCGGATAGCGATAATGTTACCTAAGTTGCTATCTTCCCTTTCTATACATAGAACTAGTCCTGGGATAGGTACGTAAATCAGAAATGATTGCCTTCTTGTATTTACTATAAGCATCCTCTGTGCCAATTTACACTGACCTACTTGAACTGGATGAGATTAAACTCTAGTTGCACTCCAATTTGAGAGTGGGCAAGAGATGGGAGAGGCGTGATTTACAGATGCTACGAGGGTCAGACTGTAAATACATCTTTTTATATCAACTGACACCTGTTTTCAACTGTATCAAAGGTATTGTTTTAGTCAGTGAAAATTTTAAAGAATTTCTATTTATAGCCCTAAATAGCCCAAATGTTAGCTGTGCCCTTGTATTTAGGTAAAAATATCTTGATGGTAATAGTTTTTCTTACCTTCCAGCTATTTTTATTCATGACAACACGAAACCTCTAAGAAAGACTTCTGCTAATTGTTGTAGCATTACTTTCTGGGCTTCTTAGTGTCTTGCACTAAGCTTTATCAGATTTCCCTGCTCTGAACCACACTGGCCCCTTCTAGTTCTCACTTTCATCCCCCCTACGACCAAAAATAAACCATTTGTTTTGGAGAATTATCTAAGATTTTCTAGGGAGATCCAGTGGAATTGTTTCTTCACTCATTGCTTGACTACCTGCTACCCATGTTTCTCTTCCTATTCTGTTGATTTTCCTCACCGCTCCAATCTTCATACAGAAATTAAAAAAAAAATATATGGTAACATGATAAATTACTGCCAAACCTATTGTTTTTCACTTCTTATAGGCAAATTCTAGTAGCACCTGCACAGAAAGTTGTAATCTTTACATATATTACAAGAAACTGACATTTACATTTTTCTCTTCAAAATGGTGCCCAAAATAAAACACAATCAATTATGTAAATGTCTTTTCTTTTTGAGACTTGATCTTTAATCCAACCATTGTAACACAACCATTTTTCTGAAAACAATAAACTTATTTTTAAATTATTTTTAAATTTCTGGCTAATTAAAAAATTGATAACAAAAATCATTAAATTCCCATGCATTGGCCAGATCATAAAAATTTTAAGAGTAGTAGAACTATAATATTATTCAAATAGATCTATGTACATGTAATGATATAATAACTTAATTCTTTGGATTCAAATTATGAGTAAAATAATGAAACATTTTGCTTTACATTTGTAGAGCACTTTTGATTATAAAGATAATAAATTATTTCAATTTCTATGACATTAAATAGATATAATTGACTCTTCTGAGAATTACACATGCATTTTTATTTTTAATAGTCTTTTAATTTTACCTATCTGGATATTTTTGTACATAGAAGAAGATAAAATTATAAATTAAAATTCTTCATATAAGAAATTTATATTTCTCAGGTCATTACAAAACACTCCTTTTGTAATGCATAATCTCTTCAACTTTAGAACTATGATTCATGGTTCATTAATGACTTGTTGAAATTTAGGGTTTTTTCAAGAAAATTTTCTATTAACTGCCAGTCTGAAAAATGTCTGTTTAGTATTCATTGCTAGTTAACTGAATGCACAATGAGTTATTAATGTGAAAAATACATCATTTATTACATATTCAATGACCTATTTTAGTTAAAAAAAAAAGTAAGATATAAAATGTTTTATTCTTACTTAAAAGCAAAAAGGCATATAATTGTACAGTGATTTAAATCAATGTATTTCAATAAGCATCAGAAAATCTTTGGTGTTATTAACTAAATTTCAAGTAATTTATATTTTCTCTAAATATTTAGGGGGTGGATTAGCCAACTCACACTCAGATGTATTAAAAATATCTAATATGGAGTTTTAATAACTTTTTAAAAACAAACTCTGAGTCAATAAGTATTAATCAGTCCCTTTCAGAAGCTCAGGAACTATGGGGGAGACAGGAGTGTAATATACCCTCCCTCATCTTCCAGGAAGTTTAGTTTAGTTAAACTAAACTGTATTCACAGTTGGAGCTAATAGACACCAGGCTTAAAGACTGGTTGCATGCTGGCCTTGAGTTTTTCTGCACCATCTCCTGGGCAAGCGCTCATATTCAAGAAAGAGACAAGGATGCCAGCTTGGTTCATTAGCCAGAGCTCAACACTTTAGAGACCCTTTTGATTTAGATCAAACATATGTTGCATTAGTGTGTCTGGTTGAGCTCAGCCTAGGGCTCAGGTAATCTTCTGTTGTCTAAAGAGAAGGAAGGTGTAAATATCAATAAAACCCAAAGAAGTTATTTTCACTAATAAGCTCTTATGCTATAGTATAAAATAGAAATAATGGTATGTGGCCTGGACTGTGCCACTCGGAACGGGATGGAATTCAGCTGGGGAGCTGAATGAATGGGTGGTACCAGGCCATCATTCTCAGGCGTTTTTTAAGTGAAAATTAATCTCCTGAAATTCAAATTCCTCAGGACACTCAGAAAGGTATCTACATTAGGCTCTGAAGAATTTCTACAGTGCTGAGAACTTCAAACTGTCTTAAAAAGTGAACATCTTTCCAAATAATGATTGATTAGTTTTTTTAAGCTACAAGTTTATCTTTTAGTATATATGTGAAGTAATTTTGTTTCTCTTAAATTCTTCAGTTTTGATTTACATTACAGACTAAACAAACCTGAAAATTATAGATAACAGAAAAAAAAAAAAAAGAAACCAAGCAGAGAGAGAAAAAAAAAAAAAAAAACGTTTAGCAAAACTGTAGCTAATTGCAGGGTAGCCCTTTCTCTAGTGTACATTATGAGTAGTTTCGACACTACTATTATGGGCAGCTTAATTTTCAAACATTATGTTACTCCAGTCCCTAGAAAGAAATGAAGTAAGCTGGTTTAAGTCACATTTGCCAATGGCAAATGGTGCTGCTGGGGCATTCAGGCTGAGATCTGTCTGACAGGAGATGTAAGTCCTTCTTCCTATTTACTGCTTCCACGCACACCATTCCTGTGTGCTTGATGCCGTGCTGGTGGCCTGTCAGATCTTGTGTTAGGTGCTGAGAAATCAGGTACATAAGAAATACCTTCTTCCCTCAATACTACGTAGTCTGGTTTAGGAAAGAGTGTAACACTTCCTTCTTTATTTCCATTCTTGTGAGAAACATGAATTAAGTGCCTACCAGTTTTGAGGCACTAAGGATATAAAATCCTGACGCACGTCCAGAAGTTTTTCAGACACAGGAGATATAAATTATTTGAAATGAGAGAGTAGCAATCTGAGAGAAATGCAGATTAGTGTGATGAGGGGTCAGAGGAAGAAAACTAATATTAATTAAATGCATATTATGTGTCAGACCTTCTGCCTGGCCTGGAATATACACTCAACACAATAGTCAGAAAATAGTCTCAAATTCTGTTAAAGACAATTCTTAAAAAGAGCAATCTCAGGACACAAGCCACATTTAGGTAGGAAAAAATGTTCCATGAATTGGTAAGAGAAAAAACTATATCTATCCTTCAGGTTTTCCTGATGTGGAAAAGATCCCCATTATGTTAAAAATACTTTTCATATTTAACAGTTTAGTTTCGGAAATGTGTGCTAATTTTTACTCTTACTTTTCACTTTAGCAGTAGGGATAATTACTGTGAAATGTAATAGGAATTATGATGATCATTCACATTCATTAAAATGGGACTCTATATGCTGGTAGAATTGCTATAATTTAATATAGAATTCTGACAAGTATTGGCAAAACACCTATGCATTTGACTATATATCCCTAAAAGAAATAAAGACATTTAAAAATATCCTCAAGCATACTTTTCAGTGTTTCTCACAATATATAGAAATAACTGAAATAAAATTTTGTTTTATTATGTGTTCACATTATTTGTGTTCACATTATTATACGTGTTCACATTATTTGCATGTTCCTCTAATTATTATTAGCTCCAACTTCAGCTATGTAGTAATCATTTTGACCCTCAAGAGATGTTATGTTCTGACAGCATATTATACAATACATACAGGCCCAGAATCACACATGGTATTCACTGCATCCAGACAAAGTTAAACTCCTGCCTCTAGTAGCGATTTTACCCTAATGATCCAATTTACTTGTTATAGGGGAAAAGAAATACCCCAAATTGTATACTATTAACCATATGTGTCATAGGTATAGGAATTTTGACCCAAATAATTGTGTTAATAGTGCATTTAAAAAAAAAAAAAGCAAAGTTGATAATAGTATATTAAGTACAGTAACAGGGAATAGGAGAATGAGATAAATAAAAGCAAATGTTACATATTAAATTATTTATCAGTAATAATTTATCAGTAACTTGAAAATAACAAAAAGATATTTATTAAACATAACACTCAATGCCAATTAAATAAAATTTTATCCTCAATAGATAAGTATAAGAACATTATATATTTTTTAGATATCACCTCAAGAGGGGCCATTTTCAGTTTCTCTGCTGATTTCTTCAGTCTCTTAACTATTATAGTGCTTGCACTTGGACCTAAAGATTATTACTTTAATGCAAATGCAAATACTTCTCAAATATGCTGCATTTTCAATAAGTTCTACTTATTTTCCATAAAACATGTAATTATTGTGACATGTATAAAAGTATATTATAATTTTTAATCACTTTATTGCTGAGCACATAATAGGTGTTCTGAAAATAATAATCAGTTGATTGACAAATACATTAAACTCTTTGAAAACATATACTTGGCTGTCCAAAGAATAGTTTCTATATCATATCTTGACTGTGAGCCCCAATTCTAATTTATGAATCTCCCTTTTTATTTTTGCAAGTTGAATTTTTCACTGTTTCGGAATTCTTACAACTCCAACTTTTAGACAAGATAATTTTCACGTTAATTCAAGGGAAACAAATATATACAAGAACCAAATAATGGCTCATATAACATATGTGAAGCAGTTTCCTCCCATCCAAATTCCCTTGAAATAGAGAATAAAATATTACTTTGGTTCAGATTCACTAACATTGCTAAGCAATACTTTAAATACTTCAATAAATTATCAAGAGACATAGTATTAGAAATTGTGAATATCCAGTCTCCCCCTGTTAAGTATTTAAACCACTTCTGTGAACCTTTAGAGTGATGTCATTAGGAGTTATTACTTTTTTACCTCTTGTGAACACAGAGAGATATAACACGCCCACACATTTTCTCAAAGTGCAGATCTCACACATTTCATTTCAACTTACCATACTCCCTGATACAATGTTATATTCATTTCTATATGGGCAAAACAATACAAGAATGTTCTTATAATATGTTGAATAGATCTTGATGCAAGTGGCCCTCTTCTCTGAAAGGAACTCAGGCCAAGTTCAAACATCAGCATTTTGCAAAAGCCTAATCTGAAGACCTTAAGAGCAATGTGCCAAAATATTAACTGTAAGATTGATTTAAAAATGCAAGCATACCTTTATAGATTCACTTCTCAATTACACATAAAAGGGAAGAGAAGACAGAAAATTCATCACTAATGTTGATCAATGAAAGTTCATCAAGCAGACGAGACAGAGCTACAGTACAATTATGTGTATATTTGTGGTATAACTGAATTTTTCTTTTGGTGATTTCCCGTGGCTTTCTACCAAGAGTAGGGAGAAATCTACAAGTCAATGCTCGTCTGAGCACTCACCTCACGTGGGTGATGAGGAGGGTGGCGGTGGGGATGAAGAAGTCATCGGCTCGGTCGAACTGCTTTCCCACAGGCTGGGTGTGGATGGTGTGGTGTGGCGCGTCCCCGCTGGCCAGGGTTATCACCTAAACACAGCACCACGTTTAGATCTTGGCCATGCAGGCCCTTAACGGGATCAGAGATGAAATAAATCTCTGGCGGTTGTTTGCACAGACTCTTTGTTTTCAACCTCAAAATTAGTACAGTGTTAAGCAAATTGCAATTCTGCGTTTGCTTATTTTCAGTGTAAAAGTTTCTAAAAGAAAAAAATGGGAAACACCTTTTTCTTGAACAATTTCTGCCTAAAAGATAAAATAAACATACATATAGGTAACTTCTGCATTATAAAAATGTTATTGCTATAATAAGAAATATGAAAGCAAGCGTACATATGACGTAAATGAGATGCTGGCTTTCTTTTCTTTCTTCCTTCTTCCCTCCCTCTTTTTCTCTATCTCTCCCTTCCTCTCTCTCCCCCTTCCTTCCTTCTTTCCTTCCTTCCTTCCATCCATCCTTCACAACTTGATTGAGGAATAAATGATATATTAAAAAAAAAAACTCCCCCTCTTATACAACAGAGTTGTAAACATAGGACCGAAAACTCTAAAATACATCCTTTGAAATATTTGCTCTTAGAAATCTTAGAATAGATTACATCATATTTAAAAAAGTTTCCTTTTATAAATTGAAAGTAATAAATTTGAGTAAGTTTTAATCAAAGAGATCTCTTCCAACTATTCATCATTAATTGGTTTTTAAAACTTTCATAGTTCATTAAAGAAAAGATCACTACATTTAAGCTCTTTTATCCCATTTTGCATGAAATTCTATCAGTTCTTTCTTCTGATTTCTCATACCTTCACAGCTGTCCTATTGTCCCTGCTGCACAACCATTGTTCTGTGTTAGCTTTTTAAAGTATTTTCCTGCCTTTATTTTACCCCTTTTAAATCCTTTCTACATATGGGCACCAAATCAAACTTCCTAAACTTCTGACTGCCTAAGTTAAACAGACTTTCTTCCCTCAAAACTGGGTGTCTTCCTTTGGTTTTTAGGACAGAAGGAGATAGCAGTTTTAGTTTTAGATTTTTTTTTTACTTTAAAAAGTTAATTTTTGTTCATTGCAATGAGCGTAATTTTGTTGAGCTACATTGGGAATTGCCAAGTTCAAGAAAATACAGTAATTATTGTAATAGTCAAGAAAGGCTCAGTCATGTTACAGTCACAAACCAAAAGAAAGCAGAAACAAGTCTTTACTTCTTTACTACTTACTTCTTTATTTTTTAATAATAAAGATTTTTGTTTCATACCTCTTACTTTCCCAGAGGGCTTTGGCAGGATATCTATTGTTTTTAGTGTTTTTAATTCCATTTTCCATGTGGAAAGAGCAGCCAACTACCTTGAATGTTTCCATTCATGAAAGACCTCTTTTGCCAAAACTAATCATATGGCCTAACTCAACCAAAAGAAGTCCCCCCCACCATGTGCCCAGAGGAAGAGACAAACAAAGTATGTGATAACGCTTTAAAGACACTTTACCTATTTTATTAATGAGTAACAGTGAGAAAGTCCTCACTGGATTTTAGCCATTCATAATTATGCCTACAAGACTTTAATGAAACTCAGCAGGGGTAATAGCAATGGAACTGTCCAAATTTTCTTCCCTTTAGATTGTATAGAGGTACATAATTCTCAAGTTGCATGTATGTGTATTTGAAATTAATAATAATACTTAGACTGACAGCAGCAATAATAATACTGAGAGCTTGCTATGGGCCAGGTAACACTTAAACAACACTATAATGTGTGTATTGCACCCCAAACTTACTGATGCAAAAATATTTCACGCCACTGACGGCAGATTAACTGGACCTCTCTTCTGCACTTGGCACCATCCTAGGTTGTAAAAAATACAAAGCCATTTCCCCAGTTCCCCTCAGTCTGGACTTTGATGGGTCGAGGTCCTTCTCACTGCTGGAATTGAGCAGGGAGTGGTGAATTGCCAGGTTCGGGACTGAGCTCACTGAAGGACGCAGACTGATCTGTGACGCACCTCAATCAATAAGCCAGCCCAATCTTGCAACAGTTCTGAACTCATTTCTAACAGCATACTGCTGCTGGCCTGTCTTTATGTGATGCCTGCTGCCAGCCCAGAGCTACCACCTCCCACTGTCACCCCATCTGGCTGGGTCCTACTTCCTGGCCAATGGAAGAATGCAAGGACTTTATTCCAAGTTGTTTCCTGGGGATATTTTCTTCTCTAATTGTTGTGCGTTTACAAGACACTACATACAGGTTGCAAAACTGTGCAGATGACAGACTAATCAGTTTTAGATTTTTGCAGAATTTCTTAAGCTTTCATAAGATATAAGTGCCCTTTAAAAAGAGAAATATACTATGATAAATATTCAGACTTCATCTGAGAACACTAGATGGAAAATCACTGTCTTAAATACATAAAATTATGCCAGTTTATGGGTATTAATTAATTAATTAATTATAAATGTGACAGAAAATAATACATATTGCTTTCATAATCGACAAAGATGTACAGATTTAATTATACTCAACAGGAAAACACAAAGGAGGGCTTTCAGATCCTTGATAAAATGTTTTGCACCTTCAAGGGTAAGAGGGTCCCATTATAGGATATAACACATTAGGGCTAAAAAGTTACTTCCTAGCCCTCAAGACCTGGCGTCAATCTCTCTTTCCAGTCTAATCTTTCACCATCATGGCACAGGGACACTCTAGCAAAAATGAGAGCTTGACCACGTTTTTGGTTTCAGTTCAATTTCTCCAGAGGAAAATCTGTTCCCCTTTCAAACAAATCTCAAATCCCATTTCTTTGGAAGATATTTTCTGGTAATCCTGTTGGGAGACAATTATCCATAAATATCTTGACATTTCCGCAGAGTCAGGTCTTTCTGAGCAGAAAAGCACGCCACCTTGGTTAAAGGATGATGGTGCAGCAAAAATGCCTTTGGAAGCTAGAGATAGAGTATTTCTCCTGAGAGATTTAGAGACTTAATTCCTCTGAGCCAATTACTGAGGTGCCAGAGTACTGACCTTCCCCTCCTCTCCCTGGAGAAGATTTGCATGCTTTCCAGACTAATAATTCCTTCTCTCTCACATGAGATGGTGGGTTGAGGTGCCAGCAGCCTAAAATAACTTAGAGACACATGATTCCAGGCTCCTCCTGCAGTAGGACTGTGCTGGTCACGAAGGGTGACACTAGTCTCTTACCACATCACCCCATAGGGGTTGGGGCCAGAGAATAAATACTAACAGGTTACATGGGTAAGAAATGGTCTGTTCTCTGATCCAGAGACCCTGTGTTTCCTGTCAGTCTATCATCTATGATCTATCTATCTATCTATCTATCACCTATTTATCATCTATCTGTCATATACATACATAAATACACATACACACTCTTCATGTAAATAAGTCTTGTTGTATGTCGTATTCTAAGAGTAATTCTCAGTTCTTACATTTTATTTTATATTTTCAGATGTGAAACTAACCTTTCACTTCCACCCACCAAGTATTTTAAAAATTCACTAAATCTTATTAGCATAATTTTTATTAAACATTCAGAGAAAAAGAACCTGTTTTTAGATGGCTGGACAATGTGTGGGAAGTTTCTCATCAACTCTACAGATAGTCGCTGTCAAAATGTGTATATATGTATATATACCTCTATCTGTCAATTTCTCATGTAAACAATTTCAAAACATAAGCAAATTTCACAAAAATGACAGTACATATTCCCAATGAGAAATGAACCTGCACTCAGATAGTAAAGTACTGTGTGTTTGGAGAACACTGGGGACCTGCTGTGAGACTCTGTCTAACTCTCCTGGTCTCTGTCTCACAGGACCCACCCTCCAGGCACCATTTAAAAGAGATGAAAACAAGAAAATGCTCATGAAAATTCGAGGGAGGTAGGAAACGTAAATCATAATATTTTTTTTCCTTAATGGCTTCAGCTTTGTCATCGTAGGTTATTCCTTTTGCATATAAATCTAATGTTTGGAATGTCTGAACTAAAATATTTTCCAAGCAAAAATGTACTTGAGAATCAACATTTTTTTCCCTTACTGTGAAGATCTAGGTGGAAGAATATCATTGTTAAATGGTTATGTGTCCGATTAGACATTGAAAGGTTTAAAGATCATTATTTTCTCAAATACACTGAAATGTACTTACCTGTAGTGTTGGAGAAGTCTTTTCCATGGTACCCCAGCTTAGCACCCAGACCTGATCATGTGATTTGTCGTAGTGCAATTTAACCGGGATGGGGTCTGTGCTTACTGCCTGTAATAGATAGAAGTCGAAAAAGTTTTCAGACCGAAATATTAGTTTAAAACTAGGCCAAAAATTATAGAAAAATCTAAGAGTTTAGATGTCAGATTTAAAATGTATGTTGCCAATTATCTAATTTTCTAAACCTTTATTTGATTAATTTGGAAATATGATACTTTACTCAAATATAGTTTTGCACAATTTTATATAGTCTTACATTCATTCATTACCTATGCAAATGGTGTTTAATGGAGAAGCTATTTAGAAACTCAAGATATGAATGATTAATATGTGCATTTTAATCAACTGTTGAGTATAGGTAAGAACTATATTTATACTATTAGATTTTTCTATCCCACTGCTGGTTATGGGATTTGACCATTTATAATGCTAAAATGCCAACAATCTGATATATGGTTGTAACTCTAATAACAGATTACCTAATTTAGTTTCCTTAATGAGAAGTCTAAAGCCACAGAAAAAGAAGCAATTTTTTGTATCGTACTTGATATGGTAAATGTATTGTTCTGCTAATATTTATAATATCTAGCATTTACTGAAAACAAAACTTCCAAAACACACATTGCTGCCAGGAAGTTATTTCACTCACCTTAATTCCAAGCTATTTATATCATAAGCTAATACGTTTTTGAAGTAATTACCTGTAATATTAATAGTTAGACATTTTCTAATTTAATAACATAGAACAAATTGTTTTCAATAAAACAACCTTTATCCAATATTGAAAACATTTCTTTCCAAGCTCTATTGAATATCCTTAGAGAATTTCCCAAGTCCTAGTTTATAATGTAATTCTCTTCTCAGTGGATTAAATGTAAACTATAGTTGTGGTTGACTATATAGAGATTCACATTTTAACTAACACTTTGGCAATTTAGTCTTACTAAAGTATTTCTTTTCTGAAACCTTGCCCTGTATTTTATCTATTTAAAATTCTCAATATTCTTGGATTAGAATTAATTACTGGATTTCTGAAAAGACCTATTTAAGCATTTCTGTATTAGTGTCCTCACCCCTTTCTTTCTGGCTAACAGAGCCACAATAACATTTTGGGTTCAGGTGGGCAGTGATGTTCTCAGGGAAGGTAGCCCACCTGAGGACCAGCAGAGATTTAAGCCAATGACTAATCTTATTCCCCTTTGACAAGTGTGAAATTTCCCAGACTCTCTAGAGGTGAGGGGTAGTCACATGGCATATCCTAGTTTACACATCGTAAAGATTAAGATGATGAATGATTTCTGAGAGTGAAGCATTTCCATCGAAAGAGACAATAGCAGGGGGAGATGTCCAAGCATCACACTTTCTCCTTCTTCCTGCTTTGAATGCTGTCAGATGAGGATATTAAGCCTCCATTTCTAAAGCCATTTTGAGGTCATGAAACAATAAGCTTAAGAAGGAAAAACCACCACTTTGAGGATTTAGCAGGAGAAATATGAAAAGAGGCTGAATTCTCCGTGATAGTCTTGAATTGCTGCACAAACCTAGAATAACTCTCCCGAGACCTGATGTTATTTGGGGTAACTATATGGTTCTATTGCTTGAGGAATAGCTAGTCTGCTATTTGGTGAATCGTACTCAAGGGAATGCCAGATGTTTCATTTCGATTCTTCATGCACTGATCAATAATTTCAACGGGTATATAGCAAAAGAGCCATCATTAATCATTACACTAATAGCAGAGCAGTAAGACTCCTTTGATGTTTCATATTTTTCCCTTTATATGTTAAACCTGATCTATGTATGATTATAATAGCCTATTTTGCATGCAACTTAACATGGAATAATATTTAGGCATTTAAAATGTTAAAGATAAAATAATTCAATAGGCAATAACAAAAAGACCTCATTGTTAATCAATTGTTAGGATATGGTTATAAAAATAGCAAAGATCCTTAGATAACTTTATAAAGTAGGGAACAATTTGAATACAAATTTTCAGTTTGCCAGCTCTTATAAATTTATTTTCTTTTCACTTGGCCCTTCCTAAATATTATCTTGTAAGGACATACCACAATCCATAGGTTCTGTTAATGCCCCATAAAATGTGATAAGGAAACTGAGACACTTATCTTACCAGTAGTCATCCAGCCAGTGAACAGCAAGCCTGGGATTTGGGTCTGTGCTCTTTCCCAAAGTGGGAACCTCCCTACCTATGAAAGACCATTCCTCCTAGTTGACAGTTTCATTCCTGACAATGTGTGGATATGTTGCCCTCTTATTTATGCTTCATAGATAAGAAATATTCTTTTGGGTTTTTTTCGTTTGGAGGGTGAAGAGAAACCCATGGGACTCAAATATATGCAGTATCATTTGTATAAGCAGTACAATCCCAGGGGAAAATCACTGAGAGGCAGTATACACCATGCTTATGAGCATGTATTCTGAAGCTGACTTCAAAACTTAGTGTCTTCACTTAAATTAAATAATAATACTAATAATAATAACTTGGGAATTTACTAACACTTTTTGTGGCTCAGTTTCCTCTATAATAAAATGGAGACAGTAATAACACCTACTTCAAAGGGTCGTTGTAAATATTGGGTGAGATAGTAAATATAAAGTGCTCAGGTATGCCTGATGAATGTTAAACATGATGGAAATACCACTGCTCCTACTATTAGAAAAACTAACTGAACTAGAGGATTTTCATGACAGCATTATAGTGTTTTGGAGATGTAATGTCCTTATTTAGCAAATGAAGAAACTAGAAGAGGTTATTTACTTTAATAACCACAGTCTCTGTCCTGGAAGAGTTTATAGGTGGAGGGTGAAAGAAGAATTTAAAATAAGCTGATGCGTATCACAAAATAAAAATAAGGGCCAAATGCCTTGGAAGCTCAGAGGAAGAAGTACAGAGCAGGATGGGGGAGAAGAGGAAGTGATGCTTTAATTGAGCCTTAAAGTATAAACATTTTCTTTTATAAATGGCAGGACAGAGACAATTTTTTATTTATCTTATTTTTTTTTAAATTGGGGTATAGTTGCTTTACAATGTTGTGTTAGTTTATGCTGTACAAAAGAGTGAATCAGCGATATGTATACCTATATCCCCTCCCTCTTGCGTCTCCCTTCCACCCCTCCCATCCCACGCTGCTAGGTCATTACAGAGCACCGAGCTGAGCTCCCTGTGCTACACAGCAGGTTCCCACTGGCTAGCAATTTGACACATAGGAGTGTATTTTTTAAAGTTAACTTATGAGAATATATTTCAAGAGGTGTCAGAAGGCAGTTCACAATTAAATTCCTTCAAAACAGTGAAGATATACGTTTTTGAAGGAAGAAAATATCAATTTTCAAAACAAACTCAGAATTTGAAAGAAAAAATATATTTACAAGTTTTCAAGTGTGCAGATACAACACGTTTTACGGAGGAAATGTTGACATGGTTTTCAGCAAGGAAATCACACAACAATGACAAAAATATGTGCAAACAACCGTATTCAGGATCATCTTTCCATAACCCAGTTTTCAGTCAAAAAACAGAAATTTTCCTACTTAAATGGCCAACGTTTGAAAGGGATAAATTACAGGTGTTGACTTTTATAAAATATCTGCTGGTCTACTTTGGAAATTACTCTAAACGTTCAATTTAGACCATTAGCTTCTGAAAAAGAGAAAGGCACTATATTTGACACACACAAGAAATTCTTGCCACAAGTAAGCCTGTAAGCCTGTGTTATAAAACAGACCTTATTTTTGAAAAAGACTGCATAGTGTCTATTATCCTTGATGACCCTCTTTCTCCTCTACTTCCCATCCTCACGCCCCGGCTGGACCTGCCTTCCAAACGCTGAACCCTTCGCAGCTCCTGCCCTGCTCAGACCACACAGGCGGCCTCTATCACCTCCAACCTCATCTCCTGGTTTCCACCTTTCAATTTTCTACTCGTCCACTTTCTCGACAGATTTGTCAGAGTGATTTGTTTTCTTTTCTTTTCTGGTGAGCATTAGGCAGATCATGGCACCAATTTGCTCAAAACACAACGTCTTCTCATTTCCCTCAGAGTAAAAGCCAAAAGCCCTTATAATGACCTGTCGATCCTGGTCTTCTTTCTCAGATCTTTCACCCTCCAGGCTCCCCCAATGGCTCCAATCCAGATTCTCTGGCTTCCTTGCTGTTCATCCAACATGCCAATCACACTTCTACTTTTTGGAGGCTCTTCCCCAGAACCAACCGTCTTCCCCAGATAACCCAGTGTCTACTTCTTGGACACCTTTGCTGAGAACTCACCTTGTGGGTGAGGCCAGCATGGCCACTCTATTTAATACTGTAACCAGCCTGCCCTTCATCTTTAACTTTCCCAATCCCACCTGGTCTGCTCTGCCATTTTACCTTTTCCAGTGGCACTGACAACTTTCCATTTTGTAGAATTTACATATCATTTTTAGTATTCTTATTTTTTGTTGTCTGTTTCTATCCAGTGGGCTCTAGGCTCCAAGAAGGCAGGCCTTTTGTGTTTGTTTAGCTCAATGGTATCACTTATGCACTTAGAACAGTACCTTGTAAATTGTAGTATTCAATATATAATTAATGAACATCTACATCTACTTCATTGGGAAAAGCAAATTGCAAAATTGAACAACATGACAAAAGGCATTATAATTAAGATCATGATTATTACTTTATATAACAAAAACAACTACACTCTGCACTAGGCTTGTTATGAACAAAGTTTTTCTCTAAATATATTACAAATACAAATTATTTTTTTAATCTTCTTGACAGTTGTTCTGTTGACGTGTACACTATTGCTATCCCATTTGTATAGATAAAAGTAAACAAAAGACGAAGGGTACCAATGTCCATCCCTCCAGACTATAAAATTCTCACTCTCCTCTCAAAATAACTTCATGCCCACCATCCAATATACAGATAAATTCAGGTCTCCAACTTTGGTCCATATGTTAAATATTTATAAAATGTAATATGATTTTTTTAAGATAAAAATAAAAATAAACAATGTCTTGGGATTCCCCTCCCACAACTAGTCATCTTTCATTGCCCTTGTGTTGCATACATTTCGTTTGGAGAGCATTAGTGTAAATATTTTTTGTTTCTGCAGCCGTCAAGCATTTATCAAGAAAAACGATGTAAATCAATATGTAATGTTCAAGAATATGTGATTGGGAAAAAGCATTGCACATATGCTTATCTTTCACCTCAAAATTACCTTATGTGCACAGAATGCTCAATTAGTACTTAGTATAATTTGCATTTGACTACCAATATTATTTTGCTAGAAAAATTGCTTTCAAACTTTGCCTTGAGAAACTTACAGAAATGAACCTTATTCACAGCAGGTGCTTTGAACACCCCCATAATAGAAAAAGAGGCTCACTTTTGATCTACTGAATGATTCTGTGAGATTTTGTTTAAATAAAATTTTCTGATACTATAGTTTGGAAATTTCTCTCCATCCCATAAACACTGTAATTTTCTGTACACAGTAGCCTTTGCATGGCCTGGTGATATTCAGATAAGCCACAAACCTTCTTCCAAAGATTTATTGATTTATGAGACATATTCAGAAATATCTTTCAAATAACTTAATATTTTGTTATTGTAATTAATAGTAGTCTAAATATTCAGATCCTAGAATCATATTTCTAATTTTCCCATGTAAGTACCATTTTCAGTGTTATATTATCATGATGAATTATCTTCTTATCCTATTCCTTTGTAAAAATGTGTAAAATAGGGGCTTCCCTGGTGGCGCAGTGGTTGAGGGTCTGCCTGCCAATGCAGGGGACACGGGTTCGAGCCCTGGTCTGGGAGGATCCCACATGCCGCGGAGCAACTAGGCCCGTGAGCCACAATTACTGAGCCCGAGCGTCTGGAGCCAGTGCTCCACAACAATAGAGGCCACAATAGTGAGACGCCTGTGCACCGTGATGAAGAGTGGCCCCCGCTTGCTGCAGCTAGAGAAAGCCCTCGCACAGAAACGAAGACCCAACACAGCCATAAATAAATAAATAAAATTTAAAGAAAAAAAAAGTAATTGTTTAAAAAAAAATGTGTAAAATATAATACATAATGTAATAACAAAAAGTTTTTATCTGTTGTAGCTTTATAAAGATATTGATATTTTTTCTTTAATATTTTAAAACATTGTTTCAAACATTGAATAAGGATACAATTTACTTATACTATGAGTTCTTTTTTTTTCTTTCTAGATCTATAAATTTTAACTCCCTCATAATCCCAATATACCTATTGTGATACAAATTTATCAGTATTAGAGACCTTCAAGATGACGGAGGAGTAAGACACGGAGATCACCTTCCTCCCCACAAATACATTAGAAATACATCTACATGTGGAACAGCCCATACAGAACACCTACTGAATGCTGGCAGAAAACGTCAGACCTCCCAAAAGGCAAGAAACTCCCCACGTACTTGGGTAGGGCAAAAGAAAACAGAAATAACAGAGACAAAGGAATAGGGACGGGCCCTGCACCAGGGGGAGGGAGCCGTGAAGGAGGAAAGGTGTCCACACACTAGGAACCCCTTCACTGGCAGAGATGGGGGGTGGCGGGGGGAAGCTTTGGAGCCACGGAGGAGAACGTAGCCACAGGGGTGCGGAGGGCACAGCGGAGAGATTCCTGCACGGAGGCTCGGCGCCGAGCAGCACTCACCAGCCCGGGAGGCTTGTCTGCTCCCCTGCCAGGGTGGGCGGGGCTGGGAGCTGAGGCTCGGGCTTCGGTCGGATCCTAGGGAGAGGATTGGGGTTGTCAGTGTGAACACAGCCTGAAAGGGTTAGTGCGCCACAGCTGGCCTGGAGGGAGTCCAGGAAAAAGTCTGCAGCTGCCGAAGAGGCAAGAGACTTTTTCCTACCTCTTTGTTTCCTGGTGCGCGAGGAGAGGGAATTCAGAACGCGGCCTAAATGAGCTCCAGAGACGGGCGCGAGCCGCGGCCATCAGCGTGGACCCCAGAGACGGGCATGGGACGCTAAGGCTGCTGCTGCTGCCACCAAGAAGCCTGTGTGCGAACACAGGTCACTCTCCACACCGCCCCTCCCAGGAGCCTGTGCCGCCCGCCACAGCCAGGGTCCCGTGATCCGGGGACAACTTTCCTGGGAGAACGCATGGCGCGCCTCGGGCTGCTGCAACATCACGACGCTTCTGACGCTGCAGGCTTGCCCCGCCTCCTCTGTATCGCTCCCTCCCCCGGCCTGAGTGGGCCAGAGACCCTGAAGCAGCTGCTCCTTTAACCCCGTCCTGCCTGATCGAAGAACAGATGCCCTCAGGTGACCTACATGCAGAGGTGGGTCCAAATCCAAAGCTGAACCCCGGGAGCTGTGCAAACAAAGAAGAGAAAGGGAAATCTCTCCATGCAGCCTCAGGAGTAGCGGATTAAATCTCCTTAATCAACTTGATGTACCCTGTATCTCTGGAATACCTGAATAGACAACGAATCAGTCCAAAAACTGAGGCGATGAACTTTGGGAGCAACTTTAGACTTGGGGTTTGCTTTCTGCATCTCATTTGTTTCTGGTCTTATGTTTATCTTAGTTTAGAATTTAGAGGTTATTATCATTGGTAAATTCATTTATTGATTTGGTTGCTCTCTTCCTTTTTTTTTTATATATATAGATATACATATTTTTTTTCCTTTTTCTCTTTTTGTGAGTGTTTATGTGTATGCTTCTTTGTGTGATTTTGTCACTATAGCTTTGGTTTTTACCATCTTTCCTAGGATACGGATACGGTCTGTCCTTTTTCTTTTTCTTAGTATAGTTTTTAGCGAGTGTTATCATTGGTGGATTTGTTTTTTGGTTTGGTTGCTTTCTTCTTTCTTTCTTTCTCTTTTTTTTGTTTTTTTAATTATTTTTAATATTTCAATTTTTAATATATTTTTAATTTTTAATTTTAATAACTTTATTTTCTTTTTTCTTTCTTTCTTTCTTTTGATCTCCCTTTTTTTCTGAGCCGTGCGGTTGACAGGGTCTTGGTGCTCTGGCCAGGTGTCAGACCTGAGCTTCTGAGGTGGGAGAGCCAAGTTCAGGATATTGGTCCACCAGAGACCTCCCAGCCCCATGTAATATCAAACAGCAAAAGCTCCCCAGAGATCTCCATCTCAATGCTAAGACCCAGCTCTGCTCAATGACCAGCAAGCTACAGTGCTGGACACCCTATGACAAACAACTAGCAAGACAGGAACCAACTCCACCCATTAGAGAGAGGCTGCCTAAAATCATAATAATGTCACAGACACCCCCAAACACAACACCAGACGCAGTCCTGCCCACCAGAAAGACAAGATCCAGCCTCATCCACCAGAACACAGGCACCAGTCCCCTCCACCAGGAAGCCTACACAACCCACTGAACCAAACTTAGCCACTGGGGGTAGACACCAAAAACAATGGGAATTATGAACCTGCAGCCTGCAAAAAGGAAACCCCAAACACAGTAAGTTAAGCAAAATGAGAAGACAGAGAAACACACAGCAGATGAAGGAGCAAGGTAAAAACCCACCAGACCAAACAAATGAAAACGAAATAGGCAGTCTACCTGAAAAATAATTCAGTGTAATGATAGTAAAGATGATCCAAAATCTTGGAAATAGAATGGAGAAAATACAAGAAATGTTTAACAAGGACTTAGAAGAACTAAAGAGCAAACAAACAGTGATGAACAACACAATAAATGAAATTTAAAATACTCTAGAAGGAATCAATAGCAGAATAACTGAGGCAGAAGAATATATAAGTGACCTGGAAGATAAAATAGTGGAAATAACTACCACAGAGCAGAATAAAGAAAAAGGAATGAAAAGAATTGAGGACAGTCTCAGAGACCTCTGGGACAATATTAAACGCACTGAAATTGAAATTATAGGGGTCCCAGAAGAAGAAGAGAAAAAAAAAAGGGACTGAGGAAATATTTGAAGAGATTATAGTTGAAAACTTCCATAGCACGGGAAAGGAAATAGTCAATCAAGTCCAGGAAGTGCAGAGAGTCCCATACAGGATAAATCCAAGGAGAAACACGACAAGACACATATTGATCAAACTATCAAAAGTTAAATACAAAGAAAAAATATTAAAAGCAGCAAGGTAAAAACAACAAATAACATACAAGGCAATCCCCATAAGGTTAACAGCTGATCTTTCAGCAGAAACTCTGCAAGCCAGAAGGGAGTGGCAGGACATATTTAAAGTGATGAAAGGGAAAAAACCTACAATCAAGATTACTCTACCCAGCCAGGATCTCATTCAGATTTTATGGTGAAATTAAAAAATTTTCAAACAAGCAAAAGCTAAGAGAATTCAGCACCACCAAACCAGCTTTACAACAAATGCTACAGGAACTTCTCTAGGCAGGAAACACAAGAGAAGGAAAAGACCTACAATAATAAACCCAAAACAATTAAGAAAATGGTAATAGGAACATACATACTGATGACTACCTTAAATGTAAATGGATTAAATGCTCCAACCAAAAGACATACACTGGCTGAATGGATACAAAAACAAGACCCATATATATGCTGTCTACAAGAGACCCACTTCAGACCGAGGGACACATACAGACTGAAAGTGAGAGGATGGAAAAAGATATTCCATGCAAATGGAAATCAAAAGAAAGGCGGAGTAGCAATTCTCATACCAGATAAAATACACTTTAAATTAAAGACTATTACAAGAGACAAAGAAGGACACTACATAATGATCAAGGGATCAAACCAAGAAGCAGATATAACAATTGTAAATAGTTATGCACCTAACATAGGACCACCTCAATACATAAGGCAAATACTAACAGCCATAAAAAGGGAAATTGACAGTAATATAATCATAGTAGGGGACTTTAACACCCACTTTCACCAATGGACAGATCATCCAAAATGAAAATAAATAAGGAAACACAAGTTTTAAATGATACATTAAACAAGATGGACTTAGTTGATATTTATAGGACATTCCATCTGAAAACAACAGAATACACTTTCTTCTGAAGTGCTCATGGAACGTTCTCCAGGATAGATCATATCTTGGGTCACAAATCAAGCCTTGGTAAATTTAAGAAAATTGAAATGATATCAAGTATCTTTTCCTTCCACAATGTTATGAGACTAGATATTAATTATAGGAAAAACTCTATAAAAAATACAAACACATGGAGGCTAAACAATATACTACTAAATAACCAAGATATCACTGAAGAAATCAAAGAGGAAGTCAAAAAATACCTAGAAACAAATGAAAATGAAAACACAACAACCCAAAACCTATGGGATGCAGCAAAAACAGTTCTAAGAGGTAAGTTTATAGCAATACAATCCTACCTCAGGAAACAAGAAACACCTCCAATAAACAAGCTAACCTTACACTTAAAGCAATTAGAGAAAGAAGAACAAAAATCCCACAAAGTTAGCAAAAGGAAAGAAATCATAAAAATCACATCAGAAATAAATGAAAAAGAAATGAAGGAAACGATAGCAAAGATCAATAAAACTAAAAGCTGGTTCTTTGAGAAGATAAACAAAATTGATAAACCATTAGCCAGACTCATCAAGAAAAAAAGGGCGAAGACTCAAATCAATAGAATTAGAAATGAAAAAGGAGAAGCAACAACTGACACTGCAGTAATACAAAGGTTCATGACAGATTACTACAAGCAACTATATGCCAATAAAATGGAAAACCTGGAAGAAATGGACAAATTCTTAGAAAAGCACAACCTTCTGAGATGGAACCAGGAAGAAATAGGAAATATAAACAGACCAATCACAAGCACTGAAATTGAGACTGTGATTAAAAATCTTTCAACAAGCAAAAGCCCAGGACGGGAGGGATTCACTGGCGAATTCTATCAAACATTTAAAGAGCTAACACGTATCCTTCTCAAACTCTTCCAAAATGTAGCAGAGGGGGGGACACTCCTAAACTCATTCTACGAGGTCACCATCACCCTGATACCAAAACCAGACAAATATGTCACAGAAAAAGAAAACTACAGGCCAATATCACTGATGAACATAGATGCAAAAATCCTCAACAAAATACTAGCAAACAGAATCCAATAGCACATTAAAATCGTCATGCACTATGATCAATTGGGGTTTATCCCAGGAATGCAAGTATTCTTCAATATATGCAAATCAATCAATGTGATACACCATTTTAAAAAACTGAAGCAGAAAAACCATATGATCATCTCAATAGATGCAGAAAAATCTTTCAACAAAATTCAACACTCATTTATGATAAAAACCCTCCAGAAAGTAAGCATAGAGGGAACTTACCTCAACGTAATAAAGGTCATATATGACAAACCCACAGCCAACATCATTCTCAATGGTAAAAAACTGAAACCATTTCCACTAAGATCAGGAACTGGACAAGGTTGTCCACTCTCACCACTATCATTCAACATAGTTTTGGAAGTTTTAGCCACAGCAATGAGAGAAGTAAAAGAAATAAAAGGAAGCCAAATCAGAAAAGAAGAATTAAAGCTGTCATTGTTTGCAGATGACATGATACTATACATAGAGAATCCTAAAGATGCTACCAGAAAACTACTAGAGCCAATCAATGAGTTTGGTAAAGCAGCAGGATACAAAATTAATGCACAGAAATCTCTTGCATTCCTATACACTAATGATGAAAAATCTGAAAGAGAAATTAAGGAAACACTCCTATTTACTATTGCAAGAAAAAGAATAAAATACCTAGGAATAAACCTACCTAAGGAGACAAAAGACCTGTATGCAGAAAACTGTAAGACACTGATGAAATAAATTAAAGATGATACAAATAGATGGAGAGATATACCATGTTATTGGATTGGAAGAATCAACAATGTGAAAATGACTATACTACCCAAGGCAATCTAAAGATTCAATGCAATCCCTATCAAACTGGCATTTTTCACAGAACTAGAACAAAAAATTTCACAATTTGTTTGGAAACACAAAAGACCCCGAATAGCCAAAGCAAACTTGAGAAAGAAAAAAGGAGCTGGAGGAATCAGGCTCCCTGACTTCAGACTATACTACAAAGCGACAGTAATCAAGACAGTATGGTCCTGGCACAAAAACAGAAATATAGATCAATGGGACAGGATAGAAAGCCCAGAGATAAACTCACACACATATGGTCACCTTATTTTTGATAAAGGAGGCAAGAATGTACAATGGAGAAAAGACAGCCTCTTCAATAAGTGGTGCTGGGAAAATTTGACAGCTACATGTAAAAGAATGAAATTAGAACACTCCCTAACACCATACACAAAAATAAACTCAAAATGGGTTAAAGACCTAAATATAAGGCCAGACACTCTAAAACTCTGAGAGGAAAACATAAGCAGAACACTCTATGACATAAATCACAGCAAGATCCTTTTGACCCACCTCCTAGAGAAATGGAAATAAAAATAAAAATAAACAAATGGGGCCTAATGAACCTTAAAAGCTCTTGCACAGCAAAGGAAAACAGAAACAAGGTGAAAAGACAGCCCTCAGAATGGCAGAAAACATTTGCAAATGAAGCAACTGACAAAGGATTAATCTCCAAAATTTACAAGCAGCTCATTCAACTCAATATAAAAAAAAAGCCCAATCCAAAAATGGGCAGAAGTTCTAAATAGACGTTTCTCCAAACAAGATATACAGACTGCCAACAAACACATGAAAGGATGCTCAACACCTCTAAGCATTAGAGAAATGCAAATGAAAACTACACTGTGGTATCACCTCATACTAGTCAGAATGGCCATCATCAAAAAATCTACAAACAATAAATGCTGGAGAAGGTGTGGAGAAAAGGGAACCCTCTTGCACTGTTGGTGGGAATGCAAATTGATACAGCCACTATGGAGAACAGTATGGAGGTTCCTTAAAAAACTGAAAATAGAACTACCATATTACCCAGCAATCCCACTACTGGGCATATACCCTGAGAAAACCATAATTCAAAAAGAGTCATGTACCACAATGTTCATTGCAGCGCTAGTTACAATAGCCAGGATATGGAAGCAACCTAAGTGTCCATCGATAGATGAATGGATAAAGAAGATGTGACACATATATACATGGAATATTACTCAGCCATAAAAAGAAACGAAATTGTGTTATTTGGAGTGAGGTGGGTGGACCTAGAGTCTGTCATACAGAGTGAAGTAAGTCAGAAAGAGAAAAACAAATACCATATGCTAACACATATATATGGAATCAAAAAAAAAAAAAAAAAGCTTCTGAAGAACCTAGGGGCAGGATAGGAATAAAGACGCAGACATGGAGAATGTATTTGAGGACATAGGGAAGGGGAAGGGTAAGCTGGGACAAAGTGAGATAGTGGCATGGACATATATACACTACCAAATGTGAAATAGATAGCTAGTGGGACATATATACACTACCAAATGTGAAATAGATAGCTAGTGGGAAGTAGCCACATAGCACAGGGAGATCAGCTTGGTGACCACCTAGAGGGGTGGGATAGGGAGGGTGGGAGAGAGATGCAAGAGGGAGGGGATATGGGGATATATGTATATGTATAGCTGACTCACTTTGTTATAAAGCAGAAACTAACACACCATTTTAAAGAATTATACTGCAGTAAAGATGTTAAAAATTTTTTTATCAGTATTCCTTGAGGGGGTGCACCAACTACGAATAATTTAAAACTGATGCTACACTGGTTATGGACCAGTTGTGTCAACTTATATAAAGATGGGTTATTTTGTCAGAGCAAAGTGGTGAGAATAGCAACAAAGATACAGTGAACTTGGAGTTTAGCCTTGACATGAAGGAGCAGTGAAACACAGCTTGTTTATCAGTCTGACCAGGAGAATACCAGCTGGCTAATTAAGTGAACCTAATTTCAACTAATGATGTAGATTCTCAGGATAATGTGCTAACGGCTAGAGGAGACTGCTGACGACATTTAAGAATACCCGATGTGTTACCATAAGCCACTTCTGCATCCAAGCAGAACCTGATTTTCCTCCACAGAAGACAAAATGAGGTCAGTTGTTTACTAGTTCATCTTTTACACAGGAAAATATCACCTGCATGCCATTCTTACAAAAAAGTATTAATGGCAAGACAAGTAATAAGCGTTTGACGTTTAGAGCAACACCAAGGTGATAGATTCCATTAAAAATGTGTGACCTTTTATTTTTAAGCTGCACATAGAAGTGATATTAATGTATCCACTGAAAACAAATATACCCCTATGGTGAGAATTTTTCATGAGGTTTGTAAAACATGTTGTCAAGAAAACATTTGTCATTTTAAGAGTAAAATGTAAAAATGTTCAAGTTTTTAAAATGTTTTGTGCTAAAATTACACATTTAATACCAATTCTCACATTCAAATATATAGAAAAGAAAAATAGAAAGTCAGAAATATGATTTCTTAGATAAGGTCAGTATAAAACACTAGGGATCCACTTTAATTGGACTGAAAAAGAAAACTTGAAAGAGTAAATTTAAATAAGTTTACTGTTCTTTTTTTCTCTCTCTTTTTTTTTCTACTTTTTTTTTTCTGTTCAAAAAGAAGGCAATTTGGTTTTGGACTTCACTGTTCCATCTCTGTCCACCCTATAAAAAATTCTATACTAGTTTCTATCATATTTTGGAGATGATTAACCAAATTTTGATTATAATTATTATTCTTAGTTGCCACTGTATAATATACTTAGGCTAAAAAGAAAGAAATAAACAGAGGTACAGCACACAATCAGGAAGTATAACTTCATTTGGATACAAAAAAGGCTGACTTGAGTCAGCCTCTGTTGAGAAAAGGTATCAAATTGAGAAAGGATGCTTTACTTTTCACAAAACTAACTTTGCACCTTGCAGGTGACTTGGAGTGTACTCTGTCCTTGGATATAAATAAAGCTTTAAATCACAAATGAAGTAGTTTTATTTTTTTTAAGTAGCTAGAAATACTCTTTCCTTAAATAGTTTTAAAACTTGAATTAATTGGATTATTAATTTATAAAGCATAAGTTTCAATACCTACATCTGTTAAATCTATCATTTACATGTTGTTTTTAAATTAGGAAAAACTTTGAGGGAATTTAGAATTCTAAAAGATGGCCTATTTTCAAGTATAAAAGTAGAGTCATTAGGATATTCCTAATTCACCTTTAAGCATGTACTTTCAAGCATTAAAATTCACATACTCTAAGGTCATGTTAAAACAAATATAGGGATGTGTTATTTCAGCCAACAATTAGTAGACTTATGGAATTTCATCATCTAAAGAGGCTCACAGACTCAAATTATACATGGTTACAAAAAAAAAAGAATTTAGACAAATTCAAAGATAGAAAACTTTAATTTTTTAAAAGATATTTTTATGGAGTATATACCTAAAATTTTAGGTTGATATTTATAGTCAACAATAGGTCTCAGAAAATAATGTCCCTTTCAGAAAGATAGCTAGACTGAATATACCCAATATGGAAATTTTCATTTTCTAAACTAATTTGGTCTCTAAATTTCTATATAAGAGATCCTTGCAGAACGTCCCAAATCATTGCAGCTGCTACTTCACTCTACTTCTTTCCAGGGAGGTATTCAAGCACCCCTATAATTCAAAATTTTTCTTTTTATTGACAGAAGGGCAATATTCAATTCCATCCCATACCTCCCCAGAGTTGTGTGGGCAAACCCATGACACAGTACTGCCTTTTTGATCCAAGGATTAAGTGCCCACATTTTTCCTACAATAGGGAAGTCTCTGTTATGTTACTCTCCATTCCTACTATTCCCCTAATGGAAGGCAGCTATTGATAAATGAGGCAATAAGGCTGATAAATGGTGGCACGAGGTAAGATGCATGAAGACAGGGTTCAGATTTGTTTTTGATAGCTGACAATCTGAGAATATGCAGAGACTGTATATAGAGTGGGTAGAAGGGGTAAAACAGGAAGTCAGCCATGAAGACAGTGAAAATACACATTTTTAAATTACTAGATCTCATCAAATTGCTTGCTAAAATGTTACTTTAAAGTTTGGAAGAACTTTCACCTCTAATTCCATCTGGGACAGAATTTTCGGTTTTAGTTCTCTGAAATCAGTTCATTTGTCATAAAAATGTTCCTTTTGGATTACTTCTTGGATTATATGTTATTAACTTATATTTTCTCTTTAATTTGTTCTTTCTCACTACATTTCCAAATTTACTACCATGACTTTTACCTTAATACTTTCTTAGTTCCTTTTACTCTCTGCTAGGATTGTGGTTATTGCTATCTTCTTTTATTCAATTCTAATAGTATTAACCATGACTTTTGTCCTTGTTCTTTGACAAAATTCCCAGTTTCCTTTTAATTAGTCTTTTTTGAATAAATCAATTTTTAGCTTTTATATATTCATTTCATTGTGTCTTTATCTACATATATTTTTACTTTGCTTCTTTCATTTACACTATTGTGATTTTCTTCAGCTAAATTCTAAAATTATCTAGTTAAATGTTTTATTTTCAATCTATTATTTATTTTTTAATTACAGTAGCAAAATTCCTTCAAAGACAGCCTTACTTGGATTCAACATGTTTAATCATGATTATCAATATTACTTGTTATTGATATTGACATTTTAAATTTACTTTGCAGTTTTTGATAGCTTAGTACTGTGTCAGAGAATCAGTATGAAATGATTTCATTAATATTTCTTGAGGCTAAATTTATAACCCAGCATGTGTTCATTTTCATTTAGTGAATGCTATAGTCTGAAAGTTTGTGTCCCCCCAGAATTCACTTGTTGTAATCCTAACCCTCAAAGATGATGGTATCAGATGATGGGCATTTGGGAGGTGATTAGGTCATGATGATGGAACCCTCATGAGTGGGATTAGTGCTTTTATAAAAAAGACCCGACAGAGATCGTTTGCCCCTTCCCCCATGTGAAGACACAGTGAGATGGCAATGGCTTTGAACCAGAAAGAGGGCCCTCACCAGGTCATGATCATGCTGCCACCTTGATGTTGGACTTTCCACACTCAGAACCTTGAGAAACAAATTTCTGTTGTTTATAAGCTATGCAGTGTGTTGTATTTAATTAAAGCAGGCTGAACGGTGATATGAAATGATATTGAAAAGGTTTAGAAAGTGAAATATTTAGTAATAATGTATATTTAATTACTGCTGGATGCAAAAATTAATACATGTATCTGTTAGTTCAAGCATAGTAGTAATGTTCAATTTGCATATAGTATTAATTTTGTCTGTTGATTTATCAAGAACAGAAGTATCAAATATTTCTCACTTACATCAGCTTTTTTGTTTTGCTGTTAGTATATGGCTAAATTATCTGGAACTGTCCTTAAATTTCAAATTTTATTTTTTCTTATTTTTGGGGTGTGTCTCATAATCTGCATATGGCTAGATTTTCATTATTCGGTCCATTACTTTTTATTATCAGCTATTACTTTACTCCATTCTCAGTTATTGTAATTATAAACATATTGGGTTTTATTCTATAATATTGTTTAAAGCTTTTTGTCCTGATTTTTCCATTCTTACTGTTTTCTCTTTCTTATTTCTTCTTTTCCTATTGTATTTAGGAGTAAGTTATTCATTTAATTCTATTTTTTCATAGACAAATACAATACTTAAGACACAGTTTCTTGAAATATTAATAAACATACTTAATGTGCATAGGTAATCAGTAATTACTCCCATTCTTAAATAATATAAGAAATCTTAATATATATATTTCAAATAATATCAGCCCTTTCCCTGCTTACATACTGTTGTACAATATTTAAACGTTTTTTTTGCTATTTTAGTCCTGTGTTTTCAGTCTTTTAAAAATTTCAAACTTAAATTCAGGGAATATCATTATTATTGACAGTTAGTAGTTTAGTAGATCCTATGTTTACCAGTTTACTCACTCACTATACATCAAATTGAACTGCTTAATTTTCCTTATTCCTGAAGCATATAGTTTTCAGTTTTAGCTTTGTTTAAATTTATTTTGTTGTTAAAGTCTATTTTTTTGTATCTGATACAGCAAATAAATTATATACTTTTTTCCACTGACCATATAATATCAGAGTATATTTTATTTTCACATAGTCCTTTAATAATATTATTTCACTTTCTTTTGGTGTCCATTATTGCTATTGACAAAATAGCTGCTGTTCGCATAGTACTTTATCTCCTATTTTTAGATCTTCCTTTTGGCTTTATGTGTGGCTGTGTCATGTTAATATATTCAGGTATTGATTTTTTTTCCATTTGTTTCATTGTCCTTTCTAAATCTGAGAGTTTACTGTATTATATTTTATAAGTTGTATAATAAAGAATAATACATAGTATATGCATATAATAATATATAAAAATATATATAGTATATAATATATATTACATATACACATATACACATATACACATATATTATTATATACATATACTATATATTATTCTTTATTACATTACAGAAAATTCTCATTCACTTTAACCAAATTATCAACATTTCCCTTTTCTTTCTATTATCTCCTTCCAGAATGTATCCTTTCTACTGTTAATGTATAAATAAAGTCTGATATTTTTAAGTACATTTGCTTCTCATTGTTAATGGCATTTGTTCTATAAAGTCACCAACAACACTGGATTTCTGAACACTGAACCACTGCTTCTACAGGAAATGCATGGTTAGGTTCCTATCGGTCTCTGGTCACAAGATTTTCATCATCTGATCAATACATAACCTAATTTCATGAGTGTTTCTGCACAGAGAAACGTTATTTAATACATATTGTTCATTAATTAACAGTAACATTAAGGACTTCCCTGGTGGCACAGTGGTTAAGAATCCGCATGCCAATGCAGGGGAAATGGGTTCGAGGGCTGGTCCAGGAAGATCCCGCATGCTGCAGAGCAACTAAGCCCGTGCACCACAACTAACTGAGCCTGTGCTCTAGAACCCGTGAGCCACAACTACTGAGCCCACGTGCCCCAACTACTGAAGCCCGCGCTCCTAGAGCCCGTGCTCTGAAACAAGAGAAGCCACCGCAATAAGTCCGCGCACCGCAACAAAGAGTGGTCCCCACTCACCGCAACTAGAGAAAGCACGTGCACAGCAACAAAGACCCAACGCAGCCAAAAATAAATAAATAAATAAATTTATATTAAAAAAATAAACCAGTAACATTGAACTCAGTGCCATACAGCGTTAGGACTCATGACTGAATGAAGCCCACCGTTAGGCACACCACGGCCTTCCTTCACAAGCGTTTCAACATGACACTTGCGGGCCGTTTTAAACAGCAAGATTGTCCTTGAAAACTCAATAGTAAATAGACTGTGAAAAAAACACTTGTTCACAGTATGAAATCTGAACCAAAAAAGTCGGGGTGTCTCCTTGTCCAACCTGAGCTGGGAACAAGTACTTCAGGTCATACATTTCTCCCCACTCTGCACAAGTCCCTGAGTGTCTGCAAAACACCATGTGTATTGGTTGTGTGGTTCTAAATAAATTCAGGAGAGTGAGTTTTAAATACAGAATCAACAAACAATGAGAATCAACTGTAATCGATTTTTCTGCAATGAAAAATAAAAAAGAATAACACTAGCTCTATGCAAAAAAAATGACCTCACAATTATCATGTAGCCAGACACAGACAGTGAATACTGTATATTTCCATCTCTGTAATATTCAAAATTAGGCAATACTGACTTATGGTGACAGAAAGCCACATAATGATTACCTTTGGATAGGTAATGGCTAGAAGGAGTAATAAAGCATAATTATTATTTTCATAACAAGATCACAAGGAAAACCCATTTGGACTGAAGCCCAAGTTTCTAACTTCTAAAAATGTATTAGATTCTTATCTGAAAATATCCACAATCATAATTATATTGTAATATAATTTTAATATTTTAACCTTGTATAATGTCTTTTACATTCTGCTCTTTTATAGGCATTATAGGCACTTAGAAAAATAATATAACTGATGTGATTTTTTACCATTGCATGAATGTTTCATTATTGATATTTTCTATTAATTTTAAACTTTACTTCATTGTCTGAAGATGGAAGTTACATGAATAATAAATGATGTTAACTTTTCTCACTTTTGAATATCTAGTAGGTAGTACATGTTCAGTCAGTGTAGGTTTCTAGTTTGAACATTGAATTTAAAAACCAGTCTGATTATTCCTGAAAGAACATCTAGTAGCTAACACATGCTAACTAAAGAGTCTTGATAATCCCTGACTGAATGCCTATAATTCACTGGCTTATGTTGCAGCTGAAGTCAAAGTAAAATCAACCTGGTCAAAAATCAAGCAGTCTCAAAGACAGACACATAGGAAACAAAATAGACAGAAAAAGTATGTTCTCACAGAAGATACTGGACCATTAGATTGGGTGCAGAGGGAACTGTGTAACCCTGGAGGCCTTAGAATTTTCTAGAAGACAGTTATTCATCCTTCTACTCATGACTCTTCTGTTAATTCTCATATTAGAAACTGAACCACTGGACTAATTATCCATTGTAAATTTGTAACCCTGGAGATATCAGAGCTTTCTAATAGAAACACTTTTGATTCTTTTATTTGTAATACCAAACACATCTTATAAAAGGCAATTAATGAATGTATACAGAATGGATAGATGGGTGGATGAATTCATGTGAAGCTGTTAAGAGCTCTTAGAATGAGAGGCCCTGATTTTGAAATTCTTAACACTTTTTTTGGTTCTAGTCAGGAATCAACATTAGAGGGACTAACAGCTACTTCAAATTCAAACCAATATTGATGCAAAAGGAAAAAAAAAACTCTGTAAATATAAGAAATGGTTAGATTCCTGTGTCTGTCAGAATTTTGATAGTAAATAGCACTTCTATATTCCAGACTCTGCTACAAATGCTTTGTATGCATTAATTGGTATAATCCTTAATATAACTTTATGAGATATGTACAGTTATTATTCCCATTTAACAGATTATACATATCTCACAAAACTATTTTAAGTTTGTTTCCTTTGAGCTGAGAAGCCACAGATCCTAACAGTCAAAGGCTGAGATACTGGAGCCAGACTGCCGGGCATAAATCCTGCACTGCCCCTTGATTGTTGTAAGACTGAGTTCTAGAAGACTGTCCAAGATGGCCAGTCTTAGAAAGAGCAGGGCATAAAATAGGTGATGGCTCAAACCAGAATAGTTTTTCATAACCATGACCATGGCAACATGGAAAAATGACATGGCAAGGCATGTTATAGGTGTTTTTCTCTGTCATTGACTTATGCACATATTACTTGTCCTACTACTATAGTAAAACCTACTAAGTTACTATTATCCAGTAAATCTATTATTGTCTCAGCCTTTCTTAAGAATCACATGAGAAAGATATACTACTGTTACTGTGATGGTAACTAAGAATACCTTAATTGGCCTTGGACTGGGAATCTCTTTGCTCTAGACAGAATAAGCAATTGTGAGGATTTTTTTTTGTGTAACTGGTCATGTGGGAATTATGAGGTATTCATGAAATCTAATTGTTGAAAACAAAAGCTATTTCAATTACTTCTTCAATTCTTTAGGCTCAAGGAGCGGAATGAGAGGACAGTTTGTAGAAAATGTGTATATTTTCTAGTTATCCAAGTAATGAAACAAGTTATCAATGGCAATCAAATGGCAATGCATGAGTTACCTGGTAAAATCTATTACATTAAATTAAATATTCTTCAAAACCACTTTCAAAAGGAGGAGTCATTCATACCTGAATAACTTTTTGAGACTGTACGTCAACAAGAAGGACTCTGTCCAAAGTTGGCTGTGCTACATAAATGAACTTGTCCTTGACATTGACAGCTGTGGCCCACACACACCTCTGGACTTCATCACCTTCAGCTTTGGGACAGACTTCATCCTGTAATTTAGAAAATAAAAATCAAATGAATATCTTAAATGATAACATGGATATAGCCATTTTATGAGAAACATTAATGTTTGATGCTCTACTACTTTTAGCATCAAAAGTTTTATATATATATATATATATATATGTTAAATATATATTCGTATGTTACATATTTATATATTTAGATTTATGTCAAATATATAAATATATAAAGAGTTAAATAAAACAGTATATAGTGCATATTTAATTCATTAAATTTATATAGGAATCAGTGTGAAATAACCCTTAAAATACATTTTATTAAGCCTTTGAATGCTTATTTATAGTAACATGTAGTCTTTTCATTTGCCACTACCTATTCTTAGCTCAGTAACTGCAGAAGTACATAATAAGTTGAATGTTTCCTCCCAAATCCCCCTAATCTCAAACTTCTTTACCAGACATTACATGCCACACTAAAGTATATTTAGGGCTTCTCAAAACCTCAAGAGCTGCCCTCATGGCATATTCATGGGCTTTTTAAAAGCTACCAAATCCACTACACAAGACTGAAGGAATCTTCTACTTTGTGGAGAACCAGAAACTTAGAAAAATGATAATAAGGTAGTTACTCAAAATGGTTATTTTATTTTCAATTTGGTATCAAGGTCAAATTTTATAAAGTCCTTTAAGCTGCCTAAGCCTTTTTCATTCTGCTCCTTCACCCTAGAACTACCTTCTGGTTAATATTGTGTAGTTTGTGCTATATGGTTATAAAGGAGGCAAAAATTATCTTCTGTTTCTTCCTTCCAACATTCAGTAAGTGAATGTTGAAGGGATACGTAAGCCTCTCTGATTTGTATGGGCAGACACACGGCGATTAGAAGAAATGTCATTTAGCTTGTTATTTTTGTTTCAGGTTTTTCTTTTATTCACTGGTCTATTGGTTTTGTAATTCTCTCAATTTATTTGTAGTTAGAAAAACAACTGAGGAAAGAGATTTCTTGAATTATACATGAAATATATGTGTAAAGATAAACACTTACTTATATAATGATAATGATATAATGATAAACACTGATTCCAATGTGTCACTTGTTTTATGGTTTACGCCTGATCACAGATTATCATGTCTAATTCATTGATTTGTATACTCCAGTTAGAAACTCATAAGCTTAATTAGAATACTCTCTTTAATCTCTAATTCAAACCAAAACATTTATTTTTCAGCAGATATACCATCCACCATATATGTTTAATAATAATAAAACAAAATCAACAAAATTTTCATTGTCAACACCACCTAAGCATTTCTTTCAATGAAAAGATAATACTGAGAGCACATAAACCACATTTGTCTTTTAGTAACTAAAATGACTACCACAATAACTCTTCTCAGGCAGCACAACCATAGTAGGTGTTTTTTCTGGCTTGCATAAAACTTGGAAAATAATGCAAAAACCAGAACACTTTGGAATGAGAAGCTTAGTATGTAGTTTGCTGGGTTTTCTTTTTTTTTTTTTTCCAAACTTCAGATCTAATTCCAGAGGAGCTGGAGGATCCACTCATTTTTAAGATCCAGTCCAGAAGCTACCAGGTTCACTAAAATATCAGGGACATATAACACCAGGGAATTGTAGTGTTCTCTGAACAGTACAAGTGTGACAGGCTTCCAGGACATATGCAAAAAAACTGAAAACTAAACATCAGGTGTATATTTCTGGTAGTTCTGGGGGGTTTGAATGAACTGCATTTCATAGAATGCACCACAATAATACTAAGATGACCACCAGTGGTGTCCATGGCACTCGTCAGCAGGCAGCACAAACCTGAATGCAGAAATCTGTCCTCAGCACATGCCCAGAACACAGTACAGGATTGTACCTTCATTCATCAATTCACTGAAACATTATTTTCTACACCAAACATTTTTGTTCAGAAGTATTGGGTTGGTCAAAAAGGTCCGTTCAGTTTTTTCCGTAAGATGCCTCTAGTAGCGCTTAGTTGTCTTTAACTTCATTCAAAACAATTTGTTAGATTGTACTGTGACAGCTGTCATATCAGCGTGCATTTAAAAAAAAAAAATTATCAAAATTGGTGAACTTGTGTGGAGCCATTTTAATATTGAAGATGGAAGAAAAAAAGCAACATTTTTGGTATATCATGCTTTATTATTTCAAGAAAGGTAAAAATGCAACCAAAATGCAAAAAAAAAGATTTGTGCAGTGTACGGAGAAGGTGCTGTGTCTGATCGAACATGTCAAAAGTGGTTTGTGAAGTTTCATGCTGGAGATTTCTTGCTGGACGACGCTCCACAGGTAGGTAGTCCAGTTGAAGTTGATAGCGATCAAATCGAGACAACTGAGAACAGTCAACGTTATACCACGCAGGAGATAGCCTACATACTCAAAATATCCAAATCAAGTGTTAAAAATCATTTGCACCAACTTGGTTATGTGAATCGCTTTGATATTTGGTTTCCACATAAGTTAAGCAAAAATACTTTCTTGATTGCATTTCCTCATGTGATTCTCTGCTGGAACGTAATGAAAACGTTCCGTTTTTTTTAAATGTAACGTATATGGTTTTTTTTTAAAATTAATTAATTTATTTATTTATGGCTGTGTTGGGTCTTCGTTTCTGTGCGAGGGCTTTCTCTAGTTGCGGCGAGCGGGGGCCACTCTTCATCGCGGTGCGCGGGCCTCTCATTATCGCGGCCTCTCTTGTTGCGGAGCACAGACTCCAGACGCGGAGGCTCAGTAGGTGTGGCTCACGGGCCTAGTTGCTCCGTGGCATGTGGGATCTTCCCAGACCAGGGCTCAAACCCGTGTCCCCTGCATTGGCAGGCAGATTCTCAACCACTGCGCCACCAGGGAAGCCCAACGTTCCGTTTTTAAAACAATTTTGATTGGCAATGAAAAGTGGATACTGTACAATAATGTGGAATGGAAGAGATCGTGGGGCAAGTGAAATGAACCACCACCAACCACACCAAAGGCCGATCTTCATCCAAAGAAGGTGATGTTGTGTATATGGTGGGATTGGAAGGGAGTCCTCTATTATGAACTCCTTCCGAAAAATGAAACGATTAATTGCAACAAGTACTGCTCCCAATTAGACCAACTGAAAGCAGCACTCGATGAAAAGCATACAGAATTAGTCAGCAGAAAACACATAATCTTCCATCAGGATAACACAAGACCTGATGTTTCTTTGATGACCAGGCAAAAACTGTTACAGGTTGGCTGGGAAGTTCTGTTTCATCTGCCATATTCACCAGGCATTGCACCTTCGGATTTCCATTGATTTCATTTTTACAAAATTCTCTTAATGGAAAAGATTTCAATTCCCTGGAAGACTGTAAAAGGCACCTACAACAGTTCTCTGCTCAAAAAGATAAAAAGTTTTGGAAAGATGGAATTATGAAGTTGCCTGAAAAATGGCAGAAGATATTGGAACAAAAGGGTGAATACATTGTTCAATAAAGTTCTTGGTGAAAATGAAAAATGTTGCCTTTTATTTTTATTTAAAAACCAAAGGCACTTTTCGGCCAACCCAATATCTTGAACATCTTTGACAAGAACTTATTTCATGAGACTCAAACACTACCTAACACAAGTACTTGAGAGGCATGAAAAAGTGGGACCTAAGGTTGATGAAAGGATCTGAATATAGGAAAATTGTTTACAAATTCTTTGCCATTGTGTAAAAGCTCCCAACAAAACCTGTCAAAATAACAGAAAGCGTGAGTAACCTGACACTAAACTGTCAGTCAAAAAACAGCTGAACCAGGAGAAATTTCCACGCCTTTGTTTGCTACAAAACTATTCAACAGTAAAATAAACTGCTCTGCTGGGAATTATTTCCTATTTGTATGCTGTCCCTGACCAGACTCACAATCATTTTTACAAAGCCATTAAAAGTTTCCTGACAGTCACCCTGAATTTTCTTTGCTTTGCTTCAGGCCATTATTTCTGATTATAGTCTATTAGGTCCCATTTTACAATAGCACTCCTCTTTTTTCAGGTTACATAGATTAGTATTTATTTCTGTGGGTAGGAATAGTAGGGGAATATTTTTCACATGCATTAGGCATTCAGTGGGATAAAAGGAAACTAAAATATACAAGAGATGCAAAAGAAGATTAAGATAATATGTACTGATGAGGAAAATTGTCAGAAATTATATCAAAGAGTATCACTCAAACATTTTTATAGAAATGTATACTGCCATTGAGAGTTAAAGGATTAATAAGATTTTAGAGCTAATGAAGATGAGTCAATAATAAAAAGACAATTCTAGCTCATAATTAGAATTTATCTATTTCCCTTTGGGTTACTTCCATATTTCATTATGCATTTCGTATTTATGTATTATCTTCTTCCAAAATTTTAAAGGAAAATAAGATGTATCACTAGTGATGACGGAAATTTTGATTTAGCAATTAAAATAGGGTTGATGTTTCCTGATTTGCTAAATAGAAGTTATAGTTCGAGTAGATGGATATATATACTCATCTTCTATAGGACTTGGTCATTTTCATATATTGTATTGATAACCTATTAAAAATACTTTTCCCTTAAATCTCCAATTTCCCATCTTTCTTTCCTCCTTTTCTTCATAGTCAACCTCTGTGTCATTCATGGTGAGGATGAATGAATTTGTCACAAGTACATCTGTTTACCTTGCATCCAACTCAACAAGTTGCTGTCATTATTCCTTCCTCCCATCCTTCTCTCTAATCATGGTTTGTCCACTATCTTTTGCCTGAAGACAGAATCTGCCTATATTTAAATTATAACTTGAGGTGTGTCTCCAGGTGTGTTGGAACATGCACATGCCCTTGTAATTTAAGTAAACATTATTTGGATTCATCTGATTTCCCTTTCAATAATCCATCTAATTCTCTTTAGACTTTGAACAAGCTGTCAAGAACCTTAATTCCATTTCTTGACCTTTCACACTAAATTGCTCATACTTCAAACTTGCTTTCCAGATCCTGTCTCTTCCAAAAGAGAGTACTTGAAGAGTCACAAAGAGCTTCAGAATTTGCAATCATTGCTCTTCAGTTCTTGTTGGGGAACATTTATTGAACACTTACTATGTGAAAGATATCATGCAAAGCTCTGTTTGGAAATAAAAATATGAATTTGAGTGAATGCCTGTTCTCAAGTTGCTTATAATTTCTGCGATATTTAGCTGTTTCAGACTCTTGATTCTTCCTGGAATGTTCTTTCATTCTTGTAAGGCGAGGATCAGCAAACCATGACCCCAGGCCAAATTCAGTGCTCTGCCTATTTTGGTAAATGGTCTAGGAACTAAGAACATTTTTTGGTATTTTTTAACAGTTGAAAAAAAGTCAAAAGAAGAGTACTATGTTGTGATGTGTAAACATTATCTGGTATTCAGATTTACATAAATAAAGGTTTATTGGAACACATCTACACCCATTCATTTAAATATTGTCTATCTCAATATCAAAAAAGCAAACAACTCAATTAAAAAGTGGGCAAAGTACCTGAATAGGCATTTTTCCAAAGAAAACATACAGATGGCCAACAGACACATGCAAAGATGCTCAACATTGCTAATCATCAGGGAAATGTAAATTAAAACTACAATGAGCCATCACATCACACCTGCCAGAATGGCTATGTTCAAAAAGACAGCAAAAACAACTGTTGGCTAGTATGTGGAAAAAAAGAGAACCCTCACGTGGTGTTGGTGGAATTGTAAGTTGATGCAGTCACTATGGAAAACCATATGAAGCTTCCTCAGAAAATTAAAAATAGAACTACCATACAATCTAGGAATTCCACTTCTGGGTATTTTTCTGAAGGAAACAAAAATTATGTTAATTTGAAAAGATATACACACCCCTAGGTTCACTGCAGCACTTAGTGCAGAAATAAGTATACAACAAATCAGGTGACCTAAGATGTATACACTCAATTTGGATACCACATTGTGGGTTCACCCAAGGATAGTATACAGATACTCCTAGATAGAGTGAACTACTGGGAATGAATGTTGCATCAAAGGTGGAGAGAGAGAGGGTTTGATGTTTGATAAATATGCAAACATATCATTAAATTTGAAAACTCCTAGACGTATTGTCGACCTGGTTCTCTCACTGATTGGGATCAGGTCATTAACTATTGAAAATAAATTGGTTTCAGTAGTTCTCATTGTTTAACTTTACTGCTTCTCTACCTATTAGGTTCCTGAGACTGGCAGGAGAGTCCGCTTTCTTGGAAGTAATTGAGAATTGGGAGGAAAGAGAACTTTTGCAAAAAGGAAAAAATAAAAAATAAACCTTACTCAAAATGTATAACTGTATTCTTTGTTGTTCTCCAACAAATGACCTGTTCTCCAGCTAGAGTGTTCTCATCAAAATTTTATTAAAAAACCAGTGATTTTCCACAGCAACTAAAGAACGCATCACACATTTTACTAATCAAATTCTTTTTAATCTACATTTGGTAGTCGTATTTCCAACACCTATATGGCTCATCCTAATTACCCTGGGTCTTACTAATTTTCTTCTTGTCTGAATTTTCATAGCATTTATATTTGGTGCCACATAATTTGGCCTTTAATCATGTACTATCATCCCTGCCTAAAATGTTAGCCTCTGCTATTCCTGTATTTCAACATTTTACAGACATACTGGGGAAGGTACAATATTTCCTCAGTAAATACAAGTTTAAATGTCACTTATCATAGAAAAAAAAATGGAGAGGGGATCAAAAAGTGTATATTTCTCAAACATGTTGTTAAACACTATTTCATGTCATCCAGAATCATTGATAAACCGAATTCTAGAGCATCTTCAAAATATGGTCTGTGGATAGCTGCCTGTTGGCATATCGTTCCTTACCAAGCTGAGAATAGTACAGAAATGGAAAATAACCATTTAGAATCTTTACTAACAATTTGCCATTGCCGTAATATCCATGAGCATGGTCAGTGGACCCATCTCCTTTAATAGGGTTTAGACAAGCTTGGGTGTGTCAGGCGTGCCTGGAGGGTTCTTTTCCACAAATCATTTAAGAAGCTCTGATTTTGAGCTTTCTTTTCTTTTCTAGCTCTCTCTCTCTCTTTCAAATAGCTTTAAAATACATATATATCCAAAACTGTTGCAATCTGAGTCTACTGAGATAAATAGAAAAGTGAATGAAACACTTGACAAAATAGTGTTCACTTTAATAAATGCAATTGAATATAAATAATTATTCTCAATGAGAATTTGTTCAGTTTATCATAAATCAAAGAAATGAAACAAGGGTTCTTTGTACTGAACTGGAATGTTTAGATTATGATTTCCAGGAAATTTTTTTTATAATCATGAAAAAATATATATATATAGTTGAGCTATTTGTGAATACACTAGATATAATATATTCTTTTAATCTTGCTTTGCAATATAAAAAAAACCCCTAGATCTTACAATAGCATGTTAAACAATTTAATATCCATGGTTATCTCCCTTATTGGACCATATTTTTTAAAGGCAATGAGGTTAAATTACTTTTGTCAATTTTTAGTCGAGATCACTGCTTATAACCCAAGTGATACAACTGCTTATTTCTACAGTTAGATATATTCAATTTATCTAATTCTAGTTGCCATTTCATTTATGAAAATGTCATAAACAATCTAGTTCATATTAGTCAAAGCATAGGTAGTCATGGCAATTTAGGGGCTGATTTGCCTTAATTTGGCCTATATAAGAAAACTGTCAGATAGTATGATTTTGATACTAGGATATCAATGGTACAAAGACCACAGTAAAGAAATTTTCATCCTTTCTTTTAACATAAGGAGAATGCATTTATGTCCTCCAATGTTATAACAAAAATGAAGCAGATAACACTATACAATCATAAACTGAGGACTGATTTCTCTTTAGCAGCAAAGTATTAGAAAGATTAAAAACACAGGCTTTGAGGTCAACCAGAATTAGATGCAATCCAGTTTTACACTCATATTAGCCATGTAAATACTCCTTTTAAGCTTTGTTTATGTCACTGGTATAATATCACCAATCACATAGGATTATTATGTTTGTTAAATGAAATCATGTTTGAAAAGGTCAAATGATCAATAAATGTTACCTGTTATTTTCCTATAGAAAATTCACTATGGGATACATTTCATGAAAACTATAATAGTCTACACATTTTTCATCCAAATATTTCATTTTTCAATTTCCCAAAATGTTTTGGAGGGAAGTTCACTGTGTATATTTAAGAATTTCAAAGAGTTACTTTAAATACAGAATGATGGTTGCATATGTGGTCAGGAGAACTTATTTTTCCCTTTATCACTTGTTAGTTCTATGATATTGAGCTAATTATTTGTCTTTTCTCATTTCCTTATCTAGAAATTGAGAGGATTAAATTAGAACTTGTCCATGGTTTCAATAAAAGAAAAAAAACAAAAAAACAAAGCTATCTGAATTACTTCTACTCTGCTTAAACAGAAATATTTTATCAGTTTATAGAAATATTATATTAGGTCCACCCATGTTGTTGCAAATGGCAGAATTTCATTCTTTTTTATGATTATATAAATATACCACGTCTTCTTTATCCATTCATCTGTTGATGGGCAATTGGGTTGCTTCCATATCTTAACTATTGTAAATAATGCTACAATGAACATAGAGGTGCATGTATCTTTTCAAATTAGTGTTTTTATGTTCTTTGGATAAATATCCAGAAGTGGAATTGCTGGATCATATGGTAATTCCATTTTTAATTTTTTGAGGCGCTTTCTATACCGATTTCCACAGTGGCTGCAGCAATTTACATTCCCACCAACAGTGTAGGAAGGTTCCCTTTTCTCCATATTCTCACTGGCATTTGTTATTTGTAGACATTTTAATGATGGCCATCTTGAGAGGTGTGAGGTGAATAACCAATTTAAAAGTAAATAAATTTGTAGAGTGTTAAATTTCAAATGTCTGCAAAACATGAGAGAAGAAAGAACTCTAGATCTTTTGTCAGTGCAGGACTGAATGATTTGTGTGTCGATTCTCCTGGTTCTTGTAAATGAGCCAGAATCCTGGGTGGGGGTTGGTCCAGGTGTCCCTGAGAATCCAGGGGCAGGGACTTAAAGACTTTTGGAAAAGGCATAAACTTGAAATAATGGGGAGACAAATTAAATATCAAGACCATAGGTTTCACATTAGGTCCAACAACCAGTAAATAGAGTTTGGCAAAATGTCCTTTGAATTGAAAGCTAACATTAAGCACTAAAGAAATTAGACAAATATGGGGAATATCAGGAAATGTAAATTATATGGACCCACAAGGTTCATGAAGGATCAACTCAATTAAATGGCAGTTTAGATAGTTGGAATTAAAGAATTAGTTGTATTTAATTTCACTCCCCAACTTGTTGAAGATTTGATTGGTACAGGAGCAATGGTGCTCTTTCCTAACTTTATTTAATGAAGCACAATTGGTAAGTTGGTGAGATGGGATGAAAATTTATTATTAAAAAATTCTTTTCTTACCAGATAACACATGAAGTTAAATGACCACACAAGAAAAGAAGAAAAAAAAAAAAAAAAAAAAGAATGGACTTTAGTATGTAAACCTCTCTTTAAAATGTTGAAAAGCTCATCAAAATTATGACATCACTACGAACACTGATGGATATCATGGAAAGATAGAGGTTACTTCTTCAAATATGTTCTGTACTCTAGTTTCTTTAAGTAACAATAGAGAATACTTGCTTAAATGGTCCTTTCCAGCTATTGATTAATAGTCAAAATTAAGAGAACTACTTTAAGAAGACTGTTTGGATTAACTTACATTGACGCTTCTTCATTTGAAGCATCAAGGTAAACTAATCCAAATAGATTCATTTAAAATCAGTCATGTACCACAATGTTCATTGCAGCTCTATTTACAATAGCCAGGACATGGAAGCAACCTAAGTGTCCATCAACAGATGAATGGATAAAGAAGATGTGGCACATATATACAATGGAATATTATTCAGCCATAAAAAGAAACAAAATTGAGTTATTTGTAGTGAGGTGGATGGACCTAGAGTCTGTCATACAGAGTGAAGTAAGTCAGAAAGAGAAAAACAAATTCCGTATGCTAACACGTATATATGGAATCTAAAAAAACAAAAAAAAAGGTTATGAAGAACCTAGGGGCAGGACGGGAATAAAGACACAGACGCAGAGAATGGACTTGAGGACACGGGGAGTCGGGAAGGGTAAGCTGGGACGAAGTGAGAGAGTGGCATGGACATATACACACTACCAAATGTAAAACAGATAGCTAGTGGGAAGCAGCCACATAGCACAGGGAGATCAGCTTGGTGCTTTGTGGCCACCTAGAGGGGTGGGAGGGAGACGCAAGAGGGAGGAGATATGGGGATATATGTATATGTATAGCTGATTCACTTTGTTATAAAGCAGAAACTAGCACACCATTGTAAAGCAATTATACTCCAATAAAGATGTTAAAAAAATAATAATAAAATAAAATAAAGTGAATACTACAAAAAATAATAAATAAATAGATAAATAAAATGTATTTTAAAAGCAAGCAATTTTGTTTTGACAGATTTCACTTCTCTATGTTCTGATCATATTACTAAAGCAAATATAGATTTTGAAATAAATAATACCTATGAGACAGATTATCAGGCAGGCAAAGAAATTACTTCTACAAGATAGGATTGAAGTAAAAACTTGAAGTTTAGTTTGGGGGACCATAAACCACATGAACAAACTGTCATTAAACCTTTAAAGGACTTTCATGTAGATTCTATTCCTTGATTCTTTGAAATTCTTGTATTAAAATGGAGTAAATTAAATTATTTCTTATTGGTATAAATCCGTAGGACACAAAGGAAACAACGATAAACTTTTAAGGAAAAGGGTCAAACAATTTGAATGACCTGGAATGTCAGAAACTGTAAGTTCCCCTTTCTTTCTTTAAATGCATGAGTTTTGATAATGCACATTTTACAGATTTCTGTTTTGGGGGACATTAGTGGAGGACCGAGAGAGGTTTTATTGATTACCTTTCTAAGAATGCATTATGTAATCTCTTGCTCTGAATGGCTTATTCTGTCTTGTAACTGCTTTAAAAATGTTGACGTACAAGCATGAATTGAGGGAATTTTATGATTGTTGCATTCTCTATATTTGTTCAATACAGTGTAACATCACTTAGGAACTGAACTTTTTTCTCTGCAACATAATCTCACAATGCAGATGGCGAAGTGTCATTTTGATGGAGTTCTTCATCTCCCCATATTGTCCGGCAGAGGGCGCCTTATGTGGAAGGCAGGCTTAGTCGTTTTTTCCAGATCATTATGGACTGAAAAACATTCTGAAATGTGGTAGATTTACCTTCAAAAATTATAAGGCTCCTTAGAGGATAATTATACGCATGTGTACTTTTAAACTGTATTGTAATTCACACATTAATTTGTTCCACATAGGAACGCCTACACTGAGAATCATTGCACTTTTTCAGGTCAACATTCTTTAAAAATTATTGCTTTATGTAATTAACTAGTTAATTATTATTATTGAAAATGACCTTATATTCTCTTTCTTAAAGGTATGAAGTGAGCGGATTCTGGCCAAATAATTTATACACATAGGTATTTTGCTATGTTTGTATCAATTAATATAAAAACCATAAAATACACACATTTTAAAATCATATCTTGTAAACCTTTAGAAATAAATGTTACATAAAAATAATTTACTCCTGTGCCTATCTTCTTTATAGGTAAGAAGACAGACCAAATTTACATTTTATTTGTCCTTTTTCTTTAAAACTATATCTTTATTTATTATATTGCCTGCAGAATTACATTTTCTCTCGTCTCTTTTCACTGACAAATCTGATAGGGGTTCTGCCACACTATCCAGCTCAGAAATATTCTTGAGTAATAAAGTGAAGACAATATTGAATAAGAATTCACCAAAACTGCCTCTGTGATTTAGTTCAATGTAAATCCTTTATGTATGCAGATTATATAATCTGATATGCTATTTTTCTTTTGCATCTTTAAGCTTTCTAAATAATTTCAAAAGTAAACTATTAGACATAAGATGATATTTTTGCAAAATTATATTCACAAATAACTATGCTGAAAGTTATATATTAAAGAGTGACCTTTTAAATGAAAATGATACTAGTCTGTGGATTTTTAAATATGAGAAAAAAAAGAGTTTTAATGGGCAAAAATTAGCAGCTTAAATAGTAATGGGATGAACAATAATTTTGAGGTTTAAGTTTTGTTTTCCTTGGGATTTTTATTATATAGTTGTATCTTGAATATAGATTTAAGAAATTTAGAAAACATATAACATCATTATATGATAAAGTACATGGAGAAATGCAAAACTGTCATTGTAAACGTTTAGCAATAATTTTTTAAAAAATTTAGTGATTCAAACATTTAATAAAATAAAATAAAGGCATTAATTTACTGTATTATTTTCCTTCCTGCACAGCCTCTCAAATTATTCAAACTGAGATTAATGACCTATCTAAATATGAAAAAGATATTAAAGAAATGACAACCCTTCAGTATTAAATTACAATTTTGACAACTATTGTTGAAATATAAGATGTAAGCAATGAGAAATCAAGCAAGGGATCAGTTAAATAGACATTTTAAGAAAGAAAAGGAAAAGAAAAATAAGGACTAAGATTTAAATAAATCATTAAAATCATAAATCTAATCCTCAATACGATAATTACAATTAATCTTGTTACAGTAAGTTTTCAACATATTTAGAAAGAAGAAAATTTGGAAATTATCATCCTTCAGAGAGGAACATCACTAGAAAATATCTAATATTGATAATTCAAGAAATATCATTCCTGAGCACATTACTTAAAGTGATTAAATGTAATTAGTTGCATGAAGTCAGACTGGGGATAGTAAGGCACAAAGTAAGAAACTACTACTTTTGTATTATTTTATTTTTACAATGCCAATCTATTACCTTGAATAAGTCAACACGTACTTTTTTTGTGAATAAAACTCAATCTTAGTCCAGAAACAGTAGTTTAAGAGCCATAGAAGCTAGATTTATGTGATTTTTGTAAGTCTCAAGTAAAATGGTTTTATGTTTAAAGATATTTGTATGAATAATTTTTATGTTAAACTCTTCTATTTTACCCTTAAGAAGTTTCTATTGAAATTCCAAATTACTATAAGTACATTTCTTTCTCAAGAACAGAAAATGTGCTCCTAGGTGTGTATAGTGAATCCTTATACTTCGTATAAAAAATGTGATGGCAAGAGATTGTTTGAGACACATACATAATTCTGGTCACATTTACCAAATAACTTGGCTGGTTCTTATTAATAATCTCTTGAAAACCTAATATGCTTTCTTAGATAAGATTACTTGATCTAATTAATATGCTATACAACTCCATTAAGGTGCTGTTGCATGATTTACATGCGCCCCGCGGCTATCCCCCTAATGTTAGCCTTGCCTACTTCAAGCGTAACAGAAGCACAATGTGAGAATTTCATAAGAGTGTGATTTTTAATGAAAGATTACAAGGCCCCTTTAAATCCAGGGTTTCAAAGACCAATTTCATAAATTTATTTCTTTTAAAATCAACAGCATAATCTTCTAAGGAATAGTTAGAGGTAGTTTGCATTACTCTCTTTAGGCAGCTCTTTGCAGGATATCATTGTAAGTGCAAAGGAAGCTCTTTGCAGGATATCATTGTAAAGAAAGCTTAAATTTTTATCATTCTAGAACTCTTTGTAAGTTAAGGCATGTTTGAATAGAGATCCACTGAGAAAAGAATAAGTGGGGAAATACTTCGAGTACCTTTCTGAAATATACAGTGGTATTGAATTCAAAAGGTTGCTTGATGGCTTCATGGAGAAATGAATTGTCTGCATTGTATAAAGCGGCTGGTGTTTTAACAATTATTTTTCTGGACAGAGTTTGGAGAAATAGTAACTGGATTAGAAACAGAAGGAGATGCTGAAAAGGGGGTTTGGAAGTATTAGCAAGGAAATTGATAAATGCCCTGAAGGCTGCACTGCTTGAGAAGAGGGGAACGCCAGCAGAGAGAGAAGTGTGGACACAGCAGAGAGAGCTGTTTCCCCATTTCTAATCTCACTTTCAATTTCTTGATACCTGAGTATTCTGCACACTATGGACACAACCTGTTCCTATGTAAAAACTCCATTCTAATAGAGTACCAATCATATTCATTTATAAAGTCTAGGTAATTTTCTTATGTGGAAATTCCAAGCCTAGAAAATAGACATTTTAGAGGTGATTCACATCAGACTTTCTGCAGAAACTATGATCCTCTGGAGTTAGCATCATTTAAGCTGCATTAAAACCAGGAACAGAATCTTTGCATCCTAAAATATAAGACCCATACATGTGGGAATTCCCTGGTGCTCCAGTGGTTAAGACTCTGTGCTCTCACTGCCACGGGCCCAAGCTTGATCCCTGGCTGGGGCACTAAAATCCCACAAGCCATGCAACATTGCCCCCCAACCAAAATACACACACACACATACACACACACACACATCTATATACTTAAGACCCACGCATGATAAGATTTGTGTGATTTTTCTTTCAATCTCTTCTAGTCCTCACAAAAGAATAAAGAACACCATGGTATGTATGGAGAACAGCAGCTGGATCTTAAGAAGTGAACAGAGAAGGAAGTGAAGTAATTGAAAAATTTTTCCAAACCCATTTCAGTTTGAGTTCTGAAGTTATAAGTCTGAGATAGAATCCTATTTGCTTGAAGTACATACTTATTGTAGGTGACAAGATGAAATCATGTATACAACTAGGATAAATACAGCAAGAATCCTGTCTAGTTAGGTTGCATTACAAAAAAAGGAAAAAAAGATACATGAAAGTATAAATAAAAGCATGTTCTATGAATCTTCAACCAACTCACTACCAAAAGCTGAAACCTGATGTAATCTGACATTGCACTAAAATTGAATTTTTATTTAGAGCAAGCAAACAGCATCTTCTGAGAGATTTGATCAAAGATTCTGTATTCTAAATATTTCAGTTTTTATCTAAACTTTACTAGCCAATGAGTTGTATTGGGAATTGCAATTCTCTTAATATCAACAGTGACTATGAAAAATATTATTTTTATGCTTAATCCTTTTTTGTGGGGAAAAAAATTATTCGAAAAGACTCATTTCCACTACTCACAATCAAGTGATTTATCTTCTAAAATCCAGAAGAACTAGTTTTTTTTTTTTTTTTCTATAATAGAACTCCAAACTATCTTAGACTGGGTATTTGCACAGTATATTTTGACTGTGTGATCTTGAATTAATAGAACCATGAGGTTATGTTTACCCTGAAACAATTCAGTGATCAATTATTCTGTGAAACGTTTTTCACAAGAAGAACACTGTTTTGTGGGAATTGTAAAGTAAGGAGAGGTGAGGAGGGAATTAGACGTAAACATCTTTAAACTCAGGCAATGCATAAAAGAATGAATAGCCTAAGGCTCTAAGCAATGGAGTTTTCCTTAAATTCATTTCACAAATGTTACTTGACTACCTGTAAGTACATTGGGAATAAAAATGCTAATCAAAGTCTTGACTAATAGAGATAGTAAGATGTGGTGGGTTGTTTCCTATGTCAGCTTGGCTATGACTAGGCTATGTCACTCAGTTTTTGGTCAAGAACTAGTCTGATAGAGAATGGATAAACAAGAAGTTCCTACTGTAAAGCACAGGGAACTATATTCGGTATCCTGTGATAAACCATAATGGAAAAGAATATGAAAAAGAATATATATATATATATATATATATATATATATATGTATAACTGAATCACTTTGCTGTAGAGCAGAAATTAATACAACATTGTAAATCAACTATACTTGAATAAAATTATAAAAAAATAACTAGTCTGGATGCCGTTGTGAAAGTATTTGTGGAGGTGATTAACATTTAAAATTAGTTGGCTTTATAGAGACACAGATGTAGAGAACAAATGTATGGATACTTTGCAGGGAAGGGGGGTGGTGGGATGAATTGGGAAACTATGATTGACATATACACTACTATGTATAAAATAGATAACCAATGAGAACCTACTGTATAGCACAGGGAACTCTACTTAATGCACTGTGGTGATCTAAATGGGAAGGGAATCTCAAAAAGAGGGGATATATGTATACATATAACTGATTCACTTTGCTGTACAGCAGAAACTAACACAACATTGTAAAGCAACTATACTCCAATAAAAATTAGTTAAAAAGTAAATTAAATCGGTTGGCTTTAATTAAGACAGATCACCCCCCGTAATGTGAGTGGCACTCATGCAGTCAGTTGCAGGCATCAGATTTAAGAGTGAGGTTTCCCATGGAAGAAGGAATCCCGCCTTAAGGCTTCCACACAGAAATCTGTTTGTTTCCAGTCTGCCTATAGATGTCAGACTCAAGACCCCAGTGTTGACTTGTATCAGCACTCTGCTGGCCTAATCTGTGGCTTTTGGATTCCAGACTGAACATCAACTCGTATCTGAATTTCCTACTGCCTGGCCTGCCCTACAGATTTCACACACGTGCATGCCACTCCACCCACCAGTTCCGGAGCCAATTCCTTAAAATAAGGAGATGGAGACAGACAGTGATGGAGAGATGTAGATCCAGATCCGGACATGGATATAGATACTAATCCTATTGACTCTGTTTCTCTGGAGAAAAATGTTCTCGACATAATACTCAACAATTTTCTCATGAAATTATAATTAGAAATGAAATCTAGTAGAATGTGGCACCAAATAGCTTACACACTCTGAAATGAACATCTTCTGTGTTTAAACAGAAATAAAATAGCTTCACATAAGGAACACATTTAATTCAACATTTATTCTCAAAGCATACTGACGTCAGTTTTTCTTTTTTCTAGTGCTGTATACTTGTGTATCATGAAAGTGTCTGTGTATACATATTCCAATTATTTCAGCTTATCTCACATTAAGGAATAACAAAATAACAAAGCAATATAAAATAAAAGTTTATCTACTCTACCCTTTATTTCATATATATGGATTACAATAACTGCATGAGAAATATGTCTCTCTTTTTTGGTATAAACAAATGCCTGTATTCTGCATTTTACAACGTAATCAGGATGTAGTTTTAGCCAATTATCCATTCTCTGTATTATTCTTAGTGCTTTAACAAATATATTGGTCAGCTAAAATGTATTTGTATTTTAATTTCAATATCCGAACAGTAGAAATGTCATAAATTTAAACACACACAATTTGATAGTTTCTCTCATCTTAAAAATACAAATCTAACTTTTCTTATACTTTTTGCTTAGTTTTCCATTAGCATATAGAAATTTTTGTAAATTTTTGTTTTATATAAGAATGCTAATTTTCTATCCTTATATTTCTTTTTATTTTGCAGTATGAATTTATAGAATAATCCCATGTGTAGGATGGCTGTAAGATTTCCAAGGGCTATGATTTGAAAAATCTGATGCAGTCAATTAGTTCTTAATAACTAATAATCACTGCCTTGTCATTGTTGTGGATAAGCGTTCTCAGGTTGAAGGAAATGAGTTAAGGCTGTCATCACCGATGTTTGGGTTCTATCTTCTCTTCAATTTTAATTTTTTATAGAAAGGTATACATAATTTATATATGTATGTATATAATTTCTCACTATATATATGTGTGTGTATATATGTGTATATATATATATAGAGAGAGAGAGAGAGAGGGAGAGAGTGATCTACTTGTTTTAGGAGGAAGTCTAAGTAATCAAAGGTTTTAAAAAAAGACATTCAGGTAAGTAAACTTCACATCCCTATTTTCCAGACATGTCACAAAACTATCACATCATTTTTTCCTTGCTTTTTCAGCTTTAGATTCCAAATAGTTAGCTACAACGCTACCAATCCCGTAGGAATCAGAAACACTCTTTTGTAAAATGATTTTGCTTTGATTTAAATAACTATTTTGATGCCACATTTCCAATATCTGTGTGTTAGCCCAAATTTCTCATCCATAATGTTTTTATAAAAATATACACATGCCATAAAATTGAATGACTTGCTTTATCAGAAGCAAATATTTATATTTTTATATGTGTTTCTTTACATACACACACACCTTATTCAAAATGGATTTAGTCAGTATTGATATCATCTGATTATAAAAGAAAACAAAATTGCACGTACAATTTAAAGTGTTTTCATACTTGTTAAACTTATAGTTTAACAAAAATGGTAATGATTCTATTTAGTAATTTAGCCTTTAAGTGAAATATTTTTAAATTAGAAACAGTTTCTTTTGTTTTAAACACTCATAAACATATTGAGTTAAATAATTTCTTTTATTTAAAATAGGAGGTCATTAGATTGCTTTGTCCTAAAAAGTGTCTGAGAGATGCTGGCCTATCTTATCTCAGTCTCATATTTTTTTTTTCCTTCTTCTCATTCTAGGACATGGCTTTAATCTGTAAATTGTTGTCTCCATAATTCAGTATGTGGCAACACTGGCTACTGGTAGGCTCAAAATAGGAGTTGAAAGTAAAGGATCTAAACCAGGGCATTAATATCTATTTTGTTCATATCTTGTCACCATGCCAACCTTAAAATGAGTATCAAGACACGGTTGCATTCTGAGGGCTACCAATACCTTACCTTATTTTGGGTGTCTGGTGCATGCCTGCACTTGTGTGGGAACACAAAGGTAACATGGGTACCTTCAGTATTACATATTTTGGTGTACACATATTTATGTGGAGATATATATAGCCATAGCAATATAAAATTAATTATTATTTCTTGTTATCCTGCACAGAAGTACAGTCCCTAATATGTATAAGCAATACGCATTTTGTCATATATTCTTTCATTTTCTGAAAGCTGACCAAAATTTTGCAGAAAATAAATATTTCTGTGAAAGGTAAGTACATGTAAATAAATAAAGGTACATGAAAAAAACAAGATGAAGAATAAATGGGCATCAACATTTATAAAGCATCTAATATACCTCAACTTCCCATCAGATTATTTATGGGCTGCTTTCTTTCATTACGGTAAAGTAACTATTGCCTGCCAAAATGGGAGACATTCTAAATTAAGGAACGGGTGAAGTTATTATGCTGTGTTCACTTTTGGTATTTCACCTCTAGTGCCTTTATTTTAATTACAAACAAGTCATTACAAATACACAATATATTATCTTCCTCTTTAAGTATAAAACCTGCATAGAGTAACAGATAATATCATAGTTTTAACACTGTCCTACCCACGTGTCTCATATATGTGTAGCTTTCATTGTATTTCCAAAATACAATTCTACTTAACAAAATTACTGTATAAAACTGTAAAGGAATTTTTAAAATACTTGCCTGAAATCCAAGGAGCTTTTCACTAGGCTTAATGTGCCTCTGAAATTCACATTCTATGGGTTGTATCACTTTGATTCCATCTTCATAAAAAACATAGAACATGTTCCCAATTCCCAGACCTTAGGAGTAAAAACACATTCAAAAGTTCAAAATAAAATTATCAGAAACATTTACAACCAAAACTCAGTGCCCCTCACATTGCTGGTGAGAGATCAATTTGTGAAGTCCTATAATGCTAATAAAGCAAACCGTGTGAGACCTTTACCATATGCCCAAGCAACTCTGAAATATTATGCAGACATTCTACTTCATCTCTCTATCTGCAAGTCAGTGATTTCTTTAACATAATTCAATAATGTTTCATATATTTAAAAATAATTATAAATGGAAATAAACTCTTTGATACATAGATTATATCTGCTACCATCCCTACTTAATTTAGGTGCTGATTAAGACATAAAAGTACTTTTTGAAGAATCATATTTATCCTATTTCTATTAGAGTTCCCTAAGGAAAATAAAATGGCTTTCTTTGCAGGAATTTAGCTTATATAGAGACTTTTAGAAACAAAAAGACCAAGTCCCCCAGATTTTGGAGAATATGTATTTTCCTAAAATAATGTTTGTAAATATAATCCTACTAGAAGTCTTACATATCAGTTTTCAGAGTGACAAAGTTTGGGGTCTATTTCTCCAGTTTAAAATTTGAATTAATTTAAGGTCTTGCAAAAATCTCATTTAAATCATACTTTTAATTTCTTTTCACAGTGAGGGTTTGGGTGTGTGACATCTCAGAAATTCATCTCACTTATATTATAAACCCACACCTCATGGGTACGGATGCTACAGATTAGACATCTGGAATGCCGTGGAGTTAACGGAGGTGTGCACCTGGGGACTTGTCACGTATGATTGCACACCTGTTCTCTTTGTTTCCTCTGCTTCTGATTTGTTCCAACATATCCAAACTAAGAGCATGTAGTTCTCCCTTTCCTGATCCTCACCTGAGTACCTCATCCAGATGTACTGGTTTGCACAATCATATTTATTCAGTATAACTATACCTCACATAGTTCAGTGAGAGCCAATAGATAAACCATTACACTGAAATCTTGAGAGTTTGAAAAGCAAAACATTGTTCTTTAAAATGCTTAACTTTTAAAAACATCTACTTTTAATTTTTACTTCAATTGAGGACACCTGCAAGGCCCATGAAGTCAAGCCTGAGGATTACAATAAAATTTATTGATTTGTAAAAAAAAAAAAATTTGTTTATTCAACTTAAGCCACATTTATTTTTGTTAAATATGTTCCTAGTTAATTTTAAAAGTCACCATCTATTCTTATGATTCAGAGGAAAATGTATTTGATCATAATTATCACTTTATTGGTGTTTATACAGAGTGAAATTATTTCTAACTAATAATGCATATATATTTTAAATGATCCAGATTATTTTGGCACATCTTATTATTGTTTTATAAATATTTTACAGTCCTCATATTTTAATACATGCAATCTTTATCAGTTAATTGTGCATTTTAATTCCAGAGTGCACAATGTTACAGTGAGATATTCCAGAACAGTAGCAGAAGTAGCAAGAACTAAATTCAAGTTATGTTTTCATAAAATAAAATTTAAGGGTTGTCAGCTACAATTTATAATTATAGCTTTGAATACAGAGGGATCAATTCCATACCAAAAGGATACAACTTACAAAAACCGCTTATGCAAAAAATTGATTTGTATTAGCAAGCTTCTGTGTAAACATTGTCAGAACGTTGATGTGTGCTATATATCAGTGACTAGCAAATTAACAATACTGGTAGTTGAAGCTTGTATCTGATTTTCAGTTGTGTCAGTTATGTACAAAGCTCGTAACATTTTTTAATGAACATGACTATATTCTCCGTCAGGTATTGCACGATTCTGCTCCACAGTCAGGAGTCTGAATGTGTTTGAACTTGACAACTACTCTAAGTGCAGACAGTTTGCAAAGTTTCTTGAAGTATTCCCTGCCCTTATTCCTATGGATATTTTTATTGTGTTATTTTACTATATTCTGTGCACAGTACAGTCAGTGGGATTCCACAGATGAAATTTCTTGAGCTGTATTTTCCTCTAAAACTCGCTTAATCCATGCAAATCACTTTCAAAACTGAAAGTCCATTTTCTTGCTTTTAAAAGTATGAGTTACATACACATCAGCATTTTTACAGAGTATAAGCTACTTTCCCAGTTACAAGTTATTGAAAAATACAGATAAAGTTATGAAACGTTTAGTTTGCTTTTGCATTTTACTGTTTTTGGTGGGAATATAACTCCCTAGTGTTTATGAAATAGTAATGCCAACAAAGTATCATGTATAAATATATGTTAAAATAATAAGATAAACTGAACACCTATGTATCAATCACTCTGCTATGAAATAAAACTTTATCTTCAGAGCCATCTGTGTCTTCCTCTCTTCCCTACCTACACGAGGGATATTTTGCATTTATTTTCTTGCTAGACATATTTTGTTCATCAATTACTAGGTTTTAGCAGCAGAATTTATAATCTGAATATATGATGCAGCTAAATATCATTTTAAATTTGCTGCTATAATATTATAATTTATTTTGAATATACTAGGCATAGAATGATATGAATTACCTGATGCTTGAGATGTGGTAATTGAAAACACATGCTGATTTTCACTTTGGGGCATTTGTTAGCTTAATCTGTATAGGAAGCAATAACATATCTGTGTATGTTCATTATAACTATTAAGTTTCCATGCCCTAACCTTTTTTTATTTTTGTGTGGGAGAATATAACAAAGAGAGACAAACTTAATTTTCTGAATTCAGACAGCTCAGAGGTAAATCACGACTATAGAACTTACTGTTGTATCGTGGGAAAGTTATTTCCCATGTAATATCTGTGCTGTAATTTCTCCATCTCATAATTAGATTTATGCAGCTGTTGTAAGAAGTAAATGAGATGGAGAAAGGAAAACATGTAGCAGAGTGACTTGAACTCTTACTATGAGTTCAAGAAATGGTAACTGTCCCTCTTTTTATGACTGACATTATGTCTTCTTTGAAACATCAGTGAAAAAAAATGGTGAAATGGCATCTAACCAAAATGTGATTACTGTCCTCCTGTTTTCCTCAAATCTACTCTGTGAGATATACTACTAGTACATTTCAGTTTTCTACGAGATTGAATTCTATGAATGCGTGAGCCTGCTAAAAGAGCAACTTGATTTTCTAGTAGAGCAGTTCTCAAAGTTGATCCTTTCAGAGGGTCTGCAAAGTCAAAACTATGTTCATAATAATGCTAAGATGTCATTTGCATTTTTCTCTCTCATTCTCACAAATTAGATGCTTCCAAATGTGGAATGTAGTTCTCAACAGGCTACTTGACATATGATGTTATGAGTGATATCACAACAGTTCAATGCAGAAGCAAATATAGGAATCCAACATCTTTTATTCAGCCAGATATTTAAAAAATTTGCAAAATGTACAACAGTGAGTCTTAATATAACTTTACAAATAATGTGGTATTTATGGCTACATGTAATGGGTTATTTATTATGGTTATTTTAAACAAATAAATAAATACATATTTTAATTTTCTCTGTCTTAATTTCTTATATGGTAAATACAAGTGGATAGAAATAACCCACATAAACAAAAGCTCTTGGAGTTGTGAATAATTTTGAGTCCCCAAAAGTCTGATAACCATGTAGGTTTCAGTTACCATTCTCTCCTCATTGATGCTTTCTATTGCAGTTTATTACAAAGGCTCTTGACTTCAGTAAAAGCTTTACCACTCTAGTCACGGTAAAGATTAGGAGTATGTGCTGTTTTGTCTTTTTTCATCCCCTGTGAAGACAGACACAGGTACTTTGTCTTTTCCAGGTCGATTGTTAATCTAACAAAGTACAGTAGCACCAAAAAGTGATCCATAATTTGTTTTTTCTTTGTGAGCTCTTCTTCTTCTTTGTTTTCCTTTCTATACAGAGAGGACATGGCAAGAATTACTTGCAGTCTCATAAGAGAGAAGTATTTCCCAGAGGGTTTTTCAACCAATACTGCACCTTTAAATACATGAGATGGACTGAGAAAAAAATGTACATAATTCACATTCTTGTCTCAATCCTTTGAGGATTTCTTCTCAAGAACAATAGTGTATCATGATAATATAGTTGCATTATGTATTATAAATTATATATATATTCCATAGTTTATATCAAGAGTAATATTTGGTTAATGTGTGATTATTGGATGAATATTTAAGTCAATAACAAAAATATTTTGTGCTGATGTTTGCCTTCCTCTGACTTAAACCGCCATTACTTTAGCATTTAAATTATGATCAATGGCAAATTATAATCCTACAAAGCACTGATTTGGTAACCAATCAAAGATAAATCAATGTTTGGTGTTAAAGTCCTTTATTAGTTGATATTATATCATTATTTTCCCTTTCAAGTGATCCTAAACTTACTCATATTTTTAATATAGAAGAAATCTTTTTTTTTTTTTAGCTAAAGAAAAATATAGGCAAGAATAGATGGTCTATATTGCATCTCTCACCTTGAATAACTCAGCAGGGAGGGATTTTTGTTTCATGAATGTTCCCATTTTTGTATCTCTGTCTTTGGAGTTAAAATCCTTTTCACATACATAGCAATACCAAACCATCAAACCTCAATGAGATTTCTATGTTATGTTCAACTAAAATTAGACTGACTTCCTCTCTCATTCTTCTAGCAGATATTCTGGGAGTGACTGTGTTAAGCTCTTTATTAGCCACTGTTAATCCAGGAAAGTGGGTACTGTCTGAACATTATATATATTGGTCAGAGTGATATTATCTAAAACCAGTCCTTTTAAGTCAGAATTCAATTTCATGAACTTCCAAAGATATGCTGAAAAAAACTGAATGCATATTTACATGATTCATTTCACATTTAATAATTAACATAGCAAAGGTTATAACATAATAGAGTATTTGTTTGCTATGTAGTTAATATTAGGTGAAATCATATGTATAATTATATATGTACACATGTATATGTGTGTATACATATATGCATACGTGTGTGTATACACATATATCTGAAAATGGTTATCTCTTGTCAGATTCATTTTTGATTTGAAAACAGGTTTATGAGATACTTTGAAGCGCTAAAATTTGACATTTGTTTTCATCAGAGAAGGTAGGGAACTTGCAGATGAAAATATTGACAGCTTTCATCACTTTGGCGATGGCATCACAGCCAGCCATTAGAAGGCGTGGTCTTTGCCTCACCCAATTATATGACTCACTAAGTCTCATGAATTTAGAAGCCTTACCCTCTGAAAACGCTCCTTTTTCATTTTAAGTATTTCACCAGCATTATTGTGAGACAGTAATCTGGTCCTGAGAACCTTAGCAAGTTTTTTTCTCTAAAAATAATTATACAGGAGGCTCAAGTAGCTCATTAAGCAGGCGTGCATGCTCCTATATTTCCAATGCTCCCCTGCAGCATATAATGGTCTGGACGACGAAATGTGAAAAATCTCAGGCTAAAGGAGTTAAGAGCTGACCTGCTTCCTATTATTCTTTTTTCCCCACTTTGGTGATATTATAGTTCACAAAGCTAATCAGATGATGTAAACTTTTTTGCAAGATTTCACTGTAATGTCTACTTGTAACTGGTGTTGGTTGGTGTTAATTAGCCCAACTAATACAGAAATTTATTTGAACCATTTCTATACCATATTTATGTGTGAATAGATTCATAAATATTTACAAAGAATAGAAGAGACAATTTTTATAAATATGGAAAATATCAATATACATATTTTTGCTTTCAAATCATTGGATATCACATCAAGCCAGTATTTCCCAAAGTAGCGTCAGTTAAATATTGATTCTATAGGTATTCATCAAAATAATTACGTTATAATAAATTTAGAAAATTCTGTGTCATATAAGGAACCACCCAACATCTCTCCTTAGAGTCTGAAAGTAGTATGTTTAAAAGTTCAGCTTAATCCTGCAGTGAATAAAATGTTTTAAGTTCCTTTAATTCAATGCTTATACAAACATTTATTATTGTTAGACCTTATAACATATACCCAAACTGTTGTCTACTAAATAAATACTAGGAAATACTTTATTAGATTATATTTGATAACAAGATCATAAAAAATATTGTAGAAGAGACCCAATCCTACTGAATCTTTTAATGTGTATTTTGAAATCATATAGGTAGTAAAATTAGTTGACAATAAGAGTGATTTAGCCTTTAATTTACTAGATTGAGAACATCTTTAGAGCAGGTACTAGTTCTTATCTTTATATTTCCAGTGTTTTCAAAGTGTTCTACATACAGTAGGCTCTTTAAAATATTTATCAGTAAATGAGTGAGATACTTCTCTTTGAAAACATTGTATTTTTACACTCCTGCTAACTTGAATCACGGCTAGAAAAGAACTGAAAGGTGAACTCAGAAACAGAGGACCCTTTCATGCTTAAATATCCGTGTGATTAATAAGATAATATATACAAAATTCAGTAAAGTTGATTTAGCTCACAAAGTCCTGGATAAGCCAGATTCTGATGTATACATTTAAAAATAATTTTTCAGTTAAACAAAATTTTATAGATCTTACACTTGCATGTAAGTCATATGACATTATGAGAGGTATTATCATTTTAAACTCTCTTTCCATTATTATTCATCTAAAAATGCTTGAAATTCTTCAATGGGTTCTTCCTGAGATAAATTTCTCTTGGCCATGGTAAGAAGACAAGCATACAAATAGAAAGCACTGCTAGTGTGGAAATAAAAATGGACCACAGAAAAATGTTGTTCATATTAGTTATTATTCTATCTTTTAAAAACAGAGGTAGAAATTTGTTTTGGAAACTTTCTTTATTATTTTAATTATTTTTTATGAAATAATTGTACACACAGCTGGGGTTCAGTGATTCCTCAAGCTGGTCTATTATCTCTGGCCACCATTATTATTACATGCAATCGTTTCTAATTGTAATGCCTTGCCGATAACTGTGGCATTATAAAAAGTAATTTACAGATTCCTATTAATCTGAGTCAAGTATATTATTTTCTCAAACGTATTATTTTAAATCTTTTTATTTCAAAAAACAAAGTGCTCTGATGATAACTGTACATGAAATAAAAGATTTAAAAACTTTCCCCCAAAACATTTCTTGTATAAGTTTTAAAATTATCTGCAAAATGTACTAAATAGCTCTGATTTCTCAAGCACATATTCTGTGTCAAAGTCATGAAGAGTAAGCACATCACTGATTGATGGAGAATAATTATTGAGAACATACATCTTCAAAGAGTAACAGAAGAAAATTTTAAATAAATAAAAATGATTTCATAAAATGAATCTCAGTGTGATTTTAATTAATCTGCAGGTCTCCTATACTTTTAAGGGTAGTCTGAAGAATATTATATTATTATTACATATCAATGAGTATTATAAACTAATAATGTTAATGACTGTTATCAAGGTCAAATTATAAGGAAGAGTTGTTTCACATATTTTAAGGAGATATACATATCACAAATTTGCAAGGTGAGTCCCAAACTGTATTTCAAGCATTGTTTTAGAAAAGTCTGGCTCAGAGGGGTACAATGATTCATTCAAATTTTCCCAGCAATTAGCTAACAAAGCTAGATCTGTGGTACCCAGAGAAATTTGTTTAATCTCAAGAAGGAAGAGAGTATAAAGAAATGTCTAACGCATATGTTAATCATGTCATATCTGTTTCAGTAATGATTGCATTTGTACGTTCAAATGTGAAATATCCAAGAGGAATAAAATGAGAAGGTAAAGTTACACCAGAACCTCTTTAGTAAACTGGAGTTTAAAGGAGCCTTTACAAAAGATTTGAGGAGCAAGAAATACCAAGAACCAAAAAAAAATCAAGTGTTATGCTCACCTTTTGCTAATTTTAATGGATCTAATATTCTAAGATACTTGGTACAGTATCTAGCACAGTATAAGGGCTCAATAAATGTGTTCTGGTTACTGATATTGTTATTATTCTGCTTCAATAATTTTAGGAAGCTATAACTGGGGAAGAGAAAGTTTTTCTAGGATGGATCCTGAAGGCAGTTATTTTGGCCATTGTTTACCAGGAGTGTAATGATGACTTATCCTTAATTTTCTCCTAAGAATTTAACTAAAGCACTTGGGTTATTTGAATACCTGGGCAAACACATTCCTCTCGGCCTTTGTGACTGATTAAGAAAAACGAAGACAATAATAAATGACCGTGGATGGCATTTATTGAGTGCAGACTATATTTAAGGAGTTGATAAAACAACCCTATTGAGAATTAACAACTACCCTTATTTTTGAGATAAGGAATTTGTGACATAAAAAAGCCCTAGGTTACATAGCGGTGCAGAATGGATTTGAATCCATGTCCTTCAAGTTTATAACCCATTTTCTTAAATAATTTATTATAGTCCCTTCATAAGGCAATAGTTTTTATAATTTTTCTTTTTCTAATCTAAATCATGGTTTATTACATAAATTATGTTTAAGCTTGCTTTCATTTATTTAACTAATTTTAATTTTATACTCTTAAAAGCATTTCCATACATTGTAATATAACTTCCTGATTATATATCAAAAATAAATCAGGCTGATGAGGAGTTATAAATATGTTTAATGGTAGCAGGTTTACAGAAGAATGTTGATTTATGATCAAATAAAAATATTGAGTCAAAATAAAAATGAATAAGGCAATTATTAGAACTGATAGTCAATACATCTAAAAGTTAAGCAAAATAATCACAATAATATAAAAAATAATGGAATTTACTACCTTCTTCTCTCCATAATATGTTAGCTACTGCAGCATGTTTAAAAGAAAAAGGAGAAAAAGAAAAATGAGTAAAGAGTGATTCAATTACATAGTAATATAAATAACTATTAAAGAGGTCACAATCTCTAAGACAGAACATGCACATAAAAATAGTGAGGATGAACTCAACGATCTATATTAATAAAACAGTAAAATGCTGGGAGTATAATAATGTTCTATTCATGTCTTGAAATAGCCAATTCTTCTTTGGAACAAAGATTTTGTTAATAAACAAAAAATAATTTATGTATCACTGAAAATAATGGGATATTTAAGTTAATTTTAATAAAATATATCTTTAGAACACACATTAGTAAAGACTATTTATTTGACAGCTTAGTTAAAAGTTACTAATTGAAACAGTTATAATTTTAGAATTCTCAATAATTATAAGTAATGCTTCAACATAATATGCAATATTCCTGAGCAAGATGAGTTCTTATAAATACAGGATTTTGAACACAGAAATAGCCTATTTTTAAGTAGTATATGTTTTCACTTTTTAAGCCAGCATAATAAAATATATCTAAATATATCTTGTTTATTTCAATGCACAATAATGCTTCATATTAAATTATTCCTGGACAATAGGTTTATTAAATACTGTATAGGGACTAAATCAACATAGAGTTAAAGTATTAAGACAGAAATAAAGAAAAATACCAATTAAACATATTCTCAACCAAATGCCTGATTCCCTTACTAATCCAAATTTATCTAATTCTATATAATTTCTCTTTTTTTGAAGTATAGTTGATTTACAATTCTATTAGTTTCAGGTGTACTTATATACTTTCAAAGCAGAATAATACTGGCGAAAAGAAAATGTAACTAAAGGAAGAGCTCATCCGCATCTAATTACTTCCTGCATATGTTAACCATATTAAACATAATCACTTTTCTAAAACTAAACCCTGATCGTCAGTGTAACAGAACCAAGACTGGAATCTAGCACTCCTAGCTGGAGGGTGGAGGTCCAAGTCATGCAGTCTTCAGCACCTACCATAGTATAAAAAATACTTTTTTGTAGAGTAAGCATTTTTTTGAGATTCTTGGCATTTTTAATTCTTTAGGAATATTTATTCAAATATGCATTCATGGTACTTGCATCCCTTCAGCACATTTTGTGCTGCTGTTCTTGTTGCCTATGGTGTGCTTGGAATGAATACGTAAAAGGACAGATCCTAGTCACAAGGAGAGAACATGGACCTGAGAAAGGAGAGAACCATGCTAAAAATGATTATAAGCATGTGATAAGTGCAATTAAAGAAACAAATATCAGGTTCGGTGGCAAGGGGCAGGACGGGATAGTCACCTTCAAGTGGCAGAAGCTGGGCAGTGGAGGGACCACTTCATTGGGCTGCTGATGCTCGAGCAAGATAATGCCACCCAAGCTTACAAGGGGATGTCGGGTGCAGGAGGCATGAGATGTTCAAGGTATATCAACGGGAAACGTTATAACATATTCAGCGAAATTTAAGTAATTGGATATATTTGGAGGGCAAAACTGATAGAAGATACAGCTGGAGAATTTGACCCTGACAAGGTCAAGAAAGTCTTTTATATTACATGGTGCACAGGAGATTAAATTTTCTTCTGTAGGCTCAGGAAAGATGGAGCCATGATTAGACTAATTTTATTTTTCTGGCTTATAAACAAAGGTAAGTAGACTTATGTTTCCTCATATATCCACCAATGGAATATGGTGTGCCAATCGTGTGCCAGGCATTGTATTCAGCCCTACCATACATAGAATAAAACAGACCCAGGCTATGTGCTAATCGAATTTATACACTAGTTGAGGGGGGGAAAAAAAAAAACTGGATTCAAATCATGTAATTTCAAAATTACAAATTTAATATGTTATGAAAGAAAGGAACACAGTAATGTGAATGCTCTTAACGAGTGGATTAGGCACGATCAGTGAAACTGTGGGAAACGTCCTTAATGGTGATGGTGAAGGTGAAGTCTGAAACATGAAGAAGAGGAACCCAGGGAGGGTTGTAGGAATCAGACTCCCAGACACAGGAAAAGCATGTACAAACCCTAGTGGGTATGTCAAAGCACTGCTATTTTATTATTATTCTTATTATTTCGTCCTGCCACTTGTGGGATCTTAGTTCCCTGACCAGGGATTGAACCCGGCCCCTCAGCATTGAGAGCACAGAGTCCTAACCACTGGGCTGCCAGGGAATTTGCAAGCACTGCTATTTTAAAGGACTAACGACAGATATTTTTAAGACATGCAATCATTTATGAGAAAGTACCAAAAATACATGGTTTGTAATATTAATACCAGATAAGGTAAAATTCAAAGCACTATATAATGAATTTAAAATTATATAAACTAAAAACATAGTATTAAAATATGAAGCAAAATTATTAGGACTAGATACAAAATTTATAAACCAACCATCATATTCTGCTTCTTTAACTCATCACCTTTGGTATTTGAAAAATGAAGGGAAAAAACACAAAGTTTCAATAATACAGTTATTATGACTAAATTAGTGTTTTCATAATGAATGTTCTGTGATAAAAACAGGAAGTGTTTTCAAGTTTTCTTGAAAGATAATCAAGAGTAGTCACAAAGTAACTGGAAAATAGAAAATCTTTCTGTATTCTGTAGGTATATTCCAATAATCATAAATTGTTAAGACTTTTTCTGACAACAATAAAGCAAATATGAAAATGTATTACAAGTATTTAAACCCACTAAATTCTTCAACAAATTAAATATTAAAAAAATCAAATATAATCATAATTCATATAAAACAACAAAAATGCAAATATAAAATTCAATATGTAGACCCAAAGACTTTTGGCCAAAAGATAATGCATAGGCTTAATTAATGCATCACTGAACAAAATATATGAGGGAGGGAGAGAGAGAGAGAGGAAAAAAGTAGAAAGAGGAGGAGATGGGAAGTCGGGAAAGAGGGAAGAAAGAAGAAATGTTTGTAGCTATGATAATTTTAAATTAATGTAGTATATTTTGGTAATAAATTTGATAATCTCTATATCATAAAAATTCCAAGGAACTATAAATATCCAAACTGAACGTAAAGAAGAAATTTGAATAAAAATAACCATGGTGCTAATTAAACCACTTTCAAAAATAGTTTCTTCCCAAGATGCTCTTAGAGTCTAAGGCTTCTATAAAAAGTACTTACTTTCAAGAATTATATAATTCCAGTTGTATTCAGTGTTGTTAGAATATAGATCAAGATGAAAACGTTCCCATTCAGTTTGGAAAGTCAGCAAAAGGGATGCCAATAAGTGATAATAGTAGCAAAGCAAAGAGAATTACAGGATACTTTCACTAATGACAAAAATGACAAATAAAATGCAAGTGAAATTCACCAGGATATTAAAAGTTTGATCATAGACAGGAATCCTCTTGGAATGAAAAAAGGATTTGGTAGAAATTTAGTTAAGAAATAAATTCATCTGATATAATATATTAGAATATCAAATGAGAATGACAAATATAATTTAAATTTAAAAACGTAACCTGATGAAATGTATCACATATTACTAAGTGTAATATACTCTTAGTAACCTGGCAAACTAAGAGTAGAGGCATATTTTATATTAATATAAATGTGTTTGTTAAATGTTAAAAATTAACTAGAAATTTATTTTGACGAACCACTTTATTAAGCCCAGAAACAAATATAAATTATATAAGCATGTAAACTTGTAAATAAAATAATCAAAATTTGAAGCTAAAATGAGTCACAAAGGTTAAATTAAAATTACACATAAAAATTGCAAGAGGATTCAGTTAGGTGACAAGACGTAAGCTAAATACCCCAAATTCTATATTCTTATGTAAGAATTAGAAGATACAATAGAAGAATTCATTTACAATAGCCTCAAAGTATAATATATCAACGATTTACTAAAATATAAAAAATATAGCAAATCAAGTGTAACATTCACTAAAAGTACACTAGATGGGACACTATATTATTCCTAGATCAAGAGAATAAATCTTATAAAGATAAAATTTATTCTGAAAATACTTAATTTAAAAATGTCATGTATTGTTATTGTCTGTTTAGAACGTGTTTTATATATTTATTGTACAAAGTCAGAATGTGCATTACATTAAAAAAATACTTTGAATTCAATTACACAGGTAAAATAACCAAGTCTATTTTCCTTATATGACTTTTCATTATTTTTCTAATTTTTACATAAATGTGTACATGAAAGGGGGAGTTTCTGACACAATATATAAATATGTGACAGATAAAAATTCACTTATCATAACCTGGCTAGTCTAATCTTAATCACTGTGCACTATTCCATCATATGGATTTCTACTTTTTAAAAATACAATTGTTCATTGTTTGTCACCTTAAACCTAGTACCTAAATCAAAGACAAGTATAAGTGATAGGGACTCAATAAATATTTTTGGTCGATCAGTCATATAGATGTATGCATGTATATGTACGTGTACGTGTGTGTGTGCATTGCAATGACCCTCTTTCTAGCTACTTATTTCCATTAGCATACAGCTCTACAAGACATCTGGCTATGTTTAAAGCCATTGACACCTGTTGCCAGGTAGATTTCCGAAAGGTTGCTGTCAGCACCACCAGCTGTCCAGGAAAGTATTCATCCCACCACACTCAAGGTGGACTATTAATGTGTATGTGTGTATGAGCATGCATGTGTGTGCAAGCTTACCAAGTGTGAATAAATACTATCTCTTACATATATTAGTTTGCTTTTAAATTATATTGACTCTGCTTGCACATATATAAATAAAACTTTCCTCTATTTATATCCTTAATCGCTTATCTATTGGGATGTAACTTTGATAAATTTACACTTTTAATAGCTGCTTGTAGATTAGAATAACTCTATTTTGTCACATTAATTTATTCTTCATAAAATATAAACAGCAACCTATAATAAATGCAGGCTTGATGATGCCACTCATTTGCTTAAAAACATAATGCATGTATCTGTGTTTGTGTGTATGTGTGTGTGTGTGTGTGTGTAAGCTCAAAATCTTTAGCATAGCACATATGGTCTTCCATGATATGCCTGTGTCATCCTAAAGTCACAATCCAAACATCAAGTCATTTTGAATCTCTTCATTGTTACACATGTATTACATTTGCATGAATAGCCTCACCAAAATTCTTCACCTAACTTGACCTTAATTGTCCTTTAAGATCCAACTTAGCTTTTATCTATAGTTAGCCTGTCTGGAACCAGGAGTTGGGTTAAATGACTCTGTTTCTCTACATATGGAATCCTGTGAAACATCTGTGGCCTTCCATAATGTACCATACCTACATTATCTGTCCTGAAATCTTTCATTTATAATTAGATAATGAAAACCTCAAAGTTACAGAACTCCAGTATTCAATACTTATCCACAACTTAACTGAAATGTAAATTTCTTTTTGGAGATAACATATGTCTTATAATGAAAATGTGGTTCAATGGAACAGATGCATAGACACCAGGAACTTTTATTAATGCTCTTTTCGTAAATTGCTTTATTTTGTAAATCAGGGACTTGCAATTATATTCAAATGATGGATGCCATATTAAGTATGCTGTCTCTATGAGAAAACACATGTGGAGGGTGAATATTACATAAGCAAAAACAATTACATAGTTAACTACGGAGCAGCATGCTATAGCACTGAACAGCTATTTTTCTTGGCTACTCATGTGTAAATTGCTTGGCCTTTCAACTAAATAAGTTTTTTGCTCATCCTTGTCTTTGTCTGAAAGTGTAAGGCTGGCACCAGTGCAAAACATTTTCTGATAAGCTACATTTATGTAAGTGTAACATTTTAGCTAGATGTCTTATTGACTGCTTCTCCATTTGGACTTAAAAAATTGACTTAACTTCAGAAGGCAAATGAAAAAGGGCAATGGCAAAAGAAAATATAGATAAAAATTTAATGTATCTGAAAAAATGTGTGGTTAGTGTCATGGTAGTTGAAATTTCTTTGAATGTACATATGGAGAAGGAAATGAGACATTAAAACATACTATTTTGGGGATGGAAACTATATAAGATATGCCAAATACACTGCCTGCCATATGCCAAATTCAAAGCCACTTTTAAGTGAAACTGTCACTCTTTTAGCACTGACTGAAGACGATTCTCCCAAGACTACAGATTCCCAACCTAGTGTCTAGAATTAGCTGATTAGGCTATAGTGCCAAGCTTACATTAAAGCCTACAACCTGAAACTAGCCATGACTCCATGGTTTTAAATTCTATGAAGTGATGACATACGATAATAATATTCTTTTGGGGGTGTAATTTGAATCAAGAAATCATGTTAGAAAGCCAAGAGTACAGAGAACTGGAATTGTAATAATGCATAGCAAAAGGCACCATGACATAGAATTAGGGCTGTGCTAATTTGTGCTCATGCAGATCAGGAATCAATTAGATGTGAACAGGAGGAAGACCTATGCAACCCATGGGAGAAGCAAGAGTCTCAGCCATTGTCTGACTGTGTAAAGTTGGTTTCTGGGTTCTGAATGCAGATACATCTCTGACTGCTTCACATTGCCAGTTCAACATTCGCATCCATTTTAAAATAACCTATACTTAACCAAAGAGAGAGAGTCTACTCCTGGCAACAAAGTGAGTCAGATTGAAACCAAGACAATGTAAGAATTATTCCCATGTCAAAAGGTAAAACTGTCATTATACACAGATGATGTGGTAATATATATAGAAAAACCTAAAGACTCCACACAAAATAGTAGAACTGATAAATGAATTCAACAAGGTAGCAGGATACAAGACTAACATACAGAAATTGGTTTCATTTCTTTACACTAAAAATGAAATATCAGAAAGAGAATGTAAACAAACAATCCCTTTTACAATCACATCAAAAAAAATAAAATAATTAGGAATGAACCTCACCAAGGAGGTGAAAAACTTATATGCTGAGAACTATAAAAACAGATAAAGGAGATTGAAGATGATTTAAGGAAATGGAAAGATATCCAGTGCTCTTGGATTGGAAGAATATTGTTAAAATGGCCATATTACCCAAAGCAATCTACAGATTTAATGTAATACCTATTAAAAAAAAACTGTGACATATTTCACAGGACTAGAACAAATACTCCTAAAATGTATATGGAACACTAAAAGACCCAGAATTGCCAAAGCAATCATGAGCAAAAAGAACAAAACTGGAGGCATAACCCTCCTAGACTTCAGACAATACAACAAAGCTACAGTAATCAAAACAGCATGGTACTGGCACAAAAACAGATATACGGATGAATGGAAGAGAATAAAGAGCCCAGAAATAAACTTACACACCTATGGACAATTAATCTTCAACAAAGGAGGCAAAAATATACAATGGAGAAAAGACGGTGTCTTCAGCAAGTGGTGTTGGGAAAGTTGGACAGCCAAATGTAAATCACTGAGATTAGAACACACCTTCAAACCATACACGAAAATAAACTCAAAATGGCTTTGAGACTTAAATATAAGACAAGACACCATAAAACTCCTAACAGAAAACATAGGCAAATCATTCCCCAACATAAATCATAACAATGTTTTCTCAGGTCCGTCTCCCAAAGCAATAGAAATAAAAGCAAAAATAAACAAATGGACCTAATCAAACTTATAAGCTTTGCACAGCAAAGGAAACCACAAAACGAAAAGACAACCTACGGACTGGGAGAAAATATTTGCAAATGATGCAACCATCAAGGGCTTAATTTGCAAACTATACAAACAGCTCCTATAACTCAATAACAAAAAAACAAAGAAGCCAATCAAAAAATGGACAGAAGACCTAAATAGATATGTCTCCAAAGAAGACATACAGATGGCCAATAGGCACATGCAAAGATATTCATCAACACTAATTATTAGAGAAATGCAAATCAAAGCAACAATGAGGTACCACCTCACATCAGTCAGAATAGCTATCTTTTAAAAATCTACAAATAATAAATGCTGGAGAGGGTTTGGAGAAAAAGGAACCCTCTTACACTGTTGGTGGGTTTGTAAATTGTTGAAGCCACTATGGAAAACAGTATGGAACAAAAGACTAAAAATAGAGTTGTCATATGATCCAACCATCCCACTCCTGTGCATATATCCAGACAAAACTATAATTTGAAAAGATACATGCATCCCTATGTTCATAACAGCACTATTTACAATAGCCAGACATGGAAACTGAGTCACTTTGCTGTACAGCATACATTCAACACAAGATTGTAAATCAACTATAGTTCAATAATTTTTTTTTTAAAAAGAATTATTCCCATGTCAAAGATTTAAGCCATCGCCTGAAACAAATGAAAACGGTACCCATCTTTCCTTCCAATGCCAAACAAAGTAAGCATAGTGTCTGCAGTGGTTATAACATGATGAGTAAGAAAGTATCTCAAACTCAGCGGCTTAAAACAACAAAAAGCATTTATGTCTTTATGGAGGTTTTTTGGACAGAGGGGGCGCTCTGGCTTGGGGTTTCTCATGAGGCTTCAGTCATCTGCAGGCTTGACTTGGGCTGGAAGATCCACTTCCATGCAGGTTCACTTGACTGGCTGGGAATTTGGTGCCAGCTGTTGGCAGGAGGTCTCAGTTTACTCCTGGGACTCACCCCAAGGCTGCTTAAGTGTCCCCCTATGCTGGCAGTTGGCTTTCTCCATAATAAGTGATCCAAGAGAGCAAGGCAGAGCCATAATGCCCTTCATGAACCATCTTCAAAAGCCATACACCTTCTCCTGTATCCTACTTTATTTATGATAGAGACCTGATCTGTTTCAATGTGGGAAGAGACTACAAGGGTGAGTGAAACAGAAGAGGAGGAACATTAGGATCATGTTGGACACCACACAATGTTAGTGTAACAGACTGCTTACTAAGCAAACATCGAGAAAATCTAACTTTCTCTTAGTGAGATTGCCAAGACCTAAGCTTCTCTTAATATAGAAATTCTAAGCCTACTACTGTCAGGAAGCGACTCGATTTTGAGAATTCTTCACACAAATGACTGGCTGTGGTTTTTACATGATAAACAATAAACAGTGACAGTATTAAACAACTGTGGGTAATTAGCTGCAGATATATAAGAGAACAACTGTGCCTTCTAATTCACTTATACACCCTGCTATTTTAGGTAGATGGCAAGCAAAGTTACTTCCTCTTTTGCTTTGACTTCCTCATTTAGAAAATATACCACATGGTGAATTAGAGAATTTGAAAAATAAAATGATTATAACACATTTTAAGTAGTATGTGGCACATAATATTTTATATATATATATATCTCCTAAGCAGAACTCAAGATCATCATACCTATAGAAATTAAATTAACAGAGAGGTAGCCCAAAAAAAAAAAAAAAGTTGCATAAAAGTATATTCTCACCTATCATTAGGGCTACCAGAGGATTCTCTTTATTATCATTTGAGAGAACAAAATTATTAGAAAAATAGAAGACTACTTGGATGTTAATTAGCATATGTGCAAAGAAATAATTAAAGATGGTAGACTTTAAAGCTGTAGCAATGAATATCAGTTTTTTAAAAGGGTATTATTTCTAGCAATTTTTATCCCTCCTCTCATATTCTGAACTCCCCACTATTTAATATGTATTCCAATATATATATTTAATATATTTATATTACATACAATGTTAACATATAGATCTAATTATATTTAAACATGGTATAAAATAAAAGATATCCATTCTCTGAAGGAAACTGGCTACATTAAAAAGTTATTTATCATTCAGATAAGTGAAGATTTTTAGATAAATATTTTGTGAGGGAAATTACACATTACAATTACAATCCACAAATGCATTAAATATCATGATATTTAAGGCATTCTGGTTAAATATATAGTTTTTAATTCGGTTACATTTGCTTATCTCTAAAGACATTATAAAACAGATATAAAACAGGGCAATGAAAGTCAGCAGACACCTAAACAACATAGTCACTGAAGTAGGCCATAACCTTAGCATTGGAAATTTCTAGTCATCACAAGATTTAAAAATATATTGGACTTTACACTGCCTGAGAAAGTGTTCATATAGAAGATGACATAATGTCTCATAAAACAAGCTGATTATAAGTTAACAGAGGTTAACTTCTTCTTGGAACAGATTTCTAAAGAAATTGCATGACACAGAACAGAAAATCAGGCAGTATGAAGATTTTATGAGCATTCAACGAGCTAAAAATATTCAGTTGCTTAGAACAGTGCCTGGCATGTGCACACACACATACACAAACACACCAGTGTATGTACACACACAACACATATGTTTATATACATAAGTGCACATGAATTTTTTGAAAATGAATATGTATTTTTGCTAAACATACATATAAACATAACTTCAAAGATAAGAACTTTAAATTATGACTCAAAAATGAAGCAACTTGCAGCAGTAATATGGCTTATATATCTTGTCTTGTAATGCAGAGAAATAGTATAACATTTGAGTGTACACAGTGTGGAGGAACAGATATTTACATGCCTCTTCAGACATTCTTTCTCAAATATGAAAAGCCTTATTAGCAGGCCAATGGCAAGTTCCATAGTAAATTCAATTTGCTTTTTAAAATTGGTTCAAGTGTTTACACTGTGTTGATTAAAGTGAATTCCATATTGCTTTTGATTTGCTTTTACACAATAGTTCCAGGCTCGGCACTGTAAAACAATAATGTGAAACCTGACATTCTCAATCTGTTAAATCCCCATCCTATAGCAATAAGGTCACGTATTGTGGATTAGAAGGATGGCTAACCCTAGAACTGAAATTTTCTTCCCCAAAGTACCTTAAATATGTCTTTGTTCTCATACAGTTTTATGATAGAGAACCCAGATATGTGTTATATAGTAAGAATTTTGATGTAAAAATGTTAATTGGAGAATTACAAACTAATAATGGCATTCATAAAGGAATTTCAGCTTAGTCATGGAAGAACTTGTGATCTTAAATTACAAAATATCCTGATGGTCCCAAGATGAGTTAGCTGTACACAGCACATCCAACTTGTTCATTGAGTCTTTTGTTGAATAGGATTAGGCCAATTCAATGTTAGCCTGATGTCTCTTTTACTATTTTTTCTGGGATAATTTTTCTTCTATCTGACATAATTCTGAAAGTAGTATTTACTCAAAAGACGTTAGTCTCTTTGTTTTGCTCACATTAGTGGAGAGCAAATGGCAGGTCCTGCCTAAAATGACATCATAAGCTGTTAGGTTCTCAACTTTTCAGGGCTTTGTCACTTACTACTCTGTTTTCCTAAAATTCTTGATGTATCCTAGTTATTAGGATTTTTTAAAATATTTTTTTGATGTGGACCATTTTTTAAAGTCTTTATTGCATTTGTTACAATACTGCTTCTGTTTTATGTTTGGTTTTTTGGCTGCGAGGCCTGTGGGATCTTAGCTCCCCAACCAGGGCTCAAACCCGCACCCCCTGCATTGGAAGATGAAGTCTTAACCACTGGACCACCAGGGAGGTCCCTAGTTATTATAATTTACCTACCTGTTTTAAAAACATATTATTTAGATGAATGAAGTGAGACACATGGTGTTTTAATTTGCAAATGATATGACTGATTAGGGATTAATATACAACATATAAAAATAGTTCATACAACTCAACATCAAAACAAACAAACAAAAAACAAAAAGCAACCACATTAAAAAATGGGCAGAAGAATTGAATAGATAATTTTCCAAAGAAGACATGCAGGTGGCCAACAGGCACATGAAAAGATGCTCAACGTCTCTAGTCATTAGGGAAATGCAAATCAAAACCACAATGAGATATTAACTCACACTTGTCAGAAAGGCTATCATCAAAAGGAACAAAAATAACAAATATTGGCGAGGATGTGGGGAAAAGGGAACCCTTGTGCACTGTTGGTGGGAATGTAAATTGGTGCAGCCACTCTGGAGAACTGTACAGAGATTTCTCAAAAAACTAAAAACAGAACTACAAAACAACCCAGCAATTCCACTCCCAGGTATATATCCACAAAAAGCAAAAAAGAATTCGAAAAGATACATGCACCCCAATGTTCATAGCACCATTATTTACAGTTGCCAAGATATGGAAGCAACCTAAGTGTCCATCAACAGCTGACTGGATGTGGTGTATATATACAATGGAATAGTACTCAGCCATAAAGAGAATGAAATTTTGCCATTTTCAGCAACATTGATAGACTTGGAAGGCATTATGCTAAGTGAAATAAGTCAGACGGAGAAAGACAAATACTGTATGATGTCACTTATATGTGGAATCTAAAAAATACAACAAACTAGTGAATATAACCAAAAAGAAGCAGACTCACAGATATCGAGAACAAACTAGTGGTTACCAGTGGGGAGAGTCAACATAGGGGTGGGGAAGTGAGAGGCACAAACCACTGGGTGTAAGATAGGCTCAAGGGTGTATTGTACATCATAGGGGATATAATCAATATTTTGTAATAACTGTAAATGGAAAGTAACCTTAAAAATTGCTAATTTTTTAAATTTGAAAGTAAAAAAAAAGATTCAATAGTGTATTTAAAGAGGGATGACAATATAGTGAAACCAGAAAAATGTGTGAAGTCATCCACAGTTTTTTGTTTGTTCGTTTTTGTTTTTTCTATGCTTCTTACGTTGTCCCATTAAAATTCTTGGTCATAACGCTACCTGATTTTAAATCCCGAATCTTTCAGGAGCCTAAAGCCTTCTCTGTGAGACATTGTCACCCTTGGTTTTAAATGCCTGAAGATGAGATTGAGAAACAAAATTCTTCCTCATCACGTTAGAAGGGAAAATTAAAACATGAAGAAGTGACGTCAGTGTCTAAAACCAGGTAAAGAAACCACCACTACACATTAAGATTAGAAATTTGGAGTTACTACCCATATTACTTTAACGTGTATCGTCTTCTTAATTTGAAACCTTATTGCTACTCCTGGGAGCTGCTACTTCAAACTGTTACACTGGAGAAACAAATGGTGGAAAATCATAAAAGGAACAAACTATTTTTTAAATTGGGGTATAGTTGCTTTACAACCTGAAACTAACACAATATTGTAAATCAACTATGCTTCAATTACAAAAAAATTTAAAAAAAGGAATAAACTATTCTGTTCTCCTCTAATTCTTTCCTCTCTCCCCTCCTTTCCCATCCCCACTCCCACACAACACAGATTCTGTATTAGTAAGAGAGAACAATGCCAGCTGCCCTTCTTCCTTACATTGTCAGAACTGGAAAAAGGTCAGAACAGACAACAGTGATACTCCAGCAGCTGCAGTGACTGCAACAGAGTAAAAGAGAACGGGGTCAAAGATGCTCAGAGAGAAGTGACAGGAAGAGAAATAAACTAGGCCAAGTAGCAGTAGTGTAGCCAGCTGTGCTGTGGGAAGAGTGAACGCTGGCACTGAAACAGGAGAGCATTTTCAGCTGAAGCCTTCTGATACCACCGGGACTCCACACGTGTAACCTTTAATTATTGCTCACTCTTGAAAATAAGATGCAGTCAGGCATGACTTCCAGAATGTGATATAAAAACAGTTTCCCTATATATATGTATTAGCATATGGTATTTGTTTTTCTCTTTCTGACTTACTTCACTCTGTATGACAGACTCTAGGTCCATCCACCTCACTACAAATAACAGACATGGGGAGGGGGAAGGGTAAGCTGGGTGAGAGAGTGGCATGGACTTATATACACTACCAAATGTAAAACAGATAGCTAGTGGGAAGCAGCCGCATAGCACAGGGAGATCAGCTCGGTGCTTTGTGACCACCTAGAGGGGTGGGATAGGGAGGGTGGGAGGGAGACCCAAGAGGGAGGAGATATGGGGATATATGTATATGTATAGCTGATTCACTTTGTTATAAAGCAGAAACTAGCACACCATTGTAAAGCAATTATACTCCAATAAAAATGTTTAAAAAAAAAATCGGTTTCCCTCCTATATATGTATATATATTTTTTACTAACAATCCGTATGAAACTTACCTCTCCCACACTCTACAAGAAAGAACATCAAAGGAAAATGATCAGATTTGAATAAAACTCTGAAATGTTTGCTCCAAGGGCATTTTTTCCAACTTGAGCATACAATTTTTTCATGTGACTAGGAGATTCAAGAAGGGAATTTAGCTTCACAGGAGTACCAGACTATGTAAGATACAAGAGTAAAGAAATCGCCAGTTGCGATACATGTTAATAAAGGTATAAGTAATTCCTAAGTAAATCTGAACCTCAAAATAGTTTGCTGTTAAAAACAAATATAAAATATTTAATGTATTTGTATGGAAATATGTATGGAAATATGTTAATATAAATGTTTCAGACATTACATGAAATTTCTAAAAATCTTATATTTGTATTTGTATGGAAATATGTATGGAAATATGTTAATATAAATGTTTCAGACATTACATGAAATTTCTAAAAATCTTATATGTTCTGGTATAATGTTATAAGTAATAATCCTAGTTATTACTTTAAAATGTATATCTCAGAAATAACTAATTTTCTTGTCAACTGCATTATTATGAACTTTCATCAAATCTTTTACCGTGGTCATTTTTAAGTCTTTTGTCATTTACAGACAGTTCTGGGTGTACTCTGATGATTTTGCAAATATGTTCCTATAAAAGGGTTTCATCTTCAAGAAATTCATGGAAAAGACTCTGACAAGTACAGGTTTCTGGTAACTGACTGTACTGCTGAACTGAATGAATAAGCATTTTCAGAACTCTGATGAAAAACTGATGAACTCATAAAAGTGCTAACAAAAGATCAAGATGAAAAAAAACAATTAATTACATGGGACTGAGTGAACTGATGAGGATGAGTATAATTTTTGTGACTTTCTGTCTGAATTTAAAAAAAAAAAAATCCCACAAAGACTCAGAGGCAAAGAATATACAAATGAATTTTCACTGCAAAGTAAAGGAGCTGTTACAGTGGAGGATTACTGGACTGAATGTCAATATTATGACATAGTATGAATGTGTTTCATGTTTGGTAATTGCAATCATTGTTGCTTTTGTTGTGGTCATCCATGTACAATGCTTGGTGTCAGTCTATTTATCTCTTGTAAAAATAAAATACAGTGTGTGTGTGTGAAAAAAAAAAAAAAAAAGAACCTAGGGGCAGGACAGGAATAAAGACACAGATGTAGAGAATGGACTTGAGGACACAGGGAGGGAGAAGGGTAAGCTGGGACAAAGTGAGAGAGTGGCATTGACGTATATACACTACCAAATGTAAAATAGATAGCTAGTGGGAAGCAGCCACATAGCACAAGGAGACCAGCTCGGTGCTTTGTGACCACCTAGAGGGTTGGGATAGGCAGGGTGGGAGGGAGACACAAGAGGGAGGGGATATGGGGATATATGTATACATATAGCTGGTTCACTTTGTTATACAGTAGAAACTAACACAGCATTGTAAAGCAATTATACTCCAATAAATATGTTAAAAAAATAAATAAATAAATAAAATAAAATAAAATAAAAAGAAAACACACACACACAAAAAATATATAAAATATTTAATCTGTAACACTTTCTTGAATAGTCCTATTCCTAGCATTTTTCACTTTTACCCATTTTTACCATTTACATAATTTTTATCCATTGTTCAATATATTTAAGAAAAAATTAAAACTAAAATTATTGAAGCAGAATAATAACAGTATCAGTAATCAGAAACATTTACTGAGCCCTTATTATGTGCTAGACACTGTGCCAAGTACCTTAGAATACTGGAGCCATTAAAATTTTATTTCTATCAATATCTCTAATTGAGTTAATTTCTCTAATAATTTTAAGAAAGCAATTTGCTGTACAGTGGAAACTGATACAACATTGTAAAGCAACTACACTCCAATAAAAATTAATTTAAAAAAAGCAAAATAAAGCAAGCATGTGCTAAAAATATGAGTCTAATCAAATAGTTTGGAGTAGAATAATAATGTTCTAAAAACAAATTAATGAGCAGAGTATCCACTTATTTATATATCAAACAAACTGTTTTCAGATTAGTTTCTGTAGCCAGAATTGTGTCCTGGCCAACACTGTACCCATTGGTATGAAGTAAACATTGCTCAGAGGCCACAAAAGCATAAAGTCAGCAGTAGATTATCTCTTATCTATTATTAAAATAGAATCTTTTCAGTGTTAGCTTTGCTCTAATTTAATGGATACAAATTAATAGGCACAAGCAGCCTAAGACATAATTTTAGTCCTTGACTATTTTAATATGATTATTTATTAAAAATAATATTTTATGAATGTTTTCTTCTTAGAAGCTCAAATAGGCTGATAAATCAAGTAACACTATCTTTTGGGAAATGCCATTATGCAAAATAGTTTTCAAAAGATGAGTAGAGGAAGACGGTCCAACCTCATACTGAATGCTCACAGGGGTTGTATCCAGCAGCACAACACATATTCTGTCTTGGGATTAAATAGTCAACATAAAAGACTCTTGGTCTTATATACCATGTTGGCAATTTGAATTTGGTTAATCCTGCTCAGGTTAAAAAAAAAAAAATTACTCAAATGTCTACTATATATTAACAATGAGATATGCAACAAAAAATGCTTATTGTGATATTTATCTAAACACTAGATAATGACTATGTAGAAAAGAATTTTTACCTTTGCAGAAATATAGCATGTAAATGACTCCTCATTTGACTTTTTCTATTCACAAAGTTCAACACCTCCCTTAATCTGGTTCTACCCAATAATTTATTCTCACCATGTATTGCAAATTCCCAGCAAATCTTTTTACGAGTATATTACACAAAGTTAATAAAACACACCACGTGGGTTCATGACTCTTCCCTGAGTTGATATACTTTTAAGTCTCCAGCTGTAGAGGTATCGCTACAGCCACCAAATATTAGCTCAAATGTCATCACCTCAATAAACATTATGCAATGCAACTCAGTTGGAATTTGATGATTCTGTGGTTACAATCCTATCCCACTTGACTTGTATGTCTGTTACAACAATTATGTTATTCTACCATGTATTACAGCTGTCCTTTACTTCTAACTGCATTAAACTGTAGTCTTTCTGAAAGTACAGAGTTGTCTTATTCAGTGCTAGCCATACGCTAGCAGCATGTTTGTTTGCATGTTTGTTCTTTCCTCAGTGAATATTTCATAGGTGAAAACACAAATGAACAAACCTATCGTTCCCTGTAGATTTTTTGTTCGCCTTACAATGAAAACTCTTTAATTTTATAAATTTTGTAAATATCCCTTTTCTAATAGACATTAGAAAACAAATAAATAAGTTTGGATTAATCTTGAAATAGTATTCACGCACTTGGGAATGTAACAACTTCACACACATTTAAATTACATAAATCAAATTACAGCCATTGTAAAAAGTATTTAAATTAAGTTAGTTACCATGGAAATACGGAAGTAATTAAAAGACAAATAAAAATGAAACTAAATTATAGCAAAATATTAAGTACGTGGCAGGTTCTTGTGAAATAGCTTCTGAATGTATGGCAATTCAATATTTCTCTAAGACGTGTGATTGCTGGGTTCCAAGGCATATGCAAATCCGAACAGATAATGTTAAAGTGCTTTCCAAAGGGAGGTGAAACTGACACTGCCTCTAGCAGTGGATAATGAGTCCTATTTTTCCAAATCACATCAAGTCTTGGTGTTTTGTAGCTTTTTAATTTTTGGTATTCTGATAGATGTAAAATGGCATTTCTCTGTGATTATAAAGTGTGTTTCCTTGAAAACTCATGAGGATTAACATCTTTTCATAATATATATTGACACTTCATCTTTCCTTCTATCTGAAAAGTCTTTTTAAAACTACTGCCTAGTTTTCTTTGGTTTGTTTCATCTATAACTATCTATCTATCTATTGAGCAATCTATGATACTAAGTTCTTATTAATTTTTTAGGTAGACGATATCTTGAGGGCAAATTCTTATGATTAGAACTTAATTTTAATCTAATCATACTTTCTCTTCTGATGTTTATTCTGCCTTTGAAACATACTCCTAAAATTATATTCTAATATTAATATTAGTATAATCATAATTAAGACAATATTGGATGTGATATATATATGTATATGTATGTATATAGTCTTTACTTGAATATCATTATAATAATTACATTAGAAAATAATACACCTTTTTTCTTTACTGTATGGTATAATCTTAGTCTTCTGAATCCAAAGTATATCTAGAAACACATTTTGACTTTCTATAAGCATATGTTTCAGACAAAAACAAATATTTTATTCACTAATAATTTATTTTCTATTTAAATTGTACTATTGTTAGAATGTTTCCAAAAGTTTTATTATTATTTATACCAGAGTTTAGTATTTATAAAGGTATGCATTAGACAGACAGTAGATCAATTTAGGGGAAAGATATTGTATTTAAATTGGCACACAATTTTACTGCATGAGTTAGAAAAGTGACTTAAGAAATGTCATATTTAATAACATTTCAAATGTAAAGTAATATTTCCTATGTAACACAAATATGGAAATGAACACAAAGTTGGAAAATAAAGCAAATAAGGAAGATAAACAGTAATCAAACTGTCTGACTCACTCTTTCTGGCATATTCGTACAACAATTAGGTCTTATCAGAACCCAGATATCTGGGCAAACAGAGGATAATAGGCACACAGATGTATAATCTGGGCTCTTTGTACACAGTTGATAAAAATGTATGGCATCAATTAGATTTCACAAAATGTTAAGAAGGCACCTCCCTTCAGCCCCTCACGTGGGAGCCTGGGAATTTGAAGACCACATTTGTTTTATTAACTCTTCACACATTGACACCATTTTCTGACAGAATCCCTATATCAGAGAACTCTAAGAAAATCATTGAGTGATAATTCTAACCTCTTCTTGAACCTAAGTACAGGTTTCCCCACTATCCAAAAGTAGAAGGTTCCTGTGAAACCTTTCACAAACCAAAATGTTATAAAGTGAAGAAGCAATTACCTTAGAACATATCTTGCTAAGGGATGGATAAAATAAATGGAGGTAAAGCACAGGTGCTCACAGACACGGTTCACAGCTATGAGGGATTGATGCTGAGATGCTGAGACGATGCTGAGTGTGGTTCCAGGGAAGGAGCTTGGCTGTGCCAGTTTTCCAGCTCAGATGCTTCCAACCTCTATAGGGCTGCTGCAAAGTGGGCTGGACGTGATTTTAGCTCTTCACCTTTCTTACTAAAAAGGAAGATCCGCTTAGGATTTCTTTTGGTTAGCAAAAGCTGATACTAATGTATTTGCAGGTCTTTCGTAAAAGAAAGTGGCATAAATAGAATTTATGAAAATCGGGGGCTACCTGTCACAGCTATTTTGCAAAGGACTCACCAAGTGCAATGCCTCTGGAATTATGGATTATCAAAGTGAATCCTAACATTTTCTCCTGAACACCACCAACAAAATATTAGTATATAGATTTTCTGAAAGTTTCATAGAGACCTTATACTCAGCATTGTCACTGTATATAAGCTAATTTAGTCTGCATGCCTGCAGAAATATAAATAAAATATCATCATTACTTGCCTATTTCTATCATAAAATAAATTAGGCAAATTGACATAGTGTAATATGAGATGAGATATAGGAATATTCCACTGAAGGTATATAAGGTCCTGCAGACAAAATGGAGGAAATAAATCAAAATAAGAAAGCTTAGAGTCATATTTTGTTTTGTAGGCAAGGGATCCCTGATTATTGATGATTGTTGTAAACTTGTCAATTTGATGACATTCAGATCACGTAGCATCTTGTTAAATGAGAGACAAGCCTCCACTATTGGGCAAAAATGGCAATGCATTAGAAACAGGTCTATTTAATGACATTGAAAAGCATGCTATTTTGAAAATATAACCTTCAGCTATGGAAATCACAAAGCAGATCATTTCACCATGTTCTGGGTCAACAGATGAAAAGATTTACGAACAAGATACTTCACAGGATGCGCCAATGTCATTGGCCAAATTGAGAGCTTGAATATTAGAATTTAAGATAAGTAATGAAAGCTCATAAAATAATAAATGCTTATCAAGCATGATTAACCTCAACATGAGTTTGATTATTCTAAGTGTGTTTTATTTCACAATAAGCTTACTAATATGTAAATGTCTGTGACAAATATTAATTAAATAGTTTTTTGGGTTTTTCAAAAGAAATATGCATTGTTCACTCTGCTTTAAAGTGGTTTTAGGGGGCTCCCCTGGTGGCGCAGTGGGTGAGAATCTGCCTGCCAATGCAGGGGACACGGGTTCGAGCCCTGGTCTGGGAAGATCCCACATGCCACGGAGCAACTAGGCCCGTGAGCCACACCTACTGAGCTTGCGCGTCTGGAGCCTGTGCTCCGCAACAAGAGAGGCCGCGATAGTGACAGGCCCGCGCACCGCGGTGAAGAGTGGCCCCCACTTGCCGCTAGAGAGAAAAGCCCTCACACAGAAACGAAGACCCAACACAGCCATAAATAAATAAATAAATAAAATTTAAAGTGTTTTTAGTATAGTACGTCTATTAAATAATAGTCAGTGAATGTTAAACGAAAATTAACAATAATTTTCATTTATTGATTTATTTCATTTTTCTCAAATGTCTGTCTTTATTTGGTTCTTTTTGATTCCAGCACTTAGCTCATTACTATCAGGATTAAAATATCACCCTGGCTATGATGCCCACACCATATCTTTAACTATAGATTTTCCAAATTCCTATTTGTTCTACCTCACTCATACTGGTTGAGTATAAAAATGATTATTAATTGATAACTGGTGCATTTGGGTCCATCTATACCTGACAGACTATGCTATTCTTTGTTTATACTATCTTCCTAGCCTCTGTAGACATTGATAAAATCCTACGTAAATGATCTCATTAAACCTATACAATTGCTCTTTCGAAGTAAGTATTTTCTCTACTCTTTAAAAATAGAAAGTAAATGAAGACTAGAAAGGTTAATTAACTTGTTCATATTACCAGAATATGTTCTATTTCCAAAGTTTATGATATCATATTTAAACTGCCTTTAAATGTAAAAATACCATATTTTAACCTATTTTAAGACCCTTTCCTCTACTTCTAAAGTAGGCAAATACTTCTTAAACATTCTTAAACATTCATATATGTTTTGAAATATTTAGGTACAAGTGGCTACATTTCACCATATTTCTAAATCCGTGTATTGTGAATTATACTCATCATATTTTTAGAATACTTATTAACTTATATGAACATTATATATTTATATAGTTTATTCATTCTTGTAATCTTGTTGTAGAGTCTAACCCATTTAAAATACTCATTTAAAGAATCATAATGAATTTTAGTTCATAACAGTCAACCAATGTTAATTTATTGAAGTTAATTCTAAAGTAAGGAATGTAGCAATAGCCGAATATTTCCAATGTAATACTGCCTGTGACAATGAAAAAAAGGAAAAAATATATATATATACACTAGTCTAACATATTCAAACATTATATTCCAATATTTGTGAGAAGCTAGATTAAACGTATCCTTTACTAAAATCCCAGCAAGGTGTCATAAAACCTGAGTCCAGGGCTTAATGCACATAGAGGCTTAAAAGCTTTCCAGAGAAGCCTACATTCACACTGCTTTTAATTTGCCATAATTCTGAAGATAAATTGTTATAATCTGGGAATTGCCTCCCATTGGAAATGGAAGTGTATTAAGTACTTATGCTATGTGCAAGATGTTTCCAAATAAACAATGATCTACCTCTACCTAAAATCCCCTCACATTATTTCAAATTGTCTTCTACTCCCTGTTACAAGCACCATTCTAGGGCCCATTTCTACCGTTCTTTGCATTTAAATCCTCCCTGTATACCATTCTATTCAATCTTAGTTATCAAACCCTAAGCCTAATATAGCTGGAGATTATATTATTTTGCAGCACTTTCTTGTAGTTCAATTTGTCACATGAGAAAAATTCCAGTAGGGTTTGCCAACAAACCTGTAACTCAAGGTTTTCCAATTCAAAGATTCAGGTACAACAAAAATCAGCTCCCTGGCCTGTGATGCTTTGCATGAATTTTTCTCTCAACAGCATCATATTGCTGGAAAATATAGTATAAGAAAAAAATGTGATTGATGCCACTATCAGAACTCAATTATACAGAAAATAGCTGGATGATTACTCTGAAGCTGTAGCCAAACAAAATCCGTGTTGTGTCATTTGACCCAAAAGTTGTAAATCTTTCCCCTTTGTTATTGCTGTCTACATGGGATTCAATACTTCTCTGCATCTTTCAAAAAGAAAACAGAAGAAAATCACCTTACAAAATAATTTTTTAGTGTAATGGGAATATAAATAGACCAATGTAAAGGGGAAATAAAGTGTAGCTTTTGCTTTGACTCTGACAAAAAAATATATTTTTATTTAAAATATCTTAATAGCTACATTAAAGGAAAAGTTATACTCTTATCAGCAGAATCAATTTTTTAGTATGAAGATATATAATATTTTATGTTTGGATATATAATACTATAGATGTCAATATACACTCACATCTCCATCTCCATCTCTCTCTATACCTATATCTCTGTATAGGTATCATTCATTTTGGAAATGCTGATTTCTAACAATTACTAGATTTTCCAGTCTTATTAAAAATGATTTTTGTCAATGTTTCTAGCAAGAAGTAAGTAATTATTTTCAGAAAATTAGTAAGAATCAGCATAATGTCTAGCATTATGGTGAGAGCTTTACAGTATCTGCATAGAAAACCCTTAGTGAGTTAGTATTTATACTGTATTACAGATAAGGACATTAAAGCTCAGAGGGGCTAACTAGTAGCTCCAAATCACAGGACTATTATGTGGTGGAGAAATTATTCTAACTCATGTCTTACTCCAAAGTTCATGCTCTTCTGTTAGACCAATCTGCTTTTTAAATATACAGTTGACACTAGAACAACATGCGTTTGAATTGTGCGGGTTCACTTATACAGGGATCATTTTCAATAAATACATATTACAATACTACATGATCCACCATTGGTTTAATCCATGGATATGGAACCACAAACACATAGGACAGACTGTAAAATTCTACTCAGATTATCGACTGCAAGGGCGGTTGGACCTCCTAAACACTACACTGTTCAAGGGTCAACTGTATGTTGTATCCTAACACAACTAAAGGGAAAAAAGACCTCTGAAATTATTTTGATAAGTCAGTAATTTTTAATATGTGCAAATAAGAAGAGTGAAGTCATCATTGATGGGTCTGTGACTCTTTTCTCTGGCTTTTTGAGAATATCTGTCAAAATACAAATGTGACTTGCATAATTAATATTATTAGTCTTTTTCCATGGAATTACTAGAAGAGAACCCAGAGCAATTCTTATGTTAGGACTTACAAAAGGCTGTAGTTTTCCCTGAGGTGCTGTCCACCTGATTTTGGTATTGTTATACAGAATTCTGACAATTTATTGAGTGCTAGGAAACATCCCAAGGAAAACTGCCTTCAACTAGACAGTCTCACATTTTCAGTTCATTCTCTTTTATCACTACTAATATTCTACTCAGTTTACTTATTTAGCTTTATTCTGGTTTTAAGTATGTGTGTTTGTTTCTAAAAATGGCTATTTTCACATTAACAACTATATATATGATATGTTCTTAATAATGGTGTCGCAAATTTGTGGAAAACAAATTTAACAAAAATTAAATTAGTTTAGCGAATTCCCTGGCAGTCCAGTTGTTAGGACTTGGCACTTTCACTGCAGGGGCCCAGGTTCGATCCCTGTGTGGGGAACTAAGATCCCCCAAGCTGCACGAGGTGCCCCCCCCAAAAAAAGGTTAAAGTTGTTTATTTAAATGAGAGGTAAATTTGTTATTGCAAAGAAACTGTATTTACATACCTACAAAATAGTAGAATATAAACATGAATTAGTGGTGCTTGAGACTTCTGGGTTACAACTAAAATCTTTTTTTTTTTTTTTTTTTTTTTTTTTTGCCAAAAGCAATGTCATGAAGTTTTCCCTTATGTTTTCTTATAACAGGTTTACATTTTCAGGTTTATACCTAAGTCTTTAACTATTTTGAGTTGATTCTTGTATATGGTAAAAGATGGGAAGTTCAGTTTCATTCTTCCATGTGTGGACACTCAGTTTCCCGGCACCATTTTTTGAAAACACTATCCTTTGGCAAACATGTATTCTGGAGCCCTTGTCAAAGATTAGTTGACTGCATATGTGTGGATTTATTTCTGAGATCTCTTTTCTGTCCCATTGGTCTATATGCCTGTCTTTATGTAAATATCATACTGTTTTAATTACTATAGTTTTTAAATATATTTTGAAATCAGGAAGTGAGATTCCTCCAGCTTTGCTCTTCTTTTCCAAGATTTTTGCAGTTATTCTGGATCTTTTGTTGTTTCATATGAATTTTAGGAATTTTTTCTGTTTCTGTAAAACGCCACTGAGATTTTGATGGAAATAGAATTGGATCAGAGACTCCTTTGGTTATTACTGACATTTTAAGAGTGTTCATTCTTCCAATCTACGAGCACAGAATATCAGAATATCTCTCCATTTATTTGTGTTTCGTTCAATTTCTTTAATCAATTTCTTATAGTTTTCAGTGTAAAGGTCTTTCACCTCTTTGGTCAAATTTATTCCTAGGTATTTTATTTTTTTTTGATGCATTTGTAAATGGAATTTCTTTCTTAATTGCCTCTCAGATATACATTGTTAATGTATAGAAACACAACTGATTTTCTTATGTTGACTTTGTACCCTGCAACTTTGCTGAGTATGTGTATTAGTTCTAACAGGGTTTTTTTGTGGCATCTTTAGGGTTCTCTCTATATGAGATCATGTCATCTGCAGAGACAATTTTTCTTTTTGGATTTGGATGCCTTTTATTTCTTACCCTTGCCTAATTGTTATGGCTAGGACTTCCAATATTATGTCGAATAGAAGTATGAGTGTGCATCCTTGTCTTGTTCCTGATCTTAGGCGGAAAGTTTTTTTTCAGCTTTTAACCTCTGAGTATGGTGTTAGCTGTAGGCTTAAAAATATATGGCCTTAATTATGTTGGCATAAATTCTTTCCACACCTAGTTTGTTGAGCATTTTTAATGTAAAAGGGTGTTGTCAAAGTATTTTTATCATGAAAATGTGTTTCAAATGTTTTATTTGCATCTACTGGATGATCAAGTGATTTTTATCCTGTAGTCTGTCAATGTGCAAGTCACATGTACTGATCTCTTTATGTTGAACCATCCTTGAATCGCAGGGATAAATCCCATTTGATCATGGTGTATGTTCTTTTTAATGTGCCACTGGATCCAGTTCATTAATATCTTGTTGAGGAATTTTGTACCTATGTTCATCAGGGATATTGGCCTATAATTTTCTCAAAAGCACAAGTAGCAAAAGCAAAAATAGCCAAGTTAGAAGGTATCAAATTTAAAAGCTTCTGCACAGCAAAAGAAACAATCAGCAGAGTGAAAAAAACTACCTATGGAATGGAAGAAAATATATTCATCCTTTATATCTGATAAGCATTTAATTTCCAAAAAAAGGAACTCCAATAACTCAATAGCAAAAAATATCCCAACTTAAAAATGGACAAAGGACTTGAATAGACATTTCTCCAAAGCCATACAAATGGTCAATGGACATATGAAATTTTTTTCTATATCACTAATCATCAGGGATACAAATCAAAACCACAATGAGATATTATCTTCATACCGGTTAGAACAGCTATTATCAAAATAACGAAAGATAAAATTATTGGCAAGAATATGGAGAAACTGGAACTTTTGCACATTATTTGTGAGCATGTAAAATGGTGTAGCCACTATGGAAAACATTATGGAAGCTAAAAATAGAACTATCATATAACATAGCAATCCCATTTGTGGGTGTATTTCCAAAAGAATTGAAACCAGGATCAAAGAGATAGCTGCACTCACATGTTAATTGCAGCATTATTCACAACAGCCAAGATATGGAAACAACCTAAATATCTATTAACAAATCAATGGATAAAGAAAATTTTGTGTATTCATACAATATAATATTATTCAGTCTTACAAAAAAGGAACAACATGGATGGACCTGGAAGATGTTATGCTCATTGAAACAAGCGAGTCAGAGAAGGAGAAATATTGTGTAATTATATTTATATGAGGTATCTAAAAGAGTCAAAATCATAAAAGTAGAAAATACAAGGTGATTGTCAGGGGAAGGGTAGAAGGGAGACATGAAGAGTTGTTCAATGGTTATAAAGTTGTAGTTATGTAAGATAAACAAATTTTAGAGCTCTGCTGTGCAACTTAGTCCTGTAGTTAACAATACAATATTGTACACTTAAAACTCTAAGAGGGTTAAGCGGGTATCCTTATGTTAAGAGGGTAGACCTTACGTTAAGTACCTTTTTGAAATTCATTAATTAATTAAAAAATAAAATCTGTTAGTTTTCACCCTTTATCCTTCAAAATGTCACATGATTTGAATGCATAATTAATACCTATACATATTTCACTTCCAGAGTTAGAAAACAAAAGTCTCCAAATCTTTCATTTGTATTGTTTCTTATAAGATGGCTTTGAAAGTTCTATAACTATAGATGTAGTAAGACCTGCACTGCTATGTCTTTTAAAACTAGTATTTCTGATTTTAACAGAATATTGCTAAGAAAATGTCTTTCGGAATTCCCTGGTGGCTCAGTGGTTAAGAATCCACCTGCCAATGCAGGGGACACGGGTTCAAGCCCTGGTCTGGGAAGATCCCACATGCCGCGGAGCAGCTAAGCCCATGAGCCACAACTACTGAGCCTGTGCTCTAGAGCCCGCAAGCCACAACTACTGAGCCTGCGGGCCTAGCGCCGTGCTCCACAACAAGAGAAGCCACTGCAAGGAGAAGCCCTTGCACCGCAACAAAGAGTAGCCCCCGCTCGCCGCCACTAGAGAAAGCCCGCGCACAGCAACGAAGACCCAACGCAGCCAGAAATAAATAAATAAATAAATAAATAAATAAATAAATAAATAAATAAATATTTAAAACGTATTATTTTGACCTGTAAGAGTTTAAGGTGATAAGTAAAATAAACTGAAAACATGATTTCATAAACAGCTTATGATTAAACTAACACATTTATATGACAAAATTATATGAAATCTTCCAGTAAAGTGTTTCTCAAATATACATGCTGGTAGATAGTGATTCATTGATTAAAGAAGCTATAGCTAGGTGTTTCAATTTTGTAATAGAGAAATATATTGAAAACTACATGACCAATATTAAAAGAAAATTAAAATACATAGTTGAAAGGAAAATCTCTCTCATCAGCACCATCATAAAGGACAAGGATAACTAAAGTTTTCAATTACTTGTCACCCAAAATTAATTTTTAACAGGAAATGAATTGCAAATTGAGGGACAGAAACTATGGTGGTCCTTATCTAGGTCATTAAACCCAGTTTTCTTTTCTCTTTTTCCACCTTAAGAATTTTATATTTAAGTATTTGCTTATAATGATGGTTGTCCTAGACAGACGAAATATAGATACAGATATACCAGTAGTCAGGGCCTGGGTAAGACCCAACTTCCTCATTGGATCCACTCATATCTACATGCACTCACTTATTGAAAGAGGAATAAGAAGATTCCTGGGACGATATTTTAACCTCGTCCAAAAACTGGGCTCAGAGAATTGCACATGTAAATGGTCCTCAAAATATAAGGATCCCTGAAAAAGCTTAGACTGATAGGAGGTACAGACAGGTGCAAGACTTTGGAACAATGAGAATAGCCATTCCAAGTATATCCAGACCCAATCCCAAAACAGCCATCCATGGCACATGTGCACCAGGGGAAGAAAATGTCTGAGTGTTTGCCTATAGAGAGCTCACTTGATAAATGCTACAAGAGTATTTTGAGTTCTAAATAATTCAGCTGTAACCAAAAATCCATCTTTAGCATCCCAGGTCACCATATCCCTTTCACTAAGTACTAATTTTTAAAAAGGACAGTACATTTTTGTTAAAACTTCATGAAACAATGAGGAGACATGTACAGCAATGACAAAGGATTTCTAGCTATAAATGGAGAATAGCCCATGGGGTGGTGTTGGTGCCGGGGCAGTGGGTGTCTCAAGGTGGCTTACTTCTCTGACTGCTGCAAAGAAGGGCTGATGTACAGCCATTGGGTCATGACTACAATGCAACTTCAAGAAAAAGAATGATTGATGTATTAAAACTATAGAATGCTCCTTGGCTATATTATAGGACCTTGAGTTCCAAATCATTTGGGAGAAGGATTTTGCAAAGGATTTAATTTCATATGAGCAAATGGGAGGACAGGACCCAACACATCTTATGTACACTTGTCAAAGAAACAAAATCATTTTAGTTGTCGTATTGAAAATTTCACAGTCTTGTATTTAATCCTTAAATCTCCTTTTAATATTTCAAGAATTCCAGCCTTCCTACATATGAAAACTGCTTTTGTTTGCTTGTTTTTTCTTTTTATGCATTGCTCATTTCACAGCATTTTCTGATGCCTTTGTTTTTGAAAAAACTTACTTGTAAAGTTGAGTATGGTGTGTGTGTGTGTGTGTGAGTGTGTGTGTGTGTGTGTGTGTGTGTATTCAATACATACGGGTCTTTCTAGCAGAATCTTCCACAAAAAGAGAAGAAATGTCTTCATCCACTCCTGCTTCATTTTTCGCGATACAAGTGTATGCTCCTGTATCTTCATAGCGCACATTGCTAATATGAACCTCACTGCCATTTGCTGAAAACAGAAGGCAAATGCAACCTGTAAACTACAGTTTCAGTTTTGGGACAGTGATTTCTGATTACACAGTCAAACAGTTCTCTTAGCTTATCCTAATTAAACTGTTTCCCTTCATACTTCCATGCTTTGGAGACATGCCAAATTATTCCAAATGCATTCAAGTGTTTCATAAATTGTGCTGTCATTCTATTACAGAGATCCCAATACTCTGTATCAAATGCACACACACCATATTTTATATTCATTTCCTATTTCCTACCTTGCATAAGAAGTGTTACATATTGAAAACTATAATTCCATTTCTATATTTATTTTTAATATTCATAATCCACTTTGTCCTCAGCTTTTACAACAGTTTTAATTAATACCAATATGGTTCATTTACAGGAGAATACTTGTGAAAAGACATGTCATAAAGGAATTAAGTGAGCTACATCATGCAAGTATAATACAATGCCATTTAGCAAGCATATTCTTGAGTCTGAATTATATATCTGGAATTATTAGGTATAGGAGACAGAAAGAAAATAACACATGATTTTTTTTGTAAGATTTGCAGTCGTTTGCAAGAAATATACCTAAAATAAGCAGTATTATAATATGGAAATTGATATAGGCAGTGTATAACCAAAGGGTTAAGGGAATGATTAATCTAATTTTTAAATTTTGGTAAAATGATATTTGCAGCTAATCTCTCAATGAGTTGCATTCCCCAAAGTGGAAACCAGGGTATAATTAACCATTTACTGTATGTTGGCAATATAGGAGGTGCTTTTACATATATTATTCCTTAATTGTCCCAGATAATAGCTAATTATCAAATGAGGAATCTGAGACTTATGGAATGATCTTATGCAGGTCACTCTCCTCAAAGGTAAGGGCTGGACTTCTGTTCTATCAGACCCTAAGGTTCAGTGTTTTAGTGCTCATTTGTTTAGGTTTGCATCTTTTCTTTTACTTTCTGTTCTTTTTTTCTGTATGCCTCTGTGTGCATGTTTGTGGTGTGTTCCATGTTATCCAATCACAAGGACACCATGAACCATGTGCAGTAGAAAGGGGCACGACTCTGTGACAGAGAGGAGACTGAATGATCAGAGCCGTTGTTTGGGGAAGGAAGGTAGAAAACCAAGGGGAAAAGAGCTTAAATGTCATCCCTAGGAGGATATGGAGAGGCAGTGAGTGTTTGGGAAAGGCTAATCACTGAAATCACTGGACCCTCTTTCTTGATTTACAAATATCACTGTACTCCTCCATTCCCCCCATTCTGTTGAGAATCACTTCCCCAAAACAGTTGGCAGGTTTTTTTTGGCAGGGCCGCTGAAAAAGGACAGTTGGCTTTGTGGGCTACACAATTTCTGTGCCAACTTCTCACCTCTGCCATAGCAGCGTGACAGAAGCCACAGACATTATTTTTTAAAATGAATGTGGCTGTTCTAAAAACAAGCAAAACAATTGCTTTATTTACAGAAATAGGCAGCTTTCCAGATTTGGTCTGTGGCCCTTCATTTGCAGACCCCTGTTCTAAAAGATGAGAAGAAAACAATCTATTTAAGCCCAGATCAGCTTCTTGTTTTATGTGAAACATGGCCCTCTCCAAAGACCACATACTTAAGGTAAATTCTCTAGAACTTTTTTGAAACTTCAATTTTTTCCTTCTTCAAATTCTCTCTTCTCAATATTCTTATATGTTCTTCTAACCTATGTGTCCCACTATCTTTCCCTCCTTTCCTACATAATCTAGCATATCTAGATGTTTTCTACTCTATGACCAGAACTACCAATTTCCGGGTCCATTTATCATCCTGACACATCTGTTTTCAGAACTAGAAAACATTCCCTGAACTTAAGTTTTTGATTAAAGTACTAGACTATTACATAAGCAAATTTACAAATTTTCAAATTCACGATCTCCAATTTTCAAGTAACAGGATGTTACTTGACCTTTACAGTTAGTTGCATTTCATACCCTACTCCACTTTTATTTCAAATCTTTAGTCTTTGTTTGATGTTTCCCGGCATAATAATAACTTCTCACTCTAAGCAGGTTGTCTTGTTCTTTATATCATGAAATACATAGAAGTGATTAAAAAGTAAACCCAAATCATTTCACAATATATGTGTAAAAAATCATCACCTTGTATACCTTAAGCTTACACAATTTTATATGCCAACTGAATTTCAATAAAAGCTGGAAAAGAAAGAAATTAATCCCCAAACCTCCTGTTTCCATTTACATCTTCATTTTTATTTAATTCTCAAAGGAAATTTTCTATTTCTTTCCAAGGCCAACCTCCCCTCCTTTTTTGTTTTGTATTTGTCCCTCCTTCCCCTGTTGCATTATTCATACATCTTTCTCTTTACCAATATCCTTTTAAACCAACAAATTGTCCAAGAAGTGAGAAATATCTTCATCAATCCTAAACCTTCCCACCAGCAGCTACTACTGTTATTTTTTACTCTTTCAAAATTTGGAAATAGGTTTTTATACTTCTTCCCTCCTTTTTATTTCTAAGCCCACTGAGGACTGATTTTCTAAATGTCACAAGGACAAACTAATCACTAACCCATGAATATATTTTAATGATCTTCCTTGACCTTTCTATGCCGCCAGCACTGTTGAACTTGTTCCCATCTCTGGCTTTCTTTTCTTTCATTCTGTAATCACCTTGTTCTCCTGCCTCTTTGCTAATTATTAGTCCCTTTGGATATTTGTCTGGATTTGCCAACCAAAATATTTCTGCTTTGTTGAATTTTACTTCTCATAACCATATCATCCCATCTATTGCCATAGTTATCAGTTAGTGCCTAGACTTGGACCTCACATACAAATGCTAAATAAGCATCTGATGAATAAATGGATAATTAAATAACTATGTAATTTGATAATATGTGATCATATACAAAACCACATGGAATTTCACACTCCTGTGCACCCAGATTTATCTCTTAGGTTCTGCTTCCTACTTACATTTTATTACTTGTCATAGTCTCTCAAAAATTAACTTACTTTCTCTTATTTTAAAAAATGATAATAGCTATTTTACAAATGTCCCAATCTTTCAAATGTTGAGTCTAGAGTGTAACCAACTCCCCAAATTTGCCTTCCTGTATATTTCTAAAACAAAAACAAAATAAGTTCCTATAATATGGTTTGTTGCTATCAAATGGGTAAGAGATGACAAAATCAGAAGCTAATTAGACTTTCATTCAATTTAACTTCAGTTTATCAGATCAATCCTCATCTCAGATTATAGACACCATGATGCAATCAATAGACACAAACATGTAAATTTGTTGGACCTATTTATATTAACATAGAGATTGCTAGGATTCAGCTCTGAAAGGTCAAAAATACTTTCATATGTCATTTTTCATTTGCAAAAATAAATAAGTAAGTGATTTAAAAGATTTATTTTAAGATGTATACTGATAAAGTGTATTCACTCTCTAAGTTGAATAATAAGAGCAGTCTATTCTTACAGAAATAATTTTAAAAATGAAAATATATTCATTTCTAAAGTATGAATTGAAGTAATTTAAAACCATGGAACAAGGAATGTAATGCCATGCAATAGATACTCCAGTAAAATGACTGTCCCTGGGCCACTCCTGACAATGGAAATAAGATTTTTACATTTTTTTGCTTACTAGTATAATCAACATATATGAAACTGCTTTTGCATTATTTAGGTTATTTGACATTAGAAAGATTGCCTGGTATGCTTTTCACATACCACTCATTTGTGATTATTATAATCCGTAAAATAATTGATTAATGTCTGCACATTAGACTATTAGAACATATAGAATATTTTATATATTAGAATGCAAGAACTTCATAACTGTAAAACTACATAAATATGGAACATATTTAGTAGCATTTTGAATTTTTTCTATCTTCATTTCATGATGCAAAACATTTTCTAAAGAATTTCTATATTACTGACACCCTCTGTAATATATATTTTAACATATGATTTAAGCATTTAAAATTGTCTCTTCAGAAATGTATGCAATGAAGAGATCCAATGATTCTGTTCAGTATATCTGCTATAGTTCAGAGGCTAAGTTTTTAAAAGAAAAAAATTAATATTTTACTTATGACAGAAATAATGACATAACTAATCATTATGACAAGACTATTATTTAAAACATTAAAAATATTAAACGACTCTATTTCAAATATTATGTCTTAGGTACAACCATATCTTTTTTCATACTCATGATATTTTTTTGCCACCAAGACTTATTTGCTCTTTCTCATAATAATGTAAAATGTGTTATAAATTTTAGGATAAAATTTTTACATTGTCATTTAAGAGGAAAAATGCAAGTAAAAAGCACCTTGAAGTGTGAGTTGCTTGGACAGCTTTGATGTAATATCAATTCCATTCTTCAGCCATCCAAGCTGAGGATTTGGTATGCCCTCAGCATGGCACCTGAGACTTGCAGTTACCCCAGGTTCTCTGGCCTGACTCTCTGGATACACCCGGATTACGGGAGGGACTAAAAGAAGAAATGGAAAAGAAAGTGAATGAGTGATCTGTATTTGCCATTTGATTTTCCAAAACAAAGAAAAATTGCAATATGAGAAAATTACAATTATATTATTTTAATGATGATAATTTAATGAATGATATTTCTACAGGTCTTAGTTTGCAAATAATAGCATCCACTAAAATGTACCAGTGTCCCCTGGATAAAAGCTATTCTGAGACTGAACCAGGGAAAATATAAGCTGAGCCTGGGCTATCTTGATTCAATAACTAAAGAAGTCCTTAAGGAATGATAGAAACATATCAAAAAATACAAAACCAGTTTAAAAGGGCTCTCATTCACCAAATCTGAAATAATTTGAGCATTGAGATAATTATCAATTACAAAGGAGTATAAAGAATCAAACAAGACTCTATGAATTCAGTAACATAAATAAATGAACTAATATATAAATGGGAGAGAAGAAAAAACTTTTCCTTACTACAGCATCTTTGAGAAATTAAGATAACAATTCCACTTACAGTACATCCAAAAATAAAATATTTAGGAATAAATTTCACCAAGAAGGTGAGAGACTTTTACATTGAACACTACAAAACATGTTGAAAGAACTTAAATAAAACCTAAATCAACAGAAGGACACCACGTGTTGATGGACTGAATAAGTAATTGGTGAGATAATAAGATTTGGTAAGATGACAGACAATACTGCAAAATTGATTTATAGATACAATGTAATCACTATCAAAATTCCTAACTGCATTTTTTTTGCAGAAATGGAAGAGCTAATCCTCAGAGTCATATGGAATTACAAGGGGATCCAAAGAGCCGAAACAATCCTGAAAATGAAGACTGAAACTGGAGTTCTCATATCTCCTGATTCCCAATCATATTACAAAGGTACAGTAATCAAAATAATGTGGTACTGGCAATAAGATAAAAATATACTTCTATGGAATCAGTATAAGGAGCACAGAGATAAACTCATACATCTATGGTCAATTGATTTTTGACAAGGATGCCAGGAAATAGTGTAAATACAACTGACAAAACAGGAAAAAATTGCAGATGATATCTGATATGAGCCTGGTATCCAGAACATACAATGAACTCTTACAATTCATCAACTAAAAGACAAATAGCCCCCTTCTGCACAGCAAAGGAAACCATCAAAGAAGTGAAAAGGCAACTTACAGAATGGGAGAAAATATCTGTAAACCACTATCTGATAAGGAGTTAATATCCAAAATATACCAAAAAGTCATACAACTTAATAGAAAAAGAATTTAAAAATGGACAAAGGACCAAAATAGACACTTTTCCAAAGATATACAATAGCTAACAGGTTCACGACAAGGTGCTCCACGTCACTGATCATCAGGGAAATGCAAATCAAAACCACAATGAGTTATCACTTTATATCTGTTAGGATGTGTATTATCAAAAAGATTAGAGATAACAAATGCTGGTGAGGATGTGGAGAAAAAGGAACCCTTGTACACTGTTGGTAGGAATGTAAACAGGTGCAGCCACTATGGAGAACAGTATGGAGGTTCCTCAATAAATTAAAAATAGATCTATTTCCGAGTCAATAAATTTCCCCTTTCTGCTTAAGTAAGCCTTAACTAATATGGATTCCTTCTGAACTTTAGCCTCAATATTCTCACCAGGAAAACTGAGATTTGATTTATGTCTCTTCTGGAATATGCATCAGTTACTCTGGTGATAACATCAGTACAAGTACCTTTAGAGTAAAAACTATAATATATTGATAGATGTTATGGAATGTGCTGAATGCTTTGTAGTCATGTTGATTTGAAGATGCGTCACAGAGAGGTTAATGGCATCCCCAAGTCACAAAGCTTATTAGAGTCCAGAGTTGAGGCTAAAATCAAGGGAGGTCTGACTCCTGGGCCAATGCTCTCTACATTTCAGTTTGCCCTTAACTAACCTGGCTGATTGTGGTCTGTAACAGCCACTGAATTTAGCCAATAAGAAAGAAAATCTGATGGGTATTAAAAACAAGTATGTTCCAAATTTGACTTGTCAGGACTTCCTATGGCAAAATAATTATATATATATATATATATATATATATATAAAATTCATAGTATACATATGAATATACTATGAATTATATATATTGATATAATATGAATTACTTATATAATTCATATGTGTATAATTATATTCATATAATATGAATTATATATATGATTCATATTCATATATACATATATACACATAAATAAATACATATACATACCTTATGATCCAGTGATCCCACTTCAGGGTATATATCCAAAGGAAACAAAATTATTATCTCAAAGAGATAGCTATATGTATGAACATCTTCCTTATGTTTATAGTAACATTATTCACAGTAGCCAAAATATGGAAACAACCTACATAAATTTCCTTCAATTGATAAGAGTAAAGAAACTATTATATATATATATATATATATATATATATATATATATATATATATATATATATATATATGAATATTAGTTAGCCTTAAAAAAAAAAGGAAACCTTGTCATTTGCAACAACATGGATAAACTGGAGGGCATTATCCTAAGTGAAATAAGCCAGACAGAGCACAAAAAATACTGCATGGTATAAAGATATGGGGAATTAAAAAAAAAAAAGTTGACCTCATAGAAGCAGAGGGTAGAAAAGTGGTTGCCAGGGGCAGGGAGGTGGAGGGAATAGGGAGAAGTTGGGAAAAAGATACAAATCGTCAGTTATAGGATGAATAAGGTCTGAGGATTTAATGAATAACATGGTGACTACAGTTTATAACACTGTAGGGTATAACTGAAACTTGCTAGGAGAATAGAACTTAAATGTTTTCACATAGGAAAAAAAAAAAAAGGCTAAAAAAACACCATCCAATTCAAATGTGGGCTAAGGACTTGAATAGACATGTCTCCATAAAGAAGCCATGCAAATAGCCAATAAGCACATGAAAAGATATCAAAATTCACTAGTCATCACTGGAAAGGCAAATTAAAATCACAATGTGATACCACTCATATCCACTAGGATGCTATTAAACAACAAAACAATAGGCAGAAATTGGAACTCTTGCACATCCGTGGTAGGAATATAAAATGATGTAGCCACTGTGGAAGACATTGGTGGTTCCTCAAACTGTTACACATGGAATCATCATTGGATCAAGCAATTCCAAGCCTAGGTTTGTATACATAATTGAAACAGGTTTTCCATAACAAACATGTATCTGAATGTTTATGATAACCAAAAGGTGGAAATTACAAAAACAACTATCAACTAATAAACAGAAAAATAAAATGTGGTTTATCCTTACGATAAAATATTATTTGGTAATAAAAAGAAAGAAGTACTGATATATGCTACAATATAATATGCTCAGATATTACCCTAAGTGAAAGAAGTGTGACACATAAGATGACATATTGTATGAGCTCATTTACATGAAACATCCAGAATGGGTAAATCCACCAGGATAAAAAGCAGATTAGTGGTTTTCAGGGGCTGGGGGGAAGGAGAAATGTGAAATGACTGCTTGATGGCTATGAGGTGTATTCTGGGGTTGATGAAAATGTTTGGGGAGTAGGCAGTGAGATGGTTGCATAACATTTTAAAGGTCCTGTAAACTACAGAACTGTACACTTTAAAATTGTTCAATGTTATGTGAATTTTACCTTGATAAAAAAGAAAAGAAAGACAAAGAAAGGCCAAAGAACGTTTCTAGCTTAAAAGATACTAAACAGGAATATTAACTGAATGCAATGTGGAATCCAGAATGGATGCTGGACCAGGAAAAATTAGTTATAAAGCTATTATTGGGAAGGTTGCCAACAAGTCAATATGGACTGTATAGTAGATAATGAGATTCTATCAATGTTATGTTTACTGATTTGATAACTGTATTTTGACTGAGTAAAAAACGTACATGCTGAATTAATTTGTGGTAACAAGAAAATTTATCTCAAATTATATATATATATATATATATATATATATATATATATATATATACACACACACACACACACACACACACACACACACATACATATCACTAACTTTAAAAATGGGATGGCTTGCAAGTCCTAGCCAGGGCAATCAGAGAAGAAAAAGAAATAAAAGGAATGCAAATTGGAAAATAAGAAGTAAAACTGTCATTGTTTGTAGATGACAAGATACTATACATAGAAAATCCTAAAGTTGCCACCAGAAAACTACTAGAGTGAATCAATGAGTTTAGTAAAGTTTCAGGATACAAAAAAAAAAAAAAAAAAAACACACAGAAATCACTTGCATTCTTATACACTAACAACAAAAGATCAGAAAGAGAAATTAATGAAACAATCCCATTTATCTTTGCAACAAAAAGAATAAAATACCCAGGAATAAACCTACCTAAGGAGGCAAAAGGCCTGTACACAGAAAACTATAAGATACTGATGAAAGAAATCAAAGATGACACAAACAGATGGAGAGATATACCATGTTTCTGGATTGGAAGAATTAATATTGTGAAGATGACTATACTACCCAAATCAATCTACAGATTCAACGAAATCCCTATCAAATTACCAATGTCATTTTTCACAGAACTAGAACAAAAAATTTTACAATTTGTATGGAAACACAAAAGATCCCTAAGAGCCAAAGCAAACTTGAGAAAGAAAAACGGAGCTGGAGGAATCAGGCCTCCCGACTTTAGACTATACTACAAAGCTACAGTAATCAATACAGTATGGCACTGGCACAATAACAGAAATATAGATCAGTGGAAGAGTATATAAAGCCCAGAGATTAACCTAAGCGACTATGGTCACCTAATCTATGACAAAGGAGGCCAGAATATACAATGGAGAAAAGACAGCCTCTTCAATAAGTAGTGCTGGGAAAACTGGACAGCCACATGTAAAAGAATGAAATTAGAACATTCCCTAACATCATACACAAAAATAAACTCAAAATGGATTAAAGACCTAAATGTAAGGTCAGACACTATAAAACCTTTAGAGAAAAACATAGGCAGAACACTCTTTGACATAAATGGCAGCAAGATCTTTTATGACTCACCTCCTAGAGTAATGAGAATAAAAACAAAAATAAACAAATGGGACCTAATTAAACTTAAAATCTTTTGCACAGCAAAGGAAACCATAAACAAGATGAAAAGACAACCCTCAGAATGGGAGATAATATTTGCAAATGCAGCAACGGACAAAGGATTAATCTCCGAAATATACAAATAGCTCATGGAGCTCAATATTAAAAAAACAAACAACCTAATCAAAAAATGGGTGGAAGACCTAAATAGACATTTCTCCAAAGAAGACATACAAATGGCCAACAAACACATGAAAAAATGCTCAACATCACTAATTATTAGAGAAATGCAAATCAAAACTATGATGAGGTATCACCTCACACCAGTCAGAATGGCCATCATTACAAAATTTACAAACAATAAATGCTGGAGAGGGTGTGGACAAAAGGCAACTCTCTTGCACTGTTGGTGGGAATGTAAATTGATACAGCCACTATGGAGAACAGTATGGAGGTTCCTTAAAAAACTAAAAATAGAACTACCATGTGACCCAGCAATTCCACTACTGGGCATATACTCAGAGAAAACCATAATTCAAAAAGACACATGCACCCCAATGTTCATTGCAGCACTACTTGCAATAGCCATGACATGGAAACAATCTAAATGTCCATCAACAGAGGAATGGATAAAGAAGATGTGGTACATATATACAATGAAATATTACTCAACCATAAAAAGGAATGAAATTGGGTCATTTGTAGAGACATGGATGGACCTAGAGAGTGTAATACAGAGTGAAGTAAGTCAGAAAGAGAAAAACAAATATCGTATATTAATGCATATATGTGGAATCTGAAAAATTGGTGTAGATGATCTTATTTACAAAGCAGAAATAGAGACAGATGTAGAGAACAAACGTATGGATAGCAAGTGGGAAGGGGGTGGGATGAATTAGACACAACAGAAGAGAGAATCAGTAAACTAAAAGTGATGCTAGGATCAGTTGAGAACTTTCTGCTTCCAATAATGTTGGATATGTAATTCTTATCAATTCTGTTCGATTATCTTTCTGAATAGAACTTAAAATTCTGGTCACCTGTATACATTATAGTGAAACTGTAGAACAACAAAGAAAAAGAGAAAAATCGTAAAAAACAATCCCAGGAAAAAAAATGACACACAAAAGAAGGAAAGTCAGGCTAACAGCTAAATTCTTACAGAAATGCTGGAAACTAATGAAAAATTATAATCAACTTCATGCTAATAAGTAACTTTAAATAAAATGAACATATTTCTAGAAACATAAACTTCTGGCTGACCTGTACAAAAAGTATTATAAAATCTAGAAAGTCTTATTACGTTAAAAGAAATTAATACATTATTAAAATCCTTTTTTCAAAGAGAACTGTAGAATGACCCAATCTAAATAAGAAATAACACCAATCTTATATAAACTCTTCTAGAGAATAGAAAAAGGCGTGGGGTTTCTTTGGTAGTTTTAAAATATCTAAAAAAACAAAAAAAAACAAAAACAAACAAACAAACAAACAAAAATATCTATACAAATCCATTGATACTCCTCTCTTCAAAAGCTGGAGACAAATCCTCCTCAACTTACATGTGGGTTGGATTTAATGACTCACTGTTAATGAAAGGAATATGGTCAAGTGATGGTGCATGGTATGCAATATTATAAAAGGTATTGCGGCATCTTTCTAGCTCGTTGGATCACTTGCTGTTGGAGAAGTCAGCTGTCATGTCTTAAAGATATGAGTATCTTTACCAGCCTTAGGGAAATGCTTATATGTCAGGTGACAGAGAAAGGTCCCATGCCAACAGCCAGCAAGGAACCAACAGTCATTTGAAGGGGCCATCCTGAAAGTAAATCCTCCAGCCCTCAGCAAGCTTTCAGATCACTACAGTTCTGGTCAAAATGTTGACTACAACCTCAGAAAAGACTTCATGCCAGGGCCACCTAGCTAAGTTTTTCTCAATTTTTTAAAAATCTCATTTCTCTGTTTATTATCTCATCTCTTTTTATCTCAAAAGATAATAAAGGTTTGTTGTTTAAATCCACTAAGTTTTACGGTAATTTATTATGTGCTCATAGATAAATAAAAGCCCCAACAGTTGAGAGCAATGTAAGCTTAATACCAAAATATGACACGGGTATTATTAAAAAGAATATTTATTAGTCAATTTCATTTATGAAAATAGATTTTAAAAGTCTCCAGAATATATTGTCAAACAAAATCCAGCAGAATATAAAAATATTAAACCATAAAATATTTGTTTTATATAGATATTGAAAAATTACTCAATATAATTTACCACATAAATTGTCTAAAGGAGAAAAACTGTGTGATCTTCTCAATAGCTGCAGAAAAGTCATTTACTTTTAGCACACAAAAATGAGCAAGTATTTTCCTTATTATGATAAAGGATTTCTTAAAATATATAGCCAACATCTGTAGATGATTGAGTAAAACAAAATGCAAAAGAATCTACAGATGAATTGTCAGAACAAGTAAATTTAGTAAGCTTGCATGATATAAGTTAATTATATTTGTAAATATCAGCAGCAAAGTATCTTAAATAATGTGATTTTGTAAAGCAACAAACATGTTACATATATATGAATATATCTAATCAATAAATGCTGTCCAAATCCCTTGCAAGAAAATTCTAAAATAGTCTTTGAAAAAATACTGTTAAGAAAAATGAAATAAGACCTAATTAATGGAGGAATAAAACACATCTGTAGCCCCTTTAGTTATCACCTCCTCTAGTTTTCATTATGTTGATTTCAGCCATCAGAAGTTCTTTGCTCATTTGTCTCCCCATTCTTCAGTCAGTTAAACCAATTTGTATAGAAATCTTCTAAATAGCGTACCTCTTAACTGAATTCTTTTATTTATTTTATTAAATAGTCATAGATAGGCTACGTAATATCTGTGACAAACTGCAAAGTGATACACTGATGCCGAATGAGAAGACAAGGCTCATACTCTCAAGTATACACTGCTCGATAATGGAAACCAAGGAACAAATAACGCTAAGACAATACTTAACGTCCTGCAGTCAAGCTGATAAGGATGGGATGGCTACAGAAAGAAAGGAGGGATCAACACAGCACACCTTAGGAGAGTGTTTGAATTGGATTTTGGAGAGTTTTTAGGAGTATAACAAGAGGACAAGTGAATGTGGCTGTGAGGGAGGTATTTATAACTGAGGCACAAGGGTGAATATCATATTATTTCAATGAGTGCTTCTTGAACTTGAGTTGTGTCATGGGTAGTTAGATATATGTCATATACATTAGTTTTGAGAGTCAGTTACTCAATTTGCCACCAACAATGCTGTGAGAGAAATTCTGCATTCATTCAATAAATGTATGTGTATCGATTATCTACACTTTGTGGAAGGGTTCAGGGATTATGCAATGATTGACTATTAATTATATAATTCTCAAATGATCTTGTAACTTAGAGTTCTGAGAGTTAGATGAGAATGTGAGTACATCAGGACAAATGATTTAGACACTTTAATTCTAATATGCAAAAGCATATTGTTCTTTTCAAGAGAAGCTAATAAATTATCTCTACTATAAATATTAAATGTATTCATACTGAAAACAAGCTATTCTAGATAGGTAAATTTTCTAAATAATGGAGAGTGAACCTTTTATAACACAATATTTAAGATGTATATTTGCTTTTTATGAAACTCTCAAGTGAATTACAGACCTCATATTTGGAAACTTCTATGATAATGAAAACATTGTTTTATGTGGTGTCACTCAATGACATTTAGACTGAGACAAGTAAGGTTGCATTCTCACACTGCTACTCAATATTTAAATGATATTGAGCATATGCTTAAACCTTTTTGAACCATCTTTTTCTTATATCTAAAACAGATATTGTATCATATTATAAAGGTTTGGAAAATCAAATGGAATAATAAAAGTGAAAAGATTCATATCTTGCAAATTATGTGTATAATATGTTTTATATATACATATGTAAAGAACCATAGCACATGGGAAAGTAGTCCACAGGGTGTGTGGTACAGGTTTATCACACCTATCCCCTCTTCACACTCAGACTTTGACATTTGTTATTCAGAATGACCATGAGAGCACATGTACCTTGCATTTGCCTTAGTAAGAATATGGCTTGGCAGACAAGAAAAAAGATTCTAGTTCTCAAAAGACTTTTTTGCAGGATCTATCTTAGCAAGAGACGATGGACAGAAACGTTGTGTTCACCATGTTAAAATAAAAAACAAATGGAGACCAGTCGTGAAAACTCACTGAAAAGACAAAACCACCTTAGTCATACAAGCAAAGTTTAATTTAACATATTTTGCAACACTAACTTGATTTGGATCGTTTCTTGCTTATGCCTCTGGAAGTCATAAGCAAAACCCAAATTGTTTCCCAAGGTTGATATGAGGTAACCACTAACCAATTCCTTATCATTTAAGAAAATTCTAATGTTATAACTAATCACTGTGAAGAATAAACAGTCACTGCTTTCTCACTATATAAGCTGCTTTATAACAAATACACACTTGAGCCTCATTCCATATTTTGGTTTGAGCGCTCCTGATTTGCAAACTCTCTTTTCGGTGTGTGTATAATAAACTTTTACTTATTACTATGTTGGTGATTCATTCTGTTAGTTCTGAACTTTTGACAGCCTACACCAACCTGCTCTTTGGTTAATGTGTATACTTTGAACTACCTGATTTCTTTTGTTTTACCCATCAGAATGCCAGTCAAAGATGCAAAGTCGGTAACCAATCTGAGACTCTCCCTAGGGCCTCAAATTCAGCCCAAAGTTAATTTCACCACTCTTCTTTCTAGTGACTGGAGGAGCTATTGCACACACAAATTTTATTGACTAACCAGTAAATGTCAGAATTTAAGATCTACTGAAATTATAAAAGCAATGCAAACCAAGAGACTAGCTGAAGTCACCAGATCAGAACTATATATAAGCCTATCACTCTTCTGTCCCCTTAGTTCCCTTTTTTGGCTATAGATACTCTAGACATCGATAAGCCAGACTCATGTCAACTATAACACAGAGACAAGAAAGGGTGAGGGAGGGTTCCTCAGAGACCCAATAATCCTTAGATTCCACAGCTGGGACTTGACCATGTGTATTGCCTTTCATAGTCTCAGGAGTGGACAAATAATAGACTTCCATAGCTATGAGTACCAGAATTCTGCTACACCCCTCTTTCTTCTCCTAAATACATATAATTCAACACACACACACACACACACACACACACACACACACAGACACAAGCATGGGCAACAACAATAGGGAGTAAAACTCAGTTTTAATTTTTTCCCTTGATGACTACGTAAATGGCTTATTTTAAAATAGCAAACATATTGGTAACCACCAAAGGGGAAAGGGGGAGAAGAGATAAATTGTGAATTTGGGATTAACAGATACACACTACTATGTATAAAATAGATAAAGAAGGACATACTGTATAGCACAGGGATCTATATTCAATATCTTATAATAACCTATAGTGGAAAAGAATCTGAAAAAGAATATATATATATATATATATTGCGTTTTATATATATATATAGCGCAAGCTGTACACCTGAAACACTGTAAATCAACTAAGCTTCAATAAAATAAAATAAAAAAAATAAACAAAAATATAAAATAGCAAATAAAATTTCAAAACTAACTCTCATAGTATTTCTGTACCTGCTTTACTGATGACATAGAGCATATGTTTAGGCTCTTAATATACCTAATACTGAGCAGTTCTTGTAGAATTTTATTTTATTGGAGGTTCAAACAAATAATGTTTTAAGGAGGTATTTTAATATACTCCCCAGCAAACCCACATTACTCTAAGATCTGGAGTAAAGAGACTCTATCAAAACTCAGATCGAATCCCTAATAGCTTAACAACAAGGGAGTTAGGAACTAAGCCTTTTAAAAAGACTTATGTAGAAAGCCAAAATGGATAAGTACTCCCAATAAATATTTAATACGAGAAAGTGTATCTTGTCAAAACCAAGGCTCAATGTTTCTTGCAACATTCTTTGGAATAGCAAAAACTTGAGACAACCTAAATATATTTGAAAATTAGATTGAAAGGAAGCACATTAATCAACTCAATGATAACAATAGACACTACATGATTCATGTTAGAATACATAGATATTATATGGGTCATATATACTGTCTCTGATACTCTCTAATGGACAACTTTTCAAATCAGATGTTCAATTTCCCCCTGCATTCCTGTTTTTGCTTTATTGATACACGTGTGCATGAACTGAAAGGGAAACAGTCAACAATAATTTTTTTGTCATATAGAGGTTTTATACTCAAATAGGTAATATATACTTTGGAAAAATAATAATAGTCTCATATAATATGGTTCTCATTTAGTGCACTGGTATCAAATGATGGTCTGAAAAATAACACCTATAAACTTGAAGGATAAGTGATTGGCATAACAACTATTTAACCTCAGTGACAAGCTACACATTTAAAAGTAGTTTATTTTCCTGGGATACATATTATGAAATATAAATGAGGATTGATGGCAGCCTGAATTAAAAAGTCAGTACTCACCCAGAGAACATTTCAAGCCGTTTGCTACAATCGTTTTTAGTTAGGAAGTGCACTCTATGAGCTTGTCTTTCCTTTATTTGGGCAGTGCATGAAAATCGAAATATAGGGTCCACCAAAGGTTTCCCACATTGTATTGAGAATTCAATTTCATGCACTATCATGATTATCCTTAAAGTTCCCCATATTTTAAACAAAAGGTAACATTTAAAGGTGTCTACTCACTGAAAATTTCCTGATGATATTGGAGGTTTCACAAAAATATCTCAGCAATTTAAATGGTTGGCTTTATTTGATATCATCAGATAAAGTCAAATAATATCAATATTTAATAATATATTATACATATATGTATACAAACATGTTAAATGGTTGAGATTATATATTGTTCAGTTTTATTCTATAACTATAACAAAATAAGTTTCTGACATTTAAAATAGAAGGTATACAAGAAGATCCAAATATATGAATTTTGTTCATGAATAAAATTTAAGAAAAGTATAAAATCTGACTTTATTTTGAGTCTTAAGATAATAATTTACAAATATTTACTGAGCAACTTCTGAGTGTAGCACGTTGTTCTAGGTGTCATTTTCTCTCCATCTCTCACATGTTCAGTTTTACATATTAACATGTTGAATGAATGCTGAGACCAGGTTTGGAAATTAGCCTAATGGAACCTGGGAAATAATTGGCCTAAATTGTCTTATCTGGTAGATCACAAAATAAGTGGTTCCAGAGAAGTATCTAGCGGAATGTGACTACTTGAAATCTAAATATAAATTCTGAATTAAGCTTCACATATTAATAGATAAGGTGTATTTGAGATCCTTGAAAAATTGTATTCTAAAATGTAAAAGTCAAATAAATCATCAGTGCATTCACAGTATCTTTGGAGAGGTATTAATAATTCATTTCAAATAGATGTAACTTCTCAAGGAAACGGAATTATTCCTTTCTATCACCCAGTTAAAATAACAGTATCACCATGAGACTGAATTAAACTAATATAGATAACATTTTATTTAATTTAATAGTTATTAGGGCATAAAGTATAAATAATTGGATGCTACATATGAAGGACTAGTTACTCTAAGAATACACACATAAAGCTAATATTTTAACCAGTTATAGAAATTAGAAATGGAAATGGGGTTCTGATACTAAAAAAATATTAAAAATTTTTTAAAATAAGTTAAAGAACTAGTTTAATTATATTCCTGGAAACTCTGAGTCTACATAGAATCAGTTATAAACATTTATCATCTCAAAACCATAAAGTATTTAATAATAATAATGGGTATAAAACTGGGTAATAAAGGTCGATGGATATATTTCTCAAAAGTCCATAATAACTTTATTGAACTAGAATAAATCAGTGTTTTTCTCAGTATTAGGAAAGATCTAAGAGAATCCTTTTAATCTAAAAATCTCTCTAATCTAATGATAGAAAGGATCTAACGGAAAAAATATATATCTTATAATACTGAACTCTGCCTTTTTTCATCCTTCAACGTTCATTCTGTGATCTTTCTTTAGAAGTCGCTGCACTATAGCACATTGGAAAGTATGGCACATCCCGGGTATTTTGGAAGTCTGATTTTAGAGTTAGGCAGAGATGACTGAGCCAATACAGTGACTGCATTCTAACTGAAAACAAAAGTGAATTTAAGGTGAATTGTCAGGTCACAGGAATGTAAACAAATAAACGCTGGATACTTTTTTCCTTTTCTTGATACCATTATCTTGTATTCTTTTGAAGGATTCTATCAGTGCTCTTCCACAAATTATTCACACAGCTGCACTGTTAGAAAAGGTTGTAAGAAAGCTTGAGGGTAAGAACATAAATGTCTCTGAAGTAGTGCTGACTCACAGTGGCATGTGGATTATTCTGTTTGTATTATGACTTCCTTTGTCATTAAAGCAACTTTCCTATGAAAAATTACAGACTGGGTTTAATAAATATTTTAAATGCTACTGAGCTTGTTCATTGTCTTTTGTCTCTGACATTATTAAAGCCATCAATTTCTCTTTAACTTTATCCCAAAGCGATCTTTTTATATTCATGACATTCACACTGCCTCTTGTCAATATTACAAAACTCTCTGACCACATTATTGCAGCCTTCATAAAAGTGTAGAGGATGCAACAAATGTTAGAGGCAAATTATAAATTAACAGCAACAAACTTATGGTCATAAACTTTTCTGATTTTTTTTATTATTAGATCTTCCTATTTTCCTACAGTATTGTAATAAATCACAACTGTTTAAGCCATTTTGAAAGGGACAGCAGTTCATCCTAGTTTAATTAACTTAGATCTATTATACTAATCCTTAAAATTAGTGGCCCTTTTAATGCCCAATTTCAAAGTCTCAAAAGCCACCATTTTCAAAAATGCTCTCTGAAACACAAAAGATAACTAAAGTATTCAAAATAATAATACATAGGATGCTGTGTTTCTAAATCTATGCAAAAAATAAAAGAGGAATTAATGAAAAAAATAAATTTAATGCTGTCATGATGGATGCTTTTTTTTCCTTAGACTTTACTTTCTTTGATTTAATATATACATAATTTAAATAATTTGTCCAGAGATCTCAAATTAATTATTTGAGGCAGGGACTGTACAGTGGATATATTATAGTAACCCCACCCAACCTGAAAATTTGAATGCATTTCTAACACTTACTTTATGCTCTAAGGAGTAAAATATCCAGTTTCTGTCTCACTTTCCCCATTTATAAAATTTGAAACCATTTCTAGGATTACATGGATTAAAGGAAACAATTTATGGCAAGTTCCCAACCCACTGCTAGACCCAAGTCAGAAGGAAAATGTTAGGTGTCTTAACCCACACACTTCACTTCCCAGAAATCATTTTTTTGCCTGTTACAAATAGAATGACCGAAGCTTCATAGGAGAAATGGCAAATGCATATAATTTCGCTAGTCAATACCAATTGATTGCACTTCTTGGAGATCTAAACTACAGGTAGCCTAAATCCATGTATGAGTTCAATAAGAGTGAAAGCTATAGTCGATCAGCAATATCTGCCAAAACTAGAGAAAAGGAAATGAAAGCAAGACATTTAGCCAACTTGCTTAATGTTAACGATGCAAATATAAACCCTATCTAAATACAATATGTGATTAGATTTATCCAGAAAAATTCTAAACAGATCAGGTGTATCTTCTAAGCTTTTCCTCAATCACATTTGCACCCCGTTAGTCACAGAACTAGTAAGTGTATGTATACCCAGCAAAAAACATTTTTTTGTGACTTGGAAGTAAAAACAATTGCATTAGTTAGAGCTTAAAAAGATAAGGAAAATGTATTTCATTCAATATAATTAAAACGTGTGGCAAAAATATATATGATTTTGGAATTTGGAAAAATTCATAATTTTTCTTACAGCTATTACTCCAGCTAGCCTTATCTTCTTCTGTCATTTGTGTAAGAAATTAAAGAATTCGAAGAATATGGTAAAACTCTAAAATATAAAGCACCTTGCATCAAACAGGATTACTCAGGAGACAGACTTTAGATCACAACCTGGAACTAACCAGCTATGTGATTTTGAGAGACTTAGTTCAACTCTCGTTTCCTGTTTCTTCATTTGAAAAGTGAACATTATAATAAAGTAATGTGTGATGGTACTTTAAAATATCAAATGCCTTTGCAGATGGAGAAATGGATTCATGATAACATTGTTAGTGCAAGGGTGGATGAAAATCTTTTCAATAGAGATGATGAAAATTACAAATATTAAATAATTTTATTCAGGGATTTTTATTGAAAACTAAGTTATATAAAAAGTTAGCTAGTCTATAATTCCATGTAAGCTATATATTTTTACTATAAGTTGAACTCTAGTTTTATCAACATGAAGTAATTTCTTAAGAAACTACCTAATTGATCTTAGAACAATTTTTATATATGCTAACATACTGAGGATTATAAATATAATTTCCTAACTGCAGGATGAGCTTTTGGATCGAAATTGTAAATGCAATCTACCTGTAGTTGGAGATAGTCATGTAAAAGTAAGCCATAGTATTAATTTATTAAAAATGTGCAGATACTTCATTTGAAAAGACACTCTTGAATAAAGCAGCAGTAAACTTTGTTTTGAACAAGCATTATGCTATGTATAGTTTAACCATGACAAATGTCAAAAGAAATCCTTAAGTTACAAAATTACAAATAACACTGTAGCCTTAAAAATTATGTAAGAATCATACTGACCATGATGCTTATTAAACCAAGAGAATACACATGACTATTTCTTTTAAAACAAGTTATTATTTAATTTTCATCATTTTTCATTGTTAAGTTGAATAGGATTTTTGTTTTAATTTTTCATACGTGTAAAACAAAATTGTGGCATAAATTTGCTAACTCTAAACAGAAGAAAATTATGCTCTTTTAGACAATGCCTTTGATAATTTTCAGAATATCCCCTAACTTAATGGACAGTGTCCTAGTTTTGTGTTGTTTATCCCCTAGTCTAAACCTATTGATTTTACTCATAGAGCCACAGTCAAAATCGATCTGTGTCTTATCCAAGTCCATGGACCACATGAAACCAGACCAATCAGGGCTGGAGGTCCACGTTCAACAAGTACAGCCACGTGTACCACATGTACCACATGTACCTGGAAACTTCCTAAGGTTTCTGAGTCTCAGCTTCTGCAACAATCAAATTAGCATACTAATAAAAATTACCTCCAAAGATTTTTGAGTGGAAAAAGAAAGAGATCACATATATAGAAAAGTCATTTTAAAATGCCGAAAAATATAAATTACTTATTCATGCTAACTATAATTTATCTTTTTAATTTCTTCCATATTATTGATTTCCTAATGTACCACATATTTATTTTTTAAATACATAATATAGAGAAGCACGTAAAATATTAATTGTCTCCCTCACCACAGATTTCGGATATGAACAGTTTTAACTTTCCAATGTAGTCTAAGTTTTACTTCTATCCTTACACAATATATATGCACACTTTTGCTTCCTAATATGAACTTATTCTCTAAATATTTCTTTGGATTTCTTTCACGTCAGATATCTTAGACATATTTTAGGACAATATATGTAAATTATCTCATTATATTTACTATATTAATATTTCACAGTATGACTTTATGATAATTTATTCATCAATTTCAATATTGATGATTCAGTAGTCACAGATTTACACTATTATATGCAATTGTGCACAAAGACCATCCTTGTACTTACATACTGTTGCTTTCATTTTTTTAGATTAGCTGAATCAAATAATTGCTACCTTAAAAAAATACATAAATTTAAAATTGGATAGGTAATGCTAGGTTACTAAACTAATGTTTGTAGGAATCACATCTCCCAAAAGTAACCAGTGTATGAGGGTTCAGTTTCCACAAATTTATCTTCAGTAGATGCTATTTTTTTTTAAATCTTTATTGGAGTTTAATTGCTTTACAATAATGTGTTAGTTTCTGCTTTATAACAAAGTGAATCAGTTGTACATATACATATATCCCCATATCTCCTCCCTCTTGTGTCTCCCTCCTACCCTTCCTATCCTCCCCCTCAGGTGGTTTCAAAGCACCGAGCTGATCTCCCTGTGCTATGCGGCTGCTTCCCACTAGTTATCTACTTTAATTTTGGTAGTGTATATAAGTCCATGCCACTCTCTCACTTCGTCCCAGTTTACCCTTCCCCCTCCCCATGTCGTCAAGTACATTCTCTACATCTGTGTCTTTATTCCTCTCCTGCCCCTAGGTTCTTCAGAACCCTTTTTTTTTTTTTTTAGGTTCCATATATATGTGTTAGCATACGGTATTTGTTTTTGTTTTCCTGACTTACTTCATTCAGTATGACAGACTCTAGGTCCATCCACCTCACTACAAATAATTCAATTTTGTTTCTTTCTATGGCTGAGTAATATTCCATTGTATATATGTGCCACATCTTCTTTATCCATTCATCTGTCGATGGACACTTAGGTTGCTTCCATGTCCTGGCTATTGTGAATAGTGCTGCAATGAACATTGTGGTACATGTCTCTTTTTGAATTATGGTTTTCTCAGGGCATATGCCCAGTAGTGGGATTGCTGGGTTGTATGGTAGTTATTTTTTTAGTTTTTTAAGGAACCTCCAAACTGTTCTCCATAGTGGCTGTATCAATTTACATTCCCACCAACAGTGCAAAAGGGTTCCCTTTTCTCCACACCCTCTCCAGAATTTATTGTCTGTAGATATTTTAATGATTGCCATTTTGACTGGTGTGAGGTGATACCTCATTGTAGTTTTGATTTGCATTTCTCTAATGATTAGTGATGTGAGCATCCTTTCATGTGTCTGTTGTCAATCTGTATATCTTCTTTGAATAAATGTCTGTTTAGGTCTTCTGTCCATTTTGGAATTGGGTTGTTTGTTTTTTTGTTATTGAGCTGCATGAGCTGCTTGTATACTTTGGAGATTAATCCTTTGTCAGCTGCTTCATTTGCAAATATTTTCTTCATTGTGAGGGTTCTCTTTTCGTCTTGTTGATGGTTTCCTTTGCTGTGCAAAAGTTTTTAAGTTTCATTAGGTCCAGTTTGTTTATGTTTATTTTATTTCTATTTCTCTAGGAGGTGGGTCAAAAAGGATCTTGCTGCGATTTATGTCATAGAGTGTTCTGCCTATGTTTTCCTCTGAGTTTGATAGTGTCTGGCCTTACCCTTAGGTCTTTAATCTATTTTGAGTTTATTTTTGTGTATGGTGTTAGGGAGTGTTCTAATTTTAATATTTTACATATAGCTGTCTAGTTTTCCCAGCACCACTTACTGAAGAGGCTGTCTTTTCTCCACTGTATATTCTTGCCTCTTTTATCAAAAATAAGGTGACCACATGTGCGTGGGTTTATCTCTGGGCTTTCTATCGTGTTCCATTGATCTATATTGCTGTTTTTGCACCAGGACCATACTGTCTTGATTACTGTAGCTTTGTAGTATAGCCAGAAGTCAGGGAGCCTGATTCCTCCAGCTCCGTTTTTCTTTCTCAAGATTGCTTTGGCTATTCGGGGTCTTTTGTGCTTCCATACAAATTGTGAAAGTTTTTGTTCTAGTTCTGTGAAAAATGCCAGTGGTAGTTTGATAGGGATTGCATTCAATCTGCAGATTGCTTTGGGTAGTATAGTCATTTTCACAATGTTGACACTTCCAATCCAAAAACATGGTATATCTCTCCATCTGTTGGTATCATATTTAATTTCTTTCATCAGTGTCTTATAGTTTTTGGCATACAGGTCTTTCGTCTCCTTGGGTGGGTTTATTCCTAGGTGTTTTACTCTTTTTGTTGCAGTGGTAAATGGGAGTGTTTCTTTAATTTCTCTTTCAGATTTTTCATCATTAGTGCATAGGAATGCAAGAGATTTCTGTGCATTAATTTTGTATCCTGCTACTTTACCAAATTCATTGTTAAGCTCTAGTAGTTTTCTAGTAGCATCTTTAAGATTCTCTAGGTATAGTATCATGTCATCTGTAAATATTGACAGCTTTAGTACTTCTTTTCCAATTTAGATTCCTGTTATTTCTTTTTCTTCTCTGATTGCTGTGGCTAAAACTTCCAAAACTATGTTGAATAAGAGTGATGAGAGTGGGCAACTTCGTATTGTTGCTGATCTTAGTGGAAATGGTTTCAGTTTTCCACTATTAAGAATGATGTTGGCTATGGGTTTGTCATATATGGCCTTTGTTATGTTGAGATAAGTTCCCTCTATGCCTACTTTCTGGAGGGTTTTTTTATCATAAATGGCTGTGGAATTTTGTGGAAAGTTTTTCCTGCATCTATTGCGATGATCATATGGTTTTTATCCTTCAATTTGTTAATATGGTGTATCACATTGACTGATTTGCATATATTGAAGAATCCTTGCATTCCTGAGATAAACTCCACTTGATCATGGTGTATGATCCTTTTAATGTGCTGTTGGATTCTGTTTGCTAATATTTTGTTGAGGATTTTTGCATCTATGTTCATCAGTGATATTGGCCTGTAGTTTTCTTTCTTTGTGACATCTTTGTCTGGTTTTGGTATAAGGGTGATGGTGGCCTCATAGAATGAGTTTGGGAGTGTTCCTCCCTCTGCTATATTTTGGAAGAGTTTGAGAAGGATAGGTATTAGCTCTGCTCTAAATGTTTGATAGAATTTGCATGTGAAGCCTTCTGGTCCTGGGCTTTTGTTTGTTGGAAGATTTTAAATCACAGTCTCAATTTCAGTGCTTGTGATTGGTCTGTTTATATTTTCTATTTCTTCCTGGTTCAGTCTCGGAAGGTTGTGCTTTTCTATGAATTTGTCCATTTCTTCCAGGTTGTCCATTTTATTGGCATTTAATTGCTTACATTAGTCTCTCATGATCCTTTGTATTTCTGCAGTGTCAGTTGTTACTTCTCCGTTTTCATTTCTAATTCTATTGATTTGAGTCTTCTCCCTTTTATTCTTGATGAGTCTGGCTAACTGTTTATCAATTTTTTATTTTATCTTCGCAAAGGAGCAGCTATTAGTTTTATTGATCTTTCCTATTGTTTCCTTCATTTCTTTTTCATTTATTTCTGATGTTTATGATTTCTTTTCTTCTGCTAACTTTTGGGGTGTTTTGTTCTTATTTCTCTAATTGCTTTAGGTATAATGTTAGGTTGTTTATTTGAGATGTTTCTTGTTTCTTAAGGTAGGATTGTATTGCTGTAAACTTCCCTCTTAGAACTGCTTTTGCTGCATCCCATAAGTTTTGGGTTTTTGTGTTTTCATTGACATTTGTTTCTAGGTATTTTTTGATTTCCTCTTTGATTTCTTCAGTGATCTCTTGCTTATTAAGTAGTGTATTGTTTGGCCTCCATGTGTTTGTAATTTTTACAGAATTTTTCCTGTAATTGCTATCTAGTCTCATAGTATTGTGGTCAGAAAAGATACTTGATATGATTTCAATTTTCTTAAATTTATCAAGGCTTGATCTGTGACCCAAGGTATGATCTATCCTTGAAAATGTTCCATGAGCACTTGAGAAGAAAGTATATTCTGTTGTTTGTGGATGGAATGTCCTATAAATATCAGTTAAGTCCATCTTGTTTAATGTATCTTTTAAAGCTTGTGTTTCCTTATTTATTTTCACTTGGGATGATCTGTCCATTGTTGAAAATGGGGTATTAAAGTCCCCTTTTATGGCTGTTAGTATTTGCCTTATGTATTGAGGTACTCTTTTTTTTTTTTAATTTCAGCATACTTTTTTCTTTTTTTAAACTGGGTTTTTTATTTAATTTACTTATTTATTTATGTCTGTGTTGGGTCTTCGTTTCTGTGCGAGGGCTTTCTCTAGTTGTGGCAAGCGGGGACACTCTTCATCGCAATGCGCGGGCCTCTCACTATCGCAGCCTCTCTTGTTGCGGAGCACAGGCTCCAGACGCGCAGGCTCAGTAGTTGTGGCTCACGGGCCTAGTTCCTCCGCGGCATGTGGGATCTTCCCAGACCAGGGCTCGAACCCGTGTCCCCTGCATTGGCAGGCAGATTCTCAACCACTGCGCCACCAGGGAAGCCCTGAGGTACTCTTATGTTGGGTGCATAAATATTTACAATTGTTCTATCATCTACTTGGATTGATCCCTTCATCATTATGTAGTGTCCTTCTTTATCTCTTTTAATGGTCTTTATTTTATAGTCTATTTTGTCTGATGTGAGAATTGCTACTCTAGCTTTCTTTTGATTTCCATTTACATGGAATATCTTTTTCCATACCCTCACTTTCAGTCAGTATGTGTCCCTAGGTCTGAAGTGGGTCTCTTGTAGACAACATATATACAGGTCTTCTTTTTGTATCCATTCAGCCAGTCTATGTCTTTTGGTTGGAGCATTTAGTCCATTACATTTAACATAATTATTGATATGTATGTTCCTATTACCATTTTCTTAATTGTTTTGGGTTTGCTATTGTAGGTCTTTTCCTTCTCCTGTGTTTCCTGCCTAGAGAAGTTCCTTTAGCATTTGTTTTAGACCTGGCTTGGTGGTGGTGAATTCTCTTAGCTTTTGCTTGTCTCTAAAGGTTTTAATTTCTGCATCGAATCTGAACAACATCCTTGCTGGGTAGAGCAATCTTGGTTGTAGGTTTTTGCCTTTCATCACTTTAAGGATGTCCTGCTGCTTCCTACTGACTTGCAGCGTTTCTGCTGTAAGATCTGCTGTTAACGTTATGGTGATTCCCTTATATGTTATTTGTTGTTTTTCCCTTTCTGCTTTTAATATTTTTTTTGTATTTAATTTTTGATAGCTTTATTAATTTGTGTCTTGGCGTGTTTTTCCTTGGATTTATCCTGTATGGGACTCTCTGTGCTTCCTGGATTTGATTGACTATTTCCTTTCCCATATTAGGGAAGTTTTCTACTGTAATCTCTTCAAAAATTTTCTCAGTCCCTTTCTTTATCTCTTCTTCTTCTGAGATCCCTGTAATTTGAATGTTGGTGCATTTAATGTCCCAGAGGTCTATGAGACTGTCCTCAATTCTTTTCATTCTTTTTTCTTTATTCTGCTCTGCAGTAGTTATTTCCACTTTTTTATCTTCCAAGTCACTTATCCATTCTTCTGCCTCAGTTATTCTGCTATTGATTCCTTCCAGAGAATTTTTAGTTTCATTTATTGTGTTGTTCATCATTGTTTGTTTACTGTTTAGTTCCCCTAGGTCCTTGTTAAACGTTTCTTGTATTTTCTCCATTCTATTTCCAAGATTTTGGATCATCTTTACTATCATTACTCCGAATTCTTTTTCAGGTAGGCTGCCTATTTCCTCTTCATTTGCTTGGTCTTTTGGGTTTTTACCTTGATCCTTCATCTGCTGTGTGTTTCTGTTTCTTCTCATTTTGCTTAACTTACTGTGTTTGGGGTCTCCTTTTCACAGGCTGCAGGTTCGTAGTTCCTGTTGTTTTTGGTGTCTGTCCTCAGTGGCTAAGGTGGTTCAGGGTGTTGTGTAGGCTTCCTCATGGAGGGTAGTGGTGCCTGTGTTCTGGAGGATGAGGCTGGATCTTGTCTTTCTGGTGGGCAGGACCACATCCGGTGGTGTGTTCTGGGGTGTCTGTGACATTATTATGAGCGTCTGTTCTTCGCTCAGACAGGACGGGGTTAAAGGAGCAGCTGCTTTGGGGGCTGTGGCTCACTCAGGCTGGGGGGAGGGAGGGGTACGGATGTGGGGCGAGCCTGAGGCATCAGAGGCGTTGTGACGTTGCAGCAGCATGAGGTGCGCCGTGTGTTCTCCCGGGGAAGTTATCCCCGGATCATGGGAGCCTGGCCATGGAGGGCTGCACCGGCTCCCGGGAGGGGCGGTGTGGAGAATGACCTGGGCTCGCACACAGGCTTCGTGGTGGCGGCAGCAGCAGCCTTAGCGTCTCATGCCCGTCTCTGCGGTCTGTGCTGATAGCTGCGGCTTGCGGCCGTCTCTGGAGCTCGTTTAGGCGGCGCTCTGAATCCCCTCTCCTCGCGCACCAGGAAACAAAGAGGTAAGAAAAAGTCTCTTGCCTCTTCGGCAGCTGCAGACCTTTTCCCAGACTCCCTCCCGGCTAGCCGTGGCGCACTAGCCCCTTCAGGCCGTGTTCACGCCACCAAACCCAGTCCTCCCCCTGCGATCCGACCTCCGAAGTCAGAGCCTCAGCTCCCAGCCCCACCCGCCCTGGCGGGTGAGCAGACAAGCCTCTTGGGCTGGTGAGTGCTGGTCGGCACCGATCCTCTGTGCGGGGATCTTTCCGCTTTGCCCTCCGCACCCTTGTGGCTGCGCTCTCCTCCGCAGCTCCGAAGCTCCCCTCTCCACCGCCCGCAGTCTCTGCCCGCGATGGGGCTCCTAGTGTGTGGAAACCTTTCCTCCTTCACGGCTCCCTCCCACTGGTGCAGGTCCTGTCCCTATTCTTTTGTCTCCGTTTTTCCTTTTTTCTTTTGCCCTACCCAGGTACGTGGGGAGCTTCTTGCCTTTTGGGAGGTCTGAGGTCTTCTGTCAGCATTCAGTAGGTGTTCTGTAGGAGTTGTTCCACATGTAGATGTATTTCTAATGTATCTGTGGGGAGGAAGGCGATCTCCACGTCTTACTCCTCCGCCATCTTGAAGGTGAGTAGATGCTATTAATCATTTTAATTTGGCAAATGATTCCTCATTTTAAATAAATTGGATTTTATTGATTACTACATGGGTATGTTTTCATATACCATTAGCTACTTTGATTTCTTCTACAAATAGCCTATTTATAGCCTTTGCCCTTATTTGTGCCATAAATGTCTTATTTCCTCTATTAATTTTGAGTAATTACAATACAGAATATTTTAATTTAACCCACCAGACATCTCTTTCAGTATGGAATTTCTTGTCTTGTTACAGAAATACACATACAGACCGCCATCCACAGTTATATCAATATTTTCTTAAATAATAAACTCCTAATATTTACTTTATTTTTTTAACACAATGATACTTGAGATTAAATTACAGTCTAGTTTACAATCCAATTTCCAGTTAGATTTTTAAGTTTTTTTGTGTGTAAAGAAACATAATTGTCTTTTAGTAATTTAATTTTTTACATATCACACAGAATGAAGCAATATAGTCTCCAGAATTTGATATTCTTTCTTCTTCTTACAGTTATATATAATAATGCTTCAATCACTATATATATTTTCATAATACATTTTATATGTTTATTTTTATTTGATATATCACATTTATACACACACATATATATATGTATATTCATACCTAAAATAATTTTACACATAACCAAATTGCATCTCTTTCTGGTATTCTATCCACCCTATGAATCTATACCATATTCTTTGGTTAATGTAGCTTTAAAATAAGCTTTAATATTCCTTATAACAAGTTCATTCAAACTAGTGTCCATTTTGTTAGGTTTTTTTTGGTAATTTTCCCATATTTATTCTTTTATTGGAAGAAAGGGTAGGGGCAGAAAGAGAAAGAAAGGAGGATATGTAGGGAGGAAGAGAAGAAGACAGAAAAGAAACAAAGAGGATAGGAAGGAGATACAAACCTTTTGGAATTCTGGCTGAAATGGCCTTAAACTTATAATTAAAGAAGGCATTATTTTAATATATCCCAATCTAGGAACATGGTATATTCTTTTATTTATTTACATTATTTTTAAGTCCTTCAATAACATTTTATGATTTTCTTAAGTTAGAGTCTGAATTTTTCCTAAACAGTTTTTTCCTTGTACATTTTCTTTTTTTTGCTGCTAAGTGTGTTTTATATACACTCACAGTTATGTGGCTGAGTCCTATTTTTATTTTAGTTACAATACTTATAGATTTTGCCCTCTTGGGTTTCAGAGGTAAACCATCACATCATCTTCAAATGCATATAAAATTTGTCTATTTTGTAATATGTATGTTTTTCAAATCCTAAACAATTTAAATATTAGTGGAGAGGGATGATAAAACTATAGCCTCATTTGTTTTAATGCTAAAGAAAAAACATTTATCATGTCAAAAGGATGTCCTTTATGATATTAGTTATCATTATAAAAATAAGCATTATAAAGTATAGCCTGATTCCTTTGATACCTAATTTAGAATGTTTAAAATGGTATTTTAATTTTATCAGATACTTTCAGCACCTACTATTGTAAGATTTTTTAAAAACCAATCTTATTGTGGTCAAATATATGATGTAAAAAAAATGGTAAAAGTACAGCACTAATGCTACAGCCATCCAGCCATCATCTGTCTGTAATCTAAATACAACATACATACCTCAAACATACTGAATTATTAAAATCTTTTTTTCTTAGATTTTATTCAGTTTATCTGTCAAATTATTTTATAAGTATACATTAAAGTTCTCACCATTGTTATAGTTTCATCAGGAAATCCTTTGATTCTTAAATTTTGCTTGATGCAATTTTATTCTATACATTAGGTGCCTAAAAGGTTTTGACAATTACCTGATCTGCATATGTTCGTTACCATCAGAAAACATTTTTCTTTTTTCCAGCCAATAGGTTTAGCATAAATAATACTTTAGCTAATATACAGTACCAGTGATTTTATTTTTATTTTCTACATATGCATTGACTTTATTACTAATATATTTTTAGGCGTTTTTTGTAACTCTTACACAGCTTTTTTTTATTTTTTTTGTACAAGTTTTTGATTGATGCAGAAATTCCACCCATATATATCAATTGTGATAAATGTATTTGTTTTAATTTTTCTATATTATTTTATACTTATAATGTATTACACATTGTTGCTGTTTACTCCTTTTTTCTGACTTTTTCTTTAGTGCACTCGTAAAGTTCCTTTGTGTTCCTTCCACTTCAATTCTGCTATTGTGAACAGGAATTAAATAACAGATACTTGCAACTCAAGATATGAAAACATCTCCATCCAAAACAGAATTTTAGAATTTCCTTGCTTCCTCATTTCTTTTTGTTCCCCATATCCACTCCTAACCTAAATGTGGGAGAAGTGAAACAGGACCAGCAAAAACTGTGACTCAATTACATACTGGAGCTGAGAATCCTTTTATTTTCCTGTTCTACCGAGGACTTAGAATTTGGAGATCTACAAGTTGTCCAAGGCAGAGGCAAATATGTGACTGTATGGAGAAGTGATCAAATTTGCAATCACACTGACTTGTGTCATCCCTCACATCTCCTGCTACTTATATGGTCACACCCATGGATGGAGGCTTCTATTTATTCTCCACTCATGGAAGAGAAATTATATATTATCCTTCTGTCTTAAAATCATTGATGACTTACATATCACACCTTATGAAAATTAACTCAAAATGGATTGTAAACTTAAGTGCAGAATGTAAAACTATAAATCTTTTAAGAAAATATAGAGGAAAATTTCTTCAGTATTTAGGACTCAGCAAGTAATTCTTAAACTAGACACCAAAAACACTATCCATAAAAGAAAAAAATTGATAAATTGGACTTTAGAAAAATTAAAATCATTTGCTCTGGAAAAGACTCTATGATGTAGATCAAAAGATAGGCTGCAGAGTGGGAGAAAATATTTATAAACCAGACATGCAACAAAAGGCTAGTATATAGAATAAAGAACTATCAAAACTCGACAGTTAAGAAAACACAACTAGTCCAGTTAGAAAATGGGCAAAAGACATGAGAGGACATTTTACTGCAAATGATATCAGATGGCAAATAATCATATGAAAAGGTGTTTGTTTAATTAGCCATTAGGTAAGTGCAAATTAATACGACAATAAGACATCATCACACGCCTATCAGTATGGCTAAAATAGAACTAGTGATAATGCCAGATACTGCTGAGGATGCAGAGAAACTCAATCACTCATACATTGCTAGTGAGAATATACAATGGTGTGGGCGCTTTGCGTTAGTTTCTGAAAAACATCTAAACATGAAACTACAATATGACTCAACAACTAACCATCTGAGTCTTTATCCTAGAGAAATGAAATTTATGTTCACATAAAAAACTGTGCATGAATATTTTTTGCAGCTTTATTTGTAATAAACAACAGCTGGAATTATCCTAGATGTCCTTCAACAGGTGAATAGTTAAAGAAACCCTGGAACATGCATATCATGGACTACTATTCAGCAATAATAAAGAACAAAATATTGATACACACAACAATGTAGATGAATCTATAAATACACGATACATTCGCATGACTGAATGTTTAAAAAGATAGAAAAAATATACCATGAAAAGTCTCCCTCTCATGTCTATCTCTCAGGTATCTAGTTTCCCTCTCTCCAGAGGCAACTAATAAATGTTACCAGCTTCTCATGCATTCTGACAGAGATATTACATATGTGTGTGTATATATATATATATATATATGTGTGTGTGTGTGTGTGTATATAAAGAGAGCTATCTATATATTTAGATATATAATTATATACATTATATGTAGATTCTATCTATCTATCTAATCTATCATCTATCTATCTACCTGGATTTGTTGCAGGATTCTGACCTTACACAGTTCAATTGTATGAGCTGAGTAAACAGCCTCTGTTAGACTGTTGTCTTCCTCTCTGATTCTGTAGCTTAAGTTCACAGGGCAGACAGTTAAGAAAGGAAGATAGATGTAAAGTGTAAGAATAGGCAAATCCATAGAAACAGAAAACAGATCAGTGGTTTTCAGGGGCTGGAAAGTTGGGGGTGAATGCCAAGTGCCTGCTAATTAGCACAGGGTTACTTTTTGGGTTGGTGAAAAAGTTGTGGAATTAGTGATGATGGTTGCATAATTCTGGTGATACCCCCAAAACATGCTAAATTGTACACTTTAGAAAGGTTAATTTTATGGGATGAGAATTATAACTCAAAAAAATATAAAGAAAAAAAGGAGAAAGGAAGGGAAGAACAGTGAGAACAATATATTACATTTCTGTGGGAAAAAAAGTAAAAAAAGTATTAATAGTGGCTTCGTAATGTCTCAATTTGGCTGGGCTGAACTTCATTTCCAAGAATCCCCTTTCTTGTATGTTTCCAGTTAGGGTGTGGCAAAAGAGTAACTATAATTTTAGTTTTGTCCAAGGTTTGGTGGGCAGAAGCAAGCAGAGGCCATTTTGAATATTGGAGCAGCACACTGTGTGATCTTGTAGCTCACACACAGGGCAGCAGGCCTGGGGTGCGTGTGGCTAGTGTGGGGTAGTAGCCAGACGTGCCACTGCTCGGCCCGTCTCAGCTTCGTTGGTTCCTGGGCATGGCACGCATTTGGTTCTGTACAATCTCAGGACACTCACCCCATCAAGGTTGGAGCAGTGAGCATTGACGTGGGTACCAGGCCAGTATCCTGGGTTCCCCTTCATGCTCACAAGTGTGTATTTTCCTTGCTCTTCCCAACTTTACATCCATTTTCCCTTCTCCAATTCTTTCAGTTCTGTTCCATTGATCTTTGTGTCTATCCTATGCCAGTATCACACCATCTTGATTATTGTAGCTTTGTAGTACCATTATATTTTACTCATCATACATTTCTCTGTTTAGGATAATATCTGACCAATGGCAGCAAAGTGTTTTGAGGGAAAGGCAGGTTGTACTCAATATATGGGAGGCTGGACATCAAAAATGATAGTAAACTCCTCTAGGAAGAATATAACTATCATTTGTTCACTACTGGGTCCTCAGCATCTAGCATGGTATATAATAGATCTCAACCTGCAGTCATAAAGTAGATAAATTATATGCATGTGAGTCAATGAATGAATGAGAGCTTGGTATCAGCTTTATGTTCTAACTGTCACCATCATAACATGCTGGGGGAAGCAGCTAATGTCACCTCAGCCTTCATTTTAATTCCTCCCTGTTAAGTCTGTGCTTGACTTTATTTCTGCTCTTGTCAGTCACATTGCTTCCTCTGCTGCTGTTAATCCTCGGGCAGTTGTCACCTGCAACATATAATCTGACCATACCCTAGAGGTCAGTGGGTATCAGCACTGCTTTCTGCTCCTTTCTTCTCTGTAATCTTGTCACTTATTAGTGATATATATTTTAACCTAACTCTTCTAAACTATTCAATTTCACCCTGATAATTTAGTCAGACAGCATATAGATTGTTCTAGTCAGTTGTACTGTATTGAGAATAGCCAATCTAATTTAAGAATTTTCCAAATAGTAGGCTATTATTATATATAATAAAATCAAAACTATAAAGAAAAATAAATGTTAAAATGGTCAGAGTGCGTCCTAAGAAGTACCTATGCAAGTTTTTACATCTTAAAAATATTTTGTGCATATTAAAATAGAATAAAGACAATATTTCCTCTTTCACTACATAGGTATTTCTTGCTTAAAATTTTTAGCAGAAAATAAATATTTAATATTAAATTTAATTTTCTTCAATGATTAAATGAATAACAACCCAACTACACTTAAACCCATAACCAATATTTATTATCAAAAGTGTCACATTATTAACTATATATACATACACACACATGCATATACACACACGAACACACATATGCAAACACACATACACACATACTGTTTTAACACAGTTCCAGTATTTGATGTGACACAATAATAATTTAAAATAGTCATAACAATAAGGAATTATTATTTTTGGAGATATATATTCTAAAGTAAAAGTTTTCATTTTCTTTAAGAAGAAACTGTAGTTTTCAGTTTTATCAATAGATGGCACTACTATTTACTGTATTTTTTGGAGACACTATAACAAAACACTTGCTAAAATACATCAGTTGATTAAATAATATATTTTCTTCCTTCTGCAAAACTTACCTTCAATAAAAAATGTATTATTTCCTTGACATAATGATGTGTTATTTTAAAATATTCACTTTCAAAAGTGATACAATTTAATGTAATTTTATTTTATTTTTTAATTAATTTTTATTGGAGCATAGTTGATTCATAATGTTGTGTTAGTTCCTGCTGTATAGCAAAGTGAGTCAGTTATACATATACATATATCCACTCTTTTTTATATTCTTGATACTTACAATTTTAATACATGATAATTACTGTCAAATGCATTATCATCCACAAAATATACCAGATATTTTCTAAGAAATTCTTTTTATTATTAATTTTTTGAGACATTCTGACTTATGGTGGCATTTGTGGGGGAAATGTTTGTTGTAGTTGTCAGAGTGGGGTTATCACTGGCTGTTTTGCTTGCTTATTACTTGTTTTTATTTTCAAATAATCAATGGTCTTAAGTCAAAAGTGAGTTGGAGGAAACTCTTAAAATTTAATAGCATAAATTATCTATTAATAGCTATAGAGCATTACTGATAGTCACAAATGATATATTTTCTATTTTTAATCTATCATGCAACTATATGACAGGCAAAATTATCTTTATTTTGTCACGAAGCATACTTCCATGTCACTATTATAGTTGCCGGTATACTGTATAGCAAACTTTCTACTTACCTTCTGGCAAAGCTTATTTAAATGAATTTGTGTTAACTGGAAATGTGGAGCTGGAAGCAAAAAGAGCTTCTCAGGCTGCCGTATTAACAATAAAATAACCAGAGCTTTCCAGTGCACGCTGGTCTCTCATTTCCTTTTGGCATACCTTGTCTGTCCTCCTTATCATATTCATCATAATTAGCAACACCAATGACAACATCTTTTAGCACTTGATCAATATGGAGTCTTCAGTGGCATTAACTTTTAGACGTATGCTTGCCTAGTAATCTCCACCAAATAGAAACTGCCTTGTACTTAATATAATGTCAATAAACACGTTTAAAAAATACGTATGTAGGTTTTCGAGGAAAAAATGCTATTTGCAGGACCACTCTTTCTCCCTGACTCTCACCTACAATTATCTATCTACATGAGTGGCAATCCTGGTATTAAAAGAAAATTTAAGCAAACCAGATATCTCTTTCGCCTGCATTGAAACAGTTCTTCCTTTGCATGCAACTTTTTTTTGCGTACGACTTTTTGGATTTGTCTGACACCTCAAATTTCAAAAAGGCTGTATGGGTAAGAGCTATGCTCTTGCTTATGCCACCAGAATATTTAATTAGCGACCTAAACTGCTGTGAGATTAGTCCAATGGCTGATTTCATCATTGTGAGGGTGGCATATCTTGAGAAACAAATCTCATGGTTACAATGTAGAGTGGCTGACTTTTACCAGTCAACGCACCATTTAGTTGATCATTTAATTTAGTATATTGAAACATTTTCCAGTTCAGTAAACAAAATAGATCAATAAATATGTGTTTACTTTTACTATTTGAAAAATACAAAATTATGCCTATAGAGAAGCAAAGAATTTATGAAATATGGCTCTTGTTCTTCAGACATCTAACTACAATATTTCATAGACATTAAACATCTAAAGGAAATGTGGTATGAAAATCAAATTAATAACGTCTAATGAAAAATAACTAGTAATGCAGGATGCCTGAGGCGGAATTGATTACTGTGAGCTTCAGTGTTCATTGATACCTTCATGTAAAACATGGAACATGATTTGAGCCTTAGAAAAGGATCTGACTTAGATCAGCCAGAGAAAATGAGAGACCCCTGTCATGCTAGTACTCCTGTCTTGATGGTTTTAAGATTAATACGCTACAGAGGAAACTGCATTTAAAAAGGAATAAGGAATGAGCAGTAAAAATCATGTAAATAAATTGTATATCTGCAGGAAATTAAATAAATTGTAGCATCTTCTGACAATGTCATAGGATACCACTGTTAAAATGACTTTAATAGAGCTACATTTATCATCGTGGATAAAGTTTCTGAAGGAAATGTTGATTTAAAAGCATGGCTCATAAAAAGAAACGAAATTGAGTTATTTGTAGTGAGCTGGATGGACCTAGAGACTGTCATACAGAGTGAAGTAAGTCACAAAGAGAAAAACAAATACCGTATGCTAACACATATGGTAGCATGGAATTAAAAAAAAAAAAATGGTTCTGAAGAACCTGGGGGCAGACAGGAATAAAGACGCAGACATAGAGAATGGACTTGAGGACACGGGGAGGGGGAAGGGTAAGCTGGGACGAAGTGAGAGAGTGGCGTGGACATATATACACTATGAATTGTAAAATAGATAGCTAGTGGGAAGCAGCCACATAGCACAGGGAGATCAGCTCGGTGCTTTGTGACCACCTAGAGGGGTGGGATAGGGAGGGTGGGAGGGAGATGCAAGAGGGAGGCGATATGGAGATATATGTATATGTATAGCTGACTCACTTTGTTATACAGCAGAAACTAACACACAATTGTAAAGCAATTATACTCCAATGAAGATGTTAAAAAATAAATAAATAAATAAAAGCATGGCTCAAGTATGTATTGTACAACATGGGAATATAACCAATATTTTATTTTAACTGTAAATGGAAAGTAACCTTTAAAAACTGTATAAAATAGCTTTAAAAATTAAAAAAAAAAAAGATAGAGGAAGATTATCGTTTCCTTCATGTACCTCTGAATTGCTTGACATGATAAAATAAATATGCATTACTTAAAATAAAAAAAAGCATGGGGTAATATACCACTTATATAAAGCTTACAAGAAATAAAGTTTATAATTTTGAAAAAGTAAACTGTAATAATCACTTATAAATATAAACAAAGCATAAAAAGGTATTAATTTGGAGAACTCATGAAAACCTATATGCAGAATGTGAATGTATAATTCTTTATTTCCGAGAGCACCAGGAAACAACATACTGTTGATTGAATTGCTGCTACAAATGAATGAATGAGTGAAATGAATGAAAAGAAATGATATTTTCTTCCATTGTTAAATTAATTTCTAAAATGTTATTTCCATTTGGCCAAGTTTAAAAATGACACAGGTGTCAGATAATGAAATCAAATTTACTGATATATTGTATGGTGCAATAAAATGTGCTAAATGACTTAAAGATTAGTTAAAAGAGTCACGTCATGACTTGTCATAACTGCCTGAATTACGCTAAGGTGTTGTTTTGCAATTTTAAAATGTTATACTATTTTGAAGTGAACTACAACTTAAACATAATATAGAAGAAAACAATCATAAATAATACACATTAAGTGTAAAACTCAAGAAAACACCATCACCGATAAGAGTAAAACAACACAGGGAAAGAGATTAGATAAATTCCTTAATTTAAATGAAGTAAAATGTATTTTTAGAACATGTGGATTAACAAGTACACATGCAAATTGCAAAAGGTGCTTAAAACCTAATTAAGCTATCTTGAGAGTGCCCTCATGCTAAATCTTTAAGATCAAATAAGCCTCATTATCACATTAACCTTCTTTCCACTCTCCTGTTATACAAGTGTCATTACATTAATTAGTCGTTATACAGTTCTTTAAGTGCTGGCTACCTCATGAGTGTTTTGTAACATTACCCAGTCCTTGTACACACAGAAGTAGTCTAAGAAATATCACTCCTATCGACCCATGTAAACTAGTCCAGTAAACCATGTCAGACTAATTTAAATATGCCAGTAGATATAAGCAGATTGAAATTTTATGAAGAAAAATAATTTTGCAATATCAAAAACAAGACTTAGTACATTCATTTACACCTAAAAGTACATAAGCATGTTGACTTATACCATAAAAGAATTCTGGCTGAAAGAATATAGATCTGAGTCAATCATAAGTGAATACAAAACAACAGTATCTGAGAATGAGTCATCTACCTGAGGAATTTGCCCCATCAGCAAAAGACTGCACACATCTCTGCTTCATGTAGAGAGGGCGGCATCTCTCCCTAGCCCTTACTAAGTCACCAAGCGGGAGGAGGACAAAGGATCTGCTTGGTGTGCTTTGAGAATGACTGGCCACAGTCAGCCTATCCCTTTTCATATTGTGGGTCTGTTCTGCTCTCTTGGCAATAGGAGATCATCAGCGGCCTCAGCCCTGTTTCCGTGCTGAGGTCTGGAGTAGTGTTATTTACTGATCTCCTAAATGCTCCACATCTGATGCTTTAGGAAACCTTGAGAAATTCACAGAGTACCTGTGATTGACACAGTCATATGAGGAGGGATCACAGATTTTGAAATGGCTCTAGTGTGTAACTTAGCTCTGATGGTATATGCCTTGGAGCTGATTGTTTAAAAAATATACACTAGTGAAAAAGGTGGTTTCTATATGCTGTAGCCTCAGCGGGTAGCTTTAGGTCTTAGCTTTAAATATATGGGTTAGCTGGATTTGACCCCATTGGGTGACTTCCTTCCATGAGTGAATAGCTGTGTTTATGCAGGAGAGCTGTGTCTTACAAACACAGACATTGGGAGGCAGATTGCCCTGTGTATGGGCTGGCATGGTTCAACTTGGAACTGCACAGGTGCACTTTGGTCTGAAATTTCAATCACAGTGGAAGCAGGGGTAGGTCCTTTTTTATGGATCAGCAAGTGACTTTTGCTATGTTTCTCAACCAGATCTGTAGGCAACATTTTTGTGGGGTTTTTTCCTAATGCATAGGCAGCTAATTTCCACTAGTGTTACAAAGCATTAAGTGTAGGTTATTGCTTTAAATTATGAGTAGCAGCCCTAGGTAGGCAGTACTAAACTGCCCAAATTCCATTAACTACCTTTATTTACAAAGGAGAGCTCTTATAGAGATAAATTCTGTAAGGAAGGGTTTGTTCAAAGGCTCCCAAGGACCAGCCCACTACTATGTAGTAACAAGTACTCTGGTTTCCTTATTTGTATAAACTCTGGTCATGACTTTAGATTGCAGAGATCTACAATGTCTCTTCACCCTAAGAAAAAGTATATATTCACAAAGAAATACAAAGTAAAAAGTACCCTATTTTAGAAAAATAAATATCAAGGGCTGGATAGGGAAACAACTCAATGAAAGCATTAAAAACTAATGCTTTAAAAGCAGTTAAAGCTTCATATCTCCACTGTGTCTAAGAAGGAGGTTTGCCCAGGGTGTCAAGGAGGACCTGACATGCTTTAAAATACATACTTTAATGTTTCATCAGGGCACTAGTAGTAGAAACTGAAAACAAAATAAAGGAAGAAAGTGATTAAGTTGGAGAGAAAGATTTACTTAAGAGAACATCTTAGAGGACAGAGAAGCCACCAGATATGAAAAGGAAAATGAAATCTTAAAGTCCATACACACATGCATACATATACATAGAAACACACACACACATACATACACAGATACACATACACATACATACACACACACACACACACCATGGAGAGGCAGCTCTGATGACTAACTTCTCTTAAAGTAGGTTATCATTAGAAAATGAGGAAATGATTTAGTTGTCTATTTAATGAAACCATTGGTGGTCTCCAGCAATCTGTCAGCAGAGGAGAGTGGAAAAATCTCAGAGAGCAAGCTAAAGTAACTCTTCAAAGGAATCCAGAACCAGGAACTAATGAGAAACAGTTATTCATCTATTAATGTGCATTCATTCAGCAAATATTTAGTGAGTCATAACTATATTCAAGGCACAGTGTTAGGCGTGTAAAAGGAGAGAGAGAGAGAGAGAGGAAATCTCCAGTGAGGGAAGAACAAAAATGAACTATAAACATATTAGATAAGTATTTACCTTATTTAATTAAATTTAACATGCTATTATTTATATATCATTAACAAAGAAGAAAATGTTGCCCGTTAGTAGACACATTGTTTTTATAACCATATATTGTAGAATGTATCCCTATTTCAAATATGTTGAGATATGGGGGAAAAAAATCAGTATTAATAGTATGCTAGGATGTATACAACTTTTTAGAAAGTAATAGTGCTGTCAGTAAATAAAATTGAGAGGGACCAAAAGTGTGGGAAGGCGAGGACTAATCATAATCTTAAGCTGTGTACTTTGAATAAGTCTTCCTTGAGAAAGGGACATTTAACCAAAGAGTTGAAAGTGGTTGAAACTAAGCCTTATGGGAATTTGGCAAAGTATCTTCAGGCAGGGGGAGTAGCCAATTGTGAACTGGTTTTATTTCAGGACAGAAAGGCAATGAACATTAATAGCAGCTGAGTGGAGTTTGCAAGAGGGAGGGGAACAGGATAGGAAGATACTGCAAAATCAGAACACTTATGGTTTTGATGTGTATTCAAGAGACTGGTTTTTAATCTGAGTGACACTGGGAGCCAATTTAGCATTTTGAGCAGAGACGGGATGTGATTTAACTCGAAAATGTGGAGTTGGGGATACACAAAAATAGGAATAATACTGTTAGGTAGGGTTACTAAAAAATAAGAATAATAGTTCATAAATCTCTATCAAGTGTTTACACAAATCGTGGAAAAATATGTTAGAAAGACAGAGGAAAAGTAAAAAATTCTCCTGGCATCCCTGGATGCATTTCAAAGTGACAGCTATTGAAGGTGCTCATGGAGCTGTCCTCTGTACCTAAGGGCACATGACCAGGCAATATTTGGAATTAGGACTCTGAGGGAAAACACAGGCAAGATGAAACATACTAAAAGGACTCTAGGGAAGATAATGATGGATCATGTCTGAGCATAGGTGAGATACCATTCTAACGGAAGAATAGCCCCTGGGTGGGATTATTCAAATCAGTAAGGAGAAGGTAGAAAATATTTGTTTGAACTGTGAATGCTTTTTTGGCAGACCCAGATGCAATATTTTCAAATCTCTCACGGTGACAGATCCCCCAGGACTATATATAAAGAAATACATGAGAACAAAAGTGTGTGGGCCAGAAAGCAGAGAGCAATAAAAAAGAAGGAAGACCCTTGTTTCTAGCACACTGCCCTACCAAAGGAAAAAGCAAAGAGCCAAATGAAGTGGCTGATCTCTCCTGAAAGAAATAATGGAACAATTAAGAACAAGAGAGCATGAGAAACAGGGAGAAATGTAGCAGAAATAAATACAGCACAAGGTCTCAAAACTTTCAAACTAAGGGCGTGAAACACCGTGGACCTCACGGGAGGTTTAGGTCGGCAGCAGCCCCCAAAGGCACAGTCTCCAAAAACATTCATTTCATATTTTGTTTCAGAATCAGCTAGAGGATAAACGCCAGCTACAACAGTGTGGGGCTTTGGTGTAATCCCTATGGATCCAGTTTCACAAAGGCAAGTAATTCCATCAGGGCACTGGGTCCCAAAATGCCTGTTCCCAAGGGCAATATGATTGTCTTAATATTGTTTTTCTGAGAAAGGGGACCCTGTACGGTTTGCTCTTTCTCCCAGAAAGTTTATGAGTATTGGGCTCTTGTGGCAAAATCAGGCTAGATGTATGCTAAATGTACTCCCTCTTCTTCCTGAGCCCCATCCGAGTTTACCTCTCTCAGACTCCTCTACAATAGAATGTACTAATTGTGAGTCCTGATAAGCAGCAAAAGCACTGTCTGCTACCAAAAGGCCCGCCCTGTGAATCTCCCACGTGAGCCTTCACATGTGATCTCTTTCACTGTCTGTTAAACACAGATGATCCAGTGGAGGACTCCAAGGCCTTGGGGAGCTATCTGTGGTGCTGAAGATATTTTCTCTCTTCAATTTCTACAGTTACCAGAAAATAAGACCCCTTTCCTAGATGATGCAGCAGTATGAATTTACTGGAAAAATTTTAACGATTACTCATAATTTCTATACTTTATCTCATCACCAGGTAACAAGTAGTTCACAGACTGAAGCAAGGACATTCAGAAGCACCGTCTTATATGATATTATGGACTGCAGTGAGACTGATCCTGGATCACTGGATGTCTGCATGAAACAGAGCCCCCCATAAACCCACAGCTGGACTGCAGTAGAAATGAGAATCAACGTGATAAATAAAGGTAGGATGTTGGTTAAACTACTGGAATAAACAGAGCAACAGTACTGTCAGTGGCTTAAATAAGATATAAATCCTGATATGTGGTCATAAAGGGGTATGGTGGCTTCACAGTGTGGACATGGATTAAGCTGTTTTAACACAGAACCAAATACTTTGGCTTAAACAAGATATAAGGCCTTGTAGGTGGCCAGATTGGGTAACTTGCTCTCATTGCATACATGATGTATTCATTTCCTTTTGCTGCTGTAACATGTTACCATAAATTTTGTGGCGTTAAACAACACAAATTTATTTTCTTACATTTCTAAATGTCAGAAAACCAAAATAAGTTTTACTAAGGTGCCAGTAGGGTTGGTTCATTTTGGAAGCTCTAGGCGAAACTCCACATCCTTGCAATTTCTCGTTTCTTGGGCCACTTATATTCCTTGGTCTGTTACTCACTCATCAAATCTCTCCAACTTCTTGCCTCTGCCATCACATCTCCTAATTTCTTCTTTGACTTCCTTGCCTCTCTTGTATGAGGACCTTTATAATTATACTTAGAGCCTACCAGAATAATATCCTTATCTTGAGAACCTTAACTTAATCACGTATACAAGTCCCCTTTGCCATTTAAAGTAGCATTCACGTGTTCCAAGGCTTAGGATGTGAATGGCTTTCGTTAAGACATTTTCAGCCTACCATACCCAGGCACCTTCTATTTTAGTTCTTCTGCAAACATCAAAGCATGACTTTCTCCAAATTAAAAATAGCTCCCCAAGCTACCACCACCAGACCCATATTCCAAGAAAGCAGAAACAGTTAAAAGAGGAAGGGAAGGCACATAGCTTTCCTATTTTGGTCATAATTCAGACAGTAAATGCATTAGTTACCCTCACATTCCACTGGCCCCAAATGTGTCACAGGACAACATCTAGCTTCAAAGAGATCTGGGAAAAGTAGATTTTGGTGGGTGGCCTTAGGCCTGCTAAAACTGATCTTTTATTACTAAAGAAAACTAAAGAGAATTATTTGGAAGATAAAAATCAAGTTTTCTCCACATATAGTGACAAAATTAACCTATTTATGTGTGGGTTTGATCAATTAAATATAAGTTATTTAACCTTGGACAGTTGATACAGAAAGAGTTGTATCTTTCCACAGCAAAACCAACTTTTTTTTCTGTCATTCTCCTTCCTTCATATACTGCTGAGTGCCTGCTGTGGTTTTGGGCAGAATTAAAGTACTGAACTCTGAGAACAAAGAAGTATTACTTGTAATTTCTAAGTTTATTTGATATTTTCTTGATGTTGTCTACATTAACCATATCCATTAACTTTCAGAACTTTTACAAATGAGGGTCACAAGAAAACATGCCTTTAACTAATGTAACCAATCAGGTTTTTAAGAACGATTCCTATGAGATATAAGATCATGGTGGAAATTAATGAGGTAAACCCTCTGCCATAGATAAATAGAATACATAGGAAACAACAGTTATCAAATATTGGAAACCAGCAGCAGAGGACTATGATTCCTGAAATAAGGCAAAAAGAGAAAAAGTGGGATGAGCTGTAGACTTCCCTCAGCTATCAGCCAAAAGGCATCTGGTTGATATTGATGCAGAGAAGGGGACTCAAAAGGTCTCAATGAACTAAAGATAAAGATATTGGAATTCAGGAAAGCTTGGCAGCTGGAATTTGCAGGACAGAGTACCAAAAGGGAGAGAAATACGTTGAGAAAGAGCTACAGGAATCTGAATAGGGGTCTTTGGGGGCTTTGGTTCAATGTATAGCATAACACTTCACAAATTCAGGCAAAATTCGATTACTATAGCAAGAAATAAAACCAGGGAGCTATAATTCTAAAAGTTCCAAGAGCTTACATAGTGGTAGGTGACATATGAGTTGGATTAATCAGACTTCAGACTGGAGAGACTTAACTGAAAAACCAGATTGGAGAGCTCATAGAGACTCCAGAAATAATGCATCCTAGAAGGTTAATGAAAAAATTCTAGTATAAAGGTTACTCTAGAAATAATCAAATAGAGTTTAAAAAACTCTAAAATATAAAACTGATACACAGATAAATTAATGTCAAAACAAAAATCAATACTTCTCAAAAGTATCCAGCAAATCTCTCTCAACAATTTTCACCATCCAATTTAAAAATACTTTAACAGACATGAAGAGAGAAAATTAGACTCATATGCAAAAAAAAAAATTAGTCAATAGAGACATACAATTTCAGAGATGATGAAATTAGCAAAAAAATTTTTTTTAAATATCTGGTATGAAAAGATTGAAAGATTTAAAAGAAAACATGAAAAAATGGGGGATAAATGCAGATCATAAAAAATAAATGGTAGTCCTAGAGTTGAAAATACAATATCTGAAATAAATTTTAAAAATACTCTGGTTGGGATTAATAGCAGACTTGACATGTACAAAAAAGATTTGTGAATTTGAAGTCAAAGCAACAGAAACCATCTGTACTGAAGTACAGTAAGAACAAAGATTGAAGAGAAAAAATGAACAGAGTTTAGTGGTCTATGTGAAAATAGTAAGGAATAACACATATCAGTAATTGGATTCCTAATGGAGGGAGAGAGCAGAATCCTGTTTGAAAAGAATTGACAATTTATTTTTCCAAATTTGTTGAAAAATGTATACCAAAAATGCAAGTTGAGCAATCCCTGCAGGATAAATCTAAGTAGAGAAAATAAAACCAAGGCATATCGTAATCAAATTGCTGAAACCCACTGAAAAGGAGAAAATTGTAAAAACAGAAGAGAAATAGAAAATAAAAAAACAAACTAGAAATAAGAGCGTTTTCATTAGAAATCATGCAAGCCTGAAGGTAATAGAATAACATGTGAAAAGTGTTGAAAGAAAACAAAAAGGAAAACTATCTGCTCCAAATTCAATATCCAGCAGAAATAATTCTTTAATGAAGAAAAAATTAAAATATCTTTAAATAACAAGGGCTGAGAAAATGTATCAGGAGCAGATCTGAATTTCACATTGTTAAATGATGTTTATTAGGCTAAAGGAAAATTCAGAAATTTGGATTTACATGAAAGAGTGAGGGGAATTAGAAAGGATAAATGTAAAAATCTTGTTTTCTTGTGTTTTTTTTTTAATTCTTTGAAAGATATTTAACTATTTAAAGCAAAAATAACACAATGTATTATGAGGTTTATAACATATATAGAAGTAAAATGTTTGACAATATTACCACAATGAATGGAAAGAAGAGAGATCAATGTATACTGTATTAAAGTTCTTATTTTATATGTGAAGTGGTAAAATATCTGAAGATACATGGCAATACGTTAAAGTTGTATATTGTAAACAAAGCTTTCACTTACACCTTAAAATATCAACAAAAAGCCATAGCTAATAAGTTAATAGTGGAGAAAAAACAGAATTCTAAAAGTTATGTAATCCAACAGAAGGCAGAATACAAGGAAATAATGAATAGAGAACAGATGCAACCATTTGAAAACATAGCATGAGGGTACACTTAAATCCAGTGAGAATCAGCCCGGGAGAGAGATGCTGAAGTTCTCCCAAAACTATGAACTTCAAGAAACTCTTTCACTAAAAGGAAGCAAAATAAGAAATTAGGGAGGGACATGACTGTTTAGATTTTACTTGTCCTTAAAACTTTCAGACTTTCTTTAGACTTTATCTCACAAGGGCAGAAAAATTTAAATTTGGATATTAATTACTTTGGACTAATTTCATTGTAACTTTAACCTTTGAAGTATTATTTCTGTCCGGGAATTTAACAATTAGATTATCTATTAAAATGTGACCATGTCTATGCTCTCACTATTGTGTAATTGGAGTATCTTGATATCATGATTCAATCTAATTGCAGAAGCTCTGAAGAGCTCTGTTAAACAGTTAACTGCACATAATTTAGCATGGGAAATAATAGAAAGAATCTTTAGGCCTTGGAGTTAATGAGGTAATGTACTGTTCTATCATATTTAAAAACCTTCTGGAAGCAAACACATAGTGCCCACAGTAGCTCTCAGGGGGGGAGATACAGAAGGGAAGCAACAGTCATTAAGTTAAGGACACCCCTTAAGTATGAGTGTCCCCAAATTCAGCTCTAAGGACACCCCTTAAGTATGAGTGTCCCCAACTTCAGCTTTCATCCCCAAAGTCATGTTCAGATGGTTGATTTGGGAAGTGATCCCAGGAAGCACAAGTTAAAGAATAGGAAAAGTACTACAGAGAAAAGAAAAATAGCACAAAAAAGGGTTAATTCCGGTGAGGACACTGAGGAATCAGGTACAATGCACCTGAGAATCTTCCCACTGAGGAGCGGGTGCTGGGCTTCTTACCCATGGACTCGTGTCTCTCACTGGTTAAGGACTGTCCCTGGGGGCATTCAATCCCTGGCACAACTGGGCTACCTGAAGTGAGGCTGATAAAGCTTCTTGTGTCAAATAAAGCCCTAAGGAGAGTGGAAGAGAGACGAACTCCTGCATGACCAGCTGTCAGGGGATGTCCACCACAGCTGAGGAGGCCCGAGTGGGGCTTGGCGCAAATCATCAAGATTGAGGGCAAAACTGATTTGATACATGTCTTATCTCAACCCCTGAAGAAATAGCCACTCCCTGAGATCCCTATATGCTTATTTTAAAGTCAAAATTAAGAGAATAAAGCTGGAGAATCTGAGGAAGGACACATACTCCTGCTTCGCATGTTTCTGGGGAATCAAATTGCTGGACCAGTAGTTCTCCAACTTTATCATCAGTCATCAGGTGGGTTTATAAAACACAGATCATCCTACCTCATGACCAGATCCTCTGATTCTGTAGGTATGCGTGAAGCCTGAGAATTTGCATTTTAAAAAAAGAGACAAGTGAACTTATTTATACAACAGAAACAGACCCACAGACATAGAAAACAAACTTATGGCTGCCAAAGGGGAAAGGGGATGGGAGGGATAAATTAGGAGTTTAGGATTAACAGATACACACTACTGTATATAAAACAGATAAACAACAAGCACCTACTGTATAGCACAGGGAACTATACTCAATACCTTGTAATAACCTATAATGGGAAAAGAATCAAAAAAGAATATATATATGTATACATGTATAACTAAGTCACTTTGCTGTACACCTGAAACTAACACAACATTGTAAATCAACTATATTTCAATAAAATGTTTTAAAAAAATAAAATAAAAATTAAAATAAGTTGCTCATGCTACTTGCTCAAAAACCACAGTTAGAGAATCACTGAGCCAGAGTGACCCTCAAAACTTCTCTCTCATCCTTTAGTAACTCACAGTGGGAAGAAGAGAGAGGAGGCACTCGGCCTTTTGCTTCCTGCTTTCCGGACCTTACTGCCTGCAGGAAGGTTATATTCCCATTTGTGCTTTGTCCTTGCTGAAAGCTTAGCAGGGAAGGAAGGCTGCCTGAAACTGGAAGTTCAGTTCTATGATGCATGAAGAAGCAGGCCACTGTTGCTCCAGACTTAAGCCACTTTCTCTAAAAAGCTTTATCAGTAAGGAGATGATGCTTTGATATCTATATGGCTAGCTCCAAATGATGTTTCCAAATTCTGAAGGAGAAAAATAGAGGTGTTCTACATAGACATCCTATAGAACCAGCAGTTTCTGACATGAGTAGAAAAACAAATCCACTTGATATTATGTGTGAGGTCTTAAACAATAAAGGAGGGAGAAATAATGGCATGCATATGGGTTTTTTTTTTTTTTTTAATATGGACGAGCTTTCTGCCCAGAGGGCAGTGTAAACACTGAATGACTTTTAAACTTTCATACATTCTGTATTCTAAGCTGAAGATCTAAAGCTGATTTGCTTTATGTAAAAAGAAAAAGAAAAGCATGAAATGAATTCCACTGGTAGAGTCAAGCTCCTTTGCTTTATACATAATGTTTCTTCTGACAAGGACACAGAAGCACTCTCATATTTCAATAATCTAATTTTGCACTGCTTGAAAAGAAAAAAGGGCTATTGATAGACTTTTATTTGGCTCGCACCCAGGGATATTTAAATAGACTTTGCACTTCAAAAACACTCTTTAACAAATTCCAATGACTTGTGGTATTTGCAGAGCTTTTTATGGTAATCAATAATATATTTTATTTGTATAGCTAATTGACAAATTGTTAAGATAAATATGTTAAATTCCCTGTGGAAACCTGATTTTCTAAAGGTCTTTTTAACCTTTTCTGCAAAGTGGATAGAGTTTGAAAAATGAGTTAAACTAGTTTTAGAGATTTATTGGGTCCATAAATGTGCTATTTGTCTACCTAATTTGCATTTTCTCGCACGTTCATTGTATTTTTCAGTGTCACAGCTCCTTCTCAACTATTCTTTTGTTATTGGCCTATAACTGTTCTGAGTGACCTCAAGTTTACTATACTTATTTATACACAAAGCATACATTTAAAGTTATTATGCCAAATATAAACAATATAAAACCAAAGGAAAGGGAAACACCAAGAAAAGTGACAAATCACTTATTTAGCAAATGACTTGTAGGGCTGCTGTTTTATAGCTAATTCTACCATTTCTAAACATTTTATTATGAAGTGATAAACACAACTAGTTACCTACCCAGTATTTATTCTCACCTTCCTCCCTTCTTCCTAAATAATTGAACGTTTCATTGTTGTGAAGGGCAAACACCAAGGTCAAAGAAGCATCTTTAACAATCTCTGCATTTAGAGGGTCAATGGCAGTTATTGTCGGCACTTCCTTTAAAGTTCTTTTAAAAGTGGGCTCTCAGGTGTCAGGCAGTATTTTTCCTTCCTCTTGATTACTTTTTCCCTGCTGAAATGTGAAAATGATGGCTGGAATTTTCACCTCCATTTGGAAAACATTGAGAAAGGAAAGAATGTTCTAACCACAAATAGTGGAAGCATAGGATAGTGATGACATATTGTGGAGTTGCCATCCTGAGCCACTTCATCTGGACTTCTTTTATGCATAAGAACACCACACCGGTATCTTCTTTATGCCCCTGTTATTTGGGGTGTCTGTTACAGCAGCTGAAGATGATCTCTTACTGATCCATGCATAATACATTTCCTACCCAGGTTTTTGGCTTCTTCAAATAGGTTCAAATATTAAAAATGATCCTTGAAATACACTTATTGTCCTCTCTAGTTGATAAAAATGCAGTAGAACAAGGTTGGTTGTTTTTTATCGGTTGTGGTTGAATTTGATGAATTAGTGTTAGTCTAAACTTCATTCCTCCCTCTCAGCTAAGGCAAGAACTGGCAAGTTAGACTTAGAAGAACAGCTGGGCAGTCTAAACATCTATCAAATCTTAATGGTCCATATACTCCTTTATATATGCTTGACCTAAATAAAAGTATTTCTTATAAACAGATATTGCCAGATGCCTTAAGAAAATGTTCTGAGGGACGGTTTTGCATTTCTTTCTCTCCAGTACCCCATTCTAGTAGTATTTGACCAACTTGGATAACCCAGTCAGTTTTTCACTTTGTTTCTCATTTCTCATGGTCTCACTTCTTTCCTTACCTACAACTTTCCTTACCTTACCATTTATTCTGTGTTCCATCATTATAATCATTCTCTTGTAAATGTACTTAAATTTATAATGTCTGTCTCTCTCCTACTTACTCATCTGACAAAATAAGATGTTGGTAAGCCCAAATCTCTTCTTTCTATGATTACAAATTCGCAGCCAACCACAACAGAAAGAAAACATACTAATATATATCATCTCAAGAACACCCAAAGATCTTCCCAACATTCCAACTACATACTGCTATTTTTATAACCCCACCTCCCTACAACTTTTCTCCTCAAATCACTAAAGCTCTCACAAACTGCCCACTTTCAATAGTTGGTACAGTAAGTCCCCTACATACGAACCTTCAAGTTACGAACTTTCAAAGATGTGAATGTGCATTCACATGTCCAATCACATAAGTTAGTTCAGGTGTCTGGCGTACACTGTCACATAAGTGCATCCTCTACAAGTAGTTGTGCTTTTATGTACTTTACTTTACAGGACTGTATACAGTACAGTATCTTTATTTCAAGATCAGAAGGTCTGGAAGCAAGTGTAAAAGCAGCGGTGCAGTGGCTGGTACTACTAAGAAGCACCGGGAATAGGAGGCCCAGGGAAAGGATGAAGAGAGACAAGAGGAAGAAGAAGTAACCAAAGAACTGAAGAGATTCATGATGCAGGAAATGGCAAGGGGATTTTCTTTATCTGAGGAGACACTATTAGTTTTTGAGGCACGGGACCTGAACGTATAATGGTACATGAAGGTCGCAGCAGCCGTTCAGAATGCAATCCAGTGCTACCGTGTCATCTATGACGAGAAAAAAAAGCTACTACCCAGACATCACTGGATCATTTTTTCAAGAGGGTAGATAGAATTGAATCCAGCAAGGAACTAGAACCTGTGCCATCCACGTCAGGCGTGAGTGGAATTGCAGCTTTCCCTCCGTCTCCTACTGCTGACCATCCTTCAGCTCTACCATCTCCCACCTCCTCTCCCCCCTCCAGCCAGTAGCTCTTCTTGCCTGTTCACTCGATGCCAGCCCCCGTGTGCCAGCTGTTGTACTGTTCTACTGTACTTTTCAAGGTACTGTACTGTAAGATTAAAACATGTTTTCTATTTTTTGTGTTGTTTTTTATGTATTATTTGTGTGAAAAGTATTATAAACCTATAAACCTATTACAGTACGGTACTATATAGCCGATTGCGTTCGTTGGGTACCTAGGCTAACTTTATTGGACTTACAAAAAAACTGGACTTATGAATGTGCTCTTGGAATGGAACTCGTTTGTAGGTAGGGGACTATTCCTCATGACACTGAAATAATCCAAGCAATGCAAAGAGGATTTCCTCATGCTCTCACCCTGAGCATCTGCTCCCAAACTGTCTGTCCTCCTCCCCGTTTCAACAGATTAACTATCAATCTTCCAAAGAACAGCCCTTCCATTTGTGTACTAGATTATATCAACTTTTTAAAGACTTGATTACTGCAATTTTCCCCTTTTTCTCTTATATGAGCTGCTTTTCATTTTTACTGGATTATTCACATCAACATAAAAGATAATCACGTCTACAAAATGAAATTCCCTCTCTTGACCCCAAGTGACTCTCCACTTACTGCACAGTTCTCTCTATGTTCACTTTCAACAAACATAATATCCTTGTTTCTCTTTCCAAACCCCATCCCTTCACAAAAACATTTATACCAAGGATTTCAAAGCAGATTAAATGCAGTAGGAGGTAATAGGAAGAGATTGGTTTTACTCCCAGGTTTAGGGATCTCTGTTCCTGGGAAAAGGAAAGCACCAGTGCTCAGTCGAGGCAATCACTGTTAATAGTGAATTCCTCTTAATTAATTCATAATGCTAAGCCTGAAGGTGGACGAGAGGCAGCACTGTTTCTGAGACCTCATTATTCCTTTATTCTCATATTCCATCTTCAGAAAAACCTGAGATCAGAGTAAATAGTTAACACACAGGAAGGATGAAATAGGGACACCGCATTTCCCCAGCACCACTCAAGGCACATCTTACAACATAAATGCCTGCAGTTTGGCTCAAAGCCCTCTTCCTGGGCTTTCCAGCTGGAGCATGGCAAATGAGTGAGTTATGTAAGAAACCTCCATCAGACGTGAACGGGGAGCAGACCCTCAGAAGAGATCCATTTAGAATGGTTCTGACGCTCTACCGTGCATCACAATTACCTGAGAAGCTTATCAAAATGCAGATTTCAAATCAAATTTCCAGAGAGTGCTGTTGAAGGTCAGGTTCTAAATTTTTGATATTTTTTCCTGTGGTTCTGATGCAGGTAGAACATGTACCTTGCACTGCTCTACAAACTAGCTAGAACTCTAGTGTGGTAGGTACTTAGACTGGACAAACAAGGGCTAGAAGTAAGGATGAGAGATAAAAGACAGAACTTTTGGTTAGCCAAGCACAAAATTGGAGAATCTTTCTCCTTAACTTAAAAAAAAAACAAAACAAAACAAAAAAAACACCTCAAAGCATCAGTTTTGTCAATTAGGCCATTAGCCAGTAAAAATCACCACAAAGAGGGAGACAAGGGCCAGGCTGGCTACAACCACCAGTTCGCCATGGACGCAGCACCCAGATAGGGAACAGCCCACACACACTCCTGTCCTGTCCTCCCAAGACTGTGAGTCCTCTGGGACAGCTGCTATCTCTGAACATCCAGCTCCAAACATCTGGGACCACTGGGAACAAGCCTCACCTCCTTCACACTTTGTCTGTTGTATTCACTGGTTTCCGTGACAGCCAGTTTCCAAGCCTTGACCCATGTCTAGCTGACAGATGGGTTTGCGCCAGAAACCAAAAACTAAATCTGCTTCTGTGGAGTGTCAACAATACTCAAACTTTGCCAGAGCTGCTCCAAGTCTTTGCTCAAAACACACCAACCCCACTTTTAGCAGAAGTTAACATAAATCTTTAAGTTAAAGGGTCCAGAGATAAGAAAGGAAGCTGCCAAAAAAAAAAAAAAAAAAACAAATGGAACTAGCTGGGACCAAGAAGGGAATAAATCTGACCTCCAACAGACTCTCAATCCCATTGTATGCTGATTTTCCTAATCAGTATATTAAGTGACACGCCTACCTCGTGGCCATGACTGGACACTAAGGACCAAAAAAGGATAAAAAGGGGGTGGCACCCCTCTCCCTCAAAAAAGCACTGCCCCTTCCCCAGTAGACTAATGCATATAACTCCCCATCATTAGTCTCATTACTCCTCCATTTGTCTTCACTCTTTAAAATTAAATTCCTCTTGCCAGGTAGGCAAGAAGTTGATCTGGGAACTTAGTTCCTGCTTCTCCATTCTTTGGTCACTGAATAAAGCTTGTGCCTTGTCAATTTCAGCTGCAGCTTCATTATTAGCTGCTTGAACAAAACAGAAAAAGAACCTTCCCCTAAAGAATCCAAAAAAAGAGTGTGTATATGTATATGTATAACTGATTCACTTTGCTGTACACCTGGCACTAACACAACATTGTAAATCAACTCTACTCCAATAAAAATTTAAAAAAAAAAACAAGAACCCTGCCCTGCCGGGTAGGGGGAGCAGAGTCTATATGACTTAATTCAGTAACAAAACCATAAGCTCCCCAACCTTTCCAAACTTTTTTTCCAACATTTTCTTACTTGATTTCCAGGACACCTATTTCCCATCACAGGGTTCTCATTCTAAGTTTTCTTTACTCCAATTGTTAGCCTCAGCTCCAAGGCTCAATTCTCTAACTTCAAATCCATCTATACTCATCCTAAGATGACTTCCTCAAGCTCAGATTTATGGCTTTAAATACAGTCTATGCAAACTGATATTATCAAAATATTCAACTTTAGGCTGTCACTCTGATCTCCAAACTTATAAACTAAACTACATACTTGAACTGCATCTGGATAATTGTATTGAAGTAAACTTGTCCCACAAAAAGAAGAAAAACATTAATCTCACTCAGTCTCTAAATATGCTTCTTCTCCATTGCAGTTCATGTCATGGCCATATATCTAAATACTTCCTTCATATTCCTTGGTTTCATATGTGTAAAGCTCTCTTCTCAAACTCGCATGCCATTCTTCAGATCTAATTTCAAAATATATCCCAACTGTAACCACATTTTTACCTCTTCACCATCAACATTTTAAGCCATCTTTACCTCTTCTCTAGACTATTAAAATCGATTTTTAAAAACTGATCTCAGTGCTTCCAGTCATTTTAAAACAAATCAGAACCTGCCACTTCATGCACTAAATGCTTTGATGGCTTCTGGTTACAATAAGAATAGGAATCCAAGTATATAACTAGGTCTAGAGGGCTCCATGTGATCTGACCACAGGCAGCCTCTTCAATGTCATATCCGCCACTCTCCTCTTAATTCATTCCAGTCACACTAGCCACTTTGCTGTTCCTACAGAAAGCCAAGTAAGTTTCTGCCTCCTTTTTGTAAACCATAGAGTAAATTAATGTATATATGTGTATGGAAATTAATTAGCGTGTATTAATGAATCATACATACAATCCTATTATCAATTCAACTAAATAACTAAAATGTGAATTAAGTCAGAAATAAAACAAAGCACTGATTGTAAGATTGATATCAGCCTACTTGGCCAATGCTTATAGCCATTAAATTAATTATTGAGATTATAAAACTTTGTACATAAATAAGTTTTCTATATTACTAATAAGATCAACTAAACATCTGATCTAACTAAAATTTTTAAATGCTTAATTTTTTCAGTTTCTAAAATTTATACAGTTGCCTAATTGTTGATATTCTAAAGTTGAAAAAATAGTTTAAATTTCCTATGCTTTAATTTTCCAGTCAGAATGAGTTACTCTGTAATGTTTCATGATGAGAAAAGTGGTACAAATTTATTATATTTACTTACTCACTTTTTTTTAATTGGAAAGGTTTTACATTAACTGTAAGTCCTGAAACTCAAAATGAAGCCTTCCTTGTCAACTGTGATAGTCTTTGAATACCTACTGAAGCAAAAAGCAATTAAAACACCCCCACATTTCTTACCATTAACTTGAAAGATGTGAGTCTGATAGATGTGTTCATAGCCCTCTGCATAGCAGGTGTAATTGCCCATGTGAGTTGTGGTGACCTTGGTAATATATAAGGATCCATCATCTCCAAAGTCCTATAGAAAAAAAGTAAAATTAAATAAAATTAGCTGTTTTTACTTAAAATGTATTTCAACAATTCACTTTTAAAAAAAATGTACTCAGGAGCAAAGTAAATTAAAATATTATCTTTATCAAAATGATCACTGTTAGTTCTGTAAAGCTACAAGATTTTATAGGCTGTAATTACTATTTTCTCAAGACAAGTTTTGTTTAAAAAGTATAATCTCAGTATTTATTTGAAATATATGAGCTTATATAAAACAAATGAATTTTCACATATTTATTCTAATTCAGTTTACATTTTAATGAATAAAGGTATAAAATATTTTTCTTATTTATAGCTAACACAAATAGCTCTTAACTACATTCTTCACATTTTTAATTGTCTATTAAGTTTTATATCCTTTAATTATATCTTTACCTAGGAAAAAAATATTAAAACAGTGTGGTTTCAGACATAAAATTTATAGCCATATCAGTAGAACAGGATTTTTTAAGCCTCCCAGAAATAATCAGTACATTAGCTAAAATAACCACGGCATTTCAAATTTATGGGGGGAAATGCATAACCATTTTAGAAAAAAGATCAAAAAATCTTGTGCTGTTTATCAAAATCAAATCCAAGAAGCACCTCTGGAAGAGTAAAGACCAGAAAATCTTCTCTTTCATAAAGGGAATGAATACACTGGCAAAAATTGTCATAATCCACTTATTCAGAACTTCAGAAATAGACAAAGGCTCACACCAGCGCACACAGCATTACTGGAAAAAGTGGCGGAATTTCAGCAAGGACAGCGAGGCTGGTGGCTTCCCTCTCTTCAGAGCTGCATGGAAGCCTTGGACCACCAGCTTTGTAACTCTGCTAGCAGTGAAAACTATCATCCTAGCAGACCCCGGAGAGAGAAGAACGGGTTTGAAGCTCCTCCAAGACCCCATCCTCAGAGAATCATCACAACCTGACCTACATAGCAGCTCCCTGAAAATTTCCATTTTCATGAACTCTTTTTATTTGAGCAAGACTTAGAGTTGAGTCCATATGTTTCTGACTCCATATGTTTCTGACTTTACCTATATTCACACCATGTGCATTTCTGTTGAAAATAGCTTCCCTCTAACTGATACTCACTACAGATTAATTACAATCAAAAAAACGACTATGGGGCTATTGAATCTGGACCTCAGAATAATGAAAATGTTCTCCCAGTCAAGAAAGAGAGAGACAGAGAGAAGAAGAGAGAGAAAAAGAAACGGGGGAGAAGAAGAAGAATGAGAATAAGGAGGAGGAAGAGGAGAAGCAGAAGGACGCGGGGGAGGAAAGGGGAGGGAGCTTCGGGGGGGAGGGGGAAGAGGAGGAGGGTCAGGAGGGAAGGAGAAACAGACTGTATGTTCTGGCCATCAGCTTATTTAGCAGATGAATAATATTTTCTTAATGATTATCAAATAAAAGAAAATTCCTCAACATCATATTATATGAGATTGATCATACCACATTTCTGCAGCTCCCAGGGGCATCTCATGGACTTACAGGAAAAGCCTCATGCCCTGCACGTTAGGGGAGAATTTGGAGATTAAACCCTAACAAGGACGTCACTGAGTGACACCAATGTGTGATAGTATCCCTTGCATCACCACGGGCTACCATTAGAAACAGGGCTCCTGGGTGAGCACTTAGGCTAGAGAACAGAAACACCAAACAGAAAGGCCAGGCTGTCCCTCAGGTTAACATTAAGGCAGGTAGTTGACACGCAGCTGGGTATAATATGAGAAAAAGCCAAACCTCTGCAGAAATCAGTTCAGGATGATTAGAGTTAAAGAAATTTTGAGAAAGACTATGAGCCAAAAATAATTCTTGATAACCTGAAATATAATAGCAAGATACCTAATGAGCATAAGGCAGACAAGAACACAGGACATGCATGTACCAGAAAGACTCCTCATGAGCAGAACAGACCAGGGAGACCAAATCAGAACAGAGATGAATCCCCTCACGGGACAAGAATAACTGGAAATAATCATAAAAACCCAAAATATATCTCATATTTGTAATTATGTTTAAATTCATTTATGCCAAACTGCACATAGGTCTTTTAAAGTCTATTTTCAAATAATACTTTTTAAACTATTCATAAAACTTGAAATAAACAACTTTTCCATGTGTTTTCCTGTATAGCTACCTAGAAAGCTTGGCCCTTCCCAATCTACTATAATCCAGATTCCTTCACCGAATGATGTGAAAATTTTCCAAGAATATAACCTTGAGAATGTTTATTAAAGTATCTTATTTTGCTATCTGTGTTATTCTGTAATATGAAATCCTTCTAATGTAGATATGCTCTAAATTAACATATTGTGTGATCCCTTCTAATCTATATATCATTTCTTATTTTTTCCTCTTTCTTCCAAGTAGAAGCAAAATCTTCCACCCTCAATTTCTTTCAATACACAACTTTATAATCACCTTTTCAAACAGCATTTCTGAATAAGCAAGATTGTCTCACCACTTTGAATGAAGCATGGATTGTTTCTCTATACTTATAATAAAACTCAATAAATATTTATTGAGCACTTAAATATGTCAGGCACTGTAATAAATAATTTAAATAAATTATCAGATTTTATCCTTTAAGCAACCTTTTTAAAATGCACTACTATTAGTCCCATTTTATATATAAGAAAACTGAAATATGTTGATGTTAAGCTTGGGCTCATCTGAGGTCACCAACTGCTATGGTCTGGATGTTTGTGTGCCCCACCCAAAGTTCGTCTGTAGAAATACTAAAGCCTAATGTGATAGTGGGCCTTAGGGGGGTGATTAGGTTGTGAGGGTGGGGGCCTTAGGAACAGGATTAGTGCCCTTATCCTACAGAGATTTGAGGACATGGGAGAAGATTCTGGCTATGAATACAGAGGGGGGCCATCACCCAGAATATTAATGTGCTGGCACCTTGATCTTGGACTTAGCCCTAGAACTGTGAGAAATACATTTTTGTTGTTTATACCACCAAGACTTAGTTTTTTGTTATAGCAGTCCAACAGAGTAAGACACCAACCAAAGTAAGGGATCGGAGACTGGCATCCACACAAATGGTCAGACTCCAGAACTGAACCCTTGTTATTATGCAATTCTTAACCCATCTTCATCTTTCCTGATTCTCCATTATTTTAGCCAAACATAAAACTTACCTTTTGAGTTTTTTTTTTTTTTTAATATGGATACATCAATCCTATGCCTTACCTCCAACCTGATTCAGCATTTCTAATCTTTTACTCTTTCATTTTCTCAGCATTTTTCCAGTCTTAAATAGACTAAACTAACTGTGTGATTTTGATGCTCAGCCATGGTTGAGAATTATGTCCTTATATAACAGATGCTCCCTGAATTCGGGAACAAAATCTTGCACTTATTCGGAACCCCCATTACACCTTTATAATCTTGCTGCCAATAGATTCTCCATAAATATTTCTTCAGTGATTAAACCTTTATGAACCTCTACACCATTAAAAAGTTGCCTCAGGGTACTAATGTCTGGAAATTCAATAGAAAAAAAACTAAAACCATTTATTTTGTTGAGTTGACTATCTATATTATTTTCAAAGCAGTACAAAAGGGAACTGTGGAAAAAAGGAAAATCTATAGCACACTTCTAAAATTTTGAAAATTGTATGGCTACTACTAATTGACTATAATCAGTGGTGTAAGAGTAATAATCACAATGTTTAACAACCTATAGAGGATAGGAACTGATCAGTCAGAATGTATAAGGCAGTAAACATCAGGTATGACTATGCCAGAATAAAACAGCTGAATTTTAGGCCTGTATTTACCCACAGACATTTGTTATGATCCAAAAGATAAACCCATCCATTAGAAAATGGTAAATTTCAAATTTAAGTTTATTTTCCTATTTCATATTATGTTCTTATTCATAGTTTTAAATTACATGGTCCCAGTATTACTATACTTTAAATGAGGTTTTCTATGTAATACACTGCTTTGATATACACTGACATTACTTTCCTTTCTAATTTTGATTATGCTAGTATGCTTTTACTTTGTAATACTGTGAAAGCTATTTTCCTAGCTTTATACGTGTATAAAATATATTTTCATAAAATAGCAATAAAAGTAATTTAAGCAAGCATCTACATATTGAAATTCACAAAAATACCATTATCTCATAATTTATGTAATTTTCTAAAAATTATGGAAGATTCTTACTAGTCCATTTTCTTAGATATTTAATCTATCATCAATAAAAAGCACAGTGAAGTATAAAATTAAATAATATAAATCCGATTTGGTAAATTCGTTACTTTTAATACCTTTTTTCCTAAAGTAAAGAATTTCATGTATCAATTTAAAGAAATACAATAGAAAAGTAAACTAATATGAATTGAAATTTTTTTCCAAATTGATAAGCAAACAAAAAGTCAAGCAACTGCATTCTTTGGTAGAAAACTAAAATTATGAAAACTATGTGCAACAATATTATTTGATGGTATATGTAAAGAGACTAATCATATTTTATTTCACTTGAGAAAATAACCCTGGCAAAAGTTTCCATTAATATAATAGTGAGTAATAAAAATAAGTAAAAATATCAATCACTTTTATAGAACAACTCTTCAAAATGTTTTACAGATATGCAGAGTCAGATTTGCCCAGAAGCTGATAGAGTTTAAGTTTCAAAGCCCCTCATCTGTACAAACAATTTCCAAGGGCCTGGAATGTGTTTATATGGTCATATATTTCTGTAAAATTTAGAAATATATTTATAATTTTCTGTGACTTCTTTTCTTATTTTAATTAATATCCTATTTTATAGCTAATTGTTATTTATAATTTGTATCCTATTTCTTAAATAGAACACCTTCAAAATGTAGGTACTTTAAAACATCAAGATCTATATAACTTTGAAATATATTAATTAACCACATTATTTATATTTTGACAATATGTTTTACACACAAAGAAACAGAAGTCAGAAGAGTTAACTTTTCTGTGGAGGCTAATAAGTTAATGATACAATATTCAGAACTAGGCTGTCTGGCTCTGCTTCTGAAGGTCCACACTTACAGACCCAGGTGTTTACATGGTTGGATCTCCAAGCTCAATGTCACATATATATAGAATGCAGTATGGCTCAATTTACATAAAGTTCAAAACAGGTAAAAATAAACTGCGTGTTTTAGAGACAAATGCATTTATGGTAAGAATAAAAAGAACTGGTTAACATACGACTCATGGTAGGAGTTATATCTAGAGTAGAAGGAAAATATAGTGGGGAAGAGCCTACAAGGGCTTCAAGCGTGTTTGTCATGTTATAGTCTTGAATGAGTATTGAGTCTATAATTATCCACATATTATTTTACTTTAAATTGTACCTATCTTATAGATACCCTCAGGCATGGGTAATATTGAAATATAAAAAGAAATTCAATAAAAAATCTGCTAGATATTAAATTGTGTATCTCGAAGTACATAGCTTCCCCTAAGTATATATATCAATAGAAATCTCAAAGTCTCTTTCTCATTACTTTAAATAGACTGGAATTGCACTTCTTAATTTAATGGAATAAAAATAAAACATTTAGATTTTAAACTATATTTCTGTGTATTTCAAAAGAGAATAAATCCTTATTTTGGTTTTCTTAAAAATATTTATAACATAGTAACCAAAGGTACCTGGAATCCTGGTAACTTTTATGGAATTGGTTAATTAATGACACGTATTACAGAGTTCTGGCTCCATTTTAGGACAGATAGATGGAAAGAGTGTTATCCAAACACGAAGAAGCTGGGCAATCTGCAAAATCACCCTGTTCTTGAGCCCATCAGTGTGCTGACTTTGAAAGGCAATAATGAAAGTAAAATCTGAGGAAAGCTGGAGTGAGCCTCCAAACAGACAAGACACAGGCAATCACTCACTTCTAACAGAGCGCTGGAAGGAAACAAGGCGGCCGTTCAAACAGGTACAAAAGATATCAACTAACTTCTTAAGGAACTGCTAAAAGCTGAGCAGCCACAGTTGTGAGAGTACAGAGCCCTGAGAGAACAGACAGCGGCAGTCCCTTCTCCATGGACCCCACTCTTTGCTTCTGAAAAGTCTGGGGTCAGGAGAGAGCTGAGAAAGCATCCCTCAGGTAATGGCGCTGCTGAGGGAGAAAACAGTTCTTACCTGGATCCTTCTCCCCAGTGGAGCAAAGTCTTAAGCTGTTGAAAAAAAGGCAGCAATGGGGCTTCCCTGGTGGCGCAGTGGTTGAGAGTCTGCCTGCCAATGCAGGGGACACGGGTTCGAGCCCTGGTCTGGGAAGATCCCACATGCCGCGGAGCAACTGGGCCCGTGAGCCACAACTACTGAGCCTGCGCGTCTGGAGCCTGTGCTCCGCGACAAGAGAGGCTGTGATAGTGAGAGGCCCGTGCACCGCGATGAAGAGTGGCCCCCGCTTGCCGCAACTAGAGAAAGCCCTCGCACAGAAACGAAGACCCAACATAGCCAAAAATAAAAAAATAAATAATTAAAAAAAAAAAAAAAAAAAAAAGGCAGCAAATCCTGTCAGTTTCAGTGGGTGAAAACTGACAGAGCTTGGGAAAAGCTCTTTCTCTCGAAGCAAGAAATCCTCCTAGTTTCAGAGAACTAAAGATCCTTTACCCCTGGAGGCAGGGCAGCATCATGGAGAAAACCTGGCTCAAAAGAATCAGAGACACATGAGCTGCCTAAGGCTGATGCTGAATGAGGAACATGTAGAAAGCTTCGCTCCTCACCACCCAGGCTAGCGAGGATCAAGAAACCAGCAACAGCGGACTAACAGAGGAACAAGAGCATGGAGAGACAAAAGTGCAGGCTCACAGGGAGCACCTAAAACTGAGGGTGGACGAAGCACCACCTGGGAGATGCTCAGATATCCCATCAGTCTGGTTCTTACCCTAACCACAAGGTGGCGCTGAAGAAACCGAGGCTGGCGGCGCATTGAAGGTAATCACAGCAACCAATAAAACTGAAACGCAGCACAGCCCCTCATTAAAGGCCACGCAGAGAAAGAGGCATGCTTATTTCCAGACATAAATACTATCTACCTTGGTCTCTGCTACCCTACACAGAGTATGTACATTTCAATGAAAAGTTATGAGACATATAAAATGGAAAGGAAAAATAATCCGCTGTTGAGAGACAAAACAAACAGACAGAGGATTTAAAATAACTATGATTAATACGTTACAAGCTCCAGTGGAAAGACTTGAAGACATTCATGAATAGATGGGTCATTTCAGCAGAGAAATAGAAACAATAAGCAAATGTCAAAGGGCGTGCTGGAAATAAATGTACCCTCCCCACAGTAGCAGAGATGAAGCGTGACTCTGCCAGGATCATCAGTAGACCTGAGACATCCAAGGAAGGCCTCGGTGAACTTGAACATAGGTCAATAGACAGTACTTGGATGGAAACAAAAGAGGAAATTATTGAAAACAATTTTGAAAGAACAGAGTATCCAAGGCATGTAGGCCGATATTAGTCTAAAATATACTTAATTGAAATCCCAGAAGGAAAAGGGAGAGAATGCGGAGAAAACATTTGAAAATGAATGGTTTAGAATTTTCCACAAATAAGAATTATAAAACAATCTAGAAATATATTCATACTGTTGAAGACCAAAGGTAAAGAGAAGTATTAAAGTCTGTCAGAGAAAAGTACATAATCATCTTCAGGAAATGGAAAGTCTCCCAGGTTTTTGAGACCAGGTATAACCAGAGTAAAGGTATCACCATGCCTGAAAAAAATTATTTATCATTTAGAGGAGTGAATGTCTACCAAAGAGGTTAAGAAAAATCAGAGAAGGGAGGTAACAATATCAAATCTCCAGCATAAAGTGTGCTTTTCCTGGCTAGGAGAAGTTGGATCAACCAGTCATCTATAGCTGTATTGTAAAAATTAATAAATCAATTAATTGTATGAGCATATATAAATAACAAGTAAATACATTAAAAAAAAAAACAGATTTTGATGCTACTATCATTTTATCAGTGGTAAAACTAACCATTTCTTGATATTTGTACTCAAATAATATTCATTTCTGATGATTTTCTTTTCAATAGCATTTGCTTCTTACTTTCAACGTAATTTCGATCATTATCTTTCCAATATCTTCTTAGGTAGATTTTACTATTCTGTTAAGTTGAGTTTAATATTCGTTGATAGATATTTTAAATATCAGGGATTAAATTGGCAAATAATATTATGCAAAACCCACTCAGCATTACTACCATGAATCAACAGTCTTGAATCAGAAGAACTCTGGGACCCTGAAGAAAGCAAGCACATCATTCAGGAACTAATCAAGAGTCAGGAACCACACGGTAATCTGAACATGGAAATTTTAACCGGAACTATTAACGTAACAGGGAATTGTCTACTAACAAATAAAGGATACTATAAAGAACATAGGAATAACAGATTTAGGAGCAACCAGAACCCCTAGGGTTGAGATTGTGAACCCAAGGGAGAGACTCCTTTCCTTCACTGTGGACACCCAGACCTCTTTGTAGAGGGAAGGTGGGTGTATCTCTGGCTCACTGGAGAGTAGAGAAATTCGCAGAGGCTGCAAAGCCTCCCCGGGAGTACAGAGGCATCCTGCTGGAAACGCCCACTGAGAAGCCACTGTGGCATTGCTGGAGGAATCTGCCCACGGGGACTATCCTGAGCTGGTATAAATCAGGCACTTTTGGAGCCAAGGAACTGGAGGATCTGTGTGCTCTGCTGAAGCCTAGGTACTAAGAAATGTGCACATAGTGCAGGAGCCTGTCTAGAGAAACACATCAGACTCGGAAGAGAAACTCCTTTCTTACTCCAGTGTCTCCTTGTTACCCTCTACTCACAAAGCATGCCGTCTGCCACAGGAGACACGTGCACAGGGTCCAGATATACTATTCTAGGGTATTCATTTAAGAGTGACTTGCAGCAGAGAGGTGATGTGTCAATAACTAGTACATCAAATTTTAATGTCTCTCAAGAAAAATGCCAATTTGGAAAAGGAAATGTCAGCTATCTGGTCTACAGCAAGCCACATGATTTGCACTACACACATTTTCTATTCTAATCATTTGCCAATAATAAGGGAAAAGAAAGAGATAATGCACAGAGAATAAATTCAAAAGTATCTTAGAGCTGGCTACATCAGTGTTTTCAATTTCTGAAAACTCACCAAGCTGTAAACCTAAGGTTTATACTCCTGTCTTTATCATTTTCATATTTCAATAAAAACTGTTAAAATAAGCCATACATGTTGCAAAGTTTAATTTCTGATGACGTAGCTTGTACATAGCACTCCCTGGAATCCATGTATTTAGCCCTATTGACACACTTATTTCTTTATGTTGTAATTGCCTATTTAACTGCCATGACTCTGAATTGAAAATAATCTTATTTCCAGGCTCTAAATAAAGGTTTTTTTCAAAAGAAATAATTGAAGAATGAGCTTATCTTGGAAGTAAAGACTTGTCAATCATTCAAAATATGTTTTTTCTATGACTTCTTACAGGTTCCTAGTTTATCTCTAAATGAAGGTAATTGCCATTATAAATGCAATCAGAAAGCTGATTCCAACAGTACTAATTAATTTATGTCAAAAATCAAATGCCCCCCTTTCATTCACTAAGTTCTTTTTTTTAAAAAAAAATGACATATATTTGACTTCTATTACTTTCAGGTGTATAGCATAGAAATTTAACATTTTTATAGATTACACTTCATACAAAGTTATTATAAAACATTGACTATATTCCTTGTGCTGTACATTAGATCTTTGTAACTTATTTATTTTATACATAGTAGCTGGTACCCCTTAATCCTCTTCACCCATTTTGCCCCTTCCCCCATCCCTCTTTCCTCTGGAAACCACCAGTCTGTTCTCTGTATCCGTGAGTCTGTTTCTGCTTTGTTATATTTGTTCCTTTATTTTATTTTTTTAGATTCCACATATAAGTGAAATCATGCCCTTCAATGAAATTTAGCTGGAGAGCCAATCTTGCCCCCAAACTGAAAATTGAACTCTCTTCACCCTTCAAGGGAGAATCATTCCCTGTCTTAGAAGACAGGTCTTTCCAATAACATTGTTAACAAATTAATCACCTTCTGCGGTAGACAGATTTCATTAATGGTCTCAATTAATTCTTTTCCAAGCCATGCCGTTTGCTTTGTAACTTTCTAGTCTTCCCTTTGACTGTGGACTTTTCTATGTTACATGCTCTGGCCAAAGCGATGTTAGCAAATGTGATGCAAGCAGAGAAGTGAAGAAAGAAAAGTGCACTTCTGCTTGCCCTGTTCGTGACACGGCCTGCTGTCTCCCGGATGCTCACCGCCAACATGAGAACGAGTGCTCACCAGCCTGGTGGCAGGTGGGAGTCCACGCGAAGCAGAGCTGCAAGATCTCAGCTGAAGCTACCAGAGGCTGGTCAGTTCAAAGCATACCCTGAAGCTTGTTACACAGGAGTGGGAACACGCAGCCAAACCAGCCCGGTTCAATCCAGAGCAGCAGGTGCCCCAAGCTGACCCAAAACCTTGCAAAAAGTAACGAATGGTTGTGATTTTAAGTCACTAAATTTTGCAGTAATGTGTCATGGAGCAATATCTGGCTATGTACTATAACTTTTTACCTCTGGCTAAAGTTTTCTCTCTCGACGATTTTTAAAAATTTTTTAGAATGCTGTTTTGTTTTCTTAAGAAATAATATTCGTAGCACTTCACTGGAGCTATTGCACAGGCAAGCTAAACTGAGAATCAAAAAGAGCACTGAGATTCTTATACGAGGTGGTCACTTGGATTTCTCAATAGCTAGAGAACATTTTTCTTCATACCAGCAAGAGAGATTGTGAATCCAAATTGCATTACAACTAAAATACAGAATATTACGTACCATGGACTTTTTGGGTTACTTGGGAAGAGTTAAAAGCTAAAATTTAAAATCTACAAATGTTGAGTCCACCAAATGATATAATTGGTAAACAATAAGAATTATATTTTATCAATTGTTTTTGGACCTAGAAATTATCATACTAAGTGAAGTAAATCAGACAAAGACAAATATTATATGATATCACTTAATGCAGAATCTTAAAGATGATACAAATGAACTTATTTATAAAACAGAAACAGACTCACAGGCAAGAAAACAAACTTCTGTTACCAAAGGGGAAAGGCATGGGTGGGGGGAACAGGGGATAAATTATGAGTTTGGGATTAACATATATGCACTATTATATATGAAATAGATAACCAACAAGGCCCTATTGTATAGCACAGGGAACTATATTCAATATACTGTAATAACCTGTAATGAAAAAGAATCTGAAAAAGAATATATATATATGTATGTATAAATTGCCTCTTAACTAATCACAAAGAAAAAGATATAACTGATGTTGAGGACCTGAATAAAGCCAGCTGATTTTTATTCTGCTCCTAAACTTAAATAATTTTCAACTCTCCAATTCAGTGTTTGCATATGTATATGAATCACTTTGCTGTACACCAGAAATTAACACAGCACTGTAAATTAACTAAAGTCGAGGGTAGGAAAAGATGGCAGAAGAATAAGACGCAGAGATCACCTTCCTCCCCACAGATACATCAGAAACACATCTACATGTGGAACTGCTCCTACAGAACACCTACTGAACGCTGGCAGAAGACCTCAGACCTCCCAAAAGGCAAGAAACTCCCCCACGTACCTGGGGAGGGCAAAAGAAAAAAGAAAAAAACAGAGACAAAAGAATAGGGACGGGGCCTGCACCAGTGGGAGGGAGCCGTGAAGGAGGAAAGGTGTCCACACACTAGGAGCCCCTTCGCGGGCGGACACTGCGGGTGGAGGAGGGGGGAGCTTCGGAGCCACGGAGGAGAGCGCAGCCACAGGGGTGCAGAGGGCAAAGCGGAGAGACTCCCGCACGGAGGAGCGGCGCCGAGCAGCGCTCACCAGCCCGAGAGGCTTGTCTGCTCCCCCGCCGGGGCGGGCGGGGCTGGGAGCTAAGGCTCGGGCTGCTGTCGGATCGCAGGGAGAGGACTGGTGTTGGCGGCGTGAGCACAGCCTGAAGGGGCTATAGCGCCACGGCTAGCCGGGAGGGAGTCCGGGAAAAGGTCTGCAGCTGCTAACAGGCAAGAGACTTTGTCTTACCTCTTTGTTTCCTGGTGCGCGAGGAGAGGGGATTCAGAGCGCCGCCTAAACGAGCTCCAGAGACGGGCCCGAGCCGTGTGGACCCCAGAGACGGGCCTGAGACGCTAAGGCTGCTGCTGCCACCACCAAGAAGCCTGTGTGTGAGCCCAGGTCACTCCCCACACCGCCCTCCCGGGAGCCTGTGCAGCCCGCCACGGCCAGGCTCCTGTGATCCAGGGACAACTTCCCCGGGAGAACGCTCAGCGCGCCTCGGGCTGCTGCAACGTCACGACGCCTCAGACGCCGCAGGCTCGCCCCGCCTCCTCCGTATGGCTCCCTCCCCCCGCCTGAGTGAGCCAGAGCCCCCGACGCAGCTGCTCCTTTAACCCCGTCCTGTCTGAGCGGGGAACAGACGCCCTCAGGCGGCCTACATGCAGAGGCGGGTCCAAATCCAAAGCTGAACGCCGGGAGCTGTGCGAAAAAAGAAGAGAAAGGGAAATCCCTCCCAGCAGCCTCAGAAGCAGCGGATTAAAGCTCCACAATCAACTTGATGTACCTGCATCTCTGGAATACCTGAATAGACAACGAATCATCCCAAATTGAGGAGGTGGACTTTGGGAACAAGATATATTATTTTTTCCCCTTTTCCTCTTTTTGTGAGTGTGTACATGTATGCTTCTGTGTGAGATTTTGTCTGCATAGCTTTGCTTTCACCATTTGTCCTAGGGTTCTCTCCGTCCATTTTTTTTTTCTTTTCAATTAAAAAAATTTTTTTTCCTTAATAATTATATTCTAATTTAATAACTTTATTTTATTTTATTTTATTTTATCCTCTTTCTTTCTATTTTTTCTTCCTTTTATCCTGAGCCGTGTGCATGAAAGACTCTTGGTGCTCCAGCCAGGTATCAGGGCTGTGCCTCTGAGGTGGGAGAGCCAACCTCAGGACACTGGTCCACAAGAAACCACCCAGCTCCACGTAATACCAAATGGCAAAAATCTCCAAGAGATCTCCATCTCAACACCAAGACCCAGCTTCACTCAATGACCAGCAAGCTACAGTACTGGACACCCTATGCCAAACAACTAGCAAGACAGGAACACAGCCCCATCCATTAGCAGAGAGGCTGCCTAAAATCATAATAAGGCCACAGACACCCCAAAATACACCACCAGACGTGGACCTGCCCACCAGAAAGACAAGATCCAGCCTCATCCACCAGAACACAGGCACTAGTCCCCTCCACCAGAAAGCCTACACAACCCACTGAACCAACCTTAACCACTGGGGACAGACACCAAAAAAAAACAACAGAAACTATGAACCTGCAGCCTGTGAAAAGGAGACCTCAAACACAGTAAGATAAGCAAAATGAGAAGATAGAAAAACACAGCAGATGAAGGAACAAAGTAAAAACACACCAGACCTAATAAATGAAGAGGAAATAGGCAGTCTACCTGAAAAAGAATTCAGAATAATGATAGTAAGGATGATCCAAAATCTTGGAAATAGAATAGACAAAATGCAAGAAACATTTAACAAGGACGTAGAAGAACTAAAGAGGAACCAAGCAATGATGAAAACCACAATAAATGAAATTAAAAATACTCTAGATGGGATCAATAGCAGAATAACTGAGGCAGAAGAACGGATAAGTGACCTGCAAGATAAAATAGTGGAAATAACTATGGCAGAGCAGAATAAAGAAAAAATGAAAAGAACTGAGGACAATCTCAGAGACCTCTGGGACAACATTAAATGCACCAACATTCGAATTATAGTAGTCACAGAAGAAGAAGAGAAAAAGAAAGGGACTGAGAAAATATTTGAAGGGATTATAGTTGAAAACTTCCCTTATATGGGAAAGGAAATAGTTAATCAAGCTCTGGAAGCACAGAGAGACCCATACAGGATAAATCCAAGGAGAAACATGCCAAGACACATATTAAACAAACTATCAAAACTTAAATATAAAGAAAAGATATTAAAAGCAGCAAGGGAAAAACAACAAATAACACACAAGGGAATTCCCATAAGGTTAACAGCTAAACTTGCAGCAGAAACTTTGCAAGCCAGAAGGGAGTGGCAGGACATATTTAAAGTGATGAAGGAGAAAAACCTACAACCAAGATTACTCTACCCAGCAAGGATCTCATTCAGATTTGATGGAGAAATTAAAATCTTTACAGACAGGCAAAAGCTGAGAGAGTTCAGCACCACCAAACCAGCTTTACAACAAATGCTAAAGGAACTTCTCTAGGCAAGAAACACAAGAGAAGGAAAACACCTAAAATAACAAACCCAAAACATTTAAGAAAATGGGAATAGGAACATACATATCGATAATTACCTTAAATGTAAATGGATTCAATGCTCCCACCAAAAGACACAGATTGGCTGAATGGATACAAAAACAAGACCCATATATATGCTGTCTACAAGAGACCAACTTCAGACCTAGAGACACATACAGACTGAGAGTGAGGGGATGGAAAAAGATATTCCATTTAAATGGAAATCAGAAGAAAGCTGGAGTAGCAGTATTCATATCAGACAAAATAGACTTTAAAATAAAGACTATTACAAGAGACAAAGAAAGACACTACATAATGATCAAGGGATCATTCCAAGAAGAAGATGTAACAATTGTAAATATTTAGGCACCCAACATAGGAGCACCTCAATACATAAGGCAAATACTAACAGACATAAAAGGGGAAATCGACAGTAACACAATCATAGTAGGGAACTTTATTACCCCACTTTCAACAATGGACAGATCATCCAAAATGAAAATAAATAAGGAAACACAAGCTTTAAATGATACATTAAAAAAGATGGACTTAATTGATATTTATAGGACATTTCCATCCCAAAACAACAGAATACACATTTTGCTCAAATGCTCATGGAACATTCTCCAGGATAGATCATATCTTGGATCACAAATCAAGCCTTGGTAATTTTAACAAAATTGAAATCGTATCAAATATCTTTTCCGACCAGGACGCTTTGAGACTAGATATCAATTCCAGGAAAAGATCTGTAAAAAATACAAACACATGGAGGCTAAACAATACACTACTTAATAACGAAGTGATCACTGAAGAAATCAAAGGGGAAATCAAAAAATACCTAGAAACAAATGACAATGGAGACACGACGACCCAAAACATATGGGATGCAGCAAAATCAGTGCTAAGAGGGAAGTTTATAGCAATACAATCCTACCTTAAGAAACAGGAAACATCTCAAATAAACAACCTAACCTTGCACCTAAAGCAATTAGAGAAAGAGGAATAAAAATCCCCCAAAGTTAGCAGAAGGAAAGAAATCTTAAGACCAGATCAGAAATAAATGAAAAAGAAATGAAGGAAATGAGAGCAAAGATCAATAAAACTAAAAGCTGGTTCTTTGAGAAGATAAACAAAATTGATAAACCATTAGCCAGACTCATCAAGAAAAAAAGAGAGAAGACTCAAATCATTAGAATTAGAAAGGAAAAAGGGGAAGTAACAACTGACACTGCAGAAATACAAACGATCATGAGAGATTACTACAAGCAACTCTATGCCAATAAAATGGACAACCTGGAGAAATGGACAAATTCTTAGAAATGCACAACCTGCCAAGACTGAACCAGGAAGAAATAGAAAATATGAACAGACCAATCACAAGCACTGAAATTGAAACTGTGATTAAAAATCTTCCAACAAACAAAAGCCCAAGACCAGATGGCTTCACATGCAAATTCTATCAAACTTTTAGAGAAGAGCTAACACCTATCCTTCTCAAACTCTTCCAAAATATTGCAGACGGAGAAACACTCCCAAACTCATTCTACGAGTCCACCATCACCCTGATACCAAAACCAGAAAAAGATGTCACAAAGAAAGAAAACTACAGGCCAATATCACTGATGAACATAGATGCAAAAATCCTCAACAAAATACTAGCAAACAGAATCCAACAGCACATTAAAAAGATCATACACCATGATCAAGTGGGGTTTATCCCAGGAATGCAAGCATTCTTCAATATATGCAAATCAATCAACGTGATACACCATTTTAAAAATTTGAAGGAGAAAAACCATATGATCATCTCAATAGATGCAGAGAAAGCTTTTGACAAAATTCAATACAATTTATGATAAAATCCCTGCAGAAAGTAGGCATAGAAGGAACTTTCCTCAACATAATAAAGGCCATATATGACAAACCCACAGCCAACATCGTCCTCAATGGTGAAAAACTGAAACCATTTCCACTAAGATCAGGAACAAGACAAGGTTGCCCACTCTCACCACTATTATTCAACATAGTTTTGGAAGTGTTAGCCACATCAATCAGAGAAGAAAAAGAAATAAAAGGAATCCAAATTGGAAAAGAAGAAGTAAAGCTGTCACTGTTTGCAGATGACATGATACTATACAGAGAGAATCCTAGAGATGCTACCAGAAAACTACTAGAGCTAATCAATGAATTTGGTAAAGTAGCAGGATACAAAATTAATGCACAGAAATCTCTTGCATTCCTATACACTAATGATGAAAAATCTGAAAATGAATGTTTTTTCCTACATACAAGCTGATAAGTAAGCCTGCTACAGTTTCATGAATGCTGGCAGAAGACGAGCTATTCCTGGATCAGAGACAAAGGTCTTTATTACTCATGGTACAGCAAGTGGCATGAGCTTTGGACTTGTATCAGCTCCCTCTGTCCCCTAAGTTCAATGGAAGCCTGGTGAATGCTGCAGACAGTAAACAAACCTGCAGTCTACTTTACAGGGAGGCACTATTTCTGTCTTCAAAGACTGTATCCTTACAAATAATAGTCCGGAACACAAACGGTCAGGGCCTCTCCTCACAGACATGTAAAAATATAATACACCAATGGACGACTGTTTCCTAGTGTATTCTTCTCCTATTGATGCAAATCTTGCAGATTACATTTTAAAATAATCATTTTATTCATTTTATCAGGGCAGTACATGTATGTGTCAGAAAAGTTCGATTTCGATAGGTAAATTTATGCCCACTAAATGTTATACCAATTAAAAATATACTTGTCTATTGAAACTCTTCTTGCTAATGAAACAATGGATAACAATCTGAGGCTTTAAAAATATTAAATGTGTGGCTTCACCTCTTTTGGGTTGTATTTCTAGGTTCAATCATGTTGCACAATTTTAAAGTGATCCTTTGGATGTGTAAGAATTACGTGTAGTTCAATCTCAAAACTATAGCTTTATTATAGAATCCTTAAGCTGGCAACAGTGATAAAGATGTTAGTCAGAGGTGTATATCACATATAACACCCTACTAACTTTTAGGATAATAGCATGTAGTTCAATAACAAAGTGAAAAATGAACAAGGGTTTTTTTTCAGTTTCCAAAGTGTGTTTTTGCACTAAAGGAAAATAAGATTAGTGGCAGTTTAGAGGGCTAGAAATGTCAGATTTCGCTACTTTGTCCTTCTCCAGAGCTATTCTATAATTATGGTAGATTAGTTTCATGCTTGAATCCACACTATTGTGTTCAGCCTTTGTGATATTCAGTAGCCCATAGACTTGTAACATGATTCTCTAGATTCATTTAACAAAGATAAAAAGGTGGAGATGAGAAGTATAGAAGCCACCATGCCTTTCTGAGAGCATTACTTCAATTAGACATAAAAGGTTATGAAGCTTCAGAGGGAATTATTGCTCATGAAATGATAGGCTGGCTAACATGGGGGTTAGGGATTGGAAGATGTAAGGAAAGGTGCTGAAGTGGGATCTGTAACAGAAACAAGAGTTATGTGATGAAGGCAAATCCCATAAACTCTTGTCCCAGAATTATCATCTATAAAATTGGGATATGAGTGATAACTACCATGTTACAAGACTAAACACTTTAATTTGTAAAAAAATACTTACCAATGTGTCTGCAACACTACAATTTTAATATAAAGGCTTATTCTTGTTTTGTTATTATAATTTTAAGTAGCTTAAAAATTAGAGCTTAAGATTGAATACTGAAATTTAAACATGCTTGAAGTTAGTTAAGGTAGTAAATCTTTTAACCAAGCCTGAGGGGTACAATATCTATTGAACCCAAAATATAATCACAGAATTTTTTGGAAACTAAAACTAATACATTACAATTCATTAATGCAGCACCTAATATAATGTCCCCGACATTTACCGTGGTGGTCTAATCATGTAAGTATCAGTACTTAATAGGTGGCGATGCTGATGATGTGAAAAGAAGGGACAGGAGCATGGGAGCTAGAGGACAGAGTGGGAGTAAGGGAGAAGGTCACAGGAAGACCAGAAGCCAAAATCCCTTCAAATATTATCCTTTAAGAAAACATTCAGTTAAATCCATATGCAAAAAGTTCTATTTACATTTCAGAAATACTCACCTGGACTTTCCTTTAACAAGCACATTCTCTTACCATCTTTTAAATTATAAATTACAAGTTTTGCTCCTCATGTAACTTTTCTGGAACATATCTGGCCTGTGAACTGACTAACAACCTAAGTATATAGAGTACAGAAAATATAATGAAGTCTGAAGGTCATGTTTAAAATATTTATTTTCTGCAAAGACTTTGATTGAAACAAACATTATAAGGTAGGCAAAACATGAATTCCTAATGCAGTTCAATTATATTTCATATGTCATTGACTAATTAAAACTTGTTTGTGTTTTACTTTTTAATCCTTACAGCACTCTCTCTCTCTCTCTATATATATAATATTCCTAAATTATTTTCATGTTTAAAGAAAGAAAATATCTAAACATTTAAATTTAAAAAGTGATACGAGGCTGGAAGGTGAGACTCGGGCTTTGGTCGCAGGGAGAGGACTGGGGTTGGCGGCGTGAACACAGCCTAAAGGGGTTAGTGCACCACAGCTAGCCAGGAGGGAGGCCGGGAAAAGTCTGCAGCTGCCAAAGAGGCAAGAGACTTTTTCTTCCCTCTTTGTTTTCTGGTGCGCAAGGAGAGGGGATTCAGAGCGCCGCCTAAATGAGCTCCAGAGACAGGCGCGAGCCACGGCGATCATCGCGGATCCGAGAGGCGGGCGCGAGCCGCTGCTCTTAGCGCGGATCCCACAGCAACAGGGGTGCAGAGGGAAAAACGGAGAGATTCCCGCACAGAGGCTCGGCGCCGAGCAGCACTCAGCAGCCCGAGAGGCTTGTCTGCTCCCCCGCCGGGGCGGGCGGGAATGGAAGCCGAGGCTCGGGCTTCGGTTGGATCACAGAGAGACAAATGGAGTTGGCGGCGTGAACACGGCCTGAAGAGGTTAGCGCACCAAGGTGAGCCGGGAGGGAGTCTGGGAAAAAGTCTGCAGCTGCCAAAGAGGCAAGAGATGTTTTCTTACCTCTTTGTTTCCTGGTGCGCGAGGAGAGGGATTCACAGCGCCGCGTAAACGAGCTCCAGAAACGGGCGCGAGCCGCGGCCATCAGCGCGGACCCCAGAGACGGGCATGAGACGCTAAGGCTGCTGCTACCGCCACCAAGAAGCCTGTGTGCGAGCCCAGGTCACTCTCCACAACGCCCCTCCCGGGAGCTGGTGCAGCCCGCCACGGCCAGGCTCCCGTGATCCGGGGACAACTTCCCCGGGAGAACGCACGGCGCGCCTCACGCTGCTGCAACGTCACGACGCCTCGCCCCGCCTCCTCCGTATCGCTCCCTCCCCCCGCCTGACTGAGCCAGAGCCCCCGAAGCAGCTGCTCCTTTAATCCCGTTCTGTCTGAGCGAAGAACAGACGCCCTCAGGCGACCTACACGCAGAGGCGGGTCCAAATCCAAAGCTGAACCCCGGGAGCTGTGCGAACAAAGAAGAGAAAGGGAAATCTCTCCCAAGAGCCTCAGAAGCAGCGGATTAAAACTCCACAAACAACTTGATGTGCCTGCATCTGTTGAATACCTGAATAGACAACGAATCATCCCAAATTCAGGAGGTGGACTTTGGGAGCAGGATATATTAATTCTTCCTCTTTTCCTTTTTTTGTGAGTGTATATGTATATGCTTCTGGGTGAGATATTGTCTGTATAGCTTTGCTTTATAATAGCTTTATTTTACTTCACTATATTATATCCTCTTTCTTTCTTTCTTTCTTTCTTTCTTTCTTTCTTTCTTTCTTTCTTTCTTTCTTTCTATTTTTTCTCCCTTTTACTCTGAGCCGTGTGGATGAAAGGCTCTTGGTGCTCCAGCCAGGCATCAGGGCCGTGCCTCTGAGGTGGGAGAGCCAACTTCAGAACACTGGTCCACAAGAGACCTCCCAGCTCCACGTAACACAAAATGGCAAAAATCTCTCAGAGATCTCCATCCCAACATCAAAACCCAGCTTCACTCAATGACCAGCAAGCTAAGGTGCTGAACACCCTATGCAAAAAAACTAGCAAGACAGGAACACAGCCCCATCCATTAGCAGACAGGCTGCCTAAAATCATAATAAGGCCACAGACACCCCAAAATACACCACCAGACGTGGACCTGCCCACCAGAAAGACAAGATCCAGCCTCATCCACCAGAACACAGGCACTAGGTCCCTCCACCAGGAAGCCTACACAACCCACTGAACCAACCTTAGCCACTGGGGACAGATACCAAAAACAACAGGAACTACGAACCTGCAGTCTGTGAAAAGGAGACCCCAAAAACAGTAAGATAAGCAAAATGAGAAGACAGAAAAACACACAGCAGATGAAGGAGCAGGGTCAAAACACACCAGACCTAACAAATGAAGAGGAAATAGGTAGTCTACCTGAAAAAGAATTCAGAATAATGATAGTAAGGATGATCCAAAATCTTGGAAATAGAATAGACAAAATGCAAGAAACATTTAACAAGGACGTAGAAGAACTAAAGAGGAACCAAACAACGAAGAAAAACACAATTAATGAAATTAAAAATACTCTAGATGGGATCAATAGCAGAATAACTGAGGCAGAAGAAAGGATAAGTGACCTGGAAGATAAAATGGTGGAAATAACTACTGCAGAGCAGGATAAAGAAAAAAGAATGAAAAGAACTGAGGACAGTCTCAGAGACCTCTGGGACAACATTAAATGCACCAACATTAGAATTATAGGGGTCCCAGAAGAAGAAGAGAAAAAGAAAGGGATTGAGAAAATATTTGAAGATATTATAGTTGAAAACTTCCCTAATATGGGAAAGGAAATAGTTAATCAAGTCCTGGAAGCACAGAGAGTCCCATACACGATAAATCCAAGGAGAAACATGCCAAGATACATATTAATCAAACTGTCAAAAATTAAATACAGAGGAAACATATTAAAAGCAGCAAGGGAAAAACAACAAATAACACACAAGGGAATCCCCATAAGGTTAACAGCTGATCTTTCAGCAGAAACTCTGCAAGCCAGAAGGGAGTGGCAGGATATACTTAAAGTGATGAAGGAGAAAAACCGACAACCAAGATCAATCTACCCAGCAAGGATCTCATTCAGATTTGATGGAGAAATTAAAACCTTTACAGACAAGCAAAAGCTGAGAGAGTTCAGCACCACCAAACCAGCTTTACAACAAATGCTAAAGGAACTTCTCTAGGCAAGAAACACAAGAGAAGGAAAACACCTACAATAACAAACCCAAAACATTTAAGAAAATGGTAATAGGAACATACATATCGATAATTACCTTGAATGTAAATGGATTCAATGCTCCCACTAAAAGACACAGATTGGCTGAATGGATACAAAAACAAGACCCATATATATGCTGTCTACAAGAGACCAACTTCAGACCTAGAGACACATACAGACTGAGAGTGAGGGGATGGAAAAAGATATTCCATGCAAATGGAAATCAAAAGAAAGCTGGAGTAACAATTCTCATATCAGACAAAATAGACTTTAAAATAAAGACTATTACAAGAGACAAAGAAGGACACTATATAATGATCAAGGGATAGAGCCAAGAGGAAGGTATAACAATTGTAAATATTTATGCACCCAACATAGGAGCGCCTCAATACATAAGGCAAATACTAACAGCCATAAAAGGGGAAATCGACAGCAACACAATCATAGTAGGGGCCTTTAACACCCCACTTTTACCAATGGACAGATCATCCAAAATGAAAATAAATAAGGAAACACAAGCTTTAAATGATACATTAAACAAGATGGACTTAATTGATATTTATAGGACATTCCACCCAAAAACAACAGAATACACATTTTTCTCAAGCGCTCATGGAACATTCTCCAGGATAGATCATATCTTGGGTCACAAATCAAGCCTTGGTAAATTTAAGAAAATTGAAATCGTATCAAGTATTTTTTCCGATCACAACGCTATGAGACTAGATATCAATTACAGGAAAAGATCTGTAAAAAATACAAACACATGGAGGCTACACAATACACTACTTAATAACGAAGTGATCACTGAAGAAATCAAAGGGGAAATCAAAAAATACCTAGAAACAAATGACAATGAAGACACGATGACCCAAAACCTATGGGACACAGCAAAAGCAGTTCTATGAGGGAAGTTTATAGCAATACAAGCCTACATCAAGAAACAGGAAACATCTTGAATAAACAACCTAACCTTGCACCTGAAGCAATTAGAGAAAGAAGAACAAAAAAACACCAAAGCTAGCAGAAGGAAAGAAATCATAATAGATCGGATCAGAAATAAATGAAAAAGAAATGAAGAAAACAATAGCAAAGATCAATGAAACTAAAAGCTGGTTCTTTGGGAAGATAAACAAAATTGATAAACCATTAGCCAGACTCATCAAGAGAAAAAGGGAGAAGATTCAAATCAATAGGATTAGAAATGAAAAAGGAGAAGCAACCACTGACACTGCAGAAATACAAACGATCATGAGAGATTACTACAAGCAACTCTATGCCAATAAAATGGACAACCTGGAAGAAATGGACAGATTCTTAGAGATGCACAACCTGCCGAGACTGAACCAGGAAGAAATAGAAAATATGAACAGACCAATCACAAGCACTGAAATTGAAACTGTGATTAAAAATCTTCCAACAAACAAAAGCCCAGAACCAGACGGCTTCACAGGCGAATTCTATCAAACATTTAGAGAAGAGCTAACACCTATCCTTCTCAAACTCTTCCAAAATATTGCAGAGGGAGGAACACTCCCAAACTCATTCTACGAGGCCACCATCACCCTTATACCAAAACTAGACAAAGATGTCACAAACAAAGAAATCTACAGGCCAATATCACTGATGAACATAGATGCAAAAATCCTCAACAAAATACTAGCAAACAGAATCCAACAGCACATTAAAAGGATCATATACCATGATCAAGTGGGGTTTATTCCAGGAATGCAAGGATTCTTCAATATACACAAATCAATCAACGTGATACATCATATTAACAAATTGAAGGAGAAAAACCATGTGATCATCTCAATAGATGCAGAGAAAGCTTTCGACAAAATGCAACACCCATTTATGATAAAAGCTCTGCGGAAAGTAGGCATAGAGAGAACTTTCCTCAACATAATAAAGGCCATATATGACAAACCCACAGCCAACATTGTCCTCAATGGTGAAAAACTGAAACCATTTCCACTAAAATCAGGAACAAGACAAGGTTGCCCACTCTCACCACTATTATTCACCATAGTTTTGGAAGTGTTAGCCACAGCAGTCAGAGTAGAAAAAGAAATAAAAGGAATCCAAATCGGAAAAGAAGTAAAGCTGTCACTGTTTGCAGATGACATGATACTATACAGACAGAATCCTAAAGATGCTACCAGAAAACGCCTAGAGCTAATCAATGAATTTGGTAAAGTAGCAGGATACATAATTAATGCACAGAAATCTCTTGCATTTCTATACATTAATGATGAAAAATCTGAAAGTGAAATTAAGAAAACACTCCCATTTACCACTGCAACAAAAAGAATAACAACAACAACAATAAAATATCTAGGAATAAACCTACCTAAGGAGACAAAAGACCTGTATGCAGAAAATTATAAGACACTGATGAAAGAAATTAAAGATGATACAAATAGATGGAGAGATATACCATGTTCTTGGATTGGAAGAATCAACATTGTGAAAATGACTCTACTACCCAAAGCAATCTACAGATTCAATGCAAACCCTATCAAACTACCACTGGCATTTTTCACAGAACTAGAACAAAAAATTTCACAATTTGTGTGGAAACACAAAAGACCCCGAATAGCCAAAGCAATCTTGAGAACGAAAAATGGAGCTGGGGGAATCAGGCTCCCTGACTTCAGACTATATTACAAAGCTACAGTAATCAAGACATTTTGGTACTGGCACAAAAATAGAAATATAGATCAATGGAACAGGATAAAAAGCCCAGAGATAAACCCACGCACATATGGTCACCTTATCTTTGATAAAGGAGGCAAGCATATACAGTGGAGAAAGACAGCCTCTTCAATAAGTGGTGCTGGGAAAATTGGACAGATACATGTAAAAGTATGAAATTAGAACACTCCCTGACACCATGCACAAAAATAAACTCAAAATGGATTAAAGACCTAAGTGTAAGGCCAGACACTATCAAACTCTTAGAGGAAAACATAGGCAGAACACTCTATGACATACATCACAGCAAGATTATTTTTGACCCAGCTCCCAGAGAAATGGATATAAGAACACAAATAAACAAATGGGACCTAATGAAACTTAAAAGCTTTTGCACAGCAAAGGAAACCATAAAGAAGACGAAGAGACAACCCTCAGAATGGGAGAAAACATTTGCAAATGAAGCAATGACAAAGCATTAATCTCCAAGATTTACAAGCAGCTCATGCAGCTCAATATCAAAAAAACAAACAACCCAATCCAAAAATGGGCAGAAGACCTAAATAGACATTTCTCCAAAGAAGATATACAGATTGCCAAGAGACACATGAAAGAATGCTCAACATCATTAATCATTAGAGAAATGCAAATCAAAACTACAATGAGATTTCATCTCACACCGGTCATAATGGCCATCATCAAAAAATCTAGAAACAATAAATGCTGGAGAGGGTGTGGAGAAAAGGGAACACTCTTGCACTGTTGGTGGGAATGTAAATGGATACAGCCACTATGGAGAACAGTATGGAGGTTCCTTCAAAAACTAAAAATAGAACTACCATACGACCCAGCAATCCCACTACTGGGCATATACCCTGAGAAAACCATAGTTCAAAAAGAGTCATGTACCAAAATGTTCATTTCAGCTCTATTTACAATAGCCAGGACATAGAAGCAACCTAAATGTCCATCATCGAATGAATGGATAAAGAAGATGTGGCACATATATAAAATGGAATATTACTCAGCCATAAAAAGAAATGAAATGGAGCTATTTGTAATGAGGTGGATGGAGTTAGAGTCTGTCATACAGAGTGGAGTAAGTCAGAAAGAGAAAAACAAATACAGTATGCTAACCCATATATATGGAATCTAAGAGAAAAAAAAAAATGGTCATGAAGAACCTAGTGGCAAGACGGGAATAAAGACACAGACCTACTAGAGAATGGACTTGAGGCTATGTGGAGGGGGAGGGGTGAGATGTGACAGGGTGAGAGAGTAGTATGGACATATATACACTACCAAATGTAAAAAAGATAGCTAGTGGGAAGCATCCGCATAGCACAGGGAGATCAGCTCGGTGCTTTGTGACCACCTAGAGGGGTGGGATGGGGAGGGTGGGAGGGAGGGAGATGCAAGAGGGAAGAGATATAAGAACATATGTATATGTATAACTGATTCACTTTGTTATAAATCAGAAACTGACACACCATTGTAAAGCAATTATACTTCAATAAATATGTTTAAAAAAAAATGAAGAGAAGAAAAAAAAAAGTGATACGAGCTTATAACGGATTATTGCTAACAAGAATTGTGCTTCCAATTTACTTGAACTCCCTAAAGAGGGAACTTTACCAAATGGTTTTATATTAGAAAGGACCAGTCTCTTCTGTCATACTTGACACTCTTCTTTAGTAACTGTTTTATCTCAGAATTATAAAAAATAAATCTAATAAAATTGACATGACTGTTAAAGCTTAATTATCCCATAGGGATTCTGTTAAAGTTCTCAGTCTTTTTCTATATGAACTCAGAGATGTGATGTTTAACAATTATCTGATTCTGAGACAGTAAGATGAACTCCTTGAATCTCAGTTTCCTCACCTTTAAAATAAGGTTAGTAAAACATTTCATCTGATTAAATAAGTTTGGGTCAGTTAATGTTCTAGTATAGTATCTGTCACAAAATAGGCATTCATTAAACCAGAAGTAACTTGGAAGGAATTTACCAAAGGGGCAAAAGCAAGGATTTTGAAATCAGAACCTTGGAAAGGATTTTGATTCCATTCTACACTTGCTATATATGTTCACAAGTTAACTGGCCTCATTGATTACTAAGAATAAAAATGGTTATGTTTATGATATATGCATATGAAGATTCTGGTAAAGTGCAAGTAATCACTATCATTGTCATTTATAATTATATTCCAACTGTCTATTCTCATTAGTAAATCTTCCTCCTAAACTCTGATAGAAAATCATTCCTATGTTCCATCCATTATAAAATGTACTATATTTAAAATAATTTTATTCTCAGAGACTAAGTATTTGCAATCAACAAAAATTCATCAATCCCTCTTCATCATTTGATGGTTGATAATCCCAAAACTAGTGAAGGAAAACCTTAATTTAAATATAGGACTGTATTCAGGTATCCATTATTATCTTTTACGGGATCTCAATTAGAGACATTTATTGAGATGATAGAAACTGTAATCAATTGTGGATGAAGAATGTCACCTGCCGTATCTGTAAACAAAGGAGGCTGGGCCATCAGTCCTCACCCACTGCAGTTGCCCCCAACGGTGCCCCCTGAGGGGACTCAGGATGGGAAAAAGCAGGATACTGACCCCAGAGAGTTAAGATGCACATCAAAGGAATGATGTCAGTGAGCCCAGACTCTTGCCTCTTCCCGTACATAGAAGAGCTCTAAACTCATTAACAGGAGATGTCTGGTTTTCTTTAATTAACAGTAATCTTTTGATGTTCTGACGACTGCTTTATTTATTTATTTATTTATTTTTGCAAAACCCCTCTATATCCTGGCTCCTCCCTCACTTCTTTGGAGCCGTCCCTCGGAGCATCGGAGAGGCTGCCTCCTGGGCTTACATTCTCAGTATGTTGCCAAATAAAACACAATCCTCAAATTTTAGGTTGTGCATTTTTTTTCGGGTGACACAATCAACAAGGATCAGGTAAAATAAATAAATAAAAGATAAAAGCCTCCTGAAAAATTACGAATTTATGTAGTTCCACCCTCCAGATTTATATTCAAGGGCAACATAACAAAAAAGGTACCTTTATCAAGTGTTATAACTATACCTAGGGTAAAAAGAATCTGAATTTTTTGCCTCTTTAAATATCAAAATCTTGAAACATGAAAAATACTTAGAGTTGTACAATCCCTTTGTTCTTGCATAGAAACATTATTAATTGTTTCACTGAAGTGTATCACTCCCTGTAGCACCATAAGAAATGTTAGAGTGGCAATGGGATTGAATTACCCTCAGTAGATCGAATAAACATCAAAACGAAATGGTACAATTATTCTCTATTTCTCCCCATGCTTCTATATTTACACTATCATTATACTTCTGGTGCCATCAACATTTTCCATAATAGCATGCGTAGAAACTTTTTAACAGGCTATTGTAGCAATACATTTTAAAAACGTAGCACACAATGAAGTGAATCAGCTATATGTATACATACATCCCCTCTCCCTTGGACCTCCCTCCAATCCTCCCCACCCCACCCCCCATCTAGGTCATCACAGAGCACCGAGCTGAGCTCCCTGTGCTATACAGCACGTTCCCACTAGCTATCTGTTTTACACATGGTAGTGTATGTATGTCAACCCCAATCTCCTAATTCATCCCATCCCCCCATCCTCCCCACCCGTCCACATGTCTGTTCTCTATGTCTGTGTCTCTATTCCTGCCCTGCAAATAGGTTCATCTGTAAAGCAGTTATACCCCAATTAAAAAAAAAAAAAAAATGAATAGGTCATAAAGAACTTTAATGATTTAGTGTTACAATATCTCTAAAATTTTCAAAGTACATTCTCATTTTAGAGGACTCTACCCTACAACAATGAAAGCATCAGTATATAAGGATATATTCACAAAGATGTGTTTACTTCAGTATTGTTTGCAGTGGGGAAAAAACAACCCTGAATGTCTATTAGTAGAGAAATAGTTGAATAAATTCTGGTACATTCGTACTGCGGAAAAAAAAAAAAAATCATAGCATACTTAGTTTTCCTTCTGTCAAAGTTATTTTATTATGCCACACTTTTTGAAATTGTTTGGATTCTATTTGCTTCTCAACAATCACATTCTCTTATTTCTCCTGGTAATCTGACTTTAAGAGCAACACATTCTTTTTTCCCCCTAAAATGTATCTTCAGACTTTATTCCTTTATTAGTAGAAAGCGTGGAGACACTTACAAAACTCATCTGGTAGAAAAGTTTATCATCCTCATTTTACAGTGAAGAGGCTCCAAAATCTCAGTCCAGATTCCCATCTAGTTAAGGGTAGAGAAGGTCTTTCTAAAGGCAAAGACCATGGCCTTCATATAGCGTCATTCTGCTTTCCTATTGCCTGGCTTATATTACCTTAGCTCAACACTTAAATCATGATTACAAACAAAATGCTACTTTACCAAAGCAGTTTTTTGCCTTTTTCACTTATCATTTTATAAATATTATAAATATTGAATTGTGCTTCCCAATATTTCCTATAATTTACTTCTTTTGATTTTGTTTTCTAATCCTCAGGGGATAAACCCCAAGCTTGTATTTGTGAAGTCTTGTCGAGATCATTACATATTCATTACTATTTACAATTTACCTAGTTTTCAGGGCAAAGAATACATTAGGAATTTACATAAAACCAGTTTAAGTTCAAAAGCTATACATCATCTTATTTGTTTTATATTTCTTAGAGATAGATCACCTGATATTTAAGACATAAAGTTTGCATTATTATAGTCTGACAAAACCCTAAGGCTGAGTTAGTTTGCTCTTGTTGTTGGGATAATTGACATGAGATTGTGGCCTACAGCTAGAGAAACATGGAACTGGATGTCTTGTGCACCATAAATCCAACCAAAGCTTATATTAATCTTGTGAATTCACTGACACAATGTTCACAAAATTTAAAAAAAATTTTTCTCAAGTCTCACTCATTAAATTCTCATGATAGTCATAGAACATTTTCATCTACTTTATAGAGAAAATGTGTGAACTATTGTATCTTTTCTCCTCTCTTATTTAAAATGTACAGTTTTGGGGAATTCCCTAGCAGTCCACTGGTTAGGACTCTGAACTTCCCCCACAGGTGGCACGGGTACCATCCTTGGTTGGGGAACTAAGATTTTGCATGCTTCATGGCACAGCCAAAAAAGAAAAAAAAAAAGAAAAATGTAGTTTAAAAAATATATATACCCTTTTTTTAATGTAATCTGCACATCACTTGTATTAGAATCCCAATGGATGCTTGTTTAAAAATATAGATTACTTCTCCCAGCCCATCTATTTATTAGATAATGAGAGGGAACAAAACACATAATTAAAACCTTCCCAAGATGATTTTTAACATATATTAATGTTTGAGACCCACTACACATGCTCCTGCTTTTTTGCCTTTATCATTGAAAAAAATAAAGCTCTCCTTCATTTCCAAGAACGAATTATTTAGTTTTCTTAACCATTAGCTCACATTTTCCTTTTGTCATTCTTGCTAGATATCCTCCTTTATTTCCAGCAATCTGAAAAGCTACTAACACTTCTTTTACCTAAAAATTTATTCTGATTTCCGCTAATAGAAAGTAACTTGATCCAGCTACACTGCCTGACATTTCAGCCCCAATATAGCTAAGTTTTGCCATTAACAACCTTCTAGAAGTAAAATTTTATGCCTATACTATTTTCTATTATATACGGTTCATCATTTTTTTCATCTATATTGTTCACATTGGTATTATCCTATATTTCTTGGCTAAGGTCCAATTTCAAACTTTAACTGCCCTTATTGATAAAAAAGTTGACACAAGAATCAATCTGGGAATCTGAAATTGTGTAGGGCATATGTACATGGTTATAATAAACATTACAAAACTTACTATACACAGATACTTGGGCCATAGGAATATCACCCCTTTGGCTTAGTGACCAGTATATGATGGTGGAAAATGAGAGAATGTTTCTGATTGTAGAAAAAACAATTTATTGGCTCACACAATGTTCATGCCATGCCCTTCCTGACATGACACATCTGCTCTAGAAGGATAAGGTAAAATTAGCCAGAGAGATTTGAAGATGTTTTACAGGTGATTTTTAAGGTGGAGGAAAAGGGTCATGAGCCAAAAAAGCTGGCAGCCTCTAGAAGCTGGAGAAGATTTCCCCTTAGTCTCTGAAAGGAATGCAGCCTTGCCAACACCTTGATTTTAGCTGGTGAGATCCATCTTGGACATCTGATTATACTGAAGTAAGCCACTTGGTGCGTCCCGCACACAATGAGAAGGCATTTTTCAATGGTGCAGATACGAGGAGGTGGGATCAGTGGAACCATCGCTACCACAACTGTACTTTTGATGGGTGACAATACTTCAAGAAATTCTGAATCTCCAGGGGCTGCAGGCGATGAGAAGATCCTGGCCTATGACAAATTGACTGGATAGAATTTTCAGACTGAAATGATGGTGACTCCATTAAACCTTGGGCAGTCTCTCCTGAGCTCCAGTCTGTGAACATGTCCCGCACAGTGGGGTATGGGAAATGTGTTTGGAAAAGCACCTCCTACCATCCCTCTGCCTTTTGTGGCTGTGTATTACAAAAGCAGCTGTGAGCCAGGGGTTAAGACTATGGAATTACTTGGCTCCTTTGGTTGATACTGGTTGCTTAGGTCTGCTTAGCCCCTGAACTCTTGCTGGCTAAAAGATCTCTCTCCACTCTGTCAGGGTTTGTAAACATACTCCAAGAAACTCAGGAACCTTGGAAGAACAACTTTTGGGGACAATGGCTCTTTAGCTTTCTGTTAGACAAATGGCTCCTTAACATTTGATTTCATTAGGAATAAAGTTCTCATATCAAGATTCTAAACAAGAAAAAAATTAGCCAGAAGACTCAGTAATGCAAGTGGGATATTAGGAAGTTAGCTGGCCCTGCCTTGTCCACTTTCTTTGTCTGCCTAAAATGCTTCCATGATGTCTGAAGTGCAACAGCCGTGAAAAAGGAAGGCCCAGAATGAGGAAGACAGCACACAAATAAAATTATAGGCCAGTATCACTGCTGAACATAGATACTAAATTATACTCTATAACTCTATACGAAAATTGTTAAGAAAGTGAACAGTAAAAGTTCTCATCACAAGGAAAAATATTTTTTTATTTTATTTTGTATCTATATCAGATGATGGATGTTCACTAAACTTATTGTGATAATCATTTCATGCTGTATGTAAGTCAAATCATTATGCTGTGCACCTTAAATTGTACAGTGCTATATGGCAATTATATTTCAATAAACCTGAAAGAAAAAAATGGAATTGATGACTTCATTCTCATTAGAAAAAAAACAAGAGGCCAGAAAACAATGGAATGACATCTTTAAATCATGAATGAAAATAAAAATAAAATTTTGAGCATGCGATTATATAGCTAGTGAAAATAAATTTTATAGATAAAGAAATGCTCAGATCAAAAAAACAGAGAATTTATTTCCAGTTGACTTGCACTACAAGAAATGCTAAATTGGGTTCTTTAGGAGGTAAGTAGCATATAGATAGATAGATAGATAGATAGATAGATAGATAGATAGATAGATAGATAATTTATAGGACAAAGAAGAAATCATGAGTGAAGTTAGAAAATATTTCAAACTAAATGATGGTTAAAATATAAAATTTCAAAATGTGTGGTTGAAGCTAACATGGTGCATATATATTTAAATAGTTTATAGGAAAGTAAACAAAGTTTAACCTAAATTAGCTAAGAATAAATAAGCAAAATAAATCCATACTAAATAGAAGGAAAAATAATAAAGACCACAGCAGAAACCAATAAAAAACAATAAAAACAGAAATATTAACAAAATTTGGTTACTTGAAAAGGTGAATAAAGTTGATAAACCTCTCACAAGTTTCTTAAAGGAAAAGAAAAAGATGACCTATAGTATATCAGAATTGAAGTAGATGCCATTACTACAGATCCTAAAGAAATGACGATAAAGTCATGCTCTACGTAATACACGTATGTCAATACATTTGATGATTGGAATTTAGAATTATGGACTAATGGCTGAAAACACTCATATTAACCCAATAAACATGAGATGAAATAGAAAATCTGACTAGCCCTATATTTCTTAAAAAAATGTATTTATTATAAAAATCTTCCCCCAAAAATAAAATTCAGAGTTTAGGTGTTTTCATTGGTGAATCCTATACAAACTCTACCACAAAGTAGAGGAAAAGAGCCACATTTAAACACATGTCATGATTACAGGAAAACCTGATATCAAAACATGACAGAAACATGACTAGAATAGAAAATTATAGCCTTTTATGAATATCATGAAAATATTTAATAAAATATTAGAAGTTAAAAAATAAACAATATATGTAAGTGATCATAAATAAACAATAATATATATTTGACCAAATAAAGTTATCCCAGGAATGAAAAGGTAATTTAATCCTTGAAAACTGAACAATGTAATATACTAAATTAACAGAATAGTATAACCACCTTAATATATGAAAACAAAACATTGGACACTTTTCAACTCATATTAATGATGAAATTCATGGCATATTAGTGTAGAAGATAATTTTTCAATCTAATAAGGAGTATCTTGGCCATGACAATATATCATGGCCAAATTTGCTTTATCCAGGAAACCAAAGTTGGTGTATACTATAAAAGTCAACTAACTATATTAAAAGATTGAAAGAGAAAATTCTTAAGACCATTCCAAAAACTGCAGAAGAAATAACACATTTGATAGGAAAGAATCATTGATGATAACAGTTTTTGGCACATTCAGAATAAAATAAACATCCTTTATCTGCCAACAGGTATTCAAAACTAGAATAAACATCATACTTAAGGGTTAAACCCTTTTGAGACCTGTAAGAAGAGAAAAATTCCCATTTTCATCACTTTCATTCAAGATTGCACTGGAGTTTAAAGGAGGTTCAATAAGTCAAGGAAGAGAAATAAAAGCATAGAGATAGAACAGAAAGGACCGTGTCAGTATTCAACAACATTAGGACAAAATAATGGAGGAGTTTCAACAAAGTGTCAAGCAAGAATACATCTAACTAACACGCTTCTCTTCAACATGGGAAATATTTGTGTCAACACTTAAAGATTTATTTTTTCAATTTACAAATATATTTTGAGGCAGGAAATCTCATTTTCATTCCTAGTTTTATTTCTAGAGTTTTCCAGTATCCTCAACAGAAATACCAAGCATCACAAGGAAGCATGGTTAAGACTGTATTTAAACAAAAACACACTGTTGTACTTTGGGTTATATTTGGTACTGATTCTTCACTATGGGAATTTTCTAAACTTTTTGGTCCAATTTTTATTTTATAATATATTGAATCCAATTAGAGATTATGATATTAATGAACACCATTGTCATTTCATTCTCAAGTGTACTAACAAAAATGACAAAGAAGTAAATGACTATAAAGTAAATTTTATTTTTTATTATTTTTTAATTAGCACTATTTGTAAAAATACATTCATTCCACTCTTGTCAATTTTTATTTCAATATTTATGTGGCATTAGATTAAATGACTACCAAATGATCAGGTATTTAAATTTTTTAACTTGAAACATTTTGGGTTTTTTGTCTTATTTTTGTTTGTTTGTTTGTTTGTTTTTCAGCTGTGCCATTCAGCTTTCAGGATCTCAGTTCCCTGACTAAGGATTGAACCCTGGCCACAGCAGTGAAAACCTGGAATCCTAACTACTATGCCACCAGGGACCTCCCTGAAATAGTATATTTGGAATCTTTATAAATTATATTATAATTATTGCTGTTTGTGAAGATTATTCACCCTTTTTGTATTTAATAAATGGGGCCCTGATTGTTGGAATTTTACAGTGAAGTGTTACATTATCAATAAAACCATTCTATAATTTTTGATAATATTTTACTTTAGTTTTAGGTTCAGCTTTTACCAGTACATTCCTTTTTTTTCCTTTGACACATTGTTTATGAAAGAAAAATAATAAAATTATGGTTTTGTATTTCCCACCTAAAGTGACTGATTTCTGACATGATATGATAATTCAAGTCAATGACAAATATCTGTTATTTCTATTAAGAAGGCTACCACTTCTCCTCATTAACTGGAATCTCTAATTAATAGTAGAATTGTGCATGATATCTTGCAGTCTTTGCTCAGAGCGCTTTAATTTAATGTATCTGAGATATTTGAAATGATAAAACTCCCAAGGACTTGCTTATACATTTCAAATTTATTATTTCTATTTAATTAAATTTACATATGCTATTAAGCAATTAAGTTTTCAAGAGAAATTTTTAAGTGATGAGAAAGATAATAGGGATGGATGGACAATAGTGAAAGTTTCCAATACTGTTTTCATACTATTGTACATAAAACAAAGACAATGGGGAAAATAAATTCTTCCTCATAAGAGATAAGATAGCTATTACCAATTAAAAACTGCATTTGAAGTAATTACTAAAGAATAACAGCAGTCACTCTATTCCTATTTTGAATTTCCCATGCCTGCCAAATAGAAGTGTGGATGTCTACTCCATAACTTATGCACTCAATTTGTTTTATTTTTTTCTTTTTCTTATATTAATAGGACCACATGCTAATTTTGGAAAGCCTAAATGACTCCCAGTTCTGAAATCCAGAGATAAGCATTTTATTTTGATATTTTAATCTTTCTCTGCATGTATAGACATAGCAATGTAATTTGTTTTAAAGATTGAAACTGAGGATATCTTTCGATATAATAATTTAGAGAATAATTGAAAAACATAAAATTGTGAGCATTTCAAATGTAAAGACTGTATTCTTTTTTGATTCTCAAATATAGATACTAGTAAAAGTTGCTTTATGTTATAAATAGAGATAGAGATTTACAACAATAGGTGTCTAATTTTTTAACCATAACGGCTTAAAAACTTTCATCCTTCAATGTAAATTAATTACTTTTTTTATACTCATTTTAATAAAGTGCTCATAGAGCTCTATTTCAAAATAGAAATTTTGCGCTTCTTGAGAAAACAAAATGTCACCTAATACTCTGCAATAAGTTAAATGTCCAGAACGGAGTGTTCTTGTAAGATTAAAATATATGTGTAAGTCAGAAAGAGAAAAACAAATATCGTATATTAACGCATGTATGTGGAACCTAGAAAAATGGTACAGATGAGCCGGTTTGCAGGGCAGAAGTTGAGACACAGATGTAGAGAATGGACATATGGACACCAAGGGGGGAAAACTGCGGTGAGGTGGGGATGGTGGTGTGCTGAATTGGGCGATTGGGATTGACATGTATACACTGATGTGTATAAAATTGATGCCTAATAAGAACCTGCAGTATAAAAAAACAAACAAACAAAACAACTAATACCAAACTTTCATTGGGTTATTTGTATGGAAATATGTTAATATAAATGTTTCAGACATTACATGAAATTTCTAAAAATCTTATATGTTCTTATATAATGTTATAAGTCATAATCCTAGTTATTACTTTAAAATGTATATCTCAGAAATAACTAATTTTCTTGTCAACTGCATTATTATGAACTTTCATCAAATCTTTAACTGTGGTCATTTTTAAGTCTTTGGTCATTTACAGACAGTTCTGGGTGTACTCTGATGCTTTTGCAAATATGTTCCTATAAAAGGGTTTCATCTTCAAGAAATTCATGGAAAAGACTCTGACAAGTACAGGTTTCTGGTAACTGACTATACTGCTGAACTGAATGAATAAGCATTTTCAGAACTCTAATGAAAAACTAAAAAAAATAATGTATATATATATGTGGAATCTAAAATAAATGATACAAATGAACTTATTTACAAAACAGAAAGAGACATAGAAAATAAACTAATGGTGACCAAAGAGGAAGGGGAGGGAGTTTGAGATAAACATATACAAACTACTGTATATCAAACATATAACCAACAAGGACCTACTGTATAGCACAGGGAATTCTACTAAATATTTTATAATAATCTATAAGGGAAAAGAATCTGAAAAAGTATATATATATGTGTGTGTATATATATATATATGTGTGTGTGTGTGTGTGTATATAAATATATATGTGTGTGTGTGTGTGTGTGTGTGTGTGTGTGTATAACTATAACTGAATCACTGTGCTGTACACCTGAAAGTAATACAACATTGTAAATCAACTGTACTTCAATAAAAAAATAAAGAAAATGAATAAAATATGTATTCTCTCTTCTAACCTGTTTCACACCTTAGTGCATATCTTTTAAAATCTGTATCAGTTTTTCCCCTGTAGATATTGTTGAGTTTGGATATATTTGTTGTATGCAAAACTTTAGTGTCAACCCTACACAGAAGTGCGATGCAGTGGAGGTTGGAAAAAGCAGAGAAGCCGGTGTCATGGTGAATGGCGTGTAAATTGAGTGGGGCCTCTGGCCAGCATCACAGCAGCCGCCATTGGGTCTGGGGAAGACAAGCTCGCCCTTCTAGCTCTTCTCTGATTGCCAATAGCATGCACTATTTTTCATCGGTGGAATAACAGAATAAAATATCCATCATACGGAAATAATAGCCTTCTGGAAAGTCCTTTTTAATCACATGCAAATGTAAGGTCTTCATAAATTGACCATTTTCTATGTTTACTAGTTTTTAATACCAGTATTTCACAATAATTTTAGAAAATGGATTTTCACCAGTGCCTTGGTGGAAAATACAGAAGCTCAAAAATCATAATGGTTAATTATATGGAATTTATGTTTGATAGTCACCAGATTTTTATTTCTACTACTATAGTTACGAGTAGTGGACAGCCAGATGATTTCCCATGGATATTAGCAAATAATTTCCTGGAGTATTAAAGTGAATTTGACTATGAAAACAGCATTTCTACCCTATGTATAAAAAAAAATGACTTCATATTTGAAACACAAGTTATTACTGAGAAAAAAAAATTGAATTTATCTTGATATTATCCTATATATATGGGCTTTGGAATAGTTTTATGATGGCAATATGACAAAATACCTCATTTTTAATTCAAACCTAATACACAAGGAAGAATTAGACAAATGGAAACAGTTCTACACAAAGTGGTACAACTTTGGAACCAACAAATCTGCCTTCATTTCTGGCTTTACTTCCAGCTCTATTTATATGATTTTGGTTAATCAGTCACATAGCCTCATTTTCTCATAAATAAGTAGGGAAAAAAGCACCTTTCCTTACAAGATTTTTATGACGATTAAATAAGCTAGTTTAATATAACGCATTAGCACTGAGTTCGTCATGTGATAGGCACTCAAGAATGTTAATTTCCCTAACATTAGTTTTTATTTTATAGATTTGATTTGAAAAATCTATAATCTCTATGTTTTGAGATATGGAAAATATTGTAGCTATGGGAAATTGTAACAAAACAGCAAAAAATTGAACTTAAACTGTCAATGAGTCCTGATGAGTCTAAAGGTTTCCTTAGTAAGGAAACGTCATAGTCTAAGCAGAAATATGACTGCAGTGATAAAACTGCTTATACGAAACATATGAATGGAAACTCCATGGTTAAAGTTATGCCTAAGGAAAAGTTAATATATATAACAATATCAGAGTATAATTATTTTACTTTCTCATATTAACCAAAGATTGATTACAGCCATATTAGTTTCGATGTGCAGAGTGATGCCAAAAAGGACATTTGAAATCACTCTACTCCATTAACTGTAACATTAAATCCCAATGAAATTTAAGTTTGAAGTTTATAATGCATCTCAATCTGAAACCTCCTTTTCTAATTAGTAATTTATTCCTTTTAACTTCCTATCAGGTTGGCTTTGCCAATCTTTAACCCAGATCACAAGTTGTCATTTCTAACATCAAGATTCAAACTATTAATCGACAGCCAGGCTACCCTGCTGCCTGAATGTACAAAAAAGTCACTGATCTCCAGGAACAGCAAAGATCTATGTTTTATTGACTGCTTAGTGTATTCAACTCAATAATATTTACTGGAATCTTCCTATCCAGATATAATTTTGGTATTTGTTACATGGTTATAAAATAAGAATTAAGAAAACACTGCCAGTGAACACAGCTTGGCATTTAACGAAGGAGCTAAGGCAGCATGTATGAAGACAAAGCAGAAAGAATTTATAACAATGAAACATTAGTGAAACCTAAGTTTGTCTTATTTCTGGAGATTGGCGGCTTTTATGGCATATCCAGGCAAGCAGAACCCTCTGGCTGTCTAACAGAAATCCCAGCACAAGTAATTTCTGTCTCCTTCCTTTTTTTAAGTGGCCTCTGGGTCTACATCTCAATCTCCACCTCTGTTTTCTATCCCAAGTTACAATAAACATTTCCAAACATATATCTTATTAGTAAAGAATAGCAAAATTATAAGAGGTGAGAGGAAAATCAATAAAGTCATAGGTAATTTACTAAAACTGTTTTTAATGAGACCAACATCTTTGAACAGAAGAACATATGATTTTTTTTCAAGCCCTACAGGTATACGTTTTGGTTTGAATCAGTTTATGCCAAAATTATTGAGGAGTCTGGCTCCTGGTCAGAAACCTATGTGTGCTCTTTCAGATCTGACCACAGGCAGTTAACTGGGCAGGCCTGACAGCGGAAAGCTGCCTTCCTCACACCAGCCTTGGTGCACAGCCCATCTCTGAAGGGAGTAGCACTCAAGGCCTCCAGATGCCCTGGCCAGCTGTGCTCTTATGCTCTCTGTATCAGGAGCCCAAGCATCTGCACTAGGAGACGTCTTCATCAGGAACCACCTACAGCAGAGACTTTCCTGAGACCTCTTTATGGGGAAAGAAGAGGGGATGGTGGAGACACCTTTTTCCTTCCTGGCTCAGTATTAAGTTTTTTGCTCTCCTAGCTCTTACCCTTCCCTCCTCTCCTCCCCCAGGTCCATAAAACTGCAGGATCCTTTTGTTCAGCCTGTCTTAGCAGTGAGCAATCCACCTGACCCTTGACCATTGCCATTGACTGGGGAAAAAATGGAACAATGGGACAGGCAGCACTTTTGCTAATTTAACCTCTTGCTTACACTTTTGCACTGAGGTGACCAAAGTATTGTATATTACTTTCATTTTGGCTTTTTGTGTCAATCAGCTGCTCTGACACTGCAGCTCAGCTCAGCTCAGCTCTCGAAGTTATCGACCTTCTTTGAGCCTTTCTTATGGACAAACAGGGATAGCAATACCTTTCCCATCATAAACATGAGATGATGTAAGTGGATTTCTTAGGATAAAACTGGTAGGATTGGCAATCTCAAAACCATAATGATAACTGGAAACTTGAAGGATCTCCAAAGCGGTAAATAACAGTGACTTGTGAATCATTTTACACTTGTTATGAGTCATTTTACACTCGGGTTAGATAAGTTTTTATAGATGGATAATAAATCTTTTGTTTTTAAACTATGTCTATTTTCTATAGGATGTCATTTGAGCACTTCAAAGTCAACACACTTATGTGTAAGCTATATTCTAATTTGAGCAAGAAACCAACTCACAAGATTCTTCCGCTTTTACCAATAGTTCTATCATTTTTGAGCTACTAAGACTCACGCTTTTGAGTCATATTTTGTTCCTGTTTTTTCCCTCATCTGTTGACAGAGTTGTTTCATGTGCATTTGCAAAAACAAAACAAAACAAAACAAAAAAGACACTCACCTGATATCTACCTGTTCTCTTAATAGGAATCTGATGCAAAATGCCATGCGGCTTTATTCCCAACATTTCCATAACACATTTCCCCAATAACAAACAAGCAAGCAAAACTTAAACAAATAATTCCTTGCAGGCCAAGTTAATAATTAATCAGATGTACCCTGGCATTTTTCAGTATTGATTTAGTCAGGAAAACCTCATTCCCCCCTAGCACCTTATATTAAGAGGCAGAACAGCACTGCGGTTGGTTGATTCTGTGCCTCCAGAATATTATTTGTCCATTTCTACCTTCATAATAATGTCCCTACAATTAAAGTTTCCACATATTTCCTTAAAATTATCCTGTTTCTTCTCATCCTTCAAGTCTAAATTCTGAGCTTCCTCATGAATGTTTTTAAGTCTACTAATTCATCATCTGTTCTACCAATAATGCATGTGACCCATAACACTAATTTGGTGTTTGATGCTATTATACTTATTTAACAATATGACTAGTCTTCACATTGCCAAGTAGCCTCCTTTGACATACACAATTACTACAGAATTTTGACTACACAACTTTAATAAAAAAATAAAACTTTTAAAGTATATCTTAATTACTTATTTAATAAGTATAGTTTCAAATTTGAACTGGTGCCTGAAAAAATTTGGTAATTAAAGCAAAATTTGGTAATAAGACACTTCAGTATATTATTCAAGTGGGAATTCAGGTAAGGAATTCCTTTTGAACCTTGATTTATTCTATCCCACTTCTTCTCATTTAAGGTTACCTCCAATTTAGAAATATGTTGAAGCTGTAGTTGGTTTATATAAGACTTATATTAGTGTGTGGCAAGATCACCTCCAACTTCAACAAAAATGACCGTCTTTAACTTTTTGACACTACATCGCACAGGGGTATTTTTTAATAATGCACAGGGATATTTTTTAAAAATGGGGGAAACAGATTCAAGTAAATATGGTGGCAATGGTATATTTAGACATTGGTGTGTACATTTTCAAAGTCCTGAAAATTTGCATCATTCAAAGACTAATAATTTTGTTTCTAAGTAAATTACATGACCACGTATACCTTTTCTGGTTAATGTAATGTATTATTTTGACTATTCTTCTACACACTGTAGCTTGTATTTCTACCTGGAATTTGTGTCAGGGAAAATATATTTTATGTAATATTAGGAGTCTGAGATATACAAAACATTTTCCTAGCAATTGTTTTGTGTTTTTAGTTATAAGATGAATATCACATATTCCAATGACGTATTCAGTGGAGTTGTTTATTTTCAGTCTTTTGAGTAAAATAATATTCAAATATAATAAGATACAATCTTTTAGCAAATGAACAAAGGAATTTAACTGAGGTCAAAAGGAATAGCTTAAATTTCCTGGGAGGGACGTAGTAATAAATTTTCTTAAATTGTAACTGTTTACCTGATGTTAGTCTAGAGATGTATGTTCCCTTTAATATAATTTTACTACAAATCTGTTAGGCAAGTTGCTTAAATGTCTTTTATTTTCCTTGTAAATAAGAAGGTTTTGAATTAGAGATATATCATGTCTTTCCAGCATCCACTCACCTAGGAAATAATAGAGTGATGACTTAAATGTTTCTGGGGTACAAATCTCTGTTAGGCCAGGGATTACATTAAGGTCTCTAAACATCCTAAAATAGTAAAAATATTTAAGATCCTTCCACCTTTATTCCACAAAAAAGCTGTCCCTAATACCTATTTTATCACTACATTGTATAAATAATAGCTTCCTCTTTTATTCTGTTACAGAACATAAAAAACACATCTTATCAAATATCACACTGGCACATTAAAGAAACCTCAAATGTATGGAGCTTAAAACATAGTTGAGGAATACTTTTAAAAGCGTTAAAACACAATTATCATACAAATATAAGGTAAGCATGAGGCAAAGTTTTATTTATCTCATTAATGAGAGAACCAGCAAGTCGGTAAAGCTAGTTCAAAGTCCATTTGAGGAGAGGAGATTTTCATAATTTGGTTCAGGCATGCTGAAATAAGTTTGTTAAGTTAAACAGAAACTGGTTAATGTCCTACAGTGTAATAAAACAATTATTTTGTAGCTTTCTTTTCTACAGAAATCATTTACCTCTTCTTTGGACATATATGCAAGTCAACATGCATATTCACAGATTCTGTGCTCTAATCATCAGTTAATGGACAAGCAAAGGTACATCCTAGAGAATTAAATAATCCTTAGGTGGGAGTGTTAGACCATACTCCAATATGACTTCAAAAGATATGTTGTCATTATATATATTTGTAATGTCATTGATACATCATCTCAAGCAATTGACTCTACAGCATTAGCCAGAAGTTGGCCCTTTAATTACCCTAAGCCAGAATAGGAGCCAAGGTCATAATATATCATTACAACCATGTTTGTCCCAGTTTGTTTCTCTACAAAAAATAAGTTCTTGTTCACCACATACACATGGTGGCAATCCATTGATGACTGTCTTTATTTTTGATGTCACAATATTTCTTGCCATGAGTCAAAATAAATCTTACAACTATAAACTCTAGAATTAGAGATTATAAAATATCTTTCCTGCCATAAACTCATACAGATCTGCTGACAGTTTGTAAACACTCACTGATAAAGATTTTGAAGAAGCATATTCAAATTAAATCATTAAACTTAAATATGCCATAGTGGAATAGAAATAAATAAAATAAGAGAGGGATTAATATCTTCCTTCTGAACAATAGCTGATTTATTATTTTTAGACAAAAGTAGTAAAATTACAATGCATTTTTCCCATTGAAATAAAATTTTATGAATCATGATAATGTCCACATAAATATGTTTGAACATCTGTTATATAAATTTAAGAATGTTTTCTAGAGTTATCTGTTATAAATATAATTCATTTTCAGGAAGAAAAGCAGTAATTTTTAAGAAATGACCAATCAACATGCTTCACTAACATAAATTGGAGTTCTCACAACTCTGCATGAAGTTCCTTCAGTGAGCAAAAAAAAAAAAAAAAAAATATTAATTATGTTTTTATTCCCTTGTCTAGCATTTGATAGTATATTCAGTTAGGAAGAAAATATATGTCTCCAACCTTTGCCAAAACTCTGCTAATTGAAGAGAAATAAAATAACAAATCCTTGAAGGAACAACAAAGCTGGATGGTATTTTAGAACTTCTTTTCTGTTTGGTTAATCACCTCTAACAGTCTTCTTAAATTTCTCTTTCTAAAACACTGAGTACTCAGAAATGTAGCTAGCTTACATGGATACTGTTACATCCACATAACATAAATCTCTATAATACTGCTTATTTTAAATCAAGCTGTTAGTTTTGCTTCTTGCACAAAAGGACAAAGATAAGAAAAATGAGAATCAACAATTAACCTTAAAGTGATTGGTTGTCACAAATCTTCCATCTATTTTGAGTTGAATTATGCAGTAAGATTTTGATTTTAAACCCTATGATTTTTGGTGGTTGTGAAGCAATTATCCCACTATAATTTTCCTTACTTTTGTTAAATGTAACTTAGTAGCAGTAATATCTCTCACAAGCTGGGCATTATTTAAAAGGTCAGGAATAAAGTTAACTGTAATTAGAAGGGCAATGAAAAGTCTCCTGTGAAATTAATGGTATATGCTTTAGGGAGTTTACCTTTGAATGGTGCTTGCTAGTTTCTTTTGTTATAGAACTTAAAAATTGCTTAAAATTGTATGGATGTATTATTTGTTTAAATTATGGTTCAATCTGCATATGTGGACCAAAGTGAATGGAGAAAGGTAAACTACAAAGGGAACCAAAGTTATTCTTGAAATTATACCATTAAAAATCAACTTAAGCATCATCCTGTATGGGTATAAATATGTTGGTTTACATAGGTCTTGTGCTGAGAAGTAAATGAGTTAATACACTTTTTAAAAATGACAACTTAGAATGGTTGGTAAATACTTAGTTTTCTTCAAATGTTATCTTGTGTTATATGTTATAAATATAAATGTACAGTCTAAAATCAAATGGAAAAACCTGGATTTATTTGATATATTCAAGCCTTTGCTTCCTCTAAAACATAACAGGGACAGTCACGTCTCTGAAGGCACCACGGTATCTCAAGCCCATGTACCCTTTCTCAAGGATACCTATCCACCACTTCTTCATCTATTGATAGCTATCATCTCAACTGTAAGACTAGTGTATTCTTAAAAGTCTTCTATGACCCTGAAAACTTAAATTTGACTTCTCTTTTCTATTATTTATATATTTGTGTACAAAATATACAAAGGTATATATTTATGACACTGTTTCATATGCATTATTAAATTTAATGCAGTTATTTTCTTTTTTGATTCCTTCTGTGAACTTTTAAAGACTGAAATGGTATATTTTATAGGTATATCCTCACCATTTAGGTAAGTGCCTTGAAAAGTGTAGCAGTTAAATGAATATTTGGGGATGCAGAAAGATTAAACAATGACCAAATATGTGTTTCTCCTCATCTTTTTTTTTTACCCACCTTATTGCATATGATAGGAGATTAAATTGAAACTGTAGTAAAAAATCGATATGCTTAATGAGAAATGTGTTTAAAGTAATTGAATACAGAAATTGGTGAGCCGTGCTAGGTTTAAACGATTGACTGCCAATAAACATCAGTTGACTGATAATCCTTGATGTGGCTAAGTAAGTAAATAAAATCGCTAGCAAGCTGTAAATATAAAAAGCCCACAAACTCAATAGTGCAAAATTACAAATATGACATGTCAAAATGTCTTTTGTTATTTGAGCATTTAAAAATTATTAGCTTCTTTGTCCGTATAGTGCAAACATCATAACACACAGCTGAACAGGTAAAGGTCCTTCCGTTCAGAGTTTCTAGTCCGGGGAAGAAAGGCAAGAGTATTCATAGTTTTATTGTGATACAATAAGTATCGTAGTTACTGGACAAGAAACTTAAAAACAACTCAAGTTTAGGCATAACAATTGTTCATCTGTTATAAAGGAGAACTGGATTTAGGTAGATGGAAGGGACAAGGAAGGGTTTTCCAGATGAGAGAAGAATGTCTGTGACAGAGGTAGTAATAACACAACACAGAGAATAGCCAGTGTTTTGGAAAGCTTGTAGTAAAGGGTGAACATGTGTGAAATGTAGGAAGAATTAATAAATAATAGGCTTTTTAGAATAAGTTAAATAATTTTAATCTTTTCTTTTTCCTGAAACTCACAAGAAGACATTAAAGGCTTGTAAAGGGGAAAGTGAAATGTCCAGATGTAAATTTTATGAAGCTATGCCTGGCTGTATTATGAGTAAAAGGGCACTCTCAGTAGGCAAAGATAAAGTTTGAAGGTGAGAATTGATAAGAGCTTAAACTAAGGCAGCCGTAGTGGAAATGAGATGACAGAATAGATTTAAGATAAATAAAAAGTTAAATTCACAAGGTTTTGTGACATATTAGATTTGAGGGCAAAATTGAGAGAGAAATCCAGCAGGAACTCAGTTGTTGACTACATTTACATGGAATAGAAAACACACAAATGTTGTAGGTTTTAGAGTAGAAATATTGCCTTGAATTTTTCACATTCAAATGAAGAAAATATTACTCAGAAGAGAAATTGAAAGTAGAACTATAATTTGGAATGTATCAGCTTAAACATAGTAATTGAAGTCCTAGATTCAGAGACATAATAATGAAGAAAAAATTGAAAAAACAAGCTTCATCACGTTAAGAATCTATATAGTTATTTGACCATTGATCTTACTGAAAGGAAAAATGTCACAGTGAAGTCCTGTTTCCATATTACTATTCTTCACAAATTTATTTAAATAATGTGATCTTCTATAATTTTGAAAACTGAACCTAAAATTAAAAATATATATATATCAAGTACTCAACAAACTGATATGTGAATATTTTCCCACTCATTCAGACATGGACATTTTATCTTTATACATTGCTATTTGCAAGAGTAAGTTCCAAAGGAATCTGGCCAAATATATTCAAAAATATTTTTTAAAAGACTGATTTTAAGATTCTTTGAGAAGTGAATTGTAAAATGCAGTGTTCTATTATATCAGCAGAAAAAAAAGTAATTTAGGAACAATATTCTTTTTAAAGCAGCATACTGTTAGGCAATATTTATGATCACAGGCAATTTCACCAAGTTAACAATTAGTATTGAACCTGCATCACATATGTTTAAGTGATAGATGAATGCATATTGCATGTTGTATGTTTGTGGAAGAAATTCAAAGTCCTCAGCCATGCCAAAACTCCCTGCTTGATTTGGCTTGGAAGATTTTGAATCATAAATATTCTCTGATTTCACTTGTGGATTTTAAGATCCACAAAGGCCTCAGGCTTATATGAAAAATGAATTAGTGATAAAACAATTACATGATTAATGATGTATTATATTACAAACATTAAATGTCTACATTTTTAGTGAAGGGGGAAAAAGAAATGGATTGTTTATAGTCTAGAGAAGAAAAAAGTCAATTTCTTTCTTTTCAAATAACTAGTTTTGATGGTATTGTCTAATATGACCCATATTAGAACACAACACTTTAGAGTTTTAAAAAGTTATAAAGAAAACTTACTAATTAAATTATTTTAATTGGTGTTATATAATTTGGGCTCTGTTATCAATGAATACCCTAAAGGGTAAAATTGTCCCTTTCATATATATAAGAACTTTAAAAGTCATACATTTAAAGGAAAAATTTGTATTTTCACGCTGCTTTAGATGTTAAAATTAAGTAACAAAGTCTTTTCCATCTCTGGGGAATAGATAAGATTTAGGGATTTTACTTGTAAATTTGAAGTACAGTACATATTCTGAAACATTTTTTTACCAGAATAAGGTATAATATTCCTTATTAAGCATTTAATGGCTTTTAAGAATCCAGACATATAGAGAACATTTTATTTATTATGCTTTGATATGTTATCTTCCAGTGCTAGTTTTGTCAGCAATGTACTAGAAAATCTAGCATTAAAGAAACCTACTCTAGACCAGAGTAGGTTTTTTTTTTCTCACAACTTATTTATCTATTCTATTTTTTTTTTCAGAGTAGGTTTTTTTTAATGCTAGATTTTAGAGTGAAGTAAGTCAGACAGAGAAAAACAAATACCGTATGCTAACGCATATATATGGAATCTAAAAAAAAAAAAAAATGTTGATACTGATGAACCTAGTTGCAGGGCAGGAACAAAGAGGTAGACATAGAGAATGGACTTGAGGACTTGAGGTGGGAGGAGGAAGCTGGGGCAAAGTGAGAGTAGCATCGACGTATATACACTACGGAATGTAAAACAGTTGGCTGGTGGGAAGCAGCCGCATAGCACAGGGAGGTGGGCTTCGTGCTTTGCGATGACCTAGAGGGGTGGGATAGGGAGGGTGGGAGGGAGGCTCAGGAGGGAGGGTATTTGGGGACGTGTGTATGCATATGGCTGATTCGCTTTGTTGTGCAACAGAAACTAACACAGTACTGTGAAGCAGTTCTACTCCAATAAAGATCTACCAAAAAAAAAAAAAAAACAAACTACTAATATGACAAGCTGCCACACCAGCAATTGTATCCTGATTTGAATTAAAATGTTCATTTTAAATTTTTTATTTTCCATGATTTTTTTTTTTTTTGCATGCTTTGCTTTAAATGGAGATCAACTGTACATGGTGAGAATCACCTCAAATAAGTTTCAGGGATAGAACAATATTAAGGATGATCATAAGGAAAAATCATCAGACTGAATGCAAAAAAAAAGTTAATAGAATATTTAAGGAAGGGGTAACAAAGCAAAACAATCAAAGAAATAAATTGAAAGCTGATACAACTACAGAAGGAACTTAAATGGTACACAGAGTTGTTCAAATTTGAATTCAGAGGGATAATCATATGTGATCAATGCAGAAAGACAGAGTGTAAGTAAAACATCTTATATCCTCTTAGATGGACTTGTAAAGAGAGTTGGAGATTGTTCTCCTGGTCCTCCTTTGTAACAGAAGGCTGAGCAGTATGCCCAGCTAAACAACTGTATTTACCAGCCTCCCTGGTATAGTTATTGCAATTATGGCACATCAGTGACCTATAAACAGTGTGGGACTTCCAGGAATAAGTGCTGTTCATCTTTCACCTGCTTTGTACTACTGTGAGCCTGAATTATAGGTTGATAGAATAGAGATTGGTGACTGGAGCTCCTATGGCCCTCTTGAATCCTGAAATGATCTTGGAGACAAAAGCCATGCTCTTGGAATGTCAGAAAAGATAGGAGGTTGAGTTCCAGATGCCTCAAGGAGCAATCATGTCAGCTGTGGACAGTATATTTTATTAAAGAATAAACTGCTGTCCATTTAATCCACTATTTTTTCCAGTCTTCTACTAGGTGCTGGACACAATTACTAACACAGGTTAGATAGATGTAGAAAACAAAAATCCCAGAACAAATACTAAAAATGAGAGAACGAAAGGAATCTACAAAGCCCGGGATTTCACTTCACATGAACTTTCAGCATTTCAAACATTTCATATCAGTGATATAAGCCACAGTAACATTTTTAGGAGAGTAGCCTAATGCCATATTCAAACCAATTTGAGTTTCATGCAAATAGAGTTCCAGACTTAACAAATAAAATATGATCCCCAATTAAAGTTGAATTTTAGAGAGACAAGAATGATTTTTATATAAGTATATCCCATGCAACATTTGGTACATACAGTAAAACTTGATTTATCATGTATCTGAAATTCAAATTAACCTGGAAGTTCTGCATTTTATCTAACAAGCCTACCTATAAAGTTGTTGAAATTCATAGTAATATTTATTACATTAGGTTATTTTCAAAGAAATAATATTTTCATGGGGCTTTGTTATTCAACATGATCAACGATGCCATATTGAATCAAGCTACTCATAGTGATATGAAAATAACGTGTATTTTATTAAGCATTTGTTATATGTCCTTGAATTTTATAATAATCCCTTCTTTATAGATGAAGAGACAGAAGCATAAGCTTCAATCAGTATGTTGTGAACATACAGCTAATAAGTAGCAAAACTAGGATTGGAATCTAGGTTGGTATGACATAATATGATTTTGATGTTAAATATAGACCAGATCAGATTATAATATAGTTTAGTGAATGGTGAAAAACTACAGATAGTATAAATAAGATACAGACAAGAATTTTTAGACCTATTTTTTTCTCAGGTAAAACAAAAGGAAAGCAAAACATTTTGTTTTACAAAGATCTACTGAAAATTTTCTTGGTAAAGTCAAGATATCCAAAAAGTATTGTATTTCGACTCCCCTCTTTCCCTCACTTCTGACTATCAATCCTGTCAGTGAATTCTATTTTCTATCCACATTTCTCTTAATTCTATATCTTTGTCTCTATGCACACCTTGCCTTCCTTAACTGAGCTTCCTTAATAAAAGGAAATTGCAAACCAGGAAGCAGCTGGAGAGAAGTAAGTTTGATAGAAGAGCCTTACTCTATAACTCTTGTCCTCATCTTCATCATAACCTGGTCAAAGCTGATCAGACCAGGCTTAGGACTCAGGCTCAATCACAGTAATAAGAGAATTGAATCTTGTGTGCCAAGCTCCACCCAAAACAGGATGATCAAAATAAGCCAATTATCTTTTTTCAGGAATTGGGCAGAAAGAGGATTGAAGACACACATACCAAAAAATGGATAAATATATAATAGCTGAGTGAGTTTAATGGAATATCTTTAAAGCAGGGACTAATACAAGATTGCTAATATGGAGATATAACAGCATGATCTTAAAGCTTCATTGAATAGAAAAAATCTTCCAATTTCAGAGGCTATAATTGGATACAATTTTGTTCTGGCAGTTTCTGCAAGTTTCCAAACTCCCTTATTGCTATATGTAACTTACATTGAATTCACATTTTTTCAGGCAGGTTGGGTGTGTCCATGAAATATATATTAGGAGGAAGAGAAGAAAGAGGAAGAGGGAGGAAGGAGGAAGAGAAGGAGAGAGAAGAAGAAATGTTCAACTGAACATTTACAATGTACTTCATCTAGTGTTATCAGCTGTAAAATACTTTATCTCATTAGCTCTCACACAAAAATGAGTTCATTTTATTGGTACATTCAATTCACAGATAAGGAAGCTGTGGCACAGGGAGGTTAAATAAGTTGCTTGAGGGCAAATCACTCCCAAGACACTTTATATTAATTGGAATCCAGATAGTCTGAATCCCCAGCCCATGCTGCAAACCTCTGTGTCATCCTTCCTCCAGTAGTTCTGTGGTATCCTTTTAAATCATTTGGTGCAAAACAGAAGACAGGCAAAATGAAAGTCTTCAAACATCAATTGATCATGAATCAATCCCACACAAAATAGCAGAGTATAACACATCTATTTGTAATACATAGGAGCCAGAATTATTTGGGATACATTTTATAAAAGGCAGCAGAAAGCTACAGTGTCTCACTTACATGCAATGGTTTAGCTCATGATCTAGAGTAAATCAGTCCATGTAAATATCCCAGGTGTACCACTTAATAGCTTACCAACCTGCGTGAACAATTCTCTTAGCATAAATCCCCACATGTGTAAATGGGGACTTATTTCTTGCTTCATGGAGTTGTTTTTAGGGTTAATGAGATAATGAGGTAGTGAGGTAATAAGAACTAATATGAATACATCCTATTAAATAAACAAAATTATCTTTGCAATGCATGGGAAGGGGATTCAAAATGTACTCACAGGACTTCTTCCTCACCTGAGAATAGGAGTAAGTGCATATAAAAGGTGAGGGGTAATTATGCTTTTTTAAAAAAAATGTCTATATTATTTTAATCTTTTGTAATCAGAAGGTATTCATGTATTGAGTAGGTAAATAAATATTAAATTTTATCTTATATATATTAAGTAATCAGAAAGAATATTGCAAATTGTTACTGATTCCCTTTGACTTAAAAAGCACTAAAAATTTAACTTTACACAGTTTAATAGACATTAAACCCACTTTTGTGAAAACAGACAATATACTAACAGGGTATAAAAACCAACTCATACCTGAATTTTTGAAAGTCTTCTTCGCTTATAAACAAAGTAAAATGTATTTTACTATGGTAAGATTATCTTGATCTTTCAACATGTCACAAATCCACATAGAACAATTAAAAATACATTTTAAGGAGATATAATAACTGATACTTCTTAAGATTAAATTCAAAATATAATTAGACAACATTCATAGTGTTTTAAGCAGGAAAGGGGTTTAATAAAGATACTAGGAAGGTCATAGAATAAGCAGGATATCAGCGTGTCAGCTTAGGGGATGAGAAGCCAGAAAAGGCGCACAAGCCACATACTGAGACTGGCCAACTGGAGACCCTGCTGAAGCTGAACACTGACCAACTGCAGAGCTTTTGTCACTGATGTCCTTGAAAGTGGGATCCTGCTGCCACAACACTCACCGGGAAGGATGGGTGGAGAGAGTGGATTCTGAAAAGCACCTGCATTCCCCTGTTCTTGCTTATAAAAGGAAATCTTGTTCAGCATCCTATTTATTAGAGCCTTATTCACATATCTGCTTCCTAATTGCGAGAAGGTGGATTAAGTAAGATTTTGCTTTCCACCTTGGGGTTAGGAAAAATCAAAGCATTGCCAGAATATTCAAAGAGGAGTTCAAAAGGTGTTGGGTGACCAAAAATCATGTCAGATGTCCACCAGAGACAGTGCTAAATATATGTATATAATATATAGTTTATTTATATGCTGAAGTCTTTATTTTAGCAGACTTTAAGCAGAAATAAATATAAAGAAAATCAGAAGTGAGATTTTATAACTGTTTTATTTCACATTTTAGTTATACTGGTAAATGCAATTAAATGTATTCAGATAATTTGACAGATGATGGCATAGAACTTAATGAAAACACCAGAAGCATATTGGGAAGTTGAAAAAATATCCCTGTTTTCAAAGACATCTTTGGATATTCCATGCAGCTTTATTTGAAAGGCTGGTAGTTTTGTGTACACTATAGATTATGAATGCTTGTTTAACTTAATTAAGTATGCCTTGAAATGAAATTGAAACTTTCTAAATATTGGAAAGTTCTCAATATTTATCTGCTCTATGAAATGTATCCAAAATAACATCATCCAGTAAAAGTTAATTTATTGATGCCAGAATTCATCTAACATTTACATATATTTTAGAGCTCTAACTTACTCATAATAATTTTTTTCTGGAAATTTCAAGGTTCTAGAACAGTCAAGAATAAGAAAGTAAGCAAAATAATTTACATGATCCATGCACAAGAATATGTCCACTTTTGCAAGCTGTCCATAGTCTACAGCTCTGTGAATATCATCATATGATTTACATAGTACGTACTCCCCCTTATTCTTGAAACAATTCAAATGAGCTTATTTTGAGGTATTCAAACAAAAGCATCATAGAATACATAGACTTCTTTAAAATAACAGTGGTAAGTTTGATAGTAAGGATGAAAATAGAAAATAAAAGATAAAATACAGAAAGTGGTTTAAGATGGTGGCATAGAACTTACCTCTCCCCGCAAGCATACCAATTCTATAGTTACAGATTGATCAGTTCCCTGTGAAAAACAGCTGAAATCTAGCTGAAAAGCTTCTCCACAACAAAGGACCACCTCGAGATGGTAGAAGAGGCAGAGACAGTCTCCCACAAATGTCACACACCCAGTGCGGCAACCCCCAAGCAGGAGGAAACTCACAATTACAAACTTCACCGTGAGGACGGAAGGGTTGAGCCCCATCTCAGACACTCCCAACCTGGGAATCTGCACTGCAGAGATGAGCCCCCAAAAGCCCGGCTTTGAAAAACAGTGGGGCTTATGTTCAGGAGACCCAAAAGGCTCTGGGGAATGGAGAGTCTGTTTTCAAAGGGCTCATGTACAGACTCACTTACACCAGGACCCAGTGCAAAAACACCAATTTGAAAAATGCCTAGACCACATGTGAAGGAGATTTACTAGCTAATCTTAAAGTGCCTCCTGGGGCACAGGAGTCTGTTGGGGCTTCCTCTGGGGATGGAGGCACTAGTGGGTGCCATGTTTGCTCTCTCATTCCAGCTTGGTAGAGCCAGCACTGGTGGGCACCAGGTTCTGTACTCCCTCTATCTTGCTAGTGCTGGCTGGCTTGCCCCACCTAGATACTCTCCCAAAGCCTCACTGAAGACAATGATCCCACGCCACCCCTGAGCCTAAGGTGGCCCTGCTGCAGGCAGTGGGCTTACCCCAGCCCTGCTCCCCTCTAAAGTTCCACTGAAGTTTGTGGCTTTGTCCCACCCACAAACTCTCCTGTGACCCTGCTGAAGCTGGCTGCTGACTCCAACCCCAGGCTCCTCTGTGGCCCCACTGAAGCCAGCGGACACACACAGTCCCCACAGGGAACACCCCTTGAGCACCAGGCTTGGGTGGCCAAGGGGGCTTATATTTCTGGGTCCCATAGGACTGAAACAATTGGAGGAACAGTTTTTGGCAGGCTACAACCCCCAGGTCACAACACAGACACTCTCAGACTTTCCGTGACAAAGGCCTCTTTACCTGTCCTGGAGCTTGAGGGACAGGCTTGAGGGGGCAGGTTTCAGGTTTACCACACATGTAGAGGCTGCAAAGGAGCTCTCAGGGAATGTAGGCTGGGGATGCCATCCTTGTGCTCTCCTTTGGCCTTGCTACAGCTCACTGGTACTTTCCAGAAAGGACCTTATACACTCATCTGGAGCCCTGGTTTTCTCAACTCTCTCCAAGGGAAAATCTTCAAATCACCTAATCTGGAGGCCAGCAGGGGTTGTGAGGTAGTCCCACAGGACTGTATATATTTGCATATTTTAAAAGCTGCTACCTGAGTGTCTAGTTTTCAATTAGCCTAAAACTAGCGGCTGACAAAGATCCCTTCATGTGAAACACTGACAAGGCTTGGCATGACCTCAACAACTGAACCTATCAAGAATAAATTGGGCTGATAAGACAGCCACAAAAGTTCTAGAGACAACCAGAGCTAGGGCAAAGTTGAACAGTAACATTGCCTACACAAGGCTATACCTTCAAGACTAGGAGAGGTAGAGGTTTCACCCACTCCATGGAAACAAATAAAATAAAGAGAAACAAGAACATGAGGAAACAAAGGAAAATGTTCCAAACAAAAGAGCAAGATAAAATCCCAGAAAAAAAAAAACTTAAAAATAGAGATTAATAATTTACCTGATAAAGAGTTAGAACTAATTGTCCCTGAACATGACAGAAGAGTGGATGAACACAGTGAGAATTTCAACAGACATAAAAAATATAGGAAACTACTAAATAGAAGCCACAGAGCTGAAGAATACAAGAAATGAACTAAAAATACACTAGAAGAATTCAAAAGTGTACTTGATGAAGCAAAGAACAAATCAGCAACCTGAAAGCCAGAACAGTGGAACTCACCCAAACAGAGCAGAAAAAGAAAAAAGAATTAAAAAAATAAAAATAGCTTAAGGCATCTATGGGATAACATCAAGCAGAAAAACATTCAGCTTCTAGGGTTCCCAGAAATAGAAGACTTAAAGAAAGGGGCAGAAAATGTATTTCAGGAAATAATGGCTGAAATCTTCCCTAACCTGGGGAACAAAACAGACATCCAGATCCAGGAAGCACAGAGAGTTCCAAAAAAGATGAACTCAAAAAGATCCACACCAAGTACATTATAATTAAAGTGTCAAAAGATAAAGGAGACAATTTTAAAAGCAGCAAGAGAAAAACTACATTTTACATGCAAGAAAACTCCCTTTAAAATATCAGCTGCCTTCTTAACAGAAATTTGACAGGCCAGAAGGAAGTGGCATGATATATGCAAAGTGCTTAAAGTGAAAAACAAAAAGAATCTAACTAAGAATACTCTACTTAGCATAGTTATCATGTTATCATTCACAATTAGATTGAAGTAGAGGTCAAAAGTTTTCCAGACGAGCAAAAGCTGAAGGAGTTAACTGTCTCCAAACCAGCCTTATAAGAACTACTAAAAGGACTTCTTTAAGCTGAAAATAAAAGGCACTAACTAGCACTAAGAAAATATAAAGGGGAAAAAATCTCACTGGCAAAGGCAAATATATAGTAAGTATAATGGACTAATCACTTACAAAGCTAGTATAAGGTTAAAGACAAAAGTAGTATAATTATTAACTGTAACTATTATAATTAGGTAAGAAATATGCAAAATAAAACAATGTAAAATATTACATCAAAAATATAAAATATGGGGGGTGCATAAAAATGTAGATTTTTAAAAATGTGTTCAGATTTGAGTTGCTTTAAACTTAGACTCTATACAGGTTCTTATATGTGAACCTCACAGTAACAACAAAGCAAAAACTTATAGTAGATACACAAAAGACAAAGAGACAAGAATCTAAACATAACACTGAAGAACATCATCAGACCACAAGGAAAGAGAGCAAGAGAAGAAGAAACTAACAAAGAGGAACTGTAAAAATGGCCAAAAAACAAGTAGCAAAATGCAATAAGTATACAACTATTAATAATGACTTTAAAGCAAGTGGACTAAATAAACTAATCAAAAGATATTGAGTGACTTAATGGATTAAAAAAAAACAAAACAAAAAAAACAAGACCCATCTATATGCCTCCAACAAGAGACTCATTTCAGATCTAAAGATACACACAGCAGGGCTTCCCTGGTGGCGCAGTGGTTGAGAATCTGCCTGCCAATGCAGGGGACACGGGTTCAAGCCCTGGTCTGGGAAGATTCCACATGCCGCGGAGCAACTGGGCCCGTGAGCCACAATTGCTGAGCCTGCGCGTCTGGAGCCTGTGCTCCGCAACAAGAGAGGCTGTGATAATGAGAGGCCTGTGCACCGCGATGAAGAATGGCCCCCACTTGCCACAACTGGAAAAAGCCCTCGCACAGAAACAAAGACCCAACACAGCCATAAATAAAAAAATAAAAAAATAAAAAAACAAAGATACATACAGACTGAAGGTGAAAGAATAGAAAAGACATCCCATGCAAATGAAAACAAAAAGAGAGCTGGTGTAGCTATACTCATATCAGACAAAATAGACTTTAAAACAAAGACTATAATAAAAGACAAAGAAAGGCATTACATTATGATAAAGGGGTCAATCCAACTTGAAGATATAACACTTGTAAATATGTAATCACCCAATAAAGGAGCACATAAATATATAAAGCAAATATTAACAGACCTAAAGGGAGAAATTGACAGCACTGAAATAATTGTAGGGAGATTTAATATCTCACTTACATTAACGGACAGATCATCCAGAAAGAAATCAATAGGAAAACAATGGACTTAAAACTACATTATAGCAGTTGAACTTAATAGATATATAAGGAACAATCAATCCAAAATCAACAGAATACACATTCTTCTCAAGTGCACATGGAATTTTCTCTAGGGTAGATCACATATTAGGCCAGAAAATAAGCCTCAATAAATTTAAATAGATTGAAATCATATCAAGCATCTTTTGTGACCACAATAGCAAAAAACTAGAAATCAATCACAAGAAGGAAATGAAAAAAGTTACAAATACATAAAATTAAACAACATAATACTGAACAGCCAATTTGTCAAAGAAATCAAAGGAGAAATCAAACAAATACCTGGAGACAAATGAAAATAGAAATGCAACATTCCAAAATTTATGAGATGTAGGAAACTCAATTCTAAGAGGGAAGTTCACAATGATATAGGCCTACCTCAAGAAACAAGAAAAATCTGAAATAAACAGTCCATTCTTAAAAGTAAAAGAACTGAAGAAAAAGGACAAACAAACTCCAAAGTTATTAGAAGGAAGGAAACAATAAAGATCAGAGCAGAAATAAACAATATAGACACTAAAAATAAAAAAAATAGAAAAGATCAATGAAACTAAGGGTTGTTTTTTGGAAAAGATAAACAAAATCAACAAACCTTTAACTAGACTCAGGGAAAAAAAGAGAAAGAGTTCAAATAAATAAAATCATAAATGAAAGGGGAGTTGTTACAACTGATACCAGAGATATACAAAGGATCATAAAATACTACTATATATAATGATACAACTAACAAATTGGACAACGTAGAAGACATGGATAAATTCCTAGAGACATACAAGATGAAAACAAACATAAAATCTCTCAACGAAGTGAGTATAGAGCAAATATATCTCAACAAAATAAAGGCCATATGTGACAAACTTGCAGCTAACATCATACTCAACAGTGAAATGCTGAAATCTTTTCCTCTAAAGTCAGAAATAAGACAAGCATGCCCACTCTAGCCTCCTTTTCTCAACAAAATATTGGAAATACCAACCACAGCAACTAGGTAAGAAAAAGAAACAAAAGGAATCTAAATTGGAAAGGAAGAAGTAAAATTGCCACTATTTGTATATCACCTGATACTATATATAGAAAAGCCTATAGACTCCACTGAAAACCTGTTAGAACTAATAAATGAATTCAGTAAAGTTTCAGGGTACAAAATCAATATACAGAAATCTGTTGCCTTTATATACACTAATAATAAAATATCAAAAAGAGAAATTAAGAAGAAACCGATTTACAATTGCTTCAAAAAGAATAAAAAAATTATACTGGGCTTCCCTGGTGGCGCAGTGGTTGAGAATCTGCCTGCCAATGCAGAGGACACGAGTTCGAGTCCTGGTCTGGGAAGATCCCACATGCCGTGGAGCAACTAGGCCTGTGAGCCACAACTACTGAGCCTGTGCGTCTGGAGCCTGTGCGTCTGGAGCTCTGCAACAAGAGAGGCCGCGACAGTGAGAGGCCTGAGCACCGCGATGAAGGGTGGCCCCCACTCGCCGCAACTAGAGAAAGCCCACACACAGAAACGAAGACCCAACACAGCCAAAAATAAATAAATAAATAAAGTGTAAAATTTATTTAAAACAAAAAATTATACTTAGGAATAAATTTAACCAAGGAGGTAAAAGACCTGTACACTGAGAACTATAAGATACTGAACTTAAGGGGGAACTGAACTATAAGATACTGAACTTATTTATTAAAAAAAAACAAAACAAAAAAAACAAGACCCATCTATATGCCTCCAACAAGAGACTCATTCAGATCTAAAGATCTGACAGAAATTTTACAGGCCAGAAGGAAGTGGCATGATATATTCAAAGTGCTTAAAGTGAAAAACAAAAAGAATCTAACTAAGAATACTCTACTTAGCATAGTTATCATGTTATCATTCACAATTAGATTGAAGTAGAGGTAAGAACCTCTACTTTGGAACCACAAAGACCTTGAATAGCCTAATCACTCTTGAGAAAGAAAAATAATTCTGGAGGCATCATGCTCCCTGATTTCAAACTATACTACAAAGTTATAGTAATAAAAATAATATGGTTTTGGCATAAAAACAGACACATAGATCAATGGAAAAGAATAGAGAGCCCAGAAATAAACCCATGCATATGTTGTCAATTCATTTATAACAAGGAGCCAAGAATATGCAATAGGGGAAGGACAGTTCCTTAAATAAATTGTGTTGGGAAAATTGGACAGCCACATGCAAAAGAATGAAATTAGACCACTATCTTATACCATACATAAAAATAAACTCAAAATTGATTAAGGACTTGTATATGAAACCTGAAACCATAAAAACTCCTAGAAGAAAACATAGGTGGTAATCTTCTTGATCTCAGTCTTGTCGTGGACTTTTTGGCTCTTACCCCAAAAGCAAAGGCAACAAAAGCAAAAATAAACAAATGAGACTACATCAAACTAAAATGCTTCTGGAAAGCAAAGGATACCATCTGCAAAATAAAAAGACAACCTACTGAATGGGAGAAAGTATTTGCAAACCATATGTCTGGTAAGGAGTTAATATCAAAAAGTGTATAAATACTTCAAGCACGTCAATAGCAAAACAACAAACAATCAGATCAAAAACATGGGCAGAGGATCTAAATAGACATTTTTCCTAAGAAGACATACAGATGGACAACAGGCACATAAAAAGATGTTCAACATCACTAACTATCAGAGAAATTCAGATCAAAACCACAGTAAGATATCACCTCACACCTGTTAGAATGACAGTTATCAAAAGACAGGAAATAATAAATGCTGGAGAGGATGTAGAGAAAAGGGAACCCCTGTGCACTGTCGGTAGGAATGTCAATTGTTGCAGCCACTATGGACAACAGTATGGAGACTCCTCATAAAATGAAAAATAAAACTACCATATGACCCAGCTATTCCACTTCTGTGTATTTATCCTAAGCACATGAAAGCACTAATTCTAAAAGATATATGTGCTCCTATGTTTATTATAGCATTGTTTACAATAGTCAAGATATGGAAGCAAATTATGTCTCCATCCATGGATGAACGGATAAAGAAGACGTGCTATATATGTACAGTGGAAAGCTACTGAGCCAAATAAAAAGAAGAAAATGTTGCCATGTTCGATACCAGATCAGAGGGTGTTATGCTCAGTGAAATAAATCAGACAATTTCACTTATATATGGAGTATAAAAACAAAACAAACAAACCAACCAACCAAACAAACAAAACAAAGCTCATAGATACAGAGGACAGATTGGCAGTTATCAGACTGGAAAGGGTAAAGGGGTTGGGGAAATGGGTGAAGGGGGTCAATTGTACAGTAATTGATGGTAACTAAACTTATTGTGGTAATTGCTTTGTAGTGTATACAAAGATTGATTTTGTTTATGTTTTATGGCTGAAACAAATATAATATTATATACCGATTTTACCTCAATTTTTTAAAAAGCATAAATGTAGACACAACAACCCATAATGCAAACCTAAGATGATTTTGTCTAGCGCCATACCTCTCAAAGAATCTTGAATGCTCCTGAAATTATAGCTGTTCTATGGCACAATGTTCTTGGTATCTTGGAGAATTAAACATTATTCTCCGTGTACTCTGAGGAAATTTCCCGGATGTAAGCAAATTTAGAAAAATTTTATAGAAGTAAAGAAATCTAAAATGGAGAAGTTTTCTTTTTCGAAGCATTCAAGGACATTAAACAAGAATATTATTAAAATGTAACAAATAAGAGTGACTCTCTTGGGCTTGTGTTTTAGGGGTTCTTTATGAAGCAGCAAAGAATAAGTGGATAGGTGATGGCTTTCTTGAGTGAGAGTAAAGAATATCTAAAATTTATATGCAAAGACATCATAGAACCCCAAGATCACTAAGGTAAAGGATTCTCCCACCTCATTTCCACAGACAACCCATAACATACGATTTTTCCTTCTTTTCATTATCTAAGATGATGCTCACTTCTTCATGTTCATTTTCAACAGAAAGCATGGAAGGAAGAAATTAATTCCCTGGAGTTTGTTCAGCCTTTGTTTCACCTTTTGGGCTGTACACTCTTTGAGTTTAGATTCTGATTCTCTAGGAATAAACCTGAGTGATGAACATGTTCCTTCATTCCAGAAAAATAAATCATTTATTTGTTTTATTAATATTTATTGTTTCTAATACATTATGAAGTATTTGAAGCAAAAACTTCCTTTACCCACTTTAACACTTCATAAGCTATAGGTTGTTGCTCAACTATAATAGCAAATACATAGAGATTCATTGTTGGTAATTATAGAAATTCTTAGAGCCAGACCTTTATGGTTTAAGTTTCTGTGATCCCACCAACACAATGGTATATAACCTGCTTACTACACTTAAACAAGTGATTTGGATAATTTCAAATGATCTATAAGTGCCTCCCAGACAGTAGAATGGATATGAAAATGTTCCAATAATTCTCTTCAATTCTACATCCTATTTCATTAAGCTCCTCAGACTGCACAAAGTCTAGAGTATATCATGTCAAATGCACAAATTATACACAACCTCTATTTATGTACTCACATTGATGTCTTCCAAATCTAAGTTGTTTAGAATAATATTGTTCCGTTTCCAGATGATCGGAGGTCTCAGTGTTCCCTGAATGGCACAGCTCAGAACCGTACTCTGTCCCCCAGTTGCTGCTGTGATGCTTAGTTTCTGATCTTCAGGCAGACTCAGCTGGATAACCTCTGTAAAGATAGTATCAGGAATGTGGATGAGCATGTAGTTTTGTAAAGTTAATTAGTATAAAGTTTCTGAATACAAGTAATTAAGGCTTTTAATTTGTATAAGATGGAAAAAGCTTGTGATGAAATGAAAAAAGAGTAAATTGTTTCCAATAAAAGGTCAGAATGACATTTTAATTTAATTGATTGACAGGCATCCTCATGAGGCAAAGCACTATTAAACATGAAATGAATATCAGAAGTAGAGTTATAATAAGCCTGGCAGATTGCACCCAGAAGAGAGAGAAATTATTTAACTGCTAAATCAACATGTAGTGTGTCATTGGCATTGAAATAAAAATGATGTTGTTTATTCACTGATAGATTTATATTGTGGGTGAGGTGAGATCATTGCTGGCTGGCTTCAGAGAACACTAGCATAGCTGAATGGGTAAAATGCATCACTATGCTGGGAAACATAAACTGACTCTAAAGGAATAAGATTTATTTGGGAAGTTGAGGGAGGAAAAACTGAAGTTCACCAACCAAACAGCAAATTCCTGAAATTCTGTCAGCTGCCTTTATCAGACAGTGTGGGTCCAGTACAGTCTTTTCCTTATTCTTAAATTTTAAAGTTAAATATATTTTTAAATAACCATTAAACGCATTTCTCCTAATAATGCTGCCACAGCAGGAAATATACTTTGTAATCTGGATCCTCTTTCCTGTTTCCAGACGGTCCTCACCAAGCTTGGGAATGAACCATGACATTTACATGATTGTCCATGGTCACCAGAGATGCCTGGGATAATCCCACCAGTCTTTACCCATGTGACAACTGCCCTTTAGTTTTCAACTTACACTCGCTGACACACTATTGTTTCTATATTATGCTGAAGTCTTGCATTGTGACTTTGCTCAGTCTTAGCCAGGTGAGAAATACCAAAATCACTATTCTCACTGAAATTTCCATGTGGGTGGGGAGACCATAATTGTCCTTTGTTCCTTTGTTGAGGTTGATGATATTTTTCATGATGGAGGTGTTGACTGCCTAAAGTGGTGGCTTTTAATTTGCAATAAATATGATCAGGTACAATCAGAGCTGTATCCTCCACAAACCCCTCTTCTTCCTTTTCATCATTTGACCTTCTTTTTCTCTCTTTCTGAATCCTAGCTTCCTCTTAAGGAGGAAGAGAAATGCTAATCAAATGATTTTTATAGACTATAACTGTTCAACAAAAAGTTCTTTGAATTTTTGGTACCACCACAAACTGTAATGTCAAAAAATGGCACAATTCTTTGTCTCAGAAGGTCGGGATTGAACATATAATCCCTACATGCACTTGTTAAGTGCTGATGTTCCACACTATTATCTGATAAAAATAAGCAGAAGGAGATTGACCCTTATATTCTGTTATACAGGATCTTGTCTTTAAAAGCCAAGTTATTTAAGTCATCATTGTTTTGTGTTGTCAAAGAGTGGGGTAGGCAATCTTTTGAAATTTCAAAATCCTATGAGAGAGGCTCAGTTCAATGTATTCTTTTGATTTTACATCATTAACAGAAATAATAGAAATGGGGAACAAACATCTTGGTCAGTCTTTTGTATTGACAGTTTAATTTTTCCTAATGACATTTCTCCATATTCACATTGTATTTCAATGTTTCCTGAGTAATAAGACCAAAGGGAATGTGTTCAATCTTCTTTTCTTTAATACCCATTCTGTTATATGTATTTATATAAAATTACTAAAAGAAAATATACTTGACCAATTAGGCATAGGAAATTTTTGAAATTTGCAGACACAGTGTTTTTTATGTCTTTTTCTTTAATATTGCAAACTTACGGGAAGAGAGAAAACTATAAAAGTAATAACATCATGTAGGGTATCAAATAAGAATTATTAATAATTTCCATTAACATTCCTGAATTTCAGCTTCTGGTTCCTCATAAAATCACGTACAAGATAATAAGGCATCTATTCTAAAAAACGGCATGTTAGCATTGGCTATTCTGACATTTAGAAATACAACTGGTACTAAGTCACCTTGGAATGTTTTCACTAACCTTCTGCATCTGGTATTAGGTCCCAGGCCTTTTAGATTAGTTGTGCTTTTGGTAGTTATGCATTACAATGCTAATTAGATAATATGAACATCTTAGAATAAATGCTGAGATTTGGCGTAACATTATGTGGGACATCCTTGTAAAATGGACATCCTTTGAGAGAATGCCTAATTAGAAATAAGAATTACTATTCACCCAGGAAATATTAACATGCACAGTAAAAACTTATATGTTAATTTGGAGGTTACATTTTTAAATGATTTTTTAAAATTATCTCAGTAATAAATGCTATTAAATACTATGTATTTCAAAAAGTCTATAAAATTTTTTTCCTGCATGCTTCACCTTTTCTTTAATGTATTATATTGAGCTACATCTACAAAACCAATTATGTTTACCTGTTATTGTTCAAAATCAAGTGGTCCTTTTCTCAGATAAATTTAGCTGCAAGATTTCTTTTACTTACAAAATTGTCATGCTCATCTTTACTAGTCTTTCTGATAATTATTACCAGACTAAGATTTAGTCTCACAAAATCACAAAGGTTAAACATTTTTATTCCTATATTCTAATGTCATTCAATATGCTTTAATAGTGATTAAATGTTTATAAAACATGTCACATTTATAAATTTCAGAGAGAAATGGTGATTATTTCTAGAAATACATTAACAACCTGAAACAATAGCTATGAATTAATCTGTAAACTAATTTAAAACTGAATTTAAGAGGTAAGATCGGTTGAATCTGAGCATCTGTGTATATTTGAGTGATCATAGTTGTTAGTTTAGAAATAAGAGTTTTAAAGAAAAGTATTGAAATTTAATTCATTATCAATTATCATTAATATACAATTTTGTAGATATACATTAAAGGTAACATATTTTATTCTATAGCACTCTAATCACAAACATCGTATGCTAGTTATGTATAGACAAATAACAGTTATGTGCAGCAAATAGCATCTATCATTTTAGTACTCTATCTCTTTAGCTCCAATGATATTGCACATTTGAAGGTCTAAGTAAAAACATGTATCATATGACATCAAGAGTCATCTAATGTCCTGACCAAACGTAAAAGCATATAGGTTAGATATAACAGATATTGCTGAGTTTTTTGAAACATGTCAGTACTTCTTTTGACCTATAAATTATTCCTCTTATTGGAGGCCCTCTCAAGTATTCAAGGAAAGAAATTAGAGCTCTAGTGGTGTTTCCTTTGATCTTGTATTACGAAGACTATTAATGCCATTTCCAGACCAGCTTCTTTTGTTTGCTCACTTGGGAAAGCTAAGAGGCAAATAAAATTTTTTCTTTCTGTGGATCCCTTTCTACACTTTCTCACCTTCACAACTTGGCTTAGAGGAATATAAAGAGTTTGTTTTCAAAGAAATGAAAAATTGTGTTCTCCTCTAGCAGAATCTGAAGTTGGAGAGACAAGTGTAGTTGAATAAAATTTCGAACACTGCACATCAGTATTTATGAAGCGTTTATGCCAATAGTAACTAGGTGGTGGAAATAGCAATAAAAAGTTTGGTAAAAATAATATGTAAATTTAAAATAGAACAGAAAGGGAATAAAATATTTCGAATATTTGTGAAACACCAGTTTATAAAAGAAGATGATTTCAGTAAATTTGTTTGAAAATCAGTTTTGTAAAATCATAAGAAGAAAATAATGTATCATAAACAGAATTCTGTTCTTCTAAATGCCTACATCTTCTCAAGTTCCAAAGTACATACTTATGTTGAATATTTTATTTAATTTATTTAAATACTAGTCTCATAATCTTGTTGATCTGATCATGCTTATAATTTCTGTTTTAGGAATGATACGTAGAAGAAATTTTATCAGTGATATTTTCAAATAGTGTGTATGTTCCCTTCTCTACTCTACTAAAATGAATTACTAATTAAAAGCAGATAATAATTAAAATAAAAAGAAATACATCACAATAAAAGACACTTAGGAATGCTAGAAGTAATAAATTAATTATTCTCATAATAAGAAAATCACAATTACTTAACGACAAGCTCTTTAACTAACTGGAAATTTATGATGGTGTCTTCCATCAAGAAATAGGTGATATTCAAATAAATGTTATATCTGAACTAAGTTAGACACACCAATATATACACTAACTTATTATGATAAAATGTCTAGAGTTTTTTATGCTAATTGCTTATCTGTAAATTATTATATGCTTATATCATAATATGTATTATAAAAATAAAACAAACTAAATTAAAAAGAGATTTAGAAACTTCTTCAATAACAATGCAGTAAATAATTTGGACTAACCCTTCCACTGAAGAAATAAAACAACAACAAAGGATAAATAACCCTGGATTAAATACACATAATATATTTTAAAGAATAAATGAAAGAGATAGTCTTTCTCATTCTTATCTATGAAAGAGACAAGAAGACAGTAAGGAATTTTCCAGCCTATGTCCTGAAGAGAATTGTAACTTAGAGAGATGGGATTGCACCTGGAGTCACATTGCTTTGGGAATTTTTCCACCTTAAGAAAATGATTGATCAGCCTAAATGCCCTGTATGGCTTCTTATTCCTAGAGACATGGGATAGATGGGATAGGTACAGTACTAGACCACCTCCCTCTCTGTGCCAGGATTTTAAAGCACCTCACTCTGCAAGTGAATGTGTGGACTGCAGGCTATCTTTGTCTGGGTGTCTCATAAAACATAAAGCCTTCCTCTCTATAATAATATCATCCTAGCTCATCTAATTATTGTTATAAAAAAATTTTAAATAAAATATCCAGTACACAATGAAGGATAATGTAGAAAACAAAGAAAGATAACAGCATTAAGAGAATGAGGAGAAATAACATACAACCATAACAAAGTCACCAGGATTGTAAAATTTAGGTTTATGAAAATAAAATCAGCTTAGAAATTCTAAAAAAGAACTTAAATATATAATCTATGAACATTATAAGTTTATGAAAGAGTTATATAAGTAGAAAATATGATAAGAGAAATTAAGATTAAATTGATGTCATTAAGAACAGATTAGACACAGTACAAAAGAGAATTAGTAAACTGAAATGAGATTAAAAGAAATATTACGGAATAAAAAGCAGAAGAATAAATAAAGATTTAAAAACGCAGTTGAGGTTAAGAAAAATAGGTTTACGTGAAACTGAGAAGAAGGAAACAAAGAAAATTGGGCAGAGGCCATATTTGAAGAAATAGTAGTTAAGAATTTTCCATTAATGTTGAAAGACACCAATCTATAAGTTTAAGATTATTAAATGTCAAGCAAAGAAAATGAAAAGCTAGAATAACCCAAATCTAGACACTTAGTAGTGAAACTGAAGAAAATCTATGACAGAGAAATCTTAAAATTATGTAAATGAAAAAATACAGATTGCATTTACAGTAAGGAGTTAAGCAACTGATGTCATGAGCAAAAATAGGAACAAAAAGCTACTGGGATTATATTTTATGTGATGAAACAAAGTAAAGTCAATCAGAATTTTATACACATACATAAAAATTAAAATAAGTATATTTTCAAAAAACAGTAAGAAAATTCATCTCTAATAACTTGTCTTAAGATAAATTCAGAAGGATGTTCTTCAGGCAAAAGGAAAATGATCTCAGATGGAAGCTTAAAGATGCAAAAAGGAAAGGGCTTTCCTGGTGGCGCAGTGGTTGAGAATCTGCCTGCCAATGCAGGGGACACGGGTTCGAGCCCTGGTCTGGGAAGATCCCACATGCCGAGGAGCAACTAAGCCTGTGAACCACAACTACTGAGCCTGCACGTCTGGAGCCTGTGCTCTGCAACAAGAGAGGCTGGGATAGTGAAAAGCCCGTGCACTGTGATGAAGAGTGGCCCCCACTTGCCGCAACTAGAGAAAGCCCTCACACAGAAACGAAGACCCAACACAGCCAAAAATAAATAAATAAATAAATAAAATTAAAAAAAAAAAGGAAAGGAGAGAAAAAAATGTTTAAATATGTGTTAAGCTTTAACATTAAACGTTGATACTTCAAGAATGCTTGATAATATATGATTATATGCAATTATAAACATTTATAATAATAATAAATATATTTATAATAATATATAATGGAGATATAATATCTTCATAATCTTATGGTAGAGAAATATTCTTAAACAAGGCACAAAAATCTCACCATTACAGAAATGATTTATAAGTTTTACTACATTATAATTTAGAGTATCTTTTCCTCAAAAGATACTATTAAGAGATAAAAAATGCAAGCCACTGAGCAGGAAAAGATACTTGCCATCTACAAAGCTATCAAAGATCTTATACGTAGAATTAATAAAGATCTCCTAAAAGTAGATAAGAAAAAGACAGCTCCAAAGAACTACCAACAGGAAACTCAAACAAATGCTCCATGAATGAGTAAAACCATGTGACTAAGAAAAATCCAGAAAAGTGCTCAACTATATGTATAATCAGGGAGATGCAAATTTAAGCCAAACCTTTCAGATTGGTATGAATCACTAGGTCTAGTGTCAAGAAGAATATGAAGCAACATGAATACTTATATGCCTTGAACAAGATTGTAATTTCACATATAAACTTTCTGTATTGGTAAATGAAGCCTCAGCTAGAGAAAATTGCCCTGTCAGCTCCTGTTTCCAAGGACCCAGTTAGCCATATGCCTTGTAGCAGCCTAGAGTATGACACAGAGATGGCAGAGTATTCAGGTGTTATAAAGACAAAGCAGAGGTAGTGATGCATACATTTCCAAGATACCTTTAATATACTGGACAAAGGAAAAAAGAAGAGAAGCCTAAGTGTGGAAAGACAAATCTGATAAGGAATAGGAAAAAGGAATCTCAAGTTTATCCTGAAGAAAAGAAGCCACTAGTGAAGAAATTCTGAGAATTCAAGTGAGAATGGAATGATTTCTGTCACAAGTTCTGAAAGAAAGAAGGACTTATAATCACAAGCATAAATAAAAATATTTAGTAGTTAAAACAAAAAGGTCATTTCTTCCCATGTCATTGGTGGGATTTAAAAGTTATGGGAAGAAATAAAAAGACTTTTCCATAAAAGATTTTTCTATAAAACAATGAAGTAATATGTTCTTGTATAAAATTAGAATTTCATTTTTTATTCACCTCATAACTCTGTAATAAGGTCAATACATTATTATAGACAGGACTGTATTTTGACAATACTTCAAGCAGTTTTACAAGTTAACAATAATGAGTCTCATTTTCCTTTTTATTTATTCATGATTTTGATACTCCTTCTGTGGTCTTACAAATATAATACAATTACCATTCAACTTTTTGTTCCATTTAATTTAATTTCTTTTTTTCAAATAATTATGTACAGTTGAATTTTAAACTGGAGTATGCGAAGAACAAGGTTATTCATTCAATGATATGTATGACACTAACAACTTGAAAAATAATTCTTTCTTTATGAAGAATAGTTTTCATTTGAAACCTGACCTAACAAAAACTGTATCCAACAGAGAATTTGGTGGCCATCCCAAGTAGTAAGGTAAGTTTTAACTTTATGATTTGGAAAACTTCAAGAGTGCATACAACTGGATGATTTTCACATGATAGGTATATAGGCTGGAATAGTAAGGTATTGATATTTCAAGGTATGTTATACCAAGTTTAATGTTTCTTTACAAGTGAATTGCTCCTTGTAGGACTAGGATAAAAGAAAACTGTCAGCATTCACTCAGTGGTTAATATTTGCCAGGCATTGTTCTAAGTGGTTGATTCATTTAACCTTCACATCTAAGAGTTAGATGCTATAATGACCCTAATTTGTTTTTTTTTCTTTTTGTGGTACTATTAGGTAAGGAAGAAGTAAATAATTGAAGTTTCACCAGACGTTTTGTGACCAGATAGGAACTTTCCCCACAAAAGGACACAGAAAGAGGAGTTGAGGTCCTTGATCACAAATGGTGAGAAGAAAGAAAACACCCCATCATTGGATAATGTGCAAAGCAATTGTCTTAAAAAGATGCATGCTACTGACAAAGAAGCCTGCATAACATGGGAATGAAAGCATGAACTATATTACCAGCAAGACCCAGATTTGAGATATGACCTGATGGCTGCCCCAGTTTGATTTCTAATGCACACTATTTAGAAGACTTTTGACAAGTGACTTAAACTCCAAGTCTCAATTTTTCCATCTTTATAATAAAGATGGTACCTAACTCTTAAGAATATTGTGAAGATAAGATATGATATTTTAAAATACTTATGACTGTGTCTAGCCTTTAGCAAATTCTGCATAGGCTGCAGCTGCTATTACTAGTGAAGAGCTAAAAAAAGTGCTTGTAGGTTAAGATAGGCGCCATTTCACCCAGCTTATAAATAGAACCTTGTGATCACTTTGAGAAAGGTACTGCTTATATAAAATCTCATTGGTTTAATTTTCATAGATATTACTTAAGCGTGAGAGAAAAAATCCCAGCCTCATGACCCATTAGGTTTCTTATGCTCTAGTTTTACTTTCACCTACAAACTAAGTGCCCTTGAGGTTGAACTTATATATATGCATGTTAAAACAAAGAGGCTATGGAACATAATGATAATCATTCTTCTATTTATAAACAATTGTGAAGAACATCAATGAAATGTTGACGTCATCAAGTATCTTTTCCCTGTATGATTTATTGGTATAAATAGCATATGATTTGAAAACATTTGATATTGAGATCCAAATCCCTGAATGCATAAAATACTGAAGTTTCTTGCTGTCTTTAATATTTCCTTTAAAGTTTCAGTATGATTACTTATATATGGAAATCAATGAGGTAATCTGGGATGAGAAATTGCATAGATATATGAAAGAGACAATCCCACATGAAGAGTTTGCTGTGAATCCTCATTTGTCAGTCCGAGGAAAGCAATCAGCTAATCAATACACATTTCCTGTATGTTAACCGTGTGCTTAGTGGTCTGTTAAAAAGCTATTACAGATACAAGGAAAGAACGTTAACCCGTGTTCATTCCCTCAGTTTATCTCTGCGAAACCCCAGGATGATAATGCAGGAGAAGTGAATCAGACAATGCGTTATTTGCTCTGTCTTTAATAAAGTGAAAAAATTTCACCATTTTTTAATATTAAGGCCAGGCAGACAGAGCTAAACAAATGAACTATTCATTCCACACAGTGAAAGAGAATTTGAGCATTTCCCACTGAAAAAGATTTTAGCATTGTTTGTCCAATTAAAACAATCCAGGTAAGAAAGACTGCTCTTAGTCATAATGCACTGCTATTACTGATAAAACTGAAACTGGGATCCAGAGCATTTGCCTTCACTATGAAGTTTTACAGAGTTAGAGCCTCTCTAAGATGTTACAGCAAATGGATGTGAAGGATGGGGCACTGAACGCTGGCTGTTCATTTTGGCAACTCTTCGCAGCATCTGAAGACTGGGCCTCAGCTATGGAAATCCAGAAACAAATTTAAACAATTCATCCAGAATTAATTAGACCATTGGGGATTGACTGAGCTAATCAAAACCACAGGATACTTTTGTTTATCCTGGAATACCAATTTATTCATTTACAAATGGGAAAGCCTCGGGTTTAGTAAGCAGTGTCAGCTGAGAGCCTGGGAATATCCCTTGTAATGCACAGGTCAAAAACTTCTCAAGATTGATGAATAGAAACTTACAAAAAAGGGAGTTGGCTATTCCCTATCCAGTCAAGCTCTAATCAGCTAATGAATTGCCTTTTTCAACTCTAAAGGCATTTCTGTGTAGAGAACCTTTCTTTTTCTTGTCACTTTCAAGTTTATTGACAAATTCTTAGTTCTTGGTCTCCTTTTCCTTTTTTTTTTCACACCACGCATATCACCATATGTTTGCAAGTAGACCATTAACTCAGGTAGGCTATAAAAGAGTTGAGCTATTAGAGCCTTCTTCAGATAAGCAAATGTTCCCATAGTTGTGGGCTTGGCAAACTACATCCATGAACCAAATCTGGCCCACCAGCTGCTTTTATAAATAAAGTTGTATTAGAACTCAGCCATATCCATTCATTACTACTGTCTGTGCTATTGTCTATGGCTGATTTCTGCTATATAGGCAGAGTTAAGCAGTTGCTATAGAAAATTTATGGTATGCAAAGTCTAAAATATTTCTGCTGGCCCTTCATAGAAAGTCGCCTACTCAATTGAAACACTACTTTGATGGTTTTACTTTCCTTCAACATGCTTTACTTATTTAAATGTGATCTATTGGATTCTGCTCATTCTCTAGGTCAGAACAGTAGTGAGAACTAAAATATTGCCTGCCATATCAGTAAACAAAGGATGTTGCAGCCATGAAGCCATTACTTGAGGGCTGCCTGGATGGACGGTGCACCCTGAGGGGATTCAGGTTGAGAAAGCACAGGATACTGGCCCCAGAGAGCTGAGGTGCATATCAAAGGAGTAATTTCAGTGAGTTCAAGACTCTTGCATCTTCCCATACATAGAAAAGCACTAAATTTCTTACCTTGAGATGTCTGGTTTTTGTTTAATTAACGGTAATCTTTTGATATTCTGACTACCTGGTCTTGTTGCAAAACTCCTGTATATCCTGGCTCCTCCCTGACCTCTTCCGAGCAGTTCTCTCAGAGCTATCTCAGAGGCTGTCTCCTGGCTTGAAGTCCCAAGAATGTCCGCCGAATAAAACATAACTCTCAACTTTTAGGTTGTGCATTTTTTTTCAGTCGACGCTAAGCATAAAATAATTATGCAGAGAATACGTGAAAATTGTGCCCATTTACAACGGGTGAGTTTGTAAAGTACCAATGTATTTTTTATCTTTGAGTCCTCTGTAAAAAACAGAAGGATGAGTTTCTATTATAACTCCAATAGTTGCTCCTTTCACATTCCAATGCAAAATGCAAATGTGAGTTAAATTTTTCTTGTTCAAATGCAGTTTCTTAGTCCCTGATGATGGCGTTCTACTGGGTCCCCAAGTTTATAAACTTCCTCAGGTTTATCATGTAAAACAGTGATCATTTCTCCCCTCCTCCTCCAATCAAAATACTAATTCCCAGGGCACATTCTCAGCCAGAAGGAAAGCTATCTGATTTTCCCATGTAAGTCATTCACAGTACTAGTCCGTGAACAAACTTGATTGCCAAGACAGTATTTACATTTTAATAGGGAACATTTTAATTCAAATGCATTTTAACCAAAAAGATGCTTAGCAGAAATGCTTTTGAGATGAAAATCTTCCCAGGAACACTTGTCAACACTGCTGCCACTTTCTTTCTAAGAAATCAGAGGGACCTAGATCTGACTAGGACTGCCTTCCCGTTTTTCTCAGTTTGACTAACCTTTCGACAAAACCTATCTGGATTATAAGCCTATGACTTCCCTTTTCTTAAGAAAGTTGCAGTGTATATTCTTTCTCTGCCCCTTTGAGATGAAAGTCTTCTCTCAGCTTGCTGCAGGTTTTATAATCCAGGAATGTCTTTCTCTAGGACCTAGGAGCTAACCCTTTGAAATGTAACCATCAGGGAAGATAGTACCCCAATTTCAGTCTCTGTGAGGACTTAGGAGTTTAAATGCAATAAGTGCCAATTAGCAGACACACCTGTCCGAATCCCGTTGACCAACTTCATCTCCCTCCCCCCACCCCCATTGCCATTCAGTACTTTCCCACTTGCTCACCTCAGTACCTAATAACTCTCCTGCCTTTTGTGTCAGTGGAGTTGAATTCAACCTCTCCCCCCGTTGCGATAGTCTTGACTCCTATTACAAAATTCTTGATTACAGTCTCCCTTGTCTTTTTAACTTGTCTGGTGCAGCTTTTCACTGACAATCAAAAATCAGGTTTCTGTTTCTGAAAAATTACCAATATTTACTTACCTTCACTCTTTCTCACTCATGCTTAAGAGAGAGAGAGTTTACAAAGTATTAATGGAAGAATGAGTAACACTTATTTATGATCTATAATTATAGAGAGAACGAGAATTGAAGAAAGATAGAGATTGTCCTGGTTTGTTTGTAACTCTCTCCAGAATAAAAATGCATAAATGTAACGATTTTTATAAACCTATGATTTGTTTCCATACAATGATTGTTCCTGACCACGTATAAAGCTTGGAATACATCTTCTCTGCATATGAATGTAGTTTTAATTACTTTAAATATGTATGTCTCTTAAGATCTTCTAGGCATAACTTAAAATAATATCACTACCTCAAAACTGCAGGTCTTTACAAATCCCATGTAAATGCAGTACAATTGGAATCTCTCCAGCAAATTAAATGCCTAAGAACTCAGATTTAGGGTCATTTATCTTCATCATCAAAACAAAGAAAAGATGTGAACAATTTTACACTTAATTCAATAACTGTGAATGGATGTTTAGTACATTGATTGCTAAAATTAGTGTACTAGATTTAAATTATACATTTGAAAATTTTAAATTCTAGAGATATAAATTTCAGAACTGCTAAGGCACATTTGATTATTTGAAAAAAGGGGTACAGAACAATAAGTGCCAGAGTTTACATTTTAAACCTTTTCTTTTTTCATGCAGAATTCTCAGTTTTTATGTCAATTCAATAATGTTTCTCAATTCTGTGAAGATTTTACTAGCTACTATATCTTTATCCTGCTCATTTGAGCAAATTTTGTAAACAGTACTAAAAAAATTAAATACGGCAGATTCCAGAAGATGGCAGAAGAGTAAGACGCGGAGATCACCTTCCTCCCCACAGATATATTAGAAACACATCTACACGTGGAACTGCTCCTACAGAACACCCACTGAACGCTGGCAGAAGACCTCAGACCTCCCAAAAGGCAAGAAAATCCCCACGTACCTGGGGAGGGCAAAAGAAAAAAGAAACAACAGAGACAAAAGAATAGGGACGGGGCCTGCACCAGTGGGAGGGAGCCGTGAAGGAGGAAAGGTGTCCACACACTAGGAGCCCCTTCGCGGGCGGAGACTGCGGGTGGCAGAGGGGGGAGCTTCGGAGCCACGGAGGAGAGCGCAGCCACAGGGGTGCGGAGGGCACAGCGGAGAGATTCCCGCACGGAGGCTCGGCACCGAGCAGCACTCACCAGCCCGAGAGGCTTGTCTGCTCCCCCGCCGGGGCGGGCGGGGCTGGGAGCTGAGCCTCGGGCTGCGGTCGGATCGCAGGGAGAGGACTGGGGTGGGCGGCGTGAACACAGCCTGAAGGAGCTAGTGCGCCACGGCTAGCCGGGAGGGAGTCTGGGAAAAAGTCTGCAGCTGCCGAAGAGGGAAGAGACTTTTTCTTCCCTCTTTGTTTCCTGGTGCGCGAGGAGAGGGGATTCAGAGCGCCGCCTAAACGAGCTCCAGAGACAGGTGTGAGCCGCGGCCGTCAGCGCGGACCCCAGAGACGGGCCTGAGACGCCAAGGCTGCTGCTGCCGCCACCAAGAAGCCTGTGTGCGAGCCCAGGTCACTCTCCACACCGCCCCTCCCGGGAGCTTGTGCAGCCCGCCACGGCCAGGCTCCCGTGATCCAGGGACAACTTCCCAGGGAGAACGCACGGCGCGCCTCGGGCTGCTGCAACGTCACGACGCCTCTGACGCCGCAGGCTCGCCCCGCCTCCTCCGTATGGCTCCCTCCCCCTGCCTGAGTGAGCCAGAGCCCCAGAAGCAGCTGCTCCTTTAACCCTGTTCTGTCTGGGCGCAGAACAGACGCCCTCAGGCGACCTACACGCAGAGGCGGGTCCAAATCCAAAGCTGAACCCCGGGAGCTGTATGAACAAAGAAGAGAAAGGGAAACACCTCCCAGCAGCCTCAGGAGCAGCAGATTAAAGCTCCACAAACAACTTGATGTGCCTGCATCTGTGGAATACCTGAATAGACAACGAATCATCCCAAATTCAGGAGGTGGACCTCAGGAGCAGGATATATTAATTTTTCCCCTTTTCCTTTTTTTGTGAGTGTATATGTGTATGCTTCTGGGTGAGATTTTGTCTGTATAGCTTTGCTTTCACCATTTGTCCTAGGGTTCGGTCCGTCCTTTTTTTTTTTTTTTTTTTTTGTACTTAAAAATTTTTTTTTTCTTAATAAATGTTTTCTCATTAATTTTTTCCTTATTTTCTTTTTTTTTTAAATAAATTTATCTATTTTTGGCTGTTTTGGGTCTTCGTTTCTGTGCGAAGGCTTTCTCTAGTTGTGGCGATCGGGGGCCACTCTTCATCGTGGTGCACGGGCCGCTCACAGTCGCGGCCTCTCTTGTTGTGGAGCACAGGCTCCAGAAGCGCAAGCTCAGTACTTGTGGCTCACGGACGCAGTGGCTCCGCGGCATGTGGGATCCTCCCAGACCAGGGCTCGAACCCGTGTCCCCTGCATTGGCAGGCAGACTCTCAACCACTGCGCCAGAAGGGAAGCCCCTTATTTTCTATTCTTAAAAATTAAAAAAATTTTTTTCATAAGTTTTTCCATATTTTTTATTTTAAAAAATTAAAAATATTTTTCTTAATAAATTTATTACTTAATAATTTTTTCTGATTTTTTATTATAAAAAATTAATAAATTTATTTTTAAAAATTAAAAAAATTTCTTAATAAATTTTTTCTTAATAATTTTTTTCTTATTTTTTATTATAATAGCTTTATTTTTTTTTATCCTCTTTCTTTCTCTCTTTCTATTTTTTTCTCCCTTTTATTCTGAGCCATGTGGATGAAAGGCTCTTGGTGCTCCAGCCAGGTATCAGGGCTGTGCCTCTGAGGTGGGAGAGCCAACTTCAGGACACTGGTCCACAAGAGACCTCCCAGTTCCACATAATACCAAATGGCGAAAATCTCTCAGAGATCTCTATCTCAACATCAAAACCCAGCTCCACTCAACGACCAGGAAGCTACAGTGCTGGACACCCTATGCCAAACAACTAGCAAGACAGGAACACAACCCCATCCATTAGCAGAGAGGCTGCCTAAAATCATAATAAGGCCACAGACACCCCAAAACACACCACCGGACGTGGACGTGCCCACCAGAAAGACAAGATCCAGCCTCATCCCCCAGAACACAGGCACTAGTTCCCTTCACCAGGAAACCTACACAACCCACTGAACCAACCTTAGCCACTGGGGACAGATACCAAAAACAACGGGATCTACGAACCTGCAGCCTGTGAAAAGGAGACCCCCAAACACAGTAAGATAAGCAAAATGAGAAGACAGAAAAACACACAGCAGATGAAGGAGCAGGGTCAAAACACACCAGACCTAACAAATGAAAAGGAAATAGGTAGTCTACCTGAAAAAGAATTCAGAATAATGATAGTAAGGATGATACAAAATCTTGGAAATAGAATAGACAAAATGCAAGAAACATTTAGCAAGGATGTATAAGAATTAAAGAGGAACCAAGCAACGATGAAAAACACAATAAATGAAATTAAAAATACTCTAGATGGGATCAATAGCAGAATGACTGAGGCAGAAGAACGGATAAGTGACCTGGAAGATAAAATGGTGGAAATAACTACTGCAGAGCAGGATAAAGAAAAAAGACTGAAAAGAACTGAGGACAGTCTCAGAGACCTCTGGGACAACATTAAACGCACCAACATTCGAATTATAGGGGTCTCAGAAGAAGAAGAGAAAAAGAAAGGGACTGAGAAAATATTTGAAGAGATTATAGTTGAAAACTTCCCTAATATGGGAAAGGAAATACTTAATCAAGGCCTGGAAGCACAGAGAGTCCCGTATAGGATAAATCCAAGGAGAAATGCGCCAAGACACATATTAATCAAACTGTCAAAAATTAAATATAAAGAAAACATATTAAAAGCAGCAAGGGAAAAACAACAAATAACACACAAGGGAATCCCCATAAGGTTAACATCTGATCTTTCAGCAGAAACTCTGCAAGCCAGAAGGGAGTGGCAGGATATACTTAAAGTGATGAAGGAGAAAAACCTACAACCAAGATTACTCTACCTAGCAAGGATCTCATTCAGATTTGATGGAGAAATTAAAACCTTTACAGACAAGCAAAAGCTGAGAGAGTTCAGTGCCACTAAACCAGCTTTACAATAAATGCTAAAGGAACTTCTCTAGGCAAGAAACACAAGAGAAGGAAAACACCTACAATAACAAACCCAAAACATTTAAGAAAATGGGAATAGGAACATACATATCGATAATTACCTTAAATGTAAATGGATTCAATGCTCCCACTAAAAGACACAGATTGGCTGAATGGATACAAAAACAAGACCCATATATATGCTGTCTACAAGAGACCAACTTCAGACCTAGAGACACATACAGACTGAGAGTGAGGGGATGGAAAAAGATATTCCATGCAAATGGAAATCAAAGGAAAGCTGGAGTTGCAATTCTCATATCAGATGAAATAGACTTTAAAATAAAGAGTATTACAAGAGACAATGAAGGACACTATATAATGATCAAGGGATCGATCCAAGAGGAAGGTATATCAACTGTAAATATTTATGCACCCAACACAGGAGCACCTCAATACATAAGGCAAATACTAACAGCCATAAAAGGGGAAATCGACAGTAATATAATCATAGTAGGGGACTTTAACACCCAACTTTCACCAATGGACAGATCATCCAAAATGAAAATAAATAAGGAAACACAAGCTTTAAATGATACGTTAAACAAGATGGACTTAATTGATATTTATAGGACATTCCACCCAAAAACAACAGAATACACATTTTTCTCAAGTGCTCATGGAACATTCTCCAGGATACATCATATCTTGGGTCACAAATCAAGCCTTGGTAAATTTAAGAAAATTGAAATCGTATCAAGTATCTTTTCTGACCACAATGCTATGAGACTAGATATCAATTACAGGAAAAGATCTGTAAGAAATACAAACACATGGAGGCTACACAATACACTACTTAATAACGAAGTGATCACTGAAGAAATCAAAGGGGAAATCAAAAAAATACCTAGAAACAAATGACAATGGAGACACAACGACCCAAAATCAATGGGATGCAGCAACAGCAGATCTAAGAGGGAAGTTTATAGCAACACAATTTTACCTCAAGAAACAAGAAAAATCTCAAATAAACAACCTAAACTTACACCTAAAACAATTAGAGAAAGAAGAACCAAAAAAAAAAAAAAAAAAAAAAACCCCAAAGTTAGCAAAAGGAAAGAAATCATAAAGATCAGATCAGAAATAAATGAAAAAGAAATGAAGGAAACAATAGCAAAGGTCAACAGAACTAAAAGCTGGTTCTTCGAGAAGATAAACAAAATTGATAAACCATTAGCCAGACTCATGAAGAGAAAAAGGGAGAAGACTCAAATCAATAGAATTAGAAATAAAAAAAGAGAAGTAAACAGTGACATTGCAGAAATACAAACGATCATGAGAGATTACTACAAACAACTATATGCCAATAAAATGGGCATCCTGGAAGAAATGGACAAATTCTTAGAAATGCACAACATGCCGAGACTGAACCAGGAAGAAATAGAAAATATGAACAGACCAATCAGAAGCACTGAAATTGAAACTGTGATTAAAAATCTTCCAACAAACAAAAGCCCAGGACCAGATGGCTTCACAGGTGAATTCTATCAAACATTTAGAGAAGAGTTAACACCTATCCTTCTCAAACTCTTCCAAAATATAGCAGAGGGAGGAACACTCCCCAACTCATTCTATGAGGCCACCATCACCCTGATACCAAAACCAGACAAAGAAGTCACAAAAAAAGAAAACTACAGGCCAATATCACTTATGAACATAGATGCAAAAATACTCAACAAAATAGTAGCAAACAGAGTCCAACAACACATTAAATGGATCATACAGTATGATCAAGGGGGGTTTATTCCAGGAATGCAAGGATTCTTTTTTTTTTTTTTTTTTTAAGGCATTGTTTACTTTGTTTATTTATTTATTTTTGGCTGTGTTGGGTCTTCGTTTCTCTGCTAGGGCTTTCTCTAGTTGTGGCAAGCGGGGGCCACTCTTCATCGCGGTGCACGGGCCTCTCACCATCGCAGCCCCTCCCGTTGCGGGGCACAGGCTCCAGATGCGCAGGCTCAGTAATTGTGGCTCACGGGCCTAGTTGCTCCGTGGCATGTGGGATCTTCCCAGACCAGGGCTTGAACCCGTGTCCCCTGCATTGGCAGGCAGATTCTCAACCACTGCGCCACCAGGGAAGCCCAGGATTCTTCAATATACACAAATCAATCAACGTGATACATCATATTAACAAATTGAAGGAGAAAAACCATATGATCATCTCAATAGATGCAGAGAAAGCTTTCAACAAAATTCAACACCATTTATGACAAAATCCCTGCAGAAAGTAGGCATAGAAGGAACATTCCTCAACATAATAAATGCCATATATGACAAACCCTCAGCCAACATTGTCCTCAATGGTGAAAAACTGAAACCATTTCCACTAAGATCAGGAACAAGACAAGGTTGCCCACTCTCACCACTATTATTCAACATAGTTTTGGAAGTGTTAGCCACAGCAATCAGAGAAGAAAAAGAAATAAAAGGAATCCAAATCGGAAAAGAAGTAAAGCTGTCACTATTTGCAGATGACATGATACTATACATAGAGAATCCTAAAGATGCTACCAGAAAACTCCTAGAGCTAATCAATGAATTTGGTAAAGTAGCAGGATACAAAATTAATGCACAGAAATCTCTTGCATTCCTATACACTAATGATGAATAATCTGAAAGTGAAATTAAGAAAACACTCCCGTTTACCATTGCAACAAAAAGAATAAAATATCTAGGAATAAACCTACCTAAGGAGACAAAAGACCTGGATGCAGAAAATTATAAGACACTGATGAAAGAAATTAAAGATGATACAAATAGATGGAGAGATATACCATGTTCTTGGATTGGAAGTGTCAACATTGTGAAAATGACTCTACTACCCAAAGCAAACTACAGATTCAATGCAATCCCTACCAAACTACCACTGGCATTTTTCACAGAACTAGAACAAAAAATTTCACAGTTTGTATGGAGACACAAAAGACCCCGAATAGCCAAAGCAAACTTGAGAACGAAAAATGGAGCTGGGGGAATCAGGCTCCCTGATTTCAGACTATATTAGAAAGCTACAGTAATCAAGACAGTTTGGTACTGGCACAAAAAGAGAAACATAGATTAATGGAACAGGATAGAAAGCCCAGAGATTAACCCACACACATATGGTCACCTTATCTTTGATTAAGGAGCCAAGCATATACAGTGGAGAAAAGACAGCCTCTTCAATATGTGGTGCTGGGAAAACTCGACAGATACATGTAAAAGTATGAAATTAGAACACTCCCTAACACCATACACAAAAAATAAACTCAAAATGGATTAAAGACCTAAGTAAAAATAAGACTCAAAATGGATTAAAGACACTATCAAACTCTTAGAGGAAAACATAGGCAGAACACTCTATGATATAAATCACAGCAGGATCCTTTTTGACCCAGCTCCTAGAGAAATGGAAATAAAAACAAAAATATACAAATGGGACCTAATGAAACTTAAAAGCTTTTGCACAGCAAATGAAACCATAAACAAGATGAAAAGACAACCCTCAGAATGGGAGAAAATATTTGCAAATGAAGCAACTGACAAAGGATTAATCTCCAAGATTTACAAGCAGCTCATGCAGCTCAATATCAAAAAAACAAACAACCCAATCCAAAAATGGGCAGAAGACCTAAGTGGACATTTCTCCAAAGAAGATATACAGATTGCCAACAGACACATGAAAGAATGCTCAACATCATTAATCATTAGAGAAATACAAATCAAAACCACAATGAGATATCATCACACACCGGTCAGAATGGCCAGCATCAAAAAATCTAGAAACAATAAATGCTGGAGAGGGTGTGGAGAAAAGGGAACACTCTTGCACTGTTGGTGGGAATGTACATTGATACAGCCACTATGGAGAACATTATGGAGGTTCCTTAAAAAACTAAAAAGAGAACTACCATACAACCCAGCAATCCCACTACTGGGCATATACCCTGAGAAAACCATAATTCAAAAAGAGTCATGTACCAAAATGTTCATTTCAGCTCTATTTACAATAGCCAGGACATGGAAGCAACCTAAGTGTCCATCATCAGATGATTGGATAAAGAAGATGTGGCACATATATACAATGGAATATTACTCAGCCATAAAAAGAAATGAAATGGAGGTATTTGTAGTGAGGTGGATGGAGTTAGAGTCTGTCATACAGAGTGAAGTAAGTCAGAAAGAGAAAAACAAATACAGGATGCTAACACATATATATGGAATCTCAGGAAAAAAAAAAAAAAAAGGTCATGAAGAACCTAGTGGCAAGACGGGAATAAAGACACAGACCTACTAGAGAATGGACTTGAGGATATGGGGAGGAGGAGGAGTAAGATGTGACAGGGTGAGAGAGTGGCATGGACATATATACACTACCAAATGTAAAATAGATAGCTAGTGGGAAGCATCCGCATAGCACAGGGAGATCAGCTCGGTGTTTTGTGATCACCTAGAGGTGTGGGATAGGGAGGGTGGGAGGGAGGGAGATGCAAGAGGGAAGAGATATGGGGACATATGTATAACTGATTCACTTTTTTATAAAGCAGAAACTAACACACCATTTTAAAGCAATTATACTCCAATAAAGATGTTTAAGAAAAAAATTTAAATACAATTATTTTTGAAAGAAACTGCTGAAGCAAATCTGAAAGGATTTATAGTAAATTCTTAAATAATAAAAGTCAAAACTATAGCATCATACAAAAAACAAGTAAAACAGATATTTCTGGTTAAGTAAACAAAATAGTGAACAAACACATATACTAATGAATTCCAGCATCTGACAATATATATTTTTGTAATGAAGTGTCAAATGTCCCTATTTTTACATTTAGTCTAAGTTTCATATTATTAATTTTGTATTATTAATTTTTAATAAAAGTACATAATTTTTATCAGATGACATTTGTTTACATTTTTAAATTATTATTTTTGAGAATAATTATACTTATTTTAAATTCATGAAAAAAATTATGATTGGTTTTAATTATATATTTAACAGGATATTTCAATGTACATTTATAAAATGTCATAGGAAAGCTTTTTAAGCTTTTTAACCTGTTTCATGTAGAATTGTCTATTTTAAGATACGATCCAACACTGTACTACATATAAAATTCTAAACAAGAGTAATTTTGTTTCAGCTGGGTACTATTTCGTGTACAATTAAAGGAAACTGAAGGGTTAATGTCAAAAAAAAACACTACAGGTTTTCACTACAAATAGAATTTTTTAACACAAATATATATTTTGGCAGGAAGCTAAATTGTAAAGTTTTACAGCACTGACATTGTTACAAAAAGAATTCCTTTGGAAAGAAAGCAAAGGTGAAAAAGAATAGAAATGAGGAAAGAATAAAAGAGTCGGTATAGCTGACACAATGGAAGAAATGTACAGAATAAAAGGCGCCAAATAAAAGATACCAAAACCAGATAAGGACACTACACATATAGACACAAAATTACAGGTTAGTATCCCTGCTGGACAGAGATGCAAAAGCCCTCAACAAAATATTAAGAAACTGATGTCAACATACACTAAAAGAATCATACATCATGATCAAGAGGGATTTATTCCAGGGATGCAAGAATGGTTCAACATCTGCAAATCAGTCGATGTGATACACCACATTAACAAAGTAAAGAATAAAAATCATATAATCATCTCAGTAAATGCAGAAAAAGCATTTGGCAAAAATTCAACATTACTCTCAAAAAAGTGGGGATAGAGGGAACATACCTCAACATAATAAAGGTCCTATATAAAAAGCCTACATTTAATATCATACTCAGTGGTACAAAGCTGAAAGCTTTTCCTTAAAGATCAGGAAGAAGACAAGGATGCCCACTCTTGCCACTTGTATTCAACATAGTAGTGGAAGTCCAAGCCAGAGCGATCAGGAAAGAAAGAGAAATAAAAGTTATCCAATTTGGAAAGAAGGAAGAAAAACTGTCACTATTTGCAGATAACATAATATTATATATAGAAATCCCTAAAGACTCCATTAAAAAACTGTTAGAAATAATAAATTCAGTGAATTTGCAGAATACAAAATCAATATGCAAAAATCTGTTTCATTTCTATTCACTTATAGTGAGCTAGCAGAAAAAGAAATTAAGAAAATCTACATTACAATTGCATCCAAAAGAACACAAAACCTAGGAATATATTTAGCCAAAGAAATGAAATAACTGCACACTGAAAATTATAAGACATTAATGAAAGATATTGAAGAAGACACAAATAAATGGAAAGATATTCCATGCTGATGGATTGGAAGACATAATATTTTTAAAATGTCCTTACTGCCCAAAGAAATCTACAGATTCAATGAAATCACTATCAAGACACCAATGGCATTTTTCCCAGAAATAGAAAAAACAATCCTAAAATTTGTATGTCACCACAAAGACCCCAAATAGTCAAAGCAATATTGAAGAAGAACAACAAATCTGGAGGCATCACATTCCCTGATTTCAAACTTTACTACAAAGCTTTAGTAACCAAGACAATATGGCATAGGTATAAAAACAGACATATAACTCAAACAGAATAGAGAGCCCAGAAATAAGCCAATGGATATATTGCCAATTAGATTCTGACAAAAGAGCCAAGAATATGCAATGGAGAAAGGACAGTCTCTTCAATAAATTGTGTTGGGAAAATTGGACAGCCACATGCAAAAGAATGAATCTGGACCACTATCTTCCACTATATGCAAAAATTAACTCAAAATGGATTAAAGTCTTGAATGTGAGACCTGAAACCATAAAACACCTAGAAGAAAACATAGGCAATAAGCTTCTCCTTGACGTACGTCTTGGTGACAATTTTTTGAATCTGGCACCAAAAACAAAAGCAACAAAAGCAAAAGTAAAAAAGTGGGACTATATCAAGCTAAAAAGCTTCTGGACCACAAAGGAAATCAACAACGAAGTGCAAAGGTACAGTCTGAATGGGAAAATATTTGTAAATCATATATCTGATAAGGGGTTAATATCCAAAATATATAAAGAACTCTTACAACTCAATACCAAAAACAATGATCTTGGGGCTTCCCTGGTGGCGCAGTGGTTGAGAGTCTCCCTGCCGGTGCGGGGGACATTGGTTCGAGCCCTGGTCTGGGAGGATCCCACATGCCGCGGAGCGGCTGGGCCCGTGAGCCACGACTATTGAGTCTGCGCGTCTGGAGCCCGTGCTCTGCAATGGGAGAGGCCGCGACGGTGGGAGGCCCGCGCGCCGCAATGAAGAGTGGCCCCCGCTTGCCGCAACTGGAGAAAGCCCTCGCACAGAAACGAAGACCCAACACAGCCATAAATAAATTAATTAATTAATTAAAAAAAAAATACATCATTATATTAAAAAAAAAAAAGATCTTTTAAAAAATGAGCACAAGATCTGAATAGACATTTCTCTGAAGAATACTTATAGACAGTAGTTTAAATAAATTTAATTTTAAAAATAAAAAAAAAGAAAGTCAACAGGGAAAATATCTTAGGAGGAATCTTATAAACCCATTGGCTTCTTTACTCCATTGCTACCCTAGCCTTTGATGTAAATAATACTCAAAATAAAAAGTAATCCTTATCCTTTTATGTTTGCATCACTTCTCAGACAACAAAAATATATTCAAGATTCAACAACTAGTGCAGCATGGTCCAGCAGCATCTTTTGGACCACCTCAAGCCACAATGAGGGCATGGCCCTGCTGTCATATGGGTATGTCATCATTTCCAAGGGCTCTGCTGTAGGCTTGTTGGATTGGGGTATCTTAAGAAGTAGCTAACGACTAACTTAGGAGCTCAGGTCTGCAACTTAGCAGTTTATCTGGAAAAATGTAACAAGGGCAGTCAATATGCAGAAGGCACAAAGGGGGACTGTTAACAGTGACAAAGAAACATTTCACTGAAGACATGTCTCATTCTGTTTAACAGAGGAATGTGTCAGACCTCATCCCTGGGAGAACTCTTCTGGACTTGAGCGCCCAGCGTTGGCACTGTGCTTCTGGAGTTTCCATAGGAGTTAGACACCCACTGTCCCATACAGCAATCTCATGCCTCAGTATCAGAGTTCTGCTTTTTAATCTCTGGTTTGACTCACTTGAGATATCTGTTTCAATTTAATATGAATGGATTTAAAGGCAACAAAAACAAGATTATAGATAATGTGGGATACTTCATAAACATTTCAGCTTAGTAAATAGATAACAACTCTAAATAGACATGCTTCTAATCACTTCAATAAAAAGTTAAAAATACACAAATGGATATATGCTTATTTAATTGCTTATTATCAATAAAATAATAGCAGAGAGAAATTAAAATTATGTGAAAATATTTCATTAGTATTATTCTCTTCATGAAAATTTAATAAACCAATACTGGTTTTATTTTATTTTTAAATTTGGTCCTTAAGGAGTTTCATATCATATCTCTAAGTGCATATTTGCTATTACTTCATTTACTTAGAAGTAGTAATACAAATGAATTCACAGAACACAATATTTCCCAAGTACTTCTTAATTATCAATTTAATATTAAATAACTCAGACATTAAGCTCACCATTTTGTTAAAATAACAAACCAGGAACACATTAAGATCCTTAAGTAATTCCTCTTATGCTCATAAAAACAAAGCTCTATAATTAACACAGTTAAATGGAAAGCGCTTTTATATAATCCATATTTGTTATTCATCAAAATTCTAATTTTGTAGTTTTAAGAAGCCGGGATTTGCTATATTATCATGAAAGCATAAACTTCCATGTAGTAATTCCCTCAGAAGTACAAATATTAAAATTCTAGAGAGACAAAAAAAATAACAATAATGTCATTTTCCCTCAAAATTATATTGCATAATCAGATTTTAATACGTTGCAAGAAATGCTTACATAAATGTGCTTCTAAGAAAAAAAACAAAAAACAAAAAACAGAAGGGAGGTGTCAAAACCGTGCTGTAGGAAGATCCTAAACTTACCTTCTCCCAGGGACACAAGTCTTCAGGTACACATGGAATAATTCCCTTGGAAAGAGACTTGATAACAGGATGAACAGAACTTCCACAACAAAGAATAAAAGGACAACACTGAGGTGTATAATAGAGGCAGAGATACGGGCTAGCCAAGAAAAAGTCCACATCCCGGCTGCAGCAAGCCACAATCGAGCAGGATCACAAAGGTACGGATTTATTCATCTGGGGATCAAGAGATTCGAGCTCCACATCAGGCACCCCAGCCCCTAGATCCTGCACAGGAGAGATGAACCCCAAACAACTGGATGTGAAAACCAAAGAGGAATACACCCTGGAAAACCATAGAACTGTAGGGAATGAAAAAAAAAAAAACAAAACTCTTAAAGGGACTGTGTGCAGACTCACTCAAGCTGAAAACCAGCACAAATACAGCAGCATAAAAAGTGCATGGACCATAGGTGAAGGGAACCCATTTACAAATATTGAAGTGTCTTCCAGAGAGACTGGAAAGACTTGGGATGCTCCCCATGGAGCAGCCGCTGGCAGGAGCCATTGATGTGAGGTCAGGTACCCTGTTAACACCAGCACGGGGAGGTGCAATACTGGAATTCTCCATCTAACCTGCTAGCACTAGTGGGCATGCCCGGCTAAGAGCCTCTGCAACGTGACCAGGCCTCACAGCCAGCTGAGTGACAGCCACACCCACCATTGCCTCACAGCAGCCACAGTCGCACCACACAAGAGGGCACAAACAGCCCACATATGGGACAGCCATCGAGTGCCTGGCCCGGGTGGACAGGGGAGATTGCATTTCTGAGCCACACAAGACACCTGAATAAGGCCACTCCTTCAAGATGGAGCGATAGCTGATATAACTTATACATAGAAAGAAACAAATTAAGCAAAATGAGGAGATAGAGGAATAAGTTCCAATCAAAAGAACCTATGGGGGGGGCACCTAAATGAGCAGAGTAAGCAATCTACCTGATAATGAGCTCAAAGTAATGGTCATAAATATGCTAATCTAACTTGGGAGAAGAATGGATGAACACAGTGAAAACTGTGACAAAGAGGTAGAAAACATAAGAAAGTACCAAACAGAAGTTATAACTGAATGAAAAATAAGCTGAAGGGGTTCAACATCAGACTGGATGAGGTAGAAGAATGAATCAGTGATCTGGAATACGAAACAATGAATCTCACCCAGATAGAGCAGCAAAATGAAAAAAGAATTTAAAAAAGTGAAGATGCCTTAAGGGACTTTTGGGACAACATCAAGTAAAATAACCTTTGCATGATAGGAGTCCCAGAAGGAGAAGAGAGGGAGAAAGGGCCAGAAAAGTTATTTGAAGAAATAGTGGTTGAAAATTTCCCTAATCTGGAAAAGGAAACAGATATCCAGGTCCAGGAAACCTGAGAACTCCTAATGAGATGAACCCCAAAAGACACACACCAAGACACATTGTAATTAAAATGACAGGAGTTAAGGATGAAGAGAGAATGCTAAAAGCTGAAAGAGAAAAATAACTAGTTATGTACGACGGAAACCCCATAAACATTTCAGCAGATTTTTCAGCACTACCTTTACTGGCCTGAAGGGAGTGAAGTGACAAATTGCTGAAAGGAAAAACTTCCAAACAAGGCTTCTCTACGCAACAATGTTATTATTCAGAATTGAAGGAGGGATGAAGAGTTTCAGAGGTAGGCAAAAGATAAAGGTGTTCACCATCACAAAAATGGCTCTACGAGAAATATTAAAGACATTTTAAACTGAAAAGAAATGGCACTAATTATTCATAATAAAATATATGAAAGTAAAAATCTCACTGGAAAAGGTAAATGTGTAATAAAGATAGTGGGGGGGGGGCGCCTTCAAGATGGTGGAAGAGTAAGATGCGGAGATCACCTTCCTCCCCACAAATACATCAGAAATACATCTACACGTGGAACTGCTCCTACAGAACACCTATTGAACGCTGGCAGAAGACCTCAGACCTCCCAAAAGGCAAGAAACTCCCCACGTACCTGGGTAGGGCAAAAGAAAAAAGAAAAAAAACAGAGACAAAGAATAGGGCCGGGACCTGCACCAGTGGGAGGGAGCTGTGAAGGAGGAAAAGTTTCCACACACGAGGAAGCCCCTTCACGGGTGGAAATGGGGGGTGGGAGGGGGAAGCTTTGGAGCCACGGAGGAGAGCACAGCCACAGGTGTGCGGAGGGCAAAGCAGAGAGATTCCCGCACAGAGGATCGGTGCTGACCAGCACTCACCAGCCCGAGAGGCTTGTCTGCTAACCCGCCAGGGCAGGTCGGGGCTGGGAGCTGAGGCTCCAGCTTCGGAGGTCAGATCTCAGGGAGAGGACTGGGGGTGGCTGTGTGAACACAGCCTGAATGGGGCTAGTGCACCAAAACTAGCCAGGAGGGAGTCCGGGAAGGTCTGGACCTGCCTAAGAGGCAAGAGACCATTGTTTCAAGGTGTGCGAGGAGAGAGGATTCAGAGCACACCTAAATGAGCTTGAGACAGGTGTGAGCCACTGCTATCAGTGTGACTCCAGATATGGGCATGAAATGCTACAGTTGCTGCTGCAGCCATCAAGAAGCCTGTGTGCAAGCACAGGTCACTATCCACACCTCCCCTCCAGGGAACCTGTGCAGCCCACCACTGCCAGGGTCCCATGATCCAGGGACAATTTCCCTGGGAGAACACACGGCACGCCTCAGGCTGGTGAAACGTCATGCTGGCCACTGCAGCTGCAGGCTTGCCCCACATCCCTACCCCTCCCGCTCCCTGGCAATTCTCATATCAGAAAAAATATACTTTAAAATTAAGACTATTACAAGAGACTAAGAAGGACACTACATAATGACTAAGGGATCAATCCAAGAAGAGGATAGAACAACTGTAAATATTTATGCACCCAATATAGGAGCACATCAATACATAAGGCAAAGGCTAACAGCCATAAAAGGGGAAATCGACAGTAACACAATAATAGTAGGGGATTTTAACACCCCACTTTCACCAATGTACAGATCATCCAAAATGAAAATAAATAAGGAAACACAAGCTTTAAAAGATACATTAAACATGATGGACTTAATTGATATTTATAGGACATTCCATCCAAAAACAACGGAATACATTTTCTTCTCAAGTGCTCATGGAACATTCTCCAGGAGAGATCATATCTTGGGTCACAAATCAAGCCTTGGTAAATTTAAGAAAATTGAAATTGTATCAAGTATCTTTTCCAACCACAATGCTATGAGACTAGATATCAATTACAGGAAAAATTCTGTAAAAAATACAAACACATTGAGGTTAAACAATTCACTATTAAATAACCAAGAGATCACTGAAGAAATCAAAGAGAAAATGAAAATATACCTAGAAACAAATGACAATGAAAACACAGCAACCCAAAACTTATGGGATGCAGCAAAAGCAGTTCTAAGAGGGAAGTTTATAGCAACACAATCCCACCTCAATAAACAAGAAACACCTGAAATAAACAACCTAACCTTACACCTAAAGCAGGTAGAGAAAGAAGAACAAAAAATCCCAAATTTAGCAGAAGGAAAGCAATCATAAAGATCAGATCAGAAATAAATGAAAAAGAAATGAAGAAAACAATAGCAAAGATCAATAAAACTAAAAGCAGGTTCTTTGAGAAGATGAACAAAATTGATAAACCATTAGTCAGACTCATCAAGAAAAAAAGGGAGGAGTCTCAAATTAATAGAATTAGAAATGAAAAAGGAGAAGTAACAACTGACACTGCAGAAATACAAACGATCATGAGAGATTACTACAAACAACTCTATGCCAATAAATTGGACAACCTGGAAGAAATGGAGAAATTCTTAGAAAAGCACAACCTTCTGAGACAGAACCAGGAAGAAATAGAAAATAGAAACAGATCAATCACAAGCACTGAAATTGAAACTGTGTTTAAAAATCTTCCAACAAACAACCCAGGACCAAATGGCCCCCCAGGTGAAATCTATCGAACATTGAGAGAAGAGCTAACACCTATCCTTCTCAAACTGTTGCAAAATATAGCAGAGGGAGGAACATTCCCAAATTCAGTCTATGAGGTCACCATCACCCTGATACCAAAACCACACAAAGATGTCACAAAGAAAACTACAGGCCAGTATCACTGATGAACATAGATGCAAAAATCCTCAACAAAATACTAGCAAACAGAATCCAACAGCACATTACAAGGATCATACACCATGATCAAGTGGGGTTTATCCCAGGAATGTAAGGATTCTTCAATATACACAAATAAATCAATGTGATAAACCATATTAACAAACTGAAGGAGTAAAACCATATGATCAACTCAATAGATGCAGAAAAAGCTTTGGAGAATATTCAACACCCATTTATGATAAAAACCCTCAAGAAAGTAGGCATAGAGGGAACATACCTCAACATAATAAAGGCCATATATGACAAACCCACAGCCAACATCATTCTCAATGGTGAAAAGTTGAAACCATTTCCACTAAGATCAGGAACAAGACAAGGTTGCCCACTCTCACCACTATTATTCAATGCAGTTTTGGAAGTCTTAGCCACAGAAATCAGAGAAGAAAAAGAAATAAAAGGATTCTAAATCAGAAAAGTAGAAGTAAAACTGTCACTGTTTGCAGATGACATGTTACTATACCTAGACAATCCCAAAAATGCTACCACAAAACTACTAGAGCTAAGCAATTAATTTGGTAAAGTACCAGGATACAAAATTAATGCACAGAAATCTCTTACATTCCTATTCACTACTGATGAAAAACCTGAAAGAGAAATTAAGGAAACACTCCCATTTATCACTGCAACAAAAAGAATAAAATACCTAGGAATGAACCTACCTAAGGAGACAAAAGAACTCTATGCAAAAAAGTATAAGACACTGATGAAATAAATTAAAGATGATACAAACAGATAGAGAGATATACCATGTCCTTGGATTGGAAGTGTCAACATTGTGAAAATAACTATAATACCCAAAGCAATCTACAGATTCAATGCAATCCCTATCAAACTACCAATGGCAGTTTTCACAGAACTAGAACAAAAAAATTTCACAATTTGTATGGAAACAAAAAAGACCCCGAAAAGCCAAATCAATCTTGAGAAAGAAAAACGGAGTTGGACGAATCAGGCTCCCTGACTTCAGACTACGCTACGAAGCTACAGAAATCAAGACAATATGGTGTTGGCACAAAAACAGAAATATAGGTAAATGGAACAGGATACAAAACACAGAGTTAAACCCATGCACATATGGTCACCTTTTTTTTGATAAAGGAGGCAAGAATATACAATGGAGAAAAGACAGCTTCTTCAATAAGTGGGACTTGGAAAACTGGACAGCTACATGTAAAAGAATGAAATTAAAACACTCCCTAACACCATACACAAAAATAAAATCAAAATGGATTAAAGACCTAAATGTAAGGCAAGACACTATAAAACTCTTAGAGGAAAACATAGGCAGAACACTCCATGACATAAATCACAGCAAGATCCTTTTTGGCCCACCTCCTAGAGAAATGGAAATAAAAACAAATATAAACAATAGGGACCTAAGGAAACTTAAATGCTTTTGCACAGCAAAGGAAACCATAAAAAAAAATGAAAAGACAACCCTCAGAATGGAAGAAAATATCTGCAAAAGAAGCAACTGACAAAGGATTAATCTCCAAAATATACAAGTATCCCATGCAGCTCAATATCAAAAAAACAAACAACCCAATCCAATAATGGGCAGAAGACCTAAATAGACATTTCTACAAAGAAGATATACAGATTGCCCACAAACACATGAAAGGATGCTCAACATCACTAATCATTAGAGAAATGCAAATCAAAACTACAATGAGGTATCACCTCACACTAGTCAGAATAGCCATCTTCAAAAAATCTACAAATGATAAATTCTGGACAGGTTGTGGAGAAAAGGGAACCCTCTTGCTCTGTTGGTGGGAATGTAAATTGATATAACCCCTATTGGGAGCAGTATGGAGGTTCCTTAAAAAACTAAAAATATAACTGCCATACAACCCAGCAATACAACTATTGGGCATATACCCTGAGAAAACCATATTTCAAAAAGAGTCATGTACCACAATGTTCAGTGCAGCTTTATTTACAATAGCCAGGACATGGAAGCAACCTAAGTGTCCATTAACAGATGAATGGATAAAGAAGATGTGGCACATATATACAATGGAATATTACTCAGCCATAAAAGGAAATGAAATTGAGTTATTTGTAGTGAGGTGGATGGACCTAGAGTCTGTCATACAGAGTGAAGTAAGTCAGAAAGAGAAAAACAAATACCATATGCTAACACACATATATATGGAATCTAAAAAAAAAAAAAAAAAAGATTCTGAAGAACCTGGGGGTAGGACAGGAATAAAGACACACATAGAGAATGGACTTGAAGATACGGGGAATGGGAAGGGTAATATGGGACAATTTGAGAGAGTTTCATTGGCATATGTACACTACCAAATGTAAAATAGCTATTGGGAAGCAGCCACATAGCACAGGGAGGTCAGCTCGGTGCTTTGTGTCCACCTAGATGGGTGGGATAGGGAGGGTGGGAGGGAGACGCAAGAGGGAGGAGATATGGGGATATATGTATACGTATAGCTGATTCACTTTGTTATACAGCCGAAGCTAACACACCATTGTAAAGCAATTTTCCTTCAATAAAGATATTAAAAAATAAAAAAAGTAGGCAACATGCCAGGACAGATAGATAATGTAAGTAAAGCGGTGGATACTCTGAAAGAATAATAAAAAAAAAAAGATAGTGAATCAGTTACTCATAAAGCAAGCATGGAGGTTAAAAAACAAAAGTAGTAAAAACTGAAATTGCAATATTTAGTTAAGGGATGCATGCAATAAAAAGATGTAAAATGTGTCATCAAAGTATAAAACAAGGGTAGGGTGATAAAAGATATAGCTTTAGAATGTGTATGAATTTAAGTTGCTACCACTTAATACACACTACTTATTACAAAGGATGCCGTATGTACCACCAAGGATAAAACCTATAGTAAATATACACAAAAGAAAAATGGGAAAGGAATTTAAACAAAATACTAAAGAAAACCACCAAAACACAAGGGATGAGAGAAAAAGAAGAAAAGAAAAAAGAGGAACTAAAAAACCAACCAGAAAACAAATAAAAAAGTGGCAATAAGTGCTTAACTATCAATAATTATTATACTTTATATATAAATGGACAAAATTCACCAATCTATAGACATACAGAGTATGCATGGATTTAAAAAAAAGAAGACCCATCTATATGCTACTTACAAGGGACTAGCTTTGGAACAAAAACACACAGGCTGAAAGTAAAGGGATGGAAAAATATATTCCATGCAAAAGGATATGAAAAGAAAGCTGTAGTAGCTATACTCATAACTGACAAAATAGACTTTGAAAGAAAGACTGTAATAAAGGACAAAGGAGAGAATTACATAATTATAAAGGGGTCAATCCAACAGACACCTTTATATTTTTCTTCCTGAATTGATCTATAAGTGTAAATTTCCTTTTATTCATGTAAAATATGATTTTATAAATGTTATATATCACTTTTAAATTAAAATATAATGAAGAATCAGTCTCAACTTAGGGAATTTATATATACCTGACATCTAATTTTGATCATAGCTATATAGTAACTAGACTTATCATGTTGATCATTTCACAATATATAAAAATATCAAATCACTATATTGTACATCTGAAACTAATATAATATTGTGAGTCAATTATACGTGATAAAAAAATCATAAAAAACTACAAAATGCTCATTTCAAACTATAGAATATAGTTGTTTGAGAAATATTCATTTATTTATACCATATAACTGACATATATTGCCATCCAGTATGAAAAAAAAATAGAAAGAGAGAAAGAGACAGACAGGCAGACAGAGACAGACAGAATCATAGAGAGACAGAGAAATACAGAGAGCCAGCCAAAAGGGAGGCGGTTAGAGAGATTGAGAGAGGAAGAGAGGGGAGGAGTTAGGGAAAGCAAGAAAGTATTAACAATGTATTGCATCTTGGGGAAAAATTTATAATCTAAGATGAAATTAATAGCTACCCCTTTATAATATACTGTTTTTCTTTATTTCAAAATTATTATTCATCAGTTTTTAATGTGTGCCTCTTAGTATCGTACATTTGGAAATGTCATCACTTCCCTTCTTGAACCTATTAGTATTCTTGGGGAGTCAGAACAGAAACAGCTACACATTTTCTTGTGTCAGTTCTGATCTCTGGTCCCTGCAGCTCCCACGTGAGAACTGAGCAGGCGTGCCCTTTCACTAATAATCTGGAGTGTTCACTATAGTTTTCTTAAGACTAAGAAGGCTGAAATTTAATGCCAGACAAATAATAAAGAAAACATGGATTTTTATAAGCAGATTTGTCAATATCTGTGTTGGATGCAAATGTATAATATATATAAGGGTTATTATATGTAATATATACCAAGTATATATAACACTATTTATAATATAAATAAATATATTATGTATATGTGTATGTATATCCCACACACTTGGATATAAATCCCAGTGACCAAACTACCCTTATGAAAATTTATTCCTCGGGGAAGGGAATATGAGGGGAATTGAAGGGAGTCATTTAAAATATGCTGCTTTGTTTTTCACTCATCAAGAAAAATAGATTATTTGCAACAATCTTTGGCCCCTTTTGTTAGGCATTTGGGCCTAACAAATACCATATGCTAACACATATATATGGAATCTAAAAAAAAAAAAAAAAAAAGAAATGCAACAAAGAACAATGAACCAATCTCTGTAGTTTCTAAGATCCAAGTACTTTCAAGTTTGTTTTCATCATTATTACTACTACTACTGATAATATAAATTACAGAAATAAATTATTGAAAATATAGAAAAAGAATGTTATAATTATATGAGTCAAGCTGAATCCAGAGAGGGGTCTATCATTGCATTTGATCAACAGAAAGAAGAGGATGCATTTATCAGAGCTACAGATAGATTTTCAAAATAAACTGCAAACCCAGTGGAAAGTGAGAAAAGTTTCAGAGTGATGAAAAGTGAGAAATGGGAAAACAGCAATATAGGATGAGATTTAATTTAGATAAACATAAAGTAATACACAAAAGGAATGCTGAAAGAAAGAGACAAGTTGAAGTGTACTGGTTAGAGAACACCATTTGGAGATTAACTATATACTGCATGGGAAGTATGCAGTACTTCACATGACTGTGAAGTAAATCTAAATGAAATATGAGTTGTAGTATATGAAGGGTATTATTAGCTTTTGATCTATACACCTAGAGTCCATTTTTAGCAAACAATAAAACTTTAAAAACAACAATAATAACTGAACATTGTTGAACACTAAGTATGTACTAGACATCGTACTAAATTATTTTCTTGGTATTGAACATTCAAATATTGAAGCAAATATTATTATCCTCATTTTACAGATGTAGTATTAGATCTTAGAGAGGTTAAATAATTATTCAAGGTTGTACAGTTAAAAGCAGTGGAGCAAGGATAATATAAATATTGAAAACTTACAGCATAAAACTTAAGAGAAAATTAAAGGAAGCATAAGAAACACTGACTAATAATATAGAAGAATAAAGATTTCAGTAAAACATGATTTTCACAATAATTTCTAACACACATTAAGTACTTACTATGTGCTACACACTGTTTTCCATGCTTTATTAGGTTTTATTCACTTAATCCTCCAAAATCACATGAGTTACAATGATTATTGCATTTTAAAGTTAGGAACACTGGAACAGGGAACAATTGTGTAACTTTCCTAAGGACATATGACTATCCAGTGGCAGATCTGGGGTTGGAATACAGCAATCCCCAGCCCCAGCTCCAGAAATACAGGCTCGTTATCATTATGCTACACTGGTTCTGCTGTAGCACAGACTAGCTGAGACACCCCCATTATGCTAACCCTTATTCAGCCCTTATTCTTTCCTCCCATTCAACCGGTCTCCTACAGGTGGTTTTTCCGCCCCTTTCTTTCTTGCATGATTGCACTCTGATAGTGACTGCCCTCTAGCTAAAGTGGTACTATGCACCTGATGTTTACTTCTCCAAGACAACACTCCCTAGCACTCTTTTCCTTTGTGAGCATTCTTCATTCCAGAAAGAAGGTCACAGAAAGATAACTTCAAGGACCACCAGAACCTGTTCCGGAACTACTTGACGCCAGCCCTAATGATCTCAGTGCCACCAGGAGGAGAAGAAGAATGCAAGACAACATCAGCCCTGATCCTTATCTACAGCCCTATTTTCCACCTTGAAACTATAAGACCCCTTCCTATTTCCCAGGAAAGGGGGCACAGTCATATGATCTGCTGGGTAATATGTGTGTGTTAAGTACATTTTTGAAATGGGCAGAAATAGTCCTGTCCTCACAGAACTTATATTCCAGAAAGTATAAAATAATATTATACCAAGGTCCAAATATTTACACCTTTATTCCTAATTGTATTCTTCCAGTTAGTTTTGAATCAAAATGTAATTACATGATATAAAGTGAAATCCACTATTATATCAAGGATATTAAAGATGCAATTTTAACTTAAAAACTTTTCTTCACATAAATATGTTTTTATGTAAGGAGAAAATATTGTGTTAAAAATGAATATAATCCACATTTCAATTTAGGAACTGAGAGCTTTGAGATACAAATTAAATAGATGGGAATATGTTGGAGTTAGATGTAATGTTATACATTATCCTCGTCACATCACATTCTGAGCTCTGAATCTACTTAATTAGATCAATGTTTAACCACCTACCCATCTCGTGTGCATAGTGTCCTAAGTCTAAGCTGTTCTTTGTCCCTTCAAGACACTTTTTCATTCCTCAACCCTTCCATCTCCTTTGAGCTTTACATCTGGTAAGGTTTACATGAAGACTCATTATTTAATCTGCTTGATGAAGGGCTACCTTAAAGCTTTAACTTTTCTGCTTTTGTTTGTTTTGTTTTCATCTTTCTGTCTCTGGCATCTTCATATGGGAGGGAAAGGATGTGCTATAGACACTCACATTCCAAGTGATGTGACTTATGCCACCTTCCTTAGAGGTTAGAGTTTGTTTTTATTTTATTTATTATTATTATTATATTTTATTTATTATTTTATTTATTTTTCTTTCAATTAAATGAGGAAAATATTTAAAGAAAAAATTATGATAGAGTGTATGTTTTCAAATGTATTTCTAATTTCCCCTTGGAAAAGGAGGTATCTTGTCAAACAAGAAATTTACAAAAGATTAAGTAAAAACTTTAGGCAACACACTAACAGTGGCATTATGAAGACTTAAAAATAGGAGGTACTGAAAGATTGAAAATAGGAAGATCTTTGAATTCCATGCTTTCTAATCTATCCTGTTTGTAAGGCCCTCCGGAATAAAGAAAAATACAGTAAATCATTCAGTTCAGTGAAGTGTAGCACTGAAAATGGTAATAGTATGTAGATGTCATCCAGAAATTAAACTGAATTACAGAGTCCAAGAAAAAGTTTCATTATATGAGAGAGTAACTATGGAAATCAATTAATGAAGCAGATAAATCCAGCCCTGGGTCATGTCAATCAAGTAAAGACAGCCTCTGTGTGTGTGTGTATGTGCGTGTGTGATTTGAAAATGATCTTCATAAAATAGAAATGATTCCACTAAAAATGTGTAAATACTGGTATTGCAAACAAACACTTTGATGCCATTGCTTTTTTTTGTTTGTTTTCTCTTTTATAAAAGTAAAATCTGCAATAACAAAAAACTATATCACAGAAAATATGAGAAATATAAAATCGAATTAGGAAACAATCTAGCACATATCAGAAGCATTTTGGTACCATTTTTCAAGCTATGTTTTTCAAGCTATGTTTGTGCATTTCAAGACATTTATGTTTATTTTCCATCCTTGTAAACAGAAGTACCTCATAAAGTATCACATTGGCACTGACCAATCAGAAGAGGCTGTGCAGGAGATACTAGTAAAACTGTCCATGACAGATGATTATTAGCCTTGGTGATGATCAGAATTTGCACAAGAACTGATTTCTCATTCAAAATCATCATTTAAAAATGACTAGAGGGGCTTCCCGGGTGGCGCAGTGGTTGAGAATCTGCCTGCCAATGCAGGGGACACGGGTTCGAGCCCTGGTTTGGGAGGATCCCACATGCCGCGGAGCAACTGGGCCCGTGAGCCACAATTACTGAGCCTGCGCGTCTGGAGCCTGTGCTCCGCAACAAGAGAGGCCGCGATAGTGAGAGGTCCGCGCACTGTGATGAAGAGTGGCCCCCACTTGCCACAACTGGAGAAAGCCCTCGCACAGAAACGAAGACCAAACACAGCCATAAATAAATAAAAATTAAAAAAAAAAAAGACTAGATTTTATCATGTGGACTAGATATAATTTCATTAATTATTCTTTTTAGTGTAATAAACACAATACAATAATGTACATGTTCATGATTATATACTTTCCCCCTTATTTTATATTATCTTGTCCTAATTTCAAAAGAGGAATTAAAAGGTCAAAATTTAAAATATTTCTTAAAATTCTTGGTACATATTGTTAAATTGCTTTAGAAAAGAAAAATGAATTGTCCAACTCTTATATGTATGTGTATATATACATATAAATCTGATACTACTTCCACATTTTAATGTTACATATTAAACTACTTAGTATGCAATTTTGTAATATTTGGGGGAAAATAACCAGAAAAAAAGCCCTACATATTGTATAATAAAGGTCTCCCATAATTCTCCTGCACTGAAATATTTTTATGTACATATCAAGTAATTATATAGTAAGGTTTAAATTTTGATAAATATGTGTGTATGTATGTTGCTGTGTATATATAAAAACATTATTATATAAACATATGCAAATATATGGTAACATAAGACATACAAGTGTAATGTATCTGTAGATTTGTATCCTTTTTCTCAATTATATGTTAGGCAAATTTTTATATTGTTACCCATATTTCTTTATTATTTTTAGTAATTACACTGTTTTACATTATGTAGATGTAAAACATTTATAATTTATTTATTCAGTCTCATCATTTTGGTATCATGGTCATTTCGATCTCCATTACTATTTATTCTAAATAAATTATATCTTGTATACACTACACACTCTTTTTTAACAAACTTTATTTTTAGAATAAATCCTTAGAATATGTGAAACAAATTTCGTTAACAAATTTAAATTTTTCATTCATATTTGATATTTGAGCTGTCAAAATGAATACCAATTTTCAATCTAATAATTTGGACTAAGAATGTATGTTGCTCTGGTCCCTGCCAACATTACGTATTATCACTAAACAGCACACATACACACACACAAACAGACACACTTTGGCAATTAAAGAAGTAAAAATGTGTGTCTCAATTTAATTCTCTTTTTTGTAATTATTTATAACAATGAAATATTTGAAGCAAACTAAAAGTATAATGACATGCTAATGGTGAAATAAATGTATACTAAATTCATCATGATTTCATACAATGTTTAATATTTATTTATCTGCCATATATGTCACAAATACTTTTTTATGGCAGTGTATGCTATGGAGTCATATTTAATTATGTGCAGTTCAATTTAACAAATATGCTTCAGTATTTATTCCATTAGTGTTCTTACACAAAGCTTTCCAGAACCTGTGATTAAAATGTATTTATTATTTTCTATTAGTTCACTTATTTCTTTTTATCATTTGGAGTCATTTTACATTAACCTTCCCCTAAGATACGAGTTAAGATTGTTAAGAATGCAGACTATTTTCAAATAGTTAATCACTGAAACTTTCATATCACTTTGAATAGTGTAAACACAAAAGATTTTATTCTTTCTCAGGTACTGGGGAGAAGTCTAGAATTGGTGGCTTGACAATATCACTAGAAAGCTAGGATTCTTCTCTCTTCTTCACTCCTTCTGTTTTCCATCCTCAAAGCTACCTCTTGATCCAAAATAACTATTACACAGTCTTAACATTCTACACAAACTGAAAGGAAGAAAGTGGAATGAGAGAAATGAGCCTTTCTGGAAATTCTGTACCCAGTTTTAATCTTATTTTTGAAAGGTAGTCATATTTGGATTGATATTGGAATGCATTAAATTCATTAATTAAACCCTTCCTTATAATAATACTTTTTTTTTGGCATAACAAACTCTCTTAAAACTTAGTGACTTAAAAGAAAAACATTGTGTTCACTCAGGATTCTGTAGGTCAGTATTTCAGCCTCAACTCAACTATGTAATTATTCTTTTCCATGCCATTCACTTTGTTGCATTCTGCTGCTCAGTGTTCTAGACTAGAAGTTTCCAAGGGTCTCTGCTCACATGTCAATGGGACATGTGCATCAGTGCTCTTCCGCAGGACCATTCTCTCACCACCTTGGCCTTTGGCTTCCTTACAGAACACTAATCCATGAGTATTTGGACTTCTTACACGTCACTCAGCTTGCCATTTTTATTTCATCACATCTTTCAAAAATGTTATGACTTCCCATTTACAGACAAATTCTTATGTACTTATAATTCTACAGGGTTTTTCCTCTTACAGCTGATACATTTTTATGGGTAAGTTAATAATACAGTTGATACAGTGAATATCATCTTTCATTGTATTTTCTAAATGCTTATTGATGGAATTAGGAGTAGTCCTGCTTGAGTATTCCTCCTGAATCCAAAAGATTTCTCAATTATAGTGCTTTTTAATTGAGATCTTTAGGTTTCCTAGATATACAATTACATCATTTGCAAATAATAATTGACTTTTTCTATCCTTGTCTCTTACTGATTTTATTAGTCCTATTATGGTTAGTTAATTTCAAAATAAACAAATTACTTGAAGTTGTGAACAACTTCATTTCATGCAGCACTGGATTTTGTTGGGAAGCATTTACATCACTACACACAGCCATATATATATATATATATCTATATATATATATATATATATATTCTGTACATATTTTTTCCTTTTAAGTATTTTAGAAGTTAAGAGTACACAATAGGAGTGACTATTTTGAGTAAAATTAAAAAAAATGTTTGCTTGAGAAAGTCCTCTTCACTTGCTTGGGATAGGACAGACTTTTCTTCTTCCAATCATAATGAACTCTGTACAGAATAAACTCTATAAGAATATTTTTTTCGGTTTGTAAGAAGGTGACTTTTGTTCAGTTTTATGGAAAGGTCCTGTAGTTTCTAATGCAGCACACTCTATGACAAAGGTAGCAGGCAGGTGTGATCACTGAGAATTTGCAACACGGCTAGTTTGACTTGTGACGAACTGAATCAAATACACACTCTATTATAGGCAGTACAAAAACCCAAAAGATCTTATTAACAGTCTTTATATTTACCATACATTAAAATAATGTTTTGATATATTGATTTAATAAAACATATTTTAAATTAAATCTCATCTGTTCCGTTTTATATTTTTCACGTAACTACTAGAAAATCTAAAATTACACATGTGCCTGGCATTAGAGTTCTATTCAACAGCACAATTCTAGAGGGCTTATTTTTTAAACTGAGATCATATTCACACAACATACAATTAAACATTTTAAAGCATACAATTCAATGCATTTAGTGCATTCATAATGTTGTGCAACTACCATGTCTCTGTTGCTCCCAAATTTTTTATCTCCCCAGAACACTCCGTATCTTATTCCTCCTTTCCCTCATTCTCTGGTAACCACTAATCTGCTTTCTGTGTCTACAAATTTGGGTGTTTCATATAAAAAGGGTCATTTAATACGTGACCTTTTTGTCTAGCTTATTTCAGTTATCATTGTGTTTTTGAGATTCATCCAGATTGTAAAATGTATCAGTATTTCATTTATTTTTAAGGTTGAAAAATATTCTATCGCATGGATATACAATTCCTTTATCCATTCACTCATAGTTCAACATTTGGTTTGTTTCCACCTTTCAGCTATTGTGAATAGTGTTGCTACCAATGCCCATGAACAAGGTTTGTTTGAGTACCTATTTTCAGTTCTTTGGAGTGTCTACCTAGGAGTGAAATTAATGGGTCATATGATAATTCCAGGCTTAACTTTTTGAGGATCCACTAAACTCTGTTCTGCAGTGGCTGCACCATTTTACATTTTTACAACAATGTATCAGGATTCCTATTTCTCTATATCTTCTCCAACACCTTTCTGGTTTTTGACTATAACCATCATAGTATGAAGTGTTACATCACTGTGGTTTTGAATTGTCCTTCCTTAATGACACCTGATGCTGCAGATATTTTGATATGCTGTTGGCCATTTTCATATGTTCTTTGAGTAAATGTCTATTCAAGTACTTTGACCATTTTTAATAGTTTTTTTTTTTGTCTTTCTGTTGTTGAGTCATAAGAGTTATTTATATATTCTAGATGCAAAACTTGTATCAGATTCATCATCTGAAAAAAATTTTCTCACTTTCTATAGGTTGTCTTTTTACCTTCTTAACAATGTTGTTTGATGAATAAAAGTTTTTAATTTTTAAAGACATCTATTTTTTCTGTTTTGCTCATGGTTCTGTGTGTGTGTGTGTGTGTGTGTGTCAAATGAAAGAATACATTGTGAAATTCAGTGCCATGAAGATTTCCCCTTATGTTTTCTTCTAATAGTTTTAGAACTCTAGATCTTATGTTTAGACCATTGACCCATTTTGAGTCAATTTCTATGTATAGAATGAGGTACACTGTCCAACTTCATTCTTTCACATGTGCCTATCCAGTTGTCCCAGCACCATTTGTTGACATGATTCTTTTCCCCATTGAATGGTCTTGGCACACTTGTCCAAAATGAATTGGTCATAGAGGTTTGGGTTTATTTCAGGACTTTTAATCTTAATGTGTTGGTCCATATATTTATCCTTATGCCAATAGCACACTATTTTGATTCGTGAAACTTTTGAAACTGAGAAGTGTGAGTCTTCTAAAGACTCACACTGTTTTTCTTTCTCAACTGTTTTTGCTATTGGGGGAACTTGGACAGTTCTATTTCTGAAAAATAAAAAAAAAAAAGGGCACTGGAATTATGATAGGAATTGCAATCCAAGAATAAGGGATGTCTTTTCATTTACTAAAGTCTTTAATTTCTTTTGGCATTGTTCTATAGTTTTCAATGCACAAGTCTTTCAGATCTTTGGTTAAATCATTTCCTAGATATTTTATTCTTTTAGATGATATCATAAATGGAATTATATTCTTAATTTACTGCTTGGATTGTTCACTGATGGGGCAGGGGAACACATCTAATTTCTGTGTATTGATCTTTTAACACGCAATTTTGCTGAATTTGTTAAGTAGCTCTAGTAATTTTTTGTGATTCCTTAAAACTTTTTCTAGATAAGATCATAGTATCTCAAAATATCAGTGGTGACAATGGGCATTTTTGTCTTGTTCATGAGCTTAGGGGGAAAGCTTTCAATTTTCACCATTGAATATGATTGTAGCTATGTGATTTTCTTAAATGCTCTTTATCATGTAAAGGAAGCTCCACTGATTCCTAGTTTGGTGAGTATTTTTATCATGAAAGAATGTTGAATTTTATCAAATGCTTTGTTCACATTTGTTGAGATGTGGAGATTGTTTTGTTTTTTTTCATTTCTTTCATTCTGTTAATGTGGTGTATTACATTGATTGATTTTCTTATGTTGAATCACCTGTTTGGGGCTGAATTGTGTCTCCTCTAAGTTTATATCTAGAAGACTTTATCCCCAGTATTTCAGAATAGGACTGTATTTGGAGATAGAGCCTTTAAAGTGTACCCCAATACGATCTGACTGCTGTCCCTATAAGAAAAGGAAATTAGGGTACACAGAGAGACACTAGGTATGCACCTGCACAGAGGAAAAACCACATCAAAAAACCTGTAAGAATAGCAAAAGCCGGAGAAGAAAGGCCTCAGAGGAAACCAAATCTGCTGGCACTTTGACCTTGGACTTCCTGTCTCCAGAACTGTGAAAACATGAATTTGTTAAGTAACCAGTCTGTGATATTTCATTATGGTAGCTCTAGCAAATGAATATAGTACCTTTGCATTCCTGAGATAAATCCCGTTTGTCATGGTGTTTAATCATCCTAATATGTTGGATCTGGTTTGCTAGTATTTTACTGAGAGTTTTCCTGTCAATATTCATAAAGGACTTTGGTCTATAGCTGTCTTTCCTCTTGACATTTTTATCTGGCTTCGTCATCAGATAATGCTGTCCTGATAGAACCTGTAAGGACGTGTTCCTCCTCTTATATTTTTGGTAAGTGTTCGAGTAGGATTGGCGATAATTCTCCTTTTAATGTTTGGTAAAATTCACCAGTAAACACATCTGTTCTTGGAATTTCTTTGTTGGGGGTTTATGATTATGGATCCAACATCTTTTCTTATTATATGTCTGTTGGGATTTCCCATTTCCTCTTGGACTAATTTTAGTAATATGTGTATTTCTAGGAATTTGTCCATTTCATTTAAATTATCTACTTTGTTGGCAAGCAAGGGCTCCTAGTATTCTACAGTAGTATTTTTCATCCATGTAAAGTTTGTAGTAATGTCTCTATTTTCATTTCTTATTTTAGTTTGCACATTTTCTCATCTTTTCTTAGTCAATCTAAATAAAACTTTGTTAAATTTACTGATCTTTTCAAAGAACCAACTTTTGGTTTCATTAATTCTCTCTATTGTTTTGCTATTCTCTATTTCATTCATCTCTTCAATCTTTATTACTGCCTTCCTTCTCTTGTTTAGGTATAGTTTGCTCATCTGTCCCTACTTTCTTATGGTGTACAGCTAAGTTATTAATTACAGACCTTTCTCCTTTTTAAGTGTAGATATTTAGATCTATAAATTTCCCACTGAGTGCTTTTTTTTACTACATACTACAGCTTTTGGTATGTTGTGTTTTTGCTTTCAGGCATCTCAAAATATTTTCTTATTCTCTAGTGTGATTTCTTCTTTAAACTATTTGTTGTTTCAGAGTGTATTTTAAAATTTTCATGTATTTGTGAATTTAGTTTTCCTTCTTTTATTGATTTTTAGCTTTATTCCATTGAGATTTGATGTCTTCAACTAATATACTGTTTCCAACTGTATTATTGTAGAGTTTCCAACAATACTGTAGACACCTGTTGTCAGTAGATGTAGACAGATGTAGACATCTGTTGTCATCAATTCTGTCAGTATTTGCTTCATATATTTTGAGGTTTATTGTGTATATATATACATATATATTTATAATTGTTATTTCTTCTTGATTAATTGACACATTAGTATATAATGCCCTTCCTTATCTCTCATGACATGTTTTAACATAAAGTCTATTTTGTCTAATATTAGTATAGTCTTTCAGCTCTCTTTTGGTTACTACTTACATGAAACATTTTTTTCCATTCTTTAACTTTCAGACTATTTGTTATTGAATTTACAGTGAGTCTCTTGTAAACAACACAGAGTTGATTATGTTTTTTTAATCCATTCTGTCAATCATCTCTGCCTTTGAGTCCACTTTCATTTAAAGTAATTACTGATAAGGAAGGACTGCTTCTAAAGTACTAATTGCTTTCTGTATTTATTATACCATTTTTATTCTTCATTTCTTCCATTACTTTCTTTCTTGTTTTTAGTTCAGTTTTTGCTGTGAATTATTTTGACCCCTGTTCATTCTCTTTGGTGTGTTTTCTAAAATATATTCTGTTAATGGTTACATTGGTGATTACAAAGAATATCTTACATTTATAACAATCAATTTGAATTGATACCAACTTAGTTTCAATAACATAAATTAACTCTATTCCTATTCAAGTCTTTCCCCCCACCTTTTTATGCTTTTATTGTCACAAATTGCATATTTACACACTCTCTATCTGGTAACATAGATTTACACTTATTGTTTCATGCATTTGTCTTTTAAATAATTTAGGAAACTAAAAGAATAGTTAGACACGAAAAATAAAATAATTCTACTTTTTATATTTATTTATGAATAAATAAATATTAATTTATCTTTCCCAGGAGTCCCTTTATCATTTATTGTGGAGCAGACACCAAATGGTCACAGCTTTTGTTTATCTGGGAATGTCTTAATTTTTCCCTCATTTTTGAATGATAGCTTTGCCTCTTATAGAATTCTTATTTTATAGGGTTTCTCTTCCTGAGCACTTAGATGTATCATCCTACTGCCTCCATACTTTCTGATGAGGAATCAGCTGATGAGAAACCTCTGTACATGATGAGTAACTTCTTTTTTTGCACTTTTTAAAGATTCTCTCTCTCTCTGTCTTTCAAAGGTTTGATTATAATGTGTTTTGGTGTAGATCTCTTTGTTGTACCTTGCTTGGAGTTCATTCAGCTTCTTGGATATGCAAATTCATATATTTCTTCAAATTTGGGAAGTTTTCAGACATTATTTCTTTAAATATATTTTCTGCTCCTTTTCTCTTTCTCTTCTCTTTCTGCAATTCCCATAATTCCTATTTTGGTATGTTTCTTGGTGCCTTAGGCTCTGTTCATTTGTCTTCATTCTTTTAAGTTTTTTTTTTCCTCCAAAGACTGATTTCAATTGCCCTATCTTCAAATTTGCTGTTTTTGTTTTTTTTTGGTTTTTTGTGTTTGTTTTCTTTTTTGTTTTTTTCCCTGCTTGCTAAAATTGCATCTTCACTGCATATGCTGAAGCCCTAAACCCCAGGACCTCAAAATGTAAGTTTATTTGGAGATAGGGCTTTTAAAGGGGGTAAATATGGTGAAATGAGGCCATTAAGGAGGGGCCCTGATCCAGTATAACTTGGTGTCCTTACACAAAGAGACACCAGGATGAATGTAAACAGAGTGACAACTGTGTGAGGACACAGTGAGAGGGAGCCATCTGCAGACAAGGAAAGAGACCCAGAAGAAACCATACAGGCCTGCACCTTGATCTTGGATTTCTAGCCTCTGGAACTGTGAGAAAACACATTTCGATTGTTTAAGCCCCCACGCTGTCTATTTTGTCAGGGTATTCTGACTTTCCTATGTTCTCCCTGTTGCAACAGGTTAATAAACCTAAATTTGTTTGACTTCAGGTTTGTTCCTGGTGGTCTCTATCTGATGGACTTATCCTCCATTTCCTGAGGGTCAAAACCATCCCTGAGATCAGGTAACACTGCTTGAAGCAAAAAGCCTTATTCTATGGCACCTATGGAGACTTAACTGCCAACATCTATAAAAAACATTAGGTAAATACAGTAGTTTAAGAAGAGAGCATGTATTAGCTTATAGTAAGTGTAAAGAACTCACAATAAGCAGCTGTGTGGAAGTAGATGATAATTATTTAATTTTATACATAGAAAATATATAATCATTATTATTTTTCATCATTTGTTATTTAATAAAATTATCTTACTTTAGGAACAAAATAATTTATCATCATTTCATAGTTTTTTATTGAGAATGGAGTTTATATCTAAATATGTTACTGACTTATTCCAGCTTGCAGACATAATTAGTACTAGAAAAATATTAGAAACTAAATGTCCAATTGTCAATCTAATGCTTTTTCCATTAAAATACCTCCTACTGGCAGCTCTCACCTTTTGAGATGGATTGCATTCTGTCTATGAAATGTGTATCTCTCTAAATAAACCCACTTCTTACATATCAAAAAATAAAATAAAATACCCCTTACTGTAAAAAAGAGAAGAAAATTAGTAGGAGATATTACAGGGTATTTGCTAATACTGAGGTGTCTTTTCTGCTTTTATTTTTCTGACTGTATTAATCATTTAAAATAATATTTTTGTAGATTAAGTATGGTTTATAAATATTTCCACTGTTTTAACAAAAGTGATTTTAAAGTTAAAATGAGAAAATGTATATTTAATGAATTTTTGGAACGTCACAATTATCACTACCTAAAAGAGATAAATCTGGATGAACTAGCTTATTTAAATTAATAAACTAGTATCATCAAGAGCAGTCCAAATCCTAGTTTCTGAACGAGGTTCTCAAAATTAATCTTTGCAAAATGAAATCATCTCATTGCCAACATCACCCAGCTATTAGGACAATCTTTCACTGAAAAGAGATATGAGATAATAGTAAAAAATTTGCACACACAGTTATTGATCATCGATTCTTAAATTAACATTACTTTTATACAGATTGTAATTAGTGCCATAATATAAATTATCTTACTGTATACCTAGTCTAATGTACTTAAGCAAAAAATCATCTCAGCAAAAAATAAATTTGTTTCTTTCTATAAATTAATTTGTTCAGAGAGAAATACCTTTCTAGAAAAATTGACTACAGTTACTAATAATAAATAATAATAATAGTAAATTGATTATAATTAGCTAATAATAACTACCCGTACTTTTCACTTCTTTAGCAAGAAATTTAATGTTCACAAGTCAGAACAACATAGTACTGAAATGAATTTTAAATCTGGTTTCCTGGTCAAATTACTATTATAGAAACATGACACACATTATTAAGAAATGATGTTTATATAGTTAATGACTAAGTTATTTTGTTAACAAATGTAAAAATTATTTTGATACATTTATTAGAAGATATAAAGATGTATGAGTTGGAAAGGAGAGAATATGATCAAAGTTTAGAATTTTACATCATTCATTATGCTACAAATGTCTCAATAGGATAAAAAATTTTAAAGAATAAAGATTGAAGTATGTACTATGTGTAATATTTCTATATAAATTAACATAGCTTATTAATGAAAATGAAATCATTTAATATGTCTATTCCAAAATTTACTTCAAAGTTTCCTCATAAAATGTTATTTCAATATTATTCTGCCAAATATAGTGATATATGAAAACATTTAATTTGCTAACACATTTTGTTCTCCTGAGATTGTAAATTTAATTTTATAACATCATGGAAAACAACCATTACTAATCATCATTTAATAGTGAAGTAAAATAAGAGAATATGTTCCACAGCACAAAGGGAGTAGATAAAAAATCTTTGACAAAATTTGCTCTCTAGACAATGCCTTTTTTCATTGATACTTGGCATCTAAACCCAATAACACTGAAACAGAAAAATATAAAAAGAGGAACAAGCATCAGGAACTAACAGATATTTATTTCCTCCACCAAAACATCTTCTAAGTTTAGTAAAGGTACAGTTTATCAGTTGTAGAACTCTAATACCTGCCCACAAAATTCCAGATTATAGAAAGTTCAAGTGAGCACATCTTACTGCCATGTAAAGGTAGGTTAGACATTTCCTATCTCCATTAAAACTTCAGCCCAGAAATTACCCAGATCCTCTTCCCAAATTCAGAGACAAAGAAAAGACTGTAAATCTTGTCTCACCTGTAAACTGTCTAGATCTCTTCTCTATTACATTTTTTTCACCTTTGTCTACTTCAGAAAACTGCAGACCCCTCAGAGCATAAGCTTATATAGAATAAATTAATCTTCTGCACTGTATTTCTTCTTTTACTTCGAATTTACCTAAAATAAGAGGTTCTTGTTTGATAGTTTACGTTTGCACTCAATGTTTTATAAAATAACACTGCTCCATCCTTAATGCACAGTTGTACTTCAGTTTATTAAAAAGCATTAACCAATAAAACAATGAAAATATGAAACTCACAGAAGTGTTGAGTCTTGAGTCAGAAGAAAAACTATTTTATCATTGGTGTTCCCATAAAGCTCTTTTATACCATATGCATCATTTAGAGACTAAGATTTTCCAGTCTCTGCTTACACCAAATGAAGTCATTATGTAAGTTATTTTTTAAATTTTCCAAATAAAAAATACCATCATTTTATGTTTGTTTTCTTTCTGTGACTATGACTTTGTTGTCTAACTTCTTCCTCCATTTCTAATGATTATGTATTTTTTAGCAACTGGAGAAAGGGAGATGAATTGTAAAATAGAAAGAAAAAACAGTTCATCTTATTATTTGCCTACCAGGCACGCTGATTGGAGATCTATGGAAATATATATTAGGAATACTTCTTCTAAATATATTTTTTTTCATATGTTGAGTTTACATAAAAATGTGTACAATATTATACAGAATATTTTTGAAACGTCAAATGTAAGATAATGTTAATAATTTGCTAATTTGCTTTTTCTTAGTGCAGTTTATCATAAGTGCTGTAGTTTCATTTAAATCTAAAAAATTCAGTATACATTGATTATTTATCATCTAATGTGTCACAAAAATTTGCCACTGTTTTGCTTCCAACATATCTTGCTGTGTTTCATAACATAGCTTGAACAATTTCAGTGACCTGAAGCAACTTTTATTATTTTACATATACCCATTTCATTTTTAACAGATTTCAGTAAAACTTTAAAAAATTCAATTTGATACACAATTCCAAAAACATGGGTGAATTAATATAAATTTGAAGAACACATACTATTTTTAATATAATCTAATTGCATCATCAACAGAATTATTTAAACTATATTAGCTTCTATTTATTTAAAAGTCTTCTCGGAATATGTGTTCAGAAAAAATAAGAAATCAATAAGAGATACAGTAAATTCTTAAATATATATGCTATAAATGATGATAATATTGAATCAAAAAGTAAAAATTTATTATATTTTATTGATATATTCTTGAGCTTTTAGAGTGGAACAGGAAATAGAAAACAACATTAAGTTTTTTAAAGGGAATAATAGTGACAGAGTAGAGATCATTTCCATATTATTTATTTCAAAAATTTTTATGTCATGTATTTTTTAGAATATATGAATAAATGATAATTATTTGGTTATTTTAAGAACATTAGCATACCAGTATAGTTAAATAGCAAACCTAGCTCAAAATGGCTTGGACAAAATTGGGAATAAGTGCTTTCTACAAGGCAGTTCAGGACTACATCTGGTCTGGCTTTAGATGTTACTTGTTCAAAGGTTCCAAACCATGTTATCAAACCAGGTTTATTCCAACTTATGGCTCTTGCTTTTGCTGTATTATCTGCATTATCAGGCCATATCAGTGGCTCCAGGCTAATGGTATTCTTAAGTGTTAGAGGATTCCTCAGAATCCTTGCCTTTCTCCCAAGGGTGCAAAATAAATCACCAAAGACCAAATAACAAAGACACAGACAAAACCTCAAGCGTCATTGGTCCTTACCAAGTCATGTTCCATCACTGTGGAGGAAGAATGTGATGCTCAGACCTGAGTTATTATATGCCCCAGAGACTAAGAGTGGGCAAAAGAGCAGTTCCCTGGAACAGTGGTTCTCAGTTCGTCTGAGAAATGTAAATTCTTAGCCACACCTCACACCTGCTCAATCAGGAACTTTAATGGTGAGAACTAGAGATCTGATTTTCAACAAGCTGTCCAGGTGATTCTGATGCCTGCACAAGTTTGAGAACCCTAATAGAATATATGGATTTTGGAACTAGAAGAATACATAGAAAATGGACGGCAAAAGTAACAGATATCCATAATAATTTCTTCAATAAAATAGCTGTAAGATGTAAATCTGTGTGTTTGTAGCTTTATTCTTAAATGAATAGTTTGTTAAATTAGCCGATAGTTAGATAACTGAATACTGTATTCATTTATATCAATCTTCTGCAGAGAAATATTGAACTTTATTTCTACGTTATTATAACTTTAAGATAAATTCATATTACAAAAATGCAAAAATTATGAAACATATTTACTTCCTTTCTTTTTGTGTTTTCCTAATTAATTTTCAAAAATGCTGCAAGAAACAAAGAGCAAAAAATACAAAAAAATACAAAAATAAAACAGAAAAAAGAAAAAAATACTGTAAGGAAAGCACTTCAGGAGTAAGAGTGTGAGAATTCTATACCCCTACCTAGCAAAATAGTCATAACTGGTAAACATTGTTTAAATATATATATATAAAACATTTGGGAATTGTCCTAAGAGCATATAGCAAATGGGGACACATTCATTTTAGAAGAGCCACTCAATCTCAGTAAAAGCAGAATGTGTGGCTTTTGAGCCAAGACCTGCTCCTCTTCCCTGACCTCATCAAGATGGAAGCTAGGCGCATGCAGAAAGAAAGGGTGCTCCCTCCTTCCCCAACGGCAAGTCTAGAGCTACAGTTGCCTCCTGGGAAATAGAGATTTCCATCATTTCTCCTCTCCTTCAGTTCCATATTATGGAGGCTCTTTTCCAGGCAAGCACTGATGAGAAGTCTGGGGTTCCTTCTTTTACCCAGTGCCCACTTGGAAGCTGTGTGAACACTGGGCTCAATGGTACTCATTCCTACTTACCCAGAAGAGTCAAGACAAGAAGACTAGAGGCAACAATGCTTACCCAATATACCTCTTATAGAACAGAAATATCACACAGAGAGAAATGGGCTGCTATTCTCACCACAAGGTCCAGAACCGTGGCATAGAAATTCTGCCCAGGGGGAGAGGCAGGCCATAAGGAAAAAAGATCTCCACAGCACGCCCTAACAGGACTAACGTTCTTTGGAACAGATTGTGGGGAAGTTCAAGCCTAAGGGGACTGCTGAAAACAGTGGAAATTTTTGTGGCAAACAGTTAAAATGAGGCTGGTAGTTCATGATAACAACACACGAAACTGTGTACAATCTAGACATTTAACAGAGAGGACAGGGAAAGAAATAGCTGAAAAGAGCCCTCCTAGGATGGGAGCAAGCCTCAAATAATGTATCAAAATTACTGTTGCATAATTACCGAATTTAACTGGATCAGACTGTGGAATAATGATTGCTCCAGAGCGTCATCAAACAACAGAACTATCCGCTAACAGTGGACAGTACCAACTGGATGGGATGTCAACAGATGCAGACCATTTAGAAGCTGAACAAGGAGGTCAGGAGAAGAGACAGTCAAAGAGAAACCAAATATAACCACCGACATGCCTGCGTGGAGGGGTCCAGGGTGAATGTGTGTATGCCCAAGACAAGTCCTTTGAGTTGCAACATCAGAGGCTGAACTTTTTCTGCAGAGAAAATGACTTCACTGAAATATTATGGCCAAATTACTAAACAAATCATAAGCAAAAATGCAAACAACAAGAAGAAGTTCTAGAGTAGGGGAATCAGTATTCAGGTTTGCTAAAATATCATGTCCAAAATGACCAGTTTTCTTCCCAAGTCATTCTATAAAGTCAATATTTTCCTAATGTCAACATTAGATACAAACAACACAAAAAATAAAAACACATAACAGTATCTTTTATGAATATGGATGTAAAATTCTCAACAAAATACAAGCAAACCCAAGTCAGCAATATACAAAGAGGACTGTTCATTATGACCATGTGGAATTTATCTTATAAACCTAAGATTGGTTCAACACCTGAAAATCCATTAATGCCATACACCATATGAGTAGAATAAAGAAAAAAATACACGATCATTTGAATAGATGCAGAAAAAGTATTTGACATATTCCAAAAGTCTTTGTGATAAAAATACTCAATTTCTAGAAGTTAGAGGGTAAATTCCTAACCGTGATAAAGGATATCTGTGAAAATCCAGCAGCTAACAGCATGCTTAATTTGAAAGACTTAAGGCTGTCCTCCTAAGATCAGGAAAAAGAAACAATGGTTTTCAATGCTTCTTTTTGATATTATAGAGAAGGTTGAGGTGGATGTGGAGCAACTACTAAGGGGTATGGGATTTCTTTGGGGATTTTAGAAATGTTCTAAAATCGATTGTGATGTAGGTTTCACAGCTCTGTGCATATACTAAAAAACTAATGAATTATCACTTGAAACAGGTGAGTTGAATTGTAAGTATACAAGTTATACTTCCATAAAAGTATTTTTTAGAAGTAATAAATATAGGACCAAGACCTGTTGTTATGTAGAAAAAAATAAGTGCTGGTAAACATTCTTAAATTCATTTGATCATTAGGTCCACCTTCCTAGTAGTGACTGCAAGAACCATTACAGACTCAGAAAGACAATAGATGCCTTACCACAGAATTAAATAAAGACTGAGAGGCTTTGAAAACATTGATTTTCAAAGTGGCTGCCTGATATGAAGGCACTTGGAAAATATGGTCATTTGCAAATCATACACAGTTCCCAGGTCCAAATGAACAAGTGTTCAGTAGTGTTATGCATAGTTATTGAACCTAGGGAATAAGTCCAAACTTGCCTTCAACAACTATGTGGTTTAAAGGAGTACCTCTTTCTGGTCAAATTGTTGTAAATGAGAAATAACTGAACAGTAAATTATGAATAATAATAATTAATAATGTGAGGGAAAAAACCCAAAGCACCCAAATGTATTTTACCCACGTGCATATTATTAGGAGTTCTGCCTGGGTGTGTGGAGGTGTCCTTGCACAAAGAGTTGAAGTGTGAAAGCTTCAAAGAGAGTTTCTCAGACCACATGCAGTATCACTGGTTCTTGTCACTGGCATTTCCTGGGTAAGTACTTTAAGGAAAAGTTAGGTAATACAAGGTCAAATGTGTTTCTTTGCTCTATGACATTACTTTGAAAAGCTAATACTCACCATAACTTTCAATGTTTTCTTTTACAGAATACCCTTAAATTATATTAGAAAACACCTGATAAATTCTATCCGAGTGTAAAAATAATGCCTGCCTTATAAAAAGAATGAAAGAGTAATTATCACCTGAAATCCCACAAAAACAGTGATGAAAACATTTGATTATCCATTTAAAAAAACAACACACACACACACTTCCCTACATCTATCTCTACAGATGTTTAAAATTTTCCATTACTTATATTATTCTCTCCATTGTGTTTCATAGTTTACTTTTTCTCCTAACATTACAAAAATAGGCATAATTTCATGTAAATGCATTTTCATTTATGATAGCCTTTGTTTTTTTGTATACTTTATTTAACTAGTTCACTCTTGGTGCAGTTTGTATTATTTTACATTTTCTGTACTTAGACCTGGAATGTTTATTAAAGGGTATGCATTTTAACTTTTTGAATTTTAATGCTAGATTGCTCCCCAAAAATATGTCCTTTTACACTCCCAAGAGATAACTTTTATCCATAATCCTGTGGGACTTGTGTTGCCACTTTCTTCAACCAATTGTATTTGTAAATATTTAAAACAATTTCATCATTTCAAATTTTCCTTTTCTATTGACTAGTGGGATGAAGAGTGCTTCCTATTGGTCGGTCACTTGCATTCCTACTTTCAAAAATTGCCTCTATTCCCAAAACATTCTTTGGGAAAATCTGTTTCAGGAGCTTCCCATCCAAAGGGGGGACCTAGGGGGCAGGCACACATTCATTAAAGTGTGTGAAATGGTCTGAGGTCACCACATGACACATTCTCACACAAAGGAGATGTAAATCACAACCTGAAATCCTTATTCAATTTACTCAGAACCAGAACGCAACGTAAGAACTTTACATTCTGAGTCCTGTTTTCTCAGCTACAAAGGGAACTCCATCTTACTTATTTCCACATTCATTCTCTACTTAATGTTCAGACATAAAACATTTCATAAACAATATACACAATGAGGGCTATGGTGAAGAATAAAAAGGGAAAAGAAAAAACATGGGATTCAAATCTCCTAATCCTTTAACAAATCTTCTAATCCACTCGCCTGCCTCCTGTAAAGAATGCTCACTCTGTCCGCAGGATTTGCTGTGCTCTTGACTGGATTCTCGCTTCCTGCCCTCAGCCTGACTGTGTCATCTGCTCAGTTTTGTAGTTATTTCAAGGTCACCTTTACATACTAACCAGTCTCTTCTAGAAACGAGGAAATAAAAATATCAGGTCTAGTATGTAATTGTTTTACAGACAAGCCATACTTTCTGCCCAGGGAGAAATAGAGTTTGATTATTGAGGCAAAAAGATGCAGCTTTATTTTAGTAGAAGAGTTGTGACTTTTTTTTTTTTTTTTTTTTGGCAAAAAAGGCCTGAGGTTATTTTCTCTATCCAATGTGTAGTAGGTATAAGACTCATAATTTCAATGTCAATTTAAATATATCTTTTTCATTCTAGGTTTGAAGCTAATATAATAAATTTAATGGTTTGACTAATTATATAGTAACAGTGTTTCATAGTAAAACAGACTAAATAAAATGTTTAAACAACTAATAATTTTTTATTATTTAAAATACTTAATGTAGCTATATTATGAATACAGCCAGAATTGCTACCATGAGAAACAAATATTTTAAGGAGTAGGATGGTGGAGAAAAGGGAAAAAAATGCAATGAGAACCTAACGCTTGTGAGGCATTTAACATGTATGTAGGTTTCTCCCTCCATCTGCAAATAGAAACCGAAGTGCAGGAAGGGCATTAGGCTGAATTATGGGAAAGTGATGATATAGGACCAGTCAAAATCCTTTTGTCTGGTGCCCAAATATTTGATAAGTTGATCCTTCTCTCCTTATTGAAATAGTCTCTTCATTTGGCTTCTCAAATAACACGTTTTGTAATTGGTTTTTGTTGTTGTTTCCAGTTTCACTGGCTACTTGTTCGCACCTTTTTTGCTGGCTGTTTCACCTTCCTGACTTAGACAGTAGGGTGCAGAATATTCACCCTAATATCTAGCTCCTCACTCTCCTAATATGTGAGCTACTCACTCTTCATGGTCTAAAGTACCACCTATCTGTACTTCCAATGTCATTCTCTCTTCTGAGTGCCAACTTAACGTTTCTACTTGAATGTCTATAAGTACCTAAACATAACATACACCAAATCCGCTCCTCCCATAGTCTTCCCCCATCTAGGGAAGCGACAACCCATGGATCCAAGTGTTCTGAGAAAAATTCTGAGTCATCCTTGATTTTCCTTTCTCAGCCACTCTATACCTGATCGAAAGATATGCTCTAACTATGAAATATATTATGAAATATGTATCTGAATAAGCTCCAGCCTGGACCAGAGCCAAAACTACCTTTCAGTCCATCATTTCCAAACTTTACCTCGCTTATTCAGTAGACTTCTCTACTCAGCCATCAGAAAAAATCCATTAAAAAGTAAATAACTGGCTTCTTACCACATTTGGAATCAAAGCCAAAATTCTTGTCAGGTTTCTACATAACACAGTGTCTGTTAATCTCCTAATGACACTCTTTCTTTCTCACCCCCTCCCAAGATAATGGAAGCTCTTTGAGACTATGTATTTTATTTACTTTTTTGTCCTCAGTGCCAAGTGATTGATATACAGTCTTTGTTAACTGAATGAGCGAATGAGGAGTTTATTGCTCGTCTAGAAAGGAGATAATTCTGATTTTATTCAGGTCATAGCATTAAGGATAGACAGAAGAAGTTAGATGAAAATATCTGTGTAGCAGTTTCAGTACAGACTTCAAAATGGTTTGAACATTTTTATGGCTAGAATGGAGAAAAACTACCTGGTTAAAACTGGGAATATTGTTTTCATTTTTATCTGATAATGAAATTCACTTTTTTGGAACAGACTTTCCTTTTGTTTTGGAAAATTGCCTTTAGTAGAATTTTTGATGCTTGGTTAAGACACGAATGTAGTGACATGACCTGAATGTCTATTTTTCACACTGAGAAGTTAAATGGCCTTTTTATTAATGGAAATTTGCAGGTCATGTTTTCTTTAGAGATTTCATTTCCTAAACAAATATTTAAACTGTGTTGAGTCAAACCGTGGAGCTCCTACAGCTGAGTGTTTCAATCGGAAAGGCAATCACTTCCTCTTCATTATGAGAAACTATTACTGACTTTAGGGCAATAACTTGCATTTGTTCATGTAGAGCTTCGTGTGACAGCAGGCCTTACCCACTCTGGTTTATGCCCCAGTGGACAGAGCCTCAAAGTAGACAGACATAACATCAAAAGCATACCTCTTGCGTAAATGTGTAAATGAATACATTTTCCATTATCTCCACCTCAAAACCACCCATAGGGTCAAGTAAACAAGATTGACCTCGTCAGAGAATTGGGTTCTAAGAGTCTTAGAATTGTGCAAAGGGAGTCCACTTAAGGGAATGAATGCATTTCTTGTGATATGTGATATGTGGGCTGTTAAAAATGATTTTTATATAAAACTATGTAATTATTTTATCTTAATTTAACATGAAGTTTAAAAGTATGTTTTCTATTGTAAGCAAAATGTATTTATTGTTTGGAATTTTGTTAAATTATTTCCTGATAAGGATGTAATTATAAGAAAAATATGCTTATTATATTTCTGTATAGGTAAAAGTAACCAATTATATATTTACATATGTAAAGACATCAATTTTTCCCATTTAATAGGTTACATAGTTACTGAAAACATTTTTAAAATAATTTATTTGATGAATGTAATACAAAGTATGTGTTATATCAATTTGATCTGGGAAATATTAATTCCAAGTATTACAGACTTTTATTATGTGTTATGACATCTAGCAGAGAAAAAGAGACATTTATTACCTGATATTTGAAATCACTGCATATTGTGCTTTTAAAAATCAACTGGTATACTGTTAAAATAATTGCCATATCTTATTTATAATAAATGATACAAATTTTGGAAAATTCTTGCAGTTGTTTTAAAACGCTTTTCTTTAAGTATAGTAGATTTGACTGATCTATAATTCCATAACTGAAAAGGGAAATTGAAAATATTCTTTACCACATTTTTATTTTATTATCAACAATATTTGAAGTCTTAGAGATATCTTTATACACTCAGTAAGGAATTCATTTAGATTAATGTCTTTTACTAATCTATGAGCAGCATCTTGGGGAAATTTGACAGAATTATTAATATTTTTATGTTCCTCACTAATGTTTTATCTCACAGTTAGTATTTCCTATATTCCCCATCTCTAAATTATGGTTCTTAAGGTGTAAATTATACAATATGCACCTATAAATAAAAGCACATTAAAACATTAGCACTACGGCAGCTATACTCTACCAAGTAAAAATTTGAAGGGAGATCTGTATCCCTATATGCTTATTTTATTGCCACTGACACAGATGTTTACTTGCTATTCAAATTAGTTACTATAGTTTTGCTTTAAAAGGGAGTAATTGAGTCCACACTCTTTGAAATACCTTTGGAAGCCACTAGAAATCCAGCTTGCATTTGGGAAATACTGACACCAGTAATTCATAGACAAACCTTCATCTGTAGTGACATCAAAAATAAAACTCTGGAACTTTAATGGTTAAAATCTGATCTGCTTATGCTGAGTTAGGAAGTGGAAGTCCAAGTCCCACATGCCAGGTTTTTCCCTCACTCCCTGTAATCACCTCTGAGCTTTTCTTGTAAGGCATGGTCTCCCAGAATCACATTTTGAAGACTATCGCCTTGTGGAGTAGGATTAAAATACATTGTGCCAGAAAAATAAAGTGAGGAAAAAAAATTAAAAACACCATCCCATACAGACAAGCTTATCTTTGGAATAAAGTTCCTTAATAGAAAATTTTCAAACTCTCCCTTTGGTAAAGATTATACAAAAAATAGTGAGTGAATTTTAAAACAGTTTGCAAAGAGTCTTAAGAAACATAATCAGGTATCATTATACTGGTGAGCCAGGGGTCAAAGTAATTGAATTTCTAAAAAGGCACAAAGGATATCTGGTGAATTAAATTATAATTAGAGTGTGGTAACATCTTATACATAATGTGAATGCAAATATACATGAAAAAAATACTTGAAGCTGTCTTTTTCTTTCATTTCTCTGGAATTACATGCCAAGCTTCTACCGCGTTGTTTTAAGGATTATGTGGGTGCCTGAGATTAGTTCCCAGAAATGTTAATATTACTTTTTATTCATCCTCTCACTGATGTGAAAACACAGCTGGGAAATTAAATGCAAATGCAAACATTTCCTTAACAAAAGTCTTCTACTCTTGTAAAAATCTTTTGTATCTATTTGTTTTAATGACAAATCCTATTCAACATTTGTCACTATTAATTAACAACATGGATTTCATTCAAAAATGAATAGTCAGGTCATCTAAGTCTTTTTAGAATATTGCTTTCCAGGCTCTTCTTGGCTCTAAAATTATTGAATTTCAAATAATTTTCTCACCTACTCTGCAGATGAATCTCATTTGATGTTCAGCTCAGATTCCATATATCTCCTTTTAGTTCGCTTACTTTAGGTGATTTTCCCTAACTGGTATTTCCAGTTCCTTTAAATATTCTGATGCATGTAAATTGCAATGATGTATTTTCCCTATAACAACACTGTTGATCTATCTATATGCATAACTAACCCCATGGTACTTAACTAGCTACATCCTCCTTCTAGACAATTTCCATTTTAATCATTCTCACAACTTTTATTCACTTAAATATATTGAATTATATTCTTAGCCAAACTACTTTTTAAATGGCATATCTCATAAGGCATGATTGATTAGCTTTTCAGGCTAAATATACTAAATGTCACTAGAAGGGAATCATGGAGGCATGTTAATCCTTTTGGGCCACTAGAATGCCACAGAGGCTTCTGGGACCTGAATAGCTATTGTTAAAGCATGTCTTTATTAAAAATACTCAGTTACAGCTATATAAGGCTTTTTCTAAGGGTCACCCTCACATTTACAGAGGACCAGCTACAATGCTTTCTAGAGAACATTTGATTTTATAAAAACAGAAATCTGCAAGGCCAAGTCATCCAAGAGGGCTGCCAGGAAGTGCATTTCTGAAACAAGAATGAATCTTTATAATTAATGTGCACATTTAAGGCATATTTTCACCTGCAGAAATGCCATTTGTAAAGAAATGGGGAAATATAAAGACTTGTAGCTAGAAACATATTTGATTAGCAGCTTCCTCCATCTACTAAAATATGTGAAAATAACGATATCTAAACCAAAACTCAGATGATAAACAATTTGCTGGCAGAGTATAGAGGGATTATCCACTAACTAGAACACTGATTGAGCTTGACAAGAAAAAACATCAATGGACAATTTATGTTTTTTTTAATAAAATAAGCAATTGGTTTCCTTCCTTCTCTGTGTCCTTTAAGTAGGAGGTCAATAATCTGCACTAAACAGAATATAGGCAGGGTGAGACACATTTAGGGCCACCTAAATGTTGAAATTATTCTTCCCTTTACTCTCTACTCATCTTTTTGTATCCATTTATGGAATGTACATTTAAAAGACAACAACTGGGAATTTAGGGAGAGGAATATTAAGTGTGCACTGAATCTTTGGAGATGGAATGGCTTAGAAAAATTAGAATAATGCCTGGCAAACTCAGATAGGATTCGAGGCATGGACATCAATATATACACCTATTTCTCTGCGAGTAGGAATTAACCACTAGCCAGTGTTCACTGCACAGGACAGACGCCTGGATTATGAAGAGCATGTTGAAGAACGACACCAACAACAAAACAAACCAACACCGGATTTTGAAAATAGTCTATAAACAAAGAGGAAAGATACCCCCCAAAAAAGAAATATACATTTGAAGCTATTTCTAGAGAAAAAAAATGTTACTGTTTAGGTGGTCAGTGAAATTCAAAATAATATTAAATCTACGAAGAAGAATGAAAGGCTGTGAGAAGAGTAAAGTATTTTTGAATGGATTTAAAGGTGAAATAAAAGTAAAACTGAATGAGATTCAAAGGGATAGCCTCTTGGAAAGAAAAGATCACAATGAAGGCAAAATAGCAAAATAGCATTAGCAGAATTAAAAATTACAGTTGACTCTTGAGTAACCCGGGTTTGCGCTTTGAGGGTCCACTTATACATGGATAGTTTTCAGTAGTAAATACTACACAATCCATGGTTGTTTGAATCCACAGATGCAGAAGAACTGTGGGTACGATTCAGGTGCCAGCTATAAATTTTACACAGATTAACTCCTGTGTTGGTCAAGGGTCAACTGTGTATTTAAGGCAATAAGAGCAGACTAGGTAATGCAAAAATCTAATGAGAGGTCCTGAGAGAAAATTTGAGAAAATTTTCGTAAGGATGTAGGAAAAATAAAATGCAAATGAATAGAGGTGTAGATAAGGACAGAGAGCAGACCACACAAATATTGTTCATGTTCTTGAGTAGACGCCAGAACAATCAAATGAGCATTGTCAGTAAATAATGAGATATTTTAAAATGAAGAATGGTTATTTATTATTTTATTGTTTATATAATTTTAAAGGTTACTTTCCATTTACTATCATTACAAAATACTGGTTCTATTCCCCGTGTTGTACAATACACCCTTGAGCCTATCTTATACCCAATAGTTTGTGCCTCCCACTCCCTCACCCTTAAAATGCCTCTGCCCCCCTCCCCACTGGTAACCACTAGTTTGTTCTTTATATCTGTAAGTCTGCTTCTTTTTGGTTATATTCACTAGTTTGTTATATTTTTAGATTCAACAACATTAGGGTGCATGTATTTCTTTGAATTAAAGTTTTTTGGTTTTGGGGGGTTATTTTGGACATATACCCAGGAGTGGAATTGCTGGGTTGTATGGTAGTTCTATTTTTAGTTTTTTGAGAAAACTTCATACTGTTTTTCACAGTGGTTACACCAATTTACATCCCCACCAACAGTGTAGGAGGGTTTCATTTTCTCCATATCCTAGCCAACATTTGTTATTTGTGTACTTTTTGATGGTAGCCATTCTGACAGGTATGAGGTGATATCAAATTGTGGTTTTGATTTGCATTTTCCTGATGATTAGTGATGCTGAGCATCTTTTAATGTGCTTGTTTGCCATCTTCATTTCCTCTTTGGAAAAATGTGTATTCAGTTCCTCTGCCCATTTTTTAATCTGGTTGTTTCTTTCTTTCTTTCTTTCTTTCTTTTTTTGATATTGAGTTGTATGAGCTGTTTATATATGGTGGATATTAATCCCTTATTAGTCATATCATTTGCAAATATCTTCTTCCATTCAGTAGGTTGTCTTTTGGTTTTGTGGATGGTTTCCTTTGCTGTGCAAAAGCTTTTAAGTTTAAATAGGTCCCATGTGTTTATTTTTGTTTTTATTTCCTTTACTTTAGGAGATGGATCCAAAAAATTATTTCTGTGATTTATGTCAGAGTGTTCTGCCTATGTTTTCCTCTAGGAGTTTTATAGCATCTGGTCTTACATTTAGGTCTCTAATCTATTTTGAGTTTATTTTTGTATATGGTGTTAGAGAATGTTCTAATTTCATTCTTTTTCATGTAGCTCTCCAGTTTTCCCTGCACCACTTATTGAAAAGACTGTGTTTTCTCCATTGTATATTCTTGTTTCTTTTGTCATAGTTTCACTGAGCATAAGTGCATGGGTTTAATTCTGGACTCTCTATCCTGTTCCATTGATCTATATGTCTGTTTTTGTGCCAGTACCATATTGTTTTGATTACTGTAGCTATGTAGTATAGTTTGAAGACAGGGTTCTTCTTTCTCAAGATTGTTTTGGCTATTTGGGGTATTTTGTGTTTCATATAAGTTTTAAAATTATTTTTTCCTAATTCTGTGAAAAATGTCACTGGCATTTTGATAAGGATTGCATTGAATCTGTACATTTCCTTGGGTAGTATGCTCATTCTAACAATACTGATTCTTCCAACCCAAGAACAGGGTGTATCTTTCCAGCTGTCAGGTCATCTTCAGTTTCTTTCATCAGTGTCTCATAGTTTTCAGACAGCATGTCTTTGCCTCCTTAGGTAGGTTTATTCCTAGGTATTTTATTCTTTTTGATGTGATGGTAAATGGGATTGTTTCCTTAATTTCTCTTTCTGAAACTTCATTGTTAATGCACAGAAATGCGATGGATTTATATATATTAATTTTGCAGCTTTACTGAATTCATTGATGAGCTCTAGTAGTTTTCTGTTGGTGTCTTTAGGATTGTCTATGTATAGTATAATGTAATTTGTATTAGGAAAAAAATAACTTCCTTTTTGGAACTGAAAAAATACCTATATACATAGATCAAGAAAGTTCATCATATTCCAGATACAATAAATGGAAAAGTTAGTGAAAAGATATCTATATACACTATAGACAAAACATGCACACACGTATATATGTGTGTAAACACGCATTCCTGTATATATGTGTATATACATTAATATATGTGTATATATATGAATTATTTTAAAAATTTCCTCTGGAACATAAAACATTAAAAGACATTGTAAGATGTACAGACATTGCCTATGATGCAGAATTTTTTATGTATACATGTTTGTTTGCTTTTTTTTTTAGTTTCTATCTGAAAACAATAAAAAAAAATCACATATACACCTTTATTCAGAAAAGTTACTAATTAATGTCCTATCTATAAAAATTTCTTGAAGTTATATCATGGACAAATGACATGAATCAAAATTAAATTCTAAGCATTTGGGCAAAGGCATACAAACATTTTTTTTTTTTTTTTAAAGGTAGAAATATAAGATTTAGCATGAAACATCACTATGATATAGTTAATGGAAAAAAACAAACTACAGACCCATGAACATCATATTCTAACAATTCATAATTGCTTGCACATGTTTCAAATAACTGGAAATTCACTTAAGTGGTTTGTGAAATGGATGCCTCCAGGGAGGTGGATTGTTTTGGGGAAAAGGGAAAGGGCAAAACTCTTCTGTCCTGTTGAGTCTATAAATTCCTCAATATTATTTATTTTGTACCATGTGCATATGAAAAGTTACTTGAAAGAGAAAATACAATATATAAATAAAATATATGAAAATATTACATAATACATAATTAATAAATAAACATATTTTTGAAAAATATATTATATTCATAAGATTTAGTGATAGCAAGCATTTTTGGTAACGTTAATTCAGTGCATCTGTGAAAAGACAAACTTCGTAATATACTTCAATGTTTGGAGTCATCTGGATATTCAAGGAGAAAGATTACGTAAATCATAGGAACCATGATAAGAGTGGCTATGTGTACTGGGCCGTGTTCTAAGGACTTTATACATATCAAGACATTTAATTCCCATTACCACCCTGTGGGGTAATTTGAATTATAATCCCCATTTCACAGTTGAGGAAATAATCAATTAAGTAATCTACCCAAGGTAAAAATGTGAGCAGCAGAGTCAAAACGTAAACACAGGCCATCTGACCACACAAAGCAATTCTGCTTCTACAATGGACTCAAACTAAAAATACTATTTAGTGATATGGACAATTTTGATGTGATGATAATTGAAAGAATATCAGAATGCAACTCAAATAATCTGAACATAATTCTGAAAGAATAACTAAATGTATACTATACACACAAAAATAAGCTGGAAGGAAATATGAATAGAGGTTTAAACTCTGCTGGCATCACTTATGATTATTATTAAAAACACCACATTTTATAAATACTAAAATGCACTGTCATTCCTTTCATTATCATAAATATTAAAAGTACACTAGTTGCACATAAGTAGTTAGCTAATTAGCTAATTTACTAAGTAAGTATACCTACAGAACAGTTCCTCTGGGAGCTGATATCCTCAAAATGCCACAGATTAAGGAAGTTATTGTCAATTAAGGAATTCTAACCTACGAAGAGGCAATCAGTGCTCTGCCAAGAAATCATCCCAGAAAAAATACTTTCATGTAATTTTTATTGTTTCTGTGTCGGGATGAAGAAAAGCATTAAAGCACAATGAAAGTATAATTTATCTTTTGCATATCTTTATCTTATACAAGTTTTCATTTAAAAATTGAAGAGAAATGAGTTATTTTGAAGAGATATTCTGATTGTTCAGAGACATTGCCTTCCTATTATGATGCTGAGCTAGGAGTCAAATATTAATTTAATGCTTCTTTCCTGCATCAAATGTGAAATTTATAGTGGCTGAAGATGTACCCAAGTGAGGGATCCTGATATTGCTGAATTTGTAAACAGATTTGAAAACTGACTTCTTCATTTACCTCATAAGACTATATTTTGAGATAATAGTGGTCTTTAGTTATTTTTGTCTCCATATATTTTAAAATGATTTGAATTATTGTTTATTTTTCACAAGTAGGGAGCCAAAATTAGAGAGAGGTTGTGTATGAACATATCTGCTCCTGATTGAAATTCCACCAGAATCAGATATAGTTCTAGCCCCAGGTAGACACATGTGATTCTGCTTCAGTAGTTTTACTGAATAGAGAGAGGCTGGCCAATTTGCCAAATACCATTTCACTTTATTCATTTTACTGAATGACTAACCTACCAAATTGCTGAATAGTTTTTTGAACGTTGTCATTTGTTCTCTGACAGCTCTGTCTCTGACCCTGGTCCTCTATCTTCACGTGGAGCTGTGTGGAATTTTTCTCTAACCTAACATGTAGCGTACTGTGTGTTGAAAACATATGCCTTTATCCACTTATGCTCCTCCCACTGTCCACCAGAGCGTTAGACTATTTGTCATTAAAGTAGCAACAAATGATAATTGTAAATGTAAGAGAAGAATTTCTGAAAAAGGTGATGTCTTAGTTTTGCAAAACTTGCACTAGAGAAAGGAGAGGAAAATGTGTTCAAGAAAAAGAAAGTAGCTTTTTAAAAACCATGGTTGAAAACAAAGCAAGGCAAGTTCCAAATGTGTTGGGTCAAAATCTATGAGGATGGAAAGTGATACAAACAGGAAAAAGAGGGAAGCAACTAAAATGATGCTCAAAAGGGAAGCAGAGAACAGATCCCAAGAAGTCCATCTTGATCCCTGAAGCCAGAGAGAGCCATTGAGGGACTCACAGCAAGATAGCAACATTTTTAAAAGTTAGAAATATCATCTTGTTGGCAGCTTAAAGATCAGAAATTAAGGTGAGAGTTTTTGAAACAGAAATATTAATTAGGAGACTTGCAATAATCTAGGCAATCAATGCTGAAGGACTAATCAATTAGTACAAATGTGGATGAAGAGGGGGCATTTTTGAAAGATATTTAGTTAAACAGATTTGTAATGTTGATGACTAATTGTCTGTTTAGGCACAGGAAAAAATACACGAAGTGAAAAGATTTGGGCGTGGAATATTGGTGCTCACCTCATAGAGGAAATAAGAGATTGATAATAGTTTGGAAGGGATGATGATAATGTTGGTTTATTTTTGGACTTAAGATGCTATTCAAGGGAACTTGTATGGTAATTTATCAAACTGTATGTGTGTGTGTCTGGATTTGAGCTCAGAAGGGAGAGAGATAAAGATTGGGACTTACTCAGTATAACTGAAGTTATATATCACACAGGAAATATGTATCAGTAAAAGAAAAAGTAACAAGTATTGGTGGAAAAAGGAAGGTACATGATGGAGCCGGGGAAGAACTCACGTAATTCTATGTACTTTATTCTCTCCTGCTGCAAAGAATTTATTGGAAATGGCAGTTGTAATAGTCTATTACAAATACATACATATATATATATATGTATATATTTGATTCTCTCTGTCTTTCTCTCTTTCTCTGCTTCCCAGTTAATAATTGTGGAGAGAGAAGATTTGGCCAAAAGAGAACTTCAAGATACTGAAAACCTTCCACCTCTAGGAAAGAAGACTTTTCACATGCTCTCTAATTGCAAATATCTTTCCTGTCCTTCTATGATTTAGTTGCATTACTGCTTAGATTTCCACCATTACAGAGTCCACATTAATCTCTACAGTGTGTCACAAGGAATGAGAAGGGTACCTAGTGATAACGATGCCCAGGGAGGTATTAAAAAAAACAAACAACAGCCATTAAAAACTAGCAGACTAATGGTGAAAGTTACCAGACGTTTCCTCCTAAATGGAGATGTAGACAGTTGCTGAGGAGAGTGGGTAAATTGGCACAGGAATTAAGAAGGGAACTGACAAGAAAGCAATTAGCTTGTTAGACATTTCTTATCTGTAAGTCAAGGTATTACAACCTCCGAAAGATGTGAATGCCACTAACTGTGGTAGGCTGTCGCAAAGGGATCCAAGAGAGGAATGGATATTCTGTGCTGATGACATAAACTCATCAAAGCCTGGGATTTTAGGAAACTGTCTGCATCTGCTACCGTGATGTCTAAATCTGGAAGCTCCTCTGGACATAGGCAAACTAACGATGGGGGAGAAATCAGCAGACAAACCTACAGCATTATGGAGGACTCACTTTGAAATGCTAAGCACAAAGCATCACTGCAGCAGATGGGACATGCATGATTAGATGTGAAGAAGAAATCTGTCTGTAGGTAGAGTCCAAGCTGGTGGAGTGGGACCTACTGCTTACACAGTAGATGCACAAGATACATTTAAGACTTGGATTAGAATGTTCTCTCATATCGTAGTAGGCAGAATAGTGGCTTTTCAACTATGCTTGTGACCTAATCCCCAGAACCTCTGAATATGTTATGTGGTAAAGGAGACTTTGCAGATATAATTAAGGTGCTGTCCTTAAAACAAGCAGATTATCTTGGATCCAGGTGGGCCCTATCTTTATTCACATAATTCTTTAAAAGCAGTGAACTTTCTTTAGCTGGTGTCAGAGAGATGCCTCAGAAAGAGAAGTCAGAGAGATTTGAACTATGAGAGGGACTTGGCCGGCCATTGCTGGAATTGAGACTATCTGAAAAATACAAAATGAATGCGGGCAGCTCTAGGAGCAAAGACGGACCCACACTGACAGCCAGAAAGTAAACGGAGCTCTCTGTCCTAAAACTGCAAGAAACTGAATTCAGCCAACAATCCGAATGAGCTAGGAAGCAGATTCATCCTTGGAATCTCCAGAAAAAAACACAGCATTCCCTATGCCTGATCTCAGCTTGTGAGACTTAACCTAACAACTCTGAACCACGACTTCTGACCTACACAATTGTGAGATAATAAATGGGCTGTTATAAGCTGTTTCATTTATAGGAATCTGTCACGGCAGCAACAGCAAACTAATAGGTGGGTATTAACGTGTGATATTTCTATGAACTTAGATCACATTAATAAAATTGTGATGTCAAGATAGCACAATAGAAAATTCTTAAGTACTCCCCAAAGTCAATCTGAGGTGTATTTTATTTCATTTGCATATCCCTCTCTAAAAAGACTGAGCAAAATGATGAAAAAAGAAAAAATTCAGATGACAAAGAAATCAACCGACTTTAAAGCACCTTACACATGTGATTCAGTAATATACACCAGGTAACTGATTTCCTGTGAAAACTACACAATGAAATAAAAATTTTAGGTGTGACTAACATGTGAAATATAAAGACGTGTAGAACTTCTCTGTAAGTGGGCAGAATATAAGTCTGTGATGGTAAATAATGTCCTTTCAGATCTCCTAATAACACTTAAACTAACAGACATTATTTTAAAAGTCTTTCCCAATTTTATGAGATAAAATGCTGTTCAAATTCATTCATAGCTGCCCTGTGCAGCCATCCAATCATCCATCTGCAAATGACCTTGAAAATTCCAGAAACCTGCCACAAATGCATGGTCCACCTGCCATCACTTTTAGGAAATGGTACCCCAGAAGCCAGCATGTTAGGAGGTCGACAGAGTCTGCCTCTCCATCTCAGTTCTCAATTCAGGGAGCGGCATGTATATGCCACATGTGCTTTCCTGTTGTTTAAATAACACTGAGCCCCCGCTGCCTCCTTTTAAGCCAAGATATCCTGTGAGAGAGTGTGACCATATCACCAAAACGCATTTATAAAAGTTAAGTTTAAGAAAGTTTTAGTGCCTACTCTAGCCCAACCCCTCCGCTTTATAACCCCCCAAATAACTCTAATAAAATGAATGTTTTGCCCTCCTCTACCCATCACTTTCCTGTAGTGAAAGTTGAGAAGCATGGGGCCAAGAAGCAGAGAGACAGCTGAGAATATTTTACGATGCTGAGCATGTCAGATTTTCAGCTTCATGGATTTTAAACACACACTTCTGAATAACTCTGCCCTCAGACCTCCTCTTTCTAGTCCAGCAGTCTTTAAAAAGATGGCAATTACCACTTCATCATGTTCAGTGATATGTGATTTGTCTCCTTTTTATTCTTGTCAGTGATTTAAGCATTTGAAAGGAAGAACAAAAATAGGTATTTTAAGCAAAGGCAATTCTGAATTATAAAAATCTACTAAAAATATGCAAGAAACCATGTCTTCCCGATTTGAAATAAAAGCAAACAAAATCTTACTATTCTGTGTATAACCATTTATTTCCACAGGCATTTATGCTGAGGTTAGGGGGTAGCAGTTGGTCAATGATTAAAACTGCCTTCCAAGGACTTTCAGGTACAGGATATGGCCGTGATAGAGGGAGCCTCATATATTCTACACAGAGGCTCAGGGGAGAAAGTAGTGATGGGCTCCCAGAGTGTGTGACCCGCCAGCAACACGGAGCATTACCTCTACCTGCGTGTAGATGTAACAGTGTAGTATTTTATTTCTGTATATGTTTACTTTTCATGAGAAATTAGAAGTATTTTCAGCCTAAAATATTCTAAATCAGAATTTGTTGGAATTGTGTGTGTGTGTGTGTGTGTGCACCCATGTTTGTGGGTTCTATTCAGCTTTTCCAAGAGGAATGCTTTTGTTATTTTATGTCAATCTTATTCACTTCTGTTCATGCCAATCTTACTCAAATTCTGTGTTTTGTGGCTTCAATTCTTTTTCTGTGTGTTTGTACATATTGAATTATATGACAGAAGAACTTTGCATGCAACTAATGTTCCTTTGAGAATTATAAAGTATTCATATTATATTGGAAACTTTGTTTCTAGAATACAATGCCAAAGGAATTATAAATGAGTATTTTTTGAGATTTTTTCAGGTATATTGTACTTTTCTGAACCCATTTACAACAAATGAGAAATAGGAAACATCAAGTATCTAAATCTAAAACAATTTCTTAGAGAAGGAGATATTTTCCATTGTATTTGTATTTTGTTTACTTATTTAATATAAAATAACTTTATTTAGAATTAATTCTAGTTTTATTTTTTTAAACATATTTTAAATAACTTTTCGTAAAGAATGTACTGAACCAATCAAGATTCTCCTGCAGTGGTGTCCTGAATAGATGGCCTCAATCAACTCTTCATAGGAAAAGCTAGTACAGAAAGTTTGCTGCTGTCAGAATCTATCTTCAATTGTTGACCTTTCACTTCCCCTTTCAGCCAGATTCTCACAAATCTAACCTTTTCTCTGAAATGATGCATTGGCTCATTAGCCAGAATACTGAGCCTACTGTCCATAAATTTTGAATCAACACTAATTTACATTTTCTTGCTTGCACTTGACTGTAGAAGCCACAAGAGATTTGGAAGGATTTCAGATTTGCAACTGAACATTGAATTACTCAGAATCTTATGCTAGGTAAATGAAAGTTGTTAATGAAAACGCTAATAATCTCATATCAGAATAAATGGAATTTGGGGGATATAAGTATCCATTGTAAAGAAAGCAAACAAATAAACAAACATGTTCCTAGTGCCCAAGTGAAGCAAAAAATATGAGTACATAAATATATGTATATTAATTTTTAAGATCATCTATTATTTTTATTGGACAATTTTTTTAGAGCTGTTTTAGGTTCACAGAAAAATTAAGATGGTATAGAGATTTCCCATAAACCGCCTGCCCTTCACATGCACAGCCTTCTTCACTATCAACATTCTGCAGCAGGTGGTATATCTGTTACAAATGATGAACCAACATTGACACATCACAATCCCCTAAAGTCCATAGTTGACATTAGGGTTCACAGCATGTTGCACCTTCTATGGGTTTGAGATCATTTATTTTTATTATAATTAATTTTTACTTATAGTTACCAGTCACTATCAAATGAGGTTTCTTGTCTATTACTAATATTTTTAATCAATATGTTAATTCTTACATCACTGAGATAAAATTGGTGTAGACTAAACTGCATATATTTAAATATATGATTTGTTGAGTTTAAATATACATAAATACCCATAAAACATTACTACACTCCAGATGATAAACATATCCATCACCCCAAAAGTTTTTCTGTATCCCTTTGTAATCTTTTACTTGCATTCCACCCATCCCAGCCCTGCACCACCCCAAGACAAAACACTGACTCTCTTTTTGCTATGGTAGATAAGTTTGCATTTTCTAGAATTTGTATAAGTGGAATCTTGTACATGATATTGATGATTACTTAGTATTGCATAATGGGATGTAACTAAAAAAGTGACCTCATGCACCCCTCCCAGGAGGCAAGTAAAGGAAATAATAATGATCATGCCAAGGAAATTCCCATTTTTCCCTAGTGTGTGGCCAAGGAAAAGTAATTATAAGTGTTCTTTTCCTATTTCTACACAGTGGAATGCATAATCTGAACAGGGTTATCAGAGAATTTGTCCTGCAAATTAGAGCTTGGCAGTAATGTCTGTGGCTATAGGAGCCTACTGGTATCTGGTATCTGGTGTGTGTGTGTGTGTGTGTGTGTGTGTGTGTTGGATTAAACTGTGAGCCATGGAAAATCTAAAGAATAAAGTCATAGCTGTACCTCAAGGTAATGAACAGGAAGACGATGAATTGGTTCCTCCTCTAAGGAACCAGTATTAGCACTGAACAATCTTGTGAAATTTAGATTGCCAAAAGCTGAGTGAAGATTGACAAAATGGACCTTAGAAGAAGGAGGAAATTTCCTAGAGAATTACTGGAAAGCAGGCAGAGCAAGCAAGGGTAGTGACCAGGGAAACCCACAAAGGTATCACTGTTAACTCTGTACAAGCTTCAGCCTTGGCTATGGGAAATGTCCAATTGAAAGTTCAGGTTTTTGCTTTTTCTAATCCGTCTATAATCCCCTTTAATAAATCTAACTTCTTATTATTACCTTTCATGTCCATAAAGCACTGTGTGTTAGCTCTTTGGGAACTAAAGGAAAGGGTGAGGAAAGGAAAATGAAGTGTGGCCATCAGTCACTCTCTGTGATCTCACACCCAGGCAGATGAATGCAGTCATGAGATGAGCTGAAAAGGGAATTTGATACTGCAATGCAGCAAGAAAAGCCGGAAGGGTCAGAGAATGTGGAACAACTCTTCTACCTTACAAGTTCATTCTGTAACAATAATATGAGACATTAATACTCTCACTATCTTTCAGAGTCTTTTTAACACCAGTTGGGCACAAGTATGAAGTAGCTCTCAAACATTATTTTTGGCATATTTTTTCATGATAAATTAAACGAATGGAAGGAAAGTTAAGAGTCAAAGACAGCTGAACTTCCAACTAAATGAAGTCTATATATTTATTTCCAAACTGAAAAACACCATTGACTTTTAATTTGTTTATGTTTTATAACATCAACTGCTGACCTCTCTTCATTGATTGGTTTTAAAGGAAAAAGAAAAAGAGGGGGGGATTTTTTTCAGCTTTTTCTGAATCAACTACTTTATAATATGCTTTATAACTTTAAATTTAAAAATGGCCAAATATGATGCATTTAAATATAACAATTATGACTAATGTTAAAGAACAAATATTTAGAACTAACATTTTTTAGAATTTCAGTGCTGTTCTTCTTTTGAGCATATGTTGAGCAAATGATCATATTGATTAAGACTGAATAAAAAATGAGAAAGCAAGTTTTTCTGATTCTCTAAATGATAGTGGATATAATATTTTAAAGAGAAAGAACATTATTTATCTAATAATTATTATGTTACATACATTCTCCTATACTGAATAGGAATGTATACATATATTATATATTATAATATATATTATATATATATTATTTCATGACTTACAAACTATGTTTTCAGGACAGCACTTAATTTGCTTCTGAGTGTCAATTTTACCTGAGAAAATAAGAGTGAGATGGTCCACTGAAAAAAATCCTTGTGTTCAAAAGGGGCCATTAACATCTAAATAATTCTGTCAATGCAGCAACCTATGTTGCTAGCTTTGAAAACCAAAACACCTTTATAATACATTTGATTTGGCTCAATAATTGTGAAATAATAGCTCACAATATACTCAGTAATGATTTTTCTCAATGACAAAATGAGAAGGGTCAAGAATGAACATGGGGAGATAGCACATTGAAGACAAGTATTATATGAATAAGAATAAAATAAAAATTAGAAAAGCTGGCATTGAAGCTGATCCAGAGACAGGATAACTAACATAATACACTACGATCAAAATGTAGCTTGCATTATGCCAAAGCTTATCAAAATGAACAAAAATATAATAGGAACACCTAGTAGAAAGGTAACCAAATTAATTGGTGTTGATCAAACTCAAATAATAATGCTTTACCTACTTGAAAAATTATATGCAAAATCAAAACTTTTTGGCTTAACAACATATTAAACTAGAAAATAAGCCTGATTATTTGCATATTTTCTGATAATACTTAAAACACTTGACTTGTTTTTTCTGATTATTCTAATTTATTTGCATATTTTGGTTAAATCACTTGCACAATTTCCTTAATGATACAAGTTGTAATCAAGCTCTCTTATAAGTGCTCTATTCTTTTTAAAATTTACCAAGAAAAACATTTTTGTCCAAATTTCATTTAAGGCAGTATTTGTAAAGGGAAATTCCAACAACTATGCTTCGTCTTATTTGTGTATGCATAACTTGTATGTTTCAGTTATTAAAAATGTGTTTGATGTAACTTCTTGTGTTATGGGTTTGTGTCCCTCCCCAAAATTCATTTGTTGAAACTTTAGTCCCCAGTACCTGAGAATGTGACCTTATTTGAAAACAGGGTGATTGCAAATGCAATCAATTGTTAAGATGAGGTCATTGGCGTGAGCCCTAATCCAATATGACTGATGTTCTTATAAAAAAGGGAAATTTGGGCACAGAGACATGTGTACAGGAAAAACGCCATGTGAACATGAAGATGGCCATCTAGGAGCCAAGGAGAGATGCCAGGAACAGATCTTTCTTTCAGTCCACAGAAAGAACCAATCCTACCAAAACCTGTATTTGGACTTCTAACCTTCAGAGCTGTGAGACAATAAATTTCTGTTGTTTAAGCCACCTGGTGAGTGATATTTTGTTACAATAATTCTAGCAAACCAATACAACTTGCCTAATATCATTTTATCTCTAAATTGTTCATTACTGATTTAACTACCAAATTTTCTAAACAGTGAGTCAAACATTTTTACAAAATTGACTTCTATGGGGAATAATTATAAATAAGGAAGAGCAAGAACAGGAGTCTCCTCAGGGGCCCGTGTGACTAAAGGCACACACCAGGACACAGATGCAGACTGAGAGACCAACTTTCTGGATCTGGGCAGAAATAAGGTGTTCGAATGTAAATTGAAGGAAGGCCAGGAATGGGAGTAGCTTGAAACAGTGAAAGACAGCTCTGTCCTCTGTTTAAAATGTAAACATGTATTATACACACTACTATATATAAAATAGATTAATAAAAACCTACCCTATAGCACAGGGAACTCTGCTCAATACTCTGTAATGGCCAATATGGAAAAGAATCTTAAAAAAGAGTGGATCTATGTATATGTATAACTGATTCACTTTGCTGTACACCTGAAACTAACACAACATTGTAAATCAACTAGACTCCAATAATTTTTTTTTTTTTTAAATCCTGAAAAACAAAACCAAAACTTCAGTAGCCTAATACACTTTTCTTTATTTTTAAACACTGGGTATAACTGGGCTCCATAGAAGCAAGATAATTGTTGTCTTGTATCTCTTGTAGACTACCCTAAAATTTAAAGCATCCTTAAATTTGAGTTCAAAAGACAAATCAGGGGCAAACGATCCCAGATGGTAATTCAGGTATCTGAAATAGGATAGAATCCTTTTTGCTTCAATTGACAATATTCTAATGTGTAGAGGGTTTAAGAAGAGGTTTTAAATGCACTATCTAATTTGATTTTTTGTTTTTATGGGATAAGAATATCAGGCCCTATTTCAATCTCCATGTTTCAAGGAGAAAACAGAGCAGCACAACATCAAAAACACCTGATTCTTAGATAGAGAAATTAACTTTTCTCAAATCAAGAATAGGATGAAGCAGGACTGAGACAAAATTCCAGTCTCTTGTTTTTGATTTCCATCTTATTTACACAACAGTATATTGTACTAACTCACAGAACAGTGCTATGTCTGTGCAGTGCTTTTCATAGACATTGCACAAACCTTACGTTTTGTACCAAAATTGTCATATTGAATTTGATATCTCTTGAAATGCATTCATTGATGATTGTCTCATTCATAAAATAGGTATTCAGAACACTTATTGACTTACTGTGGTACCCATCCCCCCCAAAAATATCCTTATCCTAATCTCTGGAACTTGTGAATACGTTAGATTACAGGGAAAAGAAGAATTTAGGTTACAGTAGAAATTAAGATTACTAATCAACTGACCTTGAGATGGGGAGATTACTCTGAAATATTCTGAGGGGGCAATGTAATCACAAGTGTCTTATAAGTAAATGGAAGAGAGGAACACAGGAAGCAGAGAACCAGAAAGATGGCAGCTTGAGAAAGCCTTGACCCAATGTTTCTGGCTTTGAAGATGGAAGATGGGAACCATGAGTCAAGTACAGTGGTCACCTTTAGAAGCTGAAAAAGGCAAGGAAAGAACTTCTTCTCTAAGACCTCCAAAGGGAATACAGACTTGGCACTGACACCTTGATTTCAGCCCAGGGCTACTTGTGTCAGATTTCTGACCTACAGTACTCTATAAGACAAGACATTTGTATTGTTTTAAGCCTATAATATTTTGGAAATTTGTTAAGGCAGCAATAGAAAGTGAATACAGGTAATATTACTGATTGAATATATCCAAAAAACAAATAGAGAATTCCTAAATATAAACAGGGAATTGCAGCACTGAATGGTAAGTGGTATGCTGGAGAAATATGAGTTAGTATAGGAATATTTAGGCAAGTCCACTGAAGTTCACTAGGGACTGGGAAGGAAGTAGGACATAAAGGAAGAATGGGTTTTCATTAAGAAAATTCGGGGTTGGTGTTATGACTTAAGGTGAATGAACAGCAGGTATAAAGACCAAAAAGCAAGAAGGAATGTGGCATTTTGGGATAGTATTTTGGTGTGGGAAGTTTATAGCTTATGAGTAAAACAAAACAAAACAAAAAAACAGCAAAACCAAACAAACAAGCTAACAAAAACTCCAATTACTGTCAGGCTAAAGACAGACTAATTATTTGAGAGATAAACGTATTAAGGAAAATGCATTTGATATCTTGAGGAGGTTGAAGGGCCATTAAAATGACTTCAGGATGAGCTTTGCATTTGAGATAGAAGAAATAGATTGAGAGGGGCAGCAAGGGGTGCAGAGAGACCACGAGGAAAGCTGTTGCTTTATGTACTTAGAAATGATGGAGGCCTGAACTGGGAGACTTGTAGGGAGGAAGAGAGAATGGACCACATTTTAGACTTTTTAGAAGAAAGATTCAACATGGATTTTTAATTCCTTGAGGAACAGTGGAAAGGGGGAAGAATATATTTTTATTGCTTTAGCCACTGAGTATATGGTGATGTCATGATCTTAAACAGAAACACAGAAATAAGAGTAGACTTTGATGTGAGATAAACAGTGGATTCAGTTTGAACAAATAGTATTGAGAATCCAAGTGACAACGTCCAGTGGGCCAAGCATGCGTTGTAGTCCTGACGAGAAATCTAGTCTGGAGGTATTAATTGGATTATTACAGCACATAGATTATAATCACCAAAAGACAGTGGGTTAGACAAGAAAAAAGTCATAGGCAGAACTCTGAGGAATTTCAACCTTCGTATGATGACTAAAGGAACTCAATAAAGGCAATTGAGGAGTGACCAGAAATAAGTAGGTTTTGAGGAAATATGGCGACTGAAAAACCAAAAAAAGCAAACATTTAAGTGGAGGGAATAATAAGCAATTTCACATAGTTGAGGAGACACTTGACGTACTTGTAAAATAAGAGGTAAAAACATTTCATAGGGTCTAGTAACAAGCAAGTTAATGTTGCCATTGGCAAGGGCAGCTTCGTTAGCATGGTAGCATGGGAATCAGATTGTGAAGGAAGTAGAGGACCATTAAATATAAGAAACTGTAAAGTTTGGATGAGAAGGGAATACAAGTACAATGGCAATTGGAAGCAAGCATGCTGTTTTGGGGGGAAAGATTAGAAGTCCTTGGAATTATTAGTGCAAGGTGGCCATCATAACGTGAAAGATCAAAGGTAAACCATAGAGAAGGAATGATTTTTAGACTCAGATCTTACAGGATGTAAAAAAAAAAAAAAGATACAGAGAATGAATGTAAAAACATTACAAGGAATTAAAGGTAGACGTGTTTCCTTATATTGTAACTAGAAATAATGAAGAAAAGATGAGTGTAGTGCAGAAAAGGGGATAGATTTGTCTGGAATGTATGACCTACCTCTGTTCATTCTATGGGGAGTTTTAGCAGTGCATTAATTGATGCCAATCTCCTACAATAAGTAAAACTGACTCATAATGAATAGCCAATTGCTTCTTGGGCACCTAGGGCAAGAGTAGATTGGGGCAATAGTAGATATCCATTCTAATCAGTAAATAAATATTGGTAATAAAATAAATGTATCCTTCAATCGTTTGCATTTATTTTATAAAATATTTGCAGATACATTTTTTGTTTAAAATTGTAATTAAACGTATATAATGTAAAATTTACCATTTTTAAGTGTACACTTCTGCGGCATTAAGGATAGTACATTGTTGTGAAACAATCATCAGCATCCATGTCCAGAACATTTTCATCTTTTCACCTTCCCCAGACTCTGTATGGATTGAACACAAGCTATCCATTTCCCCCTCTTCTAGCCCCTGACAACCACTGTTCTACTTTTTGTCTCCGTGAATTTGATGAGATATTTCATATAAGCGGAATCATACAATATATGTCCTTTGGTGACTGGCCTATTTCACTTAGCACGATGTCTTCAAGGTTCATCCATTCTGAAAGATGGGTCAGAATTTACCTGCCTTTTAATGTTGAATAATAGCCCATGGTACATATACACCACATTTTGTTTACCCATTCATCTGTTTATGGAAATTTGGGTTGCTTCCACATTTTGCTATTGTGAAAAATGCTGCTATGAATATGGGTACACAAATATCTCTGCAGTCCCTGCTTTCAACTCTCTTGACTATATGCCCAGAGGCGGAATAGCTGGATCACATGGTAATTTTGTTTAATTTTCTGGAGAACCATATACCATTTTCCATGGTAGCTGCAACATTATACATTTCTACCAGCAATGCACAGGATTTTGATTTCTCCACATACTCACCAGCAATTATTTCTTAGTTTGTTGGTAATGGCCATGCTAATGTGTGTGAGGTAGTATTTCATCATGGGTTTGATTTGCATTCCTTGATGATTAGTGATGTTGAACATACTTTTTATGTGCCTATTGGACTTATGCATATCTTTTTTGGAGAAATATCTATATAAAGTCCTTTGCCCATTTTTAAAAAAATTTTATTTTATTATTATTATTTTTTAATTAATTAATTTATTTATTTTTGGCTGTGTTGGGTCTTCGTTTCTGTGTGAGGGCCCTCTCCAGTTGCGGCAAGCGGGGGCCACTCTTCATCGCGGTGCACGGGCCTCTCACTATCGTGGCCTCTCTTGTTGAGGAGCACAGGCTCCAGACGCACAGGCTCAGCAATTGTGGCTCACGGGACCAGTTGCTCCGCGGCATGTGGGATCTTCCCAGACCAGGGCTCGAACCCGTGTCCCCTGCATTAGCAGGCAGACTCTCAACCACTGCGCCACCAGGGAAGCCCCCCATTTTTAATGGAGTTGTTGTTTTTGTTGTTGTTGAGTTGTAGGAGTTATTTATATATGCTGGATGTTAACCCCTTATCACTCAGCTTAAATGATCCTTCCAAATTAGATCTCACCATTCCGTATCCTTGCCAAGTGCCTTGCCTGTCACAACATGGACTATCTCTGTTTCTCAATGTTGTATTCACGGCATTTCAAGATCTACTCCCTACCTCCTCCTCAGCCTCTTTCTTCACTGATTTCCAGTTTGCATTTCCATCTTCCTTGACTCCCAAACTGCTTGCAATTTCCCACACCTAGGTCTTTGCTGATGTGATCTCCTTACCAGAAAAGCACCTGGTCTCTGACTTTCTTCTTAAGAACTGCTATTTGGGGATATACTTGATTCAGAAGTTACCTCTGCTCAGAATCCATCGCTGAGACTGCTCCTTTTTTTGGTGCCCTGTGCTATTTTATACATGTGTCTTTTATCCTATTCCATATTATTTTGTAATCGTCTTTTACAGTTTAATTTCCTAGAATTGAGAAGAGAAACCGTTTCTTATCTATCTTTATATTTGTAGTGAACAGCCTTGATATGTCACATAAGAGTACAAAAAATGCTGGTTGTTGTGGATAAAGTTAATAACAGTAACTTGAAATATTAATTAAAAAATGTAAAAGGATGGAATTGGATCTTTGCACAGCTGATAAATTTTAAACTACAAAATACTTAATATCAAATAGACCATACTTCTTCTTTGCCTGGCTTTCTTCTTTCTCCCTTTAAATTCTTTTCTCTCTGCTTCTCTGTTTCCCTCTCCCTCAGTCTCTCTCTCCTCCTTCCATCCAACCTAACTTTCTAACTTTTATTTTTAGTTGAAAATGTTCATCCTTTTGGAATAGACAAGAACAATATATCATATACTAAGATTTCTAATTTACTTATGTATTTAATGAAGTATTATTATGATTAATAATCAATTATAGCTGCAGTCAGAAGAAACTAATCATTCAATGTTTCCTAGGCAGTCACTATAAATGTGCATTACCTCTCAAGACAATCAGTAATCTATAACTTCTGTAATGCTTTAAACATCACAGATGCTTTGCTTTAGTCCTAGCTGGTCATCAACAACAAGGGTCCATTTATATTACTCGAATGTCTGGTAACAAGTTCACTGCAATTTGCCTCCCTTTTATAGGAACAGTTTCTGTTAGGATGAGCACAATTTACAGTGAGCACATTGCAGATGATATACGGTATTCTGTGCCCCACAAAATCCTCTGTCGGGCAGCAGAATAGCGCTTGGTATGGATGCCTCCTTTCCACTTTTGTTAAGAAATTTATTTAGCTTAAATCTATTTTTAAATTGTCACCTAAGGAGATAACGAATATTCATTAAAATTTAAGATAAATTTACTTTTTTATTTTATAGGAAATTTTCATTCCAAATTTACTAAGGATGATAGCAGTGGTAGATCTTGCTGAAAATGCACTCACCAAATAATACTGCAGAGATAGAGGTCTGTTATAAATTAAGGGAGAGAGTTTGTAATTGAATTTCCTTAAGAGATGTGACTTTGTTATTGAATAAAATGGGGTAAAACAATCAAAAGACTGAGCATTACCAAATAGAGTGTCAGGCATACATACCTTAAATAGATAATCATCAATTAATTATTTGTATAAAAGTGTGAAGATAAATGTGTATTAACATTTTATTTTGTTAATTCTTAAAATGTTTGTTAAGAACATTTGTTTTTAACAAATTTGTTACTGGTTTTGGAATATTTGTAAGAGAAATTGCCAAGAAAGTATCGTGCACTGAATTGCTATAAGGCATGGTAATAAGGTATTTTACATATACCTTGTTAACATGGGTACATACATATGTACATGCATTTCTTTTCACTGTGATGTCCCTGAGGCACTACAAAATATTTTGGTGATTTCTAAGCATTAAAGAATTCTTAGGTTATTTTGAGTGTAGTGAATTAATTCTCCTAGGGATCTTGGAGGTAACAATAGTCTGATGCTATTTTTGAACCTCCCCAAAACTGAATATAAAACATTAATCCTTGTGGTATATAAGGTTGTACAGGCTCCTTGAAAGTGTCACACTGGTAATTCAGTCCAACGACTGAAATAACTCAGACTAGTAACACTATTATTCCCAGAACAGGTTGTCAAAGGAAGGCTTACATAATTGGTCCATTTATTTTAAATCAGAAGAAAAAATAGTCATTAGTTTTAAAATAAAATTATTAAAAATTAGAAAATATATATTTAAAGGTGTTAATTATGGGTAGGAGATATATGACTTAAATGTCAATTGATAAACAACATTTGGGAGACACTGGTAGAAGGTGGTATTGAATACATTTTAGTGAACTCTGTTTTTAAAATAAACATCTTATTTATGTGGAGGATGTATATTTTGTCACTTAGATGATTACATTTATCCTATGTGTGTATTTTTTTGGTTTGCTGAAAAATAGATATGAACATGATTTTCACATTATGTTATCTACAAACTAGAATATGTGCTTAACCTCATATTTATTTATTTATTTATATAATTTTATTTTTTATTGAAGTACAGTTGATTTACAATGTTTTCTTAGTTTCAAGTATACAGCAAAGTGATTCAGTTATACATACACACACATATATATATATTGTGTATATATATGTAGTACATATATATTTATATTCTTTTTCAGATTCTTTTCCCGTATAGGTTATTACAAAATAATGAGTAGAGTTCCCTGTGCTATACAGTAGGTCTTTCTGGTTTTATCTATTTTATCTGTTTTATATATAGTAGTGTGTATCTGCGAAACCCAACCTCCTAATTTATCCCTCCTCTCCATCTCCTGCTTGGTAACCGTAAGTTTGTTTTCCATGTCTGTGGGTTTATTTCTGTTTTGTATGTAAGTTCATTTTTATCATTTTTTTTTAGATTCAACATATAAGTGATATCATATGATATTTGTCTTTGACTTACTTCACTCTGTAATCTCTATTTAAAATACTGGGATAAAATTTTAGATAGTCTTGTTTTTAACACTTTAATGTTAGCTCTCCAAGATGGTAGCCAGTACTACGTGTGGCTATTAAATATTTGGAATGTGGCTAGTACAAATTGAGATGTGTTGTACATATAATATATATAGTAGATTTCAAAACTTGCTGAAAAAAAAGAATTCAAATTATTTCCTTAACTTTTACATTGATTATATGTTGTGATAATAATATTTTGGATATATTGGGGTAAAGTGTTATTAAAATCAATTTAACTTCTTTCTTTTCTGTTTTTAATGCGACTGCTAGAAAATTTAAAACTATGAGGATGGCTAAAATATTTTGCTTGTATTATTTTTCAAATGGGCCAGTGTTAAACTCTAAGGAGAGGAATAATAGTTTGAGGATAGTAATAAAGTGTCATGATTATAATTTTTATAATTATGGTACCTTTACACAATGCAAGTCATTAAAAACATGATATTAAACTATATTTGTTGATGTTGAGATACGTTTCCAATATCTAATAATTAAAAGAAGTTACAATTAAAATAAATCTTGAATATATAAGAATAATATAGTCATATATGTATATATGTAGATCTCAAAGTGATTGTAACTGAATGACGTAATTAAAATTGATTCCAATTTTCTCTTGCATTCCTTTCTGTTTTATTTAACTTCTACAGCAAGAAAAATAAATAATCATTGTTAAAAAAAAGTTATGGGGCTTCCCTGGTGGCGCAGTGGTTGAGAGTCTGCCTGCCAATGCAGGGGACACGGGTTCGAGCCCTGGTCTGGGAAGATCCCACATGTCGCGGAGCAACTAGGCCCGTGAGCCACAATTACTGAGCCTGTGCGTCTGGAGCCTGTGCTCCGCAACAAGAGAGGCCGCGATAGTGAGAGACCCGCGCACCGCGATGAAGAGTGGCCCCCACTTGCCGCAACTAGAGAAAGCCCTCGCACAGAAACGAAGACCCAACACAGCCAAAAATAATAAAGAAAGAAAGAAAGAAAGGAGTTCCTTAAAAAAAAAGAAACAAAGTTATGGAAATATGGTAGTTAATACAAGCAAAAAAGCAAAGTCTTTGGCAGATCTTTTATTAACACGCAATTTGGCTTAAACTTTAGGAAAATTCAAAAATCCATTTCTCTAGTTTTGATTCATTTCTTCCGTTTTTTCAACAAGATACACTGGATTCAAACTAATATTAGATACTCAATGTAAATCTTACGATGTCTGTATACGTGGATAAGGCCTGTTAAAGCTTTATGTTTTGTCTGGTTATAACCATAGAACTACTCCATAAAAGCAGTAGAACTCACTTAACTGACAGAGTAGACCTTTAGCTGGTTAAAAATAAATGAGGCAATAATAACTATTCATTAAAATAAATTTAGCAAAAATGTATTTTCTGAGTATTAACTATCAAATTCTTTAAATAAATATTTTTAAAAGATTAAATGCTTAACCACATATTATCTGATATTATAAGTTTAAAAAGCACTTTATTTTATATTTCATAATAACACTCACTTGTTAGATAAATGCCTCTCTAAAGGATCACTTGACAGAGCAGAGTCCTATAAAGAAACTTTCAACTGGAAGATTTAGATAAAATGCATTCTCTCAGAATAACCTAGAGAAGGGAATTTAGAGAACAGCTAGTAATTAAAACATGACAGATTGCATTCCAATTGTTTTAAATTGTTGAACAATTTTGGCCAGTTAAAAATTAAATCCCATTAGTAAGAACTCAGTTTGGGAATCTGAGATACTTTGAAATGAAGCAAAGGCTTTGGTGCCAATCTGCAGTCACTCAGTCATGTCCAAATGGCTCGGATCTGGGCAGCAGTGTCTCCTGGATGTCCACAGTAAAGCCACTATGAAGACGCCATCCGGATAGGATTTCAGACCACACAAGGACAACATAAGCCTCAATTCAAGGAGTTTCTGAGAAGTTGGTATTAAGAACATGGGGTTAACAAAGCCAAAGGACTAGTGAATTACAGAAATGATTGTGAAAGTCCATAAACAGCCTCAGGCAAACTCCATCTCAGAATATTATGCTGAAATCAGCAGAAAGTAATTTTAAGTCAGACACACTAAATTATGATTGACAAGTGTGGAAAATAAGAAAGATTGGTGAGTTACCATTTTATTATTTTTTATTTCAATTTCACTTTGTCAGGCAAGTCCTAAGTCTCAATATCTATGTGACAAAAGAGTCAATACTTCAAGAAATAAATAGAAGTGTTTCACCTGAAATAAAAGAAGCTAAAATATCTAACTGTATCTGCTTTTAAAAGTTACAAACAGGCCAACAAGCAAAATTTACCAGTGAGAGATCAGAGCGTGTAAAAATCAGAGCGTGTAGAATGCCAGTGGATATAGGTAAAAAGAGAAACATAAATGTGTACCAGCTACATAAGATTAAGGTAACCTTAGCAATGGTGAGGACAAAGTCATCTTCAAATGGTAATGATTTAAGGCTTTTATTGTTTTTAAAAGTATAGTTCAAATCTATATTGCCTTAACAGTTGTAATTTTATTTTTTATTTTTTTAGGTTTATTAAAAAAAAAAATTAACGTCTTTATTGGAGTATAATTGCTTTACTTTGTTGTGTTAGTTTCTGTTGTATAACAAAGTGAATCAGCTTTATGTATATATATATATCTATCTATATATATATATATAGATATATATATATATCCCCATATCCCCTCCCTCTTGCAATTCCCTCCCACCCTCTCTATCCCACCCCTCTAAGTGGTCACAAAGCACCGAGCTTATCCTCAGTGTTATGAAGCTGCTTCCCTCTAGCTATCTATTTTACATTTGGTAGTGTATATGCGTCCATGCCACTCTCTCTCTTCTTCCCAGCCTACACTTCCCCCTCCCTGTGTCCTCAGGTCCACTCACTACGTCTGCAACTTTATTCCTGTCCTGCCCCTAAGTTCTTCAGAACCTTTTTTTTTTTTAGATTCCATATATATGTTAGCATACGGTATTTGTTTTTCTCCTTCTGACTTACTTCACTCTATATGACAGACTCTAGGTCCATCCACCTCACTACAAATAACTCAATTTCGTTTCTTTTTATGGCTGAGTAATATTCCATTGTATATATGTGCCACATCTTCTTTATCCATTCATCTGTCAATGGACACTTAGGTTGATTCCTTGTCCTGGCTATTGTAAATAGAGTTGTAATGAATATTGTGGTACATACTCTTTTTGAATTATGGTTTTCTCAGGGTATATGCCCAGTAGTAGGATTGCTGGGTTGTATGGTATTTCTATTTTTAGTTTTTTAAGGAACCTCCATACTGTTCTGCATAGTGGCTGTATCAATTTACATTCCCACCAACAGTGCAAGAGGGCTCCCTTTTCTCCACACCCTCTCCAGCATTTATTGTTTGTAGATTATTTGATGATGTCCTTTCTGATCAGTGTGAGTTGATACCTCATTGTGGTTTTGATTTGCATTTCTCTAATGATTAGTGATGTTGAGTATCCATTTTCATGTGTTTGTTGGCAATCTGTATATCCTCTTTGGAGAAATGTCTGTTTAGGTCTTCTGCCCATTTTTGGATTGGGTTATTGGTTTTTTTGATATTGAGCTGCATGAGCTGCTTGTATATTTTGGAGATTACTCCTTTGTCAGTTACTTCATTTTCAAATATTTTCTCCCATTCTGAGGGCTGTCTTTTCATCTTGTTTATGGTTTCCTTTGCTGTGCAAAAGCTTTTAAGGTTCATTAGGTCCCATTTGTTTATTTTTGTTTTTATTTCCATTTCTCTGGGAGATGGGTCAAAAAAGATCTTGCTGTGATTTATGTCATAGAGTGTTCTGCCTATGTTTTCCTCTAAGTGTTTTATAGTGTCTGGCCTTACATTTAGGTCTTTAATTCATTTTGAGTTTATTTTCATGTATGGTGTTAGGGAGTGTTCTAATTTCATTCTATTTTACATGTAGCTGTCCAGTTTTCCCAGCACCAATTATTGAAGAGGCTGTCTTTTCTCTATTGTACATTCTTGATTCCTTTATCAAAGATAAGGTGACCATATGTGTCTGGGTTTATCTCTGGGCTTTCTATCCTGTTCCACTGATCTATATTTCTGTTTTTGTGCCAGTCCCATGCTGTCTTGATTTCTGTAGCTTTGTAGTATAGTCTGAAGTCAGGGAGCCTGGGTCTTCCAGCTCCATTTTTCTTTCTCAATACTGCTTTGGCTATTTGGGGTCTTTTGTGTTTCCATACAAATTGTGAAATTTTTTGTTCTAGTTCTGTGAAAAATGCCATTGGTAGTTTGATAGGGATTGCATTGAATCTGTAGATTGCTTTGGGTAGTAGAGTCATTTTCACAATGTTCATTCTTCCAGTCCAAGGACTTGGTATATCTCTCCATCTGTTTGTATCGGCTTTGATTTCTTTCATCAGTGTCTTATAGTTTTCTGCATACAACTCTTTTGTCTCCTTAGGTAGGGTTATTCCTAGGTATTGTATTCTTTTTGTTGCAATGGTAAATGGGAGTGTTTCCTTAATTACTCTTTCAGATTTTTTGTCATTAGTATATAGGAATACAAGAGTTTTCTGTGCATTAATATTGTATCTTGCTACTTTACCAAATTCATTGATTAACTCTGTAGTTTTCTGGTAGCATCTTTAGGATTCTCTATGTATAGTATCATGTCATCTGCAAACAGTGACAGCTTTACATCTTTTTTTCCAATTTGGATTCCTTTTATTTCTTTTTCATCTCTACTGTGGCTAAAACTTCCAAAACTATGTTGAATAATAGTGGGGAGAGTGGAAACCATTGTCTTTTTCCTGATCTTAGAAGAAATGGTTTCAGTTTTTCACTATTGAGAATGATGTTGGCTGTGGGTTTGTCATATATGACATTTATTATGCTGAGGTAAGTTCCCTCTATGTCTACTTTCTGGAGAGTTTTTATCATAAATGGGTGGGGAATTCTGTCAAAAGGTTTTTCTGCTTCTATTGAGATTATCATATGGTTTTTCTCCTTCAGTTTGTTAATATGGTGTATCACGTTGATTGATTTGCATATATTGAAGAATCCTTGCATTCCTGGGATAAACCCCGCTTGATCATGGTGTATGATCCTTTTAATGTGCTGTTGGATTCTGTTTGCTAGTATTTTGTTGAGGATTTTTGCATCTATGTTCATCAGTGATATTGGCATGTAGTTTTCTTTCTTTGTGACATCTTTGTCTGGTTTTGGTATCAGAATGATGGTGGCCTCATAGAATGAGTTTGGGAGTGTTCCTCCCTCTGCTATATTTTGCAAGAGTTTGAGAAGGATAGGTGTTAGCTCTTCTCTAAATGTTTGATAGAATTCGCCAGTGAAGCCCTCTGGTCCTGGGCTTTTGTTTGTTGGAAGATTTTTAATCGTGGTTTCAATTTCAGTGCTTGTGATTGGTCTGTTTATATTTTCTATTTCTTCCTGGTTCAGTCTCGGAAGTTTGTGCTTTTCTAAGAATTTGTCCATTTCTTCCAGGTTGTCCGTTTTATTCGCATATAGTTGCTTGTAGTAATCTCTCTGATCCTTTGTATTTCTGCAGTGTCAATTGTTACTTCTCCTTTTTCATTTCTAATTCTATTGATTTGAGTCTTCTCCCTTTTTCTCTTGATGAGTCTGGCTAATGGTTTATCAATTTTGTTTATCTTCTCAAAGAACCAGCTTTTAGTTTTATTGATCTTTGCTATCATTTCCTTCATTTCGTTTTCATTTATTTCTGATCTGATCTTTATGATTTCTTTCCTTTTGCTAACTTTGGGGGTTTTTTTTTGGTTCTTCTTTCTCTAATTGCTTTAGGTATAAGTTTAGGTTGTTTATTTGAGATTTTTCTTGTTTCTTGAGGTAGAATTGTATTGCTATAAACTTCCCTCTTAGATCTGCTTTTGCTGCATCCCATTGGTTTTGGGCCGTCATGTTTTCATTGTCATTTGTTTCTAGGTATTTTTTTAAATTTCCTCTTTGATTTCTTCAGTGAACTCTTGGTTATTTAGTAGTGTAATGTTTAGCCTCCATGTGTTTGTATTTTTTTCCGTTTTTTTTTTCCTGTAATTGATTATCTAGTCTCATAGCATTGTGGTCAGAAAAGGTACTTGATATGGTTTCAATTTTCTTAAATTTACCAAGGCTTGATTTGTGACCCAAGATCAGAAATGTTGTATCCTGGAAAATGTTCCATAAGCACTTGAGAAGAAAGTGTATTCTGTTGATCTTGGATGGAATGACCTATAAATATCAATTAATCGTTATCATCTTGTTTAACGTATCATTGAAAGCTTGTGTTTCCTCATTTATTTTCATTTTGCATGATCTGTCCATTGGTGAAAGTGGGGTGTTAAAGTTCCCTACTATTTTTGTGTTACAGTCAATTTCCCATTTTATGGCTGTTAGCATTTGCCTTATGTATTGAGGTGCTCCTATGTTGGGTGCATAAATATTGTTTATAAACAATTGTTATGTCTTCTTCTTGGAATGATCCCTTGATCATTATGTAGTGTCCTTCTTTGTCTCTTGTAATAGTCTTTATTTTAAAGTCTATTTTTTCTGTTATGAGAATTGCTACTCTAGCTTTCTTTTGATTTCCATTTGCATGCAATATCTTTTTCCATCCCCTCACTTTCAGTCTGTACGTGTCCCTAGGTCTGAAGTGGGTCTCTTGTAGACAGCATATATACGGGTCTTGTTTTTGTATTCATTCAGCCACTCTATGTCTTTTGGTTGAAGCATTTAATCCATTTACATTTAAGGTAATTATTGATATGTGTTTTCCTATTACTGTTTTCTTAATTGTTTTGGGTTTGTTATTTTAGGTCTTTTCCTCCTCTTGTGTTTCATGCCTAGAGAAGTTCCTTTAGCATTTGTTGTAAAGCTAGTTTGGTGGTGCTAAATTCTCTTAGCTTTAGCTTCTCTGTTAAGGTTTTAATTTCTCCAACAAATCTGAATGAGATCCTTGCTGTGTAGAGTAGTCTTAGTTGTAGTTTTTTTTTCCTTTCATCACTTAAATATGTCCTGTCACTCCCTTCTGGCTTGCAGAGTTTCTTCTGAAAGATCAGCTGTTAACTTTATGGGGACTCCCTTATGTGTTATTTGTTTTTCCCCTTTCTGCTTTTAATTTTGTTTTTTTGTATTTAATTTTTGATAATTTGATTAATATGTGTTTTGATGTGTTTCTCCTTGGATTTATCCTGTATGGCACTCTCTGCACTTCCTGGACTTGATTGACTATTTCCTTTCCCATATTAGGGAAGTTTTCAACTATAATCTCTTCAAATATTTTCTCAGTCCCTTTCTTTTTTTCTTCTTCCTCTGGGACCCCTATAATTCAAATGTTGGTGCATTTAATGTTGTCCCAGAGGTCTCTGAGACTGTCCTCAATTTTTTCATTCTTTTTTCTTTATTCTGCTCTGCGATAGTTATTTCCACTATTTTATCTTCCAGGTCACTTGTCTGTTCTTCTGCCTCAGTTATTCTCCTATTGATCCCTTCTAGAGAATTTTTAATTTTATTTATTGTGTTGTTCATCATTGTTTGTTTACTCTTTATTTCTTCTAGGTCCTTGTTAAACGTTTCTTGTATTTTCTCCATTCTATTTCCAAGATTTTGAATCATCTTTACCATCATTACTCTGAATTATTTTTCAGGTAGACTGCCTATTTCCTCTTCATTTGTTTGGTCTGGTGGGTTTTTACCTTGCTCCTTCATCTGCTGTGTGTTTCTCTGTCTTCTCATTTTGTTTAACTTACTGTGTTTGGGGTCTCCTTTTCACAGGCTGCAGGTTCGTAGTTTCCATTTTATTTGGTGTCTGCCCCTGGTGGGTAAAGTTGGTTCAGTGGGTTGTGTAGGTTTCCTGGTGGAGAGGACTGGTGCCTGTGTTCTGGTGGATGAGGCTGGATCTTGTCTTTCTGGTGAGCAGGACCGTGTCCGGTGGTGTGTTTTGGGTTGTCTGTGAACTTAGTATGTTTTTAGGCAGCCTCTCTGCTAATGTGTGGGGTTGTGTTCTTGTCTTGCTAGTTGTTTGGCATGGAGTGTCCAGCACTGGAGCTTGCTGGTCATTGATTGGAGCTGGGTTTTAGTGTTAAGACAGAGATCTCTGGGAGAGCTCTCGCCAATTGATATTATGTGGAGCTAGGAGGTCTCTCATGGTCCAGTGTCCTGTACTCTGGTCTCCCGCCTCCGAGGCTCAGGCCTGACAGCCAGCTGGAGCATTGAGACCGTGTCAGCCACACAGCTTTGCTTTCCTTGAATTTGATTGTAGCTGTTTTGACTTGGGGATTTGTACTGGTTTTGTTTTACTCTTGGCTTGTTTTCACTTCCATGAAACCCGAGACCAGCGTGCAGGGCAAAGGCTGAGGCGTCAGCCAGCAGAGGCAACCTCTGAGGGCTCGACGGACTGTGGGAATGCTCTGAGGTGCCCTGGCTCTGCCACCTTTGAAGACATCAAACTCCCGGTTGTCTTTTTATTAACATTTGGGGTATACAAGTAGGTTTTTTTTTTTTTTTTTTTTTTTTAGAACCAGAAAACTGTCCTTTTGGAATCTATGTCTATAAGTTGGATCTCAACAATCATGTTTTGCACAGTATGTTTCTATTAGGGATAGAACCCAGACACATCAAAAATAACATACACTACAACCATCTGTAAGCGAGTGGTGCTCTATGTATCCAACGATTAGTGCACATCTACACACTCTGACATAGAGGATTATATTCATAGACACATGTAAACTAACTTTGCATTCAAAGCATGTAACAAAAGAATGATTTCCCCAGTGGACCAGTCAACTAAACTTGCTGCAAGATTTTATGCTACAATGATCCAGTTTGGGGTTATTCTATAGCAGTTCATCCAATGCAGCATTTCCCAAATCATGTGGGATTTTTTATCTGGATGAAAAGTAGAACATTGCCAGCACCACAGAAGCCCTTCTCTTGCTTTGTGTTCCCACCACACGCCCTCCACTCCCCCAAAGGCAACCATTCATATTAACTACTAAAACCACAGATGAGTTTTACCTAATTTGGATTTTAACTACATATATACTTGATGTATACTATGCGCTCTGCTTTTTTGCTCAACATTATTTTTTCTTTTTTTTTTTTTTTACATCCAACTTCTCAACCACCAGCACTTTTGCTTCTACCCCTACGTCTCTGCTGAAAGTGCTGTGACCAAAGTTACCAACAAATTCCTTATTGCCAAATCCAGTGCCCATTCATCTGCTATATACTCTCTTGTTTTGAACGCAGCCTTGGAAACAATTCCTTATTAAAATTTTATGATGGTGTACTCCTTTGGCTTTCTTCCTATCTCTCTAAGTGTTGTTGTTGTTTAGTTTTAGTTTCCTACTGCTGTTCTGCCCATCTCTTCTCTCTTCACATACTCACCTTAGATACCCCACTCCTTGCCAGAGTATCAAATTTTGACTGCATGTTCTATGTCTCTATTTGTGTCCCAGAGCTCCCACCTGACTCTGGACCACCATATTCTCCATCCAAAAGTTTCTGTTTGAATATGCCAAATTCTGCTATTTTTCTAAATTCTGCTATTAAATTCTAAATTCACTAAATTCTGCTATTTTTCTCAAATGAAGGACTTTCATACACTAATGATCTAATGTCTATGAATGTTAATATAATACTCATATTTTATTGCTCTTCTTATTAGATGATTCCGATAATTAACATTTTATTATAGCAATTGTGATTTCCCAGAAAAATAAATATATTTTCCTTATAATGTCATTATCAAATTTATATTCCATTAAGAATTCTTTCATATAAAGAGATGACATTTTGAATATAATCATGAAGAGTTAGGTGATTTAAAATAACTGTTCCATGTTTTTTTAATATTTTAGAATTTTAGAGTCTTAATTATTCTTTTTAAGAAAGGAGAGACAGATATTGTACAGTTAGTTTCAATATAAATGCTCACAACTGATGCATTATGCTTGCAAAAACCTAATTATTTTATGCATAGTAGAAAAACGTCTTCCTTTGGATCTTTCCCCACATAGAGATCATTTTGAATTGATAAAGATTTATTTAAGGGTGACATTAGATCTTGAATCACTAGAACACATACACATCTTAAAGTGTATGTATATGGTTTTGGGAACTACAACTCGTAATTTAATAGGATTTCAAGAATCTATCAGAGTTACACAAACTCCTCACTTCATGTAATTTTAAGTCAAAGCACTTTATAGTTTAACTCAGGAAATTATGTACATAGAAAGCATTTACAAAACAAATATCTTTTCTCTGGGTAGACATTTAAACCATTTTGGGTTATCTAGAAAGTCCACATGAAAACAATTAATTCCTAAAATTAAGAGCCATATAATAACACTTTATCATCTTAATTGAATTTGCAAAAATAAATAAATATAAACATTTATTTGAGCATCACTTCTGAAATTAAATATCTCAGTTCTGTGTATCGTCACCTTGTCTAATGGCAAATCACTTGCATTTACCTACAAATCTGAAGCAAAAATATAGAGTTCCAGACATGTTAAACTTAATGAAACATTGTATTTTAATTTTGAGTTGGAAGAAAATAAAACGCTGAATCTCTGTATTTTAATACAAGTCCTTGTAGTTAATAATGACCCTATTAATTTGTTTTTAATTCTAAGTACTCTTTGCACTGAAAAATCTACACATTTTACTATCAAGGCAACAAAATGCAAGGGTGCAGGGTGTCCACCATCTGACGAGAGGATTTAGTATTTCTTTTAAATATTCAAAACTATGTCTGATCTCACTTAAGATTTATTGGATCCCATTGCATAGATTTCCAAGTTTGTTAATCAAACAAGGCATGATTTAAGATATTTGATGTTTGCAGTGAGGATTTATTTTAAATATCCTAGTAAAAATCAAAGGATTTTTGAATAACGTCAAAAATTCTGGAGAAAAATTAAGAATATTATCTGATGCTTATTGTAAAATAATAAAATAATTCTTCTTATCCAAAATGAAAAGAAATATTATTTTATGGAACACTTTATAACTACTAAAATAACACCCTAATCATGTAATAACAGTTGATAATGTGCTGGTTCTTTTTTCTTTACCATTAACCTTTTCCTGTTTGCAAAGTACCCTTTACTTTCCTCCATGTTGTGTGGTGGCAGAAAGGATAATAAACTGGAACTCAAGAAATCTGTTTATTTTTGTATCTGCCAGTAAATAAAGACTGGATAAAGACAAGTTTCTTAACTTCTCTGGTCTTAGCTTATTCTTCTAGATTCTTTTCATTTAGGGACTTTTTAGTTTTCTGGGATTTCTTTTTAGAAACTCTCTGGGGGAATGAATTCTGCGTGGAAAAACTGATTACTTTTTATCCTACTATATCTGTCCTTTTTATCATTGTCTGTCTGAGATGATGCATTCTAAAGGAAAGGAAACTTATCTTTTCAAGTTGCTTTAACTGTCACAGCAGTCTATACACATAGGTACTTAATATATAATTTTAAAATAGATTGCCTTTTCACAATTGTTATTTTTTTTTATTCACGATACTTATATTTTATAATAGAGTGACTTTCTAAAATCATGTCATTATACAACGCCTGTCACTAAACTTCACAAAACTGAGGTGGGTTTAGTCGTGAAGTATTTTAACAGAAGGAGAGAAAGAAATAGACGTATGTTTCCTATTCACTTATAAATATAAATACATCTTGCTGATATAGACAACCCATACAAGTTAGTTTTGCTCTCTCCAAAGGGTCATTCTAGAGCTTGATACCCTGTTTAATAACGGTGAAACACTGAAAATATAAAACATTGCAGAAAACTGCTTGGTGAGACCAGAATGAATATTAAAACACCCCAGATAATTCCAGCATTTACTTAAAAACATTACCTTTTCTAAATGATTGTGTTAACATCATTTTATCATAGTTAAGGAAAAGTTTTGTGATTATTCAAAAAGATAAAACCTCATAATATGATTGCTGATTGCCAAGTGCTTTCGTTATCAAATATCACTTTATGATTCAAAATATTAAATATGTAGACCTTTTGCATTATACATAATTTTGACAGAATGGCAGAATCATTACAATCTTCATTAAACTTCATTGCATTTACTATAAATAATTTCAATAAAATTGCTACCATATTACCTTCCAGTTGTTAACAGAATCATATAGATTTTCTTCTCTCCAAATTCAATAGTTTGTAGTACACTGTAGCTCCTTTAAAAACAATGTTTCACTATGTCTCTATTGAAGTTTGTATTGATGATTCAGATTTCTGAATTGCAAATTTTGTTTATCTTTACAACATACTGATCTCCCTTGCCTTCCTTAGCAATATCAAATCGTATCCCAAACACAACATCATTTTCCCCTTGATAGGTGCAGGTAGCAGTATTCTAGGGAAGACTCTTTTGTACTGATATTGCCAGGGATCATTATTCAGTCTTTGCTGTGTTACCATAAAAATAACATATTACTCACACTTTATTTTCATTGTATTTATTAGTTTCTAGCTCCACTATTCCACCATTAACAATATTTTGAATAAAAATCCTACGTAAACATACAATTTAATTCTCTTATTGATGCTTGATAGTTTGTATACCATTAAAAATATTTTCTGCTATTGCTATAGATTTCAACTACTTTTATTTAGCCACATCCATGTATCTTCATATTATGGGAGTGGGGGATAGGAGTTGGTAGATTAGACTGCCTGTTTAATAAAATAATTTAGTAAAATAGTAATGATAATTGATATATTTCCATAGACTTTCAGACCTGGAAGAGATCTTCCGGTTGGACTAGTTTCTCTAAATACTCTGGTGTATCATGCAGTAGAGATTTTATTTATGCTAATGTAGGGGAGCAAAATTGCCACCCCAAAATGTCTCTTTGGTATTAACATTATTTCAAGCTGAAAACAATCAAAGCCCAAAAGACTTGGAAAGTAACTTCAACTTTCCCCCAATTGCCTAAAAGAAAGAGGATAGAGCACCTCTTCCAGGAAGGGAGCTATCACCACAGGTTACCATAGTATGAACTAGGGGTGTGGACAGAAAGGAACTCAGCAAAGTCTGCTTCTTAAAATTACTCCCTGTGTCCCATTGTTTGTGCAGGACTGAGAGAACATTCATTTACCAAACACTTGTTTTTCCATTTCCATGTGTGTTGCTTTCCTCCCCTTTGAAGCACAAAACCCCTACCTCAACATCCTCTTTTGTCTTTAGCTGAAAATGGTACTTAAGGTGAGGGTTTCAGCCATTTTGGTGAGTTACCCAGTTTTCCTGGGTCTCTCCCATGTATACATGTTATTAAATTTTGATTTTCTCCTGCTAATCTGCCTTATGTGAACTTGATTCTTAGACCAGCCAAAAGGACCCAGAAGGGTAGAGGAAAATTTCTTCCTCCCTGACACTCTTCTCTTTGTCCATCTTCCATCTTTCATCCCCTAAAGTCCAAATCCACTCATCCTGAAGACCCATTCAATTGCTACTACCTTCATAAACTCTCCTTGATCCCCGGTGCTGGAGGTTATATTCTTAGTTCACTTTATATTTTATGTAGGCCTTCCTATGACAATTATCCCCTTGTATCTTACATGATAGTATACAATATAATACAATATAATATAATGTAAACAATTTTTCCTGATAAACCGTTATATTCCTGTCATCCTAAGCACACAAATCAATGCCTACTACACAGTGAAGTTTAGGGGCAAACACATAGACTTCTTAACTGGTTTGGCATAGGTCTGATAATAAACTGAACCACTTGGTTCTTAACTTCTCTGTGTTTCAGCTTCTTCATATAATCATTGAATGATAATGCTGCTTTCTTGTTATCTTTGAAAAGTTATCTGGCCTTTTGACACACTTTAAAGGATTAACTGTTTACCGAGATATCCCATCTTGTATTCTGCTTGTAGTTTAAAGTGGAAATGCAATTTAATTAAATCTGAAGAGCATACTGACATCTTGCCTTAAAGCTTTGTAACATGCAACTATTTCACATTTATTACTTTGCTAGTATCAAATATTACATAAAATATAATTCAGTGTTTTAATATAAAATGATCATGTGGTAATTACTATCCTTATTTATATGAATTTTCAGAGATTTAAGTAATTTTTCCAATATCAGACAACTGATGGACGACAGAGGCATAATCCAAAAAGGATCTTTTTACACCAAGTACATATCCTATTTCCTGCCTTTTTGGAAAAAAAAAATATATATACATATGTATATATTTGGAAAGCCCTATATATGTGAGTGCATATAAAAATATTGAAGATTATCCATCTATCTATCATCTATTTATCTATCTGTCAATCTAAAATCTCATTAAACTTTGATTACTTGGTGATTTTCAAATACCAACCAGTTAATTTAATGATTTTTTTTTCTCTTTCTTTTACACACAGCTCCAAAACTTTCCCTTCTGTTTTTTGCCTCTTAGTCTTTTTTCTTTGAATTATTTTTAATGAATAACCTGTCATACAATTTTCTTAACCAAATCATCTTTACAACTTTGCTCTATAAAGTATACTCAATTTTGAGAAGTCTTTAAGCATTTTAAACATATATAATTGATTCCAAAGTATCTTAACATAAATATAATTTTCAATTCTTATGCTAATTTTTGTTGTTAACATATATGCAAACTTTATTAATCAACTTTGGTTTTTCTATAAAATAAAAATAATTATCATTATGTAAATAATTAAATTGTTTTTGATACATGGTGACAGTGAAGTGCTGTTCCTAGTCTAAAATAACCTTGGAAGCGTCATTGTGGAATTAATATCTTAAACTAGAATCAATAGGAACTGATAGCAAATGTTATCAAACATTTCCAGCTCTGCATTTTGGAACTATAACTCCCTTAGCTTTTACATTCGTTTCAATACAGCCACACACTTAAATTATCTCCATTATATCACTTCTCTTAAGAAACAGTCTGTACTTTGAGATCAAGCAAACACACCATATTGGGTAAAGAAACAGGAAAAAGAACAAAGAGGAATTAGAGAATGAATCTTATACTCACGGAATGTTCTATAAAATTCTTCAAGAGCCAGGTGCTTGTCTGAGTTAAAATCATCGTATTTCAGTAGATCATACAAAGTACAATCAGAAAGGTCCTTGCCAAGTTCTTCCTGTTTTATCACCTGACAAGAAAATTAAATTCATGCAATTATACCTGTCTTAACGTTTCTATAATATAATTAATTATATGTAAATCACTCAATAGGTAATTTAAGTCTGTAGTTGGGCAAAGAACTGAACCTATGAGAAACCTGGATTTTCAGTTATTGGGCATTTATTTTCAACTGTTTCAAAGATATAGTTATAAATTTGACTTAGTTGCTTTGACGTTAAGATACGTACTTAGAATTTAGCCTAAATTTTCTAATACAAAAATCTTCCAGTAGGACCCAGAAAATCTGAACACTAAAAGGACATTTTTGTATTTCAGTCATTTCCTTTGCTCCACTTATATTGACTCAAGGAAATACCTGCACATGAAAATTTCCTCCAATGTCTCAGTGACCCATGTCAAAATAGAACAGCTGTTCTCCAACAAAAATAGTGAGGAAATTTGGTCCAACTTTCATCTTCCTATTATTTGTAAAAAATGAAGTTAGTATTTTTTTTCTCTACTGCCTAAACTCCTCCCCAGCTGGAAATGAAGGCATTTGGTATTCTGAATTAACTCCCTGGGTCACAAAGGAGCTATTCCACAAATGACTGTTTCCAGGAGCCAGATAGAATTAATGCACCGATTGATGATGGAAACCTACCCAAGCATGGGTGAGGAAAATCACCAGACTGCTTTTCTACTCTGTGCTCTGTTCCATGGACTGGGGCAGTAGCTTTTTTATACTCTGTTTTTTACCAGATATAGCCTGTCTGGTAAAAGAGGTCTCCAAGATTTTTCAAACATTCCTTTTCATTCTGGGTAGCTGCATAGCTGTGTCCACGGTCTTTCATATTTGTCCACAGAGGGAGTGGTTCATATTGCTTGGAGCTTTGCTTCCCCGTGTTTTTTCTTTTTTTTTTTTTTTTTTAAAGTTGGTGCAATCAGGAAACACAGACTCTGAAGTCAGCCAGCTCTGGGTTCAGACCATGCCAAGGCCACTTAATAGTTCTACAATATCTGACAAGTCACTCAACCTTTTCTCAATTAGAAATTAAAGATAGTAACCTCTATCTCTCCTGGTTGTTGTGCAGACTTTTAAAAACATGTATATGCTTATACACACACATATCGTCAAGTGCAAGACATACAGTATACATTCAGACCTAATCAAAGTTAAAAATAATGAGTTTTATTTAATGTGCTTCTCACTATAATAATTCACTGCAGATTTCCACACCAGTTTGTGCACATTATAGTTGTATATTCATGATGCTTTCTTATTTCTTTTGGTAGAGCGGGATGATTCAAGCTTTGTCACAGCAATGGCAGATTGGTGATAGGAATTTCTGAAGAGCTACTTTTAACCTTTTATGGAACATCCCTAAGTTAGAAGTTGTTATGCCTGCGCTTGGATGAGCTGCAGAGACAGCGCTGAGGATGGATCTTAGCCGATGGGTCACTAGAAGCTCCAGCCCCCCCTGTAGCCACCCGAGTGGTGACATGCAAGGACAGCACCTGCACTGCTAAATACGACTTTTACACATCATGTGTTCTCTCTTCTTGTTTACTGGATTCAAATTTCATTGGCTAAGCTGGCATTTGCTGCCTTAGAAGGGGGGAAAAGTGAATGATTTATCTGCTTTCCATATAAATAGATATTGTTGATAGTGAGGATTAAAGCCCTAGGCTTTAGCACGGTCCAGCTGGAAGGATTAACAAATCTATCTAATGGCTGAAGCTCTCTCTCCTATAAGCCTAATGGGAAAACAAGTACTGCTTTTCTGTTTAGAAAGCAACGGAGCTCTCAGCCACTCTCCATCTGTTATTTGTTAGATAATGGGAAGTGACTTTTCTGGGTAGCGGAGGAGCGGCGTGTTTGATCTCACCTCACTATACTCTTCCTAAAGACCTGCAGTGCCAGCATTGCGGTAATTTTTAGGATGCAGTGACACCAGGATTTGGTCAGATATTTTAGTACTATTTTTAGTGACCTTTAGTCACATACCTGTTTGTGAAACGATGGAACAGAAAGTTGGAGGAGAATCTTTCATCATTGTAGTGTATGTCTCATATTTATTTCTGTTCTGTTTCACTCAAGTTAAATCATGTATAGACCAAGAGAACAGACTCCGACTTTTTTCCTTGAAACTGGCTTCGGCATAAGACTAGCTTGCTTTTGATTTGATCTTGATCTTGATTTGATCATGATTATAAAACTCAAGCTGGATATGCTGTTTTAATGAATGTGCTTTAGAAAAGTGCATGGTCCTGGCTAGTGAGCTTTTTATAAAAATCCTTGTTCACTGACACTTGGTCATTCCCATGCACAGGGGAGAGGTGATTCACTCCCTCATTCTTCCATTTTTTAAATACACGTTTTCCTCATTTAGTCCATTTTTGGTCAATGAAATAGCCTACTTAAGAAATGCTTCCTAGTAACTTTTTCTCTCCTTTGTTTCCTGATGGGAGCATTGGCACGCTCTGGGGTGTTCCAAATGAGGAAGATACTTTCCTGTAGACCTTTTAACCAGCCTGGGAAAATTGCTTCAGATATTCAGAGTTCTGATAGCCTTAACGAGCTGAATGTGTGACTGGGGGAAAGAAAGTATAAAACAAAATAGAAGTAGTAATACATTAAGCACTCTGGTGCTGGGGCTCCAAACTTGTAGGACATTTATTTCATTTACCGTCTGGCTCTGGTTCCAAAGACTTTCCACTGTAGCTTCCTCAAAATGCATGTGTTACATCTGAACTAGAGATTCTTGACAAGGCCAGACTCACTGAATATACTGTCACTGAAGTATCTCCTGTTGAAACTTTAGTCTAGGAGGCCAGTCATAATTTCATTTGCGAAGTACTTTTTTAATTCAGGTAAGTACATTGTTTTTTTAGATATAATGCTATTGCACACTGAATAAAATATTGTGTAGTGTAAAAATAACTTTTATATGCACTAGGAAACAAAAAAAATTATGTGACTTGCTTTATTGCGATATTGTGGTAGTCTGGAACCAAACTGCAATATCTCTGAGACATGCTTGTACCCTACACAGAATCTCAGATGACGATAACTTATCTAAAGATAAATAAAACTGGAAATAGAAATAGAAAGTGCCAGAGGTAGATGTAAAGGATTGTCTCCCTGTTAAGAGATGTATGGTTATTAGATTTCTGGGGATAAGGCATGACTTGGACATCCAAGGTTATTATATTAACTCTCATAAAAATGATAAGGTACGTGTAGTTGATTTTGATGTCTCAAGTCAGGTCATGGTGATGAGACCATCTGTGTAGGGGGTAGGAAGACAGAGGAGTCTAATCTTCCAGTTTTGTGTCTTTTTCTTTCCTCTCCTTGGTGGAGTAGGAGAAAAGATGAACTCATGAAATATACCACTCATATTGCCAACTACTAATTGGCACTTGCCATCTGCCTCTACAAAGATTAAGTCATGAGCTGCAGCAGCTGCTGACCTTCAACACCCCCTGAAAGGAGCACAGGGTAGAGATCAGAAATGAGGCCCTCTGTGCTCTGCGAAAAACTGGCAGAACGGGTCTTCAAATAGTTAGATATTTTCAGGTGTAGATTTCATGAGCCCAATTCTTGCATCTCCTCATATCTAGAAAAACACTAAAATCCTTCATGGTGACGTCTGCTCCTTGTGACGAGTAACCTTCACGAGACTAGCAGAAACCTTCTGCAAAAAATATGTGCTTGATTGCATGTACTCCCTCTTCACCAAAATCACATGTATACTGACCTTCCCCCCAAAATCTTTGGAGAAGTTTCTCAGAGCTATCTGAAATGCTGTCTCCTGGGCTATAGTCCTCATTTTGCCCCAAATAAAACTTAACTCACAGCTCTCACATTGTGCATTTTTTTTTTCAGTTAATAATATGTTCAAGTAATCTGCGCTCTTCCTCATCCTTTGCAAACTATTTTTCTCAAACTAATCATGCTCATGTCAGAATCACAATGGTCTTAGTAGAGTTAGAGCTCAGTGATCCTCTATTTTAAAGAAAGTCCATCACGTTTGTGAGGTTAAGCAGGGGCAGATATATTCAGTCCTTTACTTGACAAATGTGTAGATTACATTCCAAGGCTCAGAAAATAAATATACTCCTGTGGTAACCATACACATCTCCAGGCACTGGCTTTTAAGTTTCTCCCACATCAATACAGGTTGGCTCTTCTATTACTTGGTCCTCCAGACTACTTCTTATCCACTTTCTTCCTTTCTCCCTCTCTCCCTTCCTCCATCCCTCTTTCTTTCCTTTCTTTACAACCACCATGTGCCAAGAATAGTTCTAGGGGCTGGAGATTAAGTAGTAAGTAAGAATGACTCCCTTATGGAGTTAATATTCTAGAAAGGGTGAGTGGGAACATGTAATCAATTGAAAAAACAAGATAATTATGGATGGTCAACAGCGCTTAAAAATAAACAATGTGAAAGGACAGAGGGTAAATAATTAATATCACAAATTATAATGGTTTAATCATATATAACTGATGCTACCCTGCAGTATGTATTAAAAGAAAAGAATTGCATACAATAATCACATCTTCTAAGTTCTCTTTTAGGTTTTGTAACACGCTTAACACGTTAGAAGACATTTAAAAAATCATTCGGGCCAACATTAATTTTGAAAGACTAGCTGAAGAGATAAAATTATTAAACCATTGGTGGGATGAAAACTATTTTAGTTTTAAGGCATTCTATATGGTTCACAGGGATTCTCTGAACATGAATGCCAACACTTTTAATGTACTTTGACATTCTAAAGGAAAGATGCTACAAACAATATATTTAAATTTTTTTAAAAACTTAATTTTAATTTTCAAGTTGTCTTATGATACTATGAACAGAGTTAAAGCAAAAAAAAAAAAAAAAAAGGAATATTTGAAACTACTTACTAAGGTTTCCAGCTACAATTGAAATGACTGTTTCTTAATTGGAACCCTGAACTACACCTAACCCAACAATACAGGCCTTACCTTTCTGTTTTAAGTGCTAATTGTTGCTGTTATTATTGTGAAATCCTTAGCCCTTGAAAGGAAATTCCCAGTTCTACTAGGATCTACCTACTGGCATTGCCAATGCCATTTTAACACCTGGTTTCTGCTGCCGTATTTTGTATACCTGACAGGTTTATGGGGTTTGTAAATGTTGAATAGGATTAATCACTATGGCACTCCCAGACAGTCCTCACTTATCTCCTTCTCTACCTAAACAAATGCTTATTTATTTGCATTTAGTTTGTTTCCACTAAAATAGCATTTTATCTATGGGGTAAAACAATTCTTACCAATCTCATTATAAATAAATATGTTGACTAGCTACAAGAACCCTTTTAAAAATCTTTAAAATTGTAATAGGCTTAACAACTCAAAATAAAGACTAACTGTCCATTCCCTATGTAACAGTTCTAATAAATTTTAAAGAAAATGGATATGTACTTTTGTGTCTGCAAAGACATCAGCACCATGCCTATCCTGTTAGCTTAAAAATATCTAACGCTATTTATTCTTGCTTTTTTATTTAATTTTGTAAATGAATTCACATATGGTAGTCATTGAGCAAATGGCTCTTTAAGTCAAATATATGTAACATAATAATCTAAATCCTGAGAACAAGTAGTTCTTTTTATTATTTTAATAAACAGTTGTCATGTGTGCACATTAAGGAAATATTTCATTCTAATATGTATTCCTAATGTGAATCAGCTTATTAAGATGACAGAATCTAAATGAAGAAAAAAGCTAAATCAGTATACTCAATACAGCTGCTAATTTAAACTCAGACTCACAAGGGAATGACTTTGCTTACTTAAACTCCATGGGCGGTTATTTTATGAAATGGGGAGAAGGCTGAGGAACACATTTGCCAAGCCATTAGCACCATTTCAATTCAAGAACTCTATGTTGGCTGCTCTTAAATTAAACAAGGAGAATGTTAGGCTGAGGTTGGCTCTAATGCTTTGGCAAATACAATACAACCAACCCTTAAACCTGTAAATGCCTGAAGGTTATGAAATCAAAACCTAAGGACAACCAATCACAAACAACTAGGCTTTAATCTGTAACCAATTAGTACTTTCCTTACTTTGCTTTCACCTTCTCTCTATAAAAGTTTTCCCTAGCTCCCCTCCGCAGAATGCTTCTAACCACTTCTGGTATGGCGCTGCCAGATTTGAATGGATTTTTGCTCAGATAAACTCAACATTTTAATATGCTTCAGTTTATCTTTTAACATTGCTAATAAACCCAAGGGCGCCATTCTGCTGAGTGAAGTCTGCATATGTATCCCCTCATTTTACTCTGAGGAGCAAATAGATGGAACCATGATGCAAGAAGTAGTTGTCCTTTCTCTAAGGGACAATTTATACAAATTCCCTTGTGCTTCAAAGCCTGGTTTACCTCTGTGACCCTATAAAATCCAAGTCTTCCCATATTGCTGTGCACATTTCCCAATCTGACCTAATCTCATTTCCTTTCCAACTCAAACCCATCATAGTATCCTCTGTAAATCCTGCTCTCTGATCAGAAAATTCTCTTTTGGCTTCTATTTCTTATGAAAACATGTTCTTCACCATACTGACTTTAAGAAAATCTGGCTACCCCTTAAGAAAACCATTTGTCCAATAATTTTAACAATTGGAGACTAATTTTTTTCTCATGTCTATTCTACCTCAATGGAAGGAAGATGGTCAAAAATTAAATGCTTCTCTATTGGCACTTCTGGATTTCTTCCTCCTGCCAAATGAATTTTCTTTCATCAGGTAGATAGATAGATAGATAGATAGATAAATAGATAGATAGATAGACAGACAGACAGATAGATAATAGATAGATACATAGATAGATAAATAGATAGAAACATAGATAGATAAATAGATAGATAGATAGATAGATGATAGATAGATAGATAGATAAATAGATAGATAAATAGATAGATAGATAGACAGATATATGATAGATAGATAGATAAATAGATAGATAGACAGATAGATACATAAATAGATAGATAGATAGACAGATAGATAGATGATAAATAGATAGATAAATAGATAGATAGATAGCTGATAGATAGATAGATAGATAAATAGATAGATAGATAAATAGATAGATAGATAGATGATAGATAGATAGATAAATAGATAGATAGATAGATAAATAGATAGATAGACAGACAGATAGATGATAGATAGATAGATAAATAAATAGATAGATGATAGATAGATAGATAAATAGATAGATAGATAAATAGATAGACAGATAGATGATAGATAGATAAATAGATGGATAGATAGATAAATAGATAGATAGATAGACAGATAGATGATAGATAGATAGATAGATAAATAGATAAATAGATAGATAGATGATAGATAGATAGATAAATAGATAGATAGATAGATAGATGATAGATAGATAGATAGATAGATAGATAGATAGATAGATAGAGAGATAGATAGATGATAAATAGAAGCTACTCTTTTGAATGTCAAGTCAGTTACATAATTCTTTCCTATTCTTTCCCCATAATTCACCAATGATTTACCCCTCAATTCACAATCTTTCTGTCTACCTTAACTCTTTATCAATATCCCCAGAAACTTCAAAATGCATATGAATAAACCACCAGGAAGAGTTCTATGCTTCTTTTCATAGCAAACGATCATTAACCTTCTCTCTTCCAATGACGTTTTCCTACATGCCAGCCTGCCAAAAGGAACGTGATCATACCATAGGTCACTTCATCCTGAAATCCTTATTTCAAGCATTACAGGTCTGTTTTGGAATAACATATGTTCTTAAAACCATAAATGTGTTACTGTGTAGCTGAGTGCCTGACCACACTAGTCACATACACAGTACTTAGGGGAGAAACCCTGTTCGTTATTACGTTTCAAATAAAGACTATACTTTACATTTGTTAAGGCTTTTTCAGTGAGCTATTATCCTATGAGACATACATTTGAATATTAAGCAAATTTGGAGTATATTGCTACAAGGACAATTTTCACTGAAGCAAGCATTAGTAAAGCTCAGATTTCACCATAGACCCAAAGAGAGCCCTGAATTCTTACTGTTGGAGAAGGCAATTTAAGAGAAGCAGGAGAGAGATACAGATAATAGAGATGAACCTCAGACACTTGTTTAGATTTGGGGAATGGAACTAAGAGACAACACCAAACAAGCAAGGTTTCAAACCATCAGCCTGGTCTTTGGGAAGAGCCAGAACATTTGATTTTGCCTTTAGTGCACAGAACTGCTTACTGGCTGAGACCACTCAGTTCTACCACCTCATTCTGAATAGGATCCAGGCAGTATAGCACAGATTTAAGAAAAGATACAGGGCTGCCTAGACCAAAGTAAATTAAGTGTCCATTTACCCATTGTCAATAAAGAGAGAATAGACATTTTAAAACAAAAATGCTCAACAAATATGTTAAATGTGATTGAACTATTACCTTTGTCATATAGTAATTAAGACACGTATATGGGAGAGGAGAGAGTGATCATCTCTTCTGTTCCTGTAAAAAAACTCCCACACTCTCCCCTGTCATCCAACCCCATGTCCCTCGGGAAGGCAAAAATCCTCACCAAGGGTGAAAATGGGCATCATACACACTTGAGGAAAGAGAGAGATGTGGGATTTCACTTGGCTCTGAGGGTATAAAAAGTAAGGTAGAAGACAGAGGATAAGAATTTCTACTTGTCTCAGGGACTGAAGACTTATTTGCCAAAGGAAAGACTGTGACAGATATTGCTTTTTTCTTTTTTTTAACATCTTTATTGGAGTACAATTGCTTTACAATGGTGTGTTAGTTTCTGCTGTATAACAAAGTGAATCAGCTATACGTATACATATGTCCCCATATCTCCTCCCTCTTGCAGATATCGGTTTTTGATGTTGGTGTTATTATATTCTATAACTTGCCATTAGTTTTTAAGAAAGGCACATAGATGTTGGCAACTATTGAAAGTGATGTATTTGGTTATACACATTTAGGGGGAGAATATAAATAAAACAGAACTATATTGTTTTGAGTGATAAGGAATTTGGAGCCCCAGGGAAAATTAAGGAGTTGAAACTGAGAGATAGACTTGGGTCCTGCGTCTGTGGTACAGAAAATGCAAGGCATGGTCTGGACAGAGCACAAGGAAAGGAAAAGTGTACAAAGTGCTTCATCTAAACTGGATTTCAATGTGTAATTTGTATAATATGTGATATAATCCCATCCCCTACCACCCTATACATCTTCAGTCATTCAACCAAGTACATATTGCTTTTTGCAAATGGACTGTGTGTGTGTATGTGTGTGTGTGTGTGTGTCTGTGTAGCTCAAAGAGAAATGCAAAGGTAATGACAGACATCTGGATTATAGAAACGTAATAGTATTATTACAATTACTACTACTATTATCATTACTAATTTACTGTACTATACTAACTGAGGACCTATATATTTTTAAAATATTTAAATTGTAAAATATAGTCAATTAAAGCATATTGTTTCTTTCATAACACATCTATGTCTGTCTTAATCAAGATATTGCTTTCAATTATTTCTTATAACTTGTTTTATGGGCAAGAAAAAACTGCGCAAAACTAGGTATTTTACAGTTTGGCAGGTAAGGATATTTTAGTATAATATATATCAGCATCTTAAAAACAAAATATATATGATATTTATTTTAAGTTTACTTCAATTTAACATCATATCTGTAAAGACAGGGGCACTATATACTCTGGAGAAAAATGCCCAACATCACAGTGGTTGTAGAATGATGCCATGTACTTGTCTCTAGCCTAGAACTCAGGATTTAACAAAATTCATACTAGCTACGTGAAATAAGCAGATGAGTACTTCAAATGATATGAGCAAAATAAATAAATGAATAAATAAATAAAACATGCTACCATTTATTTTTCCTTATTTCTTGGAATAACCAAACTATTTTTCTTCTTTTGTAAGAAACATTTTTTCATTGTGAAAATTGGTATTAAAATGTTTGCATATTTAATAATGTGTACATAGATTTCTGGGTTATAATGGCCGATTTGTTCTCACGTATCAGCCAATTGTAATCATTAAAAAATGCAAAGGATTAACTGTATGGAAATATTGATCAGTTGCTCATCCACTAACTCAAGCATGTGTGCCCTCTTTATATTTCCATTATCCTCCATGGTATGCACAGGAAACTTAGATTGGAAATTTTAATTAGAGCTAACAATTACATCATGTTTCCTATGTGCTAGTTATGTTTCTAAGAAGTCTACATTTTCAAAATAATATGAATATCACATCCAGTTTACATACTAGGTGTTATTATCATTGCCGATATGTAGAAAGGGAAGTTGGGACACAGAGAGTTTGGGTCATTTGCTAAAGGTTGCACAGGAATTAAGTAGTAGATATGAGTCCAGGTTCTATAATCAAAGTTCTTAAACTGTGATACTATGGATCTTAACCCCTTTAACTATTGCTTTTTATTATCTCTTTCTTCTCTCAACTACCTCTAGTTTCTAATTTACTTGAAAATCTGCAAGAGAAGCTTTAGAATATATATTCATTATGTGAAGTATGAACAGAACACGGGCAGCCAGCTTTTATGCTGAATTTATAAAACCTCAAAGCCAAATTATGTTCGTTAATTTTTACTTGTCATTGGCAGTATCTTGGAATTACAGAGTACATTTCTGCTAATAATAGCTTGTAAATTATTAGCAGACACCATTAAGATCCTTTCCCCTTTTACTCTTTTAATTTATTTTGAAACTTGATATTAAATGATGATATTATATGTTTCCAAGTTGATTTTTAACGTCATATACATTATTGACTTTAATATTATAATACTTGGAATACAAGTTCTTTAAAAGCACCTGTAACCTAAAAAGACACAAATCAAAAACAATATTTATGTTCATAAGAGCTAGAAATGTATTATATCTTTTCCATGACATCAGTTACAACCTTCTGGTTTTTTCACAGCTGATTGCTGACAGATGAGATGCTAACATTTCCATTCTATAAAGCTGAAAGAAGGACTGGGGCATGTCTTCAGAGGTTAGCAAATATTACCTCCCCAGATCCTTCCTTGCCTGTACCTTGTGGATGGTCAACATATAAATAGGATTCTGAAGAGCCTTTCTGCTCTCACATGATAACTTTCAGATGAATTGGAAGGGCACTTTTCAGATGTAAAAGCAAATCCAAATCAAAGGTAACAGGAAAAACAAAACTAAACTCTGTAGCAGATGACTTTATTATGGGTTGTGCTCTGTCCTCTCCAAAGATATGTTAAAGTCTTAACCCTGAGGACTTCGGAATGTAAACTTTTTTGGAAATAGGATCATTGAAGATGTAATTAGATACTGTAAGATGCGGTCCTGCTAGAATAGGGTGGACCCTCAGTCCAATATGACTGGTATCCTTTGAAGAAGGGACAAAATGATGTGAAAACAAATACACGGAGAGAAGCTATTTGACTGCAGAGGGAGGGACTGGAGTGATGCACCTACAAGCCAAGGAATGCCTGGCGCTACCGGAAGCTGAAAGAGGCAAGAAAAGACTCTCCCCCGCAAGACGCTTCAGATAGAGCATAGTCCTGCCAACACCTCCATCTCAGACGCTGAGCCTCCAGAACTGACAGAGAGGTTGTCTGAGTCACCCAGTTTGTGGTACTTTGTTACGGCCACCCTAGGAAACTAATATAAACTTGGATGTAGCAGAAACTTGAAACAATTATAGGTGAGTGCTGTTAATGCCATTTTCCAGTGATGAGCAATTTTCTCTTTGGACTCAGAAGTGGGTCCTAGGTTTGGTCAGATCATGTGTCGTACCCAGCCAGTGGTTAAAGTAGTGTAGACATGTTAATGAAAACTAAAAACTATTATAAAATAAAAAAGTAAGAAACAAAACCAAAAACACAGTATATTTGAATATGTAAGACATGAATAGATCCAAGTGACGTGCCTTAATTATAAATTCATTTTAACTTAATTATGTCATTTCTTTAGTAGAAATGTAAAATTCTAAAGAGTTTCATTCTTGAAAAATAAATTATGACATGTATGACAACATGAATATCTTAATTAAAAGTTTTCTAACTTTACCTTAAAATTCCAGAGTTTCATTCCTTGAATCCCAGGGCCTGGGACTTAGTAACTACTCATTAAATGTAAGCTGAGTTAAAGAAGATAATGAAAACGGTGTGTTTTTTAATTACCTAAAATGACAAGTCAATTTGCTCACAAGGTCACTTTGATATGAAGTTTCTAAACTACGTTACACTATCTCAAAACTTGAAATACTTGCATAATAAGACCGATATTCCACATTGCTGAATTTTTTAAGTAAGCCATAAAATTAAATATGAAACGTGAATGGCATGATGTTGTGGAAATAGACAATTGAATTTTTTTTTTGAAAACTATATTTCCTGTTAAGCACAGCAGCAAAATCCACCTTAAGATCCACTATAGGAATTAACATGGACTCAGCAGCACTCCTCAGGGCTATCAGCAATTTCCTAGTCGCCCTGGAGTGGCTTCTTCTCTCCTTTGCTCCCTAAAAACCTATATATATTTGTGGAGAAATCTTATGTCCATCATTTTATATTTCCATCACTATCCGCAACTAATTTAGGTTCTTAAATCTGGGTATTTCAATTTCCTTCAGCAGTCTGTCTCAGCAACAGACACATTAAAATATTTCTATTTTTCCAAAATGGCTCACATAAAGACCTTCTGTTTATTAAAATATTCTCTTCTCTTTAATAACAATTTGTCTATATGTATCATTTTGGTGGCAATTTTCAAAGAAATGAAATTTAATAATGTTGACATAGTATTAAAATCAGATTTAATATACCTGATCTTTGATAATTAAAAAAGTACTGGAGTAGGTCAATAATTGAATACCTTCTTAAATCACTTATTTACAGTATGTTATAGATGTACTCAATTGCTGTTCAGTAATGCCCTTGAATACCAGATAAACAAGCTTCCATTGACTGATAGAAAATTAAACATTACAAAAGTTCCAGAATATATCTGGAGATATTTTATAAATTCTATAAGAGAGAACTGGCAATTCCTTTAGGTATTTAAGGTATAGAAACCTGTCAAAAGTAGGTATCTCTTTTAAATTGTACAACATCATATAAATGTTACTTAAAATTAATACTGCTGTTAGAGTAGTCAAATTTTTCTCTTAAAAATATTTTATGTCTATAGTCAAATTATATGCATAAAAATATTTTTTTATATAGCATAAATTCACACAAATGTAAATATATTGCATATGCTATACTTAAATGAGCTTGTTAATTTAGTCATTAATCCTACCTGAGTTAGTTCATTGATATCTACAAGTCCATTACTGTCGGCATCAAAATATTTAAACATTTGATCCACCAGCAACTTCTTCCAAAATACGTCATCACCGTTAGGGTTTTCATTGTCTTGTGTAACATATTTTTGATTTTGTAAAGCTAAAAGCATGCTTTTCATCTTGCTGTATTCAGTGGCCTCGCAGTTATCTCCTGTAACAGAAGAACTAAGTTATTTTCAAAACAATATTATTAGAAAGGAATCATTTATTTTATTAATGTTTTAAGCTGATATCTAGTAGATAACATACTTTGTACATAATATTTATGTTTCTAATTGCATACTTTACTACTTGTACAAGGAAAAAAGAATGGGCTATTTACATGAGAGGATAGAAAATTTTCATTAGTATCAAATCCAATAACGACACAAATACTGTGTGTTTTCTTGATGACAGTCATTGATTCTATGAATGCACATAGAAAAACATGATAGCTTCAATTGGCTCCAATGTTTAAATACACTACCTTAGTTTAACTCCTCACTATACATGTCTGTAGTGATAATTTCACAGGTTTTGAACATGAGGTTCAGGGAGATGAAATGGCTCACCCAAACAAAGGGTTAGATTGTGCTGGATTTTGTGCTTAAACTGATATATGTCTGGCTCCAAAAGAGCATAGCAAGTTTTTAATTGGAAATATATACATTTTTTACATTTGGATTTGTTTTGAAGAAGTTTGTGTGTGTGTGTGTATTTACACTTTTTCTTGATTCTATTTTTAATGATGCTAAGCTCATATTTGTTTTCTTCCAAAAGTTTATTTATTTACTTATTTTTCTGATATTCATCTATTTCTCCATTTAGAGTCTTGGTGTATAATATGAAATATGTTTCCATTTTGTATCTTGAAGTCTTAACCTGTCAATTTCATTTCCACAGCTAAAGTATGAGCTTACTGAAGAAACAATGCATTACAGATTTTCAGTATCTCCCATAAAATAACCAGCAGAATACTGGGAACTTCGCAGTTAATGGAAATAGTTGCTTGGCTTAATATCTTCAAAAATAACTGCAATTGCTCTAATATCTTGACATCATTATTTTACAAAGGATTTTTCTTACAATAGTCTCCATGCTGATGTCTTTATAACACATTGAAATGAAATGTGCTTACTATTGATAGTAAATGTGATTTAAAATGTATACAGAAAATACAATGTGTAATGTAATTTATAAATGAAAAAGTAGGCATTATATTAGCTGAGAATTTTCACAATATATTTTTTAGGAAAAAACCTAACTTTATAGTTGTGGTTCATTTTGACAATTAAGCTGTGACAGAATCTACAATATTTCTAAAGATTTTAAAATATATGTTTGAGAAGCATGGGGTTGAGGTCTCATTCCTTTTCCAGACAAGATGGAAAACAATCTCTTCCAGAGAGATGAGAGACTATCTTGTTTTTCAAAGACAGTGAAATGGCTTCTGTTTTTCAGCAATTTTAGTGTTTAGCAATCCTGTCAAAAACTTCTTTTTTTACAAGATGTAAACTTTGTACCACAAATTAAGTGAATTTTGCACTATTCTGTTCTCAGTAAAGAATAATAAGAAGAATATGTTTTCGTAATAGAACAGAAATCACTGACAAAAGAGAAAAGTAATCAAGTCCAGAGGGATAGGTAACAATTTTGGTGTCTGTGAAAGATGCATAAGCGGAGCCTTCAAATACGTGTGTGTGTGTGCGTGCAGCAGGAAGAGGGAGAAAACCATTCCCACAGCCCTCCCTGGGATTTCTGTATTTGACCTTGAACCTGCCTGTCCTTTCATTTGACTGATGGGAAGGAGGATGGAGTCTGGGGGAGGTGACCTGTGACCATCCATGATGAGCAGGTGAGAACATGGGAAATAGAATTTAAGTGCTGAACACCTTTTAACTAATATTTGAAATTTGACGTGAGGAGATACAATTTTAGGTTGTTACACTCTATTTTTGATCAAATCAAGTAATACAATCATCATCATGCTCTCTCTATAGATACTTTTTCCCAAATTGTAAATTCCCTGGCAAGTCCAGCTATTGAGGTAGTTGCTGGCAATCCAAAGAAAACAAAAATAAAAGCATTGCAGTTAAGGCATTCACATTCTATGGAAATGTGCAATAAACAGTCCTAAAATTTTGTAAAACTTTGTAGAATTTAGATATTTTAAATAATCACTGTTACAGATCTTTTTTAGCAATAAATAGATACATCTATTATTAATATATAGATTACATGTAATGCAGGTTTTCTATGTGCCAGGAACTTTTTATGTATTAAATCACTTAACTCTCACGACAGTCCAACAAGAAAGACCTTATAATTACCACTATTTTACAGACGAAGAACTAAGACAGAGAGAGATTAAATAACTTGTTCAAAATTACAGAGCTAGAAAGGAGCACAGTGATTTTTACACCCAGGCAATATCTCTTTTAGCCTTTATTCTCTCCTTTTCTCATCTTCACAACTGAGTTTAAAATCAACTTATACATGGATTCAGTAAATTTGTCCAAGGATGATTTGAAAAGTGAAAAACAAATATAATAATAAACTCCAGGCAATATCATTGCTTAAATTGCAGGTAGAGAAAAAAGAACTTGCAAAGGGAGAGAGAGAAAAAGAAAAGGAGTATCTGAGAAATAGCAAGAAAACTATAAGTACCAAAGAGGAAGATAATGGGAAGAACTTTTCAAGAAAGAGGGTGTGATGAAATGTTAAATGTTCCAGAGTAAAAATAAGATAAGAAATGAAACATGCTCATTAGATTCCTTAAGTTGGAGGTAATTGATGACAATAAAGGGAAATTTTAGTGAATAAATGGAAAAGTCCTATTACAATGGGTTAAAATGAGTAAAAACAAAATGACGATTTGGAAATATTAAATGTTTACCACCCTTTTAATAAGTATCAATATAAAAAAATAGAATTAATGAAAAAGAATAGATATTTAGAAATAAACATCAAAGTATATTAAGAAATCATGGCCTCATCCAAGAATAATTTCAAGAAGGAAGTTAAGAAATTTTAGTTTGTTGATTTGTTTGCTTTGGTAGGATTCCTTTCTCAATACTTAATCAACCGATGGTGTTAGGAAAAGAAACCTGACACGAGCTGGCGTTAGGCAGCGAAAGGAAAGAAAACTTCTCCTGGACTCACTTGGTGCTCTTGGGGACCAGTAAGAGATCACCTCTGCTGTGCCTGTTCTGGACACTGAGGACAAGACGAATGAGGTCGTCACCTGATGGTACCTATACCATCCTCCTGCCCATGAATGCAGATTCCAGGGCTGTACTGACTCTGGACTCAGAGTGATTCTAGGGCAGTTAAAATCCACCTAGTCTTGTGGGGCCTGGAAGAAGGCAGAATCTCTGACTTTCTTTTTTTTTTCTTTTTTTCTCATTTAAGTAATAGATTCATAATTTTATTCAAACTAAACTATTTTGTGAAACAAAAAACATGCCTGATAATGCCACATGGCCAAACTATGCATGATATTCCTGTATTCTTATTATGTGTACAAGTTCTCACTTGCTTTGATTTTTTAAATTGATTTTTTTGGAGTATAGTTGATCTACAATGTTGTGTTAGTTTCTGCTGTACAGCAAAGTGAATCAGTCATACATATATACATATCCACTCTTTTTTAGATTCTGTTCCCATATAGGTCATTACTTAGTATTGAGTAGAGTTCCCCATATTGTACAGCAGGTTATTGTTGGTTATTTTATATATAACAGTGTGTATATGTCAATCCCTATCTCCCAATTTATCCCTCCCCCCTCCCCCGCTTTCTCCCTTGGTAACCATAAGTTTGTTTTCTACATCTGTGACTCTGTTTCTGTTTTGTAAATAGGTTCATGTGTACCCTTTTCTTAGATTCCACATGTAAGTGATATCCTGTGATATTTGTCTTTCTCATTCTGACTCTCTGACTTTCAAATGGTCACACCTGTGTATTGGCAAGGCTTCTCCAAGACTCTACTGAACTGAGGATAATTACGTTTTATATATCTGATAGTACCACCATCAGTTTTGAGTACATGATAAGTGCTCAAAATTATAGATTCTATCAGTTATGCTTAACACTACTTTTTCAAAGCCTATAATTTGTTATCTCTTTGAAATTACACTTTTATCCTTCCCTTCCATCCATCATTGAGAAGTACCAATTCCTTTCAACATAAAAATAATCAAATCTAAGTATATAAGAACATTACTTGTCTCTTTTTAGCATTTATATTTCAAATTTGATTAATTTGATCCTAATATAAGCTGAAATCTTAGAAATTAAAAGGATACAAATTAAATGTTTTGATTTTAGCATCAATTATTTTCATGTATTAGAATGCATACTGGAATTGTTTTTTCCTCAAACTATTAAACAATTGCTAAAAGAAAACTTTTACATCTTTTTAATATGTAAACATTTTTTAAAATGTAAATATTTTCTAAAATGTGTTTTAGAAAAATACTTTGCATTTATAACATAAGGAATGTATGAAAACTTTAGTGTGTTGATTTAATATGCATCTATGAATAAATTCAACATGGAAAACTATTATATTTAAATTCATTTGTAAATTGTTAAACTGTGTGTTTGAAGGAATTAAAATTATCTTGGTTAAAAGTAGTCTGAACAAAATTAAAATAAACTTTAACTGGAGTATCTACTAAAACATGGAAAATCTAATGGTGTAAATTGTTTTATATTACATAAACTTTACTTAAAAGTTCTTATTAAAACGTTTACAGTTACACATAAGATTAATGTAAAACTGTTATGTTTCAGCTACTATTCTAATTCTGGAAATTTACTAAACAAGCACACCTACACATACCACTTCACAACTTTGTACATTTAAAGAGCCATGATTTCCTCATGGAGAGGGAATTTTTTTTGTTTTAAACAGTAGACTTACTTTTCAGAGCAGTTTTATTTTCACAGAAAAATTGAACAGAAAATACAGATTTTCCATGTACCCTTTGCCCCCCCCCATATGCACAAACTCCCCCACTATCAACATCCCCACAAAAATTGATGAACTTACAGTGATGTCATTATCACAAAACCCCTATATTAGAGTTCATTAGTACATAGGGTTCTTGGTGTTATATACTCCATGGGTTTTAACAAATGTATAGTGACATGTGTGCACCTGTATCTACAGTTTCACTGCCCTAAAGATCCTCTGTGCTCTCTGCCTATTCATCTCTCCATCCTCCTTAACCCCTGACAAACACTGACCTTTTTTACTGTCTCCATAGTTTTGCCTTTTCCAGACTGTCATAGATTTGGAATTGTATACAATATGTAGACTTCTCAGATCGGCTTCTGAGAAGTCAATGCATTTAAGATTCCTTTGTGTCATGGCTTGTTTGCTCATTTCTTTTTATCACTGAATAACATTCCACTGTCTGCATGGACCACAGTTTATTTATCCCCTTACCTACTGAAGGACATCTTTATTGCTTCCAAGTTTTGGCAATTTTGAGTAAAGCTGCTGTAAGCATCCATGTTTAGGTATCTGTGTGGACTTAAATTTTCAAATCTTTATCCTAAGGAGCATAATTACTGGATTGTATGTAAGATTATGTTTAGTTGTGTACAAAATCACCAAACTGCCTTCCAAAATGGCTGTACCAGTTTGCATTCTCATCGGCAATGGATGAGAGTTCCTGTTGCTCCAAACCCTCACCAGCATTTGGTGTTGTTAGTGTTTTGGACTCACCATTACAATAGGTGTGTAGTGGCATCGCGTTGTCTTACAGGGAATTTTTTAAATGAATGAGGGACTATATTTTACAAGAGACAATGGTTCCATAACCTTTCCCCCACTCTCTGCACACGCACAATGTGATATGGCTTAATTTAACATCTCCTTAAACGTTGTTGACTAGTTAAATGAAAATGATTAAAAACACAATGAATTCAATTGACATGCTTACTGATTAATGTTGGGAATTAGTCTTATTGGAAATAAAAGGAAAGTACTGTGAGTTAAATATTAATTCTCCAAACACTTTGTTCCTTATGATGTAACTTTTTTCAATTATATGCCACATGGTCATTGACAACTGCCTACATCTATACAAGCAGTATTAAAAAGGGGTTTGACTTTCTAGCTTGGCAAATGTGATATTATAATTTCAATAAAGGTGTTCTAGTAACCAGGTCACTTTGCTCTCTTTACCCTGAAAGAACATTAATTAAAATGCTTTTGAGGGACAAGATTAGGCATCCCATGCTCTGTTTTCAATTATATTCTTCAAAGGTGACACACTTTGGAGCAAGTAGGCAGCTTAGCTCTTACTATCCCCATCCTCTCTCATCACCCTCACAAACAGAATCACATATTATAAAGTAAAGATGCAGAGAATGCTGGCAGAAAACACAACAAAATAAAACAGAGCACAGTACAATGATGATGTTTATCTAGAATGCTTGGGAACCTTAGTGAAAAATGTATATTTATCTTACCTGAAATAAATACAACTTGTAATATAATTATCACAATTGCTCAAGTGTGTGATTTTAACGTTTAGTAAATTAACAGTCTTTTAAGTCATTATCTTTATAGTTAAAACCAAGAAAATATAGTATGCTTCATATGAAAAGGCATACCTCCTATAGAATATGTGATAAGTAGCTAATGATATCAAACAGTTTATGAAATAAGTTTTTCCTAATTAATTATTGTTTGTTTTCTGGCAACCTTTCTACAAATATTTTGTACACAATATGAAGGGCTTTCATCTCTTCACATTTTTGCAATTGCTGTTAAAGTATGAGTGCATATTGCCTTAAAAACTATACTACACAGTTCTTACAGTTCTCATTGTGGTAGTCTGTGTTTTATAGAGGTTTTTAATTTTGATTTATATTATCTGGATTTATAATATTTCAAGGAGTAAAGATATATAAAAGATATTCTTGAATTTTTAAAAAAAATTGATGAAAGTAATTTAAAAAAGTAATCAGGTTATGAAAAAGTGTCTATCCCTGAATCAAGTAGAGTCAAAACTAAGACTCATGTACCTCCATTAAGAGCAGGACTCTTAGTACTTCTGAACGCTAAATAATCTTGTCCAATAATTTCATCACAGTACTCAAATATGTGGTTTTCAATGAAAATTGTATTGCTTGCATTGATCTTACAGAAGATATGCTATTCATATCCGTGAAGCCATAGGCATATAATGATTTTAATCCAATATATACACAGCAATTATTGTGTGCTGGCACTGTTCTAAGTATTTTACAGACAGCTCATTTAATCTTTAAAATGATCCTGTGAAGTAAGTACAATTACTATACCATCTCCATGAAACATAATAAGCCCAATAACAGGATTGACATTTGACTTTACATGAAAGATTAAGAAAATTCTGACCCAATAATTGTAAGCGCATCATACTAGTTAACTCAGACATTTCTCATGAGGTACACAGGACTCACAAGTTGCACCTATTTGTCTCTTGAGAAGATAGAGAAGCTTTAATTATTCTTTCTTTTATGTTACTCTACAAATTTGTGTGAAATTCTGTCAAGAATTTACAGTTTTCTGAGGACTGCCTGCATACATATATTCATGTATATGAATATACATATTCAATAATAAATCATGTGTCTTTTCTCTGCTACATTGAGAGAGAGAGAGAGGTCTTTTGGTTGGTAGGATTTTTAATTTCCCCAACAATCATTAGGAATGCTGCATAATATTGACAGAAATGACTCTCCAAGCCTGTCTAAACAACATAACTTCAAAAATGTGAATCAAATGGAGATATTAACAGGCAAACTTGATAAACCACAATGATAGAGAAACACTGTAATACTTCTAGATGGGAAATGTAGATCAAGCAGCCATTAAGCATAGTGCCTTGGTGTGGAGCAAACCCAGAAATATACTCTTACAGGAATATAGTACTCTTCTATAAGCATCAGGTTTAATGCTAAATTTATATACAGTAGAAGGTTGAGGTTGAGTTACTTTCTTCCTGAAATTTATAGTTTGGTGTTAAGTTTCCCAGTTATGAGCATAAGCATATGTCTTTTTCTGGTCACTGAATATCTTATTCAGTCAAGAGTTCATATATGTCTTGTCTTAGACTATCTCAGTTACTCTTTGTCTTATTTATCACAGAAAAATACAAAAATGATAGTAAACAACAGGATTTCTTCTATGGTTTCTACTTTATATATTTTCTATATAGCCTATTCATTATTTTCCATCAAGCAAACAAAAGAGATAATAGTCATGAATGGGCATCAACCCCCAGCTATGTCTTTATCCTATTAAATTTAACATAAAGAAATATTCTTTCCAAAGTACATCTAATTCTAAGCAACAGTAAATATTCAAATACCATTATACACTAAACATCACAACAGTAACACTTATAGTATTGCTGTTCTTTTGTTTTATGATAAATACTTTCATACAGGCTCAACGTTGAAGTGGGTTAGTATATGTCACAATTTATAGCTTGGATTTGGGAAGAGATCTTTTGTATGTATTGTATGCGTGTGGGGCAATATTACTTTATTGGATTTTTTATCTTGATACAATGATATGTGCAAATAATTTATTTGAATAAATATAAACTGTAAAAAACCATGTCCCTGGGGTAGTCTCTATGTGTTGTCATTATTTCTTTTAAGAACAGCTGACCTTCAGGAGACATTGTCCAATGAGAATCTTTTGATATTTCACATTTCAATTGGTCATAGCATGGATGCTAGCACTAATTGCCTCCTCTTTGACTCCAAACCAACCAAATAAACACAAATGATTCTACCAATTTGTGTCTCTGTAGAAAAGGATCACCCAATGCTCCCAAGAGTCCTGGTAGCAGCAGTTAAATAGTTCAGTCATGGACAGAAGACTTCTTCAACTGGACTGCCATTCTCTATTACATAATGATTCTTTGGAATATTTCCAAAGTGGACCCCTATTTTTGTCTGAAATTGCAATAACATAAAATACTATATATTAAGAACATTTGGTCATATATTGCCTACATGCAACATCTATTGTTTTGTTTTCTGGAAGACTATAAATGTTATCTGTTCAATTCCTCAGTGTTACATATATCATAGAAATATGATACTATTTGCCATTTTATTTTAATTTACACACAGTCACACACAATAAGTAACAAATATTTATTTAGTCCTACACTTTCTTATGGGTATGCACCATGTTTAACAATAGCTTATCATGACCTTGACCAAAGATTTATAAGAGATAGCAAAGGCTGAGGACAAATGATATAAGGGATGTGAATAGGAGGACATGGGGTAATTAATACTGGAAAGTTTCTACATTAAGTATAAACTGTGTGTGTCTTCCGTAGAAATTGGGCTTATGAGACAGTGAGTAAATAAATATAGGGGAAATGATAAATTAATCTTTTTTTAAAAATAGAACAATTTTATTCTTTCGTTATAGTTCTTTGGAGATATTTTCAACAAAACATAGTAAATATTCCACATATTAGAGAAAACAAACATTTCCTGATGTTAATAATAGAAAAAAATTTGAAAACAAGTTTTTCACCAACAAAAACTGAAAAACAGTCATATTTTTGACAGAAAATAGGTCAGATTTGATTCATGGGCAGTTGATGACTTCCTAGTTAGGTCAATGGCAAATGTTTTCCATAAATTTATAGCTTAATTTTGTTCATCTAAGGTAAAAATTATATTGAGAGTACATGATATGATAAAAGCATTTAATCCAAAATATGGTAGTGGCAAAGGTGTACTGAAATTAATAACAGTTCCCAATGCTTTTGAACATGTATAATAAATAAGGTACCACTAGTAACAACTATAATTAATAGCCATTTAATCAGTCTTGATAAAATATATTTTGAAAGTCTCCCAGAAATTGAGAAAATGAATAGTCCTAGAGACTGAATAACAGATACTTTGGTAAGTTCAGTGTTTTCCCCAGCCCTCTAAATTATTGGCTTTCAAAAAGAAAAAAAAAAAAAAAAAAAAAGAAGAACTGAAGCAGAACCTAATCAAATTGTCAGCTAATTACCAATTTAAAAATAATTTATAACACTGTATCACTGTGTGATTTTTTAGCCCATAAACTGGAAGGAGTTCAAAGATCGATTGACCTGTTATGTCAGAGTCCAGTCAAAAAGCAAAACCAAACTAGATATTTCAAACAGGAGACAAGGGGCTTCCCTGCTGGCGCAGTGGTTGAGAATCTGCCTGCCAATGCAGGGGACACGGGTTCGAGCCCTGGTCTGGGAAGATCCCACATGCCGCGGAGCAACTAGGCCCGTGAGCCACAACTACTGAGCCTGCGCGTCTGGAGCCTGTGCTCCGCAACAAGAGAGGCCGTGATAGTGAGAGGCCCGCGCACCGCGATGAAGAGTGGCCCCCGCTTGCCACAACTAGAGAAAGCCCTCACACAGAAACAAAGACCCAACACAGCCAAAAATAAATAAATAAATAAAAAATAAGTAAAAATTAAAAAAAAAAAGAAAGTAAAATCAATCCCCCAAAAATAAAAAACAAAACAAAACAAAGCAAAACAGGAGACAATATAGGGAACTGGTTTCCCTGTTGTTAAAGCATTAGGTGAAAAATAAAAAACAAAAAAATCTTGAAGTAACTCAGAGACAACTGCAGGAAGTAGCTACACCCTCAAGAGTTGGGGGAGCTTTTAAATGAGATGAATTTGAGGTAATTGTGAGATGTTGGTAGAGGCCTCAGTGAGGGAAAAGAAAACATAGTCAGTTAAGAAGCTCTGTAGTCTAAGAAGAAAGGAACGGTTTGATGAATTGGCTTTGTGTCATTGGTGAATGCATGGAAGCTGAAGTCTGATTGTTAAGGGAGGGCATGTGTAAATGCGAAGTAAAGATGTTCCTGGTCAAAACATGACTGTGAGCATTTTTTAGGAGTACTAAGACACTGCTGACTTAAAAAGAGACCACAAAAACGTTGTCTAGTTTGGTGGAAGAAGGAATGAAGATAGATTTATGACACATCTTCATATGCTAAGGCCCATTCCTTGAAAAGGGAAAAATATCAGCTAACTGTAATTGAAAGTAGGGGTCTGGCTGCTCACTGCTCAAAAGCAATTAAAAAGGCAAGGTTGGTGAAAAGGAAAGTGTGCTTTATTTTGGAGGCAAGCAATGCAGTGGGGAGGACTCCTGTCCAAAGGCCAACTCACCCCCAATGACAGCCAGTGGGTGAGAGACTTTATAGATGGAGGGAGGGGGCTACATGCAGAAAGAGCACAGTCAGCTCTGACGGTCACCTTGAAACTGGTCATGCAGTGGTCTGACCAGTGTCATCTTGTCATCTTGATGGTTTTAAGTACAGTTAGTCTTTAGTTCCAGGGTCAGTTTGTTACCATTTCTTTGAGGCCAGTTCTTGGAATTGTGGCAGCTTATGTCATGGCTACCGCCTGGTCATCATGTAGTTAATTTTTTTTACCTGGTGGGGGTTTCAGTATCTATAACACAGCTCACAGGATATGGCTCAGAATATTATCTGTAGCCCCCTTGAGGAGGAACTAAAAGTCCTTGACTTTGCTTAACGACTGAACTATTATTATTATTTGGTCTCGTTTGACTGTTTTCCTTTGTTCTGCTTTTTCTCACTTCTCTTATTAAACTTATTCTTTGGCTAAAAGATTTCTACAGACAAAAGGCAGGCTGAGGACATGGGGGACAAGGACCATAGGTCCTGCTCCATTTCATAACTGCTGCAAATTAGACAGAAGAATATGAGGACAAGGGAAGTTGCCTTTCTCTGAAATGCAAAAGTTTTCTGTGAAATCCAGCTGACATCTTGATTTTTACCATATGCATGGATATGTGTGTGTGTGTATAAATAAAACAAAATCTGTGGTTATATTAATATGAATAAGAACAGTGGTGTAGAGATATATTCCTCTGACATAGTATTGATTTATGTTCACAAAAAGGCTATGGGTTGTTTTACCAAAGTCCAAGATAATGTTACATAACGAAAAGTTGCTTTTTCATCGAATTGACTTTTATTAAGTGAATTTTGCTACAACCTAAAGGCATATGAGTTTTGAATACGTTTACATAAAAAATTCATTAAAATGTGTGAAATTTCTAAAGTCAATAGAGAGATGTAAAATTCCCAATTTTCACCTTATGAATAAATAGCAGAAGAGAATAACTTAAGTATTTGTCCTTTCCATGAATTTTTCCAGATGAAAATGAATAACAAACCCCTTGTATTTAAAGTCATTCATTTTTACAAGTGAGTTGTGGAATTACTTAATAAACACATTTTACAACGATGTCTGGCTTTCTAGTTTCTGGGGATAGAAGAAAACCAAGATTTTGCCTTTACATACACTCCAAAATTCATATTTATTTAATTCCTTGGTTGAGTTACCTGTTATGAACAATGGACATAAAAAACATCTTCTCTTTGAAGATAACATACATTAATGTTCATATGCCTATATTTGTATGTTTGTGTATATAATACAAAATATAAAATGGTTTAGTGTTTTATAATATAAAAATATAAAATGGTTTAGTGATATTGTATTCTCTCCAATTAAATTTATTTCTTCTTGGCTTCATAATTAAAATAATGACCATAGCTTATGTAATTTGTGTCTAAAGATTTTCACTTGTGATTTGAACGTCATTTAGGCCACATACTGATTTCTAGTATAGCTTGGTAAATAAGTTTGGAATAAACAAAGACATTATTAGGTGTTCCCAATGGAAAGTTACTCATTATTTATAGCATGACTTTCTGGGTAATATGACTTTAGCCTTTCATTGCCTTTGAAATATTTTACTACCTGGTAAATTGCAGATAACTGATACCAATGGTAAATAATTCTTGCCTATGGACTTGTAAATGAATTTTGTCTGGAAAAGATTCAATTGATTTCTATTCCCTTTTTTGTGGAAAAAGCCAGGTTTACGTCTATTTGTAATTTCATTTCCACAATTGTTTACACCACATAAATGTATGGCTCTTTGACTTCTTTGAACTGAATATAAATCTGCCTAGTTCCCTCTTAAATAATGAGTTAATTAAATATTTAACATGTTAAATTTATATTTGTAAGAAATTCATGATTTTACCTTGAAAAAGTATCCTTTAACACTCTAGATATCTGATTCATTTTTCTTAGAAGAAGAAAAAAAGGATTAATACAAACTCAAAGTTCTTGTAATTGTTTAAGATATAAGTGATTATATATCACTTATATAATCCATAAATGACTATATATAGGCAAATTTAAATATAATTCCTGCAATATAAACAAAGAATGTAACAAGGAAAGATATTGTAAATAGAAAACTTATAGAACACCTTTCAGTTTTAATTTTTTGATTCTTTATTACTACACAAAATAAGCTTTAAAAAAATAGAACTCACTAACTGAATTAACTCTTGACCTTTCTAAAGTAAACCTCCTATACTTATTCTACCAGTTTACTCTAAATAAATAGTGCTTTTATTGTTTTTAATCATTAAAACATCCTTTCAAGGAGAAAATAGTATAATTTTTTATTTTGGTATACTGAAATAATGCAAAAATATCATGATCTATTATTTCCTAAAGACACGAAATTTTGATTGGTTAGATTCAAAAGAATTTCCAATTACTATGCACTTCTAACAAGGTCCTTCAGACTTTACTGCACCTTCTAGTGAATTAAGAAAAGCACTCAGTTAGGTGGCCAAAACTCTGGATACCAAACTTAGCAAGCAAATCCTGCCTTTGTGGAAAGAGGAAAAAGCTGGTGAATACAACACTTCATAGACAGAAGAAAGCTCTTCTTGGTGAATATACCCCACCTAGGGTGCCTGGTTTGAAAAGTGAGATGTAGTTTTAATTTCAGCCTCACTCATTGCCTTGGCCCAGTGCCTTTATGCCCTGGACAGCTGATGGCAGCCTTGCCTCTATCGTTTTGTACTGGGCATCATTTTTGTATTTTACTTTAAGTTAAGCATTCTATTATAAATTTTAACAAAGCCCTTTTTCATGAACAAGCCTCTATTTTTTTACACCATTATATGCATTACATTATCATAGTGTTTCATATATCATGTAAAGAGATCAGCCAATAATATATAAAATAATGATAAAAGTACCATGAAAATACTACTATTAATAGATATCTTCTTAGAGAAAAATATATCTGATAGACAAGAAAACAAAAGACAGAGTTAAAAGCAAATGGTATCATTATTTAGTCAATAACAATTCTACTTAAGAGCAGGCTGTTTTCATATTTTCCATTTTTCTCATTCATAGTAAACATTTTATACCAACTTTCTGGAGCTACTACCCCTGATACCACTGACTGATTCCTGTTCTTACCCGGCCTTGGCACCCCAAAGAACAGACAGGATTTGGGCTGGTACCCAATACTTGATTCAGGACCAGGTCTCTAGCACAGTTCTAACTTTTTGGAATTTGGCCAGGTTGAGAGACTAAATAAAAAGTTATGTGAGGTATGATCTGAATTTCTATCTTATGTTGATGATGCTTCAATTCATCCTTTTATTTTTTACATCTTTATTGGAGTATAATTGCTTTACAATGTTGTGTTAGTTGCTGCTGTATAACAAAGTGAATCAGCTATATGTATACATATATCCCCATATGACCTCCCTCTTGTGTCTCCCTCCCACCCTCCCTATCCTACCCCTCTAGTGGGTTACAAAACACCAAGCTGATCTCCCTGTGCTATGCAGCTGCTTCCCACTAACTATTTTACATTTGCTAGTGTATGCATGTTAATGCTATTCTCTCACTTCATCCAAGCTTACCCTCACCTTCCCGTGTCCTCAAGTCATTCTCTACGTTTGTGTCTTTATTCCTGTCCTGCCTTTAGGTGTATTAGAACCATTTTTTTTTTTTTTTTTTAGATTCCATATATATGTGTTAGCATACAGTATTTGATTTTCTCTTTCTGACTTACTTCACTCTGTATGACAGACTCTAGGTCCATCCACCTCACTACAAATAGTTCAATTTCGTTTCTTTTTATGACTGAGTAATATTCCATTGTATATATGTGCCACATCTTCTTTATCCATTCATCTGTCGATGGACACTTATGTAGCTTCCATGTCCTGGCTATTGTAAATAATGCTGAAATGAAAAGTGTGGTACATGTCACTTTTTGAATTATGGTTTTCTCAGGGTATATGCCCAGTAGTGGGATTGCTGGGTCATATGGTATTTCTATTTTTAGTTGTTTAAGAAACCTCCATATTGTTCTCCATAGTGGCTGTATCACTTTACATTCCCACCAACAGTGCAAGAGGGTTCCCTTTTCTCCACACCTTCTCTAGCATTTATTGTTTGTAGATTATTTGATGACGTCCTTTCTGACTAGTGTGAAGTGATACCTCATTGTGGTTTTGATTTGCATTTCTCTAATGATTAGTGATGTTGAGCATCCTTTCATGTGTTTGTTGGCCATCTGCATATCTTCTTTGGATAAATGTCTATTTAGGTCTTCTGCCCATTTTTGGATTGGGTTGTTGGTTTTCTTGATATTGAGCTGCATCAGCTGCTTGTATATTTTGGAGATTACTCTTTGTTGCTTCGTTTGCAAATATTTTCTCCCATTCTAAGGACTGTCTTTTCGTTTTGTTTATGGTTTCCTTTACTGTGCAAAAGCTTTTAAGTTTCATTAGGTCACATTTGTTTATGTTTGTTTTTATTTCCATTTCTCTAGGAGGTGGGTCAAAAAGGATCTTGCTGTGATTTATGTCATAGAGTGTTCTGCCTATGTTTTCCTCTAAGAGTTTGATAGTGTTTGGCCTTACATTTAAGTCTTTAATCCATTTTGAGTTTATTTTTGTGTGTGCTGTTAGGAAGTGTTCTAATTTCATTCTTTTACATGTAGCTGTCCAGTTTTCCCAGCACCACTTATTGAGGAGGCTGTGTTTGCTCCTTTGTATATTCTTGCCCCCTTTATGCAAGATAAGGTGACCATATGTGTGTGGGTTTATCTCTGGGCTTTCTATCCTGTTCCACTGATCTATATTTCTGTATTTGTGCCAGTACCAAACTGTCTTGATTACTGTAGCTTTGTAATATAGTCTGAAGTCAGGGAGCCTGATTCCCCCAGCTCCATTTTTCGTTCTCAAGATTGCTTTGGCTCTTCGGGGTCTTTTGTGTTTCCATACAAATTTTGAAATTTTTTGTTCTAGTTCTGTGAAAAATTCCATTGGTAGTTTGATAAGGATTGCATTGAATCTGTGGATTGCTTGGGGTAGTAGAGTCATTTTCACAATGTTGATTCTTCCAAACCAAGAACATGGTATATCTGTTCATCTGTTTGTATCGGCTTTGATTTCTTTCATCAGTGTCTTATAGTTTTCTGCATACAGGTCTTTTGTCTCCTTAGGTAGGTTTATTCCTAGGTATTTTATTCTTTTTGTTGCAATGGTAAATCGGAGTGTTTCCTTATTTTCTCTTTCAGATTTTTCATCGTTCGTGTGTAGGAATATGAGAGATTTCCGTGCATTAGTATTGTATCCTGCTACTTTACCAAATTCATTGATTAGCTCTAGTAGTTTTCTGGTTGCATGTTTAGGATTCTCTATGTATAGTATCATGTCACCTGCAAACAGTGACAGTTTTATTTCTTCTTTTCTGATTTGGATTCTGTTAATTTATTTTTCTTCTCTGATTGCCGTGGCTATAACTTCCAAAACTATGTTGAATAATAGTGGTGAGAGTGGGCACCCTTGTCTCATTCCTGATCTTAGAGGAAATGGTTTAATTTTTTTCACCATTGAGAATGTTGTTGGCTGTGGGTTTGTCATATATGACCTTTATTATGTTGAGGTAGGTTCCCTCTGTGCCCACTTTCTGGAGAGTTTTTATCATAAATGGGTGTTGAATTTTGTCAAAAGCTTTTTCTGCATCTATTGAGATTATCATATGGTTTTTATCCTTCAATTTGTTAATATGGTATATCACATTGATTGATTTGCATTTACTGAAGAATCCTTGAATTCCTGGGATAAACTCCAATTGATCATGTTGTATGATCCTTTTAACGTGCTGCTGGATTCTGTTTGCTAGTATTCTGTTGAGGATTTTTGTATCTATGCTCATCAGTGGTATTGGCTTGCAGTTTATTTTTTTTTATGACATCTATGACATCTTTGTCTGGTTTTGGTATCCGAGTGATGGTGGCCTCATAGAATGAGTTTGGGAGTGTTCCTCCCTCTGCTATATTTTGCAAGAGTTTGAGAAGAATAGGTGTTATCTCTTCCCTAAATGTTTGATAGAATTCACCTGTGAAGCCATCTGGTCCTTGGTTTTGTTTGTTGGAAGATTTTTAATCACAGTTTCAATTTCAGTGCTTGTGATTGGTCTGTTCATATTTTCTCTTTCTTCCTGCTTCAGTCTTGGAAGGTTGTACTTTTCTAAAAATGTGTCCTTTTCTTCCAGGTTGTCCATTTTATTGCTATATATTTCTGTAGTAGTCTCTCATGATCCTTTGTGTTTCTGCAGCGTCAGTTATTACTTCTCTTTTTTCATTTCTAATTCTGTTGATTTGAGTCTTCTCTCTTCAAATCATCCTTAAATGCTTTTTCCCAGACTTGCTCTCAGGGAAGCAAAGAAATATTTGACACTTGATTTGTGGAAATACGACAATCATTTTAAAAGTCCAAGGTGGTACAGCTTTTTAAATAGACCAAGGAAGATGGGAAAAGTGTATCATAGGAGGAGAAACAAACAAACTGAAAATATGGAGGAGGGAAATGAGGGAGATTATACCACACTGAGGAATAAACTTATTTCAGAATAACTTTTTCTTCTTTCTTTGTTTATTGCAAGGAATTGTCAAAGAGTAATTTGAGAGAATTAGTAATCACAAATTATTTTAAGTAATAGATTAAAAAAAATCAATCTATAGCAGGTTTGGACAAATTTTCCTCTAAAGGACCACAGAGTAAATATGTTAGGCTTTCTGGTCCATCCCCTCTCTGTCACAGTGTTCTATAGCAACGTGTTATACTGTAAAGGCAGACACAAGCATACGTGAACAAGTGATCGTGGCTATGTTTCACTAAAATTGTATTTACAAAAGCAGGCTTTGGGCCATATTTTTTTGGCCACTGATCTATAAAATAATGGTATAGTGTAGATAGATATCAGTATAAAATGCATTAACATAACAAGTTTTTTGTTGTTGTTGTTCTTAACATTTAAATATATGTATGATATCACTTACACGTGGAATCTAAAATATGTCACAAATGAGCTTATTTACAAAACAGAAACAGACTCACAGACATAGAGAACAAACTTATGGTTACCAAAGGGGAAAGGGGGTGGGGTAGGGATAAATTAGGAGTTTGGGATTAGCAGATGCAAACTACTATACCTAAACTAGATAAACAACAAGTTCCTACTGTATAGCACAGGGAATTAATTCAGTACCCTATAATAAACCATAATGGGAAAGAATATGTATATAAACATGCATAATACGTGTATATATGCATGTATATATATATAACTGAATCACTTTCCTGTATAACAGAAACTAACACAACATTGTAAATACTTTAATACTTCAATTAAAAAAAAAGGTTTAAGTATAGACTTCTTGGGAATCAGAGAAAAAAACATGTGGATATAGCCATATTCAATTATGAATTTAAAAGTAGCAATTTTTTGTTATCTCAATTTAAGAGATCCTCTAACATTTGTCATATAAATGTATTTCAAATAATATGTGAGGAATTAACATTTTATGTAAATTCTAGGGATAGTGTCAGAATAGAGGAAGGTTTCTGTATCACATACATCCCAGCAAAGTCACTGATTTTTCTCTATTGTCATAAAAAAGTGGACTAGACCTTGGACTTCTATTGACATAACCTCTTGGTTGTTTCAGGTGAAAACATTTTGTCAAATACAATCAGGGTAAGTTTGGTGTTGTATTAATTGGTGAACATAAGACAGAGCTATCATTTACCTAGTGAGCATGGTCAGGAACGCTAGACACACAGGCAATTTGACCCCAAAGAGTAACTTTGCTACAGCTTAAACTTGCTTTTTAGTTATACTGAATGAGGAAATGGGACTCCCAGAAGCAGTAGTTCTTCACCTGTGTTTCACGTTACAGTCATCTGAGGAGCATTAAAACAACTGATGCCCGGGCCTCATTATCAGAGGTTCTGATTTAATTCATTGGTGGTGAGGTGTGGGCATCAGTGTTTTTTAAAAGCACATTGGGTGATTCATATGTGCAGCCAAGATGGTGAGCCACTGTTTCCGAGCTTAAATAAAGTAAATTAAAATCACATCCCTATTAGGGGAAAAACTGAAACTTGACATTAGTTTGGGTGCTAAATCTAGACCATAATCTCACAGTTGCTTCTTCATGCACATAGGCCTATTAGATTATGCAATGGAACAATGCCTTGAGCATTTAGGACTCGTAAGTTGTGTCTATTGCAGTAATTGTAAATCTGAATTAAATTAGTGGAGCTGAAGAAAAATACACTTTTATCAATGAATTGCATTCCAAGTCTCATCCACTTTTAATGCCCAGTTTAAGGGCAATCTAGGCAGTGTCCCCAGTCCTTCAAGAAGAATTATAGAAGCCCTAGCTGGAGCCTATTTTTATTTCCCCCTTTAGACATCTATAGTACTTTATCTGAATCATATTTATTTTCCCTTTCTCTCTCTCAATTTACCTTTTATTTTTTAGGCATGCCTTTTTTCCCCTTCTTTTGGACTATGATATGCTGATGGTAAGGACCATTTATGATTCATTTCCATATCATCTACAGATTCTTGAGTTAGATTTATACATAATAAAATTTCAATTATTTGTCATAAAATAAATCAAATACTACTATGTAAATGTTGCACCTTTTTCTATTCTCCTACTATATGCGTATCATTTATAAGATTTATATATGTATAATTGGGGGGTGTGATGTGGGGTAAGAAGACATGATAAAGGTATTGCTAGCATATAAATTATGTTAACTTAATCTTATGTAAATGGATTTTAAAAATCTTATATTCTTTTTTTAAAATTGATTGGATTAGTCCACTTATATTCATTATTGCTATGGCCCGAAGGTGTCACTTCAAAATTAATATGTTGAAATCCTAATGTCCCATGTGATGGTATTAGGAGGTGTGGCCTTTGGGAAGTATTAGGTCATGAGGGTGGAATCCTCATAAATGGGATTAGTACTCTTATATAAGAGGCCCCAGAGAACTCCTTAACTCTGTCTGGCATGTGAGGACATCGTGAAAAGACAGCTGTTTATGACCAGGAAGCCCTCACCAAACATTGAACTTGCCGATGCCCGTATCTTGAAATTCCCATCTTCTAGAACTGTAGGAAATAAATGTTTGTTGATTATAAGCCTCTAAGTCTGTGATATTTTGTTATAGCAGCTTGAATGGACTAAGAAAATAAGAATAATTGATATCTTTGGACTTATTTCTATAACTTTTCCTTGTGCTCTCTATTGTCTTTTTTTGGTATGTTTTCTTTTTGGATATATTGTGTTTATTTGTTTTGTTTTTTTCATTGTTTTCCTGTTACAGACTTAGAATTTATATATATTTTTTCCCTTATTTTAGTGCTTGCCCTGGGTATTTTATCATACATGTTTATTGTAGAAATATTTTTTATCCTTTTCTGTGTCTGAGAAATTTCAAATTCTTTTCATTAATGGCCTAAATCTTTTACGGTATTATGCTTTCCCACTTACTTTATAAGAGCCTTAAGGAGGTAAGGAGATAAATGCTTAATCTCAGTTGGCTTTCTTCCATCCTGGCTTCTTAATGTCTGTTGTATTTCTCTATCCCTACTAACAGTAGGTAAATTAACTCAGGACTCCTTTATCATTCATCTGAATCTTGCATTCCTTTCCTAACTGCCTAACTTTTAACTTTCTTTGTTTTCAACCTTGCCAACTTCAATCTAATTACTGTTAAAGTAATCTATAAATTAATATTTTCAGATGTCTTTTCTGCTTTAAACCTTTAAATGGCTCACCATTTCTTTCTATATTAAGTCCAAACAGAAACATGTGACACAGTCCTTCAGACAAGCCGCTAACTCTTCATTTCTAGTGTAGTTACTTTGGATACTTTGAAATTTCTGAGAGCTGACTTTTCATTGGCTGCTCTACTTCTTTTAGCAAAGATTTCATACTGTCTATTCAGTAGGGTCATGGTACAAAAAGCATACTGAAGCTGCACAGTAAGCATTATGTTTTACTCAAATTGTTTAAATGTCCATACACATATTAAATTATTACAAATTAAGCACTATAACATTCTGGGAACTGCTTAATGATATTCAGCACAGCACTTAATTTTCCTAGAACAGTTTGTTTATGTTAATTTGGTTTTAATCAGGTAAAATGCTACTTTCTACCACACTGGCACTATTAGCTATTCTAGTAGGAAAATGACAAGTCTTCTCCAAAATTAGGAACTGAAGTAAATATTCAGCCAAACAATTGATCCATTCTGATGATTATATTTCAATTATAAAGTACATGGAACACTATTAGAAAAATTGGACTTTAAAACAAAAGGTGGACTCTGTATGCTGTTTTATATGTACTGTGTTTATTAAAGAATTTCAAATACATTTTTTAATGAATGCAGCACTCTCAAGAACAGGAAATTACTTTTCTCATAAGTAGCAAAGCCTATTTGTTGCTTTACTAATATGGTATTTTTGAAGGTTTTTCTATTGGAAATATTTCAGTTATAAGCTTCCAGGAATATTATAGTTAAATTAAAAATATAAAAGCAGTGTAAAACATGTTAAGCTGAGAATTGAATTTCATTCTGACTCGATGGTTATGCCCTTTATATATTATCAGTTAATAAACCCTCCAAACAAAAGATTTTACATTATGCAAAGCATAATCTCATCATCAAATAAAAGCTCAAACTCATATATCCCTCACTGTGTATATTTTTAAATGTCATATATATGTATATATGCATATATATAAATCTATATGATAATAAAACTACATAATGGGATAGATGCTAGTATTATTTTCCTCTTTTAGATCAGGAAACCATGACACATGGAAGTTAACTAATTTCATTAGAGTGACAGATTTAAGAAATGGTAGAGCTGGAATTTGAATTTCAGGTAGTTTGGCTAAGAGTCTGCCACTTTATAGTCTGCCCAGTGATAGTGATCAACCTTAGATAATTATAACTAACAAACTTGACTACAGCCTCCTGTTTCACAAATAATTTTTCTAGTTTATGAAATATGGAAACATATCTAAAAAATGGAAAAGAAAAAAAGTCTTAAAATCATAACTTTATCAACCCAAAAACTAATAGAGATATTTTGCTAGTTAGAATTTTGTCAAGGGTTAAAAATAAAAAAAAACCATGGTCATAATAATTTAAAAAGTACTTAGCATTCATGGGAATACAACAATTGAAGGCATTTTTAAAATGTACTGTGTTAGTCTGCACCAGTGGTCTCATATTGTAGCTCAATTGCAAATTCTCAGCCCCAATCAGTACTTGATGAATCAGAAACTCTAGGTGTATGACCAAATCATTTGTGCTTTAACAAGCTCTTCAGGTGATTCACATGAACACTCAAGTTCGGCAACTTGTTGTGTTCAAGTGTTGTGTTGTGTTGTTTTACACACAACAATATGATTCAGTGATGGGGCACATTCAGAAACATAAAAAACACACAAAGTTTAAGTAGTTTAGAGATGAGCTGAGTCTCATTTTTAGCATGGCCTGGCGTGCCAAATGAACGGGTGTTTGTTTTAATAATCTGAGTTAATAAAAAAAAAAAAAATTGTAAGTATTTGAACTTCTAAACTGTGTGAAGTGGAAAGAAAAGTGGAAATTGTAGAGTTGGGAAGGGGGGTGGAATTTAGACAGACCAGAGACAAAAAGGAAATTATGATGGGCTATGAAGGCATTATAGGAAAATCTAATGGAAGTTCAAAAGATGAACGCTAAATTAGCTTAGATATTGAGACCATATATTCAATTACCAAAAGCCAAGGCGCCCAGGTTAAGAACCTAACTCCAATGTATAAATACTAGTTGTGAATGCGTTAGTGAATCACTGGATCTTTCTGGGCCTTAGTGTTCTTATTTAATACAGTAATATCAAAACCTAATTCACACATTTTGAAAAGATTAAGTTATATGTGAAGAGCTCATCATAGTTTATGGCACATAACTAAACCCACCCTCCATTAGATTCTCCTTTTAATGTAAACAGAACCCATCCCTCATAGTGATGAGTGAGGCATGAGAAATCAAATAACGATATTTATACTCTACTTACAAATGTTTGGGGTTAGATATTAGTGATATTAATTTAGTTTGAAGATATTATTTTAAAATGTTCTGATGTTTCCAAAGATAAAATACATGAAAAAATATAAAAGTTTTTTGCCTGAACTCTTTTGATAGTGGAAACAAAGAGATATTTGACTCAAATTGTTTTACTGTCTATCCTTATTCTCCACTTGACATCTGTTCACATAGTCTATACTTTAGTAGAATGTATGGCTTGCCTGATTCCAAAATGGAAATGTAGAAGCAAGACCTAATGTATACATGAATGACAACAACTAATGTAATTGAATATTCACTGTATTATAGTATCCAAAGCTGAGTATTAACACATTTAATCCCTGCAACTCTATTAGGAGATAACTTTTATGTCTTTTTCATGGGCGGGTAAACTATGGCAATAGGGAGTTAAGTCTCTAAAAAAGATACATTCAGTGAGTATTGGAGCTGGGTTATAAAATCAGGCAGTTAAACTCCAGAATCTGTGTATTTAACCACTGTGCCATGATTCAAGACACTTGAAATAAGGATGTTTACAAAATAATATTGATTCATAGCCATAATAGCAATGCAAATATTGACATAACATTCAGGACATCTGTTCAAATTTAGATTTCGATATCATACAGATGTAGTACAGAATGCTAGAGGCGGGCTAAGATTAGACTCGGCTAACTGATTATTGAAATAGTGATGTCTCATCTTAAAGAGCTAATTATACATTTTATTTTATCACTGAAATAAAAATCCCTTTCCCATTTTCATTCCGACTGTTTGTTTCTGAGCTGTAATTTTTAGATGTAATCTCTGAGGAGCTGAAAAAGGTTGACCTATTATTTTTAAGTAAATTGTTCACAAGAAAATTTATGTTATAAATCTTGCCTCTCTCTAATGGTTAATTTCATCAAATGGGTTAAACATAGTAAATAATACACAAAAGCAGTCCAACTGGAGAGATACACCTCTTAAAGAAGAGGCTGAAAGGAACATTTCCATAGTGACTTTTATTTTCTCTTTTATAATGTAAGCACTAGACCAACACCCACCATCAGCGTCTTTCCTACATGGCCTGGCCAATTTTTGCCTTTCAATATTTATGTCAAAGGACATTTCAGAGCCTTCATGTAGACTAAATTTAAATTGTAAAAGAATCTTATACAAGAAAATGTTTCTCAAGCTGGCAGATGGAAATGAATATACAAAGATTTTTTTTTTTTTTTTTTTTTCTCAATTGGGACAGAATTGCCCTCATTTCTTTACCTCTCAAGTAATGCTAACTTTTAATGTAGATTTTGTTGGGCTAAAACTTTGATAAATTAGCACTTTTAAGTGACTGAAATAGTAAATGGAAATTTAAAGAAGTTCATTTCTATTAAGCTTCAGTCATATTTTAAATCAGAAAATGCCATGAAAAATACTAGTCTTTAAAAATGTGAGCAATAAACTGTGTAAGCATGACTGTAAAGGGCTATTCTTCAGGTAGCATCAATATCTTTAATATAAACCACTATTTTATTTAATTTTCATGAGATCCCAAACAATCCCCCCCAAAATAAATCAGTGACTATTGTGAAATATATTGTGGTATATATTTAAGTAGTTGATAAGTTTATCAAAGTTTATGTGAATACATTGTTTAGTTTCTTTTGATAGGAGTTTGGAAATACTGAAAAAAATTAGAAAATAATGATAAATGACAGTGGATATGTTTCATTAAGCAGCTGCAGGGATTGGTATTAGGTGAGGAAAAATGATACGCTTGTAATATTATGGAGATGAAAAATAAAAAAGCAGCATTTTTGCAGTCCCAGTTTAAAAAAAAAAAACTTTTTTGTAAATATCTTAGTTTTTAGATTTTTGTTATCCATGCATTTTTTTCGTAGGAGGGAAAGTGTTTCTGGGAGGACAAGACTGATGCATAAACTATATAATTCCTCTGTGAACTGTATTATTCCTTCTTCTTAATCTTTTCATGGCTAGTCTGCAGCATCGCTGGCAAATAGTAGGGGTGCCATTTGGTTTTATGTATTCACTCAATGCACATTTACTCCATTTACTCTGTGGACAAATGAATGGGGTCTGACCATCTTTCTCTCATTTTTATGTTTTCTGGGGTCTGGAATTTTCTTCAGAGGAGATCTCCTCAGAGAAATATGAGAAAGAAATAATTTCTGCAATACCAAGAGATCCTTCTGTTTTATCCCTCTATGTTCCTGATGGGAAAGCAAAATCCTTCCCTCCTTCCAGACTTTCTAGGGTTCAGATTTCAAATCTCTTATCCAGGACAATCTTCGGTTTCAGATATACTGTAATCAAAATTTTCAATATGACTGATACATTCTTGTGAAACTGTAGTTGAATATATCACTTTATGACTGTGTTATATAAACATTTATAAGTATCTTACCTAGCTGATATGGTATGTATAATAAAAATTAAAAAGCCTTTTGAGAAAAATGCCTCTACGTAGCAGGCATTCCATCAAGTTTCTCGAACACCTGATGAGCTTTGATTGAAATGTCTGAAGGACAGATTAAAAAGAGATTCCTGTTGTGCCTCTCTTGCTCATGTCTTCCTTATCCCCAGCAAATAAACTGCAGGATATGGCATTTTTGAAGATATTTCTCCTTGTGTGCCCAGTATTCAAATCTTACTTTGTGGTGGTACGCCATCTATGACAGGAATAAAATCATGCAGTCATCTAAAGGCCTCGTGTGTACACTTTTAAAAATATTTAGATAGTGTGCTATTCTTTACATATAAAGAAGACTCTTTGGGTCAATCTTCAGTGTTTTCTTGATTAGGAAAATAATGGATTCTTTGGATTCTCCCTTCACATGTGCTTAAAATGCAACCACATTTGTTTCTCTTTGTTACATGGCTAAAATAGGTCAGTTTTGGTCACAAAATGGAAGATGGTTAACTGGCTCCAAACATTAGTCATAGGATATTGATTGTAGTCACATTAGTCTAAGAATTGCTAAGACCAGGTAGTATAAAGGTACTCTGTGTGTGTGTGTGTGTGTGTGTGTGTGTGTGTGTGTGTACTGATAATATTTTCTAAATCTAACACAGTGAACCCATTTATAATTTTCTAAACCAGAGAACTCTGGCAAATGATGAGTGAGGCAGTGCTGTCAGGGGAAATGATGTGGAGCCCTGACTTTGCTCTACTCTGTGGCCCATCCATCTAGTTAGGTAAAAAGAGGTAATAAACTTTACTGTATGAGCAGTTTTCTTAAGCCTATATGTTCCATCCTTCCAAATCTCATGGTATTAATTATCTTTATTATTAGATCAATACCTAGGATGCTATGTTGTGTATTAAGCAAAATGTAAAGGCTGGTAGGTGCTATGTTTCAAAGAGTGTCTTTAATTCATGTCTTGCTGCTGGTAAAGTACAGATGACAAATAACACAAATGCTGTTATTAAAAAGAGGAACTCCATTCATATGTGGACGGGAAGACTAAAAAATCTCATTCTGTACCATCTCCAATGATTTTCATGGCATTATTGAACAGAAGGATGCCTCCTGAATCCATTCTTAAAGATAGCTGAGTCGTATATATTTTGTGGCAATAGCTTGAAAATAATTTTTGTAACTTAATAATTCACTATCTGTGAAAGGTTATTTTCCCCTGTTACTTATACTAAGAATCCACAGAGAGAATTAAGGTATAAGACACATATATTGAGCTTTGATATCCTAGTATCTAGTATATTTTATACTTGTTGGTTTACAAATCCAAAAGTGAATTAATTTGCAGCTCTACTGAAGAGAATGCTGCATGAGTTCTGCATAAGGCATTCCAAAAATCACTTAAACCTTTATTCTATTTCTGTGCCTGGGAGTGCTCAGTGTTTATCACTGACTTTGTGATTGATTAACTGGGTAAAATTAATCGTCTAGCATAACAAGCTTCAGAGTCATGCTTGAAATCCATATAAAAAGAATTCATAAAAATAAAACATCGGAAGTTAATAGGTTGTAACTTTTTGAAGAGAGATAATATACAATATAAAAAAGACAATATGTGTATTGTCTTTTAATATCTATGATCCTGTGAAACACTGACGATCAAATATTCTGTTACTGACTCTTCATAATGGTCAAATTTCAAAGTTTCAAGTTTCAAAATATTCAAAGACACTCATGGTGGTGACGATCACTTTTAAATATAACAAGTAAGTTTGCATGAACAGATGCTTTTCTCTATGCAAAGCTAGTGATCAATAATTTATACAAAAATTATAGTAATAATATTTTAATAATTTCCAATTGCTGCCCTAACAAATTATTACTAATTTAGCCAGTATAAAACAACTCAATTTTATCATTCCACAGTTTCTCTAGGTCAGATGTCCGGGTCTAGTATAGTTCAGCTGGGTCCTCTGCTATGAGTTTCTCAAGGCTTAAATCAAGTTGTCAGCTGGGTTGCAGTCCTATCTAAGGGCTGTATGGATAAATCTACTTCCAAGCTCATGCAGGCTGTTGGCCAAATTCAGTCCTTGAAATTGTAGGACTGAAGTTTCCTTGCTGTCACTTTTAGCTCCAAAGGCCTCTCTGTTCTCAGCACTCAGCAATGGCACTTCAAATCCTTCTGATGCTTCAAATCTCTCTGATGTTCCCTTCTGCTGCTTCTCTCTGACTTCCGGACTAAGGGACCTTGTGACTAGTTAACCCCATCCAGATAATGCAGGGTACTCGCTCTACTTTTAGGACCCTAATTATAACTATATTGGCAGTATTCATTTTGCTGTTTAATATAACTTATTAACAGAGTCCATGGATTGGGTGTGGATGTCCTTGGGGGTGAGGGAGAGTTTCTGCCTACCACAGATTTTGGGGGGTTATTTTACATATCCAATTTTTTACAATTGAATTATTTCAATCATATTTTATTTTCAAATTCCAATTACTCATGGAAGTTTATCAAAAAAAATTATGTGCCAAAATATATACTGAGCAGTTCTTCTTATGACCAGATATTTTCTGTACAATTATCCTTTTTCTTCAAAGTGAAAAACAGCTATCATACTTTCGGTATTTGTGAGATAATTCTTAAAAATATGGATGGATTTTTATTATTTTTTAAATAGAAATTAATAGATAATAAAGATTTGTTGAGTGGCACAGATGGCTGGAGGGTCTTGAAGAGGTGTGCTTAATGTAAATTGCAAAACTCAAATCAGGTTCTTAATAGAGAAAAAGCTTCATTGTTTACTTGGTTAAATACCAGAAGAGACTGGAAGAGAAAACGTAGTTAATTTAAAAATTATCTAAATATAGAAATTTAAGATCCATTGACACTGAGGTGGTCAAAGGAGGGTTCCAGAGGTCATTCTTAAACTTTATAGTTTATAAGTTTGCTATGTGCACAACACTATTTTAGCACTTTACATATATTAACTCATTTAATCCTAAAATTTAATCCTATTAGGTAGGTGTAATTATTAAACTAAATTTTATAGATGAGAAACCAAGCCAAAGAAAAGTTAGTTTTACACAAGTTAGACAATAAGTAAAGATAGCACTTGGATAAACACTCAGCATTAAGTCATGTAAAATGTTTCTGTGGGTATGTTTGTGTTTGTGTCCATCTCTCCCACTGCTGTACCACCATTGGCCATTTTAGTCCATCAAGGACTCTAAGAAGGGCCATGAGTAGATGGAGGAAAACGTTGAATGTATCAGTCCGAGTAAAGACGGCTTGAAAAGGAAAAGTGTCCGACAGTGAAAGGCAGATATTGTGAGGAAAAGACTAAAAATGGCTGTCAGACATAGCAAGAATCACATCAGTGATGACCTTAAAAAAGCCTTGAATAGTGGGAATAAAATCAAATTGAAGCTGGTTGACCCCTGAGTTGATTAGAGATGGTAAAAACAGTTGAGAGTGGCTATAAAAGGGACTTCTTTTTTTAAAGTTTAGTAGTCAAGAGAGAGGAGTGTTTAAGGGTGGTCTCATAAATATTTTATATTCCACAGACTAGATAGATAGAAAGATGCATGATAGACACATTAATATGTTTGATTTTTAATTGGAAGAAGAGTAGAATAAATTTAAGTAGGGGTTCCAGAAAGGGATGTGAGCTGGCACATAGGTAGAAAGATTATACTTCAGTTAGAGGACTATTTTCTATTATAATAGGAGGTAATCAGAAGCAAGGAGTCTTGATATAGGTTAATCAGTTGGTTTATAGGCATAAAATTGATGACAATGATGTTCACTCTGAATGATAAATGAAGGCCGTTTACTAAGAGTGGATGAAGAAAAAGGAGACAATTTGAAATAGTTGCTGTGGAGTATGAAACCAGAGATAACTTGCAAAATGTAGAAGCATTGCCGCTGGGCAGAATTAATACTCAAATTGTGGCTGAATTTGTGATGTGGATATTTTGTGAGATTTTTGATACTGTAAAGACAGGAGTCAGCAGACATTTCTATCGGGGTAATATAGTAAATATTTTATGATTTGTGGGTCATAGGTCTCTGTAGCAACTACTCAATTATTGTTTTAACATGAAAGCAACCATAGAAAATACAGGAATAAATGGGCACGGCTGTGTTCCCATAAAACTTTACTTGCAAAAATAAGTGGTGGGCTAGATTTAGCCTATAAGCCATAGTTTATAGACCTTTGCTCGGCAGGAATGTATATTCATTTGGTTGTAAACAAGGAAGCAGAAACTTGTATTGCACCTGAGCAGAGTGTGCCAATCAGTGGACAGGACAGGCGATAAGACATGGGGGCTGAGAATATAGGCAAAATTGCGCTAAAAGTGTTGACCATGTTGAATGGACTGCGTTGGAAATAAGAGCTAATTAAATCAGGGGATTATATACAGGGAGAAATTAAAGGAACCAAAAATCAAAGGAGACACATAACATGCGTGTTGTGTGTTATTGGGTAGAAGAAAGGGAAACAAAAGGCTACATGAAATAGAATACAGTAAAATCAGGCTACAACAAGTTTCTATCTATGTGATTGATGAAACAATTATTTTTTTGGCAGTGTAGTGAAGAAAAAAAATCATCTAAGTGTTATAACTTCCAGAGAAAAGGATTGATGGGAAATTAAAATAATGCAGGCAGAAAATAAAAAATAGTGATAAATAGATGAAAGATAGATAGATTGAAGTGTATGATAGCAATGTAAAATAGCTATATAAAGTTTCTTCCAAAAATTAGGCATCAAATTACCGTATGATACAGCAATTCTATTTCTAAGCATGTACTCAAAGGAAACGAAAGCAGGAACATGAACAGATATTTGTACAGCCATGTTCATAGAAGATTTATTCACAATAGCCAAAAGATGGAAACAGCTGAAGTGTCCATCAATAGATAAATGGATAAACAAGATGAACTATTATGTCATATACAAAAAATTAACACCAAATTGATCAAAGACCTAAAACTATAAAACTCAGAAGAAAACATTGGGGAAAAACTTCACAACTTTGGATTTGGCAGTGATTTCTTGGATATGACACCAAAAGCACAGGTAAAAAAGTAAAAATAGATGAATTGGACTATACCAAAATTAAAAGTGTGTGCATCAAATAACACAATCAACAGAGCAGAAAGCAAACTTACAGAATGAGAGAAAATATTTGCAAATCATATATCTGATATGGCATTAATATCCAGAATTTATAAAGAACTCCTACAACTCAATAACAAAAATGAAAATAACCCTGTTAAAATGGACAAAGGACGTGAATAGGTATATTCCCAAAGATGATAAACAGATGTCAACAAGCATCTGAAAAAATGCTCAACAAACTAATCATTAGGGAAATGCAAATCCAAACCACAATATGGCACCTCACTCCCATTAGAATGGCTAATATATATGCACACACACACACATGCACACACAACAACCAAGGTTACGGCCAGGATGTGGAGAAATTGGGACACTTGTAAACTATTGGTGGGAATGTAAACTGGTGCAGCCACTATGGAAAGCAGTATGGATTTTCCTCCAAAAATTAAAAATAGAACTACCATATGGTCCGGCAATTCTACTTCTGGGTATATATTCAAAATAATTGAATGCAGGGTTTCAAAGAGATATTTGTCGCATTACTTACAATAGTTAAGAGGTGGAAGCAGCTCAAGGGTCCATAGATGGATTTATAGATAAACAAAATTTTGTCTGTACATAGAATGGGATATTAGCATAAAAAAGAAAGAAATTCTGACACGTGCTATGATGTGGATGAACTTTGAAAGCATTCTAAGTGAAATAAGCCAGCACAAAGGACAAATGTTACATGATTCCACTTAAATGTAGTACCTAGAGTGGTCATATTTATAGGAAAAGGCAGTAAAATGGTGGTTGCCAGGGGCTGAGGACAGAGGGAAATGGGGGATTAGCGTCTAAGTGGCATAGATGGGGGAAGATGAAAAGTTCTGGAGATGGATGGTGAGCGTGGCTGCACACTAATGTGGATGTACTTACGAACTAAAACTGTACACTAAAAAATGGTTAAAGTGGTAAATTTTATGTTATTCATATTTTATAACAATAAAATAAGAATTCTAAAGAGTCTAAATATTTTGGTCTGACTAATAGGCTCTGAAGTTAGGAGATGTAAATTTGAGTCAAAATAGCATTGCTTACAGATTGGTGAACCTGGACAAGTCAATTAGCCTCTCTAAGTCCCAGTTACCATATTTATAAATGAGAATAATATTAAAACATAAACCACGATGGTGTTGTGAATGAGATAGAATGAGATAATACATTTGAAGTACTTAGCACAGCATGTGGCACATGGAAAGAAATCAATACAAATTAATTATTATTGGTTATTAGTACTATTATTTCAAGCTCCTGAGACTGAGGTGTACACTGATGATAAAACTACTAAAATACTCAGAAAATGCAAGAGAAGCAAAATGAATGTTATGCAGAATGAGGGATGCATTCTCTTTTGAGTAGCCAAGAAAGAAAGCTGCAGAGATGTCTAAAAGGAAATTGGGAACTCAGAACCAGGTGTGAGAGAAAGTTCCTGACCAGGGACATTAATTTGGCGGCTGTTATGGTAAAATGTTTCCATTTCCTAAAAAGCTACATTGCATAAATAGAAAGAAATAGATTAAGACTTCTAATTCTACTACCAATGTGACCTTGAGTATTTACTTAAAATCCTAGTGACAGAGATAAAACTTAATAGCTTTGTTATAAAATTAATTTATATAATTATTAAAATACTAATCAAAATATAGTTTATATAATATAATGGTAATTTATTTAAACCTCTTAACATATAGAAGGTACTTAGATGTAGCTATAACAAAAATAATAACTGTTGGCACAAGCACTTGATAAGCATCCAATAATAATAACAAAACAACAACAGCAACAAAATAAAAGCATCACCACCAAGAGTAGCTAACATCTGAAGGCATGAAGCACTCATTGTGTAACTGTGTTAGCCCTGTCCTAAAGATTTCTCATAAATTTTCTCCTTTAATCTTCAAAAGCCTCTGTGACCTATTTTTACTCCCTTCCATCATTTTTATGAACAGGACATACAAAGTGACTAAATAGAGATGGGATGAGAAATGCGAGTGGTGTCCTGAGAAAGGAACGGTAAGAGAAGCAAGAGGACTTGAAGAAGGAACAGCTTCGGTGTCCAAAGGAGGACTGAACAAGAGCAACCTCACTGACTCAAACTAGGAGAGAGTTAAAAATCTAAAAAACATATAATTTTTTTGTAGGATAATCAAAATATAACATTATTTTTTAATGAGATGTTTAAAATGTTTTCCTTTCATGTAGATGCCAAGCACTTGAACTATTGAGTGACTTGTACATTGTGACAGCATTTTAATGGACTTTCTATATACGTGACAATTGAATCTAAATTTCCCTCACTCAGCTTTCACTGTAAAAAGCTACGGAGTTAATCTTAAAATGACTCTACTGAGAAAGGAGTGAATTTTGTGTACAACATGTCTGAAGGCATAGAGATGAAATCACAAATGAAACATTGACCTCAAATTTTACTTGATGTTCAAATCAAGACATGGCTTGAAGAAATAAAAATATGGCATTAATCATGGCTAATCTTCGAAACCATGGAGAGCAGAATAAAGATGCCATTATTCTGTTGTAAATCAGCAAATTTCATGCACAACAATTTATATAAATATTTAATATTACACACAATGTGCCGTAGCATCAAATATTTATCTTAGGAATTAAAAATAAACACTGAATTTATCTAAAATAAATAATTATTTCCAATTGGCTCTCAGGGCTGCCTCACTGAATACAAGTTAAAGGCTCTGAGGATCACTGTTCGTAAAGCTAGGTCTACCCTATGAGTATTTCTTTCATTTTTTAAAATTTATTTTATTCAAGTATAGTTGATTTATAATCTGTTAATTTCTGCTATACAGCTAAACGATTCAGTTATACATATATATATATATATATATATATATATATATATACACATTCTTTTTCGTATTCTTTTCCATTATGGTTTATCCCAGGATATTGAATATAGTTCCCTGTGCTCTACAGTAGGACCTTATTTTTTATCCATTCTATATAGAATAGTTTGCATCTGCTAACCCCAGCCTCCCAATCCATCCCTCCCTATGAGTATCTCTAAATAACCGGTTAAGTATTAAAGTAATACTTGATAACAGTCCCTGGGAAATGTTTGAATATAACATAAATATTAATAAGAAATAGTCCTCTCAGAATCCTAGAACCTCTGTTTTGATAAAACAACAATGTAGCTGAAAATTCAATAGATGTTATAGAGAAATGTGTTACCAAACTGTGTTTTAGGCAACATTAGTTCTATAAAATACAAATAGAGGTTTCATTAAAAAAAGTTTGTGGGACAGATATATTTGGGAAATAATATGAAGCAAACATCCTCAAAGAGATTTTTTTAGACCTTTTAAAAAAAGACTGAGTTTTCACGCGAGGATCACACAGATGCAGTTTTCACCATTTTCCTTGGTCACAGAGCTGGTGTACAGGTACTGTGATGCGTGGCTAAGAGCTGAACTCTGGGACCACACTGAGTTGAGACAAAACCCAGCCCTGCCAATTTTTAGGTATAAGACTGCAGATTGCTTAACCTCTCTTTCTCTAAATTTTCTCCTAAAATTAAGGAAAAAGTCCATACAAATCAGTCAAACAAAACTATCACATGAGGTTCTAATGAAGACTGAAAATTATATTTTGAGGAGTTAAAGTATGATCTGGCACATAGGACACCCCCATTAACATTTGGTTCTTGTTACAATGGGCTAGGAATTGAATGTCTGTATCCTCCCTCCCCCACATTCATGCACTGAAACTCTAATCTCCAATGTGATGTTATTTGGAGGTGGGACTTGGAGAGGTAATTAGGTCATGAGGGTGGAGTCCTCATGAATGAGATTAGCTCCCTTATAAAAAGAGAAAAAAGACCTCTCTGTCTCTCTCCTCTTCCTCTCTCTCTTTCTCTCTCTCTCTCTCTCTCCCTCCCTCCACAATGGCAGGCTATAGTAAGTAGCTGGCTGTCTGCAAACCAGAAAAAGGACCCTCACCAGACACCAAATCTGTTTGCATTTTGATCTCGGACTTCCATGCTCAGAACTGTGAGGAATAAATATTTGTTGTTTAAACCACTCAGTCTTGGTATTTTTGTCACAGCAGCCCGAAAGAAGACGCGGATTCCTGGGAGCGTCTCTGAGGAGCAGTGCACCAAAGTACACACTCGGTCTGAGCACGTTTCACCAATGCACTATTCTACATTTTCAACAATATTAGCCCAGCCTTTGTTACCACTTAAGCTGCCCTTGGCGGATCCTTGAATGGGTGATTTAAGGAGTGATCATAGATGTGAATCTTTAGGTGCAAGGGAATAATTTCATCCAAACAAGATACCAAATCTCACCAAAAAGGATTCTGTTCCAGAAGTAGGAAGAGCCACTAAGAAAGTTTTCTCAGGTCAGAGATCCTGTTTAGATGAGTCACAGACTCTAACACGTATTTTGACGAGATTAGGGCAGTGGGGATATGAGACTACAGGTGCTTTAGAATCACACAAGGCCACGCGAAGGCCGCATTTCATAAATATGCTAATTTGTGAACAATGAAACAGCTTACATGTACTAAAATGTTACTAGAAGCAGCATGTTGTAGTAGAAAGAGAATGCAGAACCCAGAATCAGCCACTTACTTATGAAGTGATTGTGAGAATGCTGTTTCATTTCTTTGAATCCTAACTTTCATTTTGAGGTTGTTGTGAGAATGTCTAGTTGGTCTTTCCCCTCTGTGAACCCTCAGCATTTTGAGGGTTACATACTGGTATATTGCATAGCACAAGCTGAGTCTTCAAAAACAGAGCACCTCTGGAAACTGCAATGTTTGTTTTTTGCATTTTATAAATATGACCTCCTTAAAAAACACTGCTACCAGAGTGTAAATAAGATAGTGTATTCTGATTATACATAATAATAATTATGATTATTTTTATTATTCTAGATCAGGTATTGGGAATTAAAGAAAAAGTTTTGGGCAAGATCCCTGGCCCTTACAAAACTGGAGATAAAAAGATAGTTCAAGTACAAGACATCTTGTTTTAGTTTAGACTCTTTTATTCAATTTTAGTTAAATAGAAAATGCAAATTTTATCTAAAGAACCCAGTCAATAAAGAAATTTGTCTCTATGTCATGAAGAGGTAATGGAGCACAAAAAAAAAGAAAAACAGATCAGCAAGTGTTTGGGTAAAGGAAGGTGGGCAGAGAGCAACAGAGAAAAAGTAAATGATGCTGAAAGAAAGCAAGAGAAGGAAAGAATGAAAAGTTTGGGAAAGAGAAAGACAGATGGGTGAAGACATAAATATTCACTGAGAGGAGAAGATAGAGAAGGGTAAGAACCAGGAAATTACAGAGAAAATCAGCATGCCCAGAAGGCATCTGTGCATTTTCTGTTCCATGAAAGTCTGTATAAATAATCCTGTAGCCTTTAATCTCCAGTCATTAGTTTACAAAAAGTTCTTCAACTAAGCTCTTGCCAAGAATATACTGCTATGATTTATGGATTTGTGGATTAAATCCAGAGAAAGGATCAAACTGGCCTAAAAAGGAGGTTATTTAGCTCATTTCTGGATGGATTATTGTTTCATGGATGTTTAAATATTTGGACTGATTCTTCTCATTACTGAACCAAATTTAGGTTCGTTCGCCTCCCACACAGTAAAGCCAATTTACGGATACCAATTATGGTGAAGACTTTATTGCAGGTGCCAAGCAAGGAGTTCAGGATGGCTCGTGCTCAAAAAGACTGAACTCCCCAATGGGTTTCAGCAAAGCATTTTTAAAGGCCAGGTGAAGGAGGAGGTCACAGGGTATGTGATCAGCTCTTGCACAATTCTCTGATTGGTTGATGGTGAGGTAACTGGGCAGGATCACAGGGGTTAACATTATCAATCCTTCGGTGCCAGTAGGTCTGGGAGCTATGTACTCATGGTCATCAAGTAGTTAATTTCTTCCATTGGCTGGTGGTTTTAGCATCAGTAAAACCACTCAAGAAATGTGCATCAGATACTATTATCTAGGTCCTTCAGAGAGGAGCTATGGCAGAGGATATGGGGGAAGGGTCCGTCCTGCTAGGTTACATTCTGGCATCACATAATACTTTAGATGTGTACTAGGTGCAAGTTAACCTTAACTCCAGGTGCCATTTCTAGATAATAACCTGGAAACAGGAGAAAACTTCTCACCATTCATGTTCAGTTGCAATGGACTCAGGAAAGTGCGATTGAAACATTTGCATTGTATAAAGGAATTTTGCGCTGCATATGGCTTTGGTTCCAACCTCTGGCTTAAAATGGTAAAATGTTTCCCACCTTTATTAATTCTCTAAGATGTGATAGTATTTCCTTAATACTATGGGTTTATAATATTTACTTTGTGTAGAACTAGTATACATCCCAGCAGAGATACCAACTATACATTTGTAGGATAATATAGTGTTGCTTTAATTTTATATTGAAAATTTAAGATCAACAGTTGCAGATGATCATGACTGTTGTGAAAATAAATGAAGGAAAACCTCAGGAAAATAGTCAGGAAGCCCTGCAGAGGGAGCTCTCAGGCAGGTACCCTCAACACCCCTCCATCACCAATGGGAACAAGGGAGATAAGAATTATTTTAACAAGGTCTCTTTGTGTACAGTTCTTTGTATAAAATTCTCTTCGTCTCAATCCTTGATGATCCTTGATGATAAGGATGTCACTTTTCTTCTGGTCCAAAGGAAGACATTTTTTCACAGGGAAATTTCATCTCCTGCTTTTAAGAAAAGGAAGGAAGATGCCTCCCTGTCCCAGCTACAATGCTCTAGCCACCGCTTGCTTGCAGCCAATAAGAAAGCACCACAAGTTTGAACTCTTGTTCTTCTCCAGTGAACAACAACCCTCCCCAATTTTCTCCTAAAATTTAATGAAAGTTGAACTTCCCTTTGTCTCTTCAGGCTTGCCTGTCCTGACTTGCAATTCTCTGCTCTTCCTAAGTAAATCCATCTTGCTGGTAAAATAACTGATTATTTTTGAGGTTGACACTATCATCTAATAAATAAATTAAAAGATAATTTAAAAATTATTTGTTTGAAACAGTTGTAGATTATGTCTGATGATTTATCTTTTCAAATTGTCCATACTAACCATCAAGGTTAAAAAGTCTGTATCCTTTCTAAGCCTTCAAAGCTATTAAATTTTAAATATAATTTACATGTATTTAAAATTTAATTTTAAGATATTTTTATATGTTTATTTATTCTTAAATAATTAAACATTATAATATTGTAAATATTGTATACCTTATATATAATGGTATAAATAGAATACTGTTGATGATATCATGATAGATAAGAATAATTTCAGCTAATGTTTATTACGTATATCTTTCTCATTGAAGACATATCAACTTGGAGATAAAGATAATATTTAATTATGCAAATAGTTATACCCTAAGTATAAAAATTACCATATTACTATATATTGTTCTATATACAGCAAAATATTTGTCTAGAATTTTAACCCCATGAATACTGACACCCATTTATTGCATTTTTTTTTTTTTTTACAAATAATAAAACTCTGGCAATTTGTCCCAAAACAAGATCTATTTATCACTTATTATTCATCATAATACAAGTGACTGTTTATTCAGTTCCCCAAATAAATTGTCAGTATAGTTTCCAATTAGGATTATTAAAAATAATTTCCTAACTAGGAGTCATTTTGTAGTACCTTATTGTTTCAAATCTGAATGGTTTCAACATTGTTGAATAACTGATATATGCAGCAAATTATTTAGCTTGTTAATGCATTTTTATACATAGTTTTAGACAATTACTGAATTTCATTATGTTATTGGTTTTGCTACAATTACTTCACATATTTATTGAATGGTAATTTGTTAAATGTATCATTTTAAGTAATAGAAAATCAGCCAAATGAAATCTTCTCTCCACCTGTACCAAGAATTTAGAAATAAGGGGAAAAACGGTGTCTTAAAAGCAGCTACTTTTGCTGAAACAGCAGCTTATATGGAACACAAACACATGGAACATTAGCAAACTGGCATCAGTCCTGTGGGCTAGATGAACGGGAATAATTTTCGCATAGATGAACCCACTGGGATGTAGTCCTTAATCAGGTAAATGAAGGCTCAGGGTAGACTCAGACTCTGGATCCTGCAAATGAACTGAGGTGATGGCATTAGTCAGGCTATCACTCACCTCTGCCCTGATGCAAGTATTTACCACCATGCAGACTGAGATGGGTATCATGTGACATTTTTTCCATATTTGGGCCTTATAGAATATTTAATTGTCAACACTATTTAATTTTAAATTTTAATTTTAAACACTATACATTTAATTATACATGTCTTTATTGAGTATAACCACATCATGTTTAAATAAGTTTCTGTCACTAATGTGTAAAACTTAATTTCCATGGTTACATATCTTTATGTTGTAAAAATTCAAGTAGCCATGGAAGTGTTCATCCATTATACAGGAGTATGTCCACAATCAGATGAGAGCCTTCTTTCAAATTTATTTTTTGGTTTACAGTTACAAATTTACAATTGTCACATATATTACAATTTGGTTTACATTTTTACTACAACCTAAAGATGATACCATCCTGCTCACCTGGTTCCAGATGAAGCATGGGGCAAAATTCAAAGGGCAATGACTAGGATTCAGACCTTGAGGGAGGCTAAGTTATTCTTTGAGATATTTTTATAGGGAGGTTAACGAGGGGGTCTAACACTGTGACTATTATATTTCATGGAATTAAGCTGAGTCTATCCACTTACCCTCCTCCACCCTCCAAGTCATAGTGCCCATAGAGTGCTGAGCACCGTACATACATTCTGACTGATTGGCTTTTCATAGAGATGGGCAATATTAAAATAATTAATTTTATATATCAAGTACATTGCAATGTCAAAATAAGTCACTTGACATATCACCTATATTAGCAATAATTAATTTTAAAGGCTCTAAATTACTCAGGATTATGCTCTAACTCTGCTGATATCCAACTCTGAGTAATCATGTAAGAAGACAGGCCAAAATTATAATATCATACTAGTGGAGTAATCAGAGCAAAATAAGGTGTGTCTTTGTTATAACCAAGAGTTCAAAGGTCACACATATGGAACAAGTTGAAGAGTTTGATCAAAGGTATAGATCATAACAAAGAAGACACAATATATTGAGGGCCAAAGTTGGAGTTGGAAAAAAAATGTGGAAGATTAAGTTGAAAGCCAGGAACCAATTTGGAGTCCATAAGCTAATTTGAAAAGGCATTTCTTGAGCTGTTCTTTCAAAGGCTCTCAATAATACTGGTGGAGAGGACACACAAATGTTACGTGCGTTGTAACCTCAGGGAAGGAAATTTAATAACTTGTTGGGATCAGTGAAAAGACCTATTCAAGGATTAGGTTTGAGATAAAAAAATAAGTATGCAGAAATATTGCTTAGGTAAAAAAATAGTGAAAAATACTTTTTAAAAAGGAGGCTTTAGGGGAGAAAATAAAGTACAATCTATAACTTTGTAACTAGGGGAAGCCAGCCTAGAACAATGGAGATGGAGCAGGAAACGTTTAATAGTAGCCTGGGTTGAGCCTCTGCTGGATTCTACAGTGATGAAATGAGGCAGTTGACTGGGATTTCTAAACAGGAAGATAATCTGTACTCTCATTTTGCAAAATATCCTCAACACTTTTAGCAGTTTCCTTTTATTAAGTGTTTAATAGTATTTTAAAAACAATTTCCAAATTTTATAGAAATTTAAATGGTGATGGCCACACAATATACCTGGAAATTGAATGTAAAGGACTCTGAGTGTGTGTGTGTGTGTGTGTGTGTGTGTGTGTGTGTGTGTGTGTGTGTGTGTGTGTGTACTTTCAAATAAAAGGGTCTGGGATTATAAGTACTTTTAAATTATTTCAATTCTCTTAAATAATTAGATCTTAGTTTGCATTGGAAATCTTAGAATAACACATGACTTTTCTAGTCAAGGAAAAATCCCTTTTCCTTTCAGGGCTTTCTAAAATTTCAGTGTATTTTGAGCTAATGGGAATTGTCCCAAAGCTAAATAACATCTGCTCAGTAATTACAACAGGATTTGCTGTATGATTTTTGTGTCTACGGATGGGTGCCTTTTTAATCTGTTTACCTATTGTTTTTGCTGGATATATTTGGTTTCTCAAGAAAACTGTAGCTTCCTTAAATGCTCAGATTTTAATTTTTGAGGGGAAACACCTTGAATAATTATTTTGCTCCTCACATTCTTAAGGCTTAATAAAAACTTTAGTGATGAAAAGTAAAAAGAGATGCATATGTTGAAATAAAGAACAATTTATAGTACAATTTAACTATTCTAAATATTAATGCTATGGCTTATATGCATTCATCTCCCTATTGCAATAAAATATACTATTAACCTTAATTTTCTATACCTTAATTCATGAACTAATGCATTTACCTAATAATAATTACAAAGTTAATGATATTTTTGGTCAAATACATTTCTTTGTGTTTCATTATAAGCACTGAAAAACTAGAATTTTTCAATATTCAAAGAGAGCTAAAAAAAAAAATCTATTAGAAATAAGCAATAGCTTTCTATGTCAAATAACTTACTCAGCAAACAACAGGCAATTTGAGCTGGTTCCTTTTATTTTATGCAGTAATAGTCAAAATATTTCCCTGACATTTTGTTTTGTATAACTAACATAAAGAGGGCTTAGAGTTTCTCAAATTTAATCTTTAGTTTCCAGTTTTCATCATCTACCTGTCTTTCTCTGTGGATTTCCAACATTCTAAAATGCAGTATTTGCATTTTGTGATATACATAGAATGTGACCTTGTTAGAAAAACTACATCAATCAGATATACTGTAATTTCTTTTCAAGCCATTGCATCAAACAGGAGGAAATTATGAACTAGAAAAAAATCCAAAATTAGTTTTGATCATTTCAAAATACATTTTAACTATAGTAAGCTCCTTTGAAATTTATGTAAAAATGGCATATTCTAATAAAGTTGGCATGATAAATATGTGATTAAACCATAGTCCTCAATAATCGTAATTCAGAAGAAAATTTAGTTCCCATCTTCTGAGTCAATTTGTTTTCAAAATATTATGTCTATATCAAAAATTGATGATATTTTGGAGTTTTTTGTCATAATATGATGGAAAAAAGTCATGTAAGTACTTTTAAAAAAATGTATATAGCGATTTTTTCTAAAGGACATTGAAGACTCTTTAGTTCCACTAAATTGCTGCAATAATCTTTTACTCTATTACGGTATATTTTTAAAGTGGAAAGTAATATTTGTTTCCTGATGCTTTCCAAAACTTGTTCTCAATAATACAAAGGAGCAAACCATTTACAAAAATTTACCAGAATTTCCTCTTACATTGCCTACTATTTCAAGTAATATCAATTGATAGAAACATTTTCTAGCTTAAAAAAAATAAGATTAGAAAGCATTATTGGCAGATAAAGATTACAGGAAGTTATTTATTACATAATTTCCCCCTAGATTCCAGGAAGAACATTAATGGAAGCAATGAGATGAGAAAAAAAAATCCAAATCACCATTAAGAACTTTTGGGGATTCTCAGGATTCAAATAGATGTATTTTAACGATGAATTCCAACATACGGCAATCTAATACCACGTATATACATGCGTACACACACATACATACTAATTTTAATCGAAAAATAGGTAATAGCTGTTCACCAAACCCATTTTCTTTTTTCTTCCTGAATTCACTGTTGTGTGCGGTTTTTCAAGTTTCCTGTAGTGGGTGTGGTTGAGTGACAGCTGATGGGAAATGAATAGAGGTGTTTATGGTGATTCTAGGGGCAGACCCTAAAAGCTGTCTCCGGGTGGTTTCCTTTGCGTGTTACTTTCATAGACCACCTGCAGATGAAAAGGGGGCACTTTGAAGTCATGCTGAAGATAATAAAGCCCTAAGATGGAAGAAACCTGAGTCCTTGAAATACCACTGAGAGGAAAACAAGTAGCCCTTCAGAAACGTGTTTTTGATTTTATATAAGCAAGAAAAAAATGTCTATCATATTTAATCAATCACAATGTTTTTATTTGTTACAGTGCCCTAGTGTCATTTAATTAACATTTCAAGGACTCTTAATTATTAGAATTCAAAGGGTGATTTACAAAAAAACAAAGACTTTACAAATGGAAAATGCATATATTTGTAAACACTCTTGAATAATGATATTTGATTAAACACAGGTTTAATTAAAGGACAATGAAGAATTAGATGATGAAGATTTCCTAGGTTCTTTTGGGCATGTTAAGATTCACATTTTTAAAAGGGATGTATTTGGGAGAAGGGTATTTTTAAACTATGAAAAAGGCATTAACTTTTGAGAAAAGTTATCTGACAGGTTTAGAATCTGTGATTTCTTTCACTGTACTATATTTTCTTTGAGAGTAAAGTCATATAGTGTTAATCTTTCTAGGCCAGAGTTAAGTTATATTTAGCAATTGATAGATGCTCAATACATTTTATTGAATGATTGAATAAAGTACTTTTTTTTTTTTTTTAATGGAGAGGTATCTTTATTTATTTATTTTTGGCTGTGTTGGGTCTTAGTTTCTGTGCGAGGGCTTCCTCTAGTTGCGGCAAGCGGGGGCCACTCTTCATCGCGGTGCGCGGGCCTCTTACTATCGCGGCCTCTCTTGTTGCGGAGCACAGGCTCCAGACACGCAGGCTCAGTAGTTGTGGTGCACGGGCCTAGTTGCTCCGCGGCATGTGGGATCCTCCCAGACCAGGGCTCGAACCCGTGTCCCCTGCATTAGCAGGCAGATTCTCAACCACAGCGCCACCAGGGAAGCCCAAAAGTATATATTTTGTATCCAATTTTACTTTAGCAGTTATGATATTTATTGTGAATCATTAGTACACCACATGTTTGCTAGATTTTACAGTATCTTATGTAGGTGATATGCATGAAAACAGAAAAGAAGATCAACAGAGAGAGAGAGAGACAAATATTTTGATTCGGTCTAGCTAGGGATAGGGGCCAGTTCTATTAAACTCAAGAGTATGTCAAAGGCTGGAGTAGTAGAAGCAGAACATGAGGTCCTGTCCTCCACAAAGTCTTTTGGAACTCTGCACTTGGAAGTTGTCAATGGTGGGGAATTTAGAATACTTGAGAAATAGATTAACTCCAAAGAGGAAAAATTGGAAGTTTAAAACTTTCAGTCACAAAGCACTGAGCTGATCTCCCTGTGCTATGCAGCTGCTTCCCACTAGTTATCTATTTTACATTAGTAGTGTATATATGTCAATGCTACTCTCTCACTTTGTGACCACCTAGAGGGGTGGGATAGGGAGGGTGCAAAGTAGGAGCAAGAGGAAGGGGTTATGGGGATATATGTATACGTATAGCTGATTCACTTTGTTATACAGCAGAAACTAACACAACACTGTAAAGCAATTATACTCCAATAAAGATGCTAAAAAAAAAAAAAAACTTTCAGTCACATTAGACATCATGAGAAGTAGGAGACAAGTGCATTCCACCTCCAGGAACAGAGATCTTTGCACATTTTAAATTATTTATTTGCTGATGAAACTTCTGACTAGTGCATTAATGAAAAAATCCTTATAATATAGGTAGGCATTACATGTATCATATCTATAATACTATACATTTTATATGTAAATACTAGCATGTGAGTATATATATATATATATATATATATATATATATATATATATAAAGTTCTGGTATTTAAAGGCAAAAGCTCTTTAAAATATTAGTTTTAACTCAAAAACAAGCATAGGAAAATATTACAATTTTCCATTTTGGGTGAGAGCTAAAGGAAAAACGAATCAAATAATCATTTTCAGGATTGTCAGTGAATAGAAAGAATTCTGCCTAAACAATAGCAAATCAAAAGATAAACCAAGAGAGAACTAGATTTTTAAGCTGAAAATCAACACAAATTACATTATGATGAATGTATACAATTAACTATGATAGTATGCAATTCAAATTTATACTGATTTTTCTTCAAAATGATCTCATTTTAAGCATTTCTTATGAATGAAAAATAATTTCCAGTTTTGTTTTGAGCCATCATATAACAAACACCTTGTAAATGAGAAAGAAACAAGAATCCATTTGGCTACTGTGCCAGGATAGACCCTAACAGCAGGGGATTACAATAAAAACCACCTTGATGTTACATAGTTAACATCTGTACTTTGTAAACGGTAAAGTAAATGAACATAATGGATATAGTTTTGGATTCACATTTTGCCACCTGCCTTTACACAAGCGTATGCACTGTCTTCAAACCACAGAGCCAAAATCTCAGATAAATCCTGCCAATTTTCCCTTAAATGAGTGTATGCATCAATGACAAGGAACAAACACATTTTGCAATTTTGTTCACAAGGAAAAAACAATAATTAAGTTTACAACAGTGAGAGACTAGAATCAGAAGCATTTTTTGAGATGAATAAAGACAGGAAAGCAAAGATCCAGTAGAATTCCAGAATCAGCTTATTGTTTTAAGTGGTTTTTAAAATATATATAATATAAATATAACAGATTTAAATAACAAATATTGGTGGACCTTTTGGCTGATGTAATAACATTCATAGGGATTTAGCTTAGGTAAACATATTTGCTATTGTGCAAGCAGAATTCTCTTTGTGGTTACGACTACAGTGCAGAGAAAAGTTGGCTACTCATCTTCAGACACATTTTTTTTGCCTTTGGAACACCCAGGATACTCCAAGTTGTGTACTTTGAAAGTAAGTAAACATGCTGCCAACTATTTCCAGAGATTTTGTTGCCTGCTAGGATATACTTTCCTAGTTCTTAAGGGGATAGTAAGAATTAATAAAGATATCCATAATTAGATTTTTCTTTAAAATTTGACTGCTTATCAATTTTGTCCATAATATTTAAGTTGACCAAAATTACATTTCCCTGCTTAAATTAAAGATTTTGACAGAACTGAAATTGTATTTGCAGGCATACATTTGTAGAGGCAGAACGTTTGATTCTGAGGGAGGTATATCCTATCTTCTCTGTTTACTTGTTTTGTGGCCTTGAGACCTTCTTAAAGTCCCTGGTCTTGGGGCTTCCCTGGTGGCTCAGTGGTTGAGAATCTTCCCGCCAATGCAGGGGCCACGGGTTCGAGCCCTGGTCTGGGAAGATCCCACATGCCGCAGAGCAGCTGGGCCCGTGTGCCACAGCTACTGAGCCTGCGCGTCTGGAGCCTGTGCTCCGCAACAAGAGAGGCCACGATAGTGAGAGGCCCGCGCACTGTGATGAAGAGTGGGCCCCGCTTGCCGCAACTAGAGAAAGCCCTCGCACAGAAACGAAGACCCAACACAGCCAAAAATAAATAAATTAAATAAATAAAAAAAAAAAAAAAAAAAATGTCCCTGGTCTTGAGATTCTCTGTCTACAAAATGAAGGTATCAGTATCAAACTCAAGATGATCCTGTGTGCTTCAAACGTATAAAATTAAATGAAAGTATTCCTTGATAAAATACTTGGAAAATAATCATTCTCTAGCCTCTCAACAAAGAGACCCTACCAACCTCAGAATATTAAGGACTTCAAGAAATCTTGAAAAAAAACCGCTAAATAAATAAATAGACAATAAATCTGCATTTCCTCAAGTTGACCAGGGTACTTCCATAAATGGGGATGTGGGAAGTAGGATTAGAACATGTGTTAACATCTCTCTGACCCCTAGGATGCTGCATCGTTATTTTGAGGGGAAAGGTAGTATAGGATGACATATGGATTCCCATCAGCAACAAATTGCTATGATGTTGAACTCATTTGATAATCACAATTCTTACATGCTCTTCAGAGGTCAAAATGAGACTTTCATGACTTAGCATAAGGAAATATTTTGGCTCTTGGAGTCATTCACAAATATCGAAATCGATAGAAATATTGCAAATTCTTGTTTGGACATTTAAATTCAATTTTTCCTCATTGAAATATAGCTCATATCCTGTACCTGATAAGACAAGCAAGCACCATCTACCTAGTTTTTAAACTGACATATTCATCACCTGAATACTTTCTTTTGGGCCATTGTGAGGAGGAAATAATACAAACTTCAGAAATAAAATGGAAAGTGTTAAATTTCCAAAGGTTACTCACTATTTTGTTAGGAAGTATATAAATCATATAAAAACTTAAAAAATGTTATCATTTAGTTCCCAATTTCAAAAGTTTACATTATAATATATTTGAGATTAAAAGATAATTAACTGGGCTTCCCTGGTGGCGCAGTGGTTAAGAATCCGCCTGCCAATGCAGGGGACACGTGTTCGAGCCCTGGTCCAGGAAGATCCCACATGCCGCGGAGCAACGAAGCCCGTGCGCTACAACTACTGAGCCTGCGCTCTAAAGCCCGTGAGTCACAACTACTGAAGCCCACGCGCCTAGAGCCCGTACTCCGCAACAAGAGAAGCCACCGCAATGAGAATCCCGCGCACCGCAATGAAGAGTAGCCCCTGCTCACCACAACTAGAGAAAGCACACGTGCAGCAACAGACCCAATGCAGCCAAAAATAAATAAATTTATTTAAAAAAAGATAATTAACTAGTTTTTTCTTTCTTTCAAATTCAATATAGTATTTTATTCTAATGTGTATCTCCACAAGATTTTAGTTTTGAAAAGTAAGAGCTGTTTAGAAATATCTCTTAAAGTAATGTCATTCACTAAGTAACTTCTATTTTACTGTAATATGCATACTTATGAATAGCACATCAGTGCATCATATATATTTATATATAATGTATACATATATACATCATATACAAATAATGCCATTCTGAAAATTCAAAAAAATATTCCTAGGGCTTTAGAGTCAATTTGCTGGAAAACATATTTTAAAAGACTGATAAAAGTAATGACTTGTGACTTTATTAACTTATTAAGTGGTTTGAATAATAGCAAACGACACGGCCCAATTAAGACCATTAATTCATTCAACAGATACTTATTGCCCCCTGCTTGGTATGTGCAAGGAAAGTTAATACAAAGTTGAAAGGTGACTGATAGTAAAGCTAGTGCAGAATTCCTATGCATAAACAGACCCTTATAATACAACATGGGGAGTGGATGACAGTTTTATGCATGGTATACTTTTTCAAGGTGATGAGGGGATGACTAACCAATCATTGTCTCAGGACAAGGACAAAGGAAGAATTCATAGATGGTATGAAAACTGAGCTAAAAAAAATAAGGTGCACAATAGAACAAGATGCTGGTGAATTTTGTGAGGAGAGATGATTATTCCAGAGAGCCAGAACACGAGTAGAGATGCACGGAGTTGGTAATGAGTAAGAACTATTCCTACACCTGCATATACTGCGTCATCCCTGAGGATGTCCGGTGGGTAATGAGCTGTTCACGGAGACTCCTGTATGTTCCTCCAAGGAGTTTGGACTACATCAGGGAGCCTAGTTTAAGCAGATCTACTGTATAATCAAATTTGGATAGTAGAAAGAGCACTCTGGAAGCACTGTTGAGAATAGACTGTTGAGAAGCAATTTGGGATATTGTGAAATTTTGGATTTTTAAAAATTATTTTTCAGATATTAAAATAAAGATTGAGCATGCACATATAAGAAAAGGAGATATATTAAACAGATCATGAATTTTTTAAAAACAAATTTGGAATATCTCCCTATCTCTTGATTTGAATAGTCAAGTAGAGGTTGATTTCATTTTCTGAGACAGAAAAAAGAAAAAAAGAGGAGCAGTTTTTGTGAAACAGTAATGAGTCAGTTCTGGATCCTTTGAGTTGGAGACACATCTGTGTGACCACAAGTTCAGGTGCTACATGTGTAGCTGAACCTGTGAATCTGGAAGCTCAGGATACATTTTCAACTCAAGAATTAATTAAAATGTAGGTGATAGTTGAAGCCACGGGGGAGAGTATCATTTATTTGCTAATAGGGTGTAAAATGATTAAAAATTTCTTCAGAACTCAACAGAGATGATGAGGTCATCCAAAGAAAGAGTGTATTGTGGAAAGAAGGAGCACTAAATAAGGGATTCGAGAAAGACCCTTCCTCAAGACCAAAGGAGGAGAAAGGGGAGCCCGTGAATTAGACTAAAAGATGTTGAAACGTTGAGGGAAATTTAGAAAATAATACTATTGAGAATTTCTAGATATATAAAGTGCTCAAAAACCTCAAATAATCTGAAAAGTTATATCCAACCAATCCTGGAAAATGCCTATTTTATATGGTAACTAAGTAGGATGACTGAAATTAGACAAAGAAGTTTCAGTGGATTTGGGGGAACAGATGTCATTGTATTAGTTTGAGGTGAAGAGATAGCAAGGAATTGAAATAATGAACTTAGACAAGGTATTTGTCTAAAGATATGAAACACTTGAATATCATTAGTCAGATAAAAAGATTATACTATTTTATCAGTGAGGTCCCATCCATCTTTGTATATGTAGGATTTATGAAGAAAGGAGTCTAATTACACAACAAACTCTAATATTTAAAATACCATAGAGAAAAACGAAAATACTTTGTAAGAGTTAACTTTAATACAGCCTTGAATAAGGTTAAAAATACATTCTATGGCTTATGAGGTAGATGCATCTTCTGTGTTATGCATTTAATACCCTTTAATCTACCCATATAAGCAAGGCTGACTCGTTTGAAATTATAAATACCTCTTCATCTATAAAATACATATATTTTTGACTTTCAGGGTCAATAAAACAAATATTAATATATCATTGTGGAAGTCACAGAATGTTAACCATTTGACTTGATCGTTTTATATGCTTAAAAGATTTGTCTTTTTAACATGATTTTAATATTCTATGTGTTATTTTTTATTTTGGCAAGTAGGGGTGAATTCAATCAAATCTATCCAAGATGTACACACATGTGCACACACACAAACTGGTAACAATAGTAAATTATCTTGTGTGGGTTATGGATCCACTACCAGAGTCAAGATAAGAAACAGATCCAATCCTGCAAGGATCCATCGTGTTGCACTTTTATATCCACACTCAGCTCCCTCCAGCTTCTCCTGGCACCCACCTAGCCTTTGGCAACCCACCACTAAACTTTTTTCCATTTCTAAAATAGCATACTTTTAAACATGTTGTATAAATGGAATCATGCAGTACGTAGCATTCAGGATTTTTTTATACCTTGGTGATTAATCCCAAGCTTATTTCTTTATTTACTGCTGAGTAGTGGTCCATGTATGTGTAGACCACACTTGGTTTCCCCATTCACCTGTTGAAGGGCATCTGGGTGGATTCCAATTGTTAATTGTTATAAATAAAGCTGAAATAATTATTTGTGTATAGCTTTTGTGTGAGCATAAGTTTTCATTTCTCTAGAATAAATGACCAACAATACAATTGCTAGGTTATATGACAGGTTCGTTGGCTAAAGCTGCCATAATAAAAAGCCACAACCTCTGTGGTTTAAACACAAACATTTATCTACTCACATTCCTGGAGGCTGAAAGTATAAGATCGAGGTAGAGCAGGGTTGGTGTCTGGTGAGAACTCTCCCCCTGGGTTGCAGATGTTCATCTGCTCTCACGTGCTCACAATTGTGTGTGTAGAAAATGCAAGCTGTCTAGTGTCTCTTCTTATAAGGACAGTGATCCTACTGGGTCAGGGCTCCACTCTTATGACTTAATTTAACATTAATGGCTTCTTTAGAGACGTCATCTCCAAAGACAGCCACACTGGGGATTAGGGCTTCAACAAAGAAATTTGGGAAGGACAAAAACTTTCAGTCCATAAAGTATGGTAATTGGATATTTTGTTTCATAAGAAACTGACAAGCTGCTTTCTAGAAAGGCTGTACCATTTTATATTCCCACAAACAATGTATAAGTGATCCAGTTTTCTTGCATCTTCACCAGAATTGGATGTTATCACTATTTTTAATTTTCATCATTCGGATATGTGTGGAGTGATATATCCTTGTCTTTTTAATTTACATTGCCCTGATGATTAATAATGCTGAAAATCTTTCCATGTATTTGCCGGTTGTATATCCTCTTTTGTGAAAGTCTGGTCATGTTTTTTGCCCACTTTAAAATTTGATTTGATAGTTTATTTTTATTGTTAAATTTTGAAATTTTTATATTTCTAAATGCTAGTCCTTTATTGGATATGCAATTTGCAAATATATTCTTGTACTCTGTAACTTGTCATTTCATCCTGGTCCAATAAGCTTTCCTAGAATAAATATTTATAATTTTGATGACATTCAATTCATCACTTTTTTTCTTTTCTGAATCATGACTTTGTTCTGATTCTAAGAAATCTTTATCAAATCCTAAATCCTAAATATTTTTATCTATTTTTAGATTAAGTTCTCTCTCTCTCTCTCTTTTTTTTTTTTTGGCCTATGCCTGTCCTTGCTCCAGCACCACGTGTTGAAAAGGCTGTCTTTCCTGGATTGCCTTTGCCTTTTTCTGGCTCTATTTATGAGTTCTCTATTCTGTTCCATTGGTCTATGTGTCTGTCTCTCTACTAATACCACACTGTCTTAATTTCAGGTAAGATAATCTTTCCAATTTATTCTTTTTATAAAAACTGTTTTTGCTATTATGAGATTTGTTACACAGGAAGATTATGTATTCCTAGTTATAGAGGAAAAAATGGATATTTAAATGTTTATACAAGGATGAAAAATAGGTTTAAGCTCAGTGATATAATTCCATCTTAAGGAGCTAGAATTAAAGATAAAATTAACCCAAAGTGTATGAAATGAATTAAATAATAAAGATAAAAGTAAATATCAACAAAATAAGAATCATATAAGCAATTTAAAATCCCAAAAATAAATAAATAAAAGCTCATAGATACAGAAAATAGACTGGTGGCTCCCAGAGGTAGGGGTGGCAGTGGGCAAAATGGGTGAAGGGGTCAAAAGCTACAAACTTTCAGTTATAAAATAAATAAGGTGTGGGGATGTAACACACAGCATGGAGACTATAGTTAATACTTCTGTATTGTATATATGAAAGTTGCTAAGAATGTAGATCTTATTTGTCCTCATCACAAGAAAAAAATGTAACTGTGTATGGTGATGGATGGTAACTAGACTTATTGTGATCATTTCACAATATATACAAATACAGAATCATTATGTTGTACACCTGAAACTAATATAATGTTATATGTCAATTATACTTCAATTTAAAAAGTCAGTAGTTCTTTCTTTTGAAACATTAATCAAATGATTAAACCCCTAAAAAACTGACCAGAGAGAGAGAGAGAGAGAGAACACAAATCACCACTATTTAGGAATGAAAGATAACATTGGCTGAGAAAGGAGGTTTAACGAGAAAGGGGTATGAAGTCTTTTCTGGAGTGCTGGGCATATTCTATATCTTAATTGGAGTGGTGATCACACAGTATACGCATTTTTCAAGGAGCTAACCACTTAACTATGTCATTGTATGTAAATTTTACATCAATAACAAACATTTTAAAAGAAAACATAAGGCTGAATGAGCTTGTTTCAAGAGAGCATTTAGAGAGAAAAGCATGGGACAAAGCCTGGAATTTTGAATAACAAGTAGGCTACTTGGAAATTTTCAGAGTTTGGAGTGTAATTATAAGAAAACTGCCATATTACAAAAGCTAAGGGGCTGCATAATTTTAATATTGTTGATTTTTTTTTTTTATTGTTCAGGAGTGTTATTTGTAGAAGTCTCTTTAGGTCACTGCTGAACAGTATCCACTGTATCAGCAGGTATTGGCTGAACTAAGGGAAAGTGATTCTATGTATTTTTTGAAGCACAAGCGAAATAAGAGAGAATTGATGTTGAGTAAGGATAATAAAGGGATGTTTTTGTTTTCAAGATGTTTAAATGACATGGAAAAGAGGCAGAAATTAAAAAAAAAAAAAAAAAAAAACAATAAAACTAGGGTTTTAAAAATGTCCAGAAAAGATTGTGTTGGATCCTATATTGATATATCCAAGGTAACTGTTATATTCTGTTCAGAATTTATGTGATAATGTTACTTTTTCAGTGTGTAATAAAATTTTCTTTAATTTGGATGAAGGAAAATGGAACAGCATAAATAAAAGATCTTCATTCAAGACTAAGCCTCGGTTAGTATTCTCAAGCCATGTTGATATCAGCAGAAGTCGACAGTAGCAAAAAGAACTGTCTCGTTAATCCTTAAATTTAACTTTAGCCACTCTATCTCCTACTGGGTAATTCCTTTAAAGGAATATCACTACGATGTAATCTGAGTTATCTGGCCAACCACATTTTACCAATTACCCCATAAACATTGTTAAAATTATTGTGCAAGATAAACTGGGTAACTAATATCTTAGTTCCCCATTTGGATCATATTTCCTATGCTTGTTCTTTCTTTCCCTGTCCAGATCCTCTCTTGACTTCTATGGATGACTTCAAGAAGCTGCCTTGACTTTTGGTTTCTGGTGGGGTTCCAAAAATGAGGAGTACAGGCAAGAAATCAAAGGAGAAGGGACATTGAGACTGGAAATATGTAAATACAGATGAAAAACTAGCTAGCTAGAATATAGATTAGATATAGATACAGATATAGACATAGATGGGGATGTAGATACAGATGTAGATGTAAGTGTAGGTATAGATGTAGAGGTAGGTGTAGGTGTAGGTGTAGACATAGACATAGCTGTAGGTGTAGTGTAGGTATAGATGTAGGTGTAGGTGTAGGTGTAGATGTAGCTGTAGCTGTAGCTGTAGGTGTAAATGTAGATGTAGGAGTAGATGTAGATGTAGGTGTAGATGTAGGTGTAGGTGTAGATGTAGATTTATGTGTAGGTGTAGGTGTAGACATAGGTGTAGGTGTAGATGTAGGTGTAGGTGTATATGTAGGTGTAGGTATAGATGTAGGTGTAGATGTACGTGTAGGTGTAGATGTACGTGTAGGTGTAGGTATAGACAAAGGTGTAGGCGTATATGTAGGTGTAGCTGTAGCTGTAGGTATAGGTGTAGGTGTAGATGTAGCTGTAGATGTAGGTGTAGGTGTAGATGTAGATGTAGCTGTAGATGTAGGTGTAGGTGTAGGTGTAGGTGTAGATGTAGATGTGGATGTGGATAGATATACCTTCTCCTCCCTATCACTTGTGGAATCAGTGGGATTCAGCTACATCCCTCGACCTAACATCACAGCTCTTGTCAGGGGCACTCTGCACATGGCTCTTTTCCTGGTAACAGCTGCTTTCTCTTTGCCTTTTAGTCTTAAAATTGAGAAGGAGAACTTGCTTTTACTAGGTCCTTCCAAGCTTCTATAAACAGCTCATTAATTAAACTCCCTTCAAATTGCCCGAAGTGCATGTGCCATTTGTTTCCTGTCAGAATTCTGATTGCTTTGCCTCTTTTATTGATAAAATTATAAATGAAAGGGAAATGATAGCACTACTGTTACAGTTTCTTACTCACATCTTATATAAAATATTGTATAAAATATATTGATACCATATATTTGTAGGGCTCAAGTGGCCCAGGTGTTTGAAGTGGGCATGAAGAGATTCCAACTTCTGCCATAAACAAATTGTGAGGGCTGGATATGTTATATGAATATGTATTTCAGTCTTTTATAAATGAAAACTTTCAAAGTTTCAGTTACCAGATAATCGCCTAATTATTCTAAAACAAAACAGGAAATATAGTAGACTGTAAACATCTTCATCTGATGATATTAAAGTTATTTTAAAAAATCAGTTCCATTTTGAATATACAAAATGTGTTCTAAAGTAATATTTTGTAGTATTTGGGAGCAAAAGTCCATAGATGAACATGTGAGATGATTTTTGTTGACTCAATAGATATTTATAGGGCAGCTTACTGTGAGGTGGAGGTAAATTGTTAAAAGGAAGAGATAAGATCGTTGCGCTCATAGAGTTTATATTTAGGTGAGAGGATACAGACGATAAATAAACAAATAAAGAAATAGATAAAAATCTTATGTAGTATTAACTACTGTTTCTAGTTCTTTAAGGGAGTTACTTTAAGAAGAGAAATGTGACCAGTGTAGTAGAAGCATAGTGAGTAAGAGAATGTTTAATATTTTAGAGTTTATTCTTCAAGTTGGCTCTGCAATAACTGTTTTTGATGCTAATGAGGCTTTGGCATCCACTCAATGGGTTTGAAGATCTACTCCCAGCTGGGCTGCAGGTTGGTTCAAATTTGAGTGTGTGTTGGTTCAGATTTGAGTCTGTCTTTACCCTGAGCTTCAGGGAAACACTAAGGGGATTTTGCATGGTGTCAACTCCATGAAGGACTCCAGCAAAGCTAGGACACCTTGTGACATCAATATAAATAGCTGCAAATAGACAGCTGGTACCAAGTAATCAAAAACAGGTGGCTAAATGTGAACTGAAATGTGATGGTGATTATTGTATTTTGAAGCTACAGTCTGTGAATCTTCCTGTGTATAATCAGGCTAGCTGTTTGTGTTATAAATGCTATAGGCTTATTGCAACCCCTATCTATGCTTTCACCACATTAGATTACATATTTGCTTATATAATTTCAAGCATCTGTTTTTTTATAAATTTCATTTATACCAATATGGAGAACCAACTATGATCCTGAAAGTGGTCACCTAAAAAGGAACACCAGTGTAACTGTTCTTTCAGGTTATTTCTGAAGTTACAAATGATACAAAATAAAATGCAAATATCCTCACTTAAAATGAAATTTGTATCTCTTTATATTTGATAAATGGGCTACATAAGAATATGCTGCTTAATAATTACCATCTATCTATCTCAAATCTATCATCTGTTTTAAGTTTAACTTCAAACTTACTCCTAGTTGTCACTAAAATAAACAACAGTATATATCTTTAACAATATACTGTGTCTAAAAAACTCTTTGAAAAGTTTCTACTAACAAAATGTTATCCTATCAAAGAGAAACAACAATCAGCTATTATTGATTTTTGACAAATCCAAGTGGTTTCTTGATATCATTTATTTTTCCACTAAGCAATTACAACTAGCCATTCTGTTAATTCTTCTTCTAACTCTCCTGCTCTAAAGTTCAAATAACATTATCATAAAACATAGACACGTCATAAAACATGACGATCTTTTGAGACCTTAGTCACTTTGATCTATCACGAGTTCTCCACCAGAATCACTAATGCTCTCAATTATTCTTTATCTACTACCCTAAGGAGAACAGAAGGATTTGAGTACATGTGTGTTAACTTGATTGTGTTTGCTCTACTGTATATTTTTAACAGTTTTGATCATTTCACGTGATTGAATATTTCTTTCTTAAATTATTAAGATGGTGCAATATAAACTCAATTCTTTTTTTTCAGCTTTATTGAGATATTACTGATATATATGTTACTGTACAACATACAGTGTGATAATTTAATACATGTATATACTGAGAAATGATCATCACAATAAGGTTAGTTAATACCTCCATCCCCTCACTTAACTACCGTGTGTGTGTGTATGTGCATCTGTGTGTGGTGATAACATTTAAGATCTATCCTCTTAGCAACCTTAAAGTATGTAATAGAGTATTGTTAACAATAGTCACCATGATGCACATTAGGTCTGCAGAACTTATTCATCTTATAGCTGGAAGTTTGTACCTTTTGACCACCATCCCTCTATTTTCCCCATCTCCCAGCTCCTGGAAACCATCATTGTACTCTCCATTTCTATGAGTTTAACCTTTTTAGATCACACAAGTGAGGACGTAAAGTATTTGTCTTTGTATGACTTATTTCGCTTAGCATAATGCCCTCAAGGTCCATTCATGTTGTTACAGAAGACATGTTTTTCTTCTTTGTTTATGGCTGAATAATATTTCATTATATATTTAGATATATAGATATAGTTATAGATATAGATCTCACATTTTCTTTATCTACTTATCCACAGGTGGACACTTAGGTTGTTCCCATGCTTTGGCTATTGTGGATAATGCTGCAGTGAACATGGGGGTGCAGATATCTCTTCCAGATAGTGATTTCACATTCTTCAGATGAATTATAAGAAGTGGGATAGCTGAATCATATGGCAGTTCTATTTTTAATTTTTTGAGGAACCTCCAAACTGTTTTACATAGTGACTGTACCAGTTTACATTCCCACCAACAGTGCCCAAGGGATCCTTTTCTCCACATCCTCACCAACACTTGTTAACTCTTGGTTTTTAGTAATAGCCATTCTAACAAATATGAGGATATATCTCATTGCTGTTTTGGTTTGGATTTCCTTGGTGATTAGTGATGTTGAGCATAGTTTCATGTACTTGTTGGGCATTTGTATGTCTTCTTTAGAAAAAATGTCTATTCAAATCCTTTCCCCATTTTTTAATCAGATTTTTTTTTTTGCTGTTGAGCTGTATGAGTTCTTTATGTATTTTGGATATTAATCCCTTATTAAGTAGTTCACAAATATTTTCTCCCATTCTGTAGATTGCCTTTTCATTTTGCTGATTGTTTCCTTAGTTGTGCAGAAGGCTTTTTTCTTTTCTTTTTTTTTTTTTTTTTGATGCAGTACCACTTTATTTTTGTTTTCCTTGCTTGTGCATTTGGTGTCATATACAAAAAAATTGTGTAAAGACCAATGTCAAGGAACTTTCTATGTTTTCTTTTAGCAGTTTTACAGTTTTGAGTCTTATATTTAATTTTTTAGTCTATTTTGATTTAATCTTTGTGCGTGGTTTAAGATAGGGGTCTGATTTCATTTGCATGCAAATATCCAGTTTTCCCAACACGATTTATTGATGAGACTGTCTTTTCCCTACTGAGTATTCTTGGTTCCCTTATCAGATAGTAGCTGACCATGCATGTGTTGGTTTATTTCCGGGTTCTCAGTTCTGTTCCATTGGTCTACATGTCTGTTTTTGTTCCAATACATACTGTTTTGATTAGAATAGCTTTGTAATAAAGTTTGAAATCAGGAAGTGTGATGCCTTCAGCCTTGTTCTTCTTTCTTAGGATTGATAAACCCAATTCTTTATTTGCTGAGCAGTAGCATTTTTTCAGAAACCTCCTTTAAAGATTTTGTGGATATCCACTTAAATGGCTGAATAACCATCTTATTATTTATATAAACTCCACTGTGTTACTTTTATTCTCCTTGCCTTGGGTTATTATTAGATGATAATAATGTACCTGGAATTTGTTGCTTCATTTGTATTACAGAATAAAATTAAAAAGAAAAAAAAAAATAGAACCAAAGACAATAACAAACACTGTTCTTAGGAGTTCAACCATACTATGAACATTATTTCTTTCCTGAGTTTAATGCACATATCTTCAAATTGCATGTCTGAGAAACTATTTAATGTACTTTAGTAGTACAAGCTCTGAGATTAAGGTACTTTATGAATTATAATATTTGATTCCTAAATATCTTTAAAACCAAGTAAAATCATTTTTGCTTTTGAGTTTTGTTTTAACTCAGGCTGTTGCTTCTCTTTATTCATGCTGTCTATCCTGATGCAAGAAGGTAATGTGCTCTTAAAACAAGCACGACTATTGTGTGTCTTTTCAAGCTTCAGAGTACTTAGGAGCTGCCTTGCAGACTAGGAAAATCAATCTCACTCTTTAGTAGACAAATTGCATTTGTGACTGCAAATGATATTATCAAGGTTGATTGCCCATCTTATTCACTAGACATGAAAGGGTTCTACTTTAAATAAAACAAATTTACCACCACTGAATATATTGGAAACTTTTGCTTTATAATACAAATGCAATTGCAAAACAGAAACTCAAGATTTTTTTTCAGAAATGTCAAAATCTTTAGATTTTCATTTGATAATTGAAGTATATTAAGTCATAATATGGCCCACTATTTCATTACTTCAAAAATTTGTAATGTTATTCTTTGCAGGTATCTTTAAGTATTTTATCTGATATGAAGTACTGTGTGTATGTGTGTGTGTATTTGTGAGTGTGTATTTGTGTGTGTGTGTATGTACTGAGAAAAAGGACAAGTAAATGCTTGTCCACAGTGTTATTTTGGGGGTAATCTTTAAATTAGTTCCTGTAATCAAGTGAAAATTTTAAAAATAGATATATTTAAAATCAGTCTGTATATCCAAAGTACCTTTTTTGTTCAAAATTGTGAGATTTTACCATATATTAAAATGCTGCTTATAATCATAGAAACAGCAATTTGGTATTTAAGTTTGTGGTACACACTTTTGTCATTGATTATATCATAAACAATATACAACTAAATTCATACTCGAATATAAAGTTATTTTAATTTACTAGTTAAGATGTAATGCATTTGTAGGTTTTCATTAGTATGGAAATAATAGTAACAATGATTTCAAATGCTATATACTACCTATTAACACTCTGTGGAAACTAAATTCCTCCATAGATATCTATGAAGAGAATTCACAATGGTTAACCAACCACAATCCATTCTGTCCAGCTTTTATTTTCATTATTTCATTTTATTCATAAAACCACAATACCAAGTAGTTTTTTTTTTAATTCAAGTATATTTTATTTACAATGTTGTGCCAATCTCTGTTGTATGTTACTGACATTGCACAGATAAAGAAACTGAGGTACTGAAAGTTTATTTACCTAGGTCATTAGCTATTCAAAACTGAATGGAGAATTAGAACCTAAGCACTCTCTTCTCCACGACTAATCCCACTTCACTATACAACCATGAAGTCAAGTATTATTGAGTTCAGAGTCTACTGTGATTTTTTTTGGTAATTGATTAAGAAAAAATATTGAAATGGTTTTTGATAAAAATATGTTACTGTGTGCATCTATCACTTGGAACATATAGTTAACCATTAAACCGAGATCTAAAGTGATATTTGGGTGTTCTAATAATCTGTATTAGACATAGCTATTATTTCAAATAACTGGTAGGAGGTATTTTTCAGCATAATAGAATTATACCTTTAAAATCATACAATCTTTAAAACTGAGGAATATAAATATTTAAGGTCAGAAAAGTTATATTATTTTTATTGGTGTTCGGTTCACATGATATACATATTGGATGGAATATTTAGAAAACATCAATATAAAGGGAAAAAACCCCCAAAATATTTGTACATTTTATTAGAGAATCATAAAAAGAAAGGATGAATTTGAAACCCTTCTTATGGTTACAATAAATAACTTCTGTTGAGTGATTCCAATGTGCAAGCTATTGTTCTAAGCATTTTTCATGGATCAGCTCAATTAATACAAATCTTTTATGAGGGAGCTACTTTTACTATCCTCATTTTACAAATGAAGAAGCACACAGAGCATGGTTAAGGAACTCACTCGAGGCCACATAGATATTTAAGTGGGAGAGCTGAGACTGAATGCCAGTCAGCAGGGCTCCAGGGCTTCCCTACCAAGCACCATAGTTGATTTACTTTTTAGAGCTAAGACACCACTAGGATCACTGCTGGTTGCTTTTCCAGAAAGCAGGGTTTTGTTTGTTTGTTTGTTTTGTTATGTTTTTGTTTTGTTTTAAATTTTGTTTTCTCTCTTTCTCTAAGTGGAATTAGAGTAAAAACCAAAATAACTCCCAGGCTTACTTTAGTATTTGTAGCTATCACTTTAACATTTTAATTTCAGCATAATCTTAAAATCATTTCTACTTTAATATTAGACAATGCATACAATTATATTTTTTTCTTGATGTTTTGTTTTAAGAAAAGACAATAGTTGGTACTATTGCAAAATTACAGTAATGTTAATGTATTAAAATGACTACCATTTATCATAAATATACCATCTTCCAAGAATCATCCATAAAAATGATCTCAGGTATAATCAGGCTTTTCAGAAATATAATAAACAGCTACAATAAAAGGATCATCAGCCTTGTAATTTTCAGGATCCTGACCTCTTGATTACTTTAGCTTTGATTTAGGAGATAGAAGGTTACTGTCATTTTAAAAATAATAATTTCACTATTTAAGTTTTTCAGAACTATTCTAATTTAATAGTATGCCAAATTCATTTTCTATAATGGGAACTATAAAAAAGGGAGTCCCGTCATAATTCTTAAAACATACTAGATAAACATTGCTCAATGAATTCTCAGTATTTAATATGCTAGCATGTGTTGTGTAATTTCAAAAATTAATATAGTATGTTACATATTTGCATATTATATATATAACATTATTTCATTATGATATAGTCAGGAATAGATAGGGTTTTCTGCAGTGCAAAACAATCAGAAAAGCCCTTGTTACATGTTCACAGTGTGTTGGCTGAAACTATTTGGGGGTCCAATTTTGTGGTCCTGCCTCTACCTGGAAAATTTCTGGTCCTTGAAAAAAAAAGGGCAAATAAAAACAAAGAGCAAAAAAAAAAAAAAAAAAGCCAGAGAGAAAAGAGTCTTGACAAACATGGATCAGTTCTTAATGTCTTAAAAGTGACACATATATCGCTTTTGCTTTCATTAACTTGACCAAAGTAAGTTACATAGCTGTTCTGAGTTTGTTAGGACGGGAAAGGGATATGAAGAATGAGCATGGCATCTATAGGGGGGTTAGGGACAAACCTGGACCTAACTGAACATAGTAGTTGCTAAATAAATGTTTTTGAATAAATGTTAAAGTAAAATTGTTTCTGCATTAAAGACACTTTCTTGGGCAGATCTTTAGAAAATCTGAGTAAACTCGAGATAAAACCAACTATTTCCTCAGAAGGAAGGCCTGATAACCACCAGCAACAGGATTGCATTGCTTGGGTCTCTGCCTCCTAGACCATCCAGCAGTGATGGGTTATCAGCTCCTATGTGCTCTGATCTCCTTGACTCCTTAGCTCTACACAGGATATTATTTCTTAGTTACCCACAGAATAGTATTAAAATTATCCTACTGGTTAAGGTCATAGGGAAAAAATAAATAACCTCTGAGGCTTATGTATGTCTTCTAGATTAGGAGTATCTGTACCTGATGGACACAAAATTATTTCAAAGTTTCATCAGTGCCTTCAAAGCTATAACACACACACACACACACACACACACACACAAACACACAGAGGATTCTCAAACTTTATTGGATATTTTCTCTCTGTCTCCTCTATTTCCTTCTTTGCTAAACAAGAATAACTCTATTACACAAGGCAAAATACTAATAAAAATTACAGGGCTTCCCTGGTGGCGCAGTGGTTGAGAATCCGCCTGCCAATGCAGGGGACACGGGTTCGAGCCCTGGTCTGGGAGGATCCCACATGCCGCGGAGCAACTGGGCCCGTGAGCCACAACTACTGAGCCTGCGCGTCTGGAGCCTGTGCTCCGCAACAAGAGAGGCCGCGATAGTGAGAGGCCCGCGCACCGCGATGAAGAGTGGCCCCCGCTCGCCACAGCTGGAGAGGGCCCTCGCACGGAGACGAAGACCCAACACAGCCATAAATAAATAAATAAACAAATACTTAAAAAAAAAAAAAATTACATAAGCTCTTTTATATACATTATAGGAATAAAAATGCTACAAGTGGGGAATAAGTAAGAGAAAGGCAAAAACCAACTTTTAATAGTGTAAAATATTAATGGTCAATGTCTTTAGTGACACTGTTGGCCTACTTATATTTAAACTACATTGCCTGTAAGCGTCTAGGACTTTTTTCTTTTCATAGTCATAAAATTGTTATCTATTTTCTTTGACATGAGCCCTGATGTTACAGATTATCCCTAGGCAAAGGCAGCTCTTCTAGGTCTTAATATGACAAAATCAAGAAAGTCAATTTCTGTGTCAAAAATATGTACTATTTTTATTCCATTAAAGTTGAATTGTTTGACATCACAAAGGAAAGGTTAATTTTCCATGAAAGTTGCTATAGTATTTATACCCTGTAATGTCTGTTGAAAATATATATTGTAGAAAAGTGGGCTGTAATTATGAGTATCTTTCAGCATGTAAACTCTTAGACAGTTTCAACAATGCCACATGTATTTCATCATAGTAGTCTATAACTGAGGGAAAGGGATAATATGGTTTCAGGAAATTTTAGCCAGAAAATTGTAGAAGTTGCTACCTATAGATATTAATAGTAATGCGTTTTAGAATCAGCACCATGGGATGAAGATTACACTGTCTGAAGAGAGGAAAACTAAAATGCATTGATTGTATTATTGTGTACTGTCATGGATTTTTAAAACATTAGCCCATTTATGTACCAGGGTGAACACTCAACGTGATAGAACAAGATGGAGAGAATAGCTTTTTCACACAACTGAGTTATCTCATGCAAAGAATAGTGAGAACCTGTGCTAGGGGAGCACAGAGCTGGTGAGTCTGGGACACTCTTCCCAGTGGAGTAGAATCCTGGGTCTGGCTCAAAATCATACAGAAGGCATGGAGGATGAGACAATGGTCACCGGATGACAAAAAGGAATTGGTGTTCAAATCTGAGGAGGGGTGATTATGCACCAAATAAAGTGACCTGTCTCTCCATTAACCCACAGATCCTCAAGGGTTCACCGGAAGAAGAAAAGCTAAGACCTGTGTATTAATATGGGAGGAAACAAACATGATCGTAAGCAAATAAAATCAGAAATTTGTACAAATTTGGAGAGGAGCAAGGATATGAGTTTGGGGGTTTGAATTAATTTCATCCATATCTGCAAGGGAAAGAATGACTCAAGCAAAAATCTGGTCTACTGTAGGAGTGTTTATTCCCATTAATTACATATGACAACGTTGAAGCTTAGAAAGCTTAAATTCCTGCTCACAGTAAATAATTTAGGAAGCAAATGAGAGGGCTTGGATTTGAAAGCTGATCCATAGTCCTTTTTCACATGGAATATATAGAAATGTAGAAGCTACCCTCATAAAATGTTTATGACATAAATATATGTGAATTTTTAGTATAGTCTGTGTTGTTATTATCGTGCCACTATTAAACTTATCTGTTTGGAGTAGAGAACCTTCAGTTTTCACTAGTTAGGTACTGACCACACAAGCACAGGTGCACATAATCGCAAGCAATTTTAGAAACACTGTTTCAATATGTCTTTCTTAATGACAAATTGCCAAAACAAAAGGTATGTGCATATATGCACATACATATATACAAATATATGCATATGATATGTGTATATCTAATTCATAATATTATCATATATTTCTATGATTTTTCCCACATCAGAAATAATTTAATTCTAGATGTTAGGGTAAACACTATTAGAATATTTAAATGTTAGTAAAATATTTTATAGTAACACAGAAAACAAATTAAATGTATGAGTCATATATATTCCATGTAATCTTTGAATATATTTTGCATGTTATACCATTTATAACTTTGGCTTCTCTCAAAGTTATGTAAGTTAGGGATAGTTTTACTTTTATTACAACCATCTTAAATGATAAGAAAAATAGTACAAAGGAAAATCCAATTTATCACACACACACACACACACACACACACCAGAACACATGATTTTTCAAAGCATTTGATTTACTTTAATTATATCTTGGTTTTATTAGTATTTTCTCTTTGTGACAGTTTGGTTACTTTGTTAAGCTATAACATTATCAGAAAATGCATTGTGAATGGGTTAATTTATGCCATCTTTCAGACTTACCTAAGAAATGTATTTTAAGAATTACTGTAGTTTCTCATTTTGTTAAATGAGGTTATAACTTGGTGCTCATCCTTTCAGAATGCTCACTGAATTCACTTTTTAAACAAAGGCAGTTGTAAAATATATACATGTATTAGAAATTATACATACAAGTTCTAAAGGAAAATGACTGCCAAATATTAAAGTAACTAATTTGAAGATAATGGAGTTGAAAACTAAAGAAAAATTAACAAATAAAAATAAATAAAAACAACAACAACAAAAATTCAGCATACATCCTACCCTTTAGAATAAAGGTGAAATAATTTCTTGTTCTTTTCTCATATTTATATCACTTATGTATTATTTCTATCATTGAAACGAGAGAAAAAATTGGTTTCCTAAATCTTCCCTGATGAATTCTATCAAATTGTGTCTCATTTTTTTTAGCCCATCCATTTTTTATCATATCAGTAGAATACAATTCACCTTTAAGGAAGTTGTAATGAAAACCGTACAACTTAATCACAGAGATGAATAAGGGTTAAGTGACTTTTTTTTTAAAGAATTTATATTTCACTTCTAAAAAAGAAAGACTTACACTTTCCTAAAAGTTAATCACTTTTTTGTTACTTTTTCTTGGGTATATGCCAACGGTTGTTAGCATTTTTACACTTTAAATAGTTAACATTATTGACCTGGTCAAGGGGTCATTGTTATTTCTTCATGGGTGGGTGTTTCTCCCCTTCATCTTGGTCAGAAAAATACAGTAAAACTGATTCCAAGTGTTCCTATGCATTTTAATGTGATTTATCCAGAGTCTGACAAAAAACAGATCAGGGGACATTAGGATTCTGGAGTAGATAAGACTCTCCACTCACTTGCAATGTAGCCTTAGATAAGCTACAAATTTTGAGACTCACTTTCCTCACCCAATCAATGAAAGTAATAATTTCTACCTTCCAGGTTCAAGATGAGGGTTCAATAAAATTGTCCACCCAAAAGACAGTAAATAAGAAAACTAAGTACCATAGAAATACATATTTATAAACATAGATTATGACTTGTATACATTTCTTTGTAGTGCTAACCTTAAAGTTAAACACAAACTTATGCAGTTGGGTTAGGGTGGGGCTGGTTAGGAGAAAGCATTTTACGGGAATTCTAGGAAGAATTCCTAGAATTGATGGGAGAAACTCAGGAAGTTATACTTTGGGCAGTTATACTTTGAATTATAAAGAGAAAAAAATGATTACTATTCACTTCCCAGTTGAGAAGAGCCACTGTTCAAAAGAGTCCACTCAGTCCTTAGAAGGAGCTTCTGGTCTGGAATGAATCTTCCAGCGGACAATTTCAGCGCTCAGCACAGAGGCTGCTTGCATAGGAAGGAGCAGTATTTGTTCTTTGGATGAATGGGGTGAGTGCCATGAACGACTGGGGAGTCCCTACGCTACACGATCATTTCTCTTGACAAGGGTTTTGATTATAAGCATTTGTATACATTGGGCACGATTACGGTAAGTCCCCTAGATACAAACCTTCAAGTTGCGAACTTTCAAAGATTCGACGTGCGTTCGCATGTCCAATCACGTAAGTTAGTTCACGTGTCTGGCGTAAATTGTCAAGTGCATGCATTCTCTACAAGTGGTTGTGCTTTTGTGTACTTTACTGTACAACACTGTATAGAGTACAGTAGTACCGTATCTTTATTTCAAGCCCAGCACGTCCTGAAGCAAGTGTACAAGCAGCGGTATATGGCCGATTGTGTTAGTTGGGTACCTCAGTTAACTTTGTTGGACTTGTGAACAAGTTGGGCTTACGAACGCACTCTCGGAATGGAACTCGTTTGTATGTAGGGGACATACTGTACATGCCTCTTCAATGGCTTAAGAGAACAAAAGATATTTGACTTCACAGTGGGTGATGGCGGTTTTATTTCTCCATGGGAATTACTAATGTTATTTCAACAAAAACACCAACTTTATAGACAAGCATGTACTTCTTGAGTCAGAGAGTGTGACTCAAATGAGAAATACTAGGAATAAATGAATTAGGTTAAGCTATTGTGTAAAATAGTAGCTGGCTTTCTTAAGAATAGAGGGGTCATGAGAAATTTTTTATAAAATATGTCACAATGAACTATATAACATATATAAAATTCAAAATTTGCTATATAAAATAAATGTCTATATTAAAAATAATTTCAAAATAGACCTATATTTATCATATGGTATATATTCAAACATATTACTGAAACTCAAAAGGTTATTTTTTAAAAATTCCAAACAAAAACATGCCAAATCATTTTCCTAAATCTAAACATGATAATAATTACCATGTAAATAACAGTGTAACTATACCTATCTTCACATTTCTTCTGAGAAGTACATTTGTGAGTTCTGTTTTGTTTTTTTCCTTCTAGTCTTATTATCACTAAGTTCTACAGCTTGGAAGGAAAGATTGAGAATGTTCTCAAGAATCTGACTCAAGGCAGTAATATTAAAGAGAAGAGAGCCTTGATAAAGCCCTGATTGTGCTATTTGGAGTAAATTAATTATATTGCAATAAATATAAAGACTAAGATTAGCAAAGTTTTATGCCCTGGGCTATGTAAGCATAGGACAATATTGCCATAAGGCATCTTTAGAGAGCTTTCTAACTGGTATATTCAGAGCTATTCTATATTCCCTTGAAATTTCACAATTGAAGAAAATTATATATTCATGTCTATAAGGAGTACATGGAAAAGAAACAAACTTCTCCTTTCAGCATAAACAGACTCTTTTTTTTCAATATAATGTCAGTGTGCCTTTTTGCAATCAGAGTGCTGACTCACATTTGTTTCAGGATATATAGTTATACTGGAAATATACAGAAACTCAGAGAAATCTGCTCCTAGTTATTCATTACATCAACGCCAAAATATATAGGAAGTGCAGGAAGAAGATAGAGAAGTATGTATGACGTTTGGTCCTAGGACTATAATACTGTTTACTAGTTTGCTTGTTTTCTGGTCACATAGCAACTTATCATCTCACTATTAGAGACACCAATCATATTACACTGAAGTTAATTTAATAACATTTATTTTCCTCACTTAGAATGGTAAGATAAACACCTCAAAATTAAATGCAATCTCAGTTCCTTGGATATTTTTTTCCAACATGTACATATTAAAGTGTGCATAATTTTGGCTGGTTTGGGAAGAACCATTCAACACAGGGGAGGAGAAGACACTAAAGAAAGAGCATCTGGGTCTGAACAAGGAATAATGCTCAACAAGAAGAATGAAAGCAAGATATTTCAAACCTTGCTATTTTTTTTGTTTGGTTTGTTTGCTTATTTTGTTTTTAAATGCTTATATACATCATGCCATTAAATAGCTTATAGTCTTATAGAGATACAATATAAACCACAAATCTATAATATATAAAGGTCTTATAAGCATACAGTAAAAACCACATGTATATAATACAGAATACTAATTAGTGACAGCAGGGGGAAATATCTTGATGCTGAGTGAATGGTAAACTACTTCCATTTGGAAAAAGGGGAAAATTCTCACATATCATAAAGAATATAAATTTTCCTAAAAAGATAATTCAGGTCGAATTTCTTGATTAAGAAATGAGAAGGAACAGCATGAAGAAAGGCATGATGGAGGGAAAACGTGTGTGCATAAGAGGAAGGAGAGTATTGTAACCAAATAGCTTGTTGTTTTCAAAGATATTCTTCAAGGGAAATATTAATAATATATTTAATTATAAAATTAATGATTTTAGGAAGGGCTACATAGCATCAAAGTGTAGTCATTAAAAAAAGAAGCCATTCTGAATATACGTATATGTATAACTCTATCACTTTGCTGTACACCTGAAGCTGACACAACATTGTAAGTCAACTACACTCCAATAAAATTAAAATTAAAAAAAAAAGAAGCCATTTTGAAACACCCTGTGGTTTTCCTATATGCAATCATCAAACATTTATGGAGCATATACTGGGTTAGATACTGCTCTTGATCTGGAGAAACAAGAGTGAACAAGACAGCCAAATTCTCATCTCTCTTTGAGGAATTTATATTCTAACAAGAAAGAAAGAGGATTTCTATTTATATCTGTGCCTCTATTGTTTATTTGCATGTTTATATGTATGCATGTGTATGTGTCTATACCCACTCAGGTAAGCAAGTAAGTAGGTAATGTAAATTCAAATATTAACAAGTATCTTGAAGAATAAAACCCAGGTGGGGGATAGAAAGTTTGGGTAGGACTTAAAGATTGAAGACATGAATGCATCCCGAGACCTGAATGATGAACAGAAATGAGGCTTTGGAAGACCTGAGGGGAGAGGATTTAGGCACAGTACTCAAGAACCCACGGCCCTGGGGCCAGAAGGAGTTTTGTGTGCTGAAGGAAGGGAAAAGTAGGCCATGTGGACTCAAGTAGAGTAAACCTGTGGATAGAATGATGAGGTGAGGGCCAAGATGGATGGAGAAGCCAGATGTACCATCCTGGTAGATTCCTGTGTGAAGTTTGGAATTCACTCTAAGCGCTGTTGGGCATTCATTGACTGAGATGTTCAAAAGCAGCAGTGGCTTGATCTGACTTGCCTTTTTACCAGATCATTCTAATTGCAAAGCTGGAAGCAGAGAAGTGGTGTTTAAAAACCCACTGCTGTAGTGGAGGTGAGAAACAGAAGTGACATGGACGAGGTGGTAGTGGAGGACAGATGAGATTTGACCAGATTCTCAAATCACATACGTATTGTGAAGATGTCAGCTACAGGACCCGCTGATAAATGGGATGTGAGATGTGAGAGAAAGTGGAGTAACCAATATTTTCTGTGTTTTTGTCTGAGCACCTCAGTAAAAACATATTTCAATTCATTTAGAATTATTTTTTTCTAACAAGTCCAGAAGACAATGCTTGGGAGCAATCATTTATAATATTAAGTTATTAAATGTAAGTTCGCCTCAATGGCTGCATTATACTCATCTGCCTGGAGTGCTACCCCTCCCAGCCCATCCTCCATCCCCTTCATCAATCTAACTGCTATTCTGCTACTCATTATTTATTATTCAGTATCTTCCTAGAGATTGCTTCTCTGCAAGCCTACATATCTTTTAACACATTTATCTCAATTTTAATTACTTAATTTTTCATTTAATAATTTAAGGTTTCCATCCCTACTATGAAAGCTCCAGAAAGGCAGCGACTGTGTCTGTTATATTCACAGATTATTCTCAATACTAAGACCTTGCCAGCAGTGGCTTGTCGATAAATATTTATTGAGTGAGTAAGCAATTCTCTGTCTTGTCTCTCCTAATTTTTTTCCAGTCCTTTATATGGGAGCTCCTGCTGTCTTTTTCTATCACCTTTTACCTCTTCTTATTGCTGTCAACTACCAATCAGCTAAGTGTTGGGTGGGGAAGAGGCTTTTGGCCTACTTTTAGCTAACTACCAAATCCAAAGTCCTGGGCAGCCATTCATACTCGACTTTGAAAGCCCTGGACTTACTTGCATAATTCACTTTCATAAAAGGTATATTGAGAGAGCCCATTAGGCAAATGCAATTCTGATGGAGGAGACAAATACTAATCAAACAAGCCTATTAAATACCCTGACCTCCCGTCCATGTTAGCTCCCCTCTACCATAGACGCTGCCTTGAACTCTCCACTTCTATTGTAATTCTAGTCCTGGTTCGGAGACCACAGATCTGGTCCCTGCACCCTTTTCATTCTTCTCGACCCGCTCTGTGCATATGTTGAGACATCTGGTACATGACCTCGGCTTTTACCCTAGATGACTGCTTTGTTCGTGGGTTTACTCCCTGCTTCTTCTTCCCTTAATATCTCCTGGCTCTTCTCTCTTTCCTGAAGCTTCATCTTCTTCAACTCTGCTTTACGCCACAGATTCTTGGTAAGCCCTAATCTGTAATATATTTATGTATCTTTCATTCTCTAATTCTGTGAGAGCAGTTGAATTTCGCTGGGGAAAATCCCATAAAAATTTTAATTAGTGGCTTTGCAAATTTGTGTTTTCCCATCTCCATGAGGAACAGCGTTGTTCAGTAGACTTGTTATGTGCCCCTCGCCAGGTCTCTCTGATTTCCACTCTCTCCAGGAATCTTTCTTAACACTGTTTCCTAGTCTCTTAGCATATCATATTGCTTTACATTTTTGGAACATTTCGTCTATCAAAAGTAGACCATTAACTTACTGCTCTGGTGCTGGCACATTTATCCACAGCCACAAACGTTCCCACTGCCTTCATTTCTACCCTAGAGTAATGGGTGGGGACTTCTCACACTCACATCCTATCACCATTCTTATAGTTTACACAAACGCTAATTTACACACCTCCGGAATGGTCTCTCTGCTCTTGAACTTTTCTTTTTGAATCATCACACATTGTATCACTAGATTAACCTTAGTAAAATATATTTCACTGGGTTCCATCCATATACAAAAACTCCCAGAAATTTCTTTAAGCCTTTAGTATCTTTCCCAATCTCTTCATCTGTTTACTTAAAACTCTGTAACCTAACTTCATGATAAATAATGCTGCTTTCTACAACTCTCACTCTACATATGGACTCCCAATTCACAGGGCCTTTGTTTTTTCCCCAACACTCTTGTATTTTTTTATTATTTAAAAAATTATACTTCTTCAATTTCAAAAACTTGGGAAGTGAATTCCAGTCAAGAAGTCAACTATATTAAAGGCATAGCACTAACTGCTGGGAATAAAATAATAAATGAAGTGGCCTGTTCCTTACCATTAATAGGCTCACAGCCCATTTGAAGCAGCAGATGCTTACAAGCCATCAATTAAATGCTATTATATGATGTTGTGGGATCTGTGGACCATGTAGAAGGAAATGGTACCCAGAGTGAGGGGTTAAGGTGGGTTGTCAAGGAAGGCTTTGAACATTAAATACCAATTACATTAAGGGCTACAGGATGAAAAGCATGTATTACATAAAAGAGATGGTAGGGAGGAAACAACAATGTGTGCCATGCTTTTCTGAGATGTTAAGAGTACGTATAGAATTTAAAACTTAGTTTGGCTGAAATGCAGAGCTAAAGGTGAAGGTGGGTGACAGACGGAGTTGAACAAGTAATTTTGTTATTGTTGCCATGTTAAGAAGCTTGGATATTGTAATAAAAGCATAGGGAGGCTTGAAGAATTAATAAGGTTAGATTTGATTTTTATATCAGTCTGTCTCTATTCTGGTTTCAGGGAAGAAATACTGTCCAAGAGTATAAAAATGCAGGCAGAAAGCTGAACTAAGAGGAACTCTCATGTAAAAGGTAATGGCAGCATAAATCAGGGTAGAGGCATTGGGTCCCTAAAATACTCTACCCTGTGGATATATAGAAATTAACTTAACCATTCCCCTAGTTTTGCACATTTATATTCTGCCTGGGAAATCTCTAAGAAGGGAATAAAGTGTATAACATTTCTTACATGTATTTGCCTTCATTTTTCCCAAAGAACGTCTCATAACACTATATTTATGAGGCTCACACTACAAGAAACTCTGACAGAGTGTTGTTTAGCAGTGGATAAATGCTTATGCATACACCCACAACAACACAAGTACTTGTTTCAAGCCCAAGAGACCTTGGATGGAGAGTATACATATTACTACAAACAAAGTGTAGTCTATTATATTTCTCAAAAATACAGCATCGAAGTCAATATTACAACCAAATATGCTTAAGTATCATTTCTTTGTTCAGTGTATTGTGTGTTACGTTTGTAAATATTTGTGTTGCTATGAAATCATCCCTTTTACTGGTTCTGCTAGAGAGTATTCTCTTTTCTTGTAAGAAATACTAAATGATAGTTAGGTGGCATCACTCAAATTAGCAGAATTATTCTGGCATTGATTCTCATTCAAACATGGTACCAAAAATTCAACAAGCCAATTCTTGGAAAAAAGTTCAGTTAGTGTTATATTTTTCATGGGTAGAGGTTTTCTCTTCCTTCTGGACTCTTCCTAGGGAAGCAGCTGAAGGATTTAGTGGGAAAACTTCAATTCGTCTCAAGCAGTCTCTGGAAGCTTATTTCTCACTTTAATTCTCCAATAATAAATGCGGTATAATAATAGTTGACAGCAAGATGGAAAGAAAATATATAAATACATAGAATAAACTACTCACAGATAATCTGATCAATGCATGTGTCTGTGGCTAAGAAATCGTTTCTCCCTTGATGCAAATTTAGCTCATTCTATCCCACTGAAAAGTAATCTAACAACATTAGTCTTTCCTCACCTGGTAAAACTGACACAGCCTATGCAAGGGAATTGAATTTCCTTCTTTAGGAGGAACTGTAATACAGAGATCACATTAACTCTCAAAGGGAATGCATTCTTTATGAAAATACTTCCTGTTTGATAAATACTGCAGAAAAACATTTAAAATAACTCACTTGATTATGTATAGATAAAATGAGTGTCTTTGATAACCTTATAAAATATATATATATTTTTTATAGTGACATTTCAGAATATGGCAAAGAGAAAAAAAAGATAATTATTTCACTCATGGGTAAATATAAAGATAGTCTTGACTCTATAGTTATTGGACAATTTTTATCTAGTAAGAGAAGTTCAGTATTTTCTATTACAATGTCAATTTTAAAGAAGCATTTAATATCTTAATATCAGAAAAAGAATGATCTATAAGTCAGTGTAAGAGATATGAAAATTGTAAAGAACTTAAGTGATTGTCCCTTCTCTCTTTTCTCAAAATATGTAAAGAAGTTACAAATGTGCTTTTACTGTAATTCAAACTATCTGAAAAACAAAAGTGGTAAGGCTATGAATGAATGAAGAAAGTGTGTGTTATTAATTCTCCATTGAGTACAAACTATTCTCTGTACCAAGTGTCTGTGATAACACTACAATTTTATTTGATTAAACTTGCTCTCAATTGTCATAATGCCTAAATACACATAAAGCTCATTTTATGAAAATCCCTACTACTCAAAAATAAACAAATGGGACCTAATGAAACTTAAAAGCTTTTGCACAGCAAAGGAAACCATAAACAAGATGGAAAGGCAACCCTCAGAATGGAAGAAAATATTTGCAAACGAAGCAACTGACAAAGGATTAATTTCCAAAATATACAAGATACTCATGCAGCTCAATATCAACAAAACAAACAACCCAATCTAAAAATGGGCAGAAGACCTAAATAGACATTTCTCCAAAGAAGACATACAGATGGCCAAGAGGCACATGAAAAGCTGCTGAACATCACTAATAATTAGAGAAATGCAAATCAAAACCACAATGACGTATCACCACACACCAGTCAGAAAGGCCATCATCAAAAAATCTACAAACAATAAATGCTTGAGAGGGTGTGGAGAAAAGGGAACCCTCTTGCACTGTTGGTGGGAATTTAAATTGATACAGCCACTATGGAAAACAGTATGGAGGTTCCTTAAAAAACTAAAAATAGAACTACCATGTGACCCAGTGATCCCACTACTGGGCATATACCCTGCAAAAACCATAATTCAAAAAGAGACATGTACCACATTGTTCATTGCAGCACTATTTACAATAGCCAGGACATGGAAGCAAGCTAAGTGTCCATCAACAGATGAATGGATAAAGAAGATGTGACACATATATACAATGGAATATTACTCAACTGTATATAGAAACGAAATTGAGTTATTTGTAGTGAGGTAGATGGACCTAGAGTCTGTCATACAGATTGAAGTAAGTCAGAAAGATAAACAAAGATACTGTATGTTAACACATATTTATGTAATCTAAAAACAAAAAGTGGTTCTGGTGAACGTAGGGGAAGGACAAGAATAAAGACACAGAGGTAGAGAATGGACTTGAGGACACGGGGAGGGGGAAGGGTAAGCTGAGACTAAGTGAAAGAGTAGTATTGGCATATATACACTACCAAATGTGAAATAGATAGCTAGTGGGAAACAGCTGCATAGCACAAGGAGATCAGCTCAGTGCTTTGTGATCACCTAGAGGGGTGGGATAGGGAGGGTGGGAGGGAGACACAAGAGGGAGGAGATATGGGGATATATGTATACTTATAGCTGATTCACTTTGTTATACAGCAGCAACTAATACAGCATTGTAAAGCAATTATACTCCAATAAAGATGTTTAAAAAAAAAAAAATAAGGTGATTAAGAGTGTTAAATTCCTCAGCAAGAGCAACCATGGAAATCACTATGGGGAGCAGCTTATATATCCTTCATCTAATTTTAAACTAATTGGTATTTTAAAGATTATTGGACAATTTGTAAACTGGCTACAAAATTATTTGGTGCAAATCATAGGTTAAAGAATAATAACACATATATTACATATGAAAATAAATAGAAACATGCATTCAGTGATATATAAGAAAGCACATACAATTTTTTCACTTTTATTAATCAAATGGTAACCTCAGTAAATTATTTTAATGCATTTTTTTATTATAATACATCAGGATGTCAGGAGTCATGATAAGATACAGAACCACTGAAATATCGCCTTGTTATTTTAATGTTACAATATCCTAATCCGTTTTCTTCACAAGATATTTCCATAGTCTTTCAAGCATCATGAACCTGCTCTGCTCTAATTTGAATCACAAGTGCAAAAAATAGGCTCTTTTGACCTATAAGGATGCACTTTCTGTTTAGTTGCTGTACTAAATTGAAACCTAACATCTCCAATCAGCAGTTCTAAAACTCAAGTTCCTTTGCTGCTATAGACTGAAGCACATTTAACATGAATAGGAAATCTTTCCCAAGAACAGATGATGGACCTTTATCTTAAACTACTGCACATCTCGCGTCTAGCCCACAATGTGAAAGAGATTTTTTTTCCCTCACAATGTGTGATTCAGAGAAAATAATTTAGAGAAAGGGTAGCGAGCTGCTCCCTGAGGCAGACTGTTTTAAGTATTCTAAGTACTTCTGGTAGTGCTGGCTACTGGAATAACGGTGCCCTTCTAGTTCATAGAGAACCTAAAGAAGATTACGGAGTCAGGATTAGTTTATCCCTGGCCTGATGGTTCCCTCTAAAAAACTACATTCCAGACCTTTTCACGTCCCGTATGTAATAGGGCGCCAACATTTCCCGCACTATTTTGTCCAGGGTATCAGTCAGTTTTTGTGGATTTTCTTTCTGGAACTTTACCAGAATAATTCATTTCTAAAAATAATTAAACACAAAAATATCCTGCCTTCTGCTTAAAACTCATTCTCATCTTGGCTTCTGGGACACATGCCTTTCCTGATTTTCCTGTTTTCTCTCTGCAGACCCAGATACTATAGCTGCTATGCCCATTTGGATGTTTTATAGGTGTGTCAGTTTTCCATTTAGACGTTTCATAGTGTTCAAAAATGAACACTCGCTTTTTCCCAATTTCAATAAAGGATATCACATTCTTATTTGCACATAAGAGAAATTCTGGAATTTTTACTCACTTTCTCTCCTTCTTATTCTTATGTAAAATCAGAGTTCTGTCGTCTCCGATCTCCATTCCTAGTGCCAACAACCTGGTTCAAACCTCCATTATCTCTTACTTCGTCTTCAATGGGTTTCTAACTAGTCCCCCTAGTTTTACAATTTTCTTTCTTATGTTCTTCCAACTTCTTCTGCAACCTAATATTAGAGTGTTCTTTGTTAAAAAAAAAAAAAAATTCAATTTTCTCATTGAAAATATTTCAGTCTTTGCTGATTGCACTTAGGATAATATTTTAAATTGTTTCCCTGATGTAGCAGGCGTTTTATGATTTTGTCCTTGCCTATTTCTACAACTTTAATGCAAACGTCTTAGATCACTTCAGTTGTACTGTTGTGTGTGTGTTTTGTTTCTATTCAAATCTGTTGCCTCAGGTTCCTTCTATAGTATCAACTCCTTAAGACAGAGACTGAGCCTGTTCAAAATTTTGACACTCAGCATGTATTATCTAAACAATGAGTGCATTAGTCAGTGTAGCCTTAACATCAGTTACAATTTAATGAAATAATATTTTTGATGCTAAAATGTAGTGATCAAATTAAAATCTAAAATATATTTAGTTACATATACATTTTTCTTCCTATGTATTAAAGTGTTTTTCTATAACCTTCTAAAATCAAGTTGTTATTTTCTGCCAGTAGGACTAATACAGTATCAACTCATTTTGCAATATAATGCAGATGGGGAAATAAAGGAACAAAAAGAAGTCTGAGGAAATGGTGAATTTTACATTTATTAATTTGTGTTATGAAATTAAATGGCAACTTTTTCACTTTATCTTTAAGCTCTTTCTGGAAGAGAAGACAATGAAAGCAAGTGTCAAATGTGATTTATACGAGGTTAATAAAATGACTTCTCTCTCTCTTGCTTGCTTCTGGAAATATTTGTTATATTTAATTCAGAAGAAGAAAGCAGAAATAGAATGAGGTATACTGGGCTTCAGTTCCAATCTCGACCCATTGCTTTATCATTCGAGGGCATTTTATCAAGCGGCCTCAGTTCCATACATATACATTTTATATTTGTATACATATACATTGTGTATTATGTACAATATTATTATATTTTCATCCTACTTGATATCTTGAAATTGTCTTTTAATTATAATATGTTTTCCTAAGTAGATCATATACTCTTTTAATATTAATGCCCTAAGTAGTACAAGGTATTAATAACATATTTAATTTGCCAATGTCTCAAATCACTAATTACACGTTAATTTAATGAGCATTTTCTATGTGACCGACACATAGATATTTGAGCAAATTATGCAGGCAACTTAAAATGAAGAAATATGGATATTTTAAATATTTTTGGAAAGTATGTTCAAATTTAGAACTAATCAAATATGTTCAAAATTATATATATATATTTTATGTATAATGATACATAAAGTAAATACCATGCTTAAATATTACTTGTGTGAAAATAATTTAGTAAACTTCTTTTTTTTTTTTAAACATCTTTATTGAAGTATAATTGCTTTACAATGGTGTGTTAGTTTCTGCTTTATAACAAAGTGAATCAGTTATACATATACATATGTTCCCATATCTCTTCCCTCTTGCATCTCCCTCCCTCCCACCCTCCCAATCCCACCCCTCTAGGTGGTCACAAAGCACCGAGCTGATCTCCCTGTGCTATGTGGCTGCTTCCCACTAGCTATCTATTTTACATTTGGTAGTGTATATATGTCCATGCCACTCTCTCACCCTGTCACATCTCACCCCTCCCCCTCCCCATATCCTCAAGTCCATTCTCTAGTAGGTCTGTGTCTTTATTCCCGTCTTGCCACTAGGTTCTTCATGGCCTTTTTTTTTTTTTCCTTAGATTCCATATATATGTGTTAGCATACTGTATTTGTTTTTCTCTTTCTGACTTACTTCACTCTGTATGACAGACTCTAACTCCATCCACCTCATTACAAATACCTCCATTTCATTTCTTTTTATGGCTGAGTAATATTCCATTGTATATATGTGCCACATCTTCTTTATCCATTCATCTGATGATGGACACTTAGGTTGCTTCCATGTCCTGGCTATTGTAAATAGAGCTGCCATGAACAATTTGGTACATGACTCTTTTTGAATTACAGTTTTCTCAGGGTATATGCCCAGTAATGGGATTGCTGGGTCATATGGTAGAAGAACATATATTTTAAAACTAAAATGAGAAAAGGACAAAACAAGGACTGAGAAATTTAAGATAAAGGAAAAAAAAAAAAGACAATAATAAGGGTAATAGGGTTCTGATTATAAAATATAAAATAGAATACCCTGGGAGCCAACATGAAAAGTGGAACATAAAGTTTACTGATATAACAGTCTTCCTGAAAAGATCTCATTTTATTCCATTTAAATGTCCATTCCTATGAATATTAAATTTAAATGAGATGAATGATAGTGATACCAAATTCTAGACACTTTCTCTCTATATAAAATCTCATTTAATTTTTCCATCCATTTTTTAACATGGATAGTATAATTCTAAGGTTATAGATAATACCACTGGGCTCAGAATTGTATACATTTTCTGGTGATTCTTAATTTTTCTGCACCTATGACCTCTTCAATAAATATTAAATTTGTATTTTGAATTGCTCACTCAAAATCTCCACTTAAAGATTTAATACTCACTCTAAACAGCAGAACTGTGGCTTTCTCCCTTTCCTGAACTTTCTCTTCTCCAGTCTGTCCTTGGTCAAGAAGTGCCTGATTTCTGACATCTGAAACTTTGGTGTTATCATTGACGTCTTTGACTTTAGGGTTACCTTTGACTTTATCTTTGTCTCACCCCACCCTCACCTAGCTGACTAGCAGCAAATCTCATTGGATTTAGTTGTAAATTACAAGCACTGTCCAAGAACTTGCCCTCCCCTCCACCGCTATCATAGTGCTCTAAGCTGGCAACATCTCTCACCTGGAGTCTAAGCACTTTAATAGCCCCCTCCCTGAGCCCCACCGCTTCTACTCTCCTCAAACTGCAAACTATTCACTGTACAGGAGCCAGAGTGATTGTTTTAAAGTGTAAATCTGTTCATGGTACTTCCCTGGGCAAAGCGAAGCACTGCAGTTCTTCCCATAATGGATAACATCAGGCCTCTCATCAAAGTGTACAAGTCTCTGCAAGAACTCATCTCAGGCTGTTCCCAACATCATCTTACCACACAGTGTAGTAACCTTCCAAAGACCTGCAGTCTGCTACCGCCTCAGCACCTCTCCAACCCCATTGCATTTTGCCTTGAACTTTCCTTTTCTGTATTGTCACATGGCTAGCACACCTCACTTCATTCAATCCTTTGCTCAAATATCATCTTACAAGAGGGGCCATCCAAGAACTTCTTCTAAAAGATGTATTCTTCCTCCAACCCTGGGATACTTCTCTGTCTGTTATTCTTGCTTATGCTTATCACTATTATATTTATTTATTTCCTTATACTCTGGTCTCTCCCACTAGAATATTAATTTCATGGAAGCAATAGAACTGTTTTTCTGCCTGGTTCTCTGATTCTGAATACAGTAACTTCTTTAGTGTTAATTTTTATTAACCTTAAAGGTTATTAACCATGTCAGCAGGCATCCTTTTCAAGATCGCTAATCACATCGGCAAAGACATTTTTTGCTGCTTACTGTAAATTCACACTTTCCATAGATTAGGTTCTGAATATCTTTTGGAGGGCCATTATTCTTTCTACCACATTAATTAAACATAAAATATAAGTATTAAATATAACAGGACCTTGACTCACCTCTCTAATATTTGTCTTTTTAAAAAATATGTATTAAGCTAACACCCATATATTGTTGAACTGTAAGATGGTACAGGCCTCTGGGAAACAATTTGGCAGTTTTTTAATAAGTTAAACATGTACTTACAATATGGCCTAGCTAATCCATTCCTAGGTATTTATTTTAGAGACATAAAAAGTTATGTCCTCTCAAAAATCTGAACACATATGTTTATAGCTGCTTTATTCTTATTTGTCCCAAACTGGAAACAATCTTAACTGTCCTTTGATGGGTGAATGGATAAACAAACTACAATATTCATAAATAGAATGCTACTTAACAATAAAAATAAAGAAACTCTTATTACACAACATAAATGAACCTCAACGGTATTATGCTGAGTGAAAGAAACCAGTTTCAAATGGTCCTGTACAGTATGATTCCATTCATATGACATTCTGGAAAGGGCAAAACTACAGAGAAAAAGGTGAGATTAAGTGTCTGCCCTCTGGTAGGGGTAGGGAGAATATATTACTACAAACAGCAAAGGGAATTTTGGGGGCATAAGAAAACTTCTCTGTACCTTGATTATGAAGGTGGTTACACAAGTCTACACGTGTTAAAACTCATGGCACTATACACCAAAGAGATGAAAAAGGCAAATATGATTATGTGTAAATTTTTAAAATATCACCTTACAGCATTCCATAATATAGTAATCAGTGATATTGCTGAGGAATTAAACTTAATTTTAACAACTCTGATTGGTTATGAGCAAATGATTTAGCAATTTAATATATCCAGCCCATAGTTGATAACTCTATTTCAAATCAACATTTTGTCCTTTACTTGCTACACACACATACATGTTTTCATCTTTTTCGTAGTAGGGTTAAATTGCATACTAATGTAGTATCGATTAAACTTTGGGACAAATAGTTTTTATACTTTTAACATACTGTACTAATTACCTGGAACACCGAATAAAACAACAACAAATGAAAAACCAACAGGTGTATGAACAACTACGCCTCTTATTCACATTTACATTTTAGAAATCACTGTTTAAACTAATGACGAGTTTTCTGATGCTGACATTTGAACACTGGCACATTTCTTGCTGATTATTAATTGTTTCTTCTGACAGCATTGTCCTGATGCTCTAAATATCCTAATGGGGAAAAAAAAATGCACAAGTCCTGGCATTCTACTAATAGCAGGAAAGACTTAGGTCACTGCGGTTTTGGGGGGTTTTGTTTTCCTTTTATAAAAAACAAAAACGGAAATGAAAAATCATATTCTCTTTCACAGGCTTATCTCAGGTTACTTGGCTTCATTTCAGTCATGATGCACATGATTCCTTAATTCTGAATACCGGAATTTCTTAAATGTTAATTTGCACTAACCCTCAAAGATTATTTATTAACCGTTTGAGCAGGCATCTAGGGAATTTTATAAAGTGTCCTCAAACTAATATTTGATGTTAATTCTTATGTAGGTCAGACTCTTTTCTTTCTGACCACTTAAAATTCCTATTTGATCAGCAATTTTAAGGCAGAAATATACAATGGTCTTACAAATGATCAAAATAGTTCCTGAATATCTGTTATACTTGATTAAATAGTATTCAATTATATAAAAGTCCTTCTTTTACAGCTTTCTTTCACCCTCATCCTCTGGTCAACCTTTTTCAGATTCTGTGAGCACCAGCAATACTTTTTTCCTCTTATAAGACCTAAGCCAACAGTAATGGACTTCAAGCTGATCACCTGTCTTATCTTAAATTGTTCTTTTCTAATTCAGGATTTTCTCAAATCACTAGTGACTTACTACTTGAAAACCACAAATCCTCAACTAATTCCTGACATCAGATTATGCTGAAACTTCATCTGTTGTACCAAAGCAAAATTGTAATACTTGGAAAATGGAAAACATTCACACAGCTTTTGGCATTTCTCTTAACTAAGAATTTTCTTTTCTTACCTGTTTGTTATTTTACACTTATTCATCCCAATGGTATTATTTTAAAAACCCAGAATGAACATTTCAACCTAATGATATTATCTATAAATCCAAAGTGATCATGACAGTTCTTTGCTGAGGAAACATAAAAGTTTTAAATAACTATGAATAAGAATACTATATCTAGGAAATTTCCTATTTAGATAGATCAAAAAGGCTAATCGAAAATAGAAAGGATTTTAAAGTATGTTTTATCTTCATTTATTTTCTCTACACACTTTCATTTCCATTTACAGTGGAATAACCATTTTACAAAACTCGAGTTATCTTTCCAGTTGAGAAAGAGCGATAGACTCTTTACATGGTAGAATAGGCAGGAGTATCAGTAGAATACTCTGGTCATCCATGTATGAGGTTTATTGCTAAATGGTTCATTGAAACGTATAAATAGTTTGGTTTCATTTTGCCTCCAAAAGACACCCCTCCAAAATGTCAATGTTTTATCCCATTTGGGTCAATAGGGAATTACTGATTTTCAGTGAGATCATTGCTGAAGAACATATATCTCCTCTATTTGTGGGTAAAGTCCATTAAAGGTATATTTTAGATGTTTGAAAAGCATGTGATATTTTCCCTGCCTAGAAAACAGTATTGCAGTTTGAAAACAAGAGGTAAAAGATAAACTTTGAAACAGTATATATGGACTTCTGGTTTCCAGTTCCTCACGTAAAGAGCTTGTAAGTTACCACTGTGTCCTAACAACAAGTAAAAAGCTGAACAGATTAAAAAGTCAGCAACTCTCCTTCAATTCATTAGAGAAGGGAGGATACAAGGCAAACTGCTGTCTCTAGGTTGGACAGACAGACAGGTGAATACAGGGAGATAGGGTTTACCAAAGCAGAGTGGAAATTTCAGTGGGGACCTGTGCTGGAAATAAAACCTGAACTGTAATTGCTGAATTGCTGAGAATCAGTGTGGACAAGGCTGAGAGTTAAAAACTTCAGGCGTACCCAGTCATGGGGGGGCCACCACAATTCCGTGAGTTTTACTTCCAGGAGCTTGACCAGATTCTTGCAGTAAATATGAGAGAAAATTCCCCTCATGCTTTCAGCTACAGGAGGGGAAAAGGAACCACTTTAAAGTATGAGACAGCATTTTGTTCTAAAGGAGGCTTGACCCAGGGAAAACCTTGAAGAAAAGTCTAACCTGTTGGTATTCTATCAGAGCCTACTTGACCTGGAGGAAAAGAAATACCCAACTCTAGCCAGCGATAGCCATCCAGTCCCATGTAAGGGAGGGGGAAGAATGGAGAAACACATGTGAAGTTCACAGTCCAGAAGCACAGGCACAGTAATAATTTGAAACCCAATCACAGGACTATAGAATACTTTCTTTCCCCCAGACCTCACACCACATTATTAAACACCTAATTACAGCAGTTCCTTTTACCTGGTACTTCATGTCTCACTATCAAGACAAATTCACATGATACTAAATGGCAAAAAAAAAAAAAAAAAACCCACACTCTTTTAAGAGATGGAGCAAGTATTATAATCACACATGGCAGGGATGTTGGAATTATCAGACCAGGAAATTAAAACAATTATGATGAATATGCTAAAGACTCTAATGGATAAAGTAGACAGCATGCAAGAACAGATAGGTAATGTAAGCAGAGACATAGAAGTTATGAGAAAGAAACAAAATTAAATTCTGAAGACGAAAAGCACTGCAACAGAAATAAAAAACTGTCTTTGATGGGCTTATTAATATACTGGACATGGCTGGGAAAAGAATCTTTAAGCTAGAGTGCATATCAGTAGAATCCTCAAAAACTGAAAAGAAACACAAAGGATGATAAAAAAAATACAACAACAGAATATCCAAGACTGTGGGACAACTACAAAAGGTGTAATATACATGTAATGGGAATATCAGATATAGAAGAAAGAGAGAAAGGAATAGAATATTTCAAACAATAAATGACTGAGAATCTCCTCAAATCAATGACAGACACAAAAATTACAGATCCAGGAAATGAAGAACAGCAAGCAAGATAAATTAAAAAAACAAAAACAAAAACAAAAAACCCCTATACCTATGCATTATTTTCAAACTATAGGAAATCAAAGATAAAGGAAAAATCCTGAGAGAAGCCAGAGAGAGAATAAACACCTTACCTATAGAGAAACAAATATAAGAATTATATCTGACAGTGTCTCAGAAACCATGCAAGCAAGAAAAGAGTGAAGTGAAATATTTAAAGAGATGAGAGAAAAAAAACCTACCAACCTAGAATTCTGTACCCTACAAAATTATCTTTTAAAAGTGAAGGAGAGGGCTTCCCTGGTGGCGCAGTTGTTGAGAATCTGCCTGCCAATGCAGGGGACATGGGTTCGAGCCCTGGTCTGGGAGGATCCCACATGCCATGGAGCAGCTGGGCCCGTGAGCCACAGCTACTGAGCCTGCACGTCTGGAGCTTGTGCTCCACAACAAGAGAGGCCGCGACAGTGAGAGGCCTGTGCACCTCAATGAAGAGTGGCCCCCGCTCGCCACAACTGGAGAAGGCCCTCACGCAGAAATGAAAACCCAACACAGCCAAAAAGAAAGAAAGAAAGAAAGGAAGAAAGAAAGAAAGAAAGAAAGAAAGAAAGAAAGAAAGAAAGAAAGAAAGAAAGAAAGAAAGAAAGAAAGAAAAAAGCTTTCATAAAAAAAAAAAAGTGAAGGAGAAATAAAGACTTTCTCACACAAATAAAAATTGAGGAAATTTGTTGTCATTAGATCTGCTTTGCAAGAAATATTAAAGTAAGTTCTGTATTATAAGGAATATAATACAGGTCAGAAACTTGGATCTACAAAGAGAAAGAAAAGTGTCAAAGAAGGAATAAGTAAAGAAAAAATAAAAACATTTATATTTGGATTCTTAATTTATCTAACAGATAACAGTTTTGTCAAAATGATAATACCAACAAAGCATTTGATTGTGAATGTTTAGATACATATATGTCATGTATATGTACATAAACCTATATATGCATATATACATATAAGGGAATGACAGCAATAAAACAAAATATGGGAGGGAGGAATTAGGACGATTTTATTACTATAACTTACACTACTCATGAAGCAGTATAGTGTTATTTGAAAGAGCACTTAGATTGGCTGTAAATATATATTGCTAACTCTAGGGCAACCACTACAAAAAGTAAGAAAATAAAAAATAAATATAAATAAATACATACATAGTATAACCTAAATACTAAAAATGAGAAAAAGAATAAAATTGTATAAAATCATTATATAAAGGCAGGAAAAGAGTGAAAAACAAAAGGACATAGGACATAGTTGAACTCAACAGCACCATCAACTGGATATAATTGACATCTATAGATTATTTCATCCCAAAACAGCAGAATATGCATCCTTCTTAAGCTCACATGGCACATTCATCAAGTCAGATCACACTCAGGTCCATAAAATACACCTTAACAAATTTAAAAGTGCAGAAGTCATACCATGTTGGCTCTCAGACCACAGTGGAATTAAACTAGAAATCACATATGAGTAAAAGAGGAAATCTCAAAACAAATTTAAAAATATTTTGCACTGGGGGCTTCCCTGGTGGCGCAGTGGTTGAGAATCTGCCTGCCAATGCAGGGGACACGGGTTCGAGCCCTGGTCTGGGAAGATCCCACATGCCGCGGAGCAACTGGGCCCGTGAGCCACAACTACTGAGCCTGCGCGTCTGGAGCCTGTGCTCCACAACAAGAGAGGCCGCGATAGTGAGAGGCCCGCGCACCGCGATGAAGAGTGGCCCCCGCTTGCCGCAACTAGAGAAAGCCCTCGCACAGAAACGAAGACCCAACACAGCCAAAAGTAGACAATAAATAAATAATAAATAAATTAAAAAAAATATTTTGCACCAAATGCAAAAGAAAACACAGCTTATCAATATGCGTGGGATGTAGTTAAAAGCGCTTAGAGGGATCCTTCCCCAGCTTTACTGAGATATATGACACATAACATCGTATAAGCTTAAGGTATACAATATAATGATTTGATTCATGTATATATTGTGAAATGTTTACCACAATAAGGTTAGTTAACACATCCATCACCTAAGTACAATTTTATTTTACAGCGAGAACATTTAAGATAGTCTCTCTCAGGAACTTTCAAGTATATAAGACAGAAAGGTTAACTACAGTCACCATGCTGAAAATTAGATCCTCAGAACTAATCCATTTTATAACTGGAAGTTTGTACCTTTTGTCATCATCTTCCCACACACCCTGGCCCCAGGCCCTGGCAACCATCAATCTACTCTCTGTTTCTAAAAGTTTGGCTTTTTGTTTTTTTAGATTCCACATATGGTATCATACAGTATTTGTCCTTCTCCATCTGGCTTATTTCACTAAGCATAATGTCATCAAGGTCCATCCATATTGTCATAAATGGCAGGATTTCCTTCTTTCTCATAGCTTAATAAAGAAAATGTGTGTAGATATAATTCATTCATCTATCAATACACGATTAGGTTGTTTCCATGTTTTGGTTATTGTAAATAGTGCTGCAATTAGCTTTCAGATGGAGATAATCTCGCGACTTCATTTTCTTTGAAGTAGGATTGCTGGATCATATGATAGTTCTATTTTATTATTTTGAGGAACCTCCATACTTTTTCCACGGTGGCTGTAACAATTTACATTCGCACCAACAATGCATGGAGGTTCCTTTTCTCCACATCCTTGCCAACAATTATTATCTCTTGTCTTTTTGATGATATTCATTCTAACAGGTGTGAGGTGATATCTTGTGGTTTTGATTTGCATTTCCCTGATGATTAGTGTTGTTGATCACATTTTCATGAAACTTTTGGCCATTTGTATGTCTTCTTTGGAATAATGTCTATTTAAATTCTCTGTCCATTTAGATAATCAGATTATCTTTTTTTTTTTTTTTTTGTTAATGCGTTATATGAGTTTCTTATATATTTTGGATATTAGTCACTTATCTGATAAATGATTTGCAAATATTTTCTTCCATTCTTTAGGTTGCCTCTTCATCTTGTTGATTGTTTCTTTTGCTATGCAGAAGTTTTTCGATTTGATGTATTTCCACTTGGTTACTTTTTATTTTTTTGCTTGTGCATTTGTCATCTTGTCCAAAAAATTTTGCCAAGGTAATGTTAAGGGGCTTTTCCCCTATGTTTTCTTCCAGGAATTTTATGGCTTCATGTCTTATGTTTAAATCTTTAATCTATTTTGAGTTAATTTGTGTCAGTTGTGTAAGATAGGCATCCAATTTCATTCTTTTGCATATGGATTCCAATTTTCCCAGCACCATTTATTGAAGGAGCTATCCTTCCCCATTGAATGTCCTTGGCTGTTGCATCAAATATTATTTGACTGTATATGTATGGATTTATTTCTGAGCTCTCAGTTCTGTTCCATTGGTCAACGTGTCTGTTGTAATGACAATACTATTCTCTTTTGACCACTACAGCTCTGTAATATAAGTTGAAATCAGGAAGTGTGATGCTTCCAGCTATGCTCCTAATTTTCAAGATTGCTTTGGCTATTTGAGGTCTTTTGTGATTCCACACAAGTTTTAGAATTATTTTTTTCCATTTCTGTGAAAAATGTCACTGGAATTTTGATACGGATTGCACTGAATCTAGGAATGGCTTTGGGTAGTATGGGTATTTTACCAATATTAATTCTTCTGGTATGTGAACATGGGAAAATTTTCCATTTATTTGTGTCCTCTTCAGTTTCCTTCATCCATGTCTTATAGTTTTCAGCATACATCTTTCTCCTCCTTGGCTAATATTATTCCTAAGTATTTTATTGTTTTTAATGCTACTACAAATGAGATTATTTATTTTTCTTTCTGATAGTTCACCGTTTGTATATAGAAGCAGAGCTGATTTTGTATGCTGATTTTTGCATCCTGCAACTTTACTGAATCCAGTTATTAGTTCTAACACCAGAAAACTTAGATGACCTTGGGTATGGCAATAACTTATTAGTTACAACACAAAGGGCATGATCCATGAAAGAAATAATTGAGAAGCTGAATTTCATTAAAATTATAAGTTTCTGCTCCTCAAAAAGCAACATCAAGAGAATGAGAAGCTACAAACTGGGAGTAAATATTTGGAAAATAAATACCTGATACAGAATTGTTATCCAAAATATACAAAGAAATCATAAAACCTAACCATCAGAAAACAAAAACTTGATTAAAAAATGGACCAAACACCTTAACAGCCACCTAACCAAAGAAGATATACAGATGGCAAATAATCATATGAAAAGATGTTCAATATCAGATATCATCAAGGAAATGCAAAATAAAACAAGAAGATATATCTACACTCCTATTTGAAAGGTCAAGTCCAGAACAATGACAACAGCAACTCTGGTGAGGATGTAGAGCAACAAGAACCGTCATTCACTGCTTGAGCGAATGCTAAATGGTGCAGCCACTTTGGAAGACATTTTGGCATTTTTCTTACAAATTTAAACGTACTCCTATCATATAATCCAGCCATTGCACTTGTTGGTATCCATGCAAAGGAACTCAAAACTTATGTCCACAAAAACCCTGCATACAAATGTTTATAGCAGCTTTATTTACAACTGTCAAAACTTGGAAGCAGCTAACACTTCCTTCAGTAGGTAAATGGATAAATAAACTGTGGAAGATGGAGACAATGGAATATTGTTTGGTGCTAAAAATAAAGGAACTATCATCAAGCCGTGAAAAGAAAAGGAGAAATATTAAATGCATATTCCCGAGTAAAAGAAGCAAATCTTAAAAGACTACATAATGTATGACTTCAACTACATGGCATTCTGGAAAAGGCAAAGTTATGGAGACAGAAAAAAAGATCAGTGGTTGCCAGAGGTTGGGAGCGAAACAAAAAAATAGAGCACAGAGGATTTTTAGGACAATGAAACTATTCTATATGATACTACAATGGTGGATACAGGTATTATGCATGTATCAAAATCCATAAAGTTCAGAACACCGAGAGTGGACCCTAAAGTAAACCATGGATTTTGGGTGATAAAGATGTGTCAATGTAGATTCACAGATTGTAACAAATGTACCATCTGGTGAAAGATTTTGATAGTGGAGGAGGCTAGGCCTGTGATGCCAGGAAGTACAAGGACATTCTCTGCACTCTTGGCTCAATTTTGCTGTGAAACTAAAAGTGCTCTAAAACATAGTGTTAAGAAAATAACAGCATTACATGTATTTACCTGCAGTACTTTAATCTCTAGTCCATAAATTCTTCAACTTCCCATGGAAATTGTCATTGATCTGAATAGTATCAAAGACTATTGGTTGAATGAGCCCCAATCACTTAACAACAGTCAGTAACAAAATATTGTTTAAGTTCCTAATTTAATCAATATTTTATTTTGTTGCATTAAGCATACACAAATTATCCACCTAATTTCTAATCTAAGTTCTCAGTGTTACATTAACTCTGTCATCATTATCAGTCTCATATTACTCTTGGGCAGCTGTTTGCTAAGTAATTTAAAATTTGAATAAAAATAAAGATTTCTCCTGATTTCTACTGTGATGTGTAGGGGAAGCAAATGTAGCCCTCTGGGAAATTAAAAATATTTCAATATGAGTAATTTCAGATTTAAAATCATGAACTTTGCCAGTATTTTGTTGAAATCAAATTTTATCAGGAACCAATTATTAATGACTGAAGTAAATTGATATAAAAGTTAATTGATAGGTCAAAAACAGATGCTGGTGAACACAGGAAGATACCAAGCTCATGAAGTCAGAGACAGAGCTTCACATGTCTGAGATTCTCCCGGAAGTTAACTAATGATGTTTCCAGTAAATCAGGAGACTCCTAGATGCATTACTTTTTTGTTTTTATCATAAAATTTGTCCTCACTTTTTGAATGTTTCTGTTAGATTTGTTCAATATTTAGAAAAGAAAATTTTACATATTTCAGAATGCACTCATTTTTTTCTGTAAAGTATGCTTATGGCACAGAATATTAGAAATTCATTTGAACTTCTGATTGTTTACCTCTATTTAAGAAGTGCTTGTCACGAAGAATTCTATCTCCACTGGAAATAGCATGGTGTCAATTACAATGAAAGATGGGAAGAGCAATGCTGATTAAGAGGCTATGGGCAAGGATGTTAGTTCAAACTTGATACTTACTAGGTGAGGAATTTAGGTGAGGTTTGACCTCCACAATTCAATCCATCTCATATACACTGGTAGGAATATTCTGAGGATTAGATGAGAAAACTAATGTGAAAGACTGAGATTAGAGAACCACACTACATTCCCACTGTGAGTTTCAGAGCTGTTTCTTTCTTTCTTCTCTCTTCCTCTACTCCACGTTTCCTAAGAAATTTTGATGCACAGTGGAGTGAAATGCAATATAAAGTGGAGCTCACCTTCTATTGAGAGTAAAAAGAGCATAGACCTATAATTTATTTACTTGTTTACTTAAAGTTGTAAAATGTCACCTAATTAAGTTAGGTTTTGTTTATGGGAGTTATGTCTTATGTAAAATCTAATGTTTTAGAAATCAGATATATTTATACACAAAATACATTTTAAATAAAAGTATCTTTTTTTGGTATTTAGATAATACTGCATTTCTCCAAAACTATTTTTTCCATTTCAATTAAAAATCTCTAGGGCTTCCCTGGTGGTGCAGTGGTTGAGAATCTGCCTGCCAATGCAGGGGACACGGTTCGAGCCCTGGTCTGGGAAGATCCCACATGTCGTGGAGCAACTAGGCCCGTGAGCCACAACTACTGAGCCTGCGCGTCTGGAGCCTGTGCTCTGCAACAAGAGAGGCCGCGATAGTGAGAGGCCCGCGCACCGCGATGAAGAGTGGTCCCCACTTGCCACAACTAGAGAAAGCCCTCACACAGAAACTAAGACCCAACACAGTCATAAATAAATAAATAAATAAATAAATAAAAGAACGTGAATTTCTTAAAAAAAAAAAAAAAAAATCTCTAGACTATTCATTATGTCACCATTGCCTTAAGTCAACTTCATGTCCTGTACTATACAAATGTAAGAAATTATTATATCTATGACAAGAGCATTCTGAAAATATTAACAAAATCTTCCTCCCTATCTCTCTTCCAGTTGCTAAGAACTTTTTTTATTGAGACAGAAAGAGTATAATATGAAAATTACACACTAAATCATCATTCTACAAAACAAAGATAAAAGGACACGTGCTTTTTTTTTTGCTTTAACAAAGTCTCAGGTAGAAATTGAAACTAAAATTTTGGTTATAGTCCCTTTTGATTTTAAATTACTTTATGTTTGAGAGATGCCAGGATAAATGGAAACTAGAATTTTAATTTTAATTTTACCAGGTGAATTTAAGGTTAAGGTAGTCATAGTCTTCAAAGATGGTAATAAAACTGAAAAGTCTTTATCTCAGTAGGAGACCACCCATTTTTTTAAAATCTGCAACTGATCTTCATCATATTTTGAGATCTTAGTGAGGTTCAAATTCAATTTCTACACTTGAAAATTGAGAAAATTCAGGAGAATGTTTTAGGTGAATTATTCTGGTGATTGTCTTTGATATTCATCTCAATTCTAAATATTTGAATAATTTCTATAATTGAAGGAGAGAGATCAGTACAAGTGATCTAAATTACCATAAGGGGGATATTTTTGATTGACAGCTATACCCCAAAATGTACAAGCTACAAAGGTAGTTATTACCAACAAAATTATTGAATATTATAACTTAAGGTGTGCAAAGTAGTCAAAAAAAATGCATGTAGATACACACAAGAATGGTTTTTGTAAAATTTGCCATTTATATTGTCATGAGCTGGAAATAAAAAATAAATAAATAGGGATAAGATCATATATGATTTATATTTATATAAATTGGAGAATGAATGAAAGTAAACAAGGGAAGATACTTGAGCCATTTCTCTCCTCAGTACATTTTTTTTTTTTTTTCTCCTCAGTACATTTTTGATGGTATAACTGAGTTTTGGAAATCTAACTATGCATTTTGAACTGTACAAATGAATTAAATCCCAAAGGAGAGTTTATACAATAACAAAAATTAAAAAATAAAAGCAAAAATATTTTAAAAAATCACTGCATTGCTAATAGTTTTGTTTTCTTCTTTTTTTTTCTCTGTGTGTGTGTGTGCATGTGTGTGTGTGAGTGTGTGTATGTGTTTTCCTTTTGGTAAGAAACCTTAGCTTGGAATAGTTAGGTAGACACAACTGCTGTCACATGAACTGTCATAATATGAAAGGTATTAGGGAATGATATGCATAATTATTAAAGGACTTAAAAATAATGTAACTAATTAGTTGGAAGACTCAACCAGTTCCTGTTTGTTTTCCTTTAATCAACAATTATTTCTCAAAAACATGTTACATACCAGTTCTTGGGCTGTACACTGTTGAAGCAACTGGTAACACTATAAAAGTCCTCTCTTTAATAAAATTACTATCTAATTTGGGGAAACAGACAAGTAAATAAAGTTCTCTAATTCATATTGATGGATAGCTGATCTACATAGCTTTTATTAGAAGAAATTATTTTATTTGAATATATAAGAGACATTAAGATAAATATCTTCCATATTCTTTAATCATATTTGGATACAAAAGGGCCAGTGTGAATGGGCTGTGAAGTAAGCTACAAATGAGTACATCTCCATATCATCATTACCTTCCTCTGTGTCTGAAAGCCATCTTTAATTTTAATTCATTTATTATAAAACTTAGTATGTTCTTAAAGTTCTACCACCTTTGAACTATATTAGTGTTATATGCCTATTACAGAAGAAAAAGAGCACACTTTGTTTTGGAATACACACGCGCTAAATCTGATTTTGAAACACATCACGGATATTTGTATGGCAATTCAAGACTCCCTGGGTTGTCAACACAACAATCCTGATATAAGCTATCCTCTACAAAAGGGCTGTAGTACTGATTAGAACTCTAGTGTCCTAAAAATTTGATAAATAAAAACCTCAATTAAATAGAGTTGGGAGACCAGAAGGAAGAGCTCTCATGCCCTGAGAGGATAGCAAAGCCCAACAGGAAGGAGACAGACACGTCTTCTTCCTTGGCCAGGGCTCAACCAGTGAAAAGTCATGGACCCTTTTTCTATGCAGCCCTCCCAGCTTCCTTTTCCCTCCTATAATCGCATTCTCCTCTCCTTGCTGTGCAGGGAATTTGCACATAGCTCACCATGGCTTCAGACCCCAAACTGTAATTCTCTGCTGACCCCAAATAAACCCATCTTTGATGGAAAAATATCTGGCAGTTGATATTTTCAGGCCAAAATTTGTGTTTAAATATTTTTTTTCCCAGCTTGTTCAACTTAAGCTGTAAAATAGGTAAATTTATGATTGCTACCATTGTATTGGCTTGGTAATTTACAGGTAATACAATATTTAATGGTTCTAAAGAAAGTCTGTAGCAAATTCTCAAGTCCCAAATCTCATAAAAGCCTTAGCACGTAAGGCTGAGAGTCATTTAACCTAAATTAATGTTGCATGTTTTCAAGGGTATCACATAGTTATTTAATCACAGATAAATTAAATTGCTCATTCAGACCTCTGACCAAGAAGGAAAAAATTAACAACAGCAAAAAACTAATACTAGTTTATCCACTATTACCAAGGTTGTCTCATCAAAATTCAGGAACATTTTTTGATCAATTCTTATTTGTTCCATATATTAGTGTTTTCTTCTATTACTGAGCCTCCTGTTATATCTATCATCTACCTTCTATCTGTCATCTATCTATATATCTTTCTATCTATCTATCCATCTATCATCTATCATCTATCTATCTATCTTTCTATCTACCTATCTATCTATCTATCCATCTATCTATCATCTATCATCTATCTATCTATCTATCTATCTATCCATCTATCTATCATCTATCTATCTATCATCTATCTATCTATCTATCCATCTATCTATCTATCATCTATCATCTATCTATCTATCTATCTATCTTTCTATCTATCTATCTATCTACCTGTCTATCTATCATCTATTATCTATCTATCTATCTATCTATCTATCTATCATCTATCTATCATCTATCTATCATCTATCTATCTATCTATCATCTATCTATCATCTATCTATCTATCTATCATCTATCTATCATCTATCTACCTGTCTATCTATCATCTATCTATTATCTATCTATCTATCATCTATCTATCTATCTATCTATCATCTATCTATCTATCATCTATCTATCATCTATCTATCTATCTATCATCTATCTATCTATCTATCTATCTATCTATCTATCCATCTATCTATCATCTATCAATCTATCTATCTTTCTATGTATCATCATCCTATTCATCATCACCATCATCTATTTAGCTGTTGTATATCTACCTATTCTATCTATACTATTGATTCTCTTTATTTTCCCAATTTTACATGCTTCTCAGATTTGTAAACTTTTGATACAATATTCCCAGCAGCACTATGGCATCTTTCATCGAATTTTTAGATTCATCTCTCTTAATGTTTTCTAGGATTTCCTCCAGTATTTTTTTCATTTTTAATACATACATGAGTAAAAGTGATGAGAATTTTCATTCACTGATCAAATATTCCCTCATATTCAACTGTTAATCTTCCAATTTAAGTCACCTTCTCCTCAAGACTAGTCTTTATAAGATAGATTGCCTACAGTTAATCTTGCACTGGTAAATGTTCAGTAGGGACCATACCTAGTATAATTCATCCATCTTACAGGGGAGGACACCTAAGTGCAGAAAGCATAATACTTTGTCAAGCTATTACGTCTCACGTAGTCCCTGCCCACCAATATCCACTCAGGTTTATTCTTTCTTTGCCTCTTTTTTTCCCCCATTAACCCACTGACTTCACAAAAATCCAACTGGAAGTTGTCCTAGTACAAATCCAGTAAATTAGATAAAGTCATATAACCACCATTCATCAAACTCACTTCTTTGTCTCCTTTGCTGCTTTTCCCAGCCTCCCTTGAAGTTGAGGTACCAAGTGACTGAGTTCTGGTCAATTCAGTATGGTAGGGTAATGAGTTTCGTTTTCATCATGGCCCACTAAAATCTCCCAGGGGTGATCCTCATTTTTTCTCCACTTCCCGGCTGAATGGATAGAACCTATAGAACGTGCTATAGACCAGAGCCCTATGATGGAAGAAACTGATCTGTCATGACAGCATGCAGCAGAGCCCATCCAAACCTGAAAAACACATACTGGACTATAGCAGGTGGAAGAAATCACATTTCATCATGTTACATCACAGCCACTTTAGGAATTGTTGGTACAGGAAGCAGCGCACCTGACTAATAAACACGTGTTGATGTTGCACATGGGTTACTTTGCGGTTTTGTCCTTGATGATTTTCAGAAGAGGATTTTGTCAGAAATTTTACTGAAGTCTGCATTAAAGCAAATGCTTCCTTTATTCAAATATAATGAATATTCTAATGGATAATGGGTGACAGAAATGTGAATCTGTATTTAATATATACTTGGAGTTTTGTAATCAACTTTTATGCTTTAGGCATATAAATTAAGAACTAGTCATGCTTTGATTCTATCTCTGATTCATTTTATGACTGTAGCCAAACAACAATGTACAAAATATCTAGACAGTGCTATTAAATGTTTTTGACTTCATATGTTCTGTCACTTTGTTAACTCTTTGTCTCGTCTATACTGACAAAAATAAGACTAAATATACTTGTATTTCTCTATAGATCGTCTGTTTAGTTTCCTATATATGTCAACGATTGTATTATTTGAAGGAACATAGTAAGACAGAAGGAGGTTAGTCAGCTGTAAATATGGGAAATAATTATTAATTTCATAACATTAATTCATTGATGATTCATATTTACTTTATAACATGATTAACTCAAGATTTCTTTAGGAGTTATCTGTGTATACAGCATATTATCTTATTTTTTAATCTTTTAACAAAACATTTCATGAAGAGAATTGAGCTTGTGTTATAACTGATAGGGTCATTTGGATTTCTGGTATTAGTTGTACTAGTAATTAGGAATTTATTTATGGCTGTGCATACAAAATGTGTGACCATATTTACAACTGAGAAGAATAAGAAAGCATTTTTAAATGTATACTTTTCATCCATAATTAACTTCAGTCTAAGTATCTTAGATTTAGCAAACTTTATTTTTTTTAAATTTTTATTGAAGCATAGTTGATTTACAATGTTGTGTTAATTTCTGCTGTACAGCAAAGTGATTCAGTTACACATACATATACATTCTTTCCCATATTCTTTTCCATCATGGTTTATCACAGGATATTGAATATAGTTCCCTGTGCTATACAGTAGGACCTTTTTGTTTATCCATCCTATATATAATAGTTTGCATCTGCTAATCCTACACTCCCAATCCTTCCCTCCCTTACCCCCCCTCCCCCTGGCAACCACAAGTCTATTCTCTCTCTATATATATATGTGAGTCTGTTTTTGTTTCATGGATATGTTCATTTGTGTCGTGTTTTAGATTCCACATATAAGTGATATGATATGATATTTGTCTTTCTCTTTCTGACTTATTTCACTTAGTATGATAATCTCTAAGTCCATCCATGTTGCTGCAAATGGCATTATTTCATTTTTTTAATGGTTAAAAGTAACCATTAAATGAAATAATGCTATTAGCAAAATTTAAATAGCAATTTATGATTATTCATCACATAGAGGAGATCCTAATGCTCTTCTCTAAGGAAATATTTGGTTTTGTTGAAAGACGATTCTATCTTATTGTAATGTAACAGATTCATTTGGATATTATTTGGTTAGAGAAATCCAGGACAATAACAATTCATGCTTATCTGTGAACATCTTTGGGAAGCATGAAATAAACATGTTATCTAAGAGGATTATGACAACCTTATTGGAGATGTAAATAATTTTTTTCTGCTCTTATTTCTTATGTGAATGGTTGTAAACCAGCCAGTTGAAAAATACGATTTTCCACACTTCCTACTGCTTTCTCCAATAGACTTTCCATGCCACTTCTCTCCAATAACCATAAGATTTTTTTAATAAAAGGAAATTAGGAACTTAGTTGATTATTTTCATTGTAATAAAATTATAATCTTATCTCATAATTTTGAAAAACATTAGCAGATCAGAAAGTCCGTGCCAATAACACAGATATTGAAGGGTAGATTCCAGCTGTCTGAAATGGCTCTGAATCATGTAAGATTTACAAAATTAATACCTCTCCATTTTTATTCCTCTTTGCTCTCTGTGTTAGTAAATGGAAATAAATTCATCTATCTAACATGTTTAAAATATGTTTTGATGAACTTCACTAAGGTTTAAAGCTAAGGAAGTTCACATGCCACAATTTGACACCTGATGGATGCCCTTTAGTAAGCTATAAGTTGATAGCATGTTGAATTTTAGATGTAAGATGATGTCAAATATCACAAATTAAAGTTTGAATGGATCTTAGTATAAGTCCCATTTTTCTATTGACTATTAATGTGAAATAAATAATCTTTTATACAATTTAGTTATTAAAATTATAGAAAGATTCATGTTAGATGAAATATTAATATGCACTATCGGTGTCCCTCTGTCTTTTTCTGTCTGTCTCTCTCCTTTGGTTAAACACTGAAACTGTATGCTGTGTTTTTAACTACGAAGCCACTGGTATCAACTAGGGACCCTGATAATGCTGAGTTTATACATAAATTAGCTCATGCTTCCTCCCCTAGAACCTGCTGTATGCATCAGTCTAAAATACTATAGTTTCCTAATTGCTTTACTCAATTTGATTTTTCATCTTCATAACTATGAATCCAACAGTTTTTGTATTTTCAGTTGTCAATTCTGTTCCTTGCTGCTTCTGAAGTATCTAGTATTCACTTTTTATTTATACTATTTGATCCTCGTTTGTTTTATTTGGTCAAAAATCTCCCTTTATGTCATTCCTAAAAAACTCACTCTTTTTTTTAAGAATTTTATTGTTTTAGTTTTACTATAACTAAACTGGGTGTTCTTTTACACACCCAGAATAAAATTAAGAAAATTCAGAAAGCTCTGCTCTCTTCTTTAAAGACAAAATTAGTTATTCTATTTGCAGGAATATCTGGGCAAGCTTAGAAAAGACAATTTAGTTGCTAAGATAAATAATCTGGTATAGCAATAATAAGAAGAATCAAAACACATTTGATTTCAAATATCCTTTTCTCTATTCTAGTTACTAGCCGGTAATCTTGTCTAAGTAATTGATCTCTTATAAATAGAATATGACCTTTCATAAGTAAAATATGGATAATACCCCCTAGCCTATGATGATGTTTTGACCTTTAGGCAAAATTACATTTGATAGCATATAGTTAGTAATCAATAAGTTATAGATGTATTTCAAGTATTTTGGGGGAAAATTTTGAAAAAAATTCCTTCCTTATATTACTCATATTATGATTGAATTAGCAGGATACTAATATTGCACAACTTATGCAGTCTGGGAATTCAGTATGTCCAACTTTTAAAGCACTACCTTCGGTAATGTTACAGATATCTAAATGTGTCCTAATGATTACAGACCTTTTTACATCCAGCAAGAAGAAAAAATGGACTTACCCCTTCTCCTATTTACCTTCTGACCTACTCACTTCCTTCACAAGCCTTGAGGCTTAGGATATTAACCTTTCTCTTCCCAACAAGTTTCTGCCCTCAGAGAAGCACGTGTGAATGCCCAACTATAACTGACAGCATAGCTTCAGTTTTCTCTGACCTTCACATATCTGCGAAGTTCTACTTCTGGTCCCCATCAGCGGTCCTTGTTCAGAGGTGCGTCTAGGATTTTGTTGTCCTTAAATATCTTACATTCCAGTACCCTGTGATTATAAATCACTGTGCTTTCATTTCAATCATGTCATTATTTGAATAACTACCAGCTTAGACCACAGTGTGACCAGTACCTTTCTCATTTCTACTAATTTCTCAACTTAAATCTGCTTTCATTGGCTTCCCTTTTTAGAGACAGTTCTATACAAGCTGAATGTTCATTTTGTTATGCAGGAATAAAATCCACTAGTCACATTATTTCAGTTACTAAAATAATTCAAAATACATTGATTTTTTTTTTCCATTACTCTATACTTTTATTAGTCCTGGCTTCATAAAACAGGGACAAAAGTTTGTAAGTTTGTTGAATATTTTGTAATTCTCATTTTATACTCATTACCCTAGGACAACACCAAAGTTTTTTCTTTGCCCAGAAATTTTAATCCTAGCTGTCTTTAAATATATAAACCTTGTAGAAGTCTATAGGTTCAAATACCTATTGAATATATCTACGCACATATTTTCTACAGCTTTTCAAATTTGAAAAATTAACCCCAAATTAACTCAAAATATTTCAGATAAACTCATAATAAATCTCATACCACATTATAAGCTTATTTACTTTTACATGTGAAATATTGTTAAGCATGTATAGCAAATTAAAATACTTCTGAATATCATGATTTCTGAAGCTATCTTTCTAATATTTTAAAGTAATAGTTATAGGAGAATATAACACGTAGAAATTCTTCAGGTTTTCTTTTGAAAAATATATCAGGAATTGCATAACATTTTATGCCAATATTTTATGCTTTACTTAACTTTTAATTAGAAGTATTATTCATATATTTAAGTACATATTATAAAAATGTTTGCCATAATGTTGTATTCTCATGCTGCATATATTTGTATCTTTTTCTTGCAATAAACAAAGAAAAACTATTTTTAGTGTGATACAAGTCTGTGTTTTCCCACCACACCTAACATTTCTGGTTTAACACTTTTAGTCACACAGTAACGAAGATGGATGTAATCCCTGTACAGCCATTTGCCATCTGGTTAAGCAAATACACTTAAAGACACTTCTGCAATTGTGATCAAGCAACAGCAGATCTAAGAGCAGACAGAGCTCGGACTCTAAAATGATGATTGTACAGCTGTAGTTGGCATCATTAGAGACCAATAAAATCTTTATGTTCCATCTGAATGGCAAGGACCTTTATCAAAGAGAAGCTCAAACTGCTAAATAACAAAGAAATGATCCGTTTAGCAGTTGTTTTAAATTTAAGACAGATAATAGAACTTCTAAGTCATAATTAGCATATAGAACTGGAAAGGTTGTTTTCAAGTTCTACCTTCCATTCTAACATTTTAAACTTCTCACCTTAGCATAATTCTTTGACTATGGTTTTGCTTCATTTTTCTAATGTCACCATCAGTGTTGGTTAAAGGCATCACATAATCCTCAAGAGCTAAACCACTGGATTATCAGAATGCTTTCATACTATTTCCAATTACATACACAATAGAAAAAAAAAATCACTAAATGTCTTTTGCCTAGCAAAAAATAAGCAGACATACACTTTTGTTTTCTTATCAGGTAATTAGAAGCTGTTTCTAAACATTGGATATTTATTATGTATTCTGGTAACAGGGTAATTCCTAAATAGCTATATAAGGTCTTAGAACACATGAGCATTGCACACTGCTGACTGATTTGCAGTATCAGCAGTAATTCCTTAGAAATCAACCTTAAGAGTTTTCAGAACTCTAAATTGACATCAGCAATTTTTATTAATTGATATTTTTTTTCTCTAGAGATTCAATCATCTTCGTGCCTAAATATTTTAATCATGTTCCAGACTAGAGGGGAAAACCTGCTTTTTATTTCTGCAAACTTAAGTATTAGTCAGACTTTCCTAGGGAATGCCTGTAGACCTTAAATTCTATCTGTCATAGAAAAATATAGGTATGTTTTTAATCCTATATCTATAGGCTATATTATAAGATTATACAAGTTAGGGGCTGACATACAGTTCTCAGCTTCAGAATTTTACATGAAGAGCATATTACCATTCACCTAACTCAACGTTATGTCCATGGATAAGGAAATGTAAGTCTGAGATGATTGTTTGGATAAAGTCACACAGTAAGAGGTGGAACACAGGTTACTGTCAGGCTTTCCTGACTCGAGACCCACTTCCTCTGCATTACACTAGGGAACTCTTGGTCCTAGTCTAGAAAAATCAGGTCTCTTCTTACATGCTCACATAACTACAGGAACCCTACCAATATCCATGTTAATGTAGTATTTGGTCAATTCAAACAAACAAACAACTGTTTGGGTCATTTTAATGTATCTGCCTGTGAACAAAGAAACATGTGCTTCTTCCAAATGTACTTATGCAGACACATATGCATACACAGAAATTAATTTGTGGGTGCATATTTATACTCTATCCCATGTTGGACATGAAGTTTCTATAAGGCAGACAATTATTTTCAAGAGTGTGCTCATTATTTAGTTAAGCTCTCCTGGCTCTATCAGTGCAGTGCTTGTCAAAAGTAAATCAAAACTTAGAGAAATCAATCACAACACTAGCTCACGTGTACAGGGCACTTGCTACGTGACAAGTGTGATCGACAAGAACCTTTGTATTGTATTACAAGTTAATCACTAAAGGGATGTTGCCTATAAGCTTAAATTATACATAATGGCCCATCTTTGGGAACCCTGCCTCCCAGGTAATGAGCATTAAGCTAAAACACCTTCGTTTAGCTCTTAGAAAACATCCTGACCAGGCCCACCTGTGAATGACTGCAGGAAGGAAGAAATTAACACATCCACTGCAGAGTCTGACCCGAACAAGGACTCCCCTTTTAACATAAAACAATTCTGAGTTCTAACTTAGGGATGATGGGTCTTTGAGACACTAGTCCACCATCTTCTTGGTCCACTGGCTTTCCAACAAAAATTGCTTATTCCTTGTCCCAACAACTTGTCTCTTGATTTATTGGCCAGTCATGAGCAAGCAGTACGACATTGGTTTCACAAAGACAGGCACTGTGCTTTGAGAGTTACAGTTATGTTCTTTACAGTGTTCAATCAACACAACAACCCTTTGGGGTAGGTATTGTTCTTACCTCCATTTTGCAGATAAGAAAATGCAGACATGAATATTTGGCTAACTTACCCAAGGTCTCATAGCTAATAATAAGTATAATAAGTAGCAGAAGCACATCAAGCAGATGTAATCTGACTCCAATGCCTCTTCTCCTAACCACTTGGCCACATTGTGTTTCATTATTATATTTCAAAGTTATATTAGAAATGCCCTTTCTTCTGCATGAATAAAAAAAAAATCTATTGTTATAGTTCTTTCTACATTTCAAAGAAGCAATAATTTAAAGAAAAAGGCTATTATGCTTCATTTCCTTTTATTTGGAAGGAGCTTTATATGAGGCTTATGATTCACAGTTAACTGAGGAGCTCAATTAAATAGGAGGGCTTTCCACACTGTTAATAAGTAGCAAAGACAGAAATTAAGCTCAATCTTCTGATTTTAAGTCCAGAGCTATTCCAATTAGAGAAATTTGAAGCTGAATTTATGCAGACATTTTGGATTTGCCTGAGCTACTATCCATAGCAGTTGTAACTGTGATATTATATATGACAGTTTAGAGCAGCAAGAAGCTGCAAATAAAATAATAAGATTAATTATTTTAATTTACTTTAGAGTGCACTTAACTTTGTGCCAGCCACTGTGATAAAGGTATAAAGGTTTTTGTAAATCCTGCTGTTTAATTCTCACTTAAGATTATTAGAATTATTTTTTACAGGTCACAATCGTTTTTGCAAGTCCTAGTCATTGCCCAGAGGACCGTTGGCTTCTAGGTGGCAGGGGTGGGATTTAGAACAAGTACTCCGTACTCCAGAGGTTGCACTTTTTCGTAACCACAAACAAGAATACAGAGGAGCATTTCTACTACTTTCCTTTCTGTTATTTTCCCTCAGATATATGACAATAGTGGGTTTTATCAATGCCACCTGGGCCACAAGAGAGTAATAGTTTCCTCCTCCACCTATATATGGAAATATACAGTTGATACACAGGATCAGTACTTGTCTAGATAATTAATCTATCATGTATTAGTTTAGCCTTAATCTTTTTGATATGCTGTCATGACCTCTGAATTCCATAATTATGCTAAACTCTCAAAACTACTGTCAATAATAATTAGGCATTTTTTGTATCTTTGTTGTTTTTGTACCTGAACTGTTTCTTTCCTTAATTAATGGTAAAATTGATAGATTAAATGTCTTGTAATTATTGAATTACATACAAATATATTTTGATTTTCAATGATTGAAATACACAAAATTATTTTGTAGGTAAAAATGATTGCATATTAGCAATTTCTAATGCTTCAAACTGATAATATTTTCTTATTTCCTAAAATGTTCATGCTAAACTTGGTTATTTGGTAATAACTTCTTTAATTTTCCTCCACCAATATATTAATGCTTTGTGAAATTTTTAATTTAAATGCTGAAGAGATGTTTACCCCCTCCCCCCAACACACACATACAAATTAGACAGAATTAAAGCAGCTTAATGTAACTCGGAAAAGTTCCTATCTTCCATTTTGTTTTATATAATATTAGGAATTATTTCTTATTTATCAATAAATATTAATGGTTATAATATATATAATGGAGTTTGTATCTAATAAAGTTGCAGCTGCGGAAGCTGATAAATTTTAACATCTTAAACCTGAAAAACTATTACATTTTTCTAATTAGGTAATCAGGCATTTACATAATTTCATGAGAAGAATTTTATAAAAATTAAAAATTGTGTTTTTACTCTCTAAGACCTTTTGCATTATAGACAATTGAATTTTGTATATTTATATTCTACATTTTTATTTTCAGTGTGGAAGCATAAATCAATCAATCATACATTCTGTGAAATGTATTAATTTTTTTTCATTAGGTGAATAAGTATTCCACTGACATATATATATATATATATATATATATATATATATATATATATATATATATATATATATAACTATAAATACATATATACTTTTAAAAATAGTAAATAGGGCTTCCCTGGTGACGCAGTGGTTGAGAATCTGCCTGGCAATGCAGGGGACACGGGTTCGAGCCCTGGTCTTGGAAGATCCCACATGCCGCAGAGCAACTAGGCCCGTGAGCCACAACTACTGAGCCTGCACGTCTGGAGCCTGTACTCCACAACAAGAGAGGCCGCGATAGCGAGAGGCCCGCGCACCGCGATGAAGAGTGGTCCCCGCTTGCCATAAGTAGAGAAAGCCCTCGCACAGAAACGAAGACCCAACACAGCCAAAAATAAATAAATAAATAAATAATAGTAAATATATATTAATATTTTGTATTTTTAAATTAAGACACCAAACATTTGAATTCAACTGAATCATGCTGTTTATGAATAAAAATATTATTAAAAGAATAAATTACACATTTCATTCCATTTATTTGTAATAGGCAATTAGGAGAATATTATGTATTACATATTAAATATATAAAATAAATATAAATATAATTAACACTATATTAAAATTTAATTTATAAATTACGTTCATATTTATATTGCATATACTTATATATTTATTGTATGGATTTGCCAGTCTTTATTTATCCATTCACCTATTGAAGGTCATCTTGTTTGCTTCCAGGTTGGAACAATTTTGAATAAAGCTGTTATAAACATTTGTGTGTAGGTTTTTTTTTTGCACCTAAATTTTCAACAACCTAGGAACATGTTTACTGGATTATATGGTAAAACAATGTTTAGCTTTGTAAGAAACTTCCAAACTGTTAAATATTGGTTTCAGAGAAATTACTCAAATTTTGAAGCAAAGGAAATTATAACAGTTGGGGACACTTCTGACTATTCTTAATTAATGTTTTAAAAACCTGCATCTGGGCTTCCCTGGTGGCGCAGTGGTTGGGAATCTGCCTGCCAATGCAGGGGACACGGGTTCGAGCCCTGGTCTGGGAGGATCCCACATGCCGCGGAGCAGCTGGGCCCGTGAGCCACAACTACTGAGCCTGCGCGTCTGGAGCCTGTGCTCCGCAACAAGAGAGGCTGCGATAGTGAGAGGCCCACGCACTGCGATGAAGAGTGGCCCCCGCTTGCCGCAACTAGAGAAAAGCCCTCGCGTAGAAACAAAGACCCAACACAGCCAAAAATAAATATAAATAAATAAATTTAAAGAAAAAAATTAAAAAAAAAACAAAAAAAAACCTGCATCTATCAACCCAAAGTATGCTTTCTTACTTTCTCAAAATTAAGCATTAGTTCTCAGGAGACTTTCAACAACTACTAATACGTGTTTTAAGTTTTGAATATTTAGAGTGTTAATCTATGATTGAATATCATTACCAGAAATAAATCAGGTCTGTGGTATCTACACAGATACACCAAGTAAACAATTCAATCTCTTTCTAGTAGAATGCAGGGAAGTATAATTCAGTCCTGAGATTATAATTACAACAAACTCTCAAATGAAAAGTGTCATTCTTATATTTTTTAAACAGCCAGAACGTAAAAGTCACTAAGTGGCAGCAAACAAACTGAAGAGTTCAATTTTATGTGGAACTCAAGTTTGTGTCAAGTCTTTTGGAAAAAACAAACAAACAAAAAAAACCCAAAAAGCCCCACACCATTTGGTATTGTCAGTTTGGGGATTTTTTTTAGCCTATCTAACTAGTTACATAATAGTACCTAATTGTCATTTATATTTACAATTCCCATATGAAAACTGATGTTGAGTCTCTTTCCATACACATGTTTGCATTTGTTTATCTTCTTTAGTGAGGTGTCCATCACTGCTCAGTCTCTATTACCCTTTTTCAGGTAACAACCCTACAGTTTTCTTTCAGGAAGATATTTTCCCTCCATCCCTTATCCTCTTGGATGGAGTAATTCCATCTTCAATATTTGAAACAGGCCTGGCATAAGAGTCAGTTGGTGGGCAAAGAATTAGAGATGGGCAGGTGACACAACTGTCAGTCATGGGATTCTAATGGGAATTTGTGTGAGAGAGAGGCTGTCTTTCATTGGACGGGAAACTGGGGAAAGTAAGTCCCATGGTGCTGCAGACTCTCGAGAAAATCTGCTTTCTGCCACTCAGGTCTGCAGAGCTGATGCAGAGGAGATCAGAGTCAGGCGCTGACAGAGGACACCTTCATGGGAAAGCATTTGAGCCCCGGCATGCAGCTTTACTCTACCCTTGCAATTTTAATTGTACATACAACTAAATGTCCTACTTTTTTGCTGAATCCAATTCATTGGATTTTTTTTTTATCACTTAACAATTTCAAAGCTGCAAACAGATACATTCACACAGAGGTGTCATGAAAAGTCCTAAAATTCTTCTGCAGAACTCCTAGGAAGCTTCTCTCTTCCTATTTATTCAGGATTTTAAGCTATTTCTTATTTACAGAACATCTACTAAGTGTCAGATTCTGTTCTAGGACTTGAGGATACAGTGATGAAAAATCAACTAATGTCCCTGTCTTTAAGGAATGTCATTCCAGCGGGGAGGAAACAGAGAAAAACAGACAGTATATACCGACAAGTAAATAAACCAAGGACAAGTAAACCCCTTCCCCAGAGCAGCCAGGTGTCTGTGAAGAGAACACGAAGGAGCCTGCCTGGAAGAGGTTGCGTATTTAGAGAACATGTTACCAGCGCTGCCAAGAAAGCTCTGAACCCAGCACAGCAAAGCGAGACTGTTTTTATATTTATATTTATGTTTACCTTCATATTCATATGTAAATATATATTTTTATATAACTACTTTTAACAGTGGTTCAAGGCAAGTGAGCATAATCAAGGAACAGTTTTATGAAGCAGATGGTCAAAATCAGCCTTCAAATAGAGGTTGAAGAACATTGTTGGAAGAGAAGGCATCTCATCAGAGGGAGTGACCAATGATGAAGGAAACAGAAACTAAAAAGAGAAAACAATGAAGTGCAGAGAGCAGCAGGAAAAACAAGAGGAGCGAACAAGAAACGAAAGAACAGAAAACCCTTAATAATCACAGCAATATGCGGACGCTACGCCACTGCGAAGGCGTCTGTGAGCACCTTGAACCCTGAGAAGATGCAGACACATCCCAGCGGTAGAGCTGTGGCCCTGGTCTGGTCCTACTCGGTCAGTAAGCACTGACCAGTTCTCATTTGTAAAGAGGTTACAGCAATAGTTAAACATGTTTGAGATTGTCTGTACTGTCAAACTCTTTAGAAACATGTTAGTAATTTATTCTTACTCTGAAATTGCTTTTCTAAACCACTTTTATTGTTATCCTTCAAGATGTCTGAAGGGATATGTTTGAATATTCATTCTTTTATTTATTCCTTCATTTATTTACCACATATTTACTGAGCTGTTACCTCAATTCTAGTCTTGGCAAAGATGGTTTATAAGAAAGAAAATGTCCCTGCTCTCCCTGAGTTTACATTTTAATAAGAAAGCCTGCCAAAAACCAGAAGTCATAAATTGCTAGTATCATTTCTGTAATGTTACTAAGGTATACTTAATGTATTTTGTACTTAAAAATTAAGTATAGAATACTTAATGTATTTTGAAGAAAAATATCAAAAGATATTTTATAAAGGATGTCCTATGTGGAGTTGACATGAGAGTTGGAGTAGTGAGGGAATAAGCCACGTGCAGACCTGAGGAACAGCCTTCACAGCCGTGCAAGGATGGGAACATAAAGACCCTTGGGTGGGAGTGAGCTCCCCATGTTTCAGCATCAGTGAAAAGGGACATTGGACCAGATGAGTGAGCAGTTAGGGAGAGTGAGAAAAAGGATGCCTAAGCTATGGATCCTGTGAAACCTAGATTGTGACGAAGACTGCATACTGCTTGGGGTATTTAAGAGCATTTGGGGTGTTCTGAGAAGGAGAGCAACATAATCTTATTTGTCTTCTATAAATTTCATTCTAATCTTTGAAATAGATATGTAGTTAGAAAAAAAGAAAAACTAGCATAAGACTGGGTTTACATCAATTAAACCTCAAATAAAGATGAGTATCTATGTGCAACATTTTCAATCTTTTTCTTCTTAATTTCTTTATCTAAATATACTTTGTTATATGTATTCTGATAAGTTTCATTGTTCAGTTCTTTAAAATACTTACCAACTTAATATTGTTACCAATTATATATATTATACATAGCAATATTTTGCCTAGTTTCAATAAGTTTAATGAAGATCGCAACTACATAAAAACACTCTGTAGGGACTTCCCTGGCTGTCCAGTGGTTAAGATTCCACACTTCCACTGCAGGGGGCGCCCGTTCCATCCCTGGTTGGGGAACTAAGATCCTGCAGGCCTTGTGGTGTAGCCAAAAAATAAAATAAACACTCTGTAAAATCAATTTAATATGTAAAATCATATGATATTTAATCTGATAAGTAAACATTTATTCTTTTAATTTCACTAAATGAAGACAGATTCTCTTAGACCTGCTTTTATGTACTAATAATCCTTAGCCAAATTAACTTTCTTAGTAGTACAGCCATTGAGACAGGTGTTTTATTTTTTTTTAATACATAATATTTTAAATGATCAGGCAAGGGAACATACAGATATTTAAATAATAGACAAAGGCAATAGGGCTAAGTTGGAATGTACTAGTGTTTCTCTTTATTTTCTTCATCTTCTGTGAATTTGTGTCATTAAAGATGAAAGGAATTAAAATGTAAAGCTTTTTAAAAATAATTTCCCAAAGAATATTTTTTGTGGATATATTTAATCCTTGCTACTCTCATATCTGCTATCCTACCTTTTGCTAGCTTTCCCACCAATATTAAGACTTTGATAATTGCTTTTAGATATTTGAAGGGTGATGTCTAATTAATCATCAAAGTCAGGCTACTCACCCTAGTAATAGTTGACAGTAGACTATATTAAACACCTTATCAGATTTTTATTGTGGGATTTTTTAATAGGTGTTATTCCTACAGGATATCAAACCCCAAGCTCTAACACTTATTTTTTCATGAACTTCATTCATTTTGTTTGATCAGGTTATTAAGTCTTCTATAAGTTTCTCTTATTTTATGTACCACCACTTTTAACAAAGTTTAAAGGATGCTATTGATGTGACTGGCCCCAAGGGTTCTATTCAAATATAATTTTCATTTCCTTATGGCATAAAGAGATAATTTTTAAAAACCGTTCTTTTCTAGACCCCTCAAAAACTATTACACCTTGTCCCATAAAAATAAGAAAAATGAGGAACACTTTTTTCATTCATTTCTTCAATTTTTATTACTTGAAACCATCCTTTCATTTTTTTCTCCACCGCTATTCCTAAGTGTAAATTATTAAAACATCCTTGTTATAACTATATTATAATTTTAGTAAAATGTATTTTTTAACAATTGCTGACATACAACGTAAATCTTAGGTATCTCAAGACTTTTAAAAATAATTCTTATCAAAAGCCTGATAGCTCAATTATTGAAGTCACATTGGATTTTCCCCGAAATTAGACATCGATATTTCACTGAGGATACATGGAGCATTTTTAGTGCTTAGTTATAGACAATAAGACCCTCTTGGGGAAATAGTATGTGGATTTTCCAAAGTATATTTAGTCTTTTTTCTCCAAAAGCACACGCTGCATAGAGCAATCACTAATTAACAGAAATTCAGGTACTTCGTGTCCTCGGCCACCCAAATGCTTTCTGTGTTACTCTGGGCCCCTCCTTTATCTTCCAAGTCTCCAGTCTTTCCTTCAATCATGTAAGACTGAAGGCAAACAGCAACATTATGACAAAGACAGAAACAGTATTACTAGAAAAAATCAAGAGCCGAGCTCATGGGAGAAAATCAGGGCAAAGTAAAATTTCCTGTATATCGCAAAATGCATTAGAATAGTCCTATAAGAAAAAAAAGAAAAAACAACACTCCTTTTTTCTATAATCTCAAATTCTAAAACTTTAAGAAATATGATTTTTTCAACTCCAACTAGGATTTCCAGATTTAACTTAGGTATTCACAAACAAACACAATTCTGATGAATTCTATCACTTCCAAACTTACAGACCTTGGCACATAAATACCAATCCTAGCGTGGATTTGCAGGTGCACAACATAAATGTGGTGATGCCTTGTCTTAAAATAATTAAGGAATCAAGAGGATTGTTTCTTAAGCTAGCTCACAATTTAGTTTATTCAAGTGCTTTAGGATTTGATAATTAGAAATAGGAAGTTTATTTTCTCAAAACTCAATTCATTATTGATTAACGATGAGAGCTAATCGTTTTAAACATCCCATTCATCTTTTACTCATAAAATGAAACTTATTGTTGAAGCTTTACTTTAGTCTAAATAATTTATGTTAAACAATACTTATAGTGTTCCATTTATGTAAAATTCCTTTTTCTTAAAGAGTAAGGGTATGTTTGGCATTCAGCAGAAACTAGACAGTAGAAGATGCGCTTTATGCTATCCTTAGAAAAACAAAAACCACAAAACACACACATTTTCACATAATAAAGAAAAAAATGTTAAAAGTCATAATGATTTGAGTACCAATACCAACATTAATATACCTGTACCTTTTATTGGTTATTTTATTTTATAAATATCTGGATCCTCAGCCAGTTAATTATTGAGGCATATCTGTTCACACTAACGCCAGTCTTTAAAAAAACTTATTATTTTATTGTTAAAATGTGTGGGAAAATAGAGATTAGCATTATTATTGTAAATATTAAAATTTCAGATCAATGTATATATGTATGTACATATATATTACTATTTTAAAATTCATATTTGAATTACTTAATTCTTGCCTGCTATTATGAATTTATCACAGACCCTATCACAGTAACAGGCAGTTGGGTGATATGGTGCCTTAACAAACCCAATATATAGAAATTCACTTTTAATAAACTATGAAAAAATTATCTTTTGTGTCGAGTAATTTTCATTTTACAGGAGATAGTCCTTCCCATTGTAGTTCCTTTAAAATTTTTTTAAATGATTCAAATTAGACATAATTATCATAGAAATTTTGGTGGACAATAAAATTCACCTGCAATGCAATTTTTGTGCTCCCAGGGTGCTTGGTCAGGAATAACTGAATTTTGTATGTTTACCTAGAGATGCTACACCATGTCCCAGACATTCATTCCATACCCAGGAAAGAGCCTGTTGAATGGCCTTTTTGTAGACTATGAATATAAAGCAAATGATCCACATTTACTTTGAGAGGAGATTATGATCAAAGTTCAAGAATATGTATGGTTACGGTAAAGCAAAAAACCAACAAGATGCTTTTTCTTGTGTTTAGGTGAAGGCTCTGGGGATGCACTGGTAGGTAATAATGAAAAATAGAACTTTGACCCTGATGTTCAAAATGAGGGAAACGTGGTGCAGCAGGCTGGCAGAGTCCTGGCTGAGATTTACTGACCACAGAGAACACTGAGCAAAGTGCAACCAAGCAGAAAAGAAGGAGAATGGAGAAGTTTCAGAGTGAGGCTTTCTTCAGAGGCAGAAAGTAGCTGAGCCTGGAATCTTCTGGGGGACCCACCTGTGGACAATGTTTTAACCTATGATTTTGGCACATGAACTCCCAAATTAGAGCCCAACCTGTGCAAACCTGTGATAACTTCAGAGTCAAAACTTCCAGAATCCTGAGTCCATATAAGAGATTTTGTGATAGAAGAATGGAAAAGAAACTTGAGTTTCCTGAAGATGAGACATAACTAAGTGCCCCAAGAAATGGCAAGAAATCAACCAGAGTGAAATCCTATGAATGCTCACTGATATCACGAATAACACCCAGAGTTCCTTCTGTATTACTAGGTGCTGGTGAAGAGACTGCCCAGCATGCAAGAGTAGGAAAAGGACAGCAGCAGACAAAGACAAAGAGATCTGGGTCAAGTACTTTTGTGAAGAAGATAGGTTTTTGAAATAGCTAAAGGCTCTAGCTCAAATTGATCCATTCACTCTAATCTGATTGGAAATAAGGTTGGAATAGAGCTTGCTTTTTATGCACTTAACACTTTGGTCTTCCTGGGCTTTTCTTAAGAAACAGGGTCAAGAGATTGGGTTGTAAATGGGAGCAATGCCTTGGCCTCTTCCTAAAGCCACAGTGCAATGACTTATTTCTCTCAAGGTCACTGCTTTCCAGTCTCAGAGGGCAATGGGATGGTCCGTGTTGGGACAGGAGAGTGAGGAGGGCTGGGAGAGGGGTGAGGTGAAAAGAGGCTTTGCCTCTGAGTAACAAACCATTTTCTGTATCTGCAAGTAAAATTTCCAAATATTTAGGATGACCTAGAGTCAAACACAGCAACATATTTCTCTCTACTGCTTGTAAGATAATGTCTCGATGTCTAAATATGATTTTTGCTTATTTATTAATTTATTTTGTGTAGTATTCTGATGGTGAAATAATTAGAATTCCATAGACAGGACATGGCATCATCCTTCTCTCATATATTTAAAGATATGTTTAAATGAAACTCCACGCCTGCTGCTTCCAGTAGATGTAGACACAGCAGTAACAAATTTATACAGGAGTCGGTGTGCAGGTTTACTGTGGAATTAATGAACAAAGCTGTCGCTATGTTGTATACGAGCTGTTTCTGAGCTCTGGAGAGCGTGCCAACGTGTCATGTAAATGTTTCCACTTCCTAAGATTTTTAAAGGCCAAAACATGTGCTGTATTATTCAAACATATTTTTCTTCAGGAGTTGAAAGTAATTTTGACAAAATTTAATTAAACTCCAACCCCACTCTTATGTTTTGTAGAATGCCATCATAGCTAAATGCCATAGTTATTATTCCGAGTACTGGAAAACACACCCAATACCAACCAGCATGTTCTTTTCTATTTCACCAAAAGTGCAGTTGATGTGGGCCTATTAGTATCTTTCAAGTGAAAAATTAAACAATGATCAGTTATATTGTCTATATAATTAATTTACACCCACATATCTGTTTTGAAAATAAGTAAATCTGGGGATCCAAAAAATGAATTATGGGTTTTGATAAGGCATGGAAACTCCACTCAAAGCTAGAGCTCTAATGTCAATATTCTGTGCTTGTTTGGGAGTAGATGGACATCCAGTGACTAGATAGATACAATGCAAATGAGCAGTTCCAAAAATCGTTCTCCTCCTTATAATATTCCCTTAGTCAAAACAGGCCACGCACTACATACAGGACATCAGGTTGTCTGAGTTTTTATACATACGAATTAGCTTCAGCACACACTACATCACAACACTTTTACTGGTACTCATCTGAAATTCAAGTGAATGACCAGTATCTCCTAGGTTGACAGAGTGAATAGAATAGGTTAAAGATGTGAATTCTTACAAAGGAAGACTCCCTTCTTATTAAAAGAATGGGCAGTGACTTTCAAAGCCACATGAGTTGACACGCGGGATAAAAAGGTGGAATTTGTTCTCAACACGTTCCTTCTGAGTTCGAACTTCCCTGTTGTTTTCTGAATGTGACTGTCTCATTTCTTTCTGAATATTGTTCTCAAGCATCCCTCCTTTCTGCTTTTAATTTGGACCTCATACTCAGTAATAATAAACTGCCAAGAGAAAAAACAAAAACTATATGGCCATAAATAATGTTTGGATGTAATGTGACACATATACACTGATAAAAAAATGTTTCACTTAAACAAAGGGTAGATAGGTTGTTTTGACACAGAATGATTTCAGCATATCTGACTATCAGGTACATATGTTAATCTAACATAACATGAGATTTTCTGGCAATGGGGAAAAACATCATTGGGCATTTATCGAATGAACTAGCCACTCATTTCCACTCATTTGGCAAAAGTAAAAACTGTGTAATCTTCATCTTTGGATAGTGCCTTTAAAATGGGTCAGCCACAGGATTACGTGACAATAAACGATCATCAGCGAACAGTCAAAAAATTATATTTGCTCATGCATACCTATCCATGGTATATATATATATGCATATATATATTTTCTATAGATACTTTTATTAATTATAACCTGAAGCCTTTTGACAGGCATGTGACACTTTGAACACTTATAAATTTAATCAAGCATATGTAATATTGTTCCATTCAATTAATTACACTAATGCTTAATTAGATTCATCAAAAGCTCATGCATCTCTCTCAATTTTTATTAGCGTTTTCTTCCTTTTTAAGAAAAAAATGTTTCAAAAAGTGAATTAGGGCTTCCCTGGTGGTGCAGTGCTTGAGAGTTTGCCTGTCAGTGCAGGGGACACGGGTTTGAGCCCTGGTCCGGGAAGGTCCCACATGCCACGGAGCAACTAAGCCCATGCGCCACAACTTCTGAGCCTGTGCTCTGGAGCCCACAGGCCACAACTACTGAAGCCCATGCACCTAGAGCCCATGCTCCGCAACAGGAGAAGCCACCTCAATGAGAGGCCTGCGCATCGCAACAAAGAGTAGCCCCCGCTCTCCGCAACTAGAGAAAAGCCCGCGCGTAGTAACGGAGACCCAACGCAGCCAAAAATAAATAAATTAAATAAATAAATTTATATTAAAAAAAGTGAATTAAATGTCAAAAACCCTAGAAACATCCACATTAAGCCAATCTATATTCCAACATGAATGGGAGCCAGATGGATTAAAACATATTGAATAAATTAAATGTTTAAATGAAGAAATATTAGATAGAAAATGTTTGAGCTGCCTCAAACTTTCAGATAATTTGCTTAACCAAATAAAGCAGTTTCATTTGTCAAAGTATACCCTCAGCACAATGACTGTTCTCAATAACATTGACTTATAGCTTGCTTATGGAAGTAATAATAAAATGCTATTATCTTAGATATATGTCAAGATAATTGCCCATCCACTTTCTGTTTTTTGAGAGTTATCTGTCAACAGTTCTTTTTTCCTAAATAAAAATAGTTTGTGTATGACACAAATAGTTATGCATAATGGTGAGTGCTAATTCATCAGAGAGATGGAAAGCGATTGAAATAAAATAGCTATTGTAGACTTATATGCTTTCCAAATACTTTGGAAAGGTGTGTCTTGGCTAACTAGTCTAAACAGATTTCATTATTGCAAGTTTTAACTAAGAGGCACAAATGCAAACTGTATATTAGCATTAGGAAGTTAACCCAAAATATGTAAGAGAATTTCCAGGATTTAGAGATGGTTGGGAATCCATTTTGTTCTATACACAAGCTGAGGCAAAAGGTACTCACCAGGAGAGCTCTGGATACAGAGTAGATATGCACAATAAAGCAAAGATAACATAATCATTCTGCCCCTGAGAGAGGGAGAAAATATGGCTTTGGACTCTTTCTTCCTATGTAATTCTTTCCTGGAAAAATTAAAATCCTGGTTCAACCCCATTCCTTATCTTCTCAATGCCTTACTCTAAGCAGCTGACTATATTTGTATCAGTAGAAGAATACACAGCCACGGAAGACTACTCTCACTTTAAATTCATGAGCAAAATGTATCACATGGTTTGTCAGCACTACCCAACACCCTATTACATCCCCTGGTCTTTTCTCTCTCTTTCCTTGTTTATTGTTGCACAAATTTTTTTCTTTGTTCTCAAATCTCCGAAACTTTCTTCTCTGCCACTTTTAACTCATGCTTCCTTTTTATTTCATTAAGAAATTATAAGCACCCAGATGAGAACCACACACATCTACAGTATGAAATATGTCCAGCTACCGGCACCAGAAAGGGCCTGTTTTTTCCCTTCCTTCTTGTTAACGGTTGAAGAATACGTGCTCTCACCTAAAGCCAAATCTGGCCCTTGTGCACTGGGTCCCATTCTCTCTAGCTGATCCAAAGGCTCTTCTCTGGCAAGGGCCCCTCCTTCTCTTGCCCCAGAAATTTCCTCTTCTCCATTTCACTACCCCACTTACATGTCTCCCTTCTGATCACCATATATAGAGGTGAGAGACAGAGAGATAGAGAATCTCTACATGAATCTGCTCCTCTTTAGAGAAACATTCTTCCAGTGAGCTTTCTGTACTTTATCTCTCACTCTCTCAGCTCCTGTTTTCTCTCTTACCAACTCTGACCAAAGTCAAGCTTGGACTTAATCTTTCCAAACCTGTGGTCATTTCCCGATCCTCATCAGACTTGACCTCATCCACATTTATTTCAGCTCACCATTCTGGCCACCATGAAAAACTTTCTTACTTAGCTTCTGTTTATCTACGCTCTCTAAGTTTTCCTGCTATATCGCTGTTAACTATGTGTTTGTCTTCTTTGTTTGCTTTTCTCCACTTTCGGACTGCTGAAGGTTGTTGAAGTACAGCAAGGTTCTATTCTCAGCTCTCTTGCTTCCCAGTGTGCACTCATTCATCCTCTAGTTTATCTCAACCATAGAGTTCTTTGGTCTTGACACTTATAATTCTTAAATGTATGTCTCGTGCTCCAAAATCTTCCTTGATTTGCAAAGTGATTCCCTCTAAATTTGTTTCTACATAACTCTCTGGATGATAATCACATGCAAAGCTTCTCACTTTTCCTATTTGGCTTTAATTTTTATTATTATCAGGTTTTCAAATGTTCTCTGAAATATCTATAGGAACTCCCTCAGAAAGGATTTTCAAAGTGAAACATAGATCAGACTAATTGAGAATAATTTCCAACTGCATTTTCTAGAACATGTTATCCCCAATTACATACGGTGAATGTAATCAATGGAAAGTTTTTCATTATCTGGTTTTTGCAAAGAAATATCAGAGAGGAAAAATCAACTACATTGAAAAATAATAGTTGTAAAAAATGTTCTTCACTTCGTAAGTTGCAGAAATATCACATTTAACATTTGAGAATCAGATAGTAAGAAAATGAACACCATAAGTGTAGGCGTCAGTGAGAGGTAATGACTGATACAATATTTAAACAGCTTCAAGATATAATCAAAATTATTTGAACTAATAAATTGTTCTCATTTTTTCTGTCATTGTTGAATACTGTGCTCTATTGATAAATATTCATTAATCCATAGAAAACATGAAATAAAATATTAAAATAAAATATTCCTTTTATAACTTGATCCCCAAAAAATGATAAACATAAAAATGTACAAAAATAAGTTGACTACCCATGTATTTGAAAGTTAAATTTAGCTCCTATATGTCACAAAAAGAGGAAAATTTGACAAAAATTAAATACAATAAGAAGTCCATTTAGTCTCTAAATTTATATGGGGGGGTAGGGGGGTAAAATCACATTGTTATACATCTAACAGATATTCTATTTATAGTATACGGTAAGCAAAATAAGCCTATAATAAGTCAGTGAGAAAGGCGACTATGAGATAGGTGTTCAATTACAATCAAGAAACCAATAATAAATATGCTTCTAAACTTGAGTTATTTTTTTCTTTAAGTAGTCTTATTTACAATTGGAAAACTTATTACCTTCAATTTGTTTATTATGATCTGACAGATTTGGTTCTGTAATAATTTGACCAGTCTTTTACACAAGACTGATGTAAAACTAAAAGAAATTATGTGTGGCTTCCCAGACTCAAGGGTGAAAATTTATTTCAATCAAGTGTTCACAGTTATTGAAGTTCCAGTCTTTTAAGCCCAGTAATTATCTCTTACTAACTTCTTCTTTTGTCCAAGAACTGTGTTAAATACATTATTTAATCCTTACAAATACCACAGTGAGAAACGTTGTTTCTAAATAATGTAAAATAGTCACATGGAAATTACTATAAAAAATAAATTTTTAAAAATCAAAGGCAAGTAAGCTATTATGGTATTAGAGACTTAAGCGGAATGATTTGAAGCATACATGCACTAAAAGAGAGGCCAGAAGCCCTTGGTTCTTATCCAAGTAGCTTTAACTTACAGTGTGAATGTTGGAATCCATTTAAAAAAATCTTAGGCTTCTTGCCTTCTGGCTTGTTATTATAATGAATTAATAATATCATAGTTGTGAAAGATTTTTTGACATAAATAATACCCAATATTTCTCATTTCTCTCTGATAATATTTTGATACATTTGTTGGGTGGTCCTAACATTTAAATCTTCCTCTTTTGGAGCTTTTCATATTATATGTAAGATCTATAACATATCTACTATCTATAAATGGAAGACAAACACATACACTATGTAATGTTTACAAAATCTTTTACAGAGTTTTCAAAAATCAGGGGAGAAGTAAACATTTGGTATGATTTTAGTAGCAAATAGTGCATTTACAAGTGTACACCTAACAACGATTCCTAAAGTATGCTATATAGTGGGTTATACATAGGATTCTGCAGGTCACAGTTTGATTAGAGAGGAGAGTGACAACAAAACTATATTCTTAACACTGATTAAAATTTCAGTGCAAAATAGATATGAAAAATGAAACACAGCTCAGCTGATTTTGTCATCAAATCAGAAAAAATTAATGTACATCTAATGAAATTCAGGGGACTAATAAAATTGGTTTTGAGGTTGTGGGTACAGGATGCATTCAGAGGAACTGGAACTTCTGAGTGTCAGCATTTTGTCCAGGTTATTAATGTCACCACCAATCTGTAATTCCGTTTGGCTAATAATGACTAAAAACAAAATAGAATAGAACAGAACAAACAAACCAACATCTGGGTACCATTTTCCAAAGTTGATATTATCAACATAATTACTTTTCATGAAATGGTAAACAAGCCTGTTTCAACATAAAATAGAAGCTTTACCAACATGCCCTTTCCCCCCCCCCAAAAAAAGGCAATCTAAAAGCCCAGGTGGATTATCACAGGGCATTTTACTGATCAGATCTATTTTAAAATTGGCAGCCCAGTTTTCTAGCCTAAGTTCTAGAAGTTCTGTCTTAAAAAATAATAATAATCAGGAAAGAGAATCAATTAAACATGAAATATGGGGCTTCCCTGGTGGCGCAGTGGTTGAGAATCTGCCTGCCAATGCAGGGGACACGGGTTCGAGCCCTGGTCTAGGAAGATCCCACGTGCCGCGGAGCAACTAGGCCCGTGAGCCACAATTGCTGAGCCTGCGCGTCTGGAGCCTGTGCTCCGCAACAAGAGAGGCCGCGATAGTGAGAGGCCCGCGCACCGCGATGAAGAGTGGCCCCCGCTTGCCGCAACTAGAGAAAGCCCTTGCACAGAAACGAAGACCCAACACAGCCATAAATAAATAAATAAATAAATAAATAAATAAATAAATAAAGGAGTTTAAGCAAATAAAACATCAAGAGAAAAGATTTTAACACGCACAAAATGTTTAAAAAAAAAAAACATGAAATATGAATGTCTCTCCAGATTATACCAAAGAAAAAGAACACTATATCAGATCTCATTCAAATAGCACACACATAGCTGTAAAGAAACATATTTCCCAAGTTGTTACTCTCTGTGATGCATATTCAGGTGCACAGAACATTTGCATTTATAACAGTTTTAATCTCAGTGCAGTAAATGGCCAAAGTGTTTCTGTTCAATTGACTTTCTCATAAAAGGTTTAATTCCCTACTCCTCTTGGCAGAGGTTATATCTTGAGTTTCTTACTCCAGCTTACATCTATACTCTGAGTGTGTAAATTCTGCTGGGTGACCCGGTGTCTGACAGACTGACCCGGTGTCAGGGTGAGAGGACCTTTTATTTTTTATGTGTAACCACGTGTATTGCAGCAGTTAGAAAGCCATTTGGGGGTGAGGGATGGGAAATTAAAGCAAAACTCTCATCACAGTGAATAACAAGGCATTATATAAAATGGAAAGTTTGAATCTATGGCAAAGATCATCATAAAGTATTTGATGCCAATAAACAAATACTATAATATTATATATCCTATTGTAGACAGTTTCTTCATAATCAAATAAATGTGAATAGAAATAAATTAGAAGAAAATTTGTGTTCACAGATGTATGTTTTCTCTATAGTTTCAGAAATCATAAATCACTAAAGAAGATTCTTAGTGAATTCATGTCTATGTTTATGAGTCAGTAGTAGTAAATGCTGAATATACTACAGAGGCATTTAACACAAATAATAAGAAGAAGATATATATAGATATAGGTTAGATATAAATATAGATATATGTATTGATATAGAGATAAATATAGATATAAATGTTTTTAATCTGGACTCTAATCTTAATTTTAAAATGATGAATAAATATACAGGCTTAATTATAAATACTAAACATAAATCTGATAAATTTATGATATGTGAAACAAATAGGACTTTGCTTAAAGTTCAAGTCATTAATGAATAATGCAAATCTTCCTTTCTTTAACTTTTTAAAAGTTTTTGTTATTATTTTTCAGTACTTTTAAAATTAAACTCTTTTATTTTATGATAATTATATAGTCATCTGCAATTGCAAGAAATAATACAGAGAGATTCCATGCATCCTTTACTCATTTCTACCAATGATAAGTAACGTTTTGCAAAACTATAGTACAATATCATAAACAGGATATAGTACAATATCATAAACAGGATACCAGCTTTGACCCTATCCACTGATCTTACTCAGATTTTCTGTTTTACTTCTATCCGTTTGTGTGTGGGTATGTGTGTTGTGTTCTAGTCAATTTTACCACACACGTAGGTCCCTGTATTCACCACCCTAGCCAAAAAGATAGGATGATAAAGATCTGCGAATATGTTTAAAATTGATTTTAAGGCATTAGTAATCTTTTAAATCAGAAGTTAACAAACCTTTACTGAAAAGATGCAGATAAAGCATTTTTTAGGCTTTGCAGGCCATACTGTCTCTGTTGTAATGACTCAATTCTCCTTTTGTAGCTCAAAAGCACCCAACAACAATTCCTCAACTAATAGTGTGGCCGTATTCCACTTAAACTTTGCTTAAAAAAATAAGCAGTGACTTGGATTTGGCCTATAGGTTCCAGTTTGTGGATTTCTATAAGGTTTTCATAATCACTTTTTATTATATCTAAAAGTAGAAAAAAAATTTTAAGGAGGAAAGCATTCCTGTTATTTTGCTTGTTTTGATTTTTTCTATTTGAAAATATTTAATTAAACATAATTTTTTAACAGTTCTTGAACATAATATTTCGACTTGCTTCTTCCTTTGGGCCATTATTTGAAACAATATAAACTGCTGAAATTCCACAGAAAGAATAATCCACAAGCACAAGAGTTAATTTTAGCCATCACACTATTAGGCCTTCGGCTCCATAGAATCTTCTTTTATGTCCAAAATTTGGCCAATTGCACACTAATAAGACAAGCAATTTATCATCTTATTATATATTATTTACTTCCTTTCTGCTGAAATAAAATCCTCTTATGAGATACATATATATTTATATTAGGTAAACCACCAAAACAAATAAACAAACAGAAGACCCACAAATTCTGAGACCTGGGAAATGTGTTAACCCCTGGTAACTCACCCAGTTAATATAAATTAAATTGTAATACTATGTATGATGACAAAGTATTTTGGAAGCAATCATAGATCTAATAAATATGCTTAGTATGTCTGAAGGACAAAAGATTTTTAAACCATTGTTTCATGAAGTAACTCATAAGGAAGGCAACATTACACGCTATATCCAGTTCATTTATTTCCACGCTGATTTGCATACTGCATTGCATTATGCCTAAGCCTCCAGCAATAGAGCAGAACATTAAATACTCCAGATATTTTTCCTCACAGGATAATTATCGTATATTTCCATATAATCAATCGGCTGGGCCAAACCTCAACTTTAGAATATAATTCTAAGTTAATCGCATATTATTTGCATAGATTTATGATACTATACATCAATGGAATAGTAAATTTTTCACTTACCATTTCAGGTCAAAATGACAGAAAAATATTTTATGAGTATTAAAGCACAATGTTAATACAGTTAATTTTAGCTATTTATAAAATAGATTAGATAGAAGAGGATAAGAAACAGAACTTGAAACCAAAGCATCTGTTATTCTTTCGGTAAAAGAAAATAATCTAATGTCATCAATTTCTTCAATACGTGTAATCAAGGTACACAGATTCACCTTGGTAAAGTAGCCACAGTGACTACAGAGCCTTCCATCTTAATTCATTTGAAAAGCTGTGTGTCTTTTTTAAAATCGCCTTGGAAATAATACTTTATTCTACCAAGTTTGAAAAAGAAAACTTAATCGGTAGGCAAATGAACAACATTTTACGTTACCATACATTTAAGCTAAGAATTAAAATATCACATGAGCTTTTAAGTGTAAAAATACTTCAGCAACATTCTGAGAGCTAGGGATGTAGAACCAATTGAAGATTAGAAATCAAGCTGATCACTGACCTGTTTGAATGATGGAAGTTCTATATACTTAAAACTTTATAATTTCAGTCTGTGTTATGACTATTCATAAAAAAATATTCTTTCCAGCATAAATAAATAAACAAGAAATAAGTTTATAAATAACTCAAAGGCATTAAAGATGTTTAATGATTTATTTATCCAGCATGTTAAAACAATTTGTCAAATTACTAATTCAGCAGTACTTTTCCATAAACAGTTACCACTGATTTTGAGCACCATGGAAGTAAATACTGCTAACTTTTAAAGTTTAAATTATTGTCATCTCAGATTTACTAATTGGGTTTAGCATGAGTTCATAGTTATTTCAGTGGGCATTTAGAGGTTCCATATAATTTGAATTACGTGGTACTAGATGAAGGCATCGTTTTTAATCAGGAAGAAATGAGATGTTCTCACAGCATGGCTTGGCACTCATTCTTCTCCCAATTTCACTCCAGGTACATTTCAATGGGTGGAATTGGCTTGTTGACTGAATTGACCATTCTGTGTCCCTAAGAAAACTGCCATGATTGGGAAGCCATATGGTGCAATGCTGTAAGCTATATTAAATTCTGAGTCATATTTTGGCCAGCTTTGTTCTCATGACTGAGATTCAGAATTGTATCCATGTAAATTTCTATCCACTTACTGATCACAAGTGTCATTAAGCTCACATTTTTTTCTTTATTTTTTTAGACACTTGCTATATAAAGTGGTGCTAGAGTTTAAACTTAAAGGCACTAGTTGAGAAGATGGAAGAAACAGAGAAAGGTGACACTTTAGGCTCACCCTGTATTTACCTTTGAAGAAGCAGTCTTCATTGTGGACAATGGTAATCTTGTGTTTTTTCAGGCAAGCAGCTCTGTGCACCTCACAGTGGTTTTCATAGAATTCTCCATCAGATCCACACACAGGTTTGTAGTGCCGATTGCAAAGGTCCATGCAGGCACATTCCGCTTGCCCTGTCTCTCTGTTGAGAACACAGTGCCTTCCCAAACCACAGTATTTGTTTTCACAAGATCCCAAAGGGCCATCCTGAATCAGGAATCCTGAGGACAAAGAATAGAAAATCACTTGGATTCATATGTCCAAATAAAATGGTGATGTTAAAGTTTAAAAGCAAAAGGAAAAAAATAATCTAAGATAAATATAATTTAATCAGAGTTCAGTTGTTCTCAGTGGAGAAAGGACTTGTATTAGAACCAGCAGGTGAACTTTTTCAAAATACCCTTGACATATTCCCCTTCTTTCCCATTTCTCCTTGAACTCTCACCTCCCTACCCAATGAGTATTACAGTCCTTAAGGACAAGGGCTCTAAAGTTAAACTGCCTGAACTCAAATTCTCTACCAATTATTAGCTTTATGTCCTTGGATAAATTGCTTGTCTGTGCTAAGTTGTCCTATCTGTAATACGAGGTTGATAGTATAGATGATCTCCTACAGTTGTAAGGAACAGTACATATACTGGTCCACAGAAAGCACAGCCTTGGCACATAGCAAATGTTTAACAAATGTCAACATTTACATTAGCAGAATTCTGGTAGGAGAAAAGAAATGTATGCATATAATGTAGGAAATAGGAGAGAATAGGAATAAGAAACAGTGTCTTGAAAACTTCTTTCTGGGTTCTAACATCTGATCCTTTCTTGTTTTGACCTTTGCCACTTGGCAATTACTGATTAATTTCATGACTAAATGAACAAATCATGAAGAATTTGATTGTCTTGTTACTTGTTCAGTCTAACAATATACATTTGCATCAGAAAAGTATAGGTGGATCTAGCAGTCTTGTACTAAAACCAAACTAAGCAACTTCAGTACTCAGGCTTTTATAGGTAAATCTGGCTTTTCTTCTTTGAGAACATTATCTGACTGAAAAGTAAAAAATGTCAGTAAACGATACATACATACATACATATATATATATATATATATATATATATATAGAGAGAGAGAGAGAGAGAGAGAGAGAGAGAGAGAGAGAGAGATACATGTATCTCAAGGAATAATATATATTCATATATATACACATGCATAAATGTGTGTGTACATATATTTACCATTGGTGACACTTATATACTGCAAAAAATAAAGTTTTGAGAGGTTATAAACTTAAATTTAAAACCATCTCCCTACATGATTGCATCATAATGATTAAGAATATGGTTTCTGATCCAGAGTTTAAATCATAACTCCACCAGTTACAAACTTCAGGACCTTGGGTCGGTATCTAACATATCTATAACTTAGTTTCCTCATCTGAAAAATAGGACTAATAGTATATATCCTCAAATGGTTATCAAAATTAAAGGGTTTGTGAGGGAGAGATCAAGATGGCAGAGTAGAAGGAGGCTGGGCTCAACTCCCTTCACAAACACATCAAACTACAAATCCATGTAGAGTGACACTCACTGAAATCTACCTGGGACTAACACAACAGGTCTTCTACACCAAGGCTATAAATAAAGATCCACAGAGCATCTGATAGGAAGGGAGAAAAGTGATCAGGCATGAACCCACACCCCTTGCAGGGGACACAAAAGAAGAATGAACATCACAGGCCTGGAGATTCTCCCTGGGAGCAAGTGATTCAAGCTACATATTAGGTGCCCCAGCCTGGGGCGTCCAACACCAGGAAGGTGAGCCCTCTTAGCTGGTTTGAAAACCAGTGGGGCTTACCAGAGGGCAGTAGGAACCCAAGACTCCATTCTTAAAAGAGCACACACACAGACTTACTCCCAGTCACATCATGGAGGCAGAAGATTGAAATTCCCTGGGGCTCTGGCCAGCCTGCCAGGACATGCTCTGCACACATCCAGCCTACATGGCCTCCTGCTCCAGCCCATCTTGCTCCGGTGCTACTCGCCACTAAGGCAGAGGCTGTCATTGCCAATGAGACTGCACACATTTGGAGGGAATGGAGCCGGCTGAGACCCCAGCCCAGCCTCTGTCCAGTGTGGAGGTAGACATTGCCAGCTCATGAGTCCCTGGGCACACTTGAGAGTGGACAGGGTCAGTTCAGTGGTGTGGCACCACCTCTGCAGCACCAAGCCAGCCTCTAAAGACAGTGGGCACAACAGGGGGGAAAGTGAAACCAGCACAGAAGTGCAGCCCCAAGTACTCAAGCCCTGGCTACACCCCAAATCAAGGTGGAGACTGCCAACACACCTGGGAGAAAGCCAAATACCTCAGGGCTCTTGCTCTAGCCCCTCAAGCCTCAACTCTGCCCCAGATAGGGCAGTAATGGTTATTGAGCATAGATGATGCCCTGACCTTCACCTGGCTCTGGTTGTGGCCCAGCTACACCAGTGCTACCACCCACCAAAGCAGGACACCCAAGGGAAGGACACAGCCTGTACTCTCTTCAGATCCAGCTCTCCCACCAGAGCCACTGAACATACACAGAGTGTATAGGGACACTCCCACACAAGGACACACCATCAAGCCTGGGATAGGCAACTGTTTCACCCAGTTTCATAGAGAAAAAGAAAGTTAAACAGAATGAGAAGACAGAGGAATGTATTTCAAATGAAAGAATAACAGCAGTAATCAATACACTACTGACAACTCTAAGTCCAGGACTGGATGACTTCACAGGAGAATTCTACTCAACATGTAAAAAATAGTTAGTACCTATCTTTCTCAAACTATTCCAAAAAAGTGAAGAGGAGGGAACACTCCCAGATTCAGTCTGGGAGGCCACCATTACCCTGATACCATGACAAAATGAAAATTACATGCCAATATTCCTGAAGAATATAGATTGAACACTCCTCAACAAAATAAAAACAAACTCAGTTCAACAATATATAAAAAGGGTCATCCACTATGATCAAGTGGGATTTATTTCAAGGATGCAAGGTTGGTTCATAACTGCAAATCAATGTGATACACCATGTTAAAAGTACAAAGGATAAAAAGCACATAATCATCTTGATAGACGCAAAAAAAGCGTTTTATCAAATTCAACACACATTTGTCCTAAAAATTCTCAACAAAGTGGTATATAATAAATATTTCTTAAGCATAATAAAGACCATTATGACAAACCCACAGCTAGCATCATACTCACTGTTAAAACCTGAAAGCTTTTCCTCTAAAATCAGGAACAAGACAAGGATAGCCACTCTCACCATTTCTATTTAACATATTATTTGAAGTCCTAGCCACCAAAATCAAACAAGAAAAAGAATGAAAAGGCATCCAAAGTGAAAGGGAAGTCATAAAACTGTCACTATTTGCAGAGTATAGGATACTATAATAGAAAATCCTAAGGTCTCCACCAAAAAACTATTAGAACTAATAAATGAATCCAGTAAAGCTGCAAGATGCAAGATAAATATACAGAAATCTGTTGCTTTTTATCCACTAGTAATAAACTATCAAAAAGAGAAAACAAGAAAATAGTCCCATTTACAATAATATTAAAATGAATAAAATACATAGGAATAAACTTAAAGGAAGGAGGTAAAGACCTAAACTCTGAAAACTATGAGACAATGATGAAGGAAACTGAAGATGATACAGTGAAATTGAAAGATATCCTGTGTTCATGTATTGGAAGAATTAATACTGTTGAAGTGTCCATAAAGCAATCAACAAATTTAGTGCAATCCTTATCAATCTACCCATGACTTTTTTCACAGAACTAGAACAAACAATCCTAAAATTTATATGGAAGCACAAATGACCCCAAATATCCAAAGCAATCTTGAGAAAAAAGAACAAGACTGGAGGTATCACACCACCTGACTTCAGACACTACAAAACTAAAGTGATCAGAACACTATGGCACTGGCACAAAAACAGACACATAGGTCAATGGAACAGAACAGAGAGCCCAGAAACAAACTCATGCACATGTGGTCAATTAAACTATATCAAAGGAGGCAAAAATATATAATGGGGAAAATACAGTCTCTTCAATACCTGGTGATGGAAAATTGGAACTCTACATGTAGAAGAATGGCATTAGAACATTTTCTCTCACCTTATACAAAAATAAACCCAAAATGGATTAAAGACCTAAATGTAAGATAGGAAACCATAAAACTCCTAGGACAAAAAAGGGAAGCACACTCTTTCACATACATATTAGCAATAGTTTTTTAGATCTCTCTCCTCATGCAAGGGAAACAAAAGCAAAAATAAACAAATGGCACCTAATTAAATGTAAAAGTTTTTTCACAGCGAAGAAAACCATCAACAAAATGAAACAACCACCAACTGAATGGAAGAAGATATTTGCAAAGGATATGGCTAATAAGGGATTAATATCCAAAATATATAAACACCTCATGCAACTCAATATCAAAAAAATAAACAATCCAGTTAAAAAATGGGCAGAAGACCTGATAGACATTTTTCCAAAGGCATACAGATGGCCAAGAGAACATGCAAAAATGTTCAACATCACTAATCATGAGCAAAATGAAAATCAAAACCAAAATGAGATATCACCTCACACCTGCCAGAATGGTTATTGTCAACAACACAGCAAATAATAAATGTTGTGAGATGTGGAGAAAAAAGAAGAGTTTGCCCCAGCAATTCTACTCCTGGGTATATATCCAGGGAAAATGAAAAAAAAAACTAATTCAAAAAGACACATGCAGGCTTCCCTGGTGGCGCAGTGGTTGAGAGTCTGCCTGCCGATGCAGGGGACACGGGTTCGAGCCCTGGTCCGGGAAGATCCCACATGCCGTGGAGCAACGAAGCCCGTGCGCCACAACTACTGAGCCTGCACGTCTGGAGCCATGCTCCGCAACGAGAGGCCGCAACAGTGAGAGGCCCGCGCACCACAATGAAAAGTGGTCCCCGCTCGCCACAACTGGAGAAAGCCCTCGCACAGAAACGAAGAACCAACACAGTCAAAAATAAATAAATAAATTTATAAATTAAAAAAAAAAAAAAGACACATGCACCCCAATGTTCAGAGCAGCACTATTTACAACAGCCAAGATATGGAAGCAACCTCAGTGTCCATCAACAGATGAATGGATAAAGAAGATGTGGTGTATATACACAATGGAATATTACTCAGCCATAAAAAGAATAAAATTTTGCTATTTGCAGCAACGTGGATAGACCTGAAGAGTATTATGCTTAGTGAAGTAAGTCAGACAGAAAAGGAAGAATGTTTTATGTTTTCATTTATATGTAGAATCTAAAAAATAAAACAAACTCATGAATATAACAAAACAGAAACAGATCCATAGACAAGTGAACAAACTAGTAGTTATCAGTGCGGAGAGGGGTGGAGAAGGAAGCAAATTAGGGGAAGAAGAGTAAGAGGTACACACTGCTAGGTAGAATATAAATAAGATACAGGATTTAATGTACAGCACACGGAATATAGCCAATATGCTATAATAACTTTAAATGTAGTATAACCTATAAAAATATCTAATCACAGTGCTGTACACCTGAGACTAATATAACATTGTAAATCACCTATACTTCATTTGAAAACAAAATTAAAAGTCTTGGCACATGTAAAACTCCATTTAAATGTTAGTTATTATTATTATTATTACTTTTTAAAGTAATTTTCATAAGAACAAATATACAAATAAAAAAGTATTTAAATAATCAATTTGTTTTTATAAATAAAACCCATTATGCATTTTGATTTTCATACAATGCATGTATTTCCAAGTGGAATTTAGAAAAATTGAAATAAAAAAAAGACCAAGACTATCAATAGTATAATTTAAAAAATAATTTATATTTTTTATAGAACTGCAAATTGGAACAACTGTTCTTCAAAGCAACTTAAAATTATTTGCACTCTGATACCATATTATAATCTTTGTGAAAACATTCTAAAACATTTAGAACAAAAAATAAGAAAAAAGACAATAAAATTTATTGAATCAATCTTTCCAACGTAGTGTTACTTTAAATAATTGATAATTACTATGAAATATTTAGTAGATTTTGGAAAATATATTTAATGCAGTATTTCTTGAAGTGTGGCACTTTAGAATGGCCTACAGAAGTTTTATAGCATAGATTCAGCCTTCACTTTACCCGAGAGTTTCTGACTCAGTAGATCTGAGATTGAACCCCAAATTTATATTTCTAATTTCCCAGGTGATGATGTTATTTTGGTTTCTGGTATCAAACTTTTGGGCCGTTGACTTAATGAAATCCTAATTGCTAATTAAAATAAATACAACAAAAACAAAAAGACTAGGTAAACAATTATGAAATATTCTTAAGTGGAAAAGTGAGAACTTTATGTTATGTTTAAAACCAGATAAAATTAAGCGAGTATTTGAATGAAACTAAGAAAGGATATGGAAAAATGAACACAATTGATTAGCTAATTGGATATGATATTGGGCAAATTTTTCTACTTTTACATAATTGCTTTTTTAGTGTTCAATACAATACAGTAATAAAAGAAATTCCATAATTGTGTCAATTACAACTGTAAAATAATGACTGATTTCATTTTGGAAAATCCTTTTCTCCATTTTTCTACTTATGCCTATTGTTGATCTTATGTTTATAGGGTTCAAAGTGGGGCTGCCATTATAGCACAAGGATTTGACTCATATGGTTGTATTTTGTACAGTTTTATATCTTATATTTTCCTCATTTCCTTAATATCTTACTAACAACTAGTTTCTTGCTATTAAATAGTTTAAAATTTATGGAGTATTTTATTTTATTTTTTTATTGTCTAAGAATGAGTTTAAGGTCAACTGGGTCAAGAGATTATTTTATGTTTTGGTCATAAACTGAGGTGGCTAACCAAATCAGTACAATTTCTAAAAAAGAAGGAATGCTCTGCTATAAAATGAGGTCATTTATGGTATATTTAGGTCAATGAGTATCTTTCCTTGATTCTCTCTTCTTCAATTTTTCCTCTTTTTGCTTGTACTCCAGTTCAGAGATTTGTATTAGAATGGCCAATAAGCCATTTTCTAGAAGTTAATGAACTATTTTACACTAGCTAGAAGCCGTGTGTTGCATATAGCTGCTACGATTAAAGGAAATTTAATTAATTCATATGCAATCCAAAAGAAAGCTCATATTATGTAAATGAATAACTAGAACATATCCTTTCTGACAGTAATTATCCATGACTAATGCTGAACTTAAGTATCAGCTGAGATTAAATCAATTTAATCTGATCAACATGTCAAAGCTTTCTTTTAAGTATACTCAGTCAGATAACACACTAAATGAATTTTAATCAAGAACTTCTATCTTGCTATCTCGCAACTTGATAAAATAACATGTGTTCCCACAAAAGTACTATGTATTTAACAAGCACATTATTTTATAACTTCTATGCCTTCAGGGCATTACAAAGATTCCTCAGATTTAAAATAAACAAAGAACTGAAACGAAAGACGAAAGACACCAAGTCATAAAGCAAAATCATTCTATATAATTCTAAAGATAGTCTTCTCAGATTCTCAATGATGATGCAATTCTCTTCATGTGGTTTATTTATATATACTTTATCAAAGAGGTACTTCATATAGAGTGGATCTAATTTGAAATAAACTTTAATAAAATATATTATTTTTATGTGCAAGGTACTATACTAGATACTACAGATCAAAAGAGCAGTCACTGATACTTTTTCTAGTGGCTTAAAAAGGGCATAAGGCAGGCTTTGGGATGAAGGAGAGAGTTAAAAATTTAGGGACATATTTAGGAGCACAAAGGAGCATGAGATGAATAATATCAGGTAAGACCTCACAAATATTATATCATGTCATGGTTGAGGTTATGTTCCAGGAATGGGTTAGGAGTTCAGAAGGCTGATATATGGAATAGACAAGGTATGAATTAAAGATTGATGTTGGATATAAAACAGTAACAGCAGAAGGAAGAAAGAACCAGATTTTGACAAGCTAACTACCTCTAATGATAATAGTGGAACATAAACAAAATTAATTAGAGCGCCAAATTATTTGAGGTGTTAATTTTCTCATAAAAATGCATAATGTTTTGATACAAAATGTAAGTATTATGTTAACTTTGATTTGTTAAAAAGAACAACAGATTTTGGGGAAGAGACTAGGATTACAGTCTTTGCATTTCCATTACCTATTGGACTGACCTCAGCTGGGTTGCAATCTCTTTGGGTCAGATGTTTAAATGGTAAGAGAAAAGGAAACTGATAAATCATCTTTAGATTCACTCTCATCTGAATAAAATCCTTTCATTTAAGAGTGCTTGACAAAACAGTTTCTAATAAAAGGTAATGTCTGAGAATATATTTAGGAATCTTTCTCTAGAGTGCCTAATAAGTAAACTTCACCTGCAGGAAACAATCATATACTCATAATTTTCTACTTTAAACAATATTTATGTACTCTAGAAATAGCATCAGAGACCTTCAAGATGGAGGAAGAGTAAGACGTGGAGATCATCTTCCTCCCCACAGATACATCAAAACTACATCTACATGTGGAACTGCTCCTACAGAACACTTACTGAATGCTGGCAGAAGACCTCAGACCTCCCCAAAGGCAAGAAACTCCCCACATACCTGGGTAGGGCAAAAGAAAAAAGAAACAACAGAGACAAAAGAATAGGGACAGGATGTGTACCTCTTGGAGGGAGATGTGAAGGAGGAAAAGCTTCCGCACACTAGGAAGCCCCTTCAGTGGCAGAAACAGGAGACTGGCTGGGGGGAAGCTTTGGAGCCACAGAGGAGAGCGCAGCCACAGGGGTGCGGAGGGCAAAGCAGAGAGATTCCCGCACAGAGGATCAGTGCCAACCAGCACTCACCAGCCCGAGAGGCTTGTCTGCTCACCCGCTGGGGGGGTGGGGGCTGGGAGCAGAGGCTCTGGCTTCGGAGGTCAGACCCCAGGGAGAGGACTGGGGTTGGCTGCGTGAACACAGCCTGAGGGGGCTAGTGTGCCACAGCTGGTGGGAAGGAGTCTGGGAAAAAGTTGACCTGCTGGAGAGGCAAGAGACCATGGTTTCGGGGTGCACGAGGAGAGAGGCTTCCTGCTCCATGTGCCCACAGATGGCAGAGCGCCACCTAAGTGAGCTCCAGAGATGGGCACAAGCTGTGGCTATCATGTCGGACCCCAGAGATGGGCACAGACCACTACTGCTGCTGCTGCTACCACCAAGAAACCTGTGTGCAAGCCCAGGTCACTACCCACACCCCCCAGGGAGCCTGTGCAGTCTGCCATCGCCAGGGGCCCGTGATCCAGGGACAACTTCCCCAGGAGAACACACAGCGTGCCTCAGGCTGTTGCACTCTCACGCCGGCCTCTGCCGCCCCAGGCTCTCCCCACGTTCCAAATATGACTACCGTACCCTTCCCTCTCCCCAGCCTGAGTGAGCAACAGAGCCCTAATCAGCTGCTGCTTTAACCCCCTCCTGTTTAGGCAGGGAACAGATGCAATAAGGCAGCCTACATGCAGAGGTGGGGTCAAAACCAAACCTGAACACCAGGAGCTGTACAAACAGCATAAGAAGAGAAAGGGAAATTTCCCTGTGCAGCCTCAGAAGCAGCAGATTAAATCCCCACAATTGGTTTGATTAACCCTGCATCTGTGAAATACCTGAATAGACAAAAAAAATATTCCCAAAATTGAGGCAGTGGACTTTGGGAGCAACTGTAGACTTGGGGTTTGCTTTCTGTGTTTTATTTGTTTTTGGTTTTATGTGTATCTTAGTGCAGATTTTAGTTGTTGTTTTCATTGGTGGGTTTGTTTATTGGTTTGGTTGCCTCTTTCTTTTTTTCTTTTTCTTTTTTCTCTTTTTGTGATTGTGTGTGTGTGTTCCTTTGTGAGATTTTGTCAGTTTAGTTTTGCATTTACCATTTGCCTTGGGGTTCTGTATGTTCATTTTTTGTTTTTGTTTTTATGAGTGTGTATGTTTCTATGTGTGATTTTGTCTGTTTAGTTTTGCTTTTACCATTTGTTTTGGAGTTCTGTTTGGTCAGTTTTTTTTTTTTTTTCTTTTTCTTCCTTTTCTTCTGTGCCTTGCAGCTGGCAGGGTCTTGGTGCTCCGGCTGGGTGTCAGGCCTGAGCCTTTGAAGTGGGAAAGCTGAGTCCAGGACATTGAAGTACCAGAGACCTCCCAGCCCCATGTAATATTAATTGGAGAGAGCTCTCCCAGAGATCTCTGTCTCAACACTAAGACCCAGCTCCACCCAATGGCCAGCAAACTCCAGGGCGAGAAACCCCATGACAAACAATTGGCAAGACAGGAACACAACCCCACCCATTAGAAGACAGGCTGCCTAAAGTCACACTAAGCTCACAAACACCCCAAAACACACCACCAGACATGGCCCAGCCCACCAGAGGGACAAGATCCAGCTTCATCCACCAGAACACAGGCACCAGTCTTGCCCACCAGGAAGCCTGTACAAGCCCTGAACCAACCGCATCCACTGGTGACAGACAACAAACAAAACAGAACAACAACAAACAACAACAACAAACAACAAACAACAACAAAAACAGAAATATAGATCAATGGAACAGGATAGAAAGCCCAGAGATAAACCCACGCACATATGGTCACCTTATTTTTGATAAAGGAGGCAAGAACATACAATGGAGAAAAGACAGCCTCTTCAATAAGTGGTGCTGGGAAAACTGGACAGCTACATGTAAAAGAATGAAATTAGAACACTCCCAAACACCATACACAAAAATAAACTCAAAATGGATTAAAGACCTAAATGTAAGGCCAGACACTATCAAACTCTTAGAGGAAAACATAGGCAGAACACTCTATGACATAAATCACAGCAAGATCGTTCTTTTGAACCAGCTCCTAGAGAAAGGGAAATAAAAACAAAAATAAACAAATGGGACCTAATGAAACTTAAAAGCTTTTGCACAGCAAAGGAAACCATAAACAAGACAAAAAGACAACCCTCAGAATGGGAGAAAACATTTGCAAATGAAGCAACTGACAAAGGATTAATTTCCAATATATACAAGCACTCATGCAGCTCAATATAAAAAAACAAACAATCCAAAAATGGGCAGAAGACCTAAATAGACACTTTTTGAAGGAAGATATACAGATTGCCAACAAACACATGAAAGGATGCTCAACATCACTAATCGTTAGAGAAATGCAAATAAAAAACACAATGAGGTATCACCTCGCACCAGTCAGAATGGCCATCATCCAAAAATCTACAAACAATAAATGCTGGAGAGGGTGTGGAGAAAAGGGAACCCTCTTGCACTGTTGGTGGGGATGTAAATTGATACAGCCACTATGGAGAACAGTATGGAGGTTCCTTAAAAAACTAAAAATAGAATTACCATACAACCCAGCAATCCCACAACTGGGCACATACCCTGAGAAAACCATAATTCAAAAAGAGTCATGTACCACAGAGTTCACTGCAGCTCTATTTACAATAGCCAGGACATGGAAGCAACCTAAGTGTTCATCAACAGATGAATGGATAAAGAAGAAATGGCACATATATGCAATGGAACATTACTCAGCCACAAAAAGAAATGAAACTGAGTTATTTGTAGTGAGGTGGATGGACCAAGAGTCTGTCATACAGAGCGAAGTAAGTCAGAAAGAGAAAAACAAATACTGTATGCTAACACATATATATGGAATCTAAAAAAAAAAAAAAAAAAGGTTCTGATGAACCTAGGGACAGGACAGGAATAAAGACGCAGATGTAAGAGAATGGACTTGAAGACACAGGGGGCAGGGGAAGGTAATCTGGGACGGAGTGAGAGAGTGGCATGGACATATATACACTAGCAAATGTAAAATAGATAGCTAGTGGGAAGCAGCCTCATAGCACAGGGAGATCAGCTCTGTGCTTTGTGACCACCTAGAGGGGTGGGATAGGAGGGTGGGAGGGAGACACAAGAGGGAGGTGATATGGGGATATATGTATACATATAGCTGATTCACTTTGTCATACAGCAGAAACTAACACAACATTGTAAAGCAATTATACTCCAATAAAATGTAAAAAAAAAAGAAAAAGAAAAAGAAATAGCATCAGCTGTACAAAATGCAAAATTATTACTCCTTATTTTTTTTATTTTTGGCCACTCCATGTGGTTTGTGGGATTTTAGGTCCCTGACCAGGGATCAAACCAGGGTGCTTGGCAGTGAAAGCACGGAGTCTTAACCACTGGACCACCAGGGAAGTTCCCCAAATTATTTTTAACTTTGATTTGCTAAATTGTTTTTTTTCCTAAGATTTTGTCATTATTTATTTTGTTTTTCAGTGTGTTATTTGTTACAAATTGGACTTTAAAATCAGAGTCCTTTATTTGTATTCTAACTGTCACTACAAGTGTGATTTTAAGAAAGTTAGTTAAAGTCATTTAACTTCAGTTTCTCCATCTAACTAGAACATAGAAGAAACTGTGTATTATTTAAATGAATACATTAAAATGGAGGTAGCAATAATAATCATGGTAGCATATGGTTGTTGAGAGGATTAAGTGAGATGAGGTACTGAAACTGTCTGGCACAGTGTATGTATTAATAAAAATAGTTATGAAGAATTATCATTTATTACAGATTTGGCCCGTAGAATATATTGGCTTAGAATAATTGGAATGAATAAAGAACAGCCTGTCACAACTCTAGTTTTTATTAAAGCCCTTGGAAATGTTTTTATTGGTGTGTTGAAACATATGTTTTCAAATAATGCACGTAAAATTTTCAAGAGTATCCACTAGATAAGAATTTCCCTCATATGCAAAAAAAGGAAAAAATCTCACATTTATATAATTACATATTTTGTTTTAAAAATAAGAATTTTGGTGACGTTTGCTTCCTATGTATGGAAAAATTGTGAAACTCTTCAATAAGTCCAAAATACAATTTTCTGTTGCACACTATAATCTCTAACAAAACACATTCAGCCCTCACAAACTTCATGGCAAGTGACGGTTCAATTAAAATACTCCAAACCTACAGAAGATTGAGCAATATGACCTTTTCATGACGTTTAATGACTGGGATATGTATTTCCTGCTGCTACTTTGTAACATTGGTTGAAACAAGATTGCCTGACTGTGTTTGCCCAGGGTACCACTATTGAAAAACAGTCACATATCTGCAGTTAGGTGAATTTGGTATCTTCTTCCCATCTTATTTCAGACAATCCACTGAACTTTTGCAACCACCTTCATGTAATTATGCAATCAAATTTATTTTAAAAGAAGTAAATTTGAAAAAGATAAGTACAAAAGATGCCCGGGATTCAGTTAAATTGCATCCATCCAAATTATAGTTTGTTTAATGAAAATTCGTTTCTGACAGTGCAGATGAGTTTCGATGTGTTATTTCAAGAAGTTAGATGATTTGAGTTCACTAAGTAATATGGTAACAGTTACTTCTTATTTCATGTTCTCAAATGCAGTATGATAATTCTAATTATGACGACAGAACACTGAAAGAGCTTAAGAAACACTCTTAAAACATTCCAACTTCAAACTGTGACCTTGATAACAAAGTACACAAATATTTTTCCTTATCATTAATTTTATCTTTTCCAAATCTCATCTAAGAGCCGATATTTCTCTATTAATATGTCTAGCCCACAGAGAACTTCGATTAGTACTTACAATTATATACTTGAAAATACTTTCATCATCTGTGTTATTTATTTAGATCATAGAAATGGGACAGAAGCCAAAGAAATCTACTCTAGTAGTTTCAATTAGTGGCTAGAAATGTCTTGACATTATAGATAGACAGAGAGATAGCTAGATAGGCAGCTAGACAGATAGATAGATAAAGAGAGAAAGACAGAGATAAATCAAAAGCAAATATATTGGTACTTAATACTTTTAGATGCCTGTGATCTTTAAAAGCAAAATATTTGTTCTAAAATGTTTTTGTTTAGTGAAGATTTTGAGTGATATTAAAAGAAAAAAAGTATTTTTTTCACTTAGTAGTTAGGTGCCATTCTCTCCCATGATGTTGATTAATATAATAAGTACGAAAATAAATTAATTAGCAAACATAACAGAAAAGTATTTTATTTTATATGTCTATGCAGTGAGAGTAAATACATATGCTAAATCATCTGTGAGACTAAAAATATTTCAGGCTTTTGAATAAACCCAAAACTTTGAAACATCATTATTTCTTATTAAGATTTAAAGCAGTAGGTAGATTATTCTCAAATAATATACATACTTTCACAAAGTGATGAAAATATTATTAATCAATAGCAAAATCAGAAGTTTAAAGTGAAGATCAAACATTATAATAGAAGGGTAGATTTGTCTAGGTAATCTTTAGATTCATTATAATGCTAATCATTACAGTCAGACCAGGCATATGGCTAATAGGGAACTGAGGGAGAAATGAAGACATAGCAATTTCTGTTATAAGTATAGGAATAAATGACTGCTAGAAAAAGATTGCTTTTGGAATTTAAAAGTTTTCATTTCAAAATTCACTTCAATAAGTTATTTTAAAATATTTATTTGAAAAATCATTTTTCTTTGTAAAAAAAGAGGTTTTTAATGTCTTGATTTTATGCTTTCAATTAAGGGACTTAATGGGTTTTTTTTTTTTTTTTGAGAATTTTTATGTTCACAGCAAAATTGAGTGGAAAGTACAGAAAGTTTCATAAACCAGGCACAGAAAAGACAAATACGGTATGATTCCACTTATATGAGCTACTTAGAATAGTCAAAATCATACAAAAACATAAAGTAGAATGGTAGTTTGACAGGGACCAGGGGACAGGGGTATAGGCAATTATTGTTTAATAGGTATAGAGCTTCAATTTTGCAAGATGAAAAGATTTCTGGAGATGGATGGTGGTGATGGCTGCACAATAATATGAATGTACTTAATACCACTGAACAGGACACATAAAACAGTTAAGATAGATTTTATGTTATATGCATTTTTCCACAAAAAATTGGAAAAAAAAAGTAAGGTGCAGAGTTCCTACATATCCCCTCCTTCCAAAAACATGCAGTCTTCATCACCGTCAACCAACTTGAGCATCTACTATTTGCAAAAGAGACCTTTATATATTTCCTAAGAATCAAATTATTACCGTATCTGAAACACCATACTTATATAAATAAATTACAAAACTTCAATCTCAGTCATTTTTGAGGCTTTTTCTTTCACTTTTGAGGGTTTAGGCCTATGTTCCAGAGTGTAAACTGAAATAGCAAGGCATGGGAGATAAATACACTGACCTCAGTTTCAGACCACACAGTTCATTACTGATACAATTCTGGGTTTTTATTCTCATGGTCACTCAGGTTCTTTGAACATTAAAAAGAAAAATTAGGACAAAAAGCACTCTCTCTAGGCTCATCAACTCATTTCCTTCAAACTCCCATTTCTGTCCTCCACCATCTGTGGTTTAAAACTATTTCATGTCTAATTTATCCAAAAACTTTACTCATTCTCTGAACCCTCTCCATTCCCCCAGCTTAGGTGTCTGGAATAAAAGCAGGTTTTTTCAGCTTTTCATTGACTTACCTTCCCTGAAGTAACAGACACAGATTCAATCCATTGATTAAACTGGACAAAGGTTAAGTTTATTCATGCTCTTGTCTTCAAACGAACAAATCATATTAAGTTTCTGACTGACAAACTCCCAGTCAAATGTTATTTTTCAGAAATCTAATGGTTATGGAGTTACAGAGTATGTATGCATGCATGTAGGTGCTTAGAGACATTTAATAATTTAGGATAGGCTACTGCTTTCTTGCGGACAGCTTTAAGACACCCACTTCCCCTGTAACACAAGCACAAGTCTCTGTAGAAGATGTGATACTCACTTGCCAAGAAATAAACCAGGTGGATCATTGTAGGTGTGTCTTTTTACTCTGCCCCTTTTCTTACTGAAATCAGAGCCCCACGTTGAAGTTAATTTCTTTTTAAAATTCTGTAAGCCAGCACGTACGGATAATAGAATGCTACCTGAAATGTATTATGTCACCACCATAACAAAAGACCACTTAACCCAGTCTAGTAAGGTTCTGGAAGGCATTCCAGAGGAGAACAAGCTGGCACTGTACAGGAATTAGTCATGTAGAGAAGAGAATCATGAGAGGAGACTTGGGGCAAAAGTGTGAATTTATGCGCAAAGTGATTGAGTGTTGCCAAAGTGTGGTGATTATGGCTGAGACTGTTAGAAAATGTGGTTAACAAATTAGGGAAATGATAATAGACGTCCTGAAGGCTATACTAAGGCTATGTTACTGAGGTTGTGGAAGTTACTACTTAATAGGTTTAAGGAGGAGTGTCTGTAGACTCTAAAAAAGAAACAACAGGAGTTAGGAAGCTACCACCCTAGTCTAGGTGAAAATAACCTGTCAGAACAAGGAGAAAACTATAAGAAAATCAATTTTTGGAGCAACATGAAATGAATTAAAAAGGGAGGGGGCAAAAAGTGTAGCTTTGAACATAAAGGAAGGAGTCAAAAGTGGTTATAAATAAAGATAATTGTGTGAATAGCATTGTCAGCATTCAAAGGAATTCTTAACTAATATTCTTGAATAATAATAACAACAGTAAGCACAAGAACAATAAATAATTGGCTGTGGATTAAAGTGACACAACTGAGGGTGGAAACCAAATACCTTTAATTGCACTAATCTGCAAAGTCATGTTGTTTTTCATCAATACTCAGCCATCTCACATGGAAGAGTGGAGCTATAAGATTATGGCACTATTAAGAGTAATGTTCCTACATGTTCCATGTAGTGGAAGGATTTGAATGGATGAGAAGCAACCCAGAAGAAAGTACTGCTCATAGGGTACAAGGAACAGGGTACAAATAGGGGAAACAAGGCAAAGTTTCCTAAACTCTTGCCTGGCAAATTGTTTCGTATTTTAATATCACTTATAGTCAAGGAGTTAAGCCCAACATGGTCTGTTCAGCTGAAATGACAATATCTTGACTTTTCTCTAATATTTATGAAAATAAGAAATTCTCTTTCCATCCACCCTAGTAATAGGAGATTTTTTAAATGCAAAATTGCCAAGATCTTAAATCTTTTTTTTTTTCAACATACTGTTTATTATCTCCTTTATGTTCATAAGCTCTGATACTTGCCTGCTGTTTTCATGTGTCTGAAAATTAAGCTCTACATAGCAGAAATATGATTTAAATATCTTAAAAATAATTACCCTAACAATAAAAATACTTACCATATTAAAATGGTTAATGTATTAGTATTTAAAATCCCATTTAGCCTAAGTCCCACAGTGATATCTAAGTCTTTGGTCTTACTGATTTATCTCTACTCTGTAGCACTGTAAATATTTTGGTTTTGCCCCATATCATTCTGTTTATTATTTTTCATTTTTGAAAAACCAATTTGTTTTTTTAACCTTATTCCATACTTATGACTTCTACATATTTGGAATCTTCACTTTTCCAAAAAATGAAATCGATATTTTAAAATTCATCACTTAACCAAAGCAAAAGTTTTTCAGTTGTTTTTAAGGATTATTTTATTAAGTTTGTTAGCTAATTGCATCGTGTTCTTAGTCTCCTGAATATTTTGGTTTTGGTGTTCTTCCCATCACTGGCTTTGTCATTTCAAACCATTGATAAACTCTCTACAAGTTATACAACAAAACAAAACATTACACTACAATACATAAATGTTTCTTTTTATTTAATTTATATATGATAATCTTCTGCATACACATCTTTATATCACATATAATTTCATTAGATAGTAATACTGATTTTCTGTTTCACATTGTTGGCAGACAGATATGTCAGGTTCTTTGTAAACTTAGAAGCTATTTCATGACCTGGATCCACTTTCTCCCTACTGTGCCAACATATCTGGCACTGATGCTCTTTTCCAAGGGTTTCTCTCATTTGTTTCAGGCTCCAGGGCCACAGGATCCCACTGGACTGATATTTTATGGTGTTAATAACTTGGTGACTATCACTGCTTGTTCCCTCTGCCCATCTCCTCCTTCTTGGGTGTAGAGGCTGTATTATAGAACTCTCTACATGAAGGTAATGCCCTAAGTACTGAAAAGTATACTAAGATGCTTAGACTTACAAGGGCCTTATATTTTAGTAGGGCTATGATATAACTAAAATGTAAATACTTTAAAAGGTAAAAAAAAAAAACAAAAAAAAACTTGTCACATGGGAGACAAAGTGATATGAAATTTTAGAGAAGAGAGATTGTTCTTTAGAGGGAAAGTAATACAAGCTTCCTAATAAACTCAGATTTTATCAGGGATTTTTAAAAAATGGTTAGGCTTTTGACAGGTGGAAATGGGTTGGAAAAGGAAAAGCATGGGAAGACAAAAAAGCAATATTCTATGTTCCAAAAATCTTGACCCTGCTCTCATTTTCCTTACCTGTTATTTCAGAGTGATAATTTCCCTAAGCTGGTAAACCCATCATTATTATGGTCCCAACAAAGTACAACTAGTAAAACCTACTGTATCTCTCCTTAAACAGTTTTACTTTTAAACAATTAATGACCCTGTATTTTCAAAAATTACATAAAAAGCAGTACAATATAGCTTTTTCTATGTATTTAGTTCTTTGAGTGGTAGCTCTGAAGTAGAAAAGAAATAAGAAAACATCTCAAACCAAGTTTCCCTTCTAATAACGACCATTTATGTATACTGACTAAAACATTTTCCTAAGCATTTTTCCTCCTTTGTAACAATCCTAGGAAACAATTGCCATGTGTTTCCTGTTTTACGAATAGAGAAGAAACTAACTCAAAATGGTGACTTATCATGTCCTAGGCCACACAACTGTGAGTGAAAGCACCAAGCTTCAAACTCATGTCTGTTGGAACTATTAAAAATTATGTGATTCTGCCTGGATGTCATTCCTACTGATCTGTATAACTCTGGTGGAAAATATAGGAGATAAGTATTATAGGCAACTGGAAATGGAAACTTGATCTTAGTAGGAATCTGAATTTGACAACCATCTATATAAGATGATACGTGAAGCTATGAGTGAATGTATTACAAAAAAAAAAATAAAAGTATATGAAGAAGGGACAGTTGGGAATATCTAGACTTGGACTTAGGCAGTTTTTCAGAGGACAGGGAGCACCTTCACCCTGAGACATTAAAGAAGTGTCTATTTAAAAAAGGCTCATTTTTCTCACTAGTGGTTGGGAGTCTTGGACCTGGAGTTCTACTTCCTGGGTTTGAAACTTGGCTGCATCAGTAACTGGTTCTTGTAATCTTGGAAATTTTCTTGGTTTCTTTTTGCTTTGTTTTCTCATCAGGAAAATGGAGGTGGTAATGGAAATGATCTTATTGAATTATTGTAAATTAATGCCTATAAAGCCCATGAAATAGTACCTATCAGATAAGTGCAACATTAATGTTATGTATTATTAATATTATTATTGCTGCTGTTATTGTTGTTACGTTATTTTACCCTAAAAAACAACCAAAAATGTAGGCAGTTGTCAAAGTTATATCCCAGAGTTTATGTGATATTTGATGCTTACTGAAACAACACTTACCATGATAGGCTGCCAGGTTAACCCACGAACTTTACTTAACCATCAATGATTCAATAGTATAGGCCATATTGATGATATTACAGAAAATAATCATTATGTGTAAAACATTCTTAAACCAAATATAGCCAGAAATTTATCTTTGGATCTCATGACCATATTTCTTCTCTTGTAGGAAATTTCCTGTCCACGTTGTCAATGTATCGAGTAATGGAAGTAAGAACTCCTTCAGCTTCTACTTAGTGATTCTGTTTAGCAAAGGAGTTCCAATTTTTACAAATGCAGGGCATTTGTAAGGGGTTGTAAAGAGAAGAATGAGAACATTAAGACAGTAGGGAGAGAAAACTGTGGAGACCCGTTATTTCTCTCAATTTTGATTCCCAGATAATCTTTGCTTCCAGTTCTTTCTCTGTTCTCAGGTACACAGCATCAATGGTGCAGAACCCTCTGCCTTTCCTCAACAAGGTCAACCATCCCGTGATGTCTTCCTGCAAAGGCCATCCTATACTGCTTCGTATCCATCAGCTTACCAATGGCTGTCCTCACAGACCTAAGGAAGCTGGTGTTATCGAATGCATCTCTCTTATGAAAACTCTGATTGATATCTAGGGCTGCACAGTCACAGCCATTTCCTTAATCACCAGGAAGAGGTAATTAGAGTTTGGACATTTGGCAGGACTGTTCATGGAATTCTCCTGGAGAAGGTGAGGACTTTTTTCAAGCTTCTGTGTATCACACTCTACCTCTTCCTTTCATGTGTCTCCATTGCCTTGATTCTCAGTCTTTTTTGCCCTATGTCATTTTCCTTGTAGTCAACTTTTATCCAGTCAGGTCCAATTAACAGATTTTCTTCCTAGGTTTCTCAATGGTCCTGATGGCAACCAATAGGATAAATCTGTACATCCTTCACAAGTAGTCTTACAAGAAAAGCACAGACTTAAAGACCTTCTCCTGAAATTTTTAGTAAATGAACAAACAAGCAAACAAAAAATAGGAACTACTTTCACCCAGCACACAGCTTCCTTTAATGAAATACAGATCAAAGCTTCTTCATCGTTATTCCTTTGGGGAATTGTAGAAATTAAGAAGCAATGACAATTCCTTTATATTTTACATGCATACATGCAATTATATAATCTGAGTATGTGTATGTGTACCTAGATATACAGTACCATACATATATTTTCTTCTTAAATGCACTTCTGGTTTACTATGGCATATTGAACACAGAAATATCATTTTGCTTTCTCCTTAAATCCTTCAAAGCCACTAAAAATATATTTTAAAAGATACACACAGGATGAGGAGAACTGGAGAAAAGGCCACAAGGAAATACTGGAAGTTTGAAAACATGTGGTAAGTGGGACCTGACTTAGTTGCCTTAAGGAAGCCGAACCCCAACCTTGTGGTGGGTAAAACCTTACTTATTGCACAGATTCCTCAAAAAAGTACATAAACCAAAAAAAAAAAAAAAAAAAAAAAGTAGTAATACCAAAAAAACTTAGTAATACCAAATACCTCCGGGAGTGAAAGTGCCGGTGATTTAAAAATATGATGACCTGCTGAAAATTGTTTGAGAAGTTGTTAAATTACTAGATCCCCTCCACCTCACATTCCTGAGAGAATTCATTCAGGACACAACTGCATGGAGTGTGAAGACCAGTGAAGGCTTCCTCTGCCCCATTGCCCTCTCTTCCAGCACCTGCACAAATGCCAACATTCATGGACACAGCCTTCAGACAGATGACTCAAAGACTTTTTCTGCAGAATCTGTAATCTCATATTGGGGCATCCCTATAACCGGTCCACCCAGGTCACCCACAGTGAAGTTTACAGTTGAAAGCCTTACCCAGTGCTCAGAAATTCCTAGTTAGCTTTTTTTTTTTTAATTTTATTCTTTTGTTTATTTTTCCAAGTCAGCTTTTTGATATCCCTGTCTTAATCAAAAGCAGAAAGCCAATATTAACTAGACATCTGAGTAAACAGTGTAACATGGAAAATAAGGCCAAAATACACAAACAGATAAAACAATATGGAATGAGAATATGCAGAGAGAAAAATACTTCAAAAACAAAAGAAAACCTATAATTTATATCCTCAAAGAAATAAAAGATAATAGTGAATCCAGGAATTGAGAGTAAGAAGAAACTTTCTAAAACCAAAAGCGCTACTGGGATTTAAAAACCTGATTGTTAAATAAAAAACATCAAGAGACAGTCTGGAAAATAAAGTTAAGAAAATCTTACAGACAATAAATAAATAGAAAAAATAACACATAGGAAAGAAAATACAAAACAACATAGATATCACTTCCAGAATTCCAAAGTACAAATAATAGAATGTCCAGATGGAGGGGGAAGAAAAACAGATGGTAGGAAATAATTAATAAAATTACTAGACTATTTCCCAGAACTGAAGCACAAGAATTACCACATTGGGAGAGTTCACCCAGTGCCCAGTAAAATAAATTAGAATAGATTCATGCCGTGACATACTGTGAAATTTATAAATATTGAAAACAAAGACAATTTTCTACAAGCTTCCAAACAGAAAAATGATATGTTCAGGCACACAAAATGGGTTAAGACTCAGAATTTCTTTTGACTTCTCAATAGCAGTGGGGAAAGCGCAAAGGCCACAGAGCTGCACAGGATTCTGAAGGGAGAGGACCTTGTCCTGATGTGTCTGTTGTCCTGCTCTCCCCTCCACGTCCTGCTCCTGAGGACACTTAGTCCTCTCCAGAGAGGCCTTTCTGCTTTGGCGGACTCCTGAGAGTTGGAGATAGGGAATGTGAAATTTAGAGGTGAAAAAAATTCAGACCTGTCTCTCTGCCCATACATCTGCTTTACTTTAGCACCTGGTTTACACTACAGCCCTGCCAGTTTGCCCTACCTGTTACAGGCTTCCAGGTCTTGAGGGCATCCTAATATAGCGACTGCTCCGAAATCATCTCACCTCCCCACTAACACACCTGTTCTCTTTGTCTAACTCCCATTCATCCTAGGTTTCCTGTGATGTGTCTTCCCATCTAAGAGGCTTCATTTACCCTCTTCCTTTCACATACCCTCTTCCTTTCCACCCTTCCTTACACTACTTTACTACTGAAGTGTCAGTGCACTTTTGTAGAATTCAGTGTTTTTCTCCATAACACCTAAACAAAAGTGTGGTTGTAGGAATACTTATTTGAGTATTTGTTTAATTTCTATGTCTCAATAAATATGGGTTCCAAGAGAGCAAATATGTCTGTTAGTTCAACAACTGTCTCCTCAGGGGCTAGCAGATTCTCTGATGAATCTTGATAAGTGAATAAGTGAATGCTTGATATGCTAGTCGATATTGTATTATATGCAAAAAGATCAAAATGCATCATCAAATGGTATTACATTGTGAAATGTTTTTAAAAGATGCACACATGCACACACACACACACACACACACACACACACCATTTAAAAAGCAATATTCAGCAAAAATGGTTCTTTTAAAATTCCATAAATTGGGCACAGATTTTTAACCTATGAGAAATATTATATGAGAACATTTGGCATATGAAAGACTGTGCACATCTTCATCTTTTATGTACCATGGGTCATTAAAATGTATGGTTGGTAGGTTAGAGTAGTAAAATCCAATGCTGAAATATAATAAATTGATTAAATAAGGCTGACAAAAATGTGACATAACTAAAGAAATATTGCAATGTATATTACATATCAAAATGTTCGTCCTTGATCTCCATTTAGTCTGAGAACTTTAGATGTAAGATCCTTTTAATAATTTAATAGTTGCATTCTTATGAAAAAGCATTATATTTATTTAAAACTTTGATCTATAACAAATAGGCTATTCTTCAACCTAAGTTTCCTTTTATTGGTGACTTAAGTCATAAGTTTTCCAATGATTCATTTTAACTTGAATCAATAACTTAAAGATTTATATTTGTTGCTCCAGTCCTCAACAAACAGAACAGTTAGTAACATAAGAATATATTAAGGAATTGTAGCCACAGGAAAAAAGAATGACAGTGAGCATAGTATAACACTTTCCTAGTGTTAACTGAGACCCTTAATTACATCATCTAAGAGATGCAAAAGACATTGATGAAATAATTTAATTTTTGTACTGTACAAAGTGTTGCCATTTTATGCAGCAGAAAGTTGCTGAAATATTTAATAATAAGAAAGGTGTATATGAATAATAAATTGATTTTGTTTGCTTGGAATAAATATAAGAAAACTATGTTTCCATGTATTAAGTTGGAACAGGGTACAGAAGTCACAACGAAGTCCTAAGATACATATTGTTGGTAACATTGGTGTACCTATAACTTGAAATTATATGATAAATATTTGTAATATGAGAAGCTTTTTTTTTTACTGTAGGTATATTACTTTTTTATGATATCTTTTAATCCCAAATGATCAAGATAAGATGTAATTCTATTTTAGGGCTATTCAGTTAATGGTTTCAGCAACTTTTCTTCTTTATTACCACTAGCTGATTCTCATCTAGTTTGCATGCAGGATCATTAAACTGGTTGACGCTCTTCATAACTCAGGCATGAAAATGACCATGTAATGAGAAAGACTGTAAGAGGACGTGGTTTTTATTACTTATGAAAGGGAAACGTAAAGCTATTCTTAGTGCCAGTTTGGAGAGTTTGGCTCCATTTGACAAGAAATAAGGTGGCATCCTCAATTATAGAAAAAGCTGTAACATGAGGAAAATAGCCAATCAGAAAGGTTAATTTTAAAGTTTTGTGCAAGATGACATCAGCAATAGCAGTGGAGCAGGAAATTCTAAGGGTACATCCCTCCACAGAAACACCAAAAAAAAAAAAAAAAAAAAAAAAAAAAATGAGCAACTAATTTTTTTCCTCCTTTCCACAAGTCCTCAGGCACATGGTTGTCTTTCTTTTTTCTACTTCCTTGAGTTGATGGGTGGAAGTTTGGAGCTTTTTTGCTTTTTTTTAACATGCAGAAAAGCAACTTAAGTATCTAGTCTGTCTGCAGGGTTATGGCTTCTAGTTTGCAATGTTCTGAGGTGTATATTAATTGCTTCTTTCCTTGCAATGCTGATGCTCAGCTTCTAACTTCTATCTTCATGTGGAACTCTGTTGGGTTCACTACCATCAGCTTGTATTTCATCTGAAATTTTCTATATTTCTATCTAGAGGTTGCTTGTTGATAACAACATAGTTTACCATTTTGCAAGAAGATCCTAGCATTTAATTATTTTTATCATTATACCAATACATCCTAATATCAACTGCCAATAATCTTCTGTGTTGGTTCCAGAACACATGTTGAAATATTTTTGCCAGTATAAAAGACAACTGTCTTCTTTACATTTATAATTAAAAACTGAAAGGCAATTTAGAAAGCTAAAACTTTATTGTCTTATGTTATTTCAAAAAAAGAGACATATTTGACATCATGAAAATAATATAATGGTTAATTGATTAATTACTGGTGGCTAATTAGAAAAGAATAGAAATGGATATAGAGAATGTATTATGTATTTTACTGAAGCAAGGCCAAACGATGTCATAGCATGCTATAATAGTAAGCATTACACTGTCATATAAATAGAGAAACTGGATGAAAAATTTGCAATATAAAAAGTACATATACATATTTTAAACTCAGAGTCATCATTATAGTAGTATGTATCATACATACACTGAAAATTATTATTTAGTTTTAGAAAAATAATATCTGTTAAGTTAAATCAAATTATGATACTGGTTTTATAGTTTGGTAGTATTTAATTTATAATACTCTTTAGGTTTTATAAATGTAAAACAGCTATTAATATATAAAGTTTATAACTAGTTATGGATATATATTAAGATAAAATAATTAAGTGAACATTTGTAATTTGCAAAGTCCCCTCTTTAATTATTTTAAATATAAAGTAATATTCATATTTTACTTTCAGTTTGAGAAAACCCACCTAGAGAACTTTTAGAATTGGATAATCTCAGGTATAATGTGAGAATAGAAGGATTCATACACTACATATGTTATAATCTCAGATAGTAGTAAATAGTAAATGGATTAAAGGTGAAAAATAAGAGTCTGCATCTACAATGTTATCTATTTTAGTTTTATTTGCACTGGCCATCAGCTTAATCAGGGGAAAATATTTTTCATATCCTGCCTAAATCCTTCTTCCAGGGTCCAGACTACAGATTTTCCTAGGTTTTACGATGGCATTACATCCAAATAAACCCACTGTAAATTCAAAACATCATAAGTCAAAAATGCATTTAACACACCTAACATACTGAAGATCAGAGCCTAGCCCAACCTACCTTAAATATGCTCAGAACACTTCCATTAGCCTATAGTTGGGTAAAATCATCTAACACAAATCCTATTTTATAATAAACTGTAGAACATCTCATGTAATTTATTGAATAAGGTACTGAAAGTGTAAAACAGAATTGCTGTCTGGGTCTAGGATGGTTTGTGAGAGCGCGGGTTGTTGACCCCCATGATCACGTGGCTGATCAGGGGCCACGGCCGCTGCCACTGCCCAGCATCAGGAGAGGATTATATTGTATGTCACTAGTCCAGGAAAAGATCAAAATTCAACGTGTGGCTTCTACTCAATGCTTGTTGCTTTCACACCATCCTGAAGTCAAAAAATCAGAAGTCGAAACATTGTTAAGTAGAAACCGTCTGTAATACTACAATTTATACTGCATATCAGGTTAATTATTTGTGAATTAATCTCCACATAGGTTTAAGAACAATTTCTAAAGTTGTTTCATGAAAACATGTGTTACATGTTTCATGTTAAATTTTAGAACAACTGTTTGTACATAATTTAAGGACTGACTGTATGTAAAGATTCCATATTATGGTAGATTCTCTCTAGATCCATCTATCAGGGTGGCATGACAGAGAATGTATGCTTACACTAAATGTATCCATATATATACTGTTACCTACCATATGATCCAGCAATCCCACTCCTGGGCATATATTTGACGAAAACCATCATTCAAAAAGATACATGCACCCCTACGTTCATAGCAGCACTATTCACAATAGCCAATACATGGAAGCAACTTAAATGTCCATCAACAGAGGAATGGTTAAAGAAGGTTGGTACATATATACAGTGGAATATTATTCAGCAATAAAAAAAAGAATGAAATAATTCCATCTGCAGCAACATGGATGGACCTAGAGAGTATCATACTAAGTGAAGTAAGTCAGACAAAGACAAATATCATATGATATCACTTATATGTGGAATCTTAAAAAATGATACAAACAAACTTATTTACAAAACAGAAACAGACTCACAGACATAGAAAGCAAACTTATGGTTACCAAAGGGGAAATGTCAAGGGGAGAGATAAATTAGGAGTTTGGAATTAACATATATACACTACAATATATAAATGGATAAACAACAAGGACCTACTGTATAGCACAGGGAACTATACTCAATATTCTGTAATAATCTAAATGGGAAAAGAATCTGAAAAAGACACCTGAGAAACAGCAGATGTAGGAAGGGCTCTCTGACATACCCTTTTCTACCTAAAAGTGGGCCATACAATTTCCCATGAGAAAGTTGGGGTCCCTATAACAGGAAGAGAATATCCTTATCACCGGAGACTGGGAATCAATGTTGAAATTGGTCTGTACAAAGAAACTAAAATAGCCCTTATTTCCCGGTACTGTCCCTCTTACATCTCCTAGTCACTTCTCCATAATTTATTGCTCCTGGCCCAATCCTTTTGTCTTAAAACATTTCTTCACAAATACATTGTTCCTTTGTCTAAAATACGTAAAAGTCTTCTGCTTCTCTGGTTGCTTCCTCAAGACTTCATTTTTTATGAAAGCCCCCATGTACAAATAAAAAGTTAATAAAACTTGTATGCTTTTCTTCTGCCAATCGGTTTTATATAACTTTAATTCTTAGGCTCAGCCAGAGAACCTAAGAGGGTAGAGGAGAAAGTTCCTCCCCTTATAGGGTGTTCATTCTCCATGATACATAATAATGAGTTGCCCCATAAGTTATATAGTATAGCTGTTCCCCATATCAGAACACAAAATTCAGTGAAGGAGAATTAGAACAGAGAAAAATTACCTAGTTCAAAGTGAAGAAAAAAAAGAATTTAATTTTGAAGTTTATTCGTCTGACAGAGAATAAAAAGTAAAAGCAAAAAGACCCTAGTGTAAAGGCCATAGTCCAATGGAGAAACAGCATGAAAAAACACACAGGTAATACATTTCTAAGTGCCAACCTCTACATCTAGACGGTATCAGCCAAATCAAAAATATTTTAATATTTTATATTCTATAATGTATGTTCTATAAATATATCTTACATGAATTTTACTTTATAGAATATTTTGTATATCCTAGGTTCAATGCCCAGCTCTTCTTCCCCAAATTATTTAATTTAAGATTATCTACGTTTATCACCTGTGCTAAATAGGATAGGTGAAAAAATAAAAGTTTATGTTTGCCTGTGAAAAGGATCAAAATATACCACCCCAAAATATGTCTCTTGGGCATATTGGTTATCTTGAGATAGTCATTTTTAATAAACTGCAAAGACAAGAGAAATTCTGAAAATTGAGTAGAAGTTATCCTTTGTAAGAAACATTTGCATTTTTAAGGTAACTCTCCATTTGTAGTGTGACCCCCTCCCTGTACTAGGAAGACAAGGATGACGCTGAAGCTCTAGAAACACTTACCAGTGAAGACAAGGACTTAAATCTGCAAAACGATCTTAGTCTTGTTTACTGTGCTTTTCCTTGTTACCCCCCAACACTAGCCAAGCATCTTTTTTTTTTTTCTGTCTTTAGCTGGAGATGGTATTTAAGGTGGTAACTTGGGCCATTTCAGGGAGTTACTCAGTTTTCTGGGGTCTCCCCCATGTATACAGGAGGTGTACATGCTATTAAACTTCTGTTTGTTTTAATCTGTCTTTTATTAAAGGGGGGAGGGATGTCTCAGCTAGGAACCTAGAAGGAGAGATGGGAATTTATCTTTCCTCCCCTACACTTGCTTATTTACTTATTTTTTTTCGTAGTTTTACCATTTGGGGATCAAAGTAGACAGGGAAACAAGAGTGTCTGTGCAAGCTAGGTACCAGCAGCAGGGAAATAATGTAGAAGTTCCCCAGCACTCAGGGGTTGTGAAACCAAGTCAGACCCTGTGGGGCACCTGGGCACAGAAGCCCTCCATGCCCCTACCCCGTTTCTTGTTTGTAGGTCAAGGGATACACCTAACAATATCTTTGAGCTCTTCTGCAGAACTAAAATCCCTAAAAAATGGAAGGTGCTAAGTACTTGTTGAAGAATTCTTCAGAGAAGATCAGGAGGCCCCCTGAGGACAGGTTAAAGGAATGCAGGCCCTCCACACACCCTGATCCTTATTAGCAATCCCACTTTGAACCATTGCTGTAAAACTCCTCACCAAATTCCCCCGGGTGGGGACACACAATTTTCAAGGGCAGGAGCCCACGGTGACACCCTTTGCCTGGCAAAGCAATAAAGCTATTCTTTTCTACTTCACCCAAAACTCTGTCTCTGAGATTCAATTGGGCACTGGTGCCCAGAGGCCAAGTTTTGGCATCAGTCAAATTGTAGAATTGAGGGCAGTCCTAGCTTTCCATGGTGTTTCTCTCAGGTGATGATTTCATTTGTACATTAGAAGAACTTTAGTGTCTCTTTCATGAAGATATTTGTTGTTGGTGTTAAAATAATCTAGTAAAGACCGAAGGCTTCTGATTAATCAAAGGATGTCAACTGTTACAGTGTTTTCCAAAGCCAAATATTATATGTCGAGCTGGACTCTCTTTTCCTCCTAGAATCCACCCACAGTCAAACAACAAAACTGCTAGTTTTTAGATCCCCTTTATATGAGGAAGAATTCTATCCACATTTCTTTCCCCTTTCCTAATTCCATAAACTATTGATGAGGCATGAAGAAATCCTGGGGCAGGATGGAGCGGCACTCTTAAGTTTGGAATCAGAGAAAACGAAGAACAAAAAAATAGAATTCTGAGAGGAGGCCCCAGGGAGGAGCAACAGAGAGAGAAACAGGCAGACAGAGACAGACACAGAGAGTTAAAGACATTTTAAAAATGCATAAGACTTTCATATTATAATTCTAAATTAAAATTTTGCTAATGCTCTTTTCCTATTCTGATCAATGCTACCAAAATCACCTATTTATATGGATAAAATAATTTTTACACATATTTACACATAAACGGTATAACCCAGGCTTATCAATTTTTTTTTTTTTTTATAGATTCATCATGTATTTCTTTCTGTACACTATAAGCTACATTTCAAATTCCTGTGTCAGAATTAGGTATAAACCAGTCTAATTTGTTCAGTCATTACCTTATTTTTCAAATGACCTTTCTAAATTTTACGGTCTCCATCTTTGCCTGGTCATCTTTGAACTCTGAGTCATGTCATTAATTTTGTATCCATTAATCACTGTCCTTCTCTCACCTCCTCCTATTAAATGGCTTCAGAAGATATAAAACTTTAATAAAATTGTCAAATAACACAGAATTCTGGTGAGAACATTCACATAATGTATGTTGTTAAATTAATTAAACAAGGAGACCTTTAGACTGAGGTGGCTTTAATGCCATGGCAGCTTACATAAAAAAAGAAAAATCTAAGTCTGAAAACTCCTTAAAGTTATGAAATCAGAATGCTAAGGGCAACCAATCACAAACAGACAACTAGGCTTTAATCTAGAGCCAATCAAATAATTTACTTTTCTTGTTTTCACATTTTCTCTATATAATTATTTCCCTTGGCTTGCTGTGGCTGAGCATTCTGAATCGATTTTTACTTAAATAAACCCTCACAATTTTTAATATGCCACTGTTTATCTTTTAAACAATGTGTCCCATTTGTTTCTGTGGTGACCTAGCTGGAAAACCCAGAGTTGGTATAAAGATTATTTTAAGCCGAAGACATTTGAAATTCAACAGAAACAGAAAGAAGTCTCTGAGCTTCCCTTAAATGACTAAAATCAGCAACTTCAGGGAAAGGAGGCTGCCATAAATTCTCTTTTCAAGGTGGGTCACCTTGCCCGAGGAAGAACAAAAGTAAACCTACCATAAATCCGTCAAGAAAATCGGAAGACCACTCACACCTGTGTAGAGAAGCAGTATAAAGACTTTATCTCCCCTGCCTTCTAAAAACCCATGTGTCTTTTCTAAAGAAGCGTCTCTGTTCTTCCTATTAGAGCCTTTTTTCCTCCCTTCCCTTTTCCCTGCTACCCTAGGTATTTAGACTTCTAACTTGAATTATTTAACCAGCCAGCTACTTCTTTTGTTGGCTCCTCAGCACATAACATGCATGTATATATAAACCTTTTTCTCCTGCTAATCTCTCTTTTGTCAATTTAATTTGCAGGCCCCAGGTACTGAAGTAAGAGGCAGAGGAAATGTTGTTTTCCTCTTCTCCACTTCAAACCAGTACTACTATGATTTTACGCTACTCTCATAAAAGACGCTGTGTTTTTTTTAAAGTGATTTATCTATTACAGAATATTTGTTGGATTTCAGAAATTTCAATGAAATCAGATTGTTAGTTCAAATTAGTTAGTTGTATATGTTTTGAAATATCGTAATTATAACTGAATAGTATCTTATAATAATTTTGAAGAACACCTGAGAAGATCAAGTAATTCAAATAACTAGGATCTATCCTTTAATCTTTGATTCTTTTTTTCATTCTAAACTTAAAATACTACTAATTGAAAATTCACAACAATAAGTAAAAAAAAAAAAATTACAGCTGACTATGAATCATGTTAGCATATCTTCTGTGGCATCCTCAAACAAAGTAGACAGCCATGAGTCCTTTCACTTGTTTGCTGGTTAGTGTTTACTATGCACGTCTGCAAACGAAAGCAAGTATGTGGACTGTGCTATTTACATACAGTTTTAACCAATCTTTGCATTTCGAACTCTGCATTTGATGGAACCCTTAGTGTGGAACCAATATTCAGAACCTAGCAAAAAACATAAAGAAGGATTATTTTGTTGTTGTTGTTTTGTTTTGTTTTTAGTACACATGATCCGGTCTATAGATTGTTATTTAAGAACACTGGATGTGCCAATCATCAGGAAGGTTTTCAAATAAGAATGCTCACCCCTTGACTACAGCTAACTTAATGAAGGGAGAGGACAGCTAGCCCAAACTCTGTTACTTAGACCTTTCTCTGCTTCTAATTTGGAATTGGAAGCAAGAGACTTCTAGATGGTTTCAGTGTGTAGTTGGGGAATTCTAACATGCAGGATTGGAGGGTGTGGGGTCATCAAGGCTTCCACAAAGAAGATGGGCAGCTTCGTCCTGAGAAAATAGACAGCTGGAAAGAAAATGCTACCTGGATATCTAATGACTGTGTATCCTGGTGCCTGTCCCTACCTACAGATTAAACCCAGTTCTACACCATGCCTTCGGTGGGTTTCACGAGACAAACGCAATTCTAAATTCTCTAGTTCTCATTATTACTCAAGATAATTTGAGTTGACTTCTGTTCTTGAAAATACAATTATAAATACACAAAAATTATATCAATGCAGCAATGGAAAAAACAATTCTTGATGATACAATTTAGATATTTGTAACGTTTCTTGAGTTCAATGTACCAACAGGGATATGCAATATATGTGAAGAGAAAAGGTTCATTCCCTACTCCTGCACAGACATAACGGATTTGGAATTACAGAGTACACACAAGAACGCTCAGGACTCAAGCATTAGCTTTAACCTTTCCTGTCTAAGCAGTTGTGCTCAGGATGTATAACGGCCATACGTGTTAATTTCTGTTGATATACCTATGTGGTTGCCTAGACTTGCCTTATGCTGTTTAAAAAAATTTACCTGCAAAGTTCATAATAGACACTGTAGTAATTTAGGATCTACTGAAACATTAAAATGTGCATTTTTTTTTATCCAGAGAAAAGCTCACTTTAATTTTTAAGCAATATGTAGATGACAACTGTGTTAATATGTCTTAGCCTTAGATGTCATATTTTTATACTCATAAGACTGTGCATAAATATGCAGAAAATATATAATAGACATAAATGATTGTTCATACCAGTATTTTTGCATTTATTTTTCTCAAAATTAAATTTTAATATGCAATGTATGCTTTTCTTATTTCAACACTGAATTTATTACAAATAGTCTATGATAATTATGATAAAAAAATTATGATTGTGGAAATGCTCGTAGCCTTCCTGCTTTCCCCTTGTCATTTCCCATCTTTCTCTCTTCCTTAAAAACAGGGTTTGGGCTTGTTGGCATGCATGAGGAGGGTTGTTCACGTTATCAATGATGAAAGGATAGAAAATCATTGGAAAATGTAAGACGGAAAAGCTCCATGGCCAAGACGTGTGTGAAACATCGGCACATAAAGGACCCCAGGGATGCAGGGTGTTGCCAGAAAATTCAAGAATACATAGAATGGCTTTTGGAAAGTGTCCGTGTAGGTTATGAATAGAGCTGGGATTAGTCAGACTGCTTTTACTTGGTACTGACAGAAACCACACTCAAACTAGCTACACACAAAAGAGAGTATCTGGACCTTGTAACTCAAAGCCCAGATTTGATTCTGGTTTTAGATGTGGCTCTTTTCAGGTACTCATCAATGTCATCATGAATCATCCTTACTCTCAAACTGTTTTCTGTTTTCTTGGCCTCAACTTCCACAATGGCCTTTCCACCCAGCAGCAATGATGATCCCAGGCTACTCTGGATTTACATGGATCTTACCTCAGAAGAGGAGATACCCTCCTCTGGTCTATCAGCTCATTCGAAGGGTTCTAATTGGCCCTAATTGGATCATGTGCCCATCCCTGGATTAATCCATGTGTCCCCCCAAGAAAGATAATCTCACAGGTCAGGTAGGGTGAATACACTCCTCATTCTCTACAGTAAACCATGGGCAAGTTGTTAAGTAGTTTTACCAGATTAACAAAGGAAACTTCCAAAAATACATACTATAGGGCAGGAAAAAAAAGAGTACTATATTTTTTTTTAATGGTGTTGAGAGACAGAAGAGAGGAATCCCTTTTAAATTACTTATTTCTGTTTACCTCTGCTAATTTACAGAGATTGAGGCATTGAGTGGTTTCTCACTTGAGAATAATTATGTCATATACATAATGTCATAGAGCAATGAGAAAGAGGAATAAAATGGTCTCTTCGGAAGGCAAGAATTAATTTCTAATCTCACCCAGTATTTTATTTTTCTCTATACATATTTGGGGATATGATACACTTGTATATATTTAGCTTATTTTGAGACAGAATCTATATATTGTAAATGCATAGATCTCAAGTATTCAATTTTGACAATCTTACACACTCAATATAAACATTACCCATATCAAGATGTATAATATTCCATCACCTCATCAAGTTCACTTCTGGATTTCCTGTCAGTATCCCAGCTCAACTCCCCACCCTGAAAAGAAGTATCATTCTGATTTCTGTCTGGAGAGAGTACTTAGTGCCCATAACACCTTTAGGGGTCCATGAAAATGTTTTAATTTATTTTAAATCAGAAGGAAAAAGTAAACTCCATGTAGAAGGGAATGTTATACACTGTTTTTCAATATACCAGGAGAGTCATAAAGCATAATAATTTTTTTTTTTTTTTTTTTTTTTTTTTTTTGCATAAGGGAAGGAGCCCATCAAGGCAAATGTGCTTAGTGCCCAAAGTGTCATAATGTAACACTGATTTCTAGCACCAGAGAAAAGTTTTGTCTGCTTTGGACCTCCTGTAAATGAAATCAGAGTACAGAACGTACTCTTTTGTGTCTGGCATCTTTCATTCTAAATCATTTTTCTGAGAATTATCCACGTTGTTATGCATAATATCTGTTATTTCATTTTTAATGCTGAGTGGTATTCCATTATATGAATATACGGACATCTGCTAACCTATTCACCTGTGGATGGTTATTTGACTTGTTTCCTGTTTGGGGCCATTATGAATAAACCTGCAATGAACATTCACGGACAAATACTTGTGTGGGAACATGTTTTCATTTCTGAATAGTAGTGGAATTTGTTTGTCATAATGTAGATTAATGTTTAATTTTATAAAATACTGCCAAGCTATTTTTCAGTGACTTAATATATTACACTCTCATGTGCTAGTTCCACATGCTACATCTTTGTTAAATCATGTTCTTGTCATCGTTCTTGATTTTAGCCATTCTAGTGCATGTGGGATGGTATTTCATATTTTAATTTTCCTGATGAATAATTATGTTGAACATTTTCAAATGTACTCATTAGACATTTATATTCTTGTTTTCCAAAGTTTCTGTTCAAGTCTTTTGTCTATATTTATTGGGTCATAATCCTTATATACTGATATTTAGAAATTCTATATATACTCCTTTGGCAGTTATGTATGTTCTGTGTGTGTATGTGTGCGTGTTCATGTGTGTGTATGTGTGTGTGTCTTATTCTGTGACTTGCTGATGCCTATTAATTTCCTCGATGGAGACTTTTGATGAACATAAATTTTATTTTTTAAAAGTCCTGCTTCTTATTCTTATTTTATTTTGGGGTTTTGCTTTTTGTGTGCTAAGTTATCTCTGCCTATACCAACATTGTGAGCTAGTGTGAAGGCTACATAATTTCTTTTCTTTCTTTCCTTCTTTTTTCCTCTCAGTTTTGCCCAGTCTAGGTGTGATGATTTTCCTTATATGTTTTAGAATCTTATTGAAATTTCTACAAAAACTTGTCTTCTGGGATTTTGATTGAGCTTTATTTAAATCTATAGATCAGTTTGGCAAGAATAAACATCATAACAACATTGCGTTTTCTAATTCATGAATTTGGTGTTCCTCTCTATTATTTAGGTTTTGCATAAAGAGGCTTTTGTTAGATTTGTTAGACTTATGCTTAGTTATTTGATGTGAAAATTATACTTTATTTCTAATTGAGAAAGAAATAAAAAGAGATCAATTAATCTTTTCTGATACTTTTGTTTCTGAAAATCTAGGTTTTAATCTAATACAATTATCCCTCAGCCTGTACAACTTTGTTGTTGCTGCTGTTTTCATAATTCCTAGAGTACAGGTCTGCTGGGGAGCAATGGTTCCAGTTTTTGTCCTTCTGGAAGTGCTTTTTATCACCTTCAATCTTTGAGGGATAATTTTTGCTAGGAATTGAATTCAAGGTGGCAGTTTAATTAATTATTAAATTTTAATTCATTTATTTTTTATTGAAAGATGTTGTTCCATCTTAGTCTGACATGCATTCTTTCTGATGAGAACTTAGCCATGTTTCTTGCTGTTTTTCAGTGTGTCCCATGGTTTTTTCCTCTGGTAGTTTATATTACTTCCCTATCGATGCTGCAAATCACTACAAATTGGGTGGTTTAAACAAAAACTAATTGTCCTAAAATTCTGGAAATCAGAAGTCCAAAATGGTCTTATTGGGCTAAAATTAAGGCATTGGCAGTATTGTATTCATCCTGCAGGTTCCAGAGGAGAATCTGCCCCTTGCAGCCTCTGGAGGGGGTCTGTGTTCCTTGGCTTGTGGCTTCTTCCTCCTTCTTTAAAGCCAGCATCACAGCATCTTCAAATCTCTCTCCTCTCTGCTCCCAACTTCCTCTCTGCTCTCTGTTCTCCTTCTCTGGCTCATGCCCTCTGTCTCCCTTTTTCCCTTATGAGGACCTTTGTGATTATATTGAGTCCCCCTACATCCTCCAGGACAATCTCCCATATCCATGTACTTAACAGGGTTAATCACATCAGCAATTAATCACATCCTTTTGCCACATAAGGCAACATACCCACAGGTTCTGGAGGTGAAGATGTGGATGTCTTTGCAGAGCTACTATTCAGTCTACACATAGTTTTTATGAATTTTCTCTTTATATTTGATTTTCTTCAACTTGACTTTGATATACTTGGGCATGGCTTTATTTTTTCCCTCCTGCCTAATGTTTGCTGAGGCTCTTGAGTCTATGGCTTAATGTATTTTACCAAATTTTGAAAACCTCAGCTTTTATGTCTTCCATTTTTTTCCCTGTTCTAATTTTCTTTTTCCTCCTTGGACTTCAGTTTATACACATAGAACGCTTCTATTGTTGCACAGATCACAAACATTCTGTCTATACTTATTATTATTCTGTATTTTCTACACATGTTTCAGTTTAGATCATTTTTAAAATCAGTATTCAAATTCACTGATTCTTTCCTCTCCTGTGTCCAGTTTTTGGACACCCATGCTGAAATTTTTTTTTTTCCTAACATCTCATTTGAATTTTGTTTAATAGTTGATGTTCTCTGCTTCAATTCTTTATCCGCTTACTCAAGCTATTTACTTTTCTGCTGTATAAATAACATATTTATTACAGGTTTTTAAAATCTTCTGATAATTATAATAACTAGGCCATCACTACATTTGCCTCTACTAATTTCTTCATCTCTTAAGGAGGTTACATTTTATGGCTCCTTTTCATACCTCATAATTTTAAACAATTAAGGCAAAAATGAGATAAATAATATTTCCTTCACTAAATGGTACACCCATTCTCTGTCAGAATGATCATGTGGGTGTCTGAGCCAGTGAGTCTGTGTTGAGAAGTTCTAGCCCAGGCTGATGCTTTGGTTAGACTGAGTTCAGTCCTGATATGGTACATTCCCCTTAGCAGGGTTTGGGCTCTTAGTATCAAGAACACTGCAAAAATCCTTTTTTGATTTTCAGCACAGTCCCAACACTCTAAACCATGGGAGATTTGGCTCTCAGCTATTTGGGATACTGAGGAGGTCTATTTGCTTTCTACTCCTGCATCTGTCTTTATGAATTCAGCTGCCCTCTCTCTCTCCCTCTCCTCTGCCCTGCTGCCCTGTGCCCAACCTTTGAAGGGCTGTGGTCCAACATTCAGTGGAAGCCTGGGAAGCCTTGGGAAGACTCCTCTCCACTTTCCTATCCTGTCACCATCCTTAGCTGCAGAGCTTCAGACTATGAGAAGACACAGTGGACCTCAGCGGCATCATCTTCAGATCATCTGCTACACAGCCTGTGGCAGCCATGCCCAGTGTTTCCCAGGGACCAGATTGCTTCCCTGTAAGGAGTTAGTCTTAACAGTCCTGTCCTCCCCTCAGTGTCCAGCAGCCACAGCCTCCTAGTTAGGGACAGAATGCCTCGGTTTGGTTCCTCTCAATTACCCTGACTGCAGCTTTCACTGAGCTCAGGAAACTCTCTCTATTCACTCTTCTGCTCTGTATTTTGCCTTTTGGTTGCAAGCGGGTTCTCAGTAAAGACTTTGGAAAGAGTTAGCAGGTAGGTGGAGACTGGCTTGGAGGTTGGGTCCCTTCAGGATTCTAAACCATCATGGTAGACAACAATTGGCCTTTATTATTATTATATTATATAATGTATTTTCATTTGACTTAGTTCTCCTTAAGGCGAATTCCTCCTCCTTCACCCACTCCGTCGGAATGGAAGCAGACTTAGCTCTCTTCTCTCCTAGGAGAAAACTGTCACTTCATGGGTTTTCGTTTACTAAGATTTCTGAATGCATCCTCATATCTCTGATGGGTTTTTAAAACGATGAGTTTGTCAGTTATCTGTCTTTTTCTCATTATTATACTGAAGGTAATATTCTTTTTGTCTTATTTCAAAGCAGAAGTCTGCAATGTTGCAATGTTTGACATTAAATGTGTGCTAACTAATCCTGAGCTGAAGGTATATCTTCAAAATTAACTTAGCTATTAATGTTTAAATAATTTTATCTATTAGATACACTAGAAAGTATAGTATACATAAACTTCAAAAGTCATATGCCATAATGTATCAAAATCTATAACTTTAGACTAAAGTATATAAGAGCACTTTTTTCTGCAAAAGTATTGAAATATACTTTGAGATTTTAAATTTATCTATTTTGTGTTTGTAAATTTTCACATATTGTTGTGTCCTTACATGGAAATACAGTTTTATTTTTAAGCTAGAATTGTGTGATTTTTAGATTAATAACAGTGGGAAAAAAGACGTTTTCATAGAAATGCCTTAACATAATTCTAAACTCAATTATATGGGTAGAAAATGATTTAGATACAGCTACAAATTCACTTGTTTCTTATTTAGTTGAAATATATAGCCTTCAAGGTATTATATGTTTACTCTTTGAAGTAATTAAAACATAAGTCCCTTGAGAAAACTTTAAATTAAAAATAATCTGTGAAAAAAGAAAGCTTTACAGAAATATAACTTGATAAATAACTAAAGGTGCTTAAGGGTTGAAAGTGGCAAAATAGTGGATCTTCCTTTTTAATGTGACACTGTCTATCTCACAGCCTTTGATCAGACTGTCAGGTACTCTTCTCAGCTTTCTTTTTGTTAGAAAAGACTTTTGACATTTGTCAGACACAATCAATAGTTCTACTTTTGACCTTATTGAAAAATACGCCTCAGGGGATGGAAAGTGAGAGAGAAGATAAAAATCCAGACAAGGGAGAGAAGGTAAGATATAATGCAATGGTTTTTCAAGGGATTATTGCAGACAGATGTGAGGTCATTGGAAAATAATTTAACCCATCATATAGTAAGAAGGAAAAAATACTACATAGTGTTTTTAGCCAAAGCCTTGAAAAATATCTGAAACTTCTAGTTAAGCTTTGTTTTGGATTGCAGATAGCTACTTAGCATAGGAAATCATCTCATCTTTGGGTTTAAACATTATTATGCAGTAAAGGGATCCCACCTGGTTTTGAAAATAAACATGATCAAGGTCTTAGGTTCAATTTAAAATTCAATAAAATAATTAAATTCATTCATTTATTTAACAAATATCTAAGGAGCCTAGACATGGTACTACACTAGGAGTAAAATGATCAAGGTGGTAACTGATACATTTGTGTTTCTATCAGAACAGGTTAGTAGAGTCTCAATGTTTAACTGCTTCTGAAAATATTGTTGTACAACTCAAATTTAGCCATTACAGTCATAATTTTAAGAACTATCATTTTATTAAAAACATAACCATGTACAAAAAGATGAAGGGTCTATAGAGAACTGAGCATACATTAAATTATATGACCATTTACCATTGGCTAAGGGCAATGTTCCTTATCTTCATGAATACAGGACACAACTCTTAAAATGATTTAGACATTTATCTGCCTGAAGGCCCCTACGATAGATGGCTGATCAAAGGGTTATTTTAGTTCCCTTTCTCTCCTTAAGAATGTATTATCACAGGCAACCTAAGTGGGTCCTTTAGAGCATACTTTAAAAATATGGCTGTTTGCTCTCTAAATTCAGAAGAGTTGTATTCTAATTTACAGTATAATGTGTGAGTCTGTGGATTCAAGTATACAACTTCAAGAACAGTGCTGTAAATCTTTCTGTTAACTTTACAATCAACTCATCTAAATCTCAGTACAATTAGATAACTATAAAATATAAATATTCTGAAACTTTTAAATTTATAACTTAAAATTTAACACTATATTTCATTAACTTGTGACAAGTTATGTGTAAATGATATGAAAAGTATTATGCAATACAGAAACACTTGGTTTATGATAATATATTTATTTTATACAAATGAACGGTATATAATAAGATATTGCTAACTTCTAAGTTGTATGTGTCCATGTGAATTCAATTCACACATTAGTCTTATATTTTACAGAACTAACATACTTCTTTAAGTAGGTTAAAGTTTGCCTTCATAGAGTCAAATAAAAATCATTTTATGTTATTTTAATAAAATTACACGATTTTAGGTCACCATAAAATTACCAAACAAATCTTTTCAAAAGTTGGGTAGAAATATTTTAAGTCCTGAAGGCACAATGACAAAATTGTTTCACTTTGTGTATCTCAAACACTGTAGTTATCATACAGAGGAATTTTTCCAATGACTTTCAAACATTTTCTATATAATTATAAGACATATAACTTGGTAGAGCCTGGTAACAGTTTTAAAAATGCATTTAATTTGAGATTGGTTTTGCCAAAGAGACTATGTCCCATATAGGAATGGTAAATTCTTTTATATCTAAGGAACAGTTACAAATATTGATTAGGTACCTAGACACAAAGGAAACTCTAACTAATTCCAGAAGGTAAAATTCCTCCATACCAAATTATTTGACCTCAAAACAATAACAAGGTAAATAAATAATAAAAGAATAACCCCCCAAGTAAATAATGTAAATTAAAAGAAAAAAAAAATCTGTTCTAAATAAATCTTGTTTTAAATAAGAATAAAAACTAAAATTAAAATTAAAAAAAAAGCAATGCAAAGCAATAACATTGTACAGCAATACCTGGAGGATACAGAAATGTCACAAAATGGAAAATATCTACACTTATATGGAATAATATTATGCAAAAACCTTGAAATAAATTAACTTATAAGATAGCAAATCAAAACTGAGCCACAAAACACATCATAAGAAAATCTCCAAAAAACACCCAACTAGCAGAAGACACACAACTAGCTTCCTAGCTAAGAAGGATCGACCTGCTTTTCTGCAAAGAGAGCCTGCGTTTGGAGTGTGCAAGGGAGTCCAATGTAGGGTATTCAGCATCTGTAACCCTTGCAGCTAGGTGGTCATGTGATGTGGTTTTGATTAATAATAAGAGAAATATAAGAAGATTAAATTTTTGACCAGTAGAATAGACCTTTGTTCTTTACCCTTATTCATTCTTGAAACTCAGACAGGCTCCTGGAAGTTCAGGAGCCTTGAAACTGTAAAAATGAGAATCACATTCTAAAGACAGCAGAGAAAGAATGAAAAAGAGCTTGGGGAAATGATGCCGTAGTGAAGTTGTTGTACCAGTTACCTACATTGTTTGCTATGATGAAGAAATAAAAATAAAAGCTCCTATTCATTTAAGTCTGTATAAGATTTAGGTTACAAATAGCCAATTGAATAAAGTAAAACTAAGGAGCAAATAGTAAAATAGAAATAAATGAATTTCAAAAGTAAATAGTTAAGGACCTACTTTACAGCACCAGTAACTCTACTCAATGTTCTGTAATGGCCTATATGAGAAAAGAATCTAAAAAAGAGTGGATATATATATATATATATATATATATATATATATATATATATGTATGTATAACTGATTCACTTTGCTGTACACCTGAAACTAACACAACATTGTAAATCAACTGTACTCCAATAAAATTTTTTTAAAAAGTAAATAGAACTGGGGCTTCCCTGGTGGTGCAGTGGTTGAGAATCTGCCTGCCAATGCAGGGGACACGGGTTCGAGCCCTGGTCTGGGAAGATCCCACATGCCGCGGAGCAACTAGGCCCGTGAGTCACAATCACTGAGCCTGCGCGTCTGGAGCCTGTGCTCCGCAACAAGAGAGGCCGCGATAGCGAGAGGCCCGCGCACCACGATGAAGAGTGGCCCCCACTTGCCGCAACTAGAGAAAGCCCTCGCACAGAAATGAAGACCCAACACAACCATAAATAAATAAATAAATAAATAAAATAAAAAAAAAAAAGTAAATAGAACTAACACAACAAAGTCCAGTTCTTAAAAATAAAAAGGAAACATAATCAAACAAAATATATGATATTTCAGTTACATATATATTAGACTGCTGGAAGCTGTCCCAGAACTCACTGATACTCTTTTCATTTTTTTTAAACATTTCTATTTTTCTTATGTTTTGGATAATTTTCATTAGTATGTCTTCAGTGTTAGCAATCTTCAGTATCTGATTTGCTGTTAATCCCTCCACTATATTTTTCACATCAGACTTTGTGGTTTTCAACTTTAGAAGTTCAATTTGGGTCTTAGTTATATCTTCCATACTTCTAATTAATACATTAAAATTTTCCTCTAGTTTCTCAAACTTATAGAATATGGTTATAATATATCTTTTAATGCTCTTGTCTACCAATTCTATCATCTCTGTCACAGGTTGGTTTTAATTGATTGCCATTTCTTCTCATTGTGTGTGATGCTTTCCTGATTCTTCACATGTCTAGTGAATTTTGATTGGATAGAAGACATTGTGAAGTTTATCCTCTTGGGTGCTTGATATTTTTGTATTCCTATTAATATTACTGAGCTTTTCTTCACAAGTTACTTGGAAACAGTTTGATCATTTTTTAACTTGTTTTTAAGCTTTGATAATAGAGATCAGAACAGTGTTTAACCTAGTGCTAAACTTGGCTCATTTCTCAGGCAAGACCCTTTTGAGTACTATACCCAATGCTTCACTTCTTGAATTGTGACGTATTCTACTTTGGATGATGGACCAGCTAGGAACTATTCCTAGTCCTATGTGAGCTCCAGAGATTATTCCCTTTAATCCTTTCAGGTTGTTCTTTCTCCTGCCACAGATATTTTTCTCACATGCTTCTGCTGTTCAGAACTCAGCAGAAGCCTCAAGGAAGAAATTCTGCAGATGCGCAGATGTCCAGATTTTTCTCTCTGTGCAGTTCTCTCCTTTTCAATACTTTGTCCTTTAAACTCTAGTTGTGTTAGTTTCCCCCAAATCCAGCTTTGTCCCCTCAATTCTCTTTCTAAGCTCCATCTCCTTGTGCCATGGTGTAGAAACTTCCCTGCCTATGACCTCTGGTGTACATAGTTCTCACAGTGTTGATTTCCCATCTCTCAGGGATCACTGTGCTTTGTTCTCTGATGCCCAATGTCTTAAAAAATTGTTTTATATACTTTGTCCTGTTTTTTGAGTTATTTCAGGTAGAAGGCTGAATCTTTCCCTGTTCCTTCATCTTGTCTGGAAGCACAAATCTTGTAATAGAGTTTGGACTTCTACTTTTATAAAAATATTATTTTATGCCAGGTGACAAGAACTTGTATCATGGTCAGTAAAAACTTACAACTTTTAAATAAATTTATCCATTTCATTAATTTTAACATACACATTTTCCCACATTTTAACGTAGATGTAATAATTTAATTAACTGGATTTCATTTTTCCTTTTGTAGTACCAAAATAAAGTCCTTCAGCTAATGGCATTCTATATTCAGTGTAATCTGTTACCTCAGATAGTTATAAACACTTTAGGTAAATAGTTCTTTACTTAACGCATACTAATTATATTTTCATGTTAAAAATATGTAAACTCATATAACAGAAGTTCAACTAATGATTGAGATAATGCTAACAATGGAAGAAATTCTGTCAAGCTTAAATTAATGTATCTTAGTAGTATCAACAATTTCTAACCACATTAACAAAAGTAACATATATGTGTGAGAAATACCATATATTTAAATTAGATATGTTTTTTGGTATAGAAATGGTTTTGGAGATTTTTTTTCAGTAATGTTTCTACCCTTCAGAGTCGTGTACCTCACAATTCTTTGGGTGATAATTAGCTGTCTGAGGGCATTCATTCAAAGGTGTGCTATTGAATTATCCTTTAACACAAACGGTAATTCATATAGTGGTGTTCTGGTTGCCTAGAAGAATGAACTATGCCTTAAATTTACATCTAGGGAACAGTTTACACAGAAGACCGATTCTGGCTTCTTATGTGCTCAGCATGACAAAGCTAATATTGCCAAGTAATCCCAGACCCCAAACTAAAGCAAACTGAAACACCATATCAAGAAAAATAAGGCAAATAAACATTCATTATCTGCAATGTAATTAAATAAAGATACGTTTTGACATTTGAATGTTCAGTTAGCTTATTTGCTTTTTCAATATTTATTCCTATGCTCAAATAGAAGTGGACTGAGATATACAGAATTTTAACATATTCTAACCAATAAAATGTGTGTGTGTGTGTATATATATATATATATATATATATATATTCACTACCAACAATTAGTGCTAAGATAGTTCTTGCTAATATGTTTGGTCATTATGTAGAAATATTTACATTATATAACTGGCTGAAATAACTAATTTATTTTAAATTACTTAAGTATAATGCTTTTCTTGTACATATCAATGCACACTATTTATTTCAAGACAGAAGTGAACCTCCTGTTAAACTATTTGCTTTCCACCACATGCAAGCCTGATATCACACTAAAATATTAAGAAGACCCTGAGAAGATGGTTCAAAGCAAAAATGATTTTAGAAGGTTCAGATATGAATGGGAAAACTGTAGAAACTATTCAATATTGGAAAGAGTTGTGAGCCAAAATGAAAGTAAATCACGGGATGGAGTGAGTTCACTTGTAAGTGAAAAAGCAAATTTTAATTTAAATTCTTGTTCTACATGTATATCTCATTAAATATAATCACTTGGTGATGTTTCCTGATGTATACTCTTTTGATTATGAAGCTTTTAATTTGTTCTACTGTGCTTTTTATTTTCAAAAGGAAAGCAGAGAGATCACTTTGGTTAGAATAGATTTTTGAATTTTAAATTCAAATAAAAATTAAATTGTATAGTTAATAACACCTGGAATACTTGTCCCAAAAAAGGTAATGAGCAAATAAATAATACTATATACTTTACCTTGAGAGAAAGAATATATATAATTAGCATCCTTTTATATTAATTTGAAATTCTCTTAACCTAGGAAACTCTGTTTTCATCCCCAAACCAACTGTTAGCAATACATTTCTCCATTACAGAACAATTGCAATGTCTCCAAATTTCAAAATTTGGCGCTACACAGTTTTTGTTTTTGTTTTTTTAATTGTAAAACCCAGTTAGTACCTGAATATTAATTTAAAAAGATGTCGTTCCTCCCAACCTCAATGAGCAATTGTATCATGGTCCTTATCTTTAGTATATAACCTAATTCCACCATAAAACGTCTTAAAATTCATAAAACAGACATAGCCATTATAAACTTTGATTGCTCAGATTAGGTGAACTTATGCAATTTTAAACAAATTCTCTACCAACTAGTTGGATATGTATTTTATTTATGCTATATATAGTAATATGTGTTGACTATATTATTATAAATACGCCAGCATCACATAATGTTGTATATTTATTACAATATAATCTTTGTTTTTTTTGAAAATTGAGTCCCACTCACAAAAAAGTCAAATATGAGTAAAATCTAATAAACTCTGAACTTAAGAATTTGTGTACCCAGCTCTCAAATGTAAAACCTTTTTATAGTATTATTGAAAATATTAAGAAAATTACAGAATAAAATTTGACGATTTATATAAACATTCTCAAGTAGACTGTAAGCTCCATGAGAGTAGAGTTCCACTTACTCTTTTAAATATTTTGCCTCAGAACATAGCATCGTTCTCTATATGTTATTTTTTTAATATAAATTAGAAAATATTTTCTGCTTTGCTACTCTAGCAAGGCTGCTCCTTTTTGAGATCTAAGCAATCTCTCTCCCTCTACTGTAACACCCAGAACACTCTAACCTGTAGCTTCCTACGAACTAAGAGGAATAATTGTCCATACTGCTCTTTGAAAATGGAATCACAGGTATTGTACAATAGCATCTTCTATTATTACCTTTGCTGTTGATTATCTGTCATTTAATTTTCATAAGTTGATGCCCTATCCTTTAAGTTCCTCTAGGGCAGGCACCATGAATTAAATTTAATTTTGTCACTGAGACAGCTTATTAACTGAGCCCTTAATACTCTTGAAACCACTATTGAGATAATCTCTAAGTGTAATTTCAGGCATGTTCATATAACTAAAGAACTTTTATTTCTCAAGGCACTTGAAGGACTATCATTTAAACACATTTATTTCTCAGTTAAGGAACATGAAATTAAAAATTGTATATGCTAGATTTGTGATTTTGTGATCAGAATCAATTTTCCTGTCTCCCAACTAGCCCCCTTTTTATTATAATTGTGGATAAAGTGGCTATTCCTCTGAAAACTGTCTTACCAGTAATAGTAATATGTATTTTCATGAGTATATATGTATAATTAGTAAGCATTTGGTTTATTCCTATTTACAAATTATTTGAAATACTATTTGCATATATATACATTTTGCTATCAAAAATGTTTAGAACCCAGTAAAGGCGTATTTTAATTTACAAGAATATTTTAAGGGAGGAAATAAGTGTGTGTGTGTCTGTGTGTGTTGGTGTATACTGTATTTCAAGATGTGAGTGTTAGTATGAAAGAGGTAGCATAGTCTTTGGTGTTAAAACTAAGCTTGAGTTCCAGCCACACAACTTGCTAGCTGCGTTTCGTTTAGTCCCAACTTACTCCTATTAGAGAGGGAAAAAAATAACTATTTTGCAGATCTGCTGTAAATTTGAATGAAATTATTTAAGTAAAATGTTATGCAGAACACCTGAATACAATACATGATAGTTTTATTTTTTTTTCTTTCAATTTCCTTGGAAATGCATTTTAAATAACTATGAAATAGAAAATCTCCCTTTGTTCTACCAAGTTCATATAGAGTCACCTTCAATATACAAAAAGCCTCTTTATTAAAACAATACATTTAAAATCCCCCATATATTGTATATACTTGCAAGAAGAGTATTTTTAAGAAGATGGTTTTGAATTTTTAAGAAATCAATCAAAACAATTAAAACATTCACAGCTAGTTTCCTCACTTGCAGGGTTCTTTATTGTGCATAATGCTTGCAAAACTGAAATACTACAGTAACCTTGTTCCTCCTTAGATAATTTAATTCCCCTCTTATATATTTCCAATTTAAAATGACTCAAACACTTGAAAGTAACAAATTAGGATAAATGCTTGAACACTCATATAAACAAAATCATAGCAAAATATGGGATTTATTTAAACCATATTCTTCTATGAACTGTCTGTTTCTAATGTCTGACCTTTAGTGAGGGATTGATGTCATTTGGTAGAAAGAATTCCTTATATTTACATTTTACAACTACTGTTGTTTTCAACATAACGTGCATACTTGTTATTAGCAATGAATGGCCTTGCCTAAGTATTAACATGATACTATGCTATGTTGAACAAATTCCAAAAACATTTTTCCTGCTCATGCCTGACACGTGTCTAATGGTAAAATATACTGAGCAGTGATTTAAATAATTTCTTTTTTTCTTTTTTTGGTAGTCATAGAGATTTTATGAGAGTACTTGTATTTATAATATATCTCCATGAATTCTGAATTTTATACAGATTTGTATTACTGGGAAAAAGGATTTCAGAATAGATAATAAAGAATAATTGTAAGTAATATCCTTTTTTCTCTATTTTCATTTAAACTTTATGAATGTCAAATACTAAGTATTCACACTTGCAGTGATTTGGGTCCCTGTGGAATTCTAATGTGACCCTGAACTATGGTAGCTGTGAATAAAAACACCACATTGAAGGTGGTCTTATTGTAATTTGAAGACTATCTGAGCATGTGTTCTGGATGGGCAGTCATCTAACTGAGGTGGAAAATTTCAAGTCAGATTTCACCTCTAGCAGAAAATGACATCTTCACACTTCAGCTCACTGATATTGGTTTTTGATTATTTAATTAACAACCAATTTATTAAATTCTCTGTTAGATTCTACAGAGCTTCACAGCAGCTCCTTAAACATGGTTGATAAATTACATGTAGATTGTTATGGTTTTCTTCTCAAAACCACATAGGACAGTCAAGCTACATTATGAGGAATTACATGCAGAATACAAAGTCTTAGCTAAAATTCTAAGGAGTAGCTGTTTGTTATTTACCTCGGGAAATCTCAGGCTCTTGCATGTAGTAAAGCAGGCAATTTAATAACATCAAAAGTTAACTATTTTAAAGACCCTCTGTGGTTTTTCTTTTCTGCTTCTACAGGAAATCACCTGCCAGATTTTTGGTCCATTTATTGTGCTCTTCTATGAAAAGAGGTAATATTTAATTTATAAGGTTTACTTCATTCTTAGTCTATAAATATTAATAGCTTCCTGTGTTTGCCTTATAGGATGCAGCATGATAATATTAGAAATTTTCAAAACATGATTTTTGACTTCTAGTTATAACTGTTACATTTTGGAATAAAATACTTCCTGAACACATATGGTCACAATTCTTTAGAATTTTTTTTTTCCTGAGCTCCAAGAAAAGCATAATAATTTCTTTGTAACAAATAAGACCCTCTTTAATTGTTGGTTCACCATTATTTTGCTTCATTTTATTCTAGAGCAGGATAACGTTTATCTAATTAAGAAGAAAATATTGAGTTGATATAAACCTGTTAAAATGTCTTCTAAAACAGTATTACAACTAAAGGAGAACTGATTATTAGTATACATTAATTTTTTGAATATTTTTGTAAAACGCATGTTATTCATGAGAATTTTGAATTTTTCATTATACCTTAATCCTTCATAGGTCTAGTGGGCCCATTACCTTTGTTACTTGACCATAACTTCCATGCAATATCCATGGTCCCTTTTAAAACTATGTTCTGAATCTCTGGTCCATGATGACACTCTAGACACTTTTTTAAGTGCCCCAAATTTGTTGAACCAGAGGATGGGTCTACCCTTATATATTTTAGGGAGTTAGATCTTCTAGCAACCTTATTTTGAGCCCAAGAAAGACTAAGTTTTGGTAACTTCACCTTGGAATAGTAAATGGAATTTTTGGCTGGACTAGAGAGGGGGTGAATTTTAATCGGTATCTCCTATCTTTTATATTTGATGTACTTAATAAGTCATTTAATTATATTTTTGTGGCCAAATTATAACTCAGAATCTCTAGGAAGACCAGATCACATTTGTCTTGAGACAGGGATTTGCTATGCCTAGTAGAAATAAATCTGGAAGGAACGCACCATACATATCTTCTTTAGAGGCCATTTTTTTTTTCTTTTGCTTCTTCCTTTCCATAAGAATGTTATTTAAAGGTATCAGAAAGTGATAATTCACAACTTGCTTAATATGGAATAAAGCACTTCTCAGGCCTTTGTTCAGACAGCTTTGGGCTAAGGCATTTAAGGGGAGAAAAAATGGTGAGGATTGTCATTTTCTACTGGTAAGTATATTTAGAAATTCAACTCAGCTGCCTTAAAAATAATGTTTCTCTTTTCACCAATGATCAGTAGTAGGGTGTGGATAATCTGTCATGGTTTATAAAGTTCCCACATACTTGGCTTATTCATTTAAGGCCTGTTGAATAACCAGATTAGATAGATGATGTGCAAAACACCTAGGACCTAATAAATTTTAGTATGTGTCATGTATGTGTAAATTTCTTACTTTATATGTGAGCATGTGGGTATATATGTGTATGTGTGATATTCTTATTGCCACAGAGGTAAGTGAGCTGCCATAAAATGTTGTGGTAGGAAATACGAAGCTATAACAAGAAAACATATGTGTTTTCTTTGATTTATACTAAGCAGATGAATGAGGTTGTGGAAACCTAAATTTCAGTTCATACAGATATTTGGCTTACAGCGCTACAGTTTGCAAACATCTATCCTGATTTTGTAGATCTCAACTTGTCCACTGTTGGTTTCACTAAATTGCTCACTTTGTGTACTTAAGTATGAAAGAAACATTAAATAAATTATTCAGGTAATCTTCTTTAAAGATAATTTCATAAGCACTTAAGGAAATATCTAATAGGTGGTTATTAGCTGAATTGTGTCTCTCCCCAAAATTAATGTGTTGAATTTGAAGTCCTGACCCCTAAAATCCAGAATGTGATCTTATTTATATATAGGATCTTTCCAAAGGTGACTGAATGAAAATGAGATCATCAGGTGGACCCCAATCCAATATGACTGGTGTCCTTTTAAGAAAAGGAAATTTGGACACTGATGTTTCCCTTTCACAAAGGGAAACCTATGTGAAAACACAAGGAGTGGCCATCTATATGTCAAGGAAAGATCCCTAGAACAAATCCTTCCCTCATGGCCTTCAGCAGGAACCAACCTTACTGACACATTGATCTCAAACTTCCCCTCCAGAACTATGAAAAAATAAATTTCTGATGTTCAAGCCAACTAGTCTGTGGTACTTTGCTATGGCAACCCCAGCAAACAAATAGAGAACCTCTTATTTTGCCATCATGATCCTACTTGGGTACATCTAGTCTATCTTTATAAAATAATGCTTTAGTTAATGTAAATGAATGACCAACTTGTGGCTTGACATGTAAAAAATCTAGATCTTACAGTGGAAAAATTCTATACAAGATGGACTTAGTCACAACTACCTTAGCCATAGTAAACCTCTGCACATAAAAATAATGAACTAGAAATGGACTCATTTCCTATTTCCCTTCTAGATTTTTACTATGTAAACAGAATTCACGATGAGCTAAGCCTCATGAGTTCAAAATGTCATTGATGAAAAACTAGAAACTGCTCTTTAAAAATCAAGAATTATGGCATTAAAACACAATAAAACAGAATATGTTCTGGTACGCCCCCTTTTTATTTATATCTGAATGATCTGATAACAACTCAAATTAAGTTCTTTAATGAATAAGAAAAATATTATTTTATACACAAACATTCTTGTATCTTATTTCAAGTTTCAAAAAAATTATTGACTTCTCAACAAGTGACACAGATAAGCTATTTTAAAACTAAAGCTGTTGCTTAATCATTCCACAATTTTTAATTTTTATAAATAACATTTTCATAGAAAGTCGGGTATTTAATGACTTGAGATTTATATTTCACAAAAAAATGTGTCTTATAGGTATACAATGTTATAGCATTACTCTAATACAAGATTTGAAGTAAATGTTTTAGTTTTTGTTTAGTCTAGCTGAGATAGTCAGTTTGTTACATCTGTCTTGAAATGTCCTGGGCGAGAGTCACAGCTGTTAAAGGACATTTGATGCATTCTTGTCATGTGCTGTTGAGAAGCTCCACTTTATAAAATTTCCTTTTGAATAATTTTGAGGTTTATTGAACTAGAAACAACACAAATAGTCTGCTTCCAGATACCCTCAAATAATCAGCACTTTCCTCAATAAAAAACTAATAAAAAATAAACCCAAAAGAAAGAGAAAAGAAGCAAAAGAGAGAACGGGAGGAAAGAAAAGAAAAAGGACAAGGAAAGGAAAGAAATTAAAGGAAGGACAGAAAAAAAAAGAGAACCCTTAAGGAGAGGAAGGTAAAAAGCAGGATGGTCCTACATCTAAGTAAAAGAAAAAAAGGTTTGATTACAGAAAGTAACTTTGTAAGTTGTTGATTTGTTAAATGATGTATAGATATGAGACAACCACAGCATGCAGATATAACAGACAAGACACAAAAGACAAAAAACATGTTCACACTAATATTTGGGAATCAGAGTTTGTGCTAAGTCAACATTTCTTTTTAAAAATCATTAATTATTGGAAGCAGTTGCTTTAAAAAGCCTCCTGATTTAAGTGTCTATTCTGAAAAACAATGTTAAAGAAATACCTTCTTCCAGACAAATCTTAATAAAGAGAATATTTTATGCTCAAAATAAGGAATTTTCCCAAGAAAGAGTTTGCCTTTAAACATTTTCTTATGGATGTTTCAAGAAAAAAAATGCTTCTTTCTTTGTTGTTTGTTTTAAATATACTGTAGTTGATAAGAACAAGTGTTTGGTGTGTTTCTGATTTTTAAAAATACCCTGATTTCTCTCTTATTAATTGTGCAACTATGGTAATTAGTTTATTACCCTGAACACCAGTTTTCTCATCTTTTTTTTTTTTTTAAGTTGAATATATGATACAAACAATGTTTAGTGTCTGGGACAAATGTTACACAAAATAAGTTAAGGGAGAAATATACCCTAATTATTAGTTGAGTGGAGAAAATGAAATACAAGTGTAAAACGTAAACGCAACCTTTTTGAAAACGTGCCATCCTTACCCTTGAAATATGTTATGTTGCCTCTAAAAGAGATATGAACACAAATAGTTGAAAAGCAGTGTATTTATAAATCAAATATTTATATTATTTCATATATGTAGCACCACACATTCCTTATATGGAGAAATATAAAAGAAAATATGTGATCTTTCTCAGAGCAGGAATTTAGAGCAGAAATTTCCCACTGAATATTTGAACTAGACATTTGGGAAAAAGGATATTTAAAAATAGGTTAATCCGGGGTTTACAAGGGCCCTCTGAGACATTCTAAGACAACCATTCATTTGATATTTTAATCTCCTCAAAATCATCTTAGCCGAGAAGCCATTCCATCTATGTTTGAACACCTGTTGGGACAAGCATCACCACATACTGCCTGCCAAGACTGTCCCAAAATCCCCATTATTTAAAGCTAATATTTGGCTCATATGGAGCCAAATACATTTACTTTAGCCTCGACTTATTAATCCTTGTGGACATAAAAGAGAGGAAAAATGCCTCTTGTCATAACAGACTTTAAATAAGCAAGGATGATTATTATGCTTCCCGCTAACACCCATAACAAACAATGTGAACACACACACACACACACACACACACACACACACAAGACTTGCTCTTCTTCCAGTGAAATACGTAAGGAACAGAAACTTATGAGTTGACTGTGAAACTTTTTACCAAGGGCATCCTCTGCACAAGTTCCAAGGTGGGGCAGGGGTAGGGGACTTTATTGCTTGGAAGTGTAGACCCACTTATATATGAAAAAAAATACTCCATGTTGAGTTCTTGTAGAGTGCAGTTATCAATATGTCTATTGTGTCATATGACTTATTAATATGGATAAGTAAGTTTAATTCATACATTTTTTCTGACACTTTAATGTTCTGTTTCTCTTCCCTCCTCTTCTCAAGTTGTTTTTTCTATGCAAGTGTTGGAACTAACATATTTTAAGTGGTTTTACTAAAACTCTTTGCCAAGATGTTGACAGGATTGAGATTACAAAATATTTACCTAGTTTTCTATCAGAATTTTATGATATACACAAATTTGTCAAACACTTCTTCTGTAAGCTAAAAAGATACAATAATACAGAGTCACAGACATCTAAATACCATTTATTTTACTTTTATTTTGAAAGGAATGCATTTATAAGTAATTATTTTAATGTATTTGGGTCATATTTATTATTGGGAGAGTTGGACCAAAGCCATAAATATAGAAGATATGTAGTTGAATAACACAGTTAGTCCTCTCAAGATACTCAGTCCCTAGGAGACAGAAGAATAACATTTACACAGAGGACATATTTCAAAGTATCAAAATAGCACATGGTTGAAGACATAAAGAGGAACATCTGACACAGGACACTGTCGATAGAGACACCGGTAAAGTGGAATAAACAGTGAAAGTTTGAGAAAACGATTGTTACATCTTATGAATATCTTCTCTCTAATAACAAAGGCTACCTTAGAGCAGTGGTGAGTCACCCAATTGGAATATAGAGTAAAATGATAACAATTAAGATTATGTTAATAGTCTATAGAGCAGTGTGTTCAAAAGGCAGAGAATAAGACCAAAACAATAGATTTCCATCCCAAAAGAAATTAACAATCAACAAAAGACTAACCAATTATATTTGTTTGTGATTTTCAGCATTTAGGGGCAGGTAAAAATTAAGGTCAAGACTCTATAAGTGAAGGCAGAAATCTGTCTATAGAATCACATAAAATAATTAGGTTGTAGAAGGATAAACCACAGAATTTAAGGAGCACATAATGATCAAACTATCAATTTAAGTATTTCGTTTTAGAAGAAATCAAGTTATTGTACTTCCCACTCATTGGAAAGGAAAATACAGTGATACAAAGTATTCCTCAAAGTATAAAACGACCTCTTCCTCTATTTCACGGAATCTAAAATACAACCAAGTGTATGACAATGGCACACCTTTATTTCCAGCGCAAATAAGAAAGATAACACCTGCTATTATAGATGTAATGTAGGATGACATAGGGAAATAGAAGAGGGGAACTTAGTCTCAGGATGAGTAAGGACTTCTTGTTGTGGGATTGATTCATGAACCCAATCTCAAAAAGCAAACAAACAAACAAATAGGGGGAATGAATAAGGAATGGGAGGTGATGTTAATAAGTACAGAGGAAATGAGGGAGGATTAGAGGAAATGAAGAGTATGGTGTATGTTTGAAAAACTGCAAATAGTTTATTACGCATTCAGGATAGCTTTAATGTGGAGAGAGAGACACTATTAGCTGAAGAGATTGGTGGGGACCAGACTCCTGTGTTCCAGGCTAAGACATCTGAACTGGATTTGATGGAAATTCAGGGAAAATATGTGATTAAAAAATAGGAAGAGTTGCATTAATGTGGAAGATGTTTTTGAGTGGGGAAGAGTGAAATAAAAGACTGTTTTCCACTATGACAATAGTCCAGATGGAGATCACAAGGACCTCAGGTAAGATCACGGTAGTAGTAATAAAGAGGTTAAGAACAGATTTTAAAAACACTAAGAATTTACACTCACAGAGTCTATTCTATATTTAGCAAGTTTATCTTGACTATATCGATAATATTTTCCAGGATTGTAAGAGATCCTTTGCAGTTTGGAAATACCTTAATTGATTTTGAATAGCAATGAGTTTGGATTTAGGAAGAAAAGTGTAATGAGAATAATACAGATTTATGAACTATAATGTTTTGAAATACGATACTGCAGTTACAACTGAAGTTTCACTTACATTACATATCCTTCAAGACAAAATTTTTAAAAATACTTAATTCACATAAAATTACCTTATTTAATTTTTCAGGAATCTGGTGTCCAGATTGAACTAAAGGAAAAAAGCAAAGCTTCACCTTATGGGGAAGGCATCTGTGCAGTGAGAAACAGATTTTTCCACCCTGTACAAAAACTCTCTCAGGCTGGAATATTGAGCAGAAAGTTTTCTAAAAGGCACAAAATTTTAAACCTGGTTTAAGAAAGAGGCCATTAAAACAGAATATTAGAAATAAAACCTCCATGCTAAAGCTTGCAAATATTCAAAAAATAGCCTCTGAAGTGCAAATAGAATAATATGATTGCAATAGGTTATTGGACATTAATTTATATTCTAAGAAACTCTGACTGTATCAGTTATATTTGAACAATGAAATTCAAGTGAATCATGTAGAAATTAAAGTTAATACCTGGTATGGATTCTATTTCATTTGTGTACTCTATGTAAAACATGTAATTACATAAAAGGGAGCTGGTTCATTATTAAGAAATGATTTTTCCATCTGGGCCTGTGAATTATTTTACTAGGAAACAATAAAAATTTCCTACTAATGCATGTGTCAATTACTGCCATAATATCATAATAGAAATGGCAAATATTAAATGCTTATTTATTTTTTATCTTCTTTGATATAAAATGACTCAGACTGGAGATTTCATGAGATAAATAGAGTGGTGTTCTCAAATCAGATAGCAGATTGTCAATCACTTCTGATAACGTAGTGTCACATTGAACCATATGAATTGCTCTTTTTAATAGGTCATAAACTATGAAATATCAGACTTCATATAGTTCTACTTTAAAATATGAGAAATTAATTTTACAAATCCCATATTAAAGTATTCCTAAACTACTTTTTAAGGGTTCTAGCATATTTCATATAGTATTGGATGACTTAAGATGTACCTATTAATTATATTCACAACTCCTCTCTCTAACAAACCCAGAGAACCATCCTCATACATGAATAACTATTAGGGGGCAGTCAGGACACATGGAATAAGAATTGTGATTGCCTCAACATTCTTAGGGAAAACATTAAATCAATAATATGGTTTTCCTCCTTGAAAATGATAAATTTCCTGAGTTTAAATATGAGAACAAAAAAGGCATCATAGTCTATCAATTGACATGAATGATGCAAAAAACCCCAGTTATAAACTGCACGTCTCAGATTAAAAAAAAAAAAAAAAAAACCCTAAACAGTAATATAAACACTGATTTATATCTCAGAGATGTTAACATCTTTCCTTCAACTGTTTGTTAAATATTCTTGAAGTCATTCTCCCACCGTTACCTTATCCAATCCATTATCTAGTTGGTGATTTTTCTAATTATCTCAATCATCTTTCTATACTATCTTCCATCACTAGTTGCTACTTCAAGTCAAAGTTACTATGGTGTACAGCCTCCAAGGTGGTCCTCAGTGACCCCTGCCTGCCAGTGATCACTCACTCGTATAATTCCTCTTGTCTGTCCCCCAATCCCTGCCTGACTCGGGGAGGAAGCTGTGACTTGCTTCTTAAGGATAGAATGTGGGGAAGCAACCTGTGCCCATCAACAGGTGAATGGATAAAGAAGATGTGATACACACACACACACACATACACACACACACAAAATGTACAATGGAATATTACTCAGCCATAAAAAAGAATGAAACAATGCCATCTGCAGCAACATGAATGGACCTAGAGATGATCATACTAAATGAAGTAAGTCAGATACAGAAGGACAAATATCATATGATATCACTTATATGTGGAATCTAAAAAAGTGATGCAAATGAACTTATTTACAAAGCAGAAGCAGACTCACAGACATAGAAAACAAACGTGTTACCAAAGGGTAGAAAGGGGCAGCGAGGGATAAATTAGGAGTTTGGGATTAACATATACACACTACTATATATAAAATAGATAATCAACAAGGACCTACTGTATAGCTCAAAGAACTACATTCAATATCTTGTACTTCAGTTTCTTCACTAGCAATGAGGAATTCTTCATTAGCAATGTAAATAATATTTTATGTTATATTTATATATGACCCATAAGGTTATATTGAAGATTAAATGAGTTTATGTTTGTAAAGCACTTAGTTTTATGCTTATTACAGAGTAAATATTCAAAAACATTTTTAAAAGTGTTCAAAAATATAATTCAGTACAATGCAAAGTACTCCCACTTAGTCCCATAGTGTTAGGAGACTTGGAGCACTGAGGAGGGACCTTCCCTTCAATTCTGATAAAAGAGTCGGGGAGAGAATTTGGACGGCCTGTGTTGTATTGAGACCCAAGTTCTACCACTGAATAATCAGAAAAAGGCAGGGGTCAAATTGGAATCACTAAATTATTACTTCTGTGCATTTTATCTTCATGCACATTCATCTCAAGGGGAAAATCACAGACCATGAACAGATTCTCCTTTGGAATAAAGATGGGAAAATACATCTAATCATGAAGGACTCTCTTTGATGGTCTTTGTATAGAGTGATTAATTCAAAATAGGCATAAGGGCTGGTAAAGGAAGAATGGAGTAAAGTGGTTCTCCTAATACAAACATCTAAATTTATTGGTATAGGACCTAGGCATGAGTAGTATTTTAATGTTTACAAGGTGATTTTAAGGTGCAGTTAGTCTTCAAAAGTTTGCATGAGTCTAGTTAACCCCAAGGGACATTTAGAACAGAAGAAAAAGTTCTTTGAGATATATGAGAATTGCAAATTCATTCAACACTAAGTTTCCAAGATTCAAACTATCAAGATAGCCTATCTTCCCTGGAAATGGACACCACCTTTTTTTGTTCTCATTGGTGACTATTATGGCTATCTTCATTTTATTCACTCACAGAAGCACAATTATAAAGTCCTAAAGTTATAAAGTCTCAGTCATAAGTGAACCCATCATTCCTTTACACTGGACCACAATTCACCAAAACAGAATTAGGCAGACCAGAAGTTTCCTTTGATATAATATTCTTTATTAACCCATATCTTAATTGTGGATTGAGAATCCATAGTGCTTATACATCTGTTTACATTACCACAAAGAACTACCGTAAAATTCTGTAAGTTATTTTGATGCTCTCATAAAAATGCAGAATCCATTAATCACTCATGTTATTGTGCGGACAGTATTGAAATGAAACTAATAGTATTGGCCTTTCCACTTTTACTTAAATTGTAAACATCCAAAGGCAACCTACTGTGCCTGTTTAATGTAGTCTGTGTATAACAGCCATTGAAAATAATGGTTAATGAGTTTTTATTAACAATACACAAATCATGATAATTTGCTAGACATAAATTATATTATTCATGTCTCATTTAAGTAAATTAGAATACCAAATATTCAAATATATATTTATATGCATATACTCTATCTTGTGAATCTATTGATTATAAAATGTTAATGTTCCCTAAAGTGTTAAAATAACCCTCAATAATAAAAAGAAAAACCTTTTAGTGGACACTTATGGCTATTCAAAGATACTTATTTGTTTTGTCTCAATCACATGAAGCTGATTGATATGCTTTATTTTCATACAAAAAATGTGTCACTCTTATTTTGTTTACTATTCACACTCTCAGAACAGTTTAAATTTCAACAATGCCCTATTCTATCTGTGTGTCTATTTATCTATTTATCTATCGTCTATCCGTCCATCTATTCTACCTATCTATGCACTTGAAGTTAAGCCACAGATGTTATGAACTTTACATCTAAATATTTCAGCATGCATCTCCTAAGAATGACAGACTTCTATATAATACAGCATTATTGTAACACTATATAAAATTGTTATTAATTTAATAATATCATGTAATTGTATAGCCCCTACTTGTTTTTCTTAGGTTGTTTATTTTTTTCCTGTAGAAGAGCATCACTGCCTTTTAGTATGTGTTTTGAAGAATAGAGTATATTCCTCTTGTCTTCTAGAATATTTTACATCCATATTTGCCTACTGTTTCTCATAATTAAATTTAAATTTATTTTTTTAGATAATATTACTATGCAGGTGATATTGTGCATCATATTAGGAGATACATGATATCAGTTTGTTTGTAATGACTGATGATTTTGCTTTATATCTTTTTTTAAAACCTTTTATTTTATATTGGAGTATAGTTGAGTAACAATGTGATAGTTTCAGGTGTACAGCAAAGTGATTCAGTTATACATATACATGTATCTATTCTTTTACAAATTATTTTCTCATTTAGGTTGTTACATAATATTAGGCAGAGTTCCCTGTGCTATGCAGTAGGTCCTTGTTCGTTATCCATTTTAAATATAGCAGTACTACAACTAAGAAGTCCGCATGCCACAACTAAGTGCTGGCACAGCCAAAATAAATAAGTAAGTAAGTAAGTAAGTAAGTAAGTAAGTAAGTAAGTAAATAAATAAATAAATAAATAAATAAATAAATATTTAAGAAAATATAGCAGTGTGTACCTGTCAATCCCAAACTCCCTGACTATCTCTTCTCCCCACTCTTACCTTAGTAACTGTAAGTTCCTTCTCTAAGTCTATATGAGTCTGTTTCTGTTTTGTAAGTTCATTTATATCATTTCTTTTTAGATTCTGCTTATAAGCGTTATCATATGATATTTCTCTTTCTCTGACTTATTTCACTCTATGACAATCTCTAGGTCCACCCATGTTCCTGCAAATAGCATTATTTCATTGTTTTTAATGGCTGAGTAATATTCCATTGATATCTGGTCCATTCGGACCATGTTATTCTCAGGATATATGCTCAGGAGTGGGATTGCTGGATCATATGGTAGCTTTATTTTCAGTTTTATAAGGAACCTCCATACTGTTCTTCATAGTGTCTGTACCAATTTGCATTCCCACCAACAGTGTAGGAGGTTTACCTTCTCTCCACACCCTTTCCAGCACTTATTATTTGTAGATTTTTTGATGATAGCCATTTTGACTGGTGTGAGGTGATATCTCACTGTAGTTTTGATTTGTATTTCTCTAATAATTAGAGATGTGGAACATCTTTTCATGTGCCTCTTGGCCATCTGTATGTCTTCTTTGGAGAAATGTCTATTTAGGTCTTCTGCCCATTTTTTGATTGGGTTGTTTATTTTGATGATATTAAGCTGCATGAGCTATTTGTAAATTTTGGTTGTTTTATCTCTTAATTTAAATGGTGACTGCAATATCTTGTCATTCAATAGGCATATTATTTTTATCTCTGAACCAAAAAGGTAATCTGTATTGTAATATTTGAGTATGAATACCCTGATGTTCAACAAACTTTCAGACCATTAATTAGACAGATCTATCTAATCTGTGATAGATTAAATCATGGGACAAGCATTCATTGCTTCTTTTTGGGTCTGTACTTGGTCATGTGGCTTACTTTGGCCACAGAGATGCCAATGGAGGTGATGAAATCACTCTCCAATGTCCTTGCTCAGTTGGGCTTATTCTTTTGCACTCTTGCCTTTCACCATGAGAAGAATGTGACTGGAATTGCCCCTGGTCCAGGAGAAAGAGAAACACATGAGATTGATCTGAACCCAATATGAGCCTGGAGTAACTATACAGGAAGAAGAAATAAATGTTCATTGTACCTGCTACAACATAAGACTGTATACGAATGGAATATAGCATACATTGACAATCTTTACTTGACTTAGGAACTTTGGGTCTTGAAAAATAATGATTCTCTAATTTTTTTCCATCCATATTTATTAACTTACCTTAAATAAATCTATCTCTCTCTTTCTCTCTCCTTGTTCTTTTTTCTTATGAGTCATTATGGATACAATTTTTTATTCAATAGCTTATAATTTATTTAGAGCATTATTCTTTTTAAAATTTAAATTATATCAAACTGTACAAGGGAATACCCTTAACACTATTATGTTCTTTGGACATGACCCTGTTGTCTCTGGGCACTTCTTTGCTTTCTATAATAAGAGCATATTCAATGTTGCCCAGATGTGGGATCACCCATTTCTCAAGGATCTCTTATCCAAGTTAGTGGGGAATAGTACTGAAAAATCAAGATATGGGCTCTATGTATTTTCAGTCTTACTCTAAGTGATTGCTTCTAGTCTTATTGGAAAGATAAGGAATATATATATATACATATATATATATGTATATATATATATTCAATTCATGCTTTCATATAAAGGCCTCAAATGCAAATCCAACATTATGCATTTTTTATATCTAAGGCCAAACTTTTTCTAGAGAAATATACTTCAGTTATTTCCAACCAAAAAAAGAAAGAAAGAAAGAAGAACATTTAAGGAGCTGAATACATTATCAAGAGGCAGATGGATTTAAAAACAAACATTGGGAAAGAAGAAGCAGCTGCTTAAGACCAAAGAACAAATGACAAGTTATATCCACAGGCACCTGTTCTTTTGTTTTCTTTATTCCTAAACATGGCAGTTTTTTTCCTCCCATTTGTCTCTTTCTTTGCTCATTATAACTCTCTCCCTACATTTTCATCTTCTCTATCTTCTCTTTTTTTCCTTATAGTCTTCAGTTTAATTTTTTGTCTCTCATTTGTCATCTGTATCATGTGGAAATTAGAGGAAAGTGAGTGGTATTTTTATACTCTAGCTTGTTCTCTAAATTTATCTATTCAAGACACCAATCCCCTCTCTTAAAAAAAGAAGCATAAAAGGAATTTAATAATAAGCACAACATGGTTGTACTTTCTTCAAGTAATTTTTGCAAAACTTAGCATGTATAAAATCTTTGCTCCTTTTTTTCTGCCAAAAGCAAAAAAAAAAAAAGAAAAACACTTTATAGTTCTAAGATACATATTTTCTGAAAAGTCAGTGTAGGAAAAGATTTGATGAGAGAACCAACATGTGTTACCTCTTTACTAAAATACAGATATAAAATCCTAGCTTCCTCAATTGAAATTCACTATCGTGCACAGCACACATTCTAAACCAGAAGTTAGATCCATTAAAAGATAATGAAAATGCTTTACTGTTATAATGATGATTTTGAATTTTATAGTGCTCCCAATAAGAAATCAGAGTAGTGTAAAGACTTCCAGAGATTACCTAGAAAAGCTCTTTGCCTTTTGATATACGACAACAAAAAAATGTAAAACTTTCATACTCTCAGGACATTGTTTAATTCAGAATTATTTATTTAATTCAGGAGGTGTAGGTAACTGTTACCAAATACCACTTATACTATATATATATATATATATATATATATATATATATATAATATTTTCCCCATATTTTCTTCCTTTACTCTAGTGATATGCCATTATACGTCTTGTTATTTCCATAATGACATGTAATTACAGTCTCACCTCAGGGCACGTGACTAGTTCATCCTGATAATACGTTGTAGCAAATATAGGTTTGGATTCCCCCTCTCAGTTCTTTGGAATTGATCTTCAACTTGGTATTTTAGTGTTTAGATATATTCTTTACCTTGAAAAGGCATGGAAGCTTTGAATTCTTGATGTTAAAATAATCTATTAATTAATATGCCCTTTAAATGTATACATTTAAATTGAACATTTATATAACAATGGTGAATGAAATTGATTTATATAAAAATCTATAGAAACCTCAAAGTTGTTATGATTTTTGCACACCTCTTTCTCTTAGAATATAAGGTGTTTGCAAGTAGGGAATGAAACCCATCACAGTTGTAACCTTAGTGTTTACCAAAGATCATGGTATTTATAAAACTTAAAAAACATTTGTTTAAAGAATAAATAGTGAAAGAAGCTAGAGGAATAAATGTATGGATTAAATGAGTTTTTAAAATTAATAATTGGGGGATTTCAGAATTGTTTCCAATGTGGAAGCATCTTTGTTTAAATCTTAGTTCCTAGAATGAGATGACTGCATGGAGAGTGGAAGCCAGAGTTTTCACCTCAAAAGCTTTCTGAAAAGTAGGCATGAGGTGATAGAGACACAGAACACGGGAAGAAGGGTGGCTGCAGGTACCGTGCATTCATGGCTTCAGTCTGCCTTTAGCTGTTCCTGTTTAAATAACTGCTGAAGACAAGAGTTAGATTTAATTAACGCTAGGAATCTGGGGAACTTAACCACAGATCAGTCAATCATCTGTCAAAAATCATAAGTTTTGACAGATGACTCCTAAAAATATGATATATGAAATCTGTAAGTTATGAAATTGGCTTTGATGCCCAAGGGAAGGAGGAACCTAAACCTGCAGTGATTTCGGGGAAGACACATATCCCACCCCTAGTTTTTCCTTATTAAATCTAATCCGTTAACTGTCATGTAGAGGAAACCTGATTTAAAAACAATCCCAATTCCTTTTTTATTACTTATATCTTTCTGTGTTATGGCTCACAGAGGTTTTGTTGTGGTAATGATTGTTTTTATTTGTGTTCACAAAAACACTTCTTAATCCAAATGAATGTATCTCTTCTGGTGGGTTTTTGGAAACAGTAACAAAGTAGTGAAAAAGATATTTTGGGATGGTAGGGAAAGGAGAAAAACTTTCTAAATACAAGAGTAGGCTTATAATTCTTAAGGAACAGTTTAAATACTATATAAAATGAGAATTCAGTGAGTTTACCAAGCCTAATAGAGGAAGTCAGAGTCAGGAGGGTTATTCCTACTCAAGGGCTCCAACAGATTCTAATTGCAGGCTTACAGATCTCAGTGAAGGACTTCGTACCGGAGCACACCATCAATTTCATGACCCCCGGGCAAGAGACCGGCAACGTTCAGCTGGGCTTTGAGAGATCAGTAAGGGTCAAACTACCAATCATAATAAAATTTAGCTTTTTTCTAGTCCAACTTCATCATTTTACAGACTCAAAAAGTGAATCTCAGAGACGTAAAGAAACTTACTCTATTTCAGTTTGAAATTTTAAACTAAAGGTACAAAGAGGGTACTATAAATTTTGTTGAGACTACTTGACTGAATTAAAAACCACTAAAAGAGCAACTTAGGAAACTCATGAGAGTTGAAAGATGCTTCCAGTATCAGATAAGCTGTAGCATTTCTTAGATTTCACAAAATTGGAACAGTAAATAGAATTTGGAGAAAGTACAGAGGTTTGGTCTCATGAAGTAATTAACAAGATTTCTCTATTTTCATAGCCTAGGAACCACAAAGCACGGGGTTTAAAATAAGGAAATCACAGGTAGACAAGCAGACAAAGGCGACCCCATTGTATTTCAGTTAACAGAATCACTGAAAACAGAAGATGGATCATTACAAAAGGTGATATAGAGCAAAACAACAACAAAAAATCCAGAATATGTGTAAATAAATTATAGTGACAGTCAATCCTTCTCAAAGAGATGCTAAATCTCAAAAAGAAGAAAATTCTATAGAATATAAAGCTTGAAAATTATTTATCAATTAAAAACTAACATATTATAATTTTCAGTGGAAGCTAGTTGGCTTTATTAAAATATGAGAAACACCCAGGAAGACAAACTCCTTCACTGCACATACTTTTGAGATTAACAAAATCAGGACTATGATGAAAATACTGAAACTTTGTTTCCATATATACATCTAACATTTTATGAACAAAGAGGTTATTTCTTAGACATTTTAATTTTTTTCCCTTTTCTGGCGATTTATTTTAAATTAAATGATGTAAAATGCTAAGTCAGTTTAATTTAAAGTTGCAGCAGAACTAATTCAAATAATGAAATAACCCCTTAGAGCAAGTCTTTGAATCATTAGAGGATTTTCAGATAATTTCTTGTGAATGCAAACAAGATAATCATACAAGTGCACATATCAAGTAGCCCTTTCTTCAAACACTAATGATCATGCATATTCAACAGAATGCAAATATTGACTTTTCTGATAGATTGGATCAGATTGAAAAGTGTCTGATAGGAAAGTTTAATCATTTTGTGGAATGTGGCAATGACCTTCATGCTCCCAATGCCAAGGATGTATTCCACTTGAATCTCTGATTCTGCTAACCTTTAAACAGTTTCCACAACTTGAGAAATAAAATAGACATCTGGGAAAGGGCAGTCTTTGCCAGTACAATAAAGGCTTGGAAGAAATAAACAGGCCTTGTGTCTCATGATGTTTCTCAGGAGACCCAGACCAACAAAGCCTAAGGTTGCAACTGACTTCTCAAAAAGACAAACCAGCGCATGAAAATCTTCCTCCCTCTGAATAAACTGGGGAGAGAATAGAAAAGGTCAGCCGACTGTATACTAAATAATCAATATATTCTGGAAATATAATACTCAAATTAGCTTGAAGTATTTAATGTTTCAAGGAGAAAAATATCCTAGTACCTTTCAACAAAGATACTGTTAAAAGTATTACAACAGGTTTTACATTTATTGAACGTAGACTGATGATGCTCCAAATACCAGTTAAAGCATAGCTATATGATCAAAACTTAAAAAAAATATGGCTAACTATACATTGACTTTTATACATGTACTCTAATAACTTAAAAACAAATACTACCTTATTGAAATATTAAATGCATTAGATAGTGATGTCAGTCTAATGCCAAAAGGTTACAAACTGCATGATTTCATTCATACGTCACTCTGGAAAAGGTGAAAGTATATGGACAGAAATCAGATCAGCAGGGAAGGTTTGACTGTGGAGGAAAAGCATTAGGAAGTATTACTGGTTGATGGATCTGTCTAGTATCTTGATTTTGGTAGTAATTACAAAATGCTAAACAAGTCTTAAAACTCATAGATCTGTGGGTTTTCTATTCTGTTCCATTGATCTATATTTCTGTTTTTGTGCCAGTACAATACTGTTTTGATTACTGTAGCTTTGTAGTATAGTCTGAAGTCAGGGAGTCTGATTCCTCCAGCTTTGTTTTTCTTTCTCAAGATTGCTTAGCTATTCAGTGTTTTGTGTTTCCATACAAATTGGAAAATTTTTGTTCTACTTCTGTGAAAAACGCCATTGGTAATTTGATGGGAATTGCATTGAATCAGTAGATTGCTTTGGGTAGTATAGTAATTTTCACAGTATTGATTCTTCCAATCAAAGAACATGGTATATCTCTACAGCAGTTTGTGTCATCTTTGGTTTCTTTCATCAGTATCTTACAGTTTTCTGCATACAGTCTTTTGTCTCCTTAGGTAGGTTTATTCCTAGGTATTTTATTACATTTGTTGCAGTGGTAAATGGGATTGTTTCCTTAACACCTATGTTCACCTAATCTATGATAAAGGAGGCAAGAATATACAAAGGAGAAAACACAGCCTCTTCAATAAGTGGTGCTGGGAAAACTGGACAGCTACATGTCAAAGAATGAAACTAGAACACTCCCTAACACCACGCACAAAAATAAATCCAGAATGGATTAAGGACCTAAATATAAGGCCAAACACTATAAAACTCTTAGATGAAAACAAAGGCAGAACACTCTTTGACGTAAATTTCAGCAAGATCTATTTTGACCTACCTCCTAGAGTAATGAGAATAAAACCAAAAATAAACAAATGGGACCTGATTAAATTTAAAAGCTTTTGCACAGCAAAGGAAACCATAAACAAGATGAAAAGACAACCCCCAGAATGGGAGAAAATATTTCCAAATGAAGGAACAGACAAAGGATTAATCTCCAAAATATAGAAACAACTCATGCAGCTCAACATCAAAAAAACAAACAACCCAATCCAAAAATGGGCAGAAGACCTAAATAGACATTTCTCCAAAGAAGACATACAGGTGGCCAAGAGGCTCATGAAAAGATGTTCAACATCACTAATTATTAGAGAAATTCAAATCAGAACTACAATGAAGTATCACCTCACACCGATCAGAATAGCCATCATCAAAAAGTCTACAAACAATAAATGCTGGAAAGGGAGTGGAGAAAAGGTAACCCTTCTGCACTGTTGGTGGGAATGTAAATTGATACAGCCACTATGGAGAACAGTATTGAGGTTCCTTAGAAAACTAAAAATAGAATTACCATATGACCCAGCAATCCCACTACTGGGCATTTACCCAGAGAAAACCATAATTCAAAAAGACACATGCACCTCAATATTCACAGCAGCACAATTTACAATAACCAGAACATGGAAGCAACCTAAATGTCCATCAACAGAGGAATGGATAAAGAAGACATAGTACATATATACAATGGAATATTACTCAGCCATAAAAAGGAACCAAATTGGTCATTTGTAGAGATGTGGATGGACGTAGAGACTTTCATACAGAGTGAAGTAAGTCAGAAAGAGAAAAACAAATATAGCATATTAACGCATGTGTGTGGAATCTAGAAAAATGGTATAGATGATCTTATTTGCAAAGCAGAAGTAGAGACACAGACTTAGAGAACAAATGTATGGATCCCAAGGGGGAAAGGGGAGGGGGTGAGAGGAATTGGGAGATTGGGATTGACATATATATACTATTGATATTATGTATGAAATAGATAACTAATGAGAACCTACTGTATAGCACAAGGAACTCTACTCAATGCTCTGTGGTGACCTAAATGGAAAGGAAATCCAAAAAAAAGGGGATGTAAGTATACACATAGTTGATTCACTTTGCTGTACAGTAGAAGCTAACACAACATTGTAAAGCAACTATACTCCAGTAAAAATTAAATTAAAAAGTAAAAGTTATAAACAACAACAAAAAACTCATAGGCCTGTGCATGAAAATAAGAAATAAAAAATTTCACGTATAAGTGTGTGGATAGAGATATAGAAATAGGTATAGGGATTGATATACAAGTAGATAGATATTTATTCATATATCTCTTGATTATGTGGATAATGGTTGTATGTGTCAATATGTTGTCAAGCTCACAGGACAAAACCTGCCCCCAGATGTTTACAGCAGCTTTATTCATAATTGCCAAAACTTGGAAGTAACCATTATGTCCTTCAGTAGGTGAATGGACAAATAAACTGTGGTCCATCCAGACAATGGAATATTATTCAGCACTAAGAAGAAATAAACTATAAAGCCATGAAGATACATGGAGGAATTTAAATGCATGTAACTAAGTAAAAGAAGTCAATCTGAAAAGCCTAGGTACTGTGTGATTCTAACCATATAAACCTGGAAAAGGCAAAACTATGGAGACACTAAAAAGGTTAGTGGTGGTCAAGGGTTAGAAGGGAGGGAAGAATGAATAGGCAGGAATGAATGCAAAGGAATTTTAGGTCAGTGAAAATACTCTGTACAATACTATAAAGGTAGATACATATAATAATAATTTTAAAAATCTCATACAACCTCTATAATTGAATTATACCTCAATAAATAGTTAAAAGTCATTTTAAATAAATGTAGATATACAGGAAATAACTTTGGAGAAGCTATTTCCATAATTTTAAATTAAAGCAAAATTTAAATATTCAAAATAAAACAAGGAAAAATTCAGATGCTACACAGTCCAGTGGACTGTATTCAAAGTAGTGAGGCTGAGTCCATGTTTAATCAATTCTGTTTTAAGACTTTAGGCTATATGATCAATATTAAAGCAGTTTCTAAGTGACTGTCATACCATGATAAGAATTTAATATGTTGGATTTTTGGCAAGAAAGATATATTGGATTATATACAAAATGCCTTCTTTATCAAAACACTCTTAAAAGTACTTAATTTTGTTTATTTTTTTAGGTTCTTTTGATGCATTTTCCAAGAAAATGATATTGTAAAGTCATGATCAATAAAGTAACTTAAATTTTAAACACTTTTAAATATGAATAAATTATTAACACTACCTTGTTACAAAATATGTATAATAAAAATGTGTTAATATAATAAATAAAATGTAATAAAATATACCAATTCTTCTTCTTTTATAATTTTAACATTAATTTACGTACATATAAATTATATTACCATTATGTAAATTTCTTTCTATTCCAACTCATTAAGAAATACAGGGAGAAATACAAATAGATATGAAAATTCATAGGATGATATGATAGGTACTACAATGAAAGGCTATTTAGTTTTTAGCTTAAAGTATAATCTTATTCTTTTCCTGAGTAAACATTTTAAACTTAATTCCCTATGAATCATCATAACCTTAGTTGAAAATAAATTGAATAATACTCTCACTCCTGAACACTTTCCAATGAATGAAATATGTGAGGCACGACACACAAAGTTTTAAAATTGAATCATAGCTAACAAATAATTATTCCCTCTAGCTAGGTGTTAGATGTACAAGCCCAAACTTGCTGGCTTCACTCACCTGGAGATCAGAATATAGCAGCTACTAGTAGGATGTTAGCAATGGAATCCCAGAAGTGAGTGAATAGAAATAGACTTCGTAAAAAAAAAAAAAAAAAAAAAAAAAATTCTCTAGATGTGGATCAAGTTGCCAACACTGATTTCCCAACAAAATTTATTACACTGTTACTGATTTGGAAATACCATCAAGGCACAAAAATAAAAGGGCTATTAATATATTCAAATCGGAAATGCCATGTTTTAATTTCATATAATTTTATCTTAATGTAAATTAATTCACATAATATATTGTTTCCTCTCATATCTACTGAATAACCAATGCCAATTCATAATCTGCATCTAATTTTATACCTAGGATAACTGAGCTTTGGGAAAGCAGAAAAACTGAGTTCCTGGAGAGCTAGGAGTATCAAAGTTGTGAACCTATTTTGGTGGCTCCATCATGAACTATCCTCAACTCTACGTGTTCTCTCTCTTACTTAGTTCAGTATTTCTGTTGGAAGATAATTATTTGTAGAAACTTTTTTCATGTATTCTATCAAATATTTTAAGATAGAAGTACAAGTCAAGCTCCTGCATTATTAACTCCTTAAAATTATTTATCAAAGATCTACTACATAATAATATTCTATACATAGGGCATACAGAAGCGACCCAAAAAGAAGGAAACCCTGTCCTCACGTAACTCACATTTTAGTGAAGGAAGCAGACATTAACCGGATAAACAAATAAAAGATACAGTTCGTTAAAAGTTTATAAGGCCACAACAAAAGAGAAAACAGGGTTAGAGGAGAGGAAGTACTAGAATGGGAAGTTTCAGTTTTTAAGAGAAGGGTCAGAGTAGACCTCATGGAGAAGTTGGCCTTTAAGCATGGACAGACATCAATGATATTAAAGAATAAACCATGTGGGCAAGTGAGGAAGTAAGGAAGAGTGTTTCAGAAGGAGGGAGAATGGAGTGCAAAGACCCCAGGAAGAGACTGTCGGATATGTTCGTGCCCAAGAAGCAGCAAGGGGGGTGAGGCAGGACCAACATGAATGAAAAGAAAGTGATACTGGCTGAGGTCAGAGATGTAGAGGCAGGAACACATTTCACAGGGCCATGTGAGTAATTCTAGGTCTTTGGCCTTTAGGCACGTAGAGAGCCATAAGAGTGGTTTGAGCAGAGTGACTCTATAGGAATCCTTCTGGCTGCTGGACTGAGAAGAGTTTGAAGGGAAGAAAATGCAGGCAAGTAGTTGAGTAATTGGGATAAACTTCTAAGCAGGGATACAAAAGCAGTAGAAACAGAGGTGTGGGGCACCTTAGAGCTCTGATATAGAGAGAGTGACCTAGTGAAAGAGAGGATTCAAAGTTGATGCAAGATTTGACTGAGCACATGGAAGGAAGGAGAAGAAAATTGAGAAGATGAAGATACCAAGAGAAGGAAGAAGTATTCTGGGTTGGATAGGATAAGTTTGAGATGTCTTAGGTATTCATGTATAGATATGTTTCAATATGTCTCACAGTTTGTGTGTGTGTGTGTGTGTGTGTGTGTGTGTGTTTTGTTTTCTTTTGTTTTCTAGAAATAAGGCATTATGATGCCTTATTTGATATCAAGTGGTGACTCAATGGCTTGAATGTCAAATGTAAACCAAGATTTCAAAAAAATTGTCAATAATTATTTTTTCAATAATTTAGTGATATGGTTGATGTAAAACTTGAAAAAAAAGTCATGACACTCTTATATAAATGCACTCATTTCCAAAGGCTCTTGGTAGATTATGCTTCAAAAAAAGAAAACTGAATGGTTTATGAGTTAACTTTATTACTGAATACAACAATATCAACTAAAAAGGAACAAGAAAAATTATGTAAGTTGCATATGAGGCATTTGATAAGTTGTGTGATTTCTTTGAAAAATTATAATATAATTTATAACTAGGAAACAGTGTCCTTTTCAAAAGTATGAAGTGAATTTTACCTTTGCATATGTTTTAATCATAATGAAAATTACTCAAAAGTAAATGAAAAAACAGTATACTTTATTTTTTTGCTCTTGGTGTATATAGAAATCAAAGACTTTAAAGCTGTGTGATTATAGGACTTTCTCACACCTTATTATAGGCTCACAAAAGAACAACTCTTTTCAAAGAATCTGGCTTTTGAATTAAGAATACTCTACCAAGTGACCCAGCAATCCCACTACTGGGCATATACCCAGAGAAAACCATAATTCAAAAAGACACATGCACCCCAATATTCACTGCAGCACTATTTACAATAGCCAGGATATGGAAGCAACCTAAATGTCCATCAATAGAGGAATGGATAAAGAAGACGTGGTAAATATATACAATGGAATATTACTCATCCATAAACAGGAATGAAATTGGGTCAATAGTAGAGACACAGATGGACCTAGAGACTGTCATACAGAGTGAAGTAACTCAGAAAGAGAAAAACAAATATTGTATATTAACGCAAATATGTGGAATCTGAAAAACTGGTATAGACAATATTATTTACAAAGCAGAAATAGAGACACAGATGTAGAGAACAAACAAATGGATATCAAAGGGGAAGGGGGGGGTGGGATGAATTAGGAGATTGGGATTGACATATATACACTATTGATACTATGTATAAAAGAGACAACTAATGAGAACCTACTGTATAGCACAGGGAACTCTACTCAGTGCTCTATGGTGATCTAAATGAGAAGGAAATCCAAAAAAGAGGGGATATTATGTATACATATAGCTGATTCACTTTGCTGTACAGTATAGACTAACACAATATTGTAAAGCAACTATACTCCAATAAAAATTTATCAAAAAAGAAATAAAGCTAGAGAAATAAACCAGAAAAAAATGGTATGTTTATACTATACTGTAATGTATTAAATGTGCAATAGGAGAACTTCCCTGGTGATCCACTGGTTAAGAATCCGCCTTCCAATGCATGGGGTGAGGGTTTGATCCTTGGTTGGGGAACTAAGATCCCACAGGCCGTGGAGCAACTGAGCCTGCGAACTGCAACTACTGAGCCTGAGCCCTCTGGAGCCCGTGTGCCACAACTAGAGAGACTGTGTGCTGCAGTTACTGAGCCCACATGCTCTGGAACCCATGCACCACAACTAGAGAGAAGCCCGCATGCCACAACTAAAGCCTGCATGGTGCAACAAAAGATCTCTCATGCTGCAACAAAGATCCTGTGTGCCACAACTAAGACCCAATGAAGACAAATAAATAAATATTAAAAAAAAAAAAAAGGGGCTACCCTGGTGGCGCAGTGGTTGGGAGTCCGCCTGCCAATGCAGGGGACACGGGTTCGAGCCCTGGTCTGGGAAGATCCCACATGCCACGGAGCAACTGGGCCCGTGAGCCACAACTACTGAGCCTGCGCGTCTGGAGCCTGTGCTCCATAACAAGAGAGGCCGCGACAGTGAGAGGCCCGCGCACCGTGATGAAGAGTGGCCCCCACTTGCCGCAACTAGAGGAAGCCCCCGCACAGAAACGAAGACCCAACACAGCCAGAAATTAAATAAATAAATAAATAAATAATTTAAAAAAAGAATACCTTAGTGGAATGCCTTTTTGTGGCAAGGGGGGGGAGGAGTAGTGAATAAAACTGACACTAAATTTATTTTCACCTGATTTTTGGTTTCTGTGAACATGTATGTGTGTGTGTGTGCATGGTATGCACATGCCTGTGTGTCAGACAGTTGTTTTACTTGGAATATATAATTGATTCAAATGTTAACAATTTGTGTAAAGGTTATTAAACGTGGCCAAGATGGCGGAGTAGGAAGACCGTGAGCTCCCCTTCTCCCATGGGCACGCCAATATTACAACCATTTACAGAGCAACTGTCTGTGCAAATGACATGAAGGCCAGCAGAAAACACTTTCCACAACCGAAGGTATAGAGAAGGAATGACAAAGAGATGGGTGCGAGTGTCAGAGGCCACATATAGACCACCCACAGGTAGACAGCCCACAAACAAACAGGAGGATAGTCACAATTGCAGAGATTCTCCTCAGGGAGAAAGGGGTCTGAGCCCCACATCAGGCTCCACAGCTTAGTGAACCTGCAACCAGGAAGCATGTCTGGCTTCAAAGGCCAGTATTGCTTGTGCATGGGAGCTGGGGGGCTGTAGGAAACAGAGACATTGCTCTTAAAGGGTGCACTAAAAATCTCACATGCTCCAAGTCAGACTGCAGAGGCTGTCATTTGAAAGGAACCTGGGTCAGACACACTGATTAATCTTGGAGAGCTTCCCAGAGAAGCAGGAGACAATTGGGATGCTACCTGAGGGCACAGACTCTGGAGGCAGCCGTTTTATGGAGCCCCTTCTTCCACGAGGACAGTGGTGCCGGCAAGAGCCATTTTGGAGTCCTTCCTGTAGCCTATTAGTGTCTGGGGATCAGCGGCCCAACAGAGATCTATATCAGCCTAGGGGCCCCAAGGACCCTGCTGCCAGCCATGCTAGGACCCAGCCGTGCCCTCCAGGGGCCAGCACCAGCTCTGGGACTCCCTACGCTATGCAGCCAACCATGCCAGGACTAGGCCCCATTCACCAATGGGCTGGCAGCCACCAAAGACAGCAGGGCTGAAAGTCAAGCAAGCCAGTGTGCCCACCTTCCTCAGCCCCACCACAACAGAATGGCCCACACAATCCATGTGAAGGGCACCCCTAGAGCATATAGTTCTCAGGATCAGAGGGGAGAGTGTTGCTAGGCCCCAAAGGACATATCCAAAACAAGGTTACTTCACCACAATTGATTGGGAAACATAACCAACCTATCTGATACATAGAAACAAACATAATGAGTTAGGCAAAATGAGAAGAAAGAGGAATATGCTCCAAATGAAGGAATAAGCCAAGACTGCAGAAAAAATAAATAAACAAAGAAGAGATAAGCAGCCTATCTGATAAAGAGTTCAAGGAAGTGACCATAAAGTTGCTTAACAAACTTGGCAGAAGAATGGATGAACACAGGAGAATTTTAGTAAAGATTTAAAAAATATAATGAAAAACCAAATAGAGCTGAAGAAAAGAGTAACGTAAATTAAAAAAAATATACTAGAAGAAATCAACAGTAGACAAGATGGTACAGAGGAATGGATCAGTAAACTGGAAGACAAATTAGTAGATATCACCCAAACTGAACAGAAGGAGAAAAAAATAACTTTAAAAAATGAGGATAGCTTAAGAGACCTCTGTGATGACATCAAACATGCTAACATTTGCATTATAGGGGTCCCAGAAGTAGAAGAGAAAAGAAGAAAATGGGAGAGAATTTATTTGAAAAAATAATAAATAAAAACTTCCCTAACTTGGAGAAGGAAATAGACATCCATTTCAGGAAGCACAGAGAGTCCCAAACAAGATGAACACAAAGAGGACCACAACAAGATACATTATAATTTAAATGGCAGAAATTATAAAGAAAGAGAGAATATTAAAAGTAGCAAGAGAAATTCAACTAGATACTTAAAAGGGAACTCTCTGACTTTTCAGCAGAAAATTTGCAGGCCATAAGGGATTGTAATAACATAGCCAAAATGATGAAAGAAAAAACCTTCAACCAGGAATACTGTATGTGGCAAGGCTATCATTCAGATTTGACAGAGAGATAAAGAGTTTACAGACAAGCAAAAGCTAAGAGTTCAGTTCCACTCACCTGGATTTACAAGAAATGTTAAAGGGACCTTCCTAAGTGGAATAAAAAGACCACAATTTTAATGCTCCAATTAAAATACATAGAGTGGCTGGATAAACTTAAAACAAAAACAAAAACAAAAACAAGACTCATATTTATGCTGCCTACAGGAGACTCCCTTCAGCTCTAAAGACACACAGACTGAAAGTGATAGGATGGAAAATGATATTCTGTGCAAATGGAAATGAAAAGAAAGCTGGGGAAACAATACTTATATTAGACAAAACAGAATTTAAAACAAAGACTTTAATAAGAAAAAAAGATGGACATTACATAATGATAAAGGGACTAATCCAACAAGAGAATATAACATAAGTATAAATGCACCCAAAATAAGAAAACCTAATTACATAAAGCAAAACTTAACAATCATAAAATGAGAAATTGACAGTAACAGAATAATAATAAGGGACTTTTAACACTCTACTTACATCAATGGACAGATCAACTAGACCAAAAATCAATAAGGAATAACTGGCCTTAAGCACACATTATATAAAATGTACTAAATAAATACATACAGGACATTATACCCCCCAACAGAAGAATACACATTCTTTTCAAGTGCATATGAAACATTGTCTAGGATAGATCACATCCTGGGCCGCAATACACGTCTCGGTAAACTTAAAAAGACTGAAATCATATCAAGCATCTTCTCTGACCACAATGGTATGAGACTAGAAATCAATTAAAGGAAAAAAAAAACTGCAGAAAAAGCAAACACAAAGAGGGTTAACTATATGCTAATAAACAACCAGTGGGTCAAGAAGAAATCAAAGGAAAAGTTAAAAAGTAACCAGAGACAAATGAAAATGGAAACATAATGATCCAAAATCTATGGGATGCAGCAAAAATAGTTCTAAGAGGGAAGTATATAGTGACACAAGCCTACCTCAGGAAACAACAAAAAAAACTTAAGTAAAAAATCTAAACTTACAGCTAAAGGAACTATAAAAAGAACAAAGCCCAAAGGTAGTAGAAGGAAAAAGATAATAAAGATCAGAGCAGAAATAAATGAAATAGAGGGGAAAAAAATAGAGTCTATCAATGAAACTAACAACTGTTACAAAAAAACAAAAACAAAATTTATAAGCCTTTAGCCAGACTTACCCAGAAAAAAAGAGAGATGGTCCAAATCAATAAAATCAAATGAAAAGAAGTTAAACACACAGAAATCCAAAGAATTATAAGTGATTGCTGTGAACAATTATACACCAAAAAGTAGATAGCCTAGAAGAAATGGATAAATTCCTAGAAAAATACAATGAAGAATGAATCAAGAAGAAATAGAAAACATGTATAGATTACCAGTAATAAAATGAAGTCAAAAATCTCCCAACAAACAAAAGCCTAGGATCTGATGGCTTAATAGGTTAATACTACAAAATACTTAAAGAAGAGTTAACATCTGTCTTTCCCAAAGTATTCCAAAAAGTTCAAGAGGAGGGAACACTTCTAAACTCATTTTATGAGGTGAACATCATCATGATAATAAAAAAAGAAAAAAACACCACAAAAAAACAAAAAATAATAGGCCAACATCACTGATAAACATAGATGCAAAAATCCTCAACAAAATATCAGCAAACTTAATTCAACATTACATTAAAAGAGTCATACAACATGAGCAAGTATGATTTATCCCAGGGATGTAAATATTTGCAAATCAAACAACATGATACACCATATTAGCAAATTTAAGAATAAAAATAATATGATCATCTCAATAGTTGCAGAAAAAGCTTTTGACAAAATTTAACATATATTTATGATAAAAACTCTCAGCAAAGTGAGTATAGAGGAATTATACCTCAACTTAATAAAGGCCATATATGTCAAACCTACAGCTAATATCATACTTAATGGTGAAAAGCTGATGGAATTTCCTCTAATATCAGAAACAAGACAAGGATGCCCACTCTCACTTTTATTCAACACAGGATTGGAAGTCTTAGCAACAGAAGTCAGTCAAGGAAAAGAAATAAAAGGAACCCAATTTGAAAAGAAAGATGTAAAACCATGTCTCTTTACAGATGACATGAAACTATATATAGAAAATTCCTACAACACCAGCAAAATACTATTAGAACTAATAAATAAATTCACTAAAGTTGCAAGATACAAAATTAATGTACAGAAATCTGTTCATTTCCATACACCAACAATGTTACCAAAAAGAAATTAAGAAAACAATTCCATTTACAATTGCATCAAAAAAGAATAAATTACATAGGGATAAATCTAACCAAGGAACACCTGAATTCAGAAAACTGCTACCATATTGGCAAAATAAATTGAAGATGACACAAATAAATGGAAAGATATGCTGAGCTCATGGATTGGAAGAATTTAATATTGTTCAAATGATCTTAATCCCCAAGGCAATCTACACATTCAAAGCATGTCCTATCAAACTTCCAAAGGAATTTTTCACAGAACTAGAACAAAGAATTCTAAAATAGGTATGGGAACAAAAAGAGCCTGAGTAGCCAAAACAATATTGAGAAAGAAGACCAAAAACTTGAGGTGTCACGTTTTTCTAACTTCAGACTACACTACAGAACTACAGTAGTCAAAACAGTATGATACTGGCACAAAAACAGACACATAGATCAATGGAACAGAATAGTGAGACCAGAAATGAACCACACTTAGACTGTAAACTAATTTATGACAAAGGCGGGAAGAATATACAATGAGGAAAAGGCAGTCTCTTTGATAAACTGTGTTGGAACACTGGACAGCTACATATAAAGGAATCAAACTGGACTATTTCCTCACACCATATACAACAGTAAATTCAAAATGGCTTAAACACTTAAATGTAATACCTGAAATCATAAAACTTCTAGGAGAAAACATAGGCAGTACACTCTTTGACATCGGTCTTAGCAATATTATTTTGGATATGCCTCCTCAGGCAAGGAAAATAAAGGTAAAAATAAAAAATTGGGACCTAATTAAACTTAGAAGCTTTTACACAATGAAGGAAACTATCAACAAAATGAAAAAGGAGTCTACTGAATGGGAGAAGATATTTGCAAATGATATAACTAATAAGGTGTTAATATCCAAAATATACAAAGAACTCAGGTAACTCAACATCAAAAATAAACAAAGAAAGAAAAACCATTTAAAAAATGGGCAGAAGACCTGAATGGACAAAAACGATGTACAGATGGCCAACAGACACATGAAAAGATGCTCCACTTCACTAATCATTAGGGAAATGCAACTCAAAACCATGAGATACCACCTCACAGCTGTCAGAATGGTTATCATCAAAAAGACAACAAATAACAAGTTTTGGTGAGGATGTGGAGAAAAGGAGCCCTTGTGCCTGTTGGTGGGAATGTAATCGGTGCAGCCTCTCTGGAAAACAGTATGGAGATTCCTCAAAAAATTAAAAATAGAACTGCCATGTGATCCAGTAATTTAACTTCTGGATATTTACACAAAGGAAAAAAGGAGACACTAATCGGAAAAGATATATGAACCCTTATGTTCATCGCAGCCTTATTTACAATAACTAGTATATGGAAGCAACCTAAGTGCCCATCCATAGCCAAGCAGATAAGGGAGATGTGATAGATAGAAATATATATATATAGGATATATATAGGATAGGACTGTGCACACTTAGCATTGGCTACTCATAACCACTCCATCAGATAAATTTGAAATTATTTCCTCTTGCAAAGAAAAAAAGTGACTTGCCCAACTTCAAAGTGAGGAAGCAATGGAATCAGGATTCCAAATCAGACAGTCTATCACTAGAGACTGTACTTGGCTTGCTATTATCGTGTCAAATCTTTATGTATCACCAACATCCTTTATGTACCAATCTTCCCTGAAAAACTGCTCGCTTAGTACCCAAAGGGAAGATTGTTCTTATCAGCCTTAAGCAGAGGGACCAGAGTTATTCACTTGTCAGCACCTAGAATGCAATAATTAGCACTCTGATCAGTGCTTTTGTACGAAAGATAGTGTATCACATCAAAAATATGTTAGGATACAGACCATTAGGTTGCTAATGCATTATTAATTTATATTCTCTAAGTATTTCTCTACATATATTGGCAGTTTCCCAAATATCTATTAACATGTAATGTGCTTTTTCTGTTGGATTAATATTCATTTTAATATCTAATGAAAATGTACTGCTTGTCTGAGTTAGCCAGAACTCTCTGGGGGTCCGTACCACTCTTCAGATCTCCTTAGAGTCTAAGGCCTTTTGCTCTCCCCAAAAGACTGTTTACTACTCAGTTACCTCATGGATATAAAACCACTTTCATAGCAAGATGGGAATTAATGCAGTAACAGGATTATTTGCTAATCAAAGCCCCAAAACACCAGAGAGGTAAAGCCTTGTGCCTAGGAAAAGGTACCTTTTGCTACTGAATTCAATCCTGAGAATAGTTGTATGAACTAGTGATTACGGTCTCCAGCAAACATCAAGAGAACTAAGACTCAAAGATATTAAATACGTTGTCCAAGGTAATATAACCTGCATATGGCCAAGCCACACTTTAACCATGATTTATCTGACTTCAGTGAGTGGCCTGCAGGTGCCCTGAACTAAGGCTGCTCACCAGTGAAATCTCAATGAAATTACACTCCAGAACTTGCTTTTCTTTCCAGATCCATCATCACAATGCTTGGCAAATATCCAGGCACCTGTAAGTCATCTACAGCATCTCTTCCTGTCCTTTCACATCCAAATATTCACCATTGACGCTAACTTCTTCATCAGTCTTCAGCTCTTTCCCTCTGCTCAAACTTCATTGCTACTGCCATAATTTAGGCATTCATATTTCACACAACTGCCCCCTCACCTGCTTTCCCTGTCCCTTTGTTTAGTCCATGCTCTACACAGCTACTGGCATATAAAATAACATATAAAAATAATCATATTAAAAATAATTTAATAACCTTTGCCTACAGCATCATGTTTTTTCTTGCATCCAAATGCATCCCGTTTGTACCACCTGGTGTGTTCTCTCCCCACTTTGGAACCATTGGCCCAGATTGTTGTTTGATAAATAGGCCATCTTTATTTGTTTCGTACTATTATCGCACTATATAGCTGTATTTTTGCATGACTTGAAGGTTTGATTATAAATAAGGAATACATATTTACTTTGAGAAGAATATCTTTTGCTAATTAGAAAATATTTTTAACATCACAAAAATCACTCTCTTGGGATAGATGTTATGACAGGGGAATCATTTTTACAGTTAAAAATATGTACCATGTTTTAGTAGGCAATTATTTTTAAAGTGTGAAGTCACCACTTCAATAAAAGTTATGTGAATATAGTCAAAACACATGCTAATTAGATCTTTCATGGGACGAGTCAGACAGATGTATATTGTTTTTTTTATTTTATAGTTTTGCAATGTTTTATTTAACTTTTTATTATTACCTTGGTGAGGAGCAAATGAAGTAGCTATATTAATTTTTTAGAATTATTTTGAACTAATAAGGTCCTCATAGATTTAAAAATATATTTAGAAACATAATTTTCATCATATAATTTATTTGATGAATTAAACACAATATACTTTGCATATAAAATTTTTATGTTTTAATAGATTTTTCCTTATTTTTTTAGAATATATCTTAAGATGTGTAGCATAAATGCATACAGTTGACAGAGAATAACTTACAGGGATCATTGAGGAGGGACTGCAGGATGAACACATATCCGATATAAATGTCTAAAGAACTTAAGTAACCTTTGTAAAATTCCTAAATACCTTCTGCATATATAGCAGTACTGTAGATAACAGAGTTATTATACACATGCTCCTTACAATGGAAATTTCCTTCAATCGAAGGCAAGTCAAATATACCTTAATACAAATGACAAATATTTTTTATTTAATATATATGTGTATATATGTGTGTGCACACATGTGTGTGCATGTATATGTACCTGTGTGAACGTGAGTGTGGATCACAGGGTCCGCATCACCCTTAACAGTTAAGATTGAAGCCACAGTGGCCACAAGTAGAAGCCACAAGACCTCCAGTTAGAACTATACAAGAAACAGAGTTGGATGGCTGTAACAATCCTTCATCTAAAGCTACTCAAAATAAGAAACTCTGTCTACCCTTTGCGTAAGAATTTCCACAATGTTCCGTACATCTTTGTGAACAAGATGGCTTTAACATTCCTGTATGCATGATGAATTTTAGACAGGTTTTTCCCAGCATATAGGCCTCTGACCTTTCTTTTCTTGCAGAATTTACTTTAGAAAACTTTCAATTATAATTTCTTTCTCTTCCACTTTGATATGTAAATCTACAACCCAGGAATGTCATTCCTAAGGACCTGGGAATCACCTCTTTGAAATGTAATCAAGAAAGATTGTCCCCTTATCTCCCAGTCTCATGTTCTTTTCCACTACCTCACTCCACCATTTAAAATCCTTTTGTTTAGGTGGAGTTGAGTTCAGTCTCTCTCACTTATTGCAACAAGCTTTGACTCCTATTGAAATAGTCTGTAATAGAGGCTTGCCACTTTTAACAAGTATCCATAGCAATTTTTCTTTACAATAAATGTGCAAGTATATAGCTGAAAGGTGATTTGATTGAATTGCTTTTGGATTAATAACCAGCCAATTCGGACAATTGATTCATTCATGCAAAGGGGACCTTAAATAGTTAGGTCTTTGGCTTTTTGTACTATATAAAAGAAATTGCATGGAGAGATTTAATAATAAACTTGTTTTTGGAGGGTCAACTAGTTAAGTTTTATATATATATATACACACACACACACATTCTTTATCTTGGAAAATAAATATGTACTATTGTATTCATATATTAAAAACTAGTTTTCTTACAAAAGAATATAAAGATTTAAAAAATGATTTGTCAAATGATCAAGTGACTAAACCTAAACAAAAGTGCTATAGAGCAATATTATTCCATTGCTTTTAAAGTTCAAGACTTATATTTTCAAATATTATGAAATTGGTCTTTATCTAAGAAGGTACATGCTGAAGGAGTGGAAAATAATTTGTGAATTCAAATTTTACAAATATAAGAGAAATAAGTACTTTTTAGTATATTAGTAAAGGAAAGAAATTATAACAGTCTAATTGTTAAGGGGAAATATATATCAAAAAATATTAAACTCTAAATATATATTTATATTGCTCCTGCTTTACAGATAAATTTTGAAATAAATGTTGTTGCTTTATTTTATAGAAAATTTACTTTTAAACATAATACCTAGAAATATTTCCCACCCCAAGTGTCAAGTGTATTATTTAAAACACCATGTTCACAACCTGAAGAATAAAAACTATATGATCATCTCAATAGATGGAGAAAAACTTTTGATAAAATTCGAAATTCATTTATGATAAAAAGTCTCCAGGAAGTGGACATCACATCAGTTTGTATCATTTTCTATTTCTTTAATCAGTGTTTTATAGTTTTTGGAGTACAGATCTTTCATCTTCTTAAGTATGTTTATTCCTACATATTTTATTCTTTTTGATGCAAAGTTGCAGGATACAAAATTAATACACAGACATATCTTGCACTGCTATACACTAACAGTGAAGCATCAGAAAAAGAAATCAGGAAAACAATCCCATTTACCATTGCATCAAAAAGAATAAAATATGTAGGAATAAACATACTTAAGAAGATGAAAGACCTGTACTCCAAAAACTATAAAACACTGATGAAAGAAATAGAAAATGACACACACTGATGGAAAGATATACTGTGTTCTTGGATTGGAAGAATCAACAGTGATAAAATGACTATACTACCCAAGGCAATCTGTAGGGATTCAGTGAAATCCCTATCAAAATACCAATGGCATTTTTTTTTTTTTTACAGAAGTAGAACAGATGATTTTAAAATTTGTATGGAGACACAAATGATTCCAAATAGACAAAACAATCTTGAGGAAGAAGAACAGAGCTGAAGGAATCAGGATCCCTGACTTCAGACTATACTATAAAGCTACAGTAATCAAAACAGTATGGTACTGGCACAAAAACAGACACATAGATCAATGGAACAGGATAGAAATCCCAGAAATAAACACACACTTATTGTTAATTAATCTATGAAAAATGAGGTAAGAATATACAATGGAGAAAAGTCTCTTCAGTAAGTGGTGCTGGGAAAACTGGACAGCTTCATGTAAAAGAATGAAATTAAAACATTCTCTAACACCATGTGCAAAAATAAACTCAAAATGTATTAAAGACCTAAATGTAAGACAGGATACTATAAAACTTCTAGAGGAAAATATACAACACTCTTTGACATAAATCACAGCAATATCTTTGTGGATTCATCTCCTACAGTAATGGAAATAAAAACAAAAATAAACAATGAGATCTAATTAAACTTATAAGCTTTTGCACAACAAAGGAAACCATCGACCAAATGAAATGACAACCAACTGAATAAGAGAATATATTTGCAAATGATATGAACTGATAAGGAATTAATATCCAACATATATAAACAGCTCATACAACTGAAAATCAAAAAAATAAACAACCCAATTAAAAGATTGGCTGAAGAACTGAATAGACAGTTTTCCAAAGAGGAAATGTGGATGGTCAACAGGGACATGAAAAGATGCTCAACATCATTAATCATCAGGAAAATGTAAATCAAAACCACTATGAGATATCACCCCACACTTGGAAGAATAGCCATCATCAAAAAGAACACAAATAACAAATGTTGGAGAGGATGTGAAGAAAAAGGAACACTTGTATACTGTTAGTGGGAATGTAAATTGGTGCAGCCACTGTGGAAAACAGTATGGAGGTTTCTCCAAAAACTAAACATAGAACTACATTATAACCCAGCAATTCCACTCCTGGGTATATATCCAAAACAACCAAAAACACTAATTCGAAAAGATACATGTACCTCGATGTTCATAGAAGCATTATTTACAATTGCCAAGATATGCAAGCACCCTAAATGTCCTCAACAGATGAATGGATAAAGAAGATTGATGTGTGTATGTATATACAGAGAGGGATAGATATAGATATAGTTGTATAAATATACATCTATCTATCTATCTATCTATCTATCTATCTATCTATCTATAAGAAGCCCCCACAAAACTGATCCCAAAAATAACACTTAAAAAAAATACGTCATCATTATTCTCACATGGATTCCAACCATGACCAATGACATGAAAAATCATCATTGTCATTCAACTGTAAGAACATCAATGACCAACATCCGAAAAACTCACCCACTGATAAAAATCATCAACAATACATTTATCGACCTCCCAACCCCATCAAATATCTCATCATGATAACTTCGGCTCTTTACTAGACATCTGCCTGATCCTACAAATCCTAACAGGCCTATTCCTAGCAATACACTACACACCAAACACAACAACTGCCTTCTCATCAGTAACACACATCTGTTGAGACATCAACTATGGATGAATCATTTGATACATGCATGCAAACGGAGCTTCCATGTTCTTTACCTGCCTTTACATTCACGTAGGACGTGGCCTATATTATGGATCCTATGCCTTTCAAGAAACATGAAACATTGGAATTATTCTACTGCTTACAGTCACAGCCACTGCATTCATAGGCTCTGTACTACCATGAGGACAAATATCATTCTGAGGAGCGACAGTTATTACAAACCTACTCTCAGCAATCCCATACATCGGAACCACTCTTGTTGAATGGATCTGAGGCGGCTTTTCCATAGACAAAGCAACACTCACACGATTCTTCGCTTTTCACTTCATTTTCCCCTTCATCAATACAGCACTAGCAGCTGTCCACCTACTATTCCTCCACGAAACAGGATACAACAACCCCACAGGAATCCCATCCGACACAGACAAAATTCCATTCCATCCCTATTACACAATCAAAGATATCCTAGGTTCCCTACTACTAATCCTAGCCTCACTAATACTAGTCATATTTTCACCCAACTTGCTAGGCGACTCCTACACCTACACCCCAGCAAACCCACTTAACACACCACCACACATCAAACTAGAGTGACATTTTCTATTCGCATATGCAATTCTACGATCAATCCCCAACTAACTAGGAGGAGTCTTAGCCCTATTACTCTCAATACTGATTCTAGCAGTGAATACTGAATCTAGCTGATTTACTGCCAGCACCCAAAGCTGAAATTCTACTTAAACTATCCCCTGAAATTGTATTAGAAGACATTTATAAAATTATTAAGTACTATGTCAGTATTAAAGCAGTCCATTTTATCACATACTACTATGTACATCGTGCATATTTTGCACCACCACATTAATGAGTACATACATCTTATACATACATATTACATTATATATATAATCGTACATTACATTATTTACCCCATGCTTATAAGCATGTACATTATATTATTAGCATTGCATAGTATATACAGGTTATTAATCATACATAGTACATTAAGTCAAATCAATTCCAGTCAACATGCATATCCAGTCCATTAGATCACAAGCTTAATCACCAGGTCTTGTGAAACCATCAACTCACTTGGCAGGTGTCCCTCTTCTCTCTCTGGGCCCATAACTTTTGGGGGTTTCTATTGATGAACGTTATCAGACATCTGGTTCTTACTTCAGGGCCATCTCACCTAAAATCGCCCACTCTTTCCCCTTAAATAAGACATCTTGATGGACTAATGACTAATCAGCCCATGCTCACACATAACTGCGATTTCATAAATTTGGCATTTTTTAATTTTTAGGGGGGATGCTTGGACTCAGCTATGACCTTAAAAGGTCCTAACACAGTCAAACAAATTGTAGCTGGACTTTAACTGAAGATTATTTAGCAGCGTCAGCAATCCATGGTGTGCAATTCAGTCAGTGGTCACAGAATATAACGATATTATACATGTACATATGTGCAATAGACATAGCATTCCACTCTCCCCCCACCCCGTCTAAAACAATATACCCATCAAAACAAATCAGCCTCAGAACGCCCCCATCATACCAATAAACTACTTAGATATTCACCACCCATATAGACAGACATCTCCCTAGATTCATCAGCCATTTTATCAAAAATTTAATACTAAGTCTGACACAAACCTCACAACACAGCCATATAAACACCACCTATGTATAACAAGTTGATGTAGCTTAAACAACCTCTAAAGCAAGGCACTGAAAATGCCTAGACGGGCTTACTAGCCCCATAAACACACAGGTTTGGTCCCAGCCTTTCCATTAGTTTTTAGTAGAATTACACATGCAAGTAACCACCCTCCAGTGAGAATGCCCTCTAAATCACTAAGATTAAAAGGAGCAGGTATCAAGCACACTATACTAGTAGGTCACAACACCTTGCTCAACCACTGCCCCACGGGAGACAGCAGTAATGAGAATTAAGCCATAAACGAAAGTTTGACTAAACCATATTAATTAAGGTTGGTAAATTTTGTGCCAGCCCCCACAGTCATACGAATGAACCAAATTAATAGAATTATGGCGTAAAGCATGTTAAAGAATAATATAAAATAAAGTTAAATCTTGATTAAGCTGTAAAAAGCCATAATTAAAGTAAAAATAGACTACGAAAGTGACTTTAACATACCTGATTACACAATAGCTAAGACCCAAACTGGGATTAGATACCCCGCTATGCTTAGCCGTAAACCCAGGTAATCATAGGAACCAGATTATCCACCAGAGTACTACTAGCAACAGCTGAAAACTCCAAGGCCTTGGCGGTGCTTCATGCCCCTCTAGAGGAGCCTGCTCTGTAATCGATGACCCCCAATAAACCTCAGCAGCCTTGGCTACTCCAGTCTGTATACCGCCATCTTCAGCCAACCCTAAGAAGGAGCAAATGTAAACAAAGTATACTTACGTTGAAAGTAAAGTATGCACAATGGAATACTACTCAGCCATTAAAAAGAACAAAACACTGCCATTTCAGCAACATGGATGGACTTGGAGGGCATTATGCTAAGTGAAATAAGTCAGACAGGAAATTCAAATACTGTGTGATATCACTTCTATGTGAAATCTAAAAAACACAACAAATTAGTGAATATAAGAAAAACGAAGCCAACTCACAGATATAGGGAACAAACTGATGTTTACCAGTGGGGAGGGGAGGAGGGGCAATATAGGGGTGGGAGAGTAGGGAGTAAAAACCATTGGGTGTAAGACAGGCTCAAGAGTGTATTGTACAACAGGGAGAATATAGTCAATATTTTTTAATAACTGAAAATGGAAAGTAACTTTTAAAACTGTATAAAAATTTAAAAAGTTTAATGAAAATAAATTAAATAAACAAACAAACAAATAAATAATTATTTAGATAAGGTGGTGGATGATCTATTGCATTTTGAATGTTGATCCTGGCTTTACTCATAATTTGTGTTTTTTCTTAGGTCAAATATCTCCAGTGTTTTCTGTGAATAACCCTATTTTTAAATGCAACGTCCTATAAGTGATAGGATTTTGTGACCTCTAGTCTGGTGTATAAGTTTATTACCACAATGTTATATAATTAGATGAAACTTCCAACAGGCTATATAATCCAAGATAGGCATTTAAAAAATCACTTACACGTAAAAAGTATTTTCAAATACTCTATTTCTTCTGGCCATCTTAATTTTAGGAAAAAAAATTAAAACATTAGCAACATAGCAATGAGAGTACAATATAACTGATAGTTCGGATGCAAAGCAGATGTGAAGTATTTGAAAAAAATCTTTAGAGAGCAATGTAAGAAAATAAATGAGGCTACGGTTATACTGAAAATATTGTCAAGCTCTTGGCTTTGAGGTTTTCCTGCTTAGTCTCTGAAATAACCCAAGTTACATGAGTTATAACCCTGCATGGAACTGGTAACCATAAGGGATGACACAGCCTGTGATGATTGTGTTACCATAAACTACGTTCATTAAAGGAATCAGACCTCCTATCTAGCGAATTATTCAGATGTTGGAGGAAGAAACTAACATGGGCTGAAAATACTGTTTAAATGACAAAGGATGATGCTTTCAGAAATGCCTGGAATAATGTCAAAGATGGCAAACAGACCATATCCTTGAAATAATTATGGTGCTTAAGAAAATGAATGAATATAAAATGTGTTGAAAGAGAACTTCAAAGAGCATATGTGTTTTTAATACTGTTTACAAAAAATAGGTGACATATATTGATCAAAATGAACTATGAGAATTCTATGAAAATATGTCCAATACTTAAGTTATCAATAACAAATTTTTATTACATTTCAGGTTTTTAGACCTGTTCAAGTTTTAACAAAGACTGCTTATAAAGACATTAATTTGTTTTACTTCCACAGTGAAAGAAATATGAAGTTAGCTATTTAAGATAAAGACCACATACTGTAATAAAGAATACATTATCTGGGCTTCCCTGGTGGCGCAGTGGTTGAGAATCTGCCTGCCAATGCAGGGGACATGGGTTCGAGCCCTGGTCTGGGAAGATCCCACATGCCGCGGAGCAACTGGGCCCATGAGCCACAACTACTGAGCCTGTGCGTCTGGAGCCTGTGCTCCGCAACAAGAGAGGCCGCGATAGTGAGAGGCCCGCGCACCGCGATGAAGAGTGGCCCCCGCTTGCCGCAACTAGAGAAAGCCCTCACACAGAAACGAAGACCCAACACAGCCAAAAATAAAAATAATAAATAAATAATAAATTAAAAATTAAAAAAAAAAAAAAAAAGAATACATTATCTGACTATGCAGATGAATGCTATGCCACTTGGACCAAAGTTATAAAATATTTGTTCTATTTAAAGTAATGATAGAAAATAAACAACAAACAGCCCCCTGAAAGTAAAGTTAAATGTTGAAAATGGAATATTAACTTTAATCTGGTAATACAAATTAATATTGATGAGAAAACAAAATTGCTTTGAAATTATCTCCTTTTGTGTATAGTAAATATCTTTCTAATTAACTATGTATAGTAAACACTTCATAGTGTCACTAAGGTATTTGTACTCATCAGCAAATAGATTGCCTAAAAAAAGTCTAATAAGAAGAGAATAACTCTCTTCTGGGAAAATGACAATGCGTTATGCATGCACAAATGATCATTTGGATATGACGTTTTAATGTGGCTGAATTACCACCATGAGAGCCAACAAATCTCACTTATGCCTCAATTATATCTTAATTTTAGAAATGAAAATTTCAAGTATGATCCATAAGTCTTAAAAATTTGATAGCCTACATAAAATAATGATATAAAAATCACATTCCTTGTAATTCTTCCTTAGACAATTCACATGAAAACCATCAAAGTCATCGTTAAGTCTAGTCAAAAGTCAAAAAAGTTTTCTGAGGTCAAATTCAGCTCTGATTTCACAGGTAAAACACAAGTAGATTTTTAAACACAAGTAATCTGTTTTTGCTGGATTTTTCAGGCACTATAAGGTCAGCCTGCACTAACTGATTGAAGACTGAAATTGATTCTGATGAGCTGATCTGAGATATTGTATTTGAAGTACTTTTGCTTAGGGGCTATCAGGAGAACAGATGTCAAGAGGTTTGACTTCTAGCAGCATCAGCCAAAATCTCTGTGCTTACATTTCTGCCTGCCAGGCACAAAGACTCAAGTATCCATAAGGTGAATAATTCATGCTTTAAAATTGAAGGTGGAATATTTTCTTTTTTTAATGTACCACTTACAGACTTAAAAGAACAGAAAAAGCTATACTTCTTACACATTTTTTAAAAATTTAAACTTCTGAGAAATAAAATAGTAAAGTTAAAGTAGTATTTTTCGATGATTGGGCAAAATTACCTCTGTACAATGACCTTTCTAATCTAATGGGAGATTGAGAAATTGTGTTACTAAAATAAATGCTATTATTTTTTAAAGAGGTCATAATTATAAACTATCTTACAGGGGTTGTGGAAGTAGATGTAAAATAGGAATTGCAGAAATATCAGTCCTTGGTACAAAATAAGGAAACAAGAAAATAAAGGGAGAGAGAGAGAGAATATGCCTGGGAATGTTTGGCAAGGTATTAAAACTTTAAGTGTTGGAAATAGATTATTAGAAGTACCATATAATTATATATAAGCAATGAAATTTCATATCCTATGAATTTAGATTTATTAGAAACTATAAGTGGATGAGCAAACACAATTTTATATTTGAATTCCAAAAAATATCCAAACAATAACAAGAAGTCCTGAGATTTTGTGATTTTGATTTAGTTTCATAATAACAAACAAATAAGAATTATCAGTTACCAATTATAATCTACCTGCCATGGGCCAGGAACTGAGTACAGTACCTAACCCCTTCCATGGGGAATTTGTTCCGAGACCCCCAGGGATGCCTGAAACTGCACAAAGTACCGAATCCTTCATATACTATGTCTCTTCCCATACTAACTGGCGTGGAACGTGTATAGGGTGCATATGCTGGTCAAAGGGATGATTCACGACCCCAGAGGGACAGAGCTGGTGGGTGTGAGATTTCATCACACTACTGAAAATGGCATGGAATTTAAAACCTATGAATTGTTTGTTTCTGGAAGTTTCTATTTAATATTTTCAGACCGTGGCTGACTCTGGTTAACTGAAACTGTGAAATGCAAAACCTCAGATAAGGGGGGAGAGGCGGCTGTAGTGTATTTATATCTTTATCTCATTCAGATTGTTAAAAGAGGGAAACTCCTCAGCAAATTCTTCAGTGTATTGTATACTGTGCAAGATGGCAAGCCAGATAAGATACTGAAAATGTTGTATTCCCTTTAGGGAGAAAAAGTCAGTATTTTATAAGTGCATGTATCTGCGCATTGCATTCATTTTTATGATACGCTTATAAGGCAGTTGGTATCACTCTCTCTTGTATAGGTGAAGAACATCATAAATATGGAGTGGAATTGAGGTGATATTTAGCAGCTATTAAGGACTGTGAAACGGAGGCATCATTGAATAGAAGTTAAGAGTCACATGGTCATGAGTTCAAATCACAACTAAGTCACTTGCTGGCCATTAGATCTTAGACACATTGCATTGTTTCTGTGAGTTTTAGTTTTCCTCGTTGTATATGAAGGGTCTGGTAGCAAACACATTTATGCGTTGTGAGCTGTTAATTGGATAATGTACACAAGGCTCCTTCCGATAAGGATATATGCCTGTGTGTGTACCTTGTACTGTGTTGTACACACATGTGTATGCACATGCATAACATTCAAATAGTGTGAGTGCACGTGTTTATTACTTCAAGAAATGACAGTGTTCTTACTGTTAGCACCAGGATTCAAGCCCAGGGTTATTTTTACACCAAAACCCACGTTCTCTCTGCATTAGTGCCAAACCACAAACTTCTCATTCTCTAACTTCTTTAATGCAGATTAAGAAAAATGATTTATTCTCCTTTTCTTTATTTTTATTTAAAATTCTATACCTGATTGGAGGTCTTGTTTCAGACACTGTGGCTAGGTAAAGAGAAACCGTAGGTAAAGAGAAACTGCCTATCCATTAGGGCAGTGTTTGTAGATTACAAGGGCAATCATAATATTATAAGTTTGCAAGATAGAGTTGAAATTGACTACTGTTTTCTTTAAAATGTATTATTATTTTGATCAAGTCAGAAACTTAGCATTTAATATAGGAATATTGTACCTAAATTGATGATATACAAAAATTTTACATTTGGGCCAATACTGCTATAAACTCAAAGAGATTGATATTTTATGATTTTTTGTGCAGCTTTTATAACATATATCTGCTTCATTGCACAGCTTTAACTAGCACACTAACACAGAACTACTGTTTCAAAATAATTTCAGAGGAAAAGATCTACTTTAACATCAGCAAAATTATTCCCCCAATCCAGCCTGCCATCCCACAGTTAACTCGTGCTCCTATATCAGGTATCAGATTAGTGGTTGCTTTGTCTAGTAAACCCTCCATGAATCCAACCACAGCACAGGGCTCCGTAAGGTAGAGACTGCAGCTAGGTGTGTCCATTTCATGTTGTCTTGTCCTGTCAATTATTCAATTACAGTTGCTATTTTCAGTTTGTTAACTATGAGATTATACCTACTTTGTTGATGATCCTATTGACTAAACAAATAGCTACAAATGCAAAAATCCAATGTATTGTGGTTTGCTTCAGGACATGATAGTCACCAGATTCTAGTTCTATACACATAAAGAGACTTAATAGAATCAGATAAAATACTGGCAATCTACCACACAGACCCAAATATACTTATTTTATGTGAAGTCTTTCCTTATTACATAAGAGAGTTTTCTTCTATCTTACTGCAGTATTTTGCTACATTGGTAATCAAATACCACATTATTATTACAGTTATCTGTTTCATGTCTAACTCTGCTTTTCTTCTGTAGACCTTGGGTTATTAAAGGTTATTAGCAGGGGCCATCCATCATCTTGCCTTATCTATCACAATATCTGACAAGGAGTAATATAATGCTACATTTACATTTACTGTGGGCCAGATGTTGGTCACTCTATGTGCTTTAGTGATTTCATTTTCCATCAACACTATACGGTAGGAACTGCCATTTCCACTTTGAAGATGGGAAACTAAGGCACAGTGACCAAAGACATTCAGAATTTACATTCAGATGATTGGCTTTGAAATTTGAACTCTAAATTGTTATAGTATGTTATCTTAGCAGATTCGGTACTAAATGAATGAATGCTTAGAGAAGACAGGAAGGAAAAGAAAGGAAAAAAAGAAAAGAAGAAAAGAAAAAAGACAGCAAGTCAATCAGGAAGAAAGGAAGGTAGGGAGGAAAAAATAGTATTTAACTTACAATGAATTAAATGATGAAGACAGAATGAATGGTGTGCTACGATCCGTAAGAATGACCTATTTAATATATATAACATAAATGTAACATGCAGAAATTAATAAAATATTATTTCATTAAATGATATATATGCAAATTATATATAATGTTCTATCCATTTAACACTTTATATGAATAAAGTTCCTTTTCACATATTGCTTCATTTTTTACTGACTTACTGTTTAGGCTAGGGCATCTTATTTCATATTCTCCTGCCCTTTCAGAATGAATTACACCACTGGATTTCCAGTTTGCAGGAAGCATGTCATGGGACTTCTCAGCCTCCATAATAATGTGAGCCAGTTTCTCGTAATAAAGCTAGCTCTTCCTCTCTCTGTCATATGTATATATCTATATCTCTCTCTTTATCTCTATATCTACTGTTTCTCTGGAGAACCCTAATACAAATTTTGGAAACAAGAGTGTTTCTAGGGAAATATTGATAGAATTTAACGATGAGAGAATGAATTTTCTGAATTGGTTCTCGGGTTTCTGGAATAGTCTCCTCAGTCTTATTAGATTTAAAGACACTGATGACTATACTTCCATTAATAAAGAGGACACTGATTGTCCATGATATGAACTGTTTATAGAGATATGCAAAATATATGCTTATTTTACAGTATACTTCTAATTACTTATAAGAAACAAGGAGCTAAGCGACTGTATATGATTCTTTTGAACATTTTTGGAAAGCTGATGAATATAATGATTGGTTGCTCTTAATGTCACTGGATAAAGTGGTGAAAGAAAAGGACGAGTTCAGGGTTTAGAATTCCCAGATCAAGCACCACATAAATAACCCAAGAGCTTCTATGAGTGCACCACTGAAGGGAACCCTTGTCTCCTGCAGCTGCAGGGTTAAAATTGTTAAAAATCAAAAGCAGAACTTTATCCTGTGAATGGCTGAATTAAAATGCAAGTGGAACTCTCAGCCTCGCAGGGTGTCTACTGCTAAAGTGAGGGCATTGATCGGGAAGGAATAGGATCCCATAGGTTGAGATGGGGACATATGGTAAGACCCTTACGAAGGTGGGAATATCGAGTCCCTAAATTCTGATGAGTCTTCCTTGCTAGTGGAAGAGGTTTCTCCACCCACAGTGGCAGTAACGTCCCTACCCCTAGTGGTATTGCCTTCTCCACTTCCTTCTGAGGAGATTAACCCTGCATTGCCTTAGAAAACTCTAATAGTCTTCCCTGAGGAAGCTGACATACAAGACAATCTTAATTCTCCTCAGTACCCATCCCAACACCCTCTTTGCTTGTAGACCTATAATTAGACTCATTTGCCAGCAGGCCCCTAAAGGTGAGGTACAAAGTGTGACCCATGAGGATCTGTGCTACAGTCCAAAGTAACAACTTCAGTTTCCTAATTTTTACAGAAAAATATCTGGGAAACTTCAGGGAATAGATATTAAGGGTGTGGGGTAACGGTTGAAGGAACATAAAGTTGGATCAGCCTGAATTTATTGATATGAGCTCAATAAAAAAGAGATTGGGCATTTAATGCTGCAGTTGTAACAGAATTGGAAAGAGCTTTAAATCTAAGTTTGTTTGGTTCGTTGACTGAAACATGAACCAGAAGGGGGCCCACTGTGAGGCAACTGGAATTGCTGGATGTGCCTTAGTTTAATTTAGAGGAAGGGGTTCAAAGGCTTAGAGAGATTGAAATGTTACAATGGAGAGGGTCCAGAAGGCATATCTTTCATGGATACTGGGAGGAATTGATTTGTGAGGGGAGCCCTGGCCTCCTTAGAGAGCAGTGTGATCAGTCTTCTCTGTAGGACAGACCTCCCAGTGGGGACTGCTGTCACTGAATTGGGAAACCTAAACATGAGGGGAGTAATTCATCCCTGGGGTGACAGGGGCCAAGTGACAGCACTCAACTGCCAAAGGCAAGGTGGCCATGATTATGGTAATGGACAGCAGAGTCAAAGCAGCAATCAGAATAGTCTGACTTGTGCAGATCAACGGTTAGTTGATGATGATATTCCTGGAAGTGAAATAGATAGAAAGCCTGTTAAACTCTTACTATATCTGTAAAAGCAGAAAAATTTCAGGTTCAGTGAACACAAGTCCAGCCTGAATATTGAAAAACAGAGAGTCATGAGACATCAATCAAATCCTAGACTTGAGCCCATTTATAGCCCCAAAGCCCACTGAATAAAGGAGACGTCAGGTCCCCTTGAGGAAGAACACTACTAAAATATTTTACTATTAATCTTCCTCCAACCCTTTCCCTAAGGAAGCTCTAGTCTTCTACTAGAATAACTATACTTTGGGGAAAAGGAAATAATCAGAACTTTTAGGGATAACTGGACCCTAGCTCTGTACTGACACTGATTCCAGGAGACCCAGAATGTCCATGTGGCCCACCAGTCAGAGTACGGGCTTATGGAGGTCAGGTAATTGATGGATCATCTAAGATCAGATCTACCTCACAATGGGTTCAGTGGGCCCATGAACCCATCTTGTGGTTATTTTCCCAGTTCCAGAATGCATAATTTGAATATATGTACATAGACACTGGCAGAATCCCCACATTGGTTCCCTGAGCTGTGGAATAAAAACTATTATGGTAGGAAAGGACAAGTGGAAGCCTTTAGAACTGCACTACCTAGGAAAATAGTAAACCAAAATCAATACTACATCCCCTGAGGGATTGCAGAGATTAGTGCCACCATCAAGAACTTGAATGATGAAATGGTGGTAATTCCCACCACATCCTTCTTCAACCGTCCAATTTGGCCTTTACAGAAGACAGTGGATCTTGGAGAATAACAGTGAATTACAGAAAATTTAACCAGGTGATGATTCTAATTGCAGGTACTGTACCAAATGTGGCTTCATTGTTTCAGAAATTTAACACATCCCCTGGTACCTGGTATGCAGCTTTTGATCTGGCAAATACCTTTTTCTCTACACCTGCCCATAAGATTCACCAGAAGCAGTTTACTTTCAGCTGGCAAAGACCAGAAATTCACCTCCATTGTTCTACCTCTGGGGTATATCAACTCTCCAGGCCTATGTCATAGTTCAGTTCTCAGGGATCTTGATCACCTTTCCCTTCCACAAGACATCACATTGGTCCATTATATCAATGACATTATACTGATTGGACCTAGTATGCAAGGGGTAACAACTACTCTAGACCTATTGATAAGACATTTGTGTGTTAGAGGGTAGGAAATAAATCTAAAATTCATGAGTTTTCTACCTAGTGAAATTTCTGGAGGTCCAGTGGTGTGGTCCATATTAAGATATCCCTTCTAAGGTGCCTTGGGCCATGTAATTGAGCAGATTCAATGGTGCTTGATGTGTCAATGGCAGATGGAGGTGCTGTTTGGAGTCTTTGGGAGGCCCATATAGGTGAATCATAGTACAGGACTTTAAGATTTTAGTGCAAGCCCCTGCCATCATATGCAAATAACTACTCTCCTTTTGGGGAACAACTCTTGACTTCTACTGGGTCTTAGTAGAGACTGAACACTTAACCATGGGCCACCAAGTTACCACGACCTGAGCTGTCCATCATGAACTGGATGTTATCTGACCCACCAAGCCATAAAGTTGGGTGAGTACAGGAGGACTCTATCATTAAATGGAAGTGGTATATACTTGATTGGGCCCTAGCAGGCCCTGAAGGCACAAGTAAGTTATATGAAGAAGTGGCCAAAATGCCCACTGTCCTCCTTCTGCTACTCTGGCTTCTCTCAGCAGCACCTATGACCTCATGGGGATCTTCCTATGATCAGTTAACACAGGAAGAGAAGACTTGGGCCTGATTTACAGATGGGGCTGCATGGTATGCAGGCACCACCTGAAAGCGGACAGCTGCAGTACTACAGCTCCTTTCCGGAGCATCTTTGAAGGACAGTAGTAAAGTGAAATCTTCCCAGTGGACAGAACTTTGATCAATGCACCTGGTTGTTCACTTTATTGGAAAGAAAAGTGGCCAGACATATGATTATATAGCAGCTCATGAACTGTGGTCAACGGTTTGGCTGGATGGTCAGAGACTAGAAAGGATTATGATTAAAAAACTGGTGACAAAAAACTGAGGGGAATGATATGTGGATGGACCTCTCTGAATGGACAAAAAAATGAAGACATGTGTGTCCCATGTAATGCTCACTAAAGGGTGACCTTAGCAGAGGAGGATTTTAATAATCAAGAGGATAAGACAACCCATTCTGTGGATACCAGCCAGCCTCTTTCCTCAGCCACCTCTGTCATTGCCCAATGGGCTCTGAACAAAGTGGTCATGGTGGCAGGGATGGAGGTGATGCATGGGCTCAGCCACATGGACTTATGATCATCAAGGCTGACTTGTCTATGACCACAACTGAGTGAATACCCAACCTGCCAACAGCAAAGACCAACACTGAGGCCCCACACGGCACCATTCCCTGGGGTGATCAGCCAGCTATCTGGTGGCAGATTGATTACATTGGACCACCTCCATCATGGTAGGGACAGCATTTTGTTCTTAGTATTTAGAAGAGCCACTTACCCTGGATAAGAATTTCCCTTCTCTACATGCAGTGCATCTGCCCAAACTACCATCTGTGGACTTATCCACCACCATGGTTTTCAACAAATCACTGTTTCTGATCAAGGAACCCATCTCACAGCAAAAAAGTGCGGCAATGGGCTCATGCTAATGGAGTTCACTGGTATTACCATAGTTCCCACCATCCTTGTGCAGTTGCCTTGACAGAATGGTACTATGGCCTTTTGAGGACTCAGATACAGCATTGTCTAGGTAACACTGTCTTGCTGAGCTAGGGCAAGCTTCTCCAAAAAGCTGTTTCTGCTCTGCATGAGCTTCCAATATATGGTGTTGTTTCTCCCAGAACCACGATTTATGGGTCCAGGAGTCAAGGGAGTGGCACCACACACCACCATCCCTAATAAGCCCTTAGCCAAATTTTTGCTTCCAGTTTCCATGACTTTGTGCTCTGCAGGCCTAGAGGTCTTAGTTTCAGAAGGAGAAAGGCTTCCACCAGGAGAGACAAGAAAGATTCTATTGAACTGGAAGTAAAAACTGCCATCATGCCCCTTTGGGCTCCTCGTATCTCTGAGTCAACAGGCAAAGGAGGGAGTTACGGTGTTGGCTGGGATGACTGATCCTGATAGTGAAGGGGATTACGACACCACAATGGCGATAAGAAAGAATATGTCTGGAACACAGGAGATCTCTTAGGGCATATCTTAGTATCCATACTCCATTATTAAGGCCAATGGAAAACTACAACAACCCAACCCAGGCAGGACTATTAATGGACTAGACTTTGCAGGAATGAAGTTTTACATCACCCCATGAGGTAAAAGAACCACAACCAGCTGATGGGCTCACTGAAGGCAAAGGGAAGACAGAATGGATAATGGAACATGGAAGTTATAAATACCAGCTACAACCATGTGACCAGTCGGAGAAACAAGAACTGTAATTGTCATGAGTATTTCCTCCTTATTTTACTATGAATATGTTTATGTGTTTATCTATCTATCCATCTATCTACCTATCTATCATCTATCTTTGCTTTCTTTTGTCTCTTATTACATCATCCCACAGTATAAAATGTATTGATTTTATATCACAGTATTTAAGTTACAGGATATCAAGGAGAAGAGCAGAAATCACTCAATGATTTCTACTTATCTTCTAGGGAAGACGTTAGTGTGTGTTTTGGCTGAATGCAAGATAGTTGTCACATTAGGTGTAATTATAACCTTATTTGTGTCTTTATTTGTAGATTGAATATGGTTTAAGATGCATATGGCTGCCGAGTTGACAAGGGGTAAACTTTAGGTGGCTAATCTTATGCATGAGCTTGACTCGCTATGTGATGCCCAGATTAAATATTATTTCCAGGTGTGTCTGTCAGGGTGTCTTCCAGATGAGATTAACATTGAATCAGTGGCTTCAGTGACGTTGATGCTATTATAGATGAGACTGTTTCCTTAATTTACCTTTCTGAAAGTTTACTGTTAGTGTATAGATTTCATAGTGTATAGTGCAACTGATTTTTATATATTGATTCTGTATGTTGCAACATTACCAAATTCATTTATCAGTTTTTTCTGTGTATATTATTCTATATATAATACCATGTATCTGCAAATAAAAACAATTTTACTTCTTCTTTTCTGACTTGGATGCCTTTATCTGTTTTCCTCTTTGTTGCCTAATTGCTCTGGCTAGAACTTCCAGTACTGTGTTGAATGAAAGTGGCAAGAATGGGCATCCCTGTCTTGTTCCTGATGTCATAGCTTTCATCATTGATATTAGCTGTGGGCTTGTCATATATGGCCTTTATTATGTTGAGGTAGGTTCCTTATGCATCCTTCATACAACTTTTAAGTATATATTTCCCACAGAGCATTCCATTTTCTGACTAAGATCCTTGTGTCTAGGTTTAGTGTTTCCATAACACCCTCTGTTTATAAGTTTGTTTTCTGTCTTTATTTCCAAACCATAACTTACATGAGTCAAGTTCTATCTATTACTGTATCCTTGGTAGTCTCCTCCTCTCTGCATCATTGCATTATTTAATGCATCATTGAATAGATAAATTGTAGATAAAATCACGTGATTAAGATCGACAGAGAGTGAATTAAGTGAGAAGCCCATTGAGATGCCAGTGGGATCTCAAGACTTCAGAGCTTGAAAGGAATGTAAAGCCAGTGAAAAAGAAGGGGGAGAAACAGAGAAGACAACGGAGTCGGGGAGGTGGGAGGGAATACTACAAACATCTGCTCTTTCTTGTTTCAGCTCCATCACTTCACGTACTGTGTGAAGGTGAGGAACGGATATGGGTAAGTTCCCAGCACAACTCTAACCCCTTTCTATACGTGACCACGTTTAACCCTCGTTATGACACCGTGGGATAGGTCCTAGTTACACCTCCACCAGGGCAGAGAGAGACTCAATAACTGTCCTGAGGAAACACGTTCCGTAAGTGGATTTAAACACGGAAACCCACTCTCTTACTCCTCTGCATACTGCTTCTTCTCTGACTGTATACAAAATGGTACTTCCCAAGTTGTGCTGTTTTCATATTTTGGTCCTCAGTTGTGTGTATGCACACACACATCCATGCCCCACCCTACACACAAAGTTAAATGGCAGCAGCTATATATACAGCTTCAGCATTACTAGTTTTCATTGCAAAAATCAAGTTTAACACAGGCTTTTATTTTTGAATAATGTAAATGAAGACTGTAAAAGATAGTAAGATACTGTAATGTCCTAATATAAAGGCTAAAGTTATAGTTGCATATAATTTATAACTGGGTAGATTATTGCAGCTTTTACCACAGTGAATTTTATTATTGGTAATATTTACATCCCCAATACGTGATTTTTTAAGTTTTCCCTCATTTAATCTAAACATAATTAATGACCTAGATGCCCTGTAAATTCTGGAAAAAGTGGAAGAAATTAGGATAATAGTAGAATTTTAAAAATAATTTTCTGACCTTCATTTAGAAAGTTAAACTGGTAAATACCCAGGCATTGTGGTGCTTAAAAAATGAGAACCAAATAAATAAATACATTATATAAAAATTTAGACAATACATGTTCTCTGTGTTTTTTGTGAAAAAATTTTATATGTTGTTATTATACAAGTAAAATATTTTGTGATTAATGTCAAGTTTTCTGTATTTCTACAGTAGAATGAATTTTCATGGATTAGAACTAGTATTCTTTTGCTAACAAGAATGAAATCATATTTCCTAAGTTCCAGTGTTATTTGTTGTTCTAAGTGGCTTAATCACAAGCCAACACAACTTCTTTTCTTTTGCCACGCTCGTGTTATTTTCCAAGTATATTTCCTGCTTTGAAAATTATTCAATTCCCGTGGATCCTATTCAACATTACAATTTTCTATTTTTTATGGTAGATTTATTTCAAATAATGCAGTGGCAAAAACAGTGAAATAGTCTCATGACTGTGGGAAGGGATTGCCCAAGTCTTAAAATTACTAGATCAGTAAATATTATTTTTAAACTAAAAAAATAATAGATACATAAGCCATCTGGTAACATCCCATGTCAGTTCTTGGGATATTTTGACTTTCTGATAGCCAATAAGAATTTTATTTTCATACGGTGAAGCATTAAGAGATTTAAGGATGAGTCCCCATTTATCTGTAACTTGTTGCCAGATGCACAATTAACCATCAAGAGGTTATCAGTGGTTGACAATATATGAGTTATTATAAAGACAAAAGAAATAAGATAAATTTACCACTCAACATTCTAAAGTTATTAATATGGAGAGGCTATAAAGAACCATGGTATATGGAAACATAACACATAGTGAAATATTTTAAAGTCAAGAAAGTATATTTTTCAAATATAAATTGTGATACAGAGTAGGCTCTTATTAGTTGTCTATTTTATAGTGTGTATATGTCACACTACTATGTATAAAATAGACAGCTAATAAGAACCTACTCTATATCACAGGGAAGTCTACTCAATACTCTGTAATGACCTACATGGGAAAAGTATCTAAAAAAGAGTGGATATATATATATGTATAACTGAGTAAGTTTGCTGTATAGCAGAAACTAACACAGCATTGTAACTCAACTATGCTCCAATGAAAATCAATTTAAAAATTGTGATATAGAGACAAGTACAATAAAAATGTGTAAGAACACACCCACCTTTTGAATGCTTAGATTTCTATGAAAAATATAAGAACTGAAACATTTTATATTGTTGGGTAAATTTTGTATTGTGTTTATGTATATATCTCCATGTGTTAACTTTGCAAAGCCTGGAACACAATCTTTCACCATATTCCAGTTATTTTGAAAAATAAATAAAAGTGTAGTAGAAATAGTACAGGCTCAAAAGACAGGCAAAGTTGGGACTGACCCCTTGTAATTAGTCAAACACTGGTCTGCAGCACAAGGGGTAACTGCATTGTGGTATATTCTTACAGTAAAATAGTATATAACGATAAAAATGAACAAACCACAGCTTCAAGCAACCTGTTATAAGGGTCTTAAAGCGTTGAACACAAAATATTTAAATTATTACATTTATGTATCATTAGAGCAGGTAAATTAAACTGGTTTTCAAAAGTTGCCTTCATGGCTAAATTTTGAAGTTGCAAGTGGTTGGGCAGTGGGTGGCAGGAGAGGGAGAAACTTCAGAGGGCTTGGTAACATTCAGTTTAGTTATATGGTATACATCAAATCTTATACTTGCAATTTGTTTATTTTCTTATGTGAACTATACTATCATAAAACATTATTTTAAAAAACATATTATGGAAATGTTATAAGTAGTGTATTGTTAAGCATTCTGAAATTTAAACTCTGATCACCTGGATTTATATAATGACCATGAATGAGATAACAATTTTGCTAACTAGTCCTCACTGTGATTTTTACAAAACTAAACATTTTACAAAACTAAAACATTTAGTATAAAATAAAGCAAATACAGGTGTTCTATGTGGTGATGGTGATCAAATAATCAAAGAACAGTAGTGCCAGGACAGGGCTGAAGCACAGTTGAAGGAGTCAGGAACATAACTTTAAGATGCATGACATTTTCTAACAGCATCTTTTAATACTTTAGAGTATTTAAGTTGACCTAATTTTGGTTTTGATTAAGGATGGTTCTGTAGAAAAGTCATCTTTTTACATTTTTAAAAATCTAGAGATGGTTTATAACTCATGCACTATTCTCTTGACAGGGACAGAAAGATCTTATTTGATGTTCCAGTTCTGTAGAAACCATGGCATAATCACTGTGATGTTTGCTCATATTACACAGGAATAAACAATGAGTTATTAAATGCAATTTTCATCTGTGTCCCAGGAGATAGACACCATTACCCCAAAGACAATGAAATAGATAGAAAAAATGCTGGGCTGTGATCTCTTTTAACATGAATGACTTTAGGATATTCCTTTTTTTAAAATATTTAATATGGAGGATGAATTGCCTAAACTTGGGCTTGATTCACACATTCCTCTAGGATAGTAATTTGCATTGCAATATTTTAAATTAAACAGGCTTAGTTACTTAAGAAGCTATTAAAATGCAAGAATTTTTCTCTTCTATTTAGCTTACATAAAGGGGTTTGATTTTGCAGAGAAATTAACTGAAAAGAAAAAGTAAATAAAAGGGGGAACATTAAAAAAAAATTGACCTTTGATTGACAGAAGCTTCTAACATCCTACAAAAAGCAGCCAATAATTACATACATTTAAACCACTAGTTAACAATAGATGTATCTCTTTTGGCAAAGCCTTCTTTGAAATGCCATTGCTTTAACAGTAATCAGAACTGACAGCCTGGTCCACCTTTTATGATAATGTGGAATGCAGCCTTGTTAATCTGACCCACTGATATAAATGAAAAATGTACTCATGTCCCAGTGTAATTGTCGGCAGCAGAATTTTAGCAGGCTTTGATTTGCACTTCCCTGTAATATCTCCTCTTAAGTCTGATGGAAACGTTAACCAGAGCTGGCACTGTTCATCGCAAGCTTGGATCTGGGGTAGGAGCAAACCAAAGTACGTGGAGTGAACCAGAACATGACCTTAATTGTCAAGGAAATGCAGCAGTTCTTTGGAAAGGTAAAAGCACAAAATGATACAATAATTGTTTCATTAAGAACCTGCATAATGCAAAAGGCTACCATTATAAAATATGTCACATAAAAAAGCACTCTTTGGATTCATATTTCAAGGTTATATGAGCTCTAATTGTCCTTTAAATTACCAGTAGACAAGAGAAACTAATACATCTTAATATATAATTAATAATATTTAAGAGCATTAACTCATAGACTTGAAGGTAATAGGGGGCATAAAAATAAAAATAATAAAACTGCTATACACAGGAAATAAGGATCATTATTTTTATTCCTCCATTATTCTGTGCATGCATAAAAATTTCAACATCATTTAGTATTTTGTTTTTCTTCTTATGTACATTACTTAAGTAATCTTTCAACTCAACATATTTCTGACCATTTTCTACGAATCAGGTGTACTAGTAACAAACTATAAAGATGAAAAGTGGCATGCTATTTTTGGTGTTTGGTTTTTGATGTGAAAGTTTAAACAAACTTTTTTGGTATTTTTTGTTTATTTTTGTTTTTGTTTTAAGAAATTGAACCTATTGCATCTTTTGACTATTTTACTATCTTTTTACTAGTACAGAATATAAGCATAAGTGGTGAGATTCTGAACCATTTCTTGATGCTTTGTTCCTATTAGTAGGTTAATTTGCTTTTTATAGAGTTCAACACACTGAGCTTAGGAGTTTAGCAGACAACACTATTTCAAAATAACAAGGTTGTATTATGCAATATATCTCAAACTTTTTTTTCCAATTTCTAATGCACTTGTAGGCCAATAAAATTATAAATTTGTCATAGCACTGTGGGGTGGCAATGCATTATTGCTAAAGATCACAGCCACAGGCAGTTAAATAGGATGTAGAGTCCTGAATAATAATATGCTTTTCATCCTAAGGAAGAAAAATGAAAGAGGAACATGTGGGAAACAATTCACATACCATACATTTACCCATTTAAAGTGTACAATTTAATGACTTTTAGTGTATTCACAGGGTTGTACAACAATCACTGCAATCTAATTTAGGAACATTTCCATCACCCCCAAGAGAAGCCACACATCCAGTTAACAGTCAGTCTTCATCTTTCCCCTTACCCCTCCTGCCCTCGTCAACCACTAACACACTTTCTGTATTTATAGATTTGCCAAGCTGGACCTTTCATATAAATGCAACCATATAAGCTTTTTGTGTCTTCTTTCATTAGTATAATGTTGTTAAGATTCATCTATCCGTGTTGTAGTATGTATTGGTACTTCATTCCTTTTTTATTACTGAATACTATTCCACTGCCTTATACCAAATTTGTTCATCTATTCATCAGTTGATGGGGATTTATTTCTCTTGGGTGTATATCTAGGAGTTGCATTGCTGGGCCATATGGTAACTCAGTGTTTAAGCTAATTAGATTTTGAGGAATTCTATATAGTACAGTAAAAGACAGGAACACCAGAACAGTTTATAGATCCCCCCAGAAAGAAAGAACACATCTGTTTCACTGCCTTCTTTCTTGGCTATCATGTTATAGAAAATACGCATGACAGTGAGAAGCAGGGGGCAATGATGCCTGGAAGATGGGGCTCAGAGTTAGGGGAACTCTCAAGCCAGATATTCAGTGCTACTCTTGTGCTGAGCCATTGTTCTTTTTATCATCAAACCTTAAGATTTCAGATTTCCATCCCCAGGCTGACATACCTGGGTTACACGCCAAAGATTTGACTTGAATTTTTCTGGAATAATGTCCCCACGAATTGGCTCCTAGTCCAGAGACCAGATTTCCAAAGTAAAACCAGAACATATGGTTGACATATGGGCTAACAGCAGGACAGAATATTTAAAATCATAGTTTCCCCAAAATTTGGAGATATAATTCCTCCTGTGTTTCCAGCCTTCCCTCTGTCTAGCCCTCTCAGTGAACCTGTGCTTGTCATTTTACTCTCTTAACTTAGATTTACTTTAAGTTGTGTTGTTTGCTTGGAACATGGGTCCCTTTTATGAATACTTTTCGAGTCTTGTGCATTTTTCAAGCACTGTATCAAATCTCACTCTTCCAAAAGCCTTCCTAAAATCTGCTATTTGCTATTTTTCTCTAGAGTCTGTTTATTCTGTTATGATATTTCTCTCCCTGTGTATTTTTGACTTATCTAGTGGAGCACAGCAACTAGAAGACAGGCAAAAATAGTTTATGAGTTTGCATCTTTGGTGTGTCTAGGGTAATACTTTCCACACTCTCAGATGTTTAATAAACATGTAGATTCTAAAGCCCTGTGTGATGCCAGGATTGCATTGCCTAGGACACAACAAATGTTGATATACAACTTACAGGAACCCTCTGTGGAGGTATCCCTGGAAGGCAGCAGACTGAAATGAGACATAAACTCCAATATCACCTTTCAAGTTAGAATAAGGGAAAAATATATTATCCTCAAGGACATGATACCCACAGAAATCTTGATGATATTCCAGGGGTAAAAGTACTGAATTGTAATAAGCATTATCCCAACATTTCAGAATATCAGCACAAGATTCTCTTGCCTTGATGCAATCTGAGATTTCTGAATAGAACTACAATTCTTCAAGTGACCATGGATTATTAGTAAAACAGAAAATCACAGTTAAAAATTAAATGATGTAACCCAAATTTTATTTCAACCATAACTCAAAACATTCCAATTATTTCTTCAATCAATGAAATCTGTGGCCAAATATCAATTAAAAGAAAATTAAAAGAAAACAGTTCTAAGCATATAAATTTTAATCTCTACCCTGCTGATGAATTTTGGTAGAAAAAAAATATCATAGAAAGCTTCATTTTATCTTTTAGGTAATCATATAGGAAAAATTTAAATATATCAGATGCATTTTAAGTGAACATCAAATATCTGAGTAGTTAATCATATTAAATTGGGGATTTATAATAGATTTATTTTTCTGGAATGGTTGGAGAATCATGTTTTTCACCCCCTTCCTCTGTATGATATTATATTTCATTAGAATTTTTGAATCTCATAGTGTTATGAATTGTATTCACTAAAATGTAACCTCTTAGAATAGTTTCACAAGAGTGTATTATAGTCTAAACATTCCCTGCAACCACTTCAGCATTCAGTCTGTTCCCCTGGGATCTGGGGAAGGGCAGTGCTGAGGACCAGGGCATAGAGATGAGGAGGAGGAAGGTCCTTCCCAGGGAGGAACTATATTAATATAACACATGGAGCTCCTGCTTTCTTTGTTTTCTTGTGTCGGTCCTTTGGGAGAAGGCCAGACTTATGGAAGAGGTGAATTTGGGAGAAAAACTGGGCTTGTTCTGTTTAGTTCCTGTTTTTTTGTTTTTGTTTTTTTTGGAAGTTTATTCCCTACTCTCCATGATTTAGGCTTTGCAGGTTAGGCTCATGGCACATGGCTCTATTTCAGGCATTAGTAAACAAGAGTCTTATGTTTCTTATGTTTGTTTTTGTAGAGGCTTAGATTAGGTTATGTAAATGAATTTTAAGTTGTCAACAGCCTTAAATCAAACATTTGTGATTTATTTTTCTGTTGGGACTGGTCACCGCAGCTTATGAAGGACATCCATGGGCAACTTTTAAAAGAGATGTAAAGACTTACCTGCAGGGTGTGGGAGGGATCAATTAGGAGTTTGGGATTGACATATATACACTACTGTAAGTAAAATAGATAACCAACAAGAGCCTACTCTAAAGCACAGGGAACTCTACTCAAAGCCTTGTAATAATGGAAAAGAATCTGAAAAGCAATATCTATCTCTATCTGCCTCTCTATACACACACACACACACGTATATAACTGAATCACTTTTCTGTATACCTGGAGCAAACACAACATTGTAAATCACCTATACTTCAATAAAAAAAAAAAAAAAAAAAAAGACATACCTGCAAACATCAGGCCTTAAGCAAAGGTGCACTGACCTTTATAAAGACACTGGGCATCCCGGCTTCAAGCAAAATAGAAGCCACATGGATCTCAGAAACTGTATGTGGGCAGAAAATTCCACAGCACACTCAAAGCCTCACAGGCCTTGGGAAAGGGGTGAGCCCAGTGAGTCCTGGCTCTGAGTGTCTGTGGCAGCTTGATTGCATTGCCCTCCATACATGTGTGAAGGCAGCAGTGCCTCGGTAGATGCCGTGGACCATAGAGGCACAAGTAATTGGACTTAACTGAAGCAAGAGCTCAATTGTATGGAAAAGGGAATCTTTCTATACACCTACCATTTAGTCTTTACAGAGCAGAACAGTTATTTCCATTTGTGCCATGCTTTTCAGCCTGGCTGCAGGGAATGGCTTTTTATAGTACAAGGCAGCTGGATTCCAAGCATACTACATAACACTAAAGAGGTTCAGTTTTTATATTATTATTGTCAGCCTGAGGTTTAATGCTTCAAATGTCATCTTACATTCAGAGCTAAAGAGGAAACTGTGGAAGAACTAAGCTTGAAGTCATGGAGTTAGTCCACAAGCCTGAGATTTGAAAAGTAATAAACAATGTTAGATAATGAAGTACCATTTAATTAACTATTCAGGAATTTGCTGTGCTTTGAGAGAACATGTTTGATAAATTTGTGGAATTGAGACCATAAAAGAAAGCATAACAAAAAATAGGCACATGACAGGAAGGCAGATGGGATGAAGATAAATTCAGTCCATGCTGTGGTTCAATGGCAGTATCTCCTGGGTGGGATTGTCCAAGCCAAGGAAATGAAGGTATATAAGATTTGTTTGAAAAGTGGATGCATCTGGCAGACTCAGAACAAGCAAGCTAAAATCTTAATACTCTGGATGGAAACACAAGGATGGTAAAATGAGCAAGGCATTTGGATCCAGGAAATTATTATCTCTTTACACTGTGGAAAAGGGAAGAGACCAACTTTATAAACAGGTCACTATAGCTTTTCTAAAGAGAGAAGAGAAAGAGTACAAAAATAAAACAACAGAAGTTGTCTTCCATTATTGCATGAAAAACTTCTACTAGAAATACCACTCAAGATCTATAAAGAAGATGTGGTAGATATACACAATAGACTATTACTCAGCCATAAAAAAGAATGGAATTTTGTCATTTGTAGCAACATGGATGGACCGGGACGGTATTATGCTAAGTGAAATAAGTCAGAGAAAGACAAATACTGTATGTTTTCACTTATAAGTGGAATCTAAAAGATACGACAAACAAATGAATATAACAAAAGAGAAACAGACTCACAGATACAGAGAACAAACTAGAGGTTACCAATGGAGAGAAGGAAGGGGGAGGGGCAAAGTAGGAGTAGGGGATTAAGAGGTACAAACTACTGTGTATAAAATTCATAAGCTGCAAGGGTGCAATGTGCAGCACAGGGAATAGAGCCAACCAATATTTTATAATAACTGTAAATGGTGTATAATGCATAAAAATTTTGAGTCACTATGGTGTACACCTGGAATTAATATAATACTGTCAATCAACAATACTTTAATAATAAAAATGTCTAAAACATTCAAAATATGAGGAGCAATAGTGACTTGAAAAATTCTTGGCTGTATCCTCACTGTGTCCTTAGTGCAAACTTTTTGAAGCATTGATGGGAGGTTAAAGTCAGGAATATTTGGAGAGGGATGTTAGAAAACAAGAGGAGTAAAACCTTCCCCAGGATGCAGGATGCATAGGACAGTTCCAGAGCAATGAGCCTCTCATGGCCAGACACTGTAAATGAAAGAAAGGAGGGAGGCTTGGCTACTGAAAAGAGCCACCTTCATTGTGGCACTGGTGGGCCACAAACACAGGGTTCACGGAAAAGGGAAAAGTCCTGGATTCAGTTTTATTCATTGCTCCGGATCTGCCTACTTGACTTACTTCCTGAACGAATGCCTCAAACAACAATTTAGCTGTTATCCTGAGTCAAGGAGCCAGTTGTCACTGCCCTCAGTATAGACTTGGTGACTCTCATCTCCCACATTCACAGACTTGCTTCACGCACTGCACACGGAGACCCCAGGGGCAGCTCAGCACACGTGCATGCATGACCCTTAGTGCTTGTCTGGAAAGCTTTGACATATGGGTATGGAGGTGATCAGTGAACTCAGGTAAGTTCTTCTGCCTTCTTTCCCACGGATGGACTGTTTGTGGATAGAGAAGCTTCATACGGTTTCACTAAAAATGTCCAGTGAGACTAAGTAACCTGTTTGTCATGAAGGCCAGTTTTTAAGAGCACTGCATCCATGGTCTCCAATATTCTCTTTTTTCCTACATTATTCTTTCCCTCTCAATCGCTAGGGATATGCTCACCATAAAATGTCAGCACATAAGTCTTTCCAAAGACTCTGCTTTTAGGAGAAATTCAGTTAAGACAGGAAATTAGAAGATTTTAATATGCTGGATGAGAAAGAAAGCTACATAATTTAACACTTGCCAAAGCCATTTTATTGTATATTTCCAGACTCCAAAAGAAGCTGGTCTTGTCTCAACAGCCATTATCTGAGAAAGCAGAGTGTTCATAAGAGATTACTTTCTTCTCAGTTACAGTAAATTCTGCACCATAATTAACCTCTTGATAAGAGTCTTCTTCTGGTTGAAATTACCTTCAAAGATCATGGACTGGTGTAGATGAACTGGTGTCCTGGAGTGGCTGAAACAAAGCCCATTTTTACTGTATGACCTCCTTTCCTTGGATAGCATTGAGTTTCTGTTTTGGTCTTTGCCAAACCCAAATCCTAGGTTCTGAAAACATCATTCTGAGTGGAATAACTTTGGGTTCTAGAAATGAGCTTCTTTATGAAATTTCTTGGATGAGAATACAGACTTCGATCATCTTCGGACTCTCTAAAAGAGTGGCACACCAGACTTGATGTAGATCTAATGGAGATTCTGAGCCCGTGGAAGAACCGCCTCAACCCTGTGGCACACGGGCCCTCAGGCTGCTGCTGCTGAAAGAGGCTGTGTCCCAGCCAGGCTCAAGCTGATCAGGAAAAGAAATGGGGGGAATTCTATTTTCTTTAGATTTAAAGGAGCTGGATAATTGATTTTCTTGATTTTTAATCCCTTTGGCTTCTAGTGTCTTTGGATTTCTACTGACATGGGGACTTATTCTCCTGATTAAATTTCTTTAATGGCTTCCCCAGGCTTCAAATAAGAATGAGATTCATAACTGTATTTGAGGTATTTCTATCTTCTTGGCATTTTTGGAGTATCTTTGAAAAGTTATATAATCTCAATATGGAACTTTGGATGAAATATAGTTCACAACATGGCTGTGCTTAATTTGGGAAGGAAAAGAGAATAGGAATGGATTTTCAGATGTGAAGGGAGTAGTCTTAGAGCTAAAGCTATTTTTTCTGATCCATTTCAGCATCTTTTGGGGACAAAATCCACAGTAGCTGTCAGAACATTAGTAGCTCTGGTAGATACTGAGTTTGTGACTTCATGAAGTCTTATAACTGTCTCAATAAATTCCAGGGACGATGCTCACATTGTTGATTGAACATAGACTGAGTAATTTAGCTCAGTGGTTTAAAAGTCAGTTTAAAAAAATCTGGATGGAGGGGTTGGAAGTCCTCTCTGTTCTTATTCTCTAGTAAATTTCACTTTGAGTCAGTTTTTGCGAGTGCCTGTGGGGTTACCGCGTGCATGTTTCTCCTGCTGTGATTTTGATCTTAGGGACTGTGGCGCACAGACCACATGCCAGATGGGCTGTATGCTACCATCCTGTAGATTATCTGCCAGCATGTTCTTTCGAGAATGACCAGACAACAGCCAAACTCTTTGCAACATCTCTCATCTCTCTCTGACCTCGTTCTTGTTTTTTTCAGATCAATTCACTAAAGACTCAGAGCCCTAAAACAAAAGTGAAAGCACTTTTCTCTAATAAAGTGTCTTCTGATATTTCCAAATCCTATTACATCACACTAAAACCATTATAAAAGATATCTGTTACCAAAGACATGACCATGCAAAGGGGAAACTGTGTTGGACGGGCAGGGGAGACACTGAGATACAACGTACGATTTCCATGGCCATTTTTGAAGAGCAGTTTGAAGCAGGCTAATCTTAGAATACCTATAGCAGCCGTCTGCTGGAAGGCACATGGTTTTCTGCACTTTTTGGGTATTAGTTTATTTTTATACTTCCAGCAGACCACTTAACTAAGTCAGCATCATTGGATCAACAGAGAGGATGTGGTCAACAAGAACTGTAAAATATGTTAGAGAAGGAGACGACGGTGGATAGTACTCTTTCCTAATATACAAAGATTTGATAACAAGTTCATGAAACTCAAGTTTTTCAAAACGGGGTTATATCTCATGTAAACCATTGCTCTTCCAAATATAGTCCCCTTTTCTTAGCTTCCCCTAATGCAAATCTCCCTACTCATTGGACCTTCCTTAAGTGGTATTTTCCAGCTCATTACAGCTTCTCAAACAGTACTGAATGGGTTAAACAGCTGGGTTCCCACCTTGAGCCCCTGGTTTTGGAGGATGGCCTGGAGCCCTCCTTTGACTGTTCCCCTCTTGGCAAGGCAAGAAGTTCAAGCAAGGGACTAAGTCAAAGTTTGTGCCTTGCTACCCTTTGGGCCTTCTTCAGGGGGAATGGATCCTAGAATTCCCTAACCCTGACCCTGAGCCTACTTCCTGGACCTGCACAGGGCAGACTGTTTTGTTTTCTTTTTTGTTTTTAACTTTCAGAAGAGGTAAGGGGGTGGAATGGTCATGCAGGTAGGTGTGAGAGAAGAGGGCAGACCAAGGTGTATGGGGAGTGGGTGAAGTGTTCTATTTGTACTCTTGGTCCAGGACCCAAAAATGTTAGAATTGGGCCTGTTTAAAACAGGTGTTTATATCCAGAAAAGACCAAAACTCTAATCTGAAAAGATATTTGCACCCCAATGTTCATAGCAGCACTATTTGCAATAGCCAAGACAGGGAAACAACCTAAATGTCCATTGACAGATGAGTGGATAAAGAAGATGTTGTACATATATACAATGGAATGTTACTCAGACATAAAAAGAATGAAATAATGCCATTTCCAGCAACACGAACAGACCTAGAGATTATCACACTAAGTGAAGTCAGACAGAGAAAGGAAAGTATCATAAAACCACTTATATGTGGAATCTAAAAAAATGATACAAATGAACTTATTTACAAAATGAATATAGACTCACAGACATAGAAAAAAAACTTATGGTTATAAAATGAGAAAGGAAGGAGAGGGATAAATTAGGAATTTGGGATTAACAGATATATACTACTACACATAAAATAGATAAACAATAAGGACCTAAAGTATAGCACAGGGAACTATAGTCAATATTTTATAATAACCTGTGATAGAAAAGAATCTGAAAAAGAATATATATATATATATGAATCACTTTGCTATACACCTGAAACATTGTAAATCAATTATACTTCAATAAAAAATGTTATACAAAACAAAAACATACATTAAGTAAGACCTTGCAAGTGAATAAAAGTTGAACCAAACTTCATAGATTTTACATTGTTAGAATATTGCTTTCTATTCAATTTCTCAACATCTTATTGGCATTTAACATTGTAGTTGATTGGTGATAGTAATTTGATAATTGTTTTATATGTGCAAGATTTTTATTTAGCAGTATATTGGGTGGAGCTCTTTTATATTTATGAGATGTTCTTGCTTAGTGCATCGTGGAAACCACAGTGCAGCTTAGATTATTTCTCCCTTCATGATTCTTGACCCTGAAGCCTACTTACTTTAATTTCTTTTTTGTAGACCTGTATAATATTTCTGTGTTTTACGTTTCTTTAATTTAAAAATAAAAAAGATCAGTGCCATCTTCCCACTCAGTGTTCCTTCTCAACTTCCAGAAAACTCTACAAAACCTTCTCAGTAAGCTCAGACCCAGTTCCTGTTCTCCAGGACCCACAGCTAACACACACTGAGGGAGCTGCACAGCCCCCTTCCTTATACTTCAGTCTGTACAGATCTGTCTTCTTCACTTACTGTCCCCATCTATTCCGTGCTGAGTAATATGTTTAATAATAAAGCATGGAAAAAAGTTAACAATCTGTTAAAAGTCTAAATGGCCCACATAGTATTTATTGTGTGGGTGCAGTAATTGATCCACTGACATCTAAACCTAATCAGAGACTAAACTTTCTGTTGTTGGTTCTGTGGCCCTTTGATGACATTACTCAAATTATTTTGGCTGGTACATTTGATTTTGCCAGTCAGCCAGGAGAATGCTTTTTCTGTCTCCATCTGAAATTTGGTACTTTTTATGATATGGCACATATTTTTCCCCAATTGAGGAAAATGGAATTTTGGTGATCCATGTATAATCCCTAAAGTGTCTTATAAAATAAAAACAATTTGAACAGATCACAAATTTATGTATCTTACTCATTAAAAATTTAGCAAAGCATAACATATGATTCAAACATCAATTCATTTTTTAACTCATAATGAAAATACATGATTCAACATTTGCAAACTTCAACTCTTGAAATTAAATGAAAATTTTATGTATGTCAGTAAATGTAAAAAGTTAATAATAGACTACATTGTTTTTCTAGATTATACATGTTAACAGATGACTGAAAGGGAATATATTTGCTATTGTTTAAATATAGAACACTGGTAATAGTAATTAACTTTGAGAAAAAAATAATATCACATTTCTACTTAGAAATAGTCTAAATAATTCATCGTGGATTGCATTAAGTGCTTTTCTGTGAAAGTATACTGACATTTGTAACTGAATGTGTCTTCTAGTTCATTCATAATGTATTCACAAATATTTTTGGAATAGCTTTTATGAAGAACCCACCTGCCAGGGTTATAAGAGATACAAATCTGGGTAAGTCCTGATTTTAACCATAAAGAATCTGGCTGTGTGTGTGTGTGTGTGTGTGTGTATGTCTGAGTGTGTGTAATAATGCATAGTAGCTTTTCAAAAGGTGGAAAGTGATTTAATTTTATATCTTTATGTATCTAAGTATATATGTATATTTATAGAGTTATTTCAAATATACTTCATTTATATATGAGCTTATGGAAATTATTATATATGATATTTAATACTATTTATAATATGGACATATATGTGTGTACATGCCTACGTATATTCATAAACTGTAATTTGATTTAGTTTTAATAAACATTAATTGAATACCTGTGAGTTTCCAGGTAATGTGCTAAGTACTTCTCATATATATTATTAGATTCACCATCTTATTTGGTCCTAAAAAGAAAAACTTTTTAAAAATCCTAAATTATAAATGAGAAATGTAAAGAGAAATGAAAAAAATTATACAATTTAAACTTTTTTTTTCAATTTGAATAAATAACACTGCACATTGATGTCTTGATTAACCAGGGTCATGGGACACAAGTCCTATGGATAAACTCACACTGTGAATAATACTAACTACTTAAGTTATTGAAAATACAGATTTAAAACAAATCTGTTTAGTGAAAATTAATCCAGTATTTCGAAAAATGATGATTAAGTTCAGTGCTGTGAATGATATGGATGTTGAAAGGTATCCTTTTCCTTACAACAGATATTTTCTGCTCCCACCCAAGATAACTCATGATATAGTTATTAGACAGTTCTCCAAAGCTTAGTTCATATGTCAAATCACTCAGTAAATTATAATAATAGTATTTAAGCCAGCCATTTTTGAGTATTAACTATGTGCTGAAACTATTTCAAACACTTCTATTTGCAACCAGTTAACTCTCACAACAGAACAATCAGGTGGGTGCTATTAGTTGTCTGTGATTTAGGGCAGAGAAAGTCAAGGCTCAGGCTAATGAGGGGCTTGTCGGCAGTCTCATGGCCAGTGAATGCCCAAGCCAGGATCCCACCCATGCATTTGACCCTTGATCTCACTGCACTATGATTTGATTCTGCCTAACCGGGCAGAAGAGGATTAAGTCACTTCACACTCAATTAAAACAACAACAACAACAACAAAGAACAAACAAACAAAAAAGCATTTCAAATAAATTTATGTTTTTTCAGCACATATATCATGTGTTCTTTGCTGATTGAACCAAATGATTATTGCCTTATCAGACTCCTCATAAGAGGTAATTTAATGTTTTACTTTTGTTTATTTTATAATTGAAATTTAAGTAAATAAAATTAATCTTTCACTTGTTTAAATCACAGACCCTTTTTTTTTATTTTAAGGCAAAATTTAAAGTTTTTCTCCCATTTAACCTGTTTACATTTGTATTGGTTAAGAAGCATTAATTTTTCACACGGATTCTGACATTTAAATAATTAAACTATTCAAGTTTTGAAGGGATAGGACTTTTCTATCTTACAATGGACGCAATGTAATTTTTATTGGTTACTAGGCAGCTTCAAACAATGAACACATTCTCACATTTAGACTTACACAAAAATAGAAAGATTTCACTGTATTACATGTGCAGTAGGATGCTTAAGGATACTTGTTAGAATGGCAATCCAAGTAAAAGCAGTAAGTTTATTTTAAATGAAGTTTCAAGCATTTACTAGCTGTATAATTTTGCATGAGCTATTTAATATTCAAGATTCATTTTCCTTACATATGAACTTCTGTCTACTTCTCAGGGTTTTTTGATAGTTATAATAAGCTAAAGAAATAAAAATATGAATAGATATGTGGTACATGGTAAGAGATTGATATATATTCGTTCTCCTTTTAAGTCTTTGCAAAAAACACAAAACAAATGCAGAAAATAAATCACATCTATAATAACCTAATGTTGTGACTGTATTAATTTTATTATTTACATAAATTTTATTTATTATATGATCTACCATATAGATCATATAATTTATAATATTATATATTATTATGCATTATATATTAATGTGTATATTAACATTTTGTATTAACACTATATATATATAATTTATATAATGTCCTTTATACTAAGATTTTTTAAGGAGAAACTTTAAACACTTTTTTATTAGAAATTATAATGGGATAATAATATTTGATCAATGCCTTTGATAGGAGAGAGATTTGCATAATAGAACAGAAGGATTACCACAGAGAAAACCAGGAAACGTGGTGATACTTCTAGAGGTGAACTATAAGCCTGTGTGTTCTAAGTCATCTTATCAAAGCACTGCTGCTTCATTACCCTGAGAAAATAAATTGATGAAGACCAAACAGGACCAAGAAATGATGTAGAGTCCTTTCCTTTTATGGATTCATGGGAATTACATCATGAAAATTACCATTTAATTCCCATGATTCAGAACCACTAGGAAGAGATTTGAAGGCAAGATTAAGAGACATGTATTTTGCAGAATCAGAAATGAGTTCTACTGTAAGGTTTGAAGGTTTGGTGGGGGGGATATTTAAACTGTCAGGGATGGAGTTTATCCTTTCATTGTATGCCTGTGCTTTTCATGGGATTTTAGAAGGTTTTTTTGTTTGTTTTTTAGAAAATAGCAACTATCTTTCCTGTGGCAGGGGCAGATTTACTACGCGCTGCAGTCTAAAATCCAGGAAGACAAGATATTTGTCCTGTTTTGTCCACTACAGTATCTCCATGGCCAGGTCTGTGATTGGTACATAGTTGATACTCAACACAAAAGTTTGAATAAGTGACTGTATGAGCCGTCATTATATCTGGCTTAAGAATGTCCTACTGTTATGCTTGCCAGCTAGACAGGACCAGCTGGTTTTACATTTGCCTGAACAATGTATGTGTTTGCTCTGCAATTTGATTTTAACAACTTGTGCCTCCTGGCTGTCATTGCCTGCATCAGCTTTGCAGATAGGTTTGCTCCTGGAGTCTTTCCTGAAGATCTGGTAAATAGATCTCTGATAAACCCTTGGCTATTTACTTTTTCCATACCAGATACCCTAGTTGTAGTCCTAGAGTAGACTTGTCAATGAAAAAATGTTGTCTGCCATATCAGTAAACAAAGGTTGTTGCAGCTATTAAGCCATCTCATTACAGCTGCCCTGACGGTGAGCCCTGAGGGAACTCAGGATAGAAATAGGGTCCCCACCATCCATCAGTCAGCCGCTGTGGCCACCACCCCTGCCATGGTGCTCCCTGAGGAGACTCAGGATGAGAAAACTGAGGATACTGACTCCAGATAGCTGAGGTGCATATCAAAGGAATGATTTCTGTGAGCCCAGATTCTCACATTTTCCCATACCTAGAAAAGCACTAAATTCCTTAACTTGAGATGTCTGTTTTTTTTTAATTAATAGAAATCTTTTGATGTTCCTACCACCTTGTCTTTGTTGCAAAAACTCCTATATATCCTGGCTTCTCCCTGACCTCTTCCGAGCAGTCCCTCAGAGCTACTGAGATGTGTCCCAGGCTTTCGTCCTCAGAATGTCTGACGAAAAAAACATACTCTCAAATTTAAGTTGTGTATTTTTTTTTTCAGTCGACAGACTTTGCATTGATCAAGGCTCTTTGTTACAGACAATAGAATCTGCACTAATTTAACTTAGGTTAGAGATATTTGTGAAAGAATATAGAAAATTGTTCACAGGGCTGAAGAGAAGGTATGTATACTAAGCTGTTAGAAAAACTTCTAGAACTCACCACAGAACTGAAATATCAAAGTTTACTACCTTTACTATAGTCAGGACTAAGCACATAAGGAAGCTATCACCCTAGTTGCTGGGTTCAGAACTACAATGTCTTTGTCATTACATGTGAAAGGAAAATGTTTTTCCCCCAAACTGTGCTCATTTCTCCAACAAGAATTTCATAAAAGGTCATGCTTGCATGAATCTGATTGGAGAAACCTAAAACACATCCAGAAGCCTAACTGCAAGGGAATCCGGGAAATGTACCTTTTCATTTACTAGACGCTGTAAAAAAAATCTATGAAAAGAAAGCAAGCTAATTGGTGTTTGAAATGGTTGTTGAGTGAGCCAATTTACAGTACCTACTGCAAATCCTTTGCAAATTTTGAGAAAAAAGGATATACATGAATACTTCCAAAAGGAGAATACTGAAAGTTATTTTGCAAAAATAGATGCATATGTAAGAAATTTCTGAATCCACATATACCAAAATGTTAATGATGGTCATTTATAGATAGATACATTGCCAACAAAATTTACTCTCTTGTTAATATATAATATTCTTCTGAGGGTTATATAAGATTATACATGGAAAGCACTTAGCAGAAGACCTGGCAGTAAAGAAGTAATGTTAACTATTCATATTTATATATATAACTACATATATTCATAACAATATATAGTTACCTGCACAGTAACATTCCAACACTGATCTATATATATATATATAGTTATATATGTATAACTATATATATTCAAATATATGTGTATGTATACATATATATTCACATATATGTATACATACACATATATACATATATACTTTATATATACATATATATATGTATACACACACACATATAAATCAAGATAAAGCAACTGAAGCACATTACATAGAGACATAGGGCCTGGTACTTATTAATTACACAGAAACTGTGAATTACTGTAATTATTCTTTTTAAGTTTCTGAATTCGTTTGACTTTTAAAATAACCACACATTAACACTGTGGAGAGAAAGAATATGGTGTATGTATTTCTCTATGCATCTATCTACATTGACTTGCACTCCAGAAGATAATCAAGAAAAACAAACAAACAAACAAAAGACTGTTGAATAATGATGCTCGTGGTGGTGTTGGCATTTATGAAGGTTTATTGAGTGGTATTTTGTGCTGCTACTACTCTAAATGCTCTGAGAGACAATTCCCTACGGTCTCTTGCATTTCTGTGTGTCTTGAGAGAAGAGATACTGACTGTATTTTATTCCAGACTTTTCTTCTCAGGGATTTTCTATAGTGAATATCTTCAGAAAATAGAAAGAGCACCTCCCTCTGGAGCCAGGGGTAAGTATGTTTCCTTGTCAAGTGTGACAGTCAAATGTCAGGCGTGCTTCCTGCCCATTATAAAATATTTGGTTTTCCTAAGCGGGGCAGGCAGAGGGAGTGGTCCTCTCATACAATACAAACTGCTGCACATGCATGCATCCTGAGGGTCTCTTCCCATCGTCCTGGGGGTTCAGCACAGGTGCTGGTACACTGGCAACTACTATGGCTGTGAGGAAGAAACTTTGCCTCTGACACAGGGGCCTCATGTCTTCTGCCAGAATCCAGAAAACTGTGAGGCTCCCATGTTGGTTTGTGAAGAGGGTAAACTCTCAGACTGTCTTTGATAAGTTCTCTGTATTTAATAACTTGTTTAATCATCAAAAACAAACCTATCAAGAAGGAACCATCATTACCCACTTTTTACACATGGGGACATTAGTCCACCAAGGTCAGGTCATTTTCCATTGTCACACAGATATTTAGTGGTAGACTCAGGACTGAAAGTTACTCTGGTTCTGAAGCCTGAGTGTTAAACCACCAAGCAAAACTGATTTTATGATCATCGTGCAGTTCTCAGGTTTTTGTTCTCTTTGTTGAAAGGAAAAAAACTGAATAATAATTTCAGAAGAACTTGCAGCTTATCAAACTGGAAAACTGCTGAGCTTGTACCCAGTATTTCTCAATGCTATACCTATTAATCAATATCAGCCTTCTGTCTAGCCTGGACAATCTCATCACACTAGCATTATTCCTGCCATCCAATTTGCTACTGATACTTTCCTAGTTTTAAATTCCTCTATGAATCCATTCTACTCTGTACTGATTTCTCCTTTGCTTCTCATCAACCTCACATTAATATGTAAACATGTATTTCACTAATGCCACAAGAACTGGAATAATCTCCCTTATTCTTCACCTCTCTGATTCCTCCCTGTTCTTCTAGACAAGATCTTGTCTCCCTATAAAAAGAAAAGGTGAACCTTTTCCAAAAGTCCATTCCCAGACCCCCTTCCTACCCCTCGCCTTACCCCCATGCTTGCACAGCATTCTGGCCTTTCTCTCTTAAAGAATCTATCACACATTTTTGGTAACTGTATTTATCAGTCTTAGGTCCCATCTCCCAAACTCACAGCCAGTATAACCTGCCTCATAACTTTGTCCTTAATTTCTCTGGCATCTAACTTTGCTTCTAATATTGAAATTAATAAATGTTGGTTGAACTAGGCTTCATTATAGAATGCAGTTGAACTGATATCTTCTTTTCTGAATTATTTGGACAGGCTAACATTACCACAAAATTTCTGACATAAAACAGCACTTTCTAAATGAAACAGTAGCTAACTTATAAGTCAGTGGGTTAAATTAGTTTTTTAAAATTTCTCATCCAGCATGCCACCGCAAAGATCCTGCGTGCCGCCACAAGGACCCCGCGTGCCGCAACTAAGACCCGGCACAACCAATACAAATAAATAAATAAATAAATAGATAGAGAGATAAATAAATAAATAAATAATTTTTTTTTAAAAATAAAAATAACATTTCTCATAAATTTCTTCAAATTTAATATAAGCCATTAAGACATCAAATTAGTACTCTCAGAGTATAATACTTTACTTTCCAAAGAATAATATTCTGTTTATGTTTACATCCAAAGCAGTGTCCACTGCACTGTACTGTTTTTTTTTTCCATGGAGCTGAACGCCTCATGCTAGGGATCTGATAAGAATGTCAGCCTGGGCTTCCCTGGTGGCGCAGTGGTTGAGAATCTGCCTGCCAGTGCAGGGGACACGGGTTCGAGCCCTGGTCTGGGAATATCCCACATGCCACGGAGCAGCTGGGCCCGTGAGCCACAACTACTGAGCCTGCGCGTCTGGAGCCTGTGCCCCGCAACGGGAGGGGCCGCGATAGTGAAAGGCCCACGCACCGCGATGAAGAGCGGTCCCCGCACCGCGATGAAGAGTGGCCCCCGCTTGCCACAACTAGAGAAAGCCCTCGCACGAACCGAAGACCCAACACAGCCAAAAATAAATAAATAAATAAATAAATAAAGTTAAAAAAAAAAAAAAAGAGAATGTCAGCCTAAGAATAAATATCACAGGATACCTAGAGATTATTTTATATCAGTAGGTCAGATATCTCAAGTATGGAAAATCTGTGGATTATAATTTAGAATTATATAAAATAATGAGGCCCAGTCAATGTGTGTTGACCTCTAATCTTACCATTTTATGAAATTGAACATTATTTTTTTCATAAATATGTGTCTACCACTGATAGATTAAAAAATGATTATAAACATTTCAAAACATGTTGAAATAAGAACTCACATAAACCAAGAGCTTTTTACTCCACTCAAAAGGTTTCTATACCTTATTTAATCCTTACAACAGCACTTTGTGGTATATTATACTCACATTACAGGTAAGAAGAGATTAAGAGTCCTTAAGTGTGGAGATAAATAATTGAGCTTAAGTACGCTGAGGCTAAACCCCATGATATATCTTGAAAAGTGTGATATAACTCAGTGCTTCTCAGAATGTGGTTCTTGTAACTCTAGTGCTTTGAATGGTAATAGCTGTTTCCTGAAAGGTGGCCAATGCGGGAAAAGAAATCCTTGGTCAAATACAATTGTAAATGCTTAGTAAAGCAAAGGTAACCATCACTAAAGGATTATGTAAAAATTTCACAATATCACAGTGCATATTTGACCAGAATTTTTCCATATTTTCCAATGTCCAGTGGATAAGGAATTCATGCACCAACTTAAGAAACAATTATATTAACTTTAGTAGAGTGATATGCATTATTTTCCAGGAAAAACATTTACATCTTTTTATCTAAGTAATTATTACCCACATAATGAGTTAAAACTATGAAATGCTGCTTAAAAATATTTAAAAGGAAAATTATTTGGTCTTTGACATAATAGGTAAAACTCCAAATTAACTAATCCATCATAAGACAAAGAAATGTATGTCTACTTTGCCTCATAGAAGTCACTGAGTACAATATCACTTAGAGAGTTATAAATCCTTCTTATATAAAATATATATCCTTCATAATTCAAAAAAACCAAACAATTTACAAAATACTTAAATATTACTACATTAAATGTTAGGTTAAGACCTTGGGGAAAAAAAAGAAATATATATTTTAAAAATCCAAGTAAATATGTTTTATTAAGTAAAATCAAATTTCATATTTAAAGTGCCAAGGGAGGCAAAGCCAAAAGGAAAAACTGATAGACCATATAGTTTTTCATTAGAGGATAAGACAGTGTCTTCTGCAAAAAAAAAGAAAAATATGTTACGTTCATATGACCATTTCAAGAACCCCTCTTTCACAAAGGCTAACCATTGCAAGTAAGTGAAGTTACTGTTTCCAGCTAAATAAATGAAGACATCAAACAGAGTTTGGTTAATATTACTTGACATTTCTTGAGACATGATGTTCAATTATTTCAGGACACTGTGTGGGAATTTTTTTAAAAACATACTTAGGAAATCACTGAGCTCTGTTAAAAGTCTAAAATATCTTTATTTATTGGTAATTGAAAGGAAGATCCGTGTTGGGATGTTACTGTGCAGGTAAAAAATAATAAGAAAAAACTATGTAAAGAAAACCCTGAACAATATTCATTTGATACTCCATGCAGAGTGAAATCATTATTTATTAGGGAAAATTAAATCCAGTTATTCTGGGTTGTTTTCCCAACAACCTATTACACCTCGATTTCTTTTAGATAGCACTGCCTCCTGGTGGGCAAAGTGAGCTGCAAAATTAATCATCCCGAAACCAAAATAAATGACCCATTGAATGGGATGATTTATGAATATCTTTTAGAAAGCTAGAGAATGTATGCAAAATGGAGGGGGAAAGATGATGTGTTTGGCATAATATAAATTGAGCCTTTCTTGGAATAAATGAGAAACACAATCAGATACTTCTGAAACCTCTTCTGGTTGATGAGAATAGCATCATTAGGTAGAGGTGGATGTCTGTCTTCCTGCTGCTGGGGCAGGACGGCATGCATCAAGAGCATCTAAAATTGGACCAAGCTGTTTAAATGAATCTTTTTAAGAATGGAGGATGAATATTACCTTAATTCACAGAGAAAAGTTATCACTGACATTGAAATCTTTACTACTAAAAAGTTATGTAGGAAATCATTTGGGGGCATTATTTAGATTATTTGCAGTGAATATATTTCCATTAATTAATTTTTCTTTTATGGAGTTATACATTAGAACTTAAATTGTTATATGTTTCAAAGTTTGTCAAAGTAACAATTATTATCTTATGTATACAATGGCTTCCAGAATTTGCATCTATGTGTTATCATTTTTGTTTCCAAACCTCATTCACTTTAAAACAAAAACTCACATCACTCACATAAAGAGATATGATCACTTTGTTTAATAGTGAAAGATCAGAAATAGAACAATTTTCAGCTAATGAAATCAGAGAAGACTGCCAATGTGTTTATAATAATTGAAAATTACATTTTTAATTGATTTATCACTGAACAATCAATTTATATTAAGTGTAAAATGAAATGGATTGAAATATTTGAGGTTCTCATATAAGCAATTAAAGAGTTGCTAGTCAATCATACACTATTAAGTTGTGCATATAGGACATTGATACTTTGCTGCTAGGTACTCAATAATTACTTATGAGAATACATTTTGCCCCCATTTAATTTCAAAAGTCCATTTTAAGTAAACAGAGCGCAAAGAGAATTGTTCTGCTATAATGCAATTACTATGGCGTAAAATGTATACAAAACAAATAGTTTTCCTTCACATTCTTTTACAGCATTTATTTTTTAAGATTATTATCACAAGTCTGCCATAAGTACACTTGTCTGGGGTTTATCCAGCATTGCTCTTTGCCAAAAACAAAAAAAATAAACAAACCTATGGATCATTCAGTTGACATATTCTAGAGGTGAGTTTTCTTGTCTTTTGGTGCTTGGACTTTCTAAGGATTATAACTATTGACTATGATAGAAAGAACACCACAGTTTTCATAAATCCTACAAATGATTATTTCTCTCAGTAATAGCTTTCTAAACTGAATACCAAAGAACCTAACATTCATAATGTATGACGTTGTAATCCATTAAAAAAATATACTGACTCTGATATTGAGCTCCATGAGCTATTTGTATATTTGGGAGATTAATCCTTTGTTGTTTCATTTGCAAATATTTTCTCCCATTTTGAGGGTTGTCTTTTTTGTCTTGTTTATGGTTTACTTTCCAGTTAAAAAATGGGTGGAAGACCTAAATAGACATTTCACCAAGGAAGACATACAGATGGCCAAGAGGCACATGAAAAGATGCTCAACATCAGTAATCATTAGAGAAATGCAAATCAAAACTACAATGAGGTATCACCTCACACCGGTCAGAATGGCCACTTATCAAAACATCTAGAAACAATAAATACTGGAAAGGGTGGGGTGAAAAGGGAACCCTCTTGCACTGTTGGTGGGAATGTAAATTGATACAACCAGTATGGAAAACAGTATGGAGGGTCCTTAAAAAACTAAAAATAGAACTACCATATGACCCAGCAATCCCACTACTGGGCATATACCCTGCGAAAACCATAATTCAAAAAGAGTCATGTACCACAATGTTCACTGCAGCTCTATTTACAATAGCCAGGACATGGAAGCAACCTAAGTGTCCATCAACAGATGAATGGATAAAGAAGATGTGGCACATATATACAATGGAATATTACTCAGCCATAAAAAGAAATGAAATTGAGTTATTTGTAGTGAGGTGGATGGACCTAGAGTCTGTCATACAGAGCAAAGTAAGTCAGAAAGAGAAAAACAAATACCGTATGCTAACATATATATATGGAATCTAAAAAAAAAAAATAATTGTACTGATGAACCTAGTTGCAGGGCAGGAATAAAGAAGTGGACATAGAGAATGGACTTGAGGACATGGGGTGGGAGGGCGAAGCTGGGGTGAAGTGAGAGAGTGGCATGGACATATATACACTACGGAATGTAAAACAGTTGGCTGGTGGGAAGCAGCAGCATAGCACAGGGAGATGGGCTTGTTGCTTTGCGATGACATAGAGGGGTGGGATAGGGAGGGTGGGAGGGAGGCTCAAGAGAGAGGGGATATGTACATGTGTATGCATATGGCTGATTTGCTTTGTGGTGCAACAGAAATTAACACAGTATTGTGAAGCAATTATTAATAAAGATCTATTTAAAAAATATATAGTGACTCTGTATTTCAGTTAATGGTAAGAGCCTCCATTTCAGGTATTACTAATTGTGCTGGCTATATTTTGTTTCCTAAACATAAAGAAATGAAATAATTAGACAAAACAGTCTCATAAAGGGCTCATATACATGAATGACTGTCTTTCAGTTTTACATGATATTTTCATTTGTTAATGTAATATATATAATGGCCTTTATGAATAAGAGTTTGAAGGTCAATTTCTATCCACTCACTGTTCCTGACTAGCTACCTGAGCTTGAAGAAGAGAGCTGACCGCAGGAACTCTGTGAAATTATTCTAATGAAGGAGCTCTGACTATTCAGGCAGCCCAAATGAGGAGTTTAGCATTCCAATCTCATAGCAATGCCCCTTCAGCCTGACTGAGATATAATTCCTGTATATATCAGATTATTTTTAGTGTTCTAAGTTACCAATTTTGTGATGAAGGAAATAAAGGAGAATCTGAACCCATGAGTGTTTAAAAATAAATAGAATGTAGCTTGTATGTGCATTTATGTGTTTAAAGACTGCAGGCTTCATAGTTCTTTAATAGCATTTACTGTCCCAAACACACTCTTAATTCAATCAAGTATGGTCTTGACATAATGTTTTCTGTTATTGCTCAATGTATGTAAGAAGTTATGTACCTTAGGAAGAGCAATTGTGCAGCTTACTTTTTTCATATACACAAATGTGTATGACATAATATTTGCCATTTAGAACCTATTGAGTCATAGACTTTTCCATCATAAGTGCTTGTAATAATAGCATTGTCCAATGTCCTTATAGAAGTATAAGCCTTAGAGTTTCAGACACGTAAAGGACTTTTGATATCACAAGGCATGTTTCGCTAATATTTACCATAAAAGAGAAACTGCTTCCGGAAGGGTTAAGTCACTTGTAAAAAATCATAAGTATTTAGTGAACAAGCTTGCATAATTCTTACATATGTCCCTTAGAATATTACTATGTTGCATTTACCATTATCTATTTTTTTCTTAAAGCTACAAAACACTGAGCAGATTTTATATAAATTAGCAGGAAAATATTTGTGACCATGATGTTAAAGAAAAATAATGCATAAGTAATAAAATTCATATGTATCAAATCCATGAAAATGTAAAAAACATTGCTAATAACAGTATGTTGAATTTACCTAACATAAGTTGGTGATTGGGTAAATAAACTATGATCCCTTTTAAAATAGAATGAGAATGATAATATTGATCTGAATTATTTACTTTGGATGTGATTTCTCAAAATGCAGGCATATTTGGATTCTAAATCTTAACTAATAATGCATGTTTGACTATTAAAATGAGATAATATATGTAAAAAGCACAGTGTCTGACATCAATTAGATATTTAACAAAACAGAGAAGATAATAATATAACATGTAAACGATTATTAGGGAACGGACTTTAGTCCTCAGTCTCCCCCAAATGTAGAGTCTTAACAAAAATATAACTAGTAATGAAAGGGGAACATACTTTATTTTTAACCTTTCTGAATGGGAAGAGCCAAGAATATCCACTTGAGGAGAGAGGAGGGGGGAAACTGTGTGTTAAGAGCAATTGAATCTCTTTGGTGAATGGACATTCTTTTATTGACAGAAGAGGGTGAAGCCAATACTGAGGAGCATGCCACAGCATAACCACGTGCAAACTTTCCACAGTGATTTCATCCTTCTGATTGTAGTAAAACTTCACACTATTTTGGAGTAGTAAAAACTTGACAGAATTTTTAAGCTATTTGTCAAGCATGGCTTATTTAAATTTTCCTCCAAAACTGTTACTGTTTTATCACTAAGAACTCTAGAGAGATGCTCTAAAATAGACACAAATAAACCAGTCACAAATTAAAATACTTACCTGAGAAATATTGGCAGATGATAATTGATTTGTTGTGATCCTTACAGTAGAAATTATTTCTTGATAATATTTATACAATTTTCAATGGGTTTTAAACACATAATGTGCTCTGTTTAATTTAGCTGTAATGTCACTGGAGAACAGTGTGAAAGATGGTTTCCTGAATAGTTGATCTTTCTTTCAAACCTGTGTAACTGTCTTTATTTCTCTGCTATAGTCTTTAATGTAACTTTAAGGAAGGACATCTTAATTGTAAACCTCAAAATTGTGTACTAAATAGAGGTTGGTCTTTGTCTCATTTAACAACAGGCAATATAAAGATGAAAATTAGTTGAGAATCCATACTAACTATTGAACCGAAATTCATCTTGTTGGTTGAATTCCATATAGATATAATTTTAGAATATGTAAAATATGGATTTGTATAACATTCCAAAATAATATTAGAATAAGAGCATGTGAGTGTCAAATAATCAATTAGAGATAGAATTGCAAGTTTCCAAACATTTCAATGTATGTCTCTATGTACACAGAAAAATGAGAGATTGGTTCTCATTGTAGTGCTTTGTGAATTAATGTAATTTCAGGTCACTGATATCATGAGGTTGGGATTGTTGCTTCAAGCAGAAACCGGAGCCGAATGCAAGAAATTAGAAGATGAAAGACTCTGTGTATACATTCTTGACAATGTAATAAACGGGTTCTGGCAAATAAGGTTACCAATTAGTCAGGAAGTCAGAGAATTACTAGCTGAGAATTGTTTGCTAAGATCAAATGAGGCCATAGCTCACACTTCAACTATTAGTGACCAAGAAATGTATTTACTATTCAGAATTTTTGTTATTTAATAATGAGTAAGCTATTGCTTCTATGACAATTTTCTTCTGCTTAATATAGATTTAAAAATATTTAAATGACCATTCATAAGTTCCAGTAAGATAATATTGTAAGATGATTCCCATAAGTATTCAAGAAAAAATGTAGAGTTCCTCTAAGCAGAGCTAGGCAACAAGTCCTGATATAACCCTATATCTACTTAAAATTCAGTAGTCTAGCAGACATTATGTCAAGGTTCTGAACCATGTGTCAGCCAATAACAATGAAAGAAGTGGCAAGCATCATCTTGAAAATTTTATTACATTATAAAAAGAAAACATGTTCCCAGTCAATAGCTGGAAAAAAAACTAATTTCTACTATTTCAGATCATATAATTTATGTACTGCAAGGCAATAAAGCATCAAAAAGAAGCTATACTAAACTTATTTCAACTATAACAGAATTATAAATATGATTTAAGATTATCCTGAAACACTGGGCCCCTCCGTAAGAAGGAAGATGTGCACTCAGTATGCTTAAAATGCAAATATCATTTAAATGAACATCACACTTCACCTCTTAGAATAGAAATTCCCTTTTGCAACACAAAAGTACAAAACTTTGAGTTAATATGAGTATTTTGAGGAAAAATAAATGTAATAATTTCATATATAAAATAACAAGACATACTTCAGTTTGATGAAAAAGAACATAGTTTGGGAATCCCTCAAAGGGCAGTTTTACATAATTCATTTGAATAAAATATACCAAGCAATATTTTAAAAAGTATGTCTTTTCATATTCTTCAGTAATATAGATGCTTACAGATGACCAAACAAGGAAAAATTTGTGTCAGTCAGTTGTGTGAAAATGTGCAGAGAAGATTATATTTGGACTTAAGTAAGCAAAACTGCTGTCATCAACCTAGCCACCCTCAAAAGTGTAACAATCCTTTCATCATTTCAGGAATACATGTAATCTTTGTAGCTTTCTCCACAGTTATATTTTAAAATTTATTTGTGTATAACTCCAAAAAACTCTAAAAAAATTTTCCTATGCCAAAAGCATGGAATCAAACAGGACAATTGTCAACAGGCACAAGAAAAATGCTCAACATCACTAATAATTAGAGAAATGCAAATCAAAGGTACAATGAGATACCACCAAACACGGGTCAGAATGGAAATCATTAAAAAGACTACAAACAACAAATGCTGGAGAGGGTGTGGAGAAAAGGGAATCCTGCTATACTGTTGGTGGGGATGTAAATTGGTGCAGCCACTATGAAGAATAGTGTGGCGGTTCCTCAAAAAACTAAAAATAGAGCTGCTGTATTATCCAGCAATCCCATGGTTGGGCATATATCCGGACAAAGCTGTAATTCAAAACAATACATGCACTCCTATGTTAATAGCAGCACTATTACAATGGCCAAGACATGAAAACAACCTAAATGTTCATCGACAGATGAATGGATAAAGAACATGTGAGATATATATATATATATATATATATATATATAAAATGGAATATATATATATAATGGAATATTACTCAGCCATAAAAAGAATAATGCAATTTGCAGCAACATGGATGGACCTGGAGATTATCATACTAAGCGAAATAAGTCAGATAGAGAAAGACAAATACCATATGGTATCAATTATATGTGGAATCTAAAATACGGCACAAATGAACCTATCTATGAACAAGAAACAGACTCACAGAGAACAGACTTGTGGTTGCCAAGGGGGAGAGGGGTGGGCAAAGGGATAAATCAGTAATTTGGGATTAGCAGATAGAAACTACTACATACAAAATAGATAAACAGCAAGTTCCTAAAGTGTAGCACAGGGAAATATACTCAATATCCTGTGATAAACTATATGGAAAAGAAAATGAAAAAGAATGTACATATATATATATATATATATATATATATATATATATATGTATGTATATAAAACTGAATCACTTTGCTGTACAGCAGAAATTAACACAACATAGTCAATCAACTATACTTCAATAAAATAAATTAAAAACAAAACCAGGCAATTGTGCTTTGCTCCATTGTCAGGCTTGGGACTACTACACCTTGGGGAAGGGATAGGTGGGCAAGGATGCCCAAAACATAGAATAAGAATGGAGAGACCAGAAGGATTAACCCTGGAAAAATCTGTGAAGTTCTATCATGATGAGCAGGAGCACACACTAATGGAAACATTTTGTTGAAGGATTACAATCTACTTAGGGTAATTTATTATCTCAGTGAGTGCATTTCAAAACTTAAGATTGTCTTTATGGTGTAAAGAACCTTCCTGTGCCTGACTAGGATTGACTATGCCATACAAAAAGCTATCACCAACTTTTAATATATAAATACATATTTTCTTGCTTTTTCAGAGAATATAAAGTGAGATAGCAGTGACTAAATAGTTCAGTCTCTACAAAACATATTTTGAAAAGGTTCATCTGCTAAATCATAGATGTGACAGAACACCAACTCTTTTTTTTTTAAATTTTCTTCCTTCTAGTTTATTTATTTATTTTTAAACATCTTTATTGGAGTATAATTGCTTTACAATCATGTATTAGTTTCTGCTTTATAACAAAGTGAATCAGCTATACATACACATATATCCACATATCTCCTCCCTCTTGAATCTCCCTCCCACCCTCCCTATCCCACCCCTCTAGGTGGTCACAAAGCACTGAGCTGATCTCCCTGTGCTATGCGGCTGCTTCCCACTAGCTATCTATTTTACACTTGGTAGTATATACAAGTCCATGTCACTCTCTCACTTCTCTCCAGCTCACCCTTCCCCTTCCCTGAGTCCTCAAGTGCATGGACAATGGTTGGTGGAGGAATTCAATGAGAACAACTCAGGGAATAAACAGAAAATTGTGTCGAAGTTTCCAAAAGCACTATTGAAGAAAGGAAATCTTGATAAAGAATCTTCAATGGCCTTGGGGAATTCCCAAAGGGTTCACAATGGTTTTAAAATCATGTTGAAGATTTTGAAGTCCCATTGTTTTCTCATTTTTAACTATAATTTCAAAGTAGCAAGGTCTTTTTTTTTTTTTCCTTCTCCTACACTTACACAAATGTATAAAACAATGATCGTAAAATAGTCACTCCTTACCTTTGATTCTTGAACGTTCTTGACTTTTTTCCTGCTGGAAATAAAACAAAAATAGTTCAAAATTTGTAAGTATTTTATCAACAGGCTGATATAAAATATCACTATAAATAAAGACTTGTCAAAATATTTTCTTGTACATATACCCAGGAGTTACTGTAACACAATTCTCAACTTAAAAAATACTTATGTCAAATCTTTTATCAAAGCAGTAATCATTCTTAGTGGACATAAATGTTTCTAAGAAACCAATGCATTGTAAGAATATGGATTTATAAATAAATGCCTAATAAATAATAAATAAATTATTATGCCCTAAAAAGGTCTTGGTTCATTCCATTTAATTCCAATGATGTCTTCAGAACTTGCTTTCAATGTCTCTATGTTAATCATAAAATTCTGGTGAGAAAAAAGGTTTAAAGGCAAATAGTGGATAATTCACTAAAAATTAAAATAAAACACAAGACATGTTTCAACAGTCTTTCCCTCAGTTTAGCTTAGAATTCATCCCTGTCTCGCTTCTCTGAGGCTAAAGTTGACAACAATTCTATTATTTATTCAAAGCTGCTTCAGTCAGACCTGTCTTTCAATTTGACATACTCCTTATTAGTTACCAGGCAACCCCAGAAGAATTAGCTTGCTTTCAAGTTTTTAAGTAGAAATTGTGCACTCTATAACTTCTCAATTCATATTCAAGCACAGTTTACTCTGTCTAAAAGTTTCAGGGTCTCAAACTAAAAATAATTTTGAATATGTTTCTAACAAAATGTCTCACACATACACAGAGAACTGCAGAATTGTATGAATGCTAATAAATTTTGGTAAAATTTATAAACACATTAAAAAATATAAAGAACTTATTTTGCGGCAAGCACTCATCGCAGAGTCAGATTATGATAATAAAAATGCATATTGACAAATGCATATTTACTGAAACAGCCAACCCTATGTATAATTCTATTAGACTAAAACTTTGTCTCTTATTCTAACCCATCCAGGCTTTGTGATTAAATTATGTACTGTCCTTTGTTAATTAATTGATTTTTTTCAGTTCTGATGTATTTTTAATTTAGAGTATTTGTTGTTCATTTAAACTAAAATTTAAATATGAAATACAAATTTATGTATATTATATAAATAAATATAAATTACTTGCTTTAAATGTACATTATTTTTACATAATTTTAGGTCAAGCTGGTTTAAATTTTCCAAGTGGGTACTGAGGAAGAGAAAAATCTGTCTCTCTCTCTCTCCTCATCTTTTGCCATTTTTTCATTCATTTAATCATTCATTCTCTCAACAAATTTGCATAGATCACTTCTATGTGCCAGACACTGCTCCAAGTGATAAGACTATGAAGGATGAAAAAACCAACCAAAAATTATGTCCTGTTGAAACCTAATTATTACATAAATGGTAATAAATTATATTTAGAAAAAGAAATACCCTAAAAGGAGTTATTTTGTAGTGAATGACTGCAATTTTACACAGGTGTATAATGATAAATAATTTTTGAATAGAATTCTGAGTGAGATGAGATGATATAACTGGGGAAAACATGTTTTAGGAGAGAAAAACAACTGCAAACTTCCTGAGATACAGGAGGTCTTGGCATTGTCAAAAATACCAAGGAGACCTGTGTAACAGGGCAGGCTGAGTGAGGGGAGTTTTGTAGGAAGTTCAATCAAGGAGGCAACAGGGGCAGAGAGACTAGCACTGCGGTCCCTGGTTATTTCTTTGGTTTTTGCACTGAGAGAGCTGAAAAAAACATTGAGAGTTTCTTCTCAGAGGACTAACATTATCGGAGTTACATTTCAGTAGAATCATTCTGGCTATTGAGAATAGTTTGAACAAGGGAAGGACAAAATTAGAGGGACCAGTAGAGAAGGTATTGCAGGAATCCTGGTGGGAGGTGATAATGGCTCAGAAAGGAGTGGTGCCAGTGGAGTTGGAATGTCAGTTAGAGCTGGAGAGGTTTGCTGATAGAATAAGTGTTGGGTGTGAGACACAGTGCTTAAAAGGGTGATCTCAAGTGTCTAAGCCAGTAGAAGAATGGCATTACCTCTAAGATAAGGAAGATGGCCAAATAAGAAACACTTTTATCCCTTCTTGGCTTGCCTTCTGCTACTGTCCCACTTTGTTCATTTTTCTCCTGTCTGGCTACCCCTGTTCTATCTCCTGTACTGATCCTTTCTTGTCTCCTCAATTTGTAACTACTAGTTTCCTAGACACTGAGCCCTTATCTTTCTTCTATGCACCTCATTCTTTTGGTGATCTTTTCTACTCTTCTGGCTTTAAGTGCCATATTTTCCTAAGGACTCTCAATTTGTATCACTAGCTAATCCTCAATATTGTACTTCAGATTCAAAGATTCAGCTTTACTTATTTATTTGTTTAACATCTTTATTGGAGTATAATTGTTTTACAATGGTGTGCCAGCTTCTGCTTTATAACAAAGTGAATCAGCTATACATATACATATATCCCCATATCTCCTCCCTCTTGCATCTCCCTCCCACCCTCCCTATCCCACCCCTTTAGGTGGTCACAAAGCACTGAGCTGATCTCCCTGTACTATGCAGCTGCTTCCCACTAGCTACCTATTTTACATTTGGTAGTATATATAAGGCCATGCAACTCTCTCACTTCGTCCCAGCTTACACTTCCCCTTCCCCATGGAATCTAAAAAGAAAAAAAGAAATGTTTATGAAGAACCTAGGGGCAGGACAGGAATAAAGACGCAGTTGTAGAGAATGGACTTGAGGACTCAGCTTTATTTTTGACATCTCTACTTGATTATCTAATAACAGCCTACCTATCATGTCTAAAACTAAACTTCTGATCTTCCCTGACTTCTTTGATCATCTTTCTCATCTTCTTCATCTCTCCATCTTCCTTGTTGTTTGGACACTTAAAGTAATCCTTCTCTGTCTCTTAAGAGTAAAGAGCCTGATATTTTCAGGGGTTTGACATTTGACTCTGATTTTACTTTGAATATCACTCTGAGGATGCAAAGTAGGATGATGGTCAAAATACCTGGAACTTATGGGAGATATTTTAACAAGTTGCATAAATTTAGAAATCACCAGCCTATGTATAAATCATCAGTACTGCATCTGGAGGACATATAATAGAGTTGAATCATCTAGAACTGAATATTGTAAACAATATATGAAAAATATAAAGTCGAATTAACCAACAAGAGAATGGAAGGATAGACAAATTATAGGAGAACAAACAGGAGAGCATGGAATCATGGAATACTAGGGAATATATTATGTAAGTGGGAAATTTTCAATAGTATAGAATTATTATGACTGCTTTAGCAAAATTAGATCTAAGGCAATGCCCTTCAGATGAACTGACATATATGGAATCACTGATTTAAAAATAAGCACATTTTTGATGTTGTTTGGGCTTGGAAGTAAAACTGAAGTTATTCATTGAAGGAGAGGGTAATTGAGAAATATATGAAGTGGTAAAAATAGAATGAGTGAAACACAGCTGGAAAAGAAAGGTCTAGGATGGTGTGTAGCTGAAGAGTGAAGGGAGGTCCACAGAGGTATAGTGTTTGTTTTGCTCACTTGTCTTTTTGTTTTATTTTGTATAAATTTATAATATATTATTTACATAAGTGAGAATTGAGAAAGTCTAAATGATAGGAGATACATAGTAGAAATGGAGAGGATTAACATAAAAGGGAGAGATGATTAGACTAATTTTATAAGGTTATTGAAAAAGTAGATGTGATACAGAACATAAGTGGGGACAAAATTTAGTTAGAAAGACAACCAGTTGCTCTAAGGTAACCGGTGGGCATAGGAAGGCATGGTTATAAATGCAGGAGTTTTGTAGGTTTGATATGATGAATTAAACATGTTCAATCTGTGATGATTTATTTTCTTTATGTAATAGAAGAAAAGTCTGCTGAGTGGTGAAGTAGGATGGCTTGTCAGAAATTTGTGGAGATAGCGTAGATTTTAAATGCACTGGTTTTTGTGAGGTTAGTTGAGTAAAACAGCTTGGTGTTTTTGAAATCTTAACTGAGTTTTGCCATTGTAAATATATAGTGACTTATTTTAACTATAGTCAAATAGGCTTAGCACTCACTGATATTGTATTTTATTTTATTATTTTAACACTCAATTCTCTATTTGTACAATTGTATGTAATTATAAATTACCAATGAAATATCCTTAAAAGTTTTACAAATGGTAAATGTTTAAGAAGCCTGCATTTACAGAAGTTAAATTAATGATTAATTTAATTTTATGGACTGGGAAGAGTAGGAACAGACTTGTAACGTAGGAAGATAAAAGGGATAAACTACCTCATTTATTCCTAAACATGTATTAGAACCTTGTCAGTGTAAGTGTGTGTGTGTGTGTATGTGCGTATACACATATATGTATAATTTAGGATTTTCAAAGTAATAACTGTTCCAAATTGTTTCTATCACTAAAATATTGCATTGTTCACTAAGCAATATGTATTATCCACAATTTTATTTTACAAACTATTACTTTATATTTTAAATGTTAATTTTTAAATGAGGAAATGTTAAGAAGAAAACTATAATTATTTAATTATGCGATAAGTCTTAAGAGATCAGAAAATTTTTTTACCCTGTCTGCATGATACTTTTGAGAACCATTCTTACATTATGAAAACTTAGGTCTTGTCCATAATAGAAGAAGTGCCAATCTCGGTCTTGTCCATAATAGAAGAAGTGCCAATCTCTTGGTATATCTCAATTTTAATATTCTTCCAAAAGGTTTTATGACAAAGTGGTCTTGTCTTAAAATAAGAAATATATATTTGGCTACATATCAAAGTTAAATCAAAGCAAACGATTCATGTTTTACTTCATACCACACCATTTCTTGGAAGAATCCCAAAGTGCTATCTTTATTACATAAATAGACTACGTGAAATCCAGCTCAATAGTAGAAATGGGCAAACAGATCCTTTCAGACAGTATGTTAAAGATTAGCAAAGACAATCTGGACAGAAGTATGGATTCAGAAGAAACACATGATTGTAAGATATGATTTCTTAAATATTAAACAAAATACAGCAAAATGAGTGGAACATAGCTAAGCCAGGGTAAAATTAAGTCAAGTTGGAAGCAGTAATTTTTAAAATGAGATGTGGTGGTCAGTCCTAAAATATTTAAGCAAACTAAGATATAACCAAATAACATCAATGCACAGCAACCTGTGCAGAATTTAAATGGGCAGAATGTTATCACTCTAGAAGATATTATTAAGAATGTTTCTTATCTAGTATTTGGATTTTGGTATGACATTTATTAACATCTGATGATGGCTATATCATAAAAATGTATGTCTTATGATCAAACACTAAAACTAAATATCTGGCTATGACAACTTCAAGCATAATTTATCTTGTTTCTTCCTTCTGGCTGTGAAGCACATGCTCTCTGGGAAGAGAAGAAACCACCTGAATCCTGAGTGCATCATGTCCATCATAACAGCACTGAGTTATAATCATCAGACTATCAGTGAATTGTCCTCCAATTCCATGTTATAAAGCTTAAATCACTTTAAGGAAAAGGCATGAAGCCTGTACAGGTAATACCCATGGATACCCTTTTTTTTTTTTTAATTGCATATGTATGATATTAGAATAATGAGACTCCTTATATGCTCTTTGGTCAATATTAGGAATCCCACAGGCTTCCCTTCACACAGAGGGGTGTAGAATGAAACAGGTGCAGCTAGAATTAAATTGGTTCCTTAGAAAAGTAAACAGATTGTCTCTCTGTCTCACTTAATCTTTCATTGGAATACACATGATAATAACCACTCTATACTATCAATACATGAAGGAAGTAGGGGTCATCAAGGGTGTAAAATGCAAGAGTCTTCTCTCCTTTAATACAAGAGTAATGAAGAAAAGATTTCTGGGTCGCTATGGTTTTTCCTCAGCCCCATGTGACTCAGTTTGCATTTGGCCATTAATTAAAAGCTATGGTAAGCCCATGCTACCTAGATAATTAACATGATAATATTAGAAAGTTGTTGTCTTCTTAAGAAGACCCCTGTGTTTCAAACATAATGTTTCCTTTGGTTGAATTGGTGGCATAGGCTAAGAGAATATAGACTTCACCTTTTTAAAGTTAGGAGGGAGAAAAGGTATTTTTATTTATTTATTTTTCTTTGCCAATAGTTTGTAATGAAGCACATTCAAACTGTGTTTAGGTTGGTCATGTGCTGCAAAAAGTAACTTCTCTCATGGGATGTTAGACAAATTAAATTTATGGAAGAGTTTTCCAGGCATATTGAATAAAGCCCACAATGAATCAATTAACTTAAAATTTAAAAATTGACAAATGATACAACGAAGTCTGTAGTAACCAAAAGTGATGTGTCCTAGATGAAGTAATCTTCCTCCTGGTTCATATGATCCACAATTGTTCTTGAAGTAAATTGATGTCATCATTCACCAAAGGTGGCTTTATGTATATACACAGCAGTGCTATACAAGTTCAAGTAAACGTATGTAATTTTAAACTCATGACTAAAGGTCAATAGATCCTAACAGTGAAAACAGTGAATGGATGGAAAGGAAGCATATATAAATATAAATTTTGGTGGCAAACATACATAAAGCTTATTAATTTTAGAAGGCAGCCTAGTTTAAATTCCTTCTCAGAACTCTTCCCTTCTCCTCGATGTAAATAATAATTGTTTCCCAGACAAATACCAACAAACAAAATTTGTGAATTGCTAATTTGCAGTAGAGTACTCATGTTCAATATATATTTGTTTAACATTTCCATGTGCTAGGTGGTAAAAATATGAAATATTAAATGTTTTTATGATATTTATTAGAGCTATTCAGTAATATAGATTGTAAATTCATGGAAATTGGGAATAGAAGACTTTCAGTGGAGCTGGTCCACCACAGTCTTGTAACAAATCTCTTCTATGCCATTCTGATGCATGCATACCCATGAACACACTAGCTCTCTCCCCCAGGCCTTCAATGCACACACTCACGCACACACACATATGTACATACATTCCCTCAAACATATTTTGTTGGTGGCAATTTAATTATAAAATGTCTGGAAAATAAGAGATATCACAATCATAATGCAGTGTATATAGCCTCCTAAATCTTGGGTTTATCAATGTATTTTTAATAAACTGTAATGGTGAATTTTCAGTCTTACTACGTTTAATCACAATCTTCTTATCTTTTATTTAAGATCGTTCCCTTTGGAATTTAAGCCATGTTTCTGATTTACTTTTTTAAGTTTTTTTAAATTAATTTTTATTGGATATAGTTGCTTTACAATGTTGGATTAGTTTCTACTGTACAGCAAAGTCAATCAGCTATACGTATACATACATCCCCTCTTTTTTGGATTTCCTTCCCATTTAGGTCATTGCAGAGCATTGAGTAGAGTTCCCTGTGCTATACAGTAGGTTCTTATTAGTTATCTGTTTTATACATAGTATCAATAGTGTATATATGCCAATCCCAATCTCCCAAATCATCCCAACCTCCCTTTACCCCCTTGGTGTCCATACGTTTTTTCTCTATGTCTGTAACTCTATTTCTGCTTTGCGAATAAGATCATCTGTACCATTTTTCTAGATTCCACATGTTTCTGATTTAATACCACCTTGCAACAAGCCCCAATCCCTATCCATTCTTTCTAAAACAACACCCCCATTACTATTTGATTTTCTTAACTTTTTGTTCATTTCTCACAGAAGTTACCACTTCCTGGGATAATATGTATTTATTTGCACATGATATGTTCCCGTTACTGGAGTATATGTCCCACACGTCTTAACTGGTATACCCACAGTGTCTAGAAGAGTATCTACAAGAGAGTGGGCACCATTCTTAATACAGTGTCTGAACTCTAGAATTTAACAGCTTAGTGAAGAAGAAACAGGTAAAACACAACCTGTGAAATAAAACGTGACATTCAATAGTGGAATTGTGTATAAAATCTAGAGGGAAAGGTCAAGGGAGCAATGCATTCTGTCTTAACTGAGGCAGGTGAAGGGAAGCTTTGTGAGTGTGGAGAACTAGGGATATACAGAGAGAAGAAGAGGTTGTAAGAATAATTACAGAATTATTAATTAAGAATAATTGCTGTAGCTGATCTCTACAGCAAAGGGAAGGAGAAGATTCTGTGCAGAAGACATAGCACGAAAGAAGTTAAGGATCCATGAGGTTGCATGGTAGGACTGCAAAACTGCAGACAATGTTTGTGGTAGTGCAGAGTTGGTACGGTAAACATTAAATACAGTTGGGCAACTAGTAATTTTCAGCTTTTTATGACATGAAAGTAATTTTCTTAATTTTTTAAAGAAGTGTCATCAGATATATTAATAGTCTAACAAACATATAACATATGTTACATTTGATGTCAATAGTCTAACATATATGTTTAACATGTTAAAACTTGATAAAATATTTGCTATGATATATATATTATATATATATACATATATATTATATATATATGAGAGAGAGAGATCTACCTCTACATAGACATTCAAAATACAAGCTATGAAAGCTATAGACTGTCAATCTACAGCTGTTTCTCTTTTGGCTTAATTTGTTGGTGTGATGTCATTAATTCTGAAGTCAAAGAATAGATATATATAACTGAATCACTTTGCTGTACACCTGAAACTAACACAACATTGTAAATCAACTATACTCCAATATAAAATAAAAAGTTAAAAAAATTGGAGTTGCTTCTCATTTTAGGTTCATATTATATTTGATATTTTTATGGGATTTTAAGGAAAAAAGATAGAGAACTTGTTATTGGATTGATGGATAGCAATATAAAACTTAGAAAGACTGCCAATTAATAACTACCATTTATTACTGAGAATACACTTTGTCAATAAACTATATCCTGCAATGAAGAAACTATAAATACTTATAGCCAGGTATCCCAGGTAACCCCAACCTAATATGAGATACTCTTGTCAGAGGTAACCATGGGGCGTTTTGAGGAAAGTAAGAACAACAGTGGTCAGTAGCATGGAGTCTAAGCATCTACACACCAGTTGCCTCCCAATAGGCAGGGAGACCATTTGCAAGTGTCAATGAAAAGAAGATTGAGGCTTGAGGAATGCAAGTAGAAGAAGGAGAATTAGTAGGAGGAGGAGGAGAAGAAGGAGATGGAGAGGAAGAGGAGGGATAGGAGGAGGAGGAGGAGAAGCAGGGAGATTAAAACACTCATATCAGTTTTACTAGGTGACAAGCAATTTTTAAGTCGTTTACATATATTATCTCATCTGAGGTGACCAAAAGTCACAGTCTAGCTTCCCCTACTTGCATTTTCAAACTGTAAGTTCATGAAGTTCTCTAGGGGGTGATGACCATGACATGTACAGAAGTATTTTCAAGCAAATATGATTACATGAGACCTGAGCCCAAACCTGAGTTAAACTGCCCTTATGAAAAATGAGCTGCCCAACTGGGGTCTTCCTAGAATAGGTAGAAGAATATTTGATAGGATTTTCATTCATGCTTAGCCAGGTAGGTGGTAACAGCTATTGTAATATCAGCTTAATTTTCACCAAAAGATAAGTGAGACCTATGGCATTATGTTTACAATTGTTTACTTTTTTCAACTTTATTGAGGAATAATTGACAAAAATAATTGTATATGTTTAAGGTATACAACCTGATGGTATTATAAATATTTTCAAAAACACACACAGTGTGGAATGATTACCAAAATCAAGATAATTAACACATGCATCATATTACATGGTCAATTCTTTTTGGGTGTGGTGAGAATGTTTAAGATCTCTCAGCAACTTTCATGTACAGTCATTAGTTGGTATGTGCAGAGATTGGGTTCAGGACCTCCAAGGATATCAGAATCCATGTGTGCTCAAGTTCCTTACATAAAATGGCATAGTAGAGTTGGCCCTCCATATCCATGGGCTCCACATCTGCAGATATGGAGAGATCACTGCATACAATATGGGGTTGTTATTATTAAATATAGTCAATGTACTGTATGCTTAGACCGTCAGACTTATTCTTCTTGTAACTTCTTATGACTTCTTTTTGTACCCTTTGACCTGCATCACCCCATTTCCCTTCCCCTCAACACTTGCAACCATCATTCTATTCTTTGTTTCTATGAAATTGACTTTTTAAAAATATTCCACATATTGGTGATACTATACAGCATGTGTCTTTCTCCATCTGGCTTATTTCACTTAGCATAATGATCTCCAGTTTCATTAGTGTTGTTCCAAATGGCAGTATTTCCATTTTTTAATGGCTGAATAATACCTCATTTTCAATATCTATTCATCTGTCCATTGACACTTAGGTTGCTTCCATGTGCTGGCTATTGTCTAATGCTAAAAGAACATAAGGGTGCAGATATCTCTTCCAGATAGTAATTTCTTTTCCTTCAGATATATACCCAGAAGTGGGAATTCTGGATCATACGGTACATTTATCTTAATTTTTCTGAAGAAAAACTCTACCGTTTTCTATAATATCTGTAACAATTTACATTCCCATCGATAGTGCACTAGGGTTCCCTTTTTCCCACATCTTAAACACTTGTTATCTTTTGTCTTTTTGATAGTAGCCATTATAACAGGTTGTGAGATGATATCTCATTGCACTTTTGATTTGCGTTTCCCTGATGATTAGTGATGTTGAGCACATGTTTATGTTTTAGTTAGCCATTTGGATATATTCTTTGGAAAAATGTCTATTTAGCTATTTTCCCTATTTTTAATTGGATTATTTGCTTTTTTGTTATTGAGTTGTATAAGTTATTTATATTTTAAACTAACCATTTATCATATATATGATTTGCAAATATTTTCTCTCATTCTGTAGGTTGCCTTTTAATTTATTGATTGTTTCCTTTGCTCTGCTGAAGGTTTTTTGTTTGATGTAGTCCCACTTGTTTATTTTCGCTTTTGTTGCTTATGATTTGGAGTCATTTCCAAAAAATAAATAATTTTTTCCTATGTTTTCTTCCAGTAGTTTTACTGTTTCAGATCTTACAAGTAGGTCTTTAATCCATTTTTAGTTAATTTTTATGAATGCTGTAGGATGGAGTTCCAGTTTTAATCTTCTGCATGTGGATACCCAGTTTTCCTAGCACCATTTACTGAAGAGGCTATCCTTTTCCCATTGCATGTTCTGGGTGCCCTTGTCAAAAATTAGCTGACCTTGTATGTGTGGTTGATTAATGGGCTCTTGATTCTGTTCCACTGGTCTACGTGCTTCCTTTTATGCCAGTACCATATTGTTTTGATTACCTAAGTTTGAAATATAGTTTGAAATTAGGTGTGAAGCCTCCTGCTTTGTTCTTTCTTCTCCAGATTGTTATGGCTCTTTGGGGTCTTTCATGGTTTCATTCAAATGTCAGGATAGATTTTTTTTTCCATTGGTGAAAAATGTCATTGGAATTACAGGTATTGAATCTGTTATCTCATTGGGTAATACAGACATTTTCACAATATTAATTCTTCTAATTCAAGAACGTGGGGTATCTTTCCATTTATTTGTAGCTTCTTCAATTTCTTTCATCTATATCTCACAGTTTTCAGTGCATAGGTGTTTCACTTCCTTGTTTAAGTTTATTGTTTTTGATGCTACTGTAAATGGGATTGCAAGGTTTCTGCTGAGGAATCAGATGATAGCCTTTCTCTTTGGGGTTCCCTTGTATTTGATGAGTCTTTTTTTTTTTCTCTTACTGCTTTCAAAATTCTTTCTCCGTGTTTGATTTTTGAGGGTTTGATTATAACGTGTCTTGGTGAAGATCTCTGGGTTGAATCTATTTGGGGATGTTTGACCTTCATGTACCTGGATGGCTGTATCTCTTCCCAGATCTGGAAAGCTTTCAGCCATATTTCTTTAAATAAGATTTCCGTCCTTTTCTCCCTCTCCCTTTTCCTTCTGGGACTTCCATAATGCAAATATTGTTTTTCTTAATGGTGTCCCATAATTCACCTAAGCTTTCTTCACTCTTTTTCATTCTTATTTTTTTTCTCATCTGATTCAATAATATCAAGAGATCTGTCTTCAAATTCACATATTCTTTTCTAATGCTTGATAGAGCCTGGTATTTAAGCTCTCTGTTTCCTTTTTCATTTTTAGTCACTGTTTTGTTTTGTTTTGTTTTGTTTTGTTTTCAGCTCCAGATGTCTGGTCAGTTCTTTTTTTTCTTTTTTTAATTTAATTAATTAATTTATTTATTTATTTATGGCTGTGTTGGGTCTTCGTTTCTGTGCGAGGGCTTCCTCTAGTTGTGGCAAGCGGGGGCCACTCTTCATCGCAGTGCACGGGCCTCTCACTATCGCGGCCTCTCTTGTTGTGGAGTACAGGCTCCAGACGTGCAGGCTCAGTAATTGTGGCTCAGGGGCCCAGCTGATCCATGGCCCTAGTCTGGGAAGATCCCACATGCCATGGTCAGTTCTTTTTTTTATGATTTCTATCTCTGTGTTGAACTTCTCGTTTTGCTCATGCATTCTTTTACTAGTTCATTGACTCCTGTGTCTGTGTTCCCTTAAATCTCACTGAGTTTTCCTTAAAATAATTATTTTGAATCAATTTTTAGGTATCTTGCAGATCTCCATTTCTCTGAGGTCAGTTACTGGAAAATTATTGTGTGCCTTTGGTGGTGTCATGTTTCCTTGCTTTTTCATGTTTCTATTGGCCTTACATTGATGTCTGCTTATTTGATGGAGCAGTCATCTCTTCCAGACTTTTCAGACTGGATTTAATGTGGAAATATTTTCACCTGAAGGTATCTACAAGAGTGCTGGCTGGGTGGGGTGCAGTGTCTTTGGTTCCAAGGAGGTCACATGAAACTCCATCAGTCTAGGTTAATGTTGGCAAAGAGAGTGGGTGGTCTTCTGTGGCTGAGACTACAGAGGTTCTGTGAGTGGCTGTGGCAGCTAGAACTATTGCAGTCCGCAGAGGTGAAGGCTGTTAGAGTCCTTCTATTCTTTTTTGCCCGTTGGACGATGTTCTCACCAAGAGATCCCTCTTGGTGCCAGGTCTGACACATTACTCTCAGAATAGCAGTGGAGCCAGGACCCTGGGATCAGGTGCACATTGAACTTCCACAGTGCCTGGATCCTGGGGCACAGATGCACTTGCAGCAGTGGTGGTGTCAGTGTCTGAGTTGCAGGAGTGTAAAAATCTATGGAACTGGGGTCTGGGTCTCTGGGGCTCACTGCAGTGACTCAGGCTGCAGAGGATGGGAGAGGATGCAGCAGTAGCAAGGCCCTGGGTTGACAGAGTGCAGTAGCTGCATGCTCTGAGGGTGGAGGATCAAAGTCCTGACTCTAGTCCCAGGAGGGATTGCAAAACAGCAGCAACTCAGTGCCAGTGATAGCAAGCAAGTCAAAGTCACAACTTAGAACACTGGGCACAGAGCCGTAGCAGTGCAGCCTGGTGATGGTGGGTCAAAGCTGAAACATGACCCGGGGTAGTCACAGAACAGCAGCAGCTTGGACCCAGTGATGGTGGGACAAAGTTGCAACTTAGAAGCCCAGTGGCCACACAGAACTACAGCAGTGCAGTCACAGTAATGGTGGATCAAAGCCTTGACTTAGAACTTGGGCAGCGGGTGGGGGCAGAGCAGCAGCAGCCCTGGTCCTATAGATAGTGAAGCACTGTGGTGTTCCAATCCTGTAGAGCAGGGCAAAGCAGTGAGGCAGTGAGTGGGGCCCCTGTGTATAGGTCTCACTACAGGCATCTCTAGCACCAGAGGAGATGAAGAGGCAGGAACTCTGGGCAGCTCCATCAGCTGGGCTTAGTGTTCGTGAAGACTGTGGAGGTCTTCTGTAGCAAAGGCTGCAAACATCCATGGCAGTGAGGCTTGCATGGGATAAAATACCTCCAAGGAATACCTCTTGGTGCTGAGCTGCTCTGGAACTGGGGGTAAAGGGTGATGCAGGTAAAATGTTCCCTATGTTTTTTCTGTGCGGTGATTCTGAGATTTTTAGCTTCACAGATTTCTGCTGCCCTCTATTATGATCCAGAACTTTCCCAGAGCTACTTTCATCAGTTTGCAGTTGTTATTTATTGGTTTTGTTGTGCTTCTCGGGGAGACTACCTCTAGCCCTCCATCTTGCTGACAGAACCTACTGTTTACAATCGTTGTCAAAGTCTCTTCCCTCAAAAAACTTACAATATACACTAAGGACTGAAACATATGCAAGATATAAAAAATGTAAAATCCCAGGATAGTTTACAGATGACATTCAGTAACATATTACAGACAAGATACAATTTGGGTGGTCAGTAATTCATCTGATCTACCCACTGCTGTTAATACTGTTTCCACCCCCTTTAGGAAATGCATTTAGTAGTATACACATACATATTTAAATCTGACAATTAAAACCTTATTGAATCTATAAGCATGTTATTTTCTTTTTTTTTTAATCGATCTTTATTGGAGTATAATTGCTTCACAATACTGTGTTAGTATCTGTTGTACAACAAAGTGAATCAGCCATATGCATACATATATCCCCATATCCCCTCCCTCGTGAGCCTCCCTCCCACCCTCCCTATCCCACCTCTCTAGGTCATCTCAAAGCACTGAGCTGATCTCCCTGTGCTCTGCTGTTGCTTCCCACTACTTCCCCAACATGGGAAAGGAAATTGTCACCCAAGTCCAGGAAGCAAAGAGAGTCCTATACAGAATAAATCCTAGGAGAAACACACCAAAACACATATTAATCAAGCTAACAAAAATTAAATTCAAAGAAAAAATATTAAAAGTGGCAAGGGAAACACAAAAAAATAATATACAAAGAATCCCCATAAGATTGTCAGCTGATTTTTCAGCAGAAACTCTGCAGGCTAGAAGGGAGTGGCAGGATATACTTAAAGTTATGAAAGAGAAAAACCTACAACCAAGATTACTCTACCCAGCAAGGATCTCATTCAGATTCGATGGAGAAATCAAAAGCTTTTCAGACAAACAAAAGCTAAGAGAATTCAGTAACACCAAACCAGCTTTACAACAAATGCTAAAGAAACTTCTCTAGGCAGGAAACACAAGAGAAGAAAAAGACACACAAAAACAAACCCAAAACAATTAAGAAAATGGTAATAGGAGCATATATATCAATAATAACCTTGAATGTAAATGAATTAAATCCCCCAACCAAAAGACACATACTAGTTGAATGGATACAAAAACAAGACCCATATATATGCTGTCTACAAGAGACACACTTCAGACTGAGGGACACATACAGACTGAAAGTGAGGGTTGGAAAAAGATATTCCATGCAAATGGAAATCAAAAGAAAGCTGGAGTATCAATACTCATATCAGATAAAATAGACTTTAAAATAAAGACTGTTACAAGAGATAAGGAAGGACACTACATAATGATCAAGGGATCAATCCAAGAAGAAGATATAACAATTAAAATTGTTTATGCACTCAACATAGGAGCACCTCAATACATAAGGCAAATGCTAACAAGCATGAAATGGGAAATTAACAGTAATGCAATAATAGTAGGGGACTTTAACAACCCACTTACACCAATGGACAGATCATCCAAACAAAATAAATAAGGAAACACAAGTTTTAAAAGAAACAATAGACCAGATAGATTTAATTGATATTTATAGAACATTCCACCCGAAAGTGGCAGAATACACTTTCTTTTCAAGGACACGTGGAACAGTCTCCAGGGTAGATCACACCTTGGGCCACAAATCAAGCTTTGGAAAATTTAAGAAAATTGAAATTGTATCAAGCATCTTTTCTGACCAGAGTGTTATGAGATTGGAAATCAATTACAGGAAAAAAACCCTGTAAAAACCACAAATACGTGGAGGCTAAACAGTGTGCTACTAAATAACCAAGAGATCACTGAAGAAATCAAAGAAGAAATTAAAAAGTACATAGAAACAAAAGACAATGAAAACACAACAACCCAAAACCTATGGGATGCAGCAAAAGCAGCTCTAAGATGGAAGTTTATAGCAATTCAATCTCACCTCAAGAAACAAGAAAAAATCTCAAATAAACAGTCTAACCCTACACCTAAAGCAACTAGAGAAAGAAGAACAAAGAAAACCCAAAGTCAATAGAAGGAAAGAAATCATAAAGATCAGATCAGAAATAAATGAAATAGAAACAAAGAAAACAATAACAAAGATCAATAAAACTAAAAGCTGGTTCTTTGAGAAGATAAACAAAATTGATAAACCCTTAGCCAGATTCATAAAGAAAAAAAGGAAGAGGATACAAATCAATACAATTAGAAATGAAAAAGGAGAAATCACAACTGACACCACAGAAATACAAAGGATTATAAGAGACTACTACAAACAGCTATATGCCAATAAAATGGACAGCGATGAAGAAATGGACAGATTCTTGGTGAGGTGTAATTGTCCAAGACTGAACCAGGAAGAATTAGAAAATGTAAACAGACCTATCACAAGTAATGAAATTGAAACTGTAATTAAAAATCTTCCAACAAACAAAAGTCCAGGACCAGATGGCTTCAGAGGTGAAATTTATCACACATGTAGAGAAGAGCTAAAACCGATTCTTCTCAAACTCTTCCAAAAAATTGAAGAGGGAGGAACACTCCAAATTCATTCTACGAAGCCACCATCACCCTGATACCAAAACCAGAAAAAGATATCACAAAAAAAGAAAATTATAGACCAATAACACTGATGAACATAGATACAATAATCCTGAACAAATACTAGCAAACAGAATCCAACAACATATTAAAAGAATCATATACCATGATCAAGTGAGATTTATCTGAGGGATGCAAGGATTTTCGATATATGCAAATTAATCAATGTGATACACCACATTAATAAATTAAGGAATAAAAACCATATGATCCTCTCAATAGATGCAGAAAAAGCTTTTGACAAAATTCAACACCCATTTATGATAAAAAAACTCTCAGAAATGGGCATAGAGGGAATCTACCTCAACATAATAAAGGCCATATATGACAAACCCACAGAAAAAAATCATACTCAATGGTCAAAAACTGAAAGCATTTCCACTAATGCTTGTCAGGAAAAAGATAAGGGTGTCTACTCTCACCACTCTTATTCAACGTAGTTTTGGAAGTCTTACCCATGGCAATCAGAGAAAAAAGAAATAAAAGGAATGCAAATTGGAAAAGAAGAAGTAAAACAGTCACTGTTTGCAGATGACTCAACACTATATATAGAATATCCTAAAAATGCCACCAGAAAACTACTAGAACTAATCAATGAATTTGGTAAGGTTGCAGGATACAAAATTAATGCACAGAAATCTCTGGCATCCTTATACACTAACAACGAAAAATCAGAAGGAGAAATAATCCTATTTACCATCATAACAAAAAGAATAAAATACCTAGGAATAAAGCTACCTAAGGAGGCAAAAGACTTGTACTGAGAAAACTATAAAACACTCATGAAAGAAATCAAAGATGATATAAACAGATGGAGAAATATACCATGTTCTTGGATTGGAAGAATCAATATTGTGAAAATGACTATACTATCCAAAGAAATCTACAGATTCAATGCAATCCCTATCAAACTACCAATGGCATTCTTCACAGAATTAGAATAAAATATTTTACAATTTGTATGGAAACAGAAAAGACCCTGAATAGCCAAAGCAATCTTTTTTTTTTTAAACATCTTTATTGGAGTATAATTGCTTTACAGTCATGTGTTAGTTTCTGCTTTACAACAAAGTGAATCAGCTAAACATATACATATATCCCCATATCTCTTCCTGCAAAAGCAATCTTGAGAAAGAAAAACGGAGCTGGAGGAATCAGGCTCCCCAACTTGAAACTATACTACAAAGCTACAGTAATCAAGACAATATGGTACTGGTACAAAAACAGAAACATAGATCAATGGTACAGGATAGAAAGCCCAGAGATAAACCCATGCACATATGTCACCTAATTTATGACAAAGCAGGCAAGAACACACAATGGAGAAAAGACAGCCTCTTCAATAAGTGGTGCTGGGAAAACTGGACAGCCACATGTAAAAGAATGAAATTAGAACACTACCTAACACCATACACAAAAATAAACTCCAAATGGATTAAAGACCTAAATGTAAGACCAGACACTATAAAACTCTTAGAGGAAAACATAGGAAAAACACTCTTTGACATAAACCACAGCAATATCTTTTTAGGCATATTATTTTCTTTCCACACCTTTTATGGGTTTCAACAGAATACTTTCAGTGCAGCTCAAGCCCCCAGCTGGAGTGAGCTGGCTGATTATATATTCTTGCTCATGTATTTCTCTACCTACTGTATTTCAAGATCACAAGGATTTATGGATTACAATCTAAGGGCATTACAGCTTCACAACACTGTTCCTTTCAAAGGGCTGAAAGGTTAACTTCTCAGTACAGGAGTTCGTGGAACATTTGTAGTACTGGAAAGATCAGAGATGTTTCTTTGGTGCCTAAGGATTTTAACACTGCGGTCTCTTACTCTCTTTTGAATCAAATCAGGATTAACAGGGAGCAGTGCCTAAACATGATTTTGCAGATCAAAACATCTAGGCATCTTAATACAATTAGTAGAAGATAAAGGCAAATAGACAACATAAACCATGGGAGATAATTATAATTTTAAAATAAGCATGATGGGCGTATTTAAGAAAATGTTTTAGTAAATGAAATGAGAACAAGTTATCATAGAGAAAAACTAAGTAGAAATATTAATCATGAACAGTGTAATAGTTGAAACAATAAAATGAGAAATGAAATAAATTTCAGGAAGAATGAAGCAGAATGATTAGCAAAGTATAAGTGAGATAAGACAAAGAATCCTGGAAAGAGTGTTAGAAAAGATGTCAGTGACGTTACGTGATACGAGGCTTCTAATTAGTAGTGCCTTCAACTGCTAATAGGGATTCCAGGAAAATAGAAACCTAAAAACGGAAGTAAGAAAGAGTAGAAGAAATAGTGGAAATACATTATCCACACTATGTAATTAATCTAGAATCAAAAGAGTTTATAATGTATCAATTAAGATATAAGAAAACAAATTATAACTACTTGCATAGAGTGAAATATAAAGAGATCAGTGACATATGTATAATATATGTATATATTACATATACTGTACATATATATTTAAATTCCAGAAAGAGTAAATTATAATTAAAAAAAATTATATTGACATCAGACTTCTCAATAGCAACATACTTATAATAAGACAATGAAATGTTTAAATTACTAAAATTTATTTTTTAACATTTATATGTGAGTTCATAATAAAATATCTTTAGGCATAAGGGTGGAAAAAATAAATATGGTTTCAATATTTTGGGCTGTCAATAATTCAGCAGAGTTCTTCACTGTTGCGGTGTGACTTTTTCCCCTTTCACTTTGAAAGTCACTCTTTGAGAAAATATTTCATTAAGATGAGAAAAAAGACTCCAGAAGAAGTTGACAAGGAAATAACTTCATGACAACAAATATATAATTGCCTAAATAACAAGGACAAAAAAAGAAAAAGAAAAGAAAAGCTAGTTGCATATTAGGTAAAGGCACAGATGTAGACTATCAACTTGTTCTGTTTTGGGAGGACAGACAGTAGAATACAAAGGGATTTAAGTCTAATCTTAGTGAAATATGTGTTGTTCTATGGGTAGATATAAATGTTAAGGAAGTTAATAAATCATAAATAGAATATAAACCTGAGTTTTAAGTATAGATTTTATATGATAATGAGAAAACCAAACTATAACATTTAAACCAATTAAAGGAAATTATACCTATACAATGAAAGGAAGAAACAATAAAAATAGAACATAAAAGTACAGTAAAACACATATGAAATATAAATGGAAGATGTTGAAAACAAAACCAAATGTAAGAGTAATAATAGTAATTAAAAACAGTTTACATTCACCATTTAAAACTCTGATGGGTCAAAAAATAAGATCTAGCAACATGTTGTCTTCAAGAAGCACTTAAAAGAACAGAAATGTATATCTATATCAATCAATCTATCTATTTATTCCAAATAAGAACCAAGATATTTGGCATAGCAATACTCGAATCTGAGATAAAATGTAGGTAAAAAATATGCAAACATGGTGGAGGAATTAGAGAGAAAATATATTCTTAATAAGAAGCACAAAATAAGAAGATATAACCATCACCAACATATATTCATCTAATAGACTTAAACTGAATTAATATATAAATTAATTATATTAAATAATGATTCAATAGAGATATAAGTAGATATATCTACAAATAAACCTACAAGTGGTGTTGTGGTTTTTAACAACCTCTCAGAAACTGAAAATTCAAGCAAAGAATAATCTGAGCTATGAATTCTAAAGAGAATCAGTTCAAGATATTAGGTAAAGAATCCTATATTGAATGAAGAAAAAAATGTATTGTTTAAAGCACATATGTAACATTTATAATAACTGAATGTATATTAGGCCATAAAGGGAGCTTCATTAAAACCAATGGGAAAATTATACATATAATTTTATCAGATAATATTCAGTAATGTTAGAGTAGTAACAAAATGATGCTGAAATTAGCATCCTATATCCAGAATCTAAATAATGGATTACTAAACAATCCTTTGATTAAAAACGAAACCATAAAGTAATTCTGACATATTTAGATTGAAGCAAAGGAAAGCACTACATGACAAAATTCATGGAGCTCTACAAAAACAACTTTCATGGGAAATTTATAGCTTTAATTATCAGGGAACAAGAAAGTTTAGAAAATTCAAACTATGCATTCAACTTAAGAGATTAAAAGATAGTAACAGCATAAACAAAAATAAACAAAAAGGATAGGTATCAAGGAAATAGAGAACAAAAAGAAATGAAGAATATAAACAAAGTTTAAACTGGGACTTTCATTTTGTTAAGATTAATGAGACAAACCTTTTGCAAGACTGATTTAAAAAGTACAGATAGAATGTAAAGAAAATGTGGTATGAAAAAAGTTGGACATACAGACAACAGGCATTTAATGTAAAGGGTATTTAAGCACTATATTCTAAAAGTCTTATCTAATAATCTTGTAAATGTAAATGATGTATTTCTGAAAAGGTACAAAATATCAAAGTGGCATAAGAAGAAAAAAGAAAACATGCATAAGTAAGTAAAATCTTAAAAAACAACACAAAAACAAAACAAAACAATAGAAATGCCTGAAATTGCCATGAAAAATCTATCTTTCCAAATACCGAGACCCAAATACTTTAGCAGATAAATTCTATTGTATATTTAGGGAATAAATGTTTTGTATATTAGAAAAAAACATTCAAGAAAAAATAAAATTACAAAAGACACACTACTGTTTGCGTGAGACCAGAGCAATAAAGTAGGAATAATCCCCTGCAAACCACACATTATAAATGCTTAGAAATTCTCATAAGTTCCTTAAAGGAATAGGGTGGGAGGATGACCATCACAGCATTGTTTGTGGTAAAAGGTATTGGTGGCAACTGATGTGGTGATCACTAGGAGAACTGATTTGTAAAGACTGGGGATTCAACAGATAGAAGCAATAATCAAATGGCATGGAAAGATCTTAAAAATAGAGTACTGAGTGAAAAAATAATCAATAGAATGAGAAGAAAAGCAGTGCTGTTGATGTGAATTCAAACCACAAAAGCACAAGAAAATACAATTTTATAAGTCTACATACACATAAAACTTAGTCATCATGAGGTAGGAGATAGATGGGCCTCTGGGCTGGACAGCTGGTGTTTGTCAAGTGGAGTAACACTGAAGCTTTGTTCTCACCCAGACACGCCAAGGACAAAGCCAGTGGCAGAAGCTGAGCTCTGCTGAAGTAAAGAGATAAGGTGCCCACCCTGAGGTCAAGGAAAACTTCCCCAACTGCACATGCACAGGAAAGCTCCTTGGGGGTCAAAAAGGGAGGGGGCTACACCCCATAATAAGTGTGGACATGCACACACAGCCCTCTGCGGTGGGATCCATCTTAGAAAATTGTTGCACGTGCATCTTGGGGAGGGTCCTAAGACGAGTCAGGTGTGAAAAAAGAAACAAGATAATTGGCCAAATGTGAACAAAGACCCGGAAGAACTGTCCTATATAAGTGATTTTAAATCACCTCTTCACGGCGCCCGCCCTCCTCTCTGGGTGTGTATTTCTGCTTTAAGTAAATAAACTGTTACTCTGTGTGCCCTCCCATAAGTTGTGCTGAGTCTCTAATAATAAACTTTGTACCTGTTTTGCAGTTTTTCTTCCTTGAAACATTTTTGCTTTCAAACGGGATAAGAATCAGGGAACTTGGCTTCTAGCCTCCAGCCCCTGGTAGACTGGCAGCTAGGTTCAATCCCTGGACAGGGGAATAAGAGCCTTGTTCACGACTACTGTCCCTCTGAGAACAATGAAACAATTTAAAAAGGCTGAAATAATGGAAAGAGTTAGAGGATGAGGATAAAAAGAATCGATGGAGGGCTTCCCTGGTGGCGCAGTGGTTGAGAATCTGCCTGCCAACGCAGGGGACACGGGTTCGAGCCCTGGTCTGGGAAGATCTCACATGCCGCAGAGCAACTGGGCCCATGAGCCACAACTACTGAGCCTGCGCGTCTGGAGCCAGTGCTCCGCAACAAGAGAGGCCGCGATAGTGAGAGGCCCGTGCACCGTGATGAAGAGTGGCCCCCGCTTGCCGCAACTAGAGAAAGCCCTCGCACAGAAACGAAGACCCAACACAGCCAAAAATAAATAAATAAATAAATAAAATTTTAAAAAAAGAATTGATGGAATGGTAGATAAATGATTGGTAGATGCATAGATGATAGATACATACATACATACACTCACAGATACATACACATATACACACATACACATAGACATAGATAAAAATGAAATAGATAATTCATGTCACCAGTTGATAACAGGTACTTAACATGCCTTAATTAACTGTCTTGTATGGAATTCAAACAGGAGAGATACATATATATATATCTATATAAATTTTCTAAAATAACATTTTTGTCAAATAGAAGCAACAAGGGAATGTGCCATTTCTAGGCTGAGCTCTAGCTGGGGAGAAGATAATTCCCTTCGTATCTGTAACATTAAGCATGTCCTCATAAGGATTTTGATTGCAGGTTTATACTACTGATATGACCATAAAAACTCAAGAAATAAACTTAAAATGTCTGTACTTTGGTAGTGATTTAAGGTCATTTACAGCCGAGAAGTTTTCATATCTGGAGACTTGTGTTCTTGACTCATGATTTCCAAGGTTCTCAGGGACAGGAATGAAAAGAACACAGCCTCAGAAGCCGAAAGGACAATTACAGCACATGAGAATGTCAGGGGAGGCGGCAGTGGGCCAGCTATGCTGCCCCACGTTTCAAACACCGAGATTACTGCATGTGGAATATGAAGAGATTAGAATGTTCACAGATTCAGAGAATGAGGCACATCTAAGTAAGTTGTGAGACCCTTTTAAATGCACAACTAAGATAGTTCAAAATAACCTAACTAGTTAACACGCTGAACAGCACCAAGCTGAACAATTAGACTGGAAGACAAATCTGAACAGGTCAACCAAAGAACCTGGAATCAACGCAGGTGACTGTCACCGGACCATCAGAAATACTATTGTTTGAGGACATTTCTAGAGTCATTTGTGAATATCAACTACACTTGGATATGCAGATATCCTGTGAGATGGAAACCCACTTTTGATAATGTATCCTAGAGTAATTTCTGCATTTGTGCTCTTGGAAAAATGTATAAGAATGCTCCCAAGCAGCACAGTTTGTAATAAAAATTTGAAACACTTCAATGGCGAGTATGGTGTATTTACGAGTGAGGATTAATTATAGAGGAAATAAATAAATTGAAGCTATTGGAATCATAATGAATAAATAAAATACTATAATCTATAACATTTTATAATATGTAAATCACTATTTATTGTTTGTCATCATATCCATATGTATTAAACTTACAAAGAATATAATGGGAGTGATTAACACAAAATTCAAGAAGAACATTTTCTTTTAAAGAGGTGGTCAAGTAAGAAATATGGTTGGGAAGAGATACAGAGGGGCTTAAAGAATATTTTCAATATCTTATTTCTTACTTTGGTGTTGCATTCATAGGGGTTTATTAAATTATTTTATATGTTTTTGTATATCAGAAATATTTTCTAATAAGTTGTGGGAAAATAGTTTATCTAAATGCCAAATTCCAAAAAACTAAACTAGAATAAAAAGACAACTTAAAACATCTGTTGTTATTTTCATTATCATACAGAAAAATATGTTGATACATGGAGACATTTGATATTGTGTGTCTGCAGAGGCATATGATTTAAACTGCTGCTTAATATAAAAAGACGCGTGCAGCAGGTTGCAAATAGGTCCTGAGGGGATGCAACAACCCAGCTGGAATGTGTGGCTCACCTGCCTGATTAGCACCATGGTTGAAAGGGGCTGACAAGCAGCTTCTATTTTTATCTAATCTTTAAATTCCAGGAACCTCATTTCACTAAATCATAGCTTTCTATAGGACTGTAAAATCTTTCCCTCTGCTTATTCCTTTTTAATCTAGATTTCCCTCAAGAGCACTCTCATAGATGGTTACTATCCTGATAAACTCTCCATATCCTCTGCCATTACGTTATTGGGAAAAAACCAAAACAAAACAAAAACAAACAAGAAACTCCCCTGAGCTGAGATTAAAGCAAAAAAAAAAATCTAGAAATAATTTAGAAATTATTCATACTATTAAAACTAATTTCAAGAAGATTTAAGAATTAATAAAATTCTATTATTTTTAGCGTTTCTGCCTTATGCATAACATAGACCAGTATGCAAAGTTAAATATATTTACAACTACTTGGACTATTTTGCTTAAAGAAACAATAAAAATGCACCCATGAATTTACTAAACATTCCTACAATTGCTCTTTAAATGTTAGTTTTAATTTCACTTTATATTCAATACATTTTTATATTTGGAAGATACAATGCTGGGGTATTGGCTATGACAGGGTAGTATGCCACAAACATATTCTGAAATTGTGTGATATGAGAAAATTTAGTATTTAGCCTATTACACATGTGTATACATTCTTAATTGAGTCCATTCATAGTTATAAAGTAGATAAGGTATATATATTCTGATTGTGAGGATTGGTATAGGTAATGAGATACATGAGGATGAGGATGGTGACAGATGAGGAACCCATATGTTTTGTTCTTTGATGTCAGTGATGAGGAAGTTTTTCCAAGAGTTAAGGACAAGGATGGATTGGAAATATGAAGAGTTCATCCAAATCATTGGCCTTAAAATAAAGAAAGGGTATGAATTGACAGGGAAAGAGATCAGATTTTTATGCCAGTTTTCCAAGAGTGAGAATAATTCATCAACTTTAGATTTTCAGCTTGTTATCTATTACTCAATTAGAATAATTTTTATGTTGACATACATTTTAAACGGAGTTAGATTTCTAAACTAATACAAAGAGGACATACTACATGCTTTGTGTCAAAGAGTAAAGTCAAAAGAAGATGTGGTATATTCACACTATTCCCTCAATTAAGAGAGAAAAAAAAATCAATTAGCCTACAGGCTTTCAAGGATGCAATTCATCATTACATCTAAAACAATGGCATAATTGTATTGGAAAGCAAGTTCACCAATTTTTGCCCTTTGAACAGGTGTGATTCTATCAATTTCAAATTTAAGAAATAACATTTCAAAATAATTGAGGAAATCTTTTAAAAATAAGGTAGAATTCTCGTAACATTTAAACTTATTAAATAGTTGGAGGGCTATATGCATACCTTTTAAATAATAGTCAAAATTTGAGAGAAAGTATCAGAAGAAGTCCGAGACAATTTTCAACTATTTGATATTTAAACCCCAACAGGTGCTGAGCGGCTAATACTTGTGATACAACAAAAGGGAGAGAGGAAAAAGAAAACCCACGAATCATGTGTTAATTTCTCATACTTATCGATAGTCAAAATGTTTGAGTTTTTCAGAACTGAAATATTAGCCACAGAACATCATGCATAGTAGAAATCATACATTCTTACATATTAGTGCTATGGTTGGGTTAAAGCATTCAAATTGCAAACTTTTTCAAAGTCAAATAAATATTAAGTTGCAATAGAATGATACTGTTAGATTTGACAGTTTACATTTTTGCCTCATATTGGAAATTGAGAATAAAATGGAAAAAGACATAATATCAGATATTGTTTATTTATTATTAGGTTCATGTAACATCATCAGTATTTTCAGCACAATGTGAAAACCACATTCTGTTTCAGATCACTATTAATATCATATTAGTCTGTCAAGTCAGTGCACAAACAATCACAAAGGTCAGGAAAAGTCAAGAGTCACAGTGGAATGGGAAAGCTAATAATAGTCTGTAAGTAGTGTAATCTATAACACAGACAAATGAGAAATGGTTATGTCTATAAACATGAGGAAAACAGGGCAGGATCATGCTCAAAATTTAAGCAGACTGTGGGGAAAGATGGGCTGCAAAGAAGATCAAGGTTAAGAGATCAGAAACATATACACAGATGTCTGAATTCTGGATAAAGGTCACAGGTCTGGAAAAAGTTTTATATTTCTCAAATTATAGTGTGCATCAGAATCACCGGGGAACTTGTTAAACTGAAGGCTTCTTTGGATTCCACTTTAAGAGTGAATTGATTCAATATGTTTTGTCTAAAATATCTTTAAAATAAATTCCTCATAGGAGCCTTTTCTTATAATTTCTCTCAAAATGATATTGGAAATGTGGAATAAAAAAACATCAGAATTGAAGGTTACACTCAGTTGGCTTGTGTTTATTGGAGGATTCAATTAATTCCTTATATTCAGTTCTAGTATTTGTTTCTTGCCCCTAAATATTTTTCATTCCATAACTTTCTTAAACATTGTATTTGAAAACTTTTGTTGTAAAATTTTAGAACAGTGGTCTCATACTAGATTGATACTCGAATCGGTGGATCAATGGCTGAAACTGAAAACATCATATTGCAGCAGACCCTCTAGACTCAGCATCTTCTTTGAGTTTTAGAACGGTGATCGGATTTTTCTAATATAATTTCAGAACCAGCTAGCTTTATCATGTACATGTCTTCTAAAATCATTATTAAACCCTTTTCTAGATAATCCCCACTTTTTTTAGATAACCCCCTTCAGTTTTTATACTGTGATATTTGTCTTTTTTCATATTTGAGTTATATCTGATGTCATGTCAGGTTTCAATAGGCATTGTTCTTCCGAGCTGTCCTCCGTCATAAAGACAGGATAGTATGGGCTATTTAGCAGAGCTACCTAACACTGTGACTTCCTATGTCAGAAAATGACTATAAGAAATTCTACAGATGTCATGGGGAGTCTTCAATCATAAAACATGTTTCCAACTGGCTAGGATCCCATATTCGGCCACATTGAGACACTGAACTCGAAAAATTCCTACAATGCAATGGAAATACCCCTCTGGACACTTTTTCTAAAATATGCAGGATTGAAATAATACTTTTACAGCATCAATATTGGAAAATGTGATAATTAGTTATGATTTTTCTTCCTGCTTGATATGAAATGACTTCATTTTTAATCAATAGCTATAAAGTAATTGTTTTAAGCCACTGATTTTCAATGTCCCAAACAAAAACAAACAAAAAAACACCTGTGGCCATATGCTATACAAGTTTTCCATTCTACCCTATCCCATCTTGACTAATTTCGCTTTTGAAAAGAATTTCTTCCTGATCTTGTAGTTTCTCAGCTGACACTCTAATGCTCTTATTTTATTTCTTAAACCAGCTTCTGGCCCTAGCTTTTCTTCTCAGGCTATGAGAACTCTGGGTGCTACTTTTGTTCTTGTACGGTCTACAGACCTTCCTCCTATTTCATTGTTGAAATCCTCTGGATTGGGGTTGGGTTTTTATCAGTTTTGCTTTTTTAAAATGTATTATTGCCTGTTTTCTCCATTTATAAGATGCTTCATCAAGAGATATGTCATGTATCTTGTTTAAAACCTTTGACATATTTTGAAAAGATTTATTTAAGAACATTTTTCAACATATCTGACCACACTTTAACAGTATGAAAGATAAATGCTTTTATTGATAAAATTAAAATTATCTAAATGTAGTAAATTTCTGAAAGAGATAGTCTTGCCTCAAGAAAGCCATAACAAATTTCTCAGAATCTCTCTACTCAGTACTCTGTAATGGCCTATATGTTAAAATAATCTAAAAAAGAGTGGATATATGTATATGTATAACTGATTCACTTTGCTGTATACCTGAAACTAACACAACATTGTAAATCAACTAAAAGTAAATAAATAACTTTTGCATCAGATGCTAGAAAGAATAAAATATTTCACTTCATATCTGTAAACCTATGATTTTTTCTATTGGTGATTTGTTTTAAAATGAGGGCCAGTTCACATCATAATAAAAAGTCTTTTCCACTTTTTTCTTCCTGTGTTCCTTTCCCTCCTATTTATGTTGGCATGTGTAATAGATTGAACTGTGTCCCCCAAAAATGATATATGTTGAAGTCCCAACCCCCAGTACCTCAGAATGTGACCTTTAATTGGAAATAGAGTCTTGACAGAGGTAATGAAGTTAAAATGGGGTTATCATGGGCCCTAATGCAATATGACTGGTGTCCTTGTAAAAAGGGGAAATTTGGATACAGACAGACATGTACAGAGGAAATATGATATGAAGGTACAGAGAGAATGCCATCTACAAGGAATGCAAAAGATTGCCAGCAAACCTCCGGAGAAAGGAGAAAGGGCTGGAACAGATCTTCCTTCACGGCTCTCAGAAGAAACCAACCCTGCAGCCGCCTTGATCTTAGACCTCTAGCCTGCAGAACTGCTAGATTATACATTGCTGTTGTTCTAAGCCACCCAGTTTGTGGTATTTTGTTATGGTGGTCCTAGTATACTCACATAGCATATGGTCATTTTTATCAAGTGGAACATGTGTTTATTTAAGTCATATCTATTGTGCAGTACCAATATATTGTCACAGAAAAAAAACCTAACAATTTCTGGCATAACTGTTACTGAGAGTTGACACATTCCCCTTTTAATTACTCATAAGCTAACTATTGGTTTATATTTATCTAGGGAAACATTTAAAATTCAGTGTATGCCTCTGTAACGAAATAACTTTTCAGTGACTGAATTGGGTCTTGAGTATTTTTGAAGATTGGCACAATGCTCCTCCACTTCTGAATATGTATTGCACCTGAGTTTATATGCTTTGGTGGGTTTGAGTTGTTATTTTGTTTGCTTGTTTGTTTACTTGCTGGAAGTAAAATGAAGGGTTCTGGTTCAAGATAAAAGGCAAGTTCTAATATCAATAGTTTTTTGAGAAACCTCCGTACTGTTTTGCACAGTGGCTGCACCAATTTACATTCCCACTAACAGTGCACAAGGGTTCCCTTTTCTCCACACCCTCGCCAACATTTGTTATTTGTAGGCTTTTTGATGATGGCCATTCTGACAGGGGTGAGGTAATATCTCACTGTGGTTTTGATTTGCATTTCTCTGTTGACCCAGCAATTCCATTCCTGGGTATATATCCAACAAAAAAACAGAAACACTCATTTGAAAAGATACATATACCATAATGTACATAGCAGCACTATTTACAATAGCCAAGATATGAAAGCAACCTTAGTCTCCATCAACAAATGACTGGATAAAGACGATGTGATATATATATATATATATATATACACACACACACATATATATATGTATATGTATATGCATGTATATATATAATGGAATATTAGTCATTAAAAAGAATGGAATTTTGCCATTTGCAGCAACATGGATGGACTTGGAGGACACTATGCTAAGTGAAATAAATCAGACTGAAAATGATAAATACTATATGATATCGCTTATATGTGGAAGGTAAAAAATACAACAAACTAATGAATATAACATAGAAGAAGCAGACTCACAGATATCGAGAACAAACTAGTGGTTACTATTGGGGGGAGGGGCAATATAGGGGTGGGGAGTGGCAGGTACAAACTATTGGGTGTAAGATAGGCTCACGGATGTATTATGAAACACAGGGACTATAGTCAATATTTTGTAACAACTGTAAATGGAAAGTAACCTTTAAAAATAGTATAAAAATTAAAAAAATAATAAAAGATAAAAGAAAAGAAAATGCTAGGACAGAAAACAAGGAAAAAAAATTAAAGAAACACACGAAGAGGACAATAAAAGAATAAAGAAGTGGCTGAGGTAATGAAGGAAATGTGACCGAGGCCTCGTGGCTGCCCAGCTCCCAGGGAGAAACAAAAGAAATGATGAACCCAAAAGCGCTGCTTTGAGGAGTGATTTTCTGAGCTCTGCTTTGGAGCACAGGTGACCGGTGCAAGGGGTCATTCTCTCCCTTCCAGGTCAATGGGCAAGAAGCCTCAGGCACCCAGAGTGTTGCAAAGTGATGTGGGGAGCAGCTTCAATTATATCCTTCTTCCTGCCACGTGTGCACTCTGGGAAAGGCAAAAGCTGCAGAGAATGCACACCAGAGGCTCTGCCACCCTAGGACTCCCTGAAATAAATGAAGGAAATATCTGTCACCCTGAGATAGGATCAGCTACGGAATTTGCAGGGCTTAGTGCAACATGAAAATACAAGGCCCCTTATTCAAAAATTATGAAGAATTTCAAGATAGTGGCAGCATAGTTTAAACTGAAACATGCAGCCCTACTAAGCATGGAGTCTCACTCAGTTGCCTAGGTCACATGCCAATAAAACCTGCCCTACCTGGATATGATTCATTCAGAGGCAGATAGGGTAGCAACTGATACGAGATAGTATTATTAACCTAATGGGATTATGGTTAAGCACGTATATCAATTTCCTATAATTCCTCCATTTACTAAGTATGAAACCTATTTGAAATCTTAACATTTTAATTTCCTGCTTTTTAACTGCTTTAAAAATTAAAACGGTGAATATGCTAAGAGTATTTGACTCAGCAATATATTTTGAAGTATTAAACAAATAAATGGCTTACTAGTTTGAGAGTTTACTTTCTAGGTTTTTTTAATTAAAATGATCAAGAAGTGTTTTCTAAATTCTGTTAGAATTAGGTGCATGAAGTCAAAATATCTTCCTCATTTATATATGGCACATACTATTTCTGATTAGCAACATTAATACAAAGTTTGTGATATTTTCATTATAGGTTAAGCATATAGTCTAAATTTTATTGCATCATGAATTTACTGTTCTCCTTGACATGGATTTCTAAATAACAGTTGAGCAGTCTAATTTGAAGTGTGAATATATACTAGCCAGGTAGTCTTACAAACAAAATGAGGAATTCTTAACACTCCTGCTTGTTCACAGATTCAGGATATTTATGTTGCTTTTTGTTTAGTTCAATTCCTACTACAATTTCCTAAAATAAATTGATAACTTCTCTTCTCAGCACCTGCTTTACCTTCCTGAAAAAGTACAGATAATACATACACTACATTTTTTTCTCTTCTATGTTTCTTCTTGGAACAATTTATACACGTTCATACACTTGACATTTCCTATCCTCATTTCTTATGGATACAACTTCTAAGTAAGAAATCAATTTAGGATTGATTATTATTGTTATAATTAAATATTAAATAATATTTTTTCTTCCTCATGTTCCCCTTTGCAATTAGAATGTAGGTTACAATAAAGTTTACTTCAAGAATGTTTAAAAAATATATTTTTACTCACACAGCTTAGTTGGATATCTGAGCTTTTCTGCCTACACTGAACTACATTTTCGAATTTTTCATGTTTTCCAAAACAAGAACAATAACAATGATAATAAAAGTCATACAATTCTCTTCTTATAAATTTGCAAATGGTCCGCAAACCAAATTCTCCCTAAACAAAACATTGCCCTATTGAATTCTCTCCAGTGCTTTATAACATGATAATGATAATATCCTGTCTTAAATTTGCATATCTATTTATTATGTGCACTATATGCTATTTTAAATTGTGTTTTTTCCTTTTACTGTTCAAATATACCTGGTATGTCCTCTCTTGTGATCCTACCGAGTCCTCCAATTGCATTCTTACATCTCAACATTATTTAATCTCCCATGTGTCCTTAACTCTTCTGAGATCATTCTTTTAACTACTCTGTGATTATTATGATTATTTGCTTTTGTTATTTTGCTCCATTATTTTATCTCCATTCTCTTTTTTCTCATCTGTAAATTATGAACTATTTTTGAAGTACTGGTTTTCTGTATTTATCCTTAAATATACTTAGTTTTAAATAACATAACCTCTTTCCAATGCAGTTGTTATAAACTTCTTTTATATGAGAATTTTCATATTCCTGTTCTCCACATACAAAACAATGATCGCATTTAAATTTCAAAAATCCTGCTTTAATGGTTTCCTGAGTTTTACTGATACCCTGTATTGATCAGTGTGCTGTATCAACTAAAACTCTGTACTGAAATGAAAGAACACAGTAAAATCATCCTTCCGAATCTTATACTGCACAGTAAAAATGCTGAACTTAGATGCTAATTTCTAAAAGAAAAGCAATATGTATCATTATATATGAGAATTAGCTATCTAAATTTGGCCTGGACAGTTGTCATTGAATTTCTTTTTTTTTTCTAAAATCTTGTTGATTTGTTATTGTTTGATCAAACCAACTGCCATCTCTTAAAAAAAATCAGTTTCTGTCCTATTCTAAAATGATAAATGCCTTACTTTGAAAGATTTGAATTTGGACAACTGTGCTTCAATTCATCTCTCTGGAATTAACCAAGGTTCCCATTTCATGAGACTTTTCTAGGAAGTTATTCCTATTACTTATTCACTTACTTATGAAGTGAATTCTTAAAAATTGAGCTATCCTTTAAAGTGTTTCTTCTGCCCTATGTTCTTCTTCCCAGAAACTTGTATAAACTTTGTAAAGCCACCTTTCATTCTGTAGATTCAATGAAAAATAGACTAAGAAATTAAGAAATATATTTTCTTCCCTTTCTCTTGCCCAGTATTTACCATAATTACATTTTCTGTATTTTCTTTCTGTCTTAAGAGTTCAGCTATTTCCCCATAGGATAGGATGGTATATTCATCCACAAAAAATTAGGTGAGTATTGGCCTCAGTTATGATGAATTGACATGGATACTTAAATATTATATATGCTGTTGGTATAACATAACATCAATATCTACAAGTGATCAAGGAATTTTTGATGCAAAGGAATCTTAATAGTTGGAGGGAATATGCGGGAGTCTTAAGTCAAATAGCCTGTATTTGTAATTATTTTTCTCAATAATGTTAGTTTAGTTGACATTAGTTCAACAGTTTAAACAATGCATAGTTAATAAAGGACATCTAATCAGAGCTCACAATATTACTTCACATCTGAAAAGTCAAAGTGTAAGTGCTTATTTATTAAAGTATATCCTTTTTTTCCACCACCGACATACAGGGAATAAGGATAGAATCTTACCAAAATAATTCCAATTATTGTTAATATTCCAAAATATAGAGATAAAGTATATTTAAAATGTTGAAATAAAATATATAATTAATTTGAAAAGAAGATAACCTTGTTCTGAAATCTGTAAGGAATCAAAAAGGGATAAGCTCTTATATTAACAAATGAATTCAAAAGTAATTTTTCACCTATTTACTACTAATTCAATGAATAAATACACTACATGATTTTGTTTCTAGGTATGAAATTAGTTCTTAAAACAGAGTCAAGTTTAATAGTTATAGGACAAATATAGTGAAAACAATTTTAACAGTGTAATTGCATTCTGATACAACAGCAAACACTTGCTGTGTGTAATGTAATACAGTTGAAATCTAAGATATATTCAATTACAACATAGTTGACATTTTTAAGTTTAGTATGTGGGATGCTTAAATTTATGTGTCAACTTGACTGCGCCAAGGGGTATCTAGATATTTGGTCCAACATTATTATGGGTGTTTCTGTGAAGATGTTTTTTGGGGAAAACAAACACTTCAATAGGTAGAGCCAGTAAAGCAGATTGCCCTCTCTAGTGTAGGTGGGCCTCATTCAATCAGTTGAAGTACTGAATAGAACAAAATGTTGACTGTCTTCAAGGAAGAAAGAATTCCTTCTGCTTGAGTCCCTTGGATCTGGGACATTGGTTTTTTCCTGCCTTTGGACTTGAACTGAAACTTTGGCTCTTCCTGGTTCTCAAGACAGCCCACCTCCAGGCCAGAACCACACCATCAGTTCTCCTGAGTCTCCTGTTTGCTGACTCACCCTGCAGAGCTCCGTTATTATCTGTCCCCATAAGCACGTACATCAATTCCTTGTAAGAAATCTCTTTCAAAATACATGTACATAGATTGGGAGTTTGGGATTGACATGTACACACTGCTATATGTAAAATGGATAACCAAAAAGGACCTACAGTGTAGCACAGGGAACTCTGCTCAATACTCTGTAATAACCTAAATGTGAAAAGAATTTGAAAAAAGAATAGATACATGTATATGTATAATTGAATCACTGTGCTGTACACTTGAAACTAACACAACACTGTTAATCAATTATACTCTAATATAAAATAGAAATTTAAAAAACAATAAACATATACAATGAAGAAAAATAAAACAAAATAAAACAATATATATGTACATCCTATTGCTTCTATTTCTCCTATTGCTTCTATTAGAAGCCTGACTAATACAGAATGTACAAATGTTTGTTATTAATGAATTGCTGTTTACCACTATACCACTGTGTCTGTGTGTGTGTTTTATGATATAAACTCAATATAATGATATATTTTTGATTAAAAAAGAATAACTTATTTTACATTGACCATTTTCAGAAACATTTTTCTTTCTTTTTTGTTTCTTTTAGTAAATTAATCTGATTGATTAAATTGCAAATGCCACAGTAAAACTGTTTATATGAAGGCAAACTGATATTTATTTAGGCTATGCCTTTAATCTTTGCAAAAATAGAAAAATTCTACATCAAGAAATATCTCAAGAAGCAGCAAAACAAACAGCTATACTTTGAAAATATGCTTCTGATTAAGAAGTATTTAGATGATATTTGACTGCAATAGCAAATGTAAAACATGAATATTTGTTGTATTATAGTTTGCTTTGGTGAATTAATTTTTGTTGGGAAAATATATAGTGGGCAAAATTATAGGGAAATTAATGGTTATAAATAAAAACTATATTTATTCTAGTACCCTTTTATGTAAAATTGAATATTCCTGCTGTACTCCTCTTTTACAGAAATAAGTTAGGATAGATCAGGCAATGTTTTCAGGGTTTGCAACTTTTGCCAAAGCAATACAGACACTATTTTTAGAGAATTTTGAGATTCTTGAGCCAATGAATTTTAAAAATAAATTGAACAGTGTATGTTATATTTGTTACCTTGTAAATGGTGAGTCTTATAAGCTAAAATATACCTTTTTCACTTGCATTTCTACATTTCTCAGGTAGTTCCATGCTTATGAAAACTCTTATTCTACCAAAAAAGGAAGTTAGTTCAGCACAATCAGCCCTTCACAAAGTCAGATGCATTATGCACAGCTACTTTCCAATTTTAGGTGATTCTAAATTGTTCCCTTTGGTGACTTTAAGTGATTCCCCAGGCACAAGTATTTGCTCACCACTTAGTAATTTACAGATTTATTATTTCCCTTTTCCTAAGGAGATTTACAAATCTTTTTTCCTGCCTACTACATTTATTATTTTTATAATCATGGTTGCGCAGTTTCCTTAGAATATTTATTACTGTTTAACAGATGGTATTCTTAATGCTTGCTAAGTTTCCTTTATTTTTAATTTGAATCTTTTGTTACTTTCTAAATTTATCCATATGGATATTATAACTGTGACCAAAGGATTTTTTTCTTTAAGACTGAAAATTTCAGTATGGAATACCAAGGGCAATATGTACTATGGGTTTAATGAATATCTGTTGAATTGATATTTAATACATATACTACCTTGTTAATATACATAAAATATGACAGACTGAATTGGTCTTCCAACTATGCACCCCTTTGTATAATCTTTGGAATTAGTATCTATCTTACCATTATATGAACTTCATATAAACAAGTCCCATATATTTTTCCTTTTATTTTTTACTCATGGAAAAAAGACCAGCATCCAAGACAAACATTCACATTAATTTAATCAAAAGAAGTAATTATTTTCATCTTTAGGTATATGGGAAATTATCTCAATGGAACATTTCCAAGGAATTCATGTTCCAAGTAAGATTTTTAGAGCTTAATCACTGCCTTCCCTTGATTTGGCCCACATCTATGTAAAAATGGTCTAAAGCTGATCAAGAGATTTTTTTCCTAGAGATTGACATCCAAAAATCTAGTAATAAAATTTTAAAAACTTTTTAAAGGAGAGAGCTAGGGGAAAACTATCAATTTCTCATTAGACAAAAAAAGAGTATCTATAAATAAATAAGAAAAAAGAAATATATCAGACAATGTTTAATGGTGTGAAATGATTACGAGATGGGTAATTTGGCTACTAGCTTCAGAAATCTGTTAGAAACACACACACACATACACACACTCCCTCCAAGAACACCTAGAAATTCTGGAAAAAGTATAACATATTTTCAGTTAAATGCATACCTGAGCTTTCAAGAAAGGAGACAAAGGTACTAGAAACAAATAGGAAAACAAATAGGAAAGTGAAAAATCAAGTTGCAAGAGTCAAAAGGAATACTGCACATTCCATAAAGTGCTGAAATAGTAATTCTGACGCTTGACATATATTGCCCACATGAAATATGAAAATTTATTTTGATGTTTCCATTTTTAATTGGAAAAACAAAAATCTTGAAACACGTACATACATTTAGGAGCAAAAGGGGGATGGTTTGTCAATATCCATCAGCAAGTGCTAGTGATTGGTTCTATAATTCAGATTTTTTCTTGTTAAATCTCAAATTTCCAAGTTTATTCTATTTTTTCCTATATATTTACCCGTTTGAACAACATCAGTAATAAATGACTAAAACAAGATGGTCTACAAAATTCTTTGCACAGATTCTTGGCTGAAATATTTGTCTCATTTCTAAAGATGGTACTCCAATGCTTGTTTTACCCATGGTTTTCCATAAACTGAAATATTCTCTCTGCACTCTATTAAACTATGTACCATCTTTTCATTATTATTCTTATATTTCTGACATAAAGCATTAAAACAAAACTACCACTTCATGTACCAAAACCCATGTTCACATGACAATATAAGCACTGCCCTCCAGAGATGAAAAAATTGTAGTAATTATCATGTTTAAAAGGTATGTTCTTATTACTCTTGTATGTATTTTGGACAAAAATATTCATCAGCTAATTATGCTCTTCCACACATCATGTTCACTGAGTTCACTACCATGGTTTTTAGTGCAACAAATATCTTTGAAAAGCCACTCTATAGTAATTATGGCAAGGCTCATTAAAATGCAGAGGTAAAGATTCCATTTGTATAGAAACATAGAAAATAATGTTTGAAAAGAAAAGGTGTTTCATCAGGCTGAATTTTTTTTATACTAAAATATATATAAACATTTCTTCAATTAGTTTTATAGTCACTTTTGATGTAGTATCATTTAGTGGTGATAAATTTTGAGAAGTGTATGTATAGCAAACATTATACTTGAGATTATAGTCCTAGGTAAACATTTAATACACAATACCAAGGTAGCTTCCTTGAACATGAAGGAAATGAAGACTCGGGCTTCCAAAAATTGGCCTGTATGTGTGATGACTGTAAAAAATCTGCACCTTCTGTGGGCTGTACCCTTAATGAAAGTTTGAATTAGGTAAAAAATAAAAATATATACCCACTGGAGAAAGAAGAAAACAAAGCAACTACCTTTGATTTATTTCTGGGGAATTGGGAAAATCTCTGAGAACACATAATAATAATCACGAGCTCACCAGGGTAGGTTTTCCTATAGCACAGCAATGCCTGTGCTATAGGAAAACCTCAGGAAAGTTATTAACATGAAATTTGACCCTGGCTGGATATACTGCTAAGTAGAATCAAAAGCAAAAGCTTTCCAGAAAGACACAAACTAGGATACACTCCACAGGATTTATCTCTCAATCTCTGGATCTTTCAATCTTGTGTCCATACTGTTGGTTGGATAGACAGAAAATGTAAAATTTATATTTCCCAAATGTCCTTTTCCATGAGGGTTTGGATGTAAGTTGGGTGTTCCTAGTTAGATGCACCTGCATGGGATTTGGCACACAATTCTTGAGGCAGAGGTCATCTTCCTGATTCTGTTGCTGCTAGAAAGCAATGAGGTGACACTGAGTGTTAGACACAGCTGAGGTGGCCAGTATCCAGTTGTCATCTCCATGGGGATCTGAGTCAGGGGCAACAGACAGATGCCACATTCCAGGATCTGGTCAGCAGGTTCATGGGCATGAGAGTCAGCTGTAGCGGCAGCACCAATAGCTTCTTAATGTCAAGAACTATGAAGGATCTGAGAATTCACATGGCTTTCAAGTAACAAGTCAGTCCACCCCTGTTTTATAGATGTAGCCAGACGACACCAGGGCGTCATAAGCAAATGACTTTGTTACTAATGGCACAGCAGAAAGCATGAGCTACTTCCTGCTGGGTCTTCTTTCTGTTCAGATCCAACTAGAGCCATGAAGAGATACCCATGTGCCTGCTGCATACCCTCCTTAGGTGCAACCCCATGTGGAGACCGGTTAATAACAGGGTTACAAAGGCAGCCCCCCTTGTCTCAAATTGGGCCATCCCTGAAAGACCATCCCAGCTCCTGAACTCCCTGTGGGATTGGCTCGGGTCTCTGTTGCAACATCATAGTAGTTTAATTTATTCCTCTGTCCAATCCTTCATTACTTAAAGGTGGTTTCTTCAGAGTATTCCACAATAGTACATCTGCGCCCAAATCTCTATCCCAGCTTCTGTTTCCAGGAAATGAACTTAAGACATATATTGTAGCAGGAAGGAAGCAGAAACTATTCTTGGTATTTCTAGCACAAATGTCGAATATAGGTATTAGATGCTTACGCAATAATTGGGAGGTCTGGAGGAGTAAGAGTCTGAAGCTACAACTGGATGATTAAGTCCCAGAACGGGTTGCTGTAGCTAAAATCTCAGTGTCCTGGGACGGAGTTCTCCCTTGGTCTCTGATGTTTCTGCACATCTTGTGAGCAAGGTAATGTCTATCTTCTTTTTCCAAACTGTATTGTCAAGAATGTTTGGATAGTGCATATTTTTGGAATTTAGAGATACTGTTTCCATCCAGCATAAATGGCAGAATTATTTTCTTTCCAATATAACAACAATAGTGTTTATTATCTTTAGGCTAAGATTTAATAGGTTTGCTGCAGCCCATTATAAAACATACAGAAGCTCTGGGTTCCTCAGCTGTGAGACAAACTCACAAGAATTCAGTGACAAAGGATTACTTAAATAATCTCCTGAGATCATATGGAATAAGGTGCCAGTTGAAAGCAAATCTTCTGTGAATGAACTGGTTGTTGGAACATTGTGATGGGAAAGAGAAATACAAAGGTGGGGTTGGAGCACCGGCTGCTTCTGGCTGCCCTGGAATAAATAGTGAAACTTATAAGCTAAGGACTTCCTGCACTCAGATGAGAGGACCAAAGGGTTTTATAACTGTCCTAAAATCATATCTTGTTTTATAGACACAGGGTTGATGTGCTACAGAATCTAATCTTATGGATTGTTGAATTACAACATAAATTGAATTTTTAACTCCTCCATGTCTCATATAAGCATTAATGTACCAAGTGGGAGAACATAGGACTCTGAAAAATAGAATGGACTGTTTCTGATATACCCTACAGAACCTCCTCTGCTGGCACAATGAACTCTAAGTCTAATCAAACTACTTCTGTCATTATAATATATATAAATACATTATAATAACCTCACTTGAAATAGTTACCTTACAATGACATGCCAATATTTTTCTGCCCCTTTCTATCCCTGACTGTCAGATCCAGGTATCCCAGGGGAAACAAGAATAAAATCTGACTGAGGAGGAAGTAACTAACAAATAAAAATAATTGCAAGATGTTGATAATTTATACAGGCAAAAATGTGGATAATACGTGTGGAGGTGAACTCTAAGAGTAATGAACTATATAGGAAATAAAATAACTATTAGGCCATATTTATCAATGTGGGTGTAATTACGAGTATTCTGGGTTTACTAGGATGGAATCAGAATATGACATTTGATTCTTTTGCTTGATTTATTGACCAAAGCTAGTATACTCATCAGTGGCCTATATTAAGTAATGCTGAGAGTCCTAAACTTTTTTGCTATAGTTCAAAAGATTAAATAAAACACTCAAGGTGATAGTAAAGTTAAAGTACACATCTTAAACTACATATTCAGGCTCTTTAATGTCCCCTAAAATATCATAGTGTGAAATCTTTATAAAGGCACAGGTGAGTTGATCACCACCACACTTGAAGAGTACTATGGTTATGCCACAGCAGAAGTCACCTCTAAATCCTTGATGTAGCACCTGTACAATGTTCCATATCACACTGAGGGACCAGCCAATTACCTAAGCAGGTTGATTACCTTGGTCACATTGCATCATGGAGTAGATATTTTCCACATTAGAATAGACAGCCTTCTGGATATGGCTTTACCTTTTTTGTCACCAATATTTCTGAAGTGGTCACCTTCTTTAGACTCATTAAATGCCTTATTTACTGCTATATACTCCACACAATATTGCTTCTGGACCAAATAGCTATTTTCATGTAAGAGAAGTAATCAACAGGATTACTTCCAAGAGTGGATTATGAAATCCACTGATCTTACCATGAATCCCATACCCAGAAGCAGTTGCCTTTACAGATAAGTGTAATGGTTTATTTTATTGGGTACTTAGTTATGTTCCCAGCTACGAGGAAACAATTGCTTGTAAATTAGTGGTACAAGATGATATGGATAGTATAAATGGGTAATCATAATGTTGTTTTTCCATATCTTAGAAGACCAAGGAACAAAGGGATACCATTAGGAGAAGTATTTCTTACTATTACACTTAATAACTTATACTCAATTTTTTGTTCACACATTCTCCAACTTCAAGTTCTGCTACTTTAGTATTCCAGAGAGGGATGGTCCCACTAAGGCACAAAACATTCTTCCACTGAATTGGTTGTCTAAAGTGCCACTTGACAACTGCATATTTTCATGCAGTTGAAATAAGAAGAAAACAGGGATCCTGATTATGATTATCAAGGGAACAGGGTTGCAGGTTCAAAGCACGAGTTTGGAACTCAGAAGATCCTTTTCACATGCATTGGTAAATACTGATAAGAGGTTACAGCAACCTAATACAGAAAAAACAAAATCCTAAAATCTCAGGACCTTCAGGAAAGAAATTTGAGCCCATCCTACCAGGGAAAGAACTAATGGTTGAGATATTGTCTAGGGATTGAGAAAACATGAAACAGTTGGTGGAGGAAGGATGTTATAAACACCAACTATAATTTTTTATCAGTTAAGAAATCACAGACTGTAGAAGACACCAGTGTTTCCTGCCTTTATCTATTCTCTATTAACCTACCTTTCTCCTGTGGATTTACATATCGTATGTAGGTGGTTGTTAAATTTCTAATTTAGCTTTCAGGATAGAGCATATCAAGTTGAGATTATGATTGAATTAGTGCAAAGAATATCATCCCAATCTGTATTCCACAACAAATGGAACTCAGTATGACTTCTTCTGGGCATATGGATTGGTGTTTGAGACAGGTGGTGGCAGTACACTACAGGGAAAATGATTTCTGGAGATGGAAACAAGAAGTGGGGAGGAATGGAGAGAAGGTCTTTAGGTATATCTGAGTTTTCTTTTTTTTTTTTCTATTTTTTTACATAAAGAAATAGGAAACCAACCTGGAAGAATGTTAATATCTCTTTATATGGTCATAAGATGTGACTTTCCCTTGTGCTATTTTTCTGAAATATTTTATGTGTTTAAAAGCTTTAAAAATTAAATAAAAATATAATAATATTGCATTCATGTATATTTGTCCCTAAACTTGAATGTGTAAATATTTGGATATGGTGACAATTACCCTTTAATTAGAAAATTCTTCAGGGCAGGAGCAGGGCAACTTCAAAGCATTATAATGTTCAAAGAGACAATTATATAAATGAGAATTGGAACAGGAATTAGGAAGGTTTGATTCATTTAAAGAAAATATAAGAATAGAAGAAAAAATCACCTAAGAAGAACATGCAATACAATCAAATTGAGAATAAATTTTAAAATAGTAAAGTTTACTTTGGATTTGATGTAATGCTAGTGTGTGGTATGAAGATCAAGAACTACTGTCAATTTTAGGAGAACATTAGATTTGTTGAAGAGATAAATAGTACAGTACACACTTCAGGAAAATAATTAAGGGATTGTAGCCAACCAAAGACGATATTAGTTAATGGAAAAGAGAATGCGTATCTTTCTGAAGGTACCACAATTTTTCCAAAAGTAAAATGACAGAAATTGTGGTCAGGAAAACTATACCCCTCTCCCTAGAATGATGCATTTTGTGCTGCTTCACATGAACCTTTAAATATTCTGTCTTGTTTATCACTAGCTGAGAAACATCTCTTGAAACAATACAGTATTGAGATTATTTATGTGTGTTGAGTTCCCCATGCCACTTCAGACAGGATTTATTTCAACCATCTTGAAGGGTAATTTTACTCACATTTTTATTATATTTATTTTTCTATGACAAATTTTGTAAGCATTTTTTTCTGAGTTAACGTATTTAACGTGTGTCTTAAAACTGACATGAATAATTTAATCTCATGCTGCAGGGCATAAGCTGATTGCTAGAGGGTTTTAAGGAAGAATTTTCCCTCTGTGCAGAATACTGTAAAGACAAATTAGAAGAGAGAGGGGCGTGGGGGAGAGTCTTCTTTTCATTACTGCATCCCTGGTACTGAAGTAAGGCACTAATCTGGAAAATTCTACAGGAGACCTTCATTCTAGACATTTTTGTAAAGTGTTGCAAAGTATACTTTTTTTAAATGTACCACAGATTAGCATTTTCCTTTAAATTAATCATAAAACAATCCATTTTCAAAGTTTTACTAATTTTCTTGTATGATACGGTTCATTGCATTATCTTGTCTCCAAATCATTACTTTTTGAGTATCAATAATTTGAAATTGATTCTGAACAAAATTCCCCGGGTTTCCAAATTTGCTAATTTTTTTGTTATTAAAGTTTACAATGTAAATTTGACAAACTCTGTGCAGTAGATTAAATATAGGGACTTCTAAACACAATTTAACTCTCAAGTCCTAAATAAATTGACTAAAAGCACCCTAGGGTTTTAAATTCCCTAAATTTAAAAGCATTGCTGTGAACTAAGCATAAATAAGCCTCACTGTTTTAGACAATTTTATTCTGTACAGATTATATCCATGGGAGTTTTTTTCCAAAATAAGAATTGAAATTCCAAGATTGAAATATATTATTAGATTGATTAAGCTAGGAAGGTAATCTTAGCAGACATTTTTGTGTCTGCCCTCTAAATAATCTTCACTGTAGGAAGCAGTCTAATTTTTAAAAAATGAATGTGTAATCTCTCATCAGCTAATGCCAGCATCTCAAGGTCTAGCAGTGCTGGAGTTTATAGAAAATGAGAGTTTTCCTGGGTCAGTGGCACAAAAATACACTGAAAAGGCAAGTCTCCATCAGTGTAGGTCACAAGGGACAGGATATAATGGATCACAGTGAAGCCAGGGTTCAAAGGGACCCTGGGGGAGAGCCCTCTGTAATGAAGCAGATCAGAGGCAGATGTCCAGTCAAAACGATTTAACTCCTTTATTGCTAACCTGGCATTTGTTTAGACAAAGGCCAATTTGTAAAGTGATTCTCTTTATGGGCAAACAGAATGCAGATAAATCAAACAAGATATGGAAAATGAAACCCAATCTTTTCTCTTGCCCATCCAAAGGCAAAACACATAAAGGTGGGAAGCAAAACTCAGGCTTGTCTTAGGGGAGTTAGATTCTTCTTTTATTTCTAAGGAGGCCACTGAAAACATACGCCATTTATTACTTAACAACACCAGAGGGTCAATAGAACAATTTGGCAAACAAGGGTTCATTTATAGTATGGCATCCTGTCCATAGATACCTTCAACTAGAAAAAAGTTAAATGATATGAAAACAGAAACAGGAAGAAAATCACTAAAGTCTCTCTCTCTCTCTCTCTCACACACAAACACATGCACACACACATTTTCTTAGGCAGACAAACGTACAAGAAAATACACTTCAAAGATTTCTAAACTGAGTTCAGTAATGAATAAGCGGCCTTCAGTCCTAGTGACAGGACATTTCAAACAATGTAATAGTATATTCTAGAAAGTTATCTTGATCTCAGAATATTTTATAAAATTTGAATGAATTTCAACATGTAAAAATTGAGTTATTTCTCAAGAAAAAGAGTGGAATTATTTTAGTACCACTGGAATTATCTGGTTTCTTAAAGTTAGATAGTTTAGAAATTGGACAGTTACTTGCAGAGATGGCTCAGCTGTGGAGCCTCTGGTTCTAGAGATTCATAAATGTTGACCTCTAATTTCTTTTCCAATCTCTTTTATAGTAGTTGGAGAATGTTTTCCACTTTCACATGAGCTGATTTTGAAAATATGCGTTTTTCTACAAAATCATTAATTTTGTCTAAATTTCATATTTCTGCAATTGAATTGCTGTAAGAACTGCTTATGGTTTTTTAATCTTTCCTGGCACTTCCTATTATTGTTCATGTATTTAATCAGTCAGGTTTAAGAGAGGATTATATATTTTTTTAGTAAGTGAAGGAAACAGCTTTTGGATATATTTACCTGTTCCACTAAGTTTTATTGTCTAGCGTATTAATTTCTGCTTTTACTTCATAAATTCCTTATTCCTGATTTTACTTGATTTATTCTTGGGCCAATTTTAGGATGAAAAATTAAGTTCTTTACTTTTTCAAAATCTGTACTAAAGAAGGTATTTAAGGCTATATCTTTTCCTCTAGTTTCTGACAGTTTCCACCAAGCCCAATCTGTTCACTTATGTCACTCATTTAATTCCCAGAATCATTTGAATTCACAACCCTTGAACATCAACATGTCAACTTACGGCAACTCAGCATAATAAATATATAAATTTACATCTTCTGTTGTCAAAATCACATTAAACTTAATCTATATCTACTCAAGCCTGTGTCACAAAACATTTTTTTCTTTTCTGAGACAAGAGGAAATACAGTCCCATCTGTTTAACTTCATGTGGCTTCCAAACACACTCAGAAACTAACCCCTGAAGAAATGCTTCAGTACATACTACAAGTAAATCAATATCAAATACAAAGATAATGGTAATGTCGAAGGTACCTCATAGTGATAGTTTTATAAGCTTGGTAAATGGGTGATACCAGTAAAAGCTGCTGTCCGTATTTAGTGCTTACTCAATGGCAAGCATTTTGTGAGTTATTTGTTTGGAAGAGAGCTTATCATAAGAATATGCATGTCAGAGATAATGAACTATTTTATCACTTTTTACACTTTGGGAAAAATGGGTGGAGAGGGTCTTTTACAATATTGATTTCACATAGTTCTACTGGAAACATGCGCAGAACATATGGCTATTAACATTTACTTGATGATTGTCTTGTATTTAATGGCTAAGTAAGTGTAATGAAAGTCTTCAAAATGTTGAATTCATAAAAAAAACAGTGAGCAATCATTACCACATGGTGTGCTCTAATATCCACAGGGATGAACGTTACATACATCACTTCACTCAAAGTACGATAAAAACTGAGATAGTTCAGCTTTATATTATAAAGTGTTGCCTCCCTTTAAGAGTACAGTTTGATGTCAAATAAACATGTTTTCATTCAAATAGCTTGTGCAAGATAACAGAGCTTTATTGAAAGGAATTAACGAGTTAATGAAGAAAAATGGCATCTTTTTAAAAGAGATTTTCTTTCTGAAGAACAAAAGATCTTCAACTCAAAATATGTGAGAACCAATAGAGTTATCCAAAAACAAAATTAATTACAAAAATCTAGATCATTTTTATACAGTTGCAAGGAATAATTTTAAGTCATATCACTTGAATATTTAAAATATTACCAAAACAGACCAGTTTACAATAGCAGAACATGTAAAACTCTTAGAAATCAATTTAAAATGTATAGCACCATTATCAGGAGAACTAGGAAATATTAGAAAGAGATGTCAACGGAAAGTTAGTTGAGAGACATTTAGTTTCTTCATGGAAAAATTTAAATTCATTATTATAATATGATGGTTCTGCTCAAGGTAAAATTCAGTGATATGAGACTGTCAACAAATACAGTATTTGATATAGGAACAAGTTAATTAATAATTTTAATGCAATACATTAATAAGTAAGTCTGTAATTTAACTACTATTACTCCAAAGTGTTCATAGAAGAAAGTGCCAGTAAGTAGAAAAAATTCTGAAAAATGAATTATAACAAGGATGATGCATGCCCACTCAGGATTAAAGAATATCATAAAGCTATACTAAATAAAACTGTTACACTTACATCAGAGTGAACAGATACATTAACGGTATAAATTATAAATTATAGACACAGAGTTTTGCAGGACAGATTGTTAGCTGATAAATACATACAACAGTCTTTCTGATGGTTCAATGCCCATAACCATGCTTATTGTTAAATATTTTGAATATAATCTTCTGGATTTGTGTTTATTTGGCAACTTAATTTATGACTAAATAGCATTTAAAGAGGTTAGAAAATATTAATCACAAGAATTCTATTTGAAAAGCTAGTTAATAATTTGGAGGAAAAAATTAAAGATTTCTGACCCCAAAGTCAACATAAAAACAATAACAAAATATATTTTAAACACTTTGGAATGTGTATTTACACTTTTAAATATAAATTTAAACCATGTAATTATATTCATTCTAGGATAAGTATTTTAGATTAATGGTTTGGCTGTAGTACAATTCCAGCAGAGAAAAAAAAATTACTCGATAAATACTTGGCTTGATGACTACAATATTGGGAGTTATTCCTATATAAAATAGAACAAAAGATTGGTTAAGAATCCGCCTGCCGGGCTTCCCTGGTGGCACAGTTGTTGAGAATCTGTCTGCTAATGCAGGGGACACGGGTTCGAGCCCTGGTCTGGGAAGATTCCACATGCCGCGGAGCAACTAGGCCCGTGAGCCACAACTACTGAGCCTGCGCGTCTGGAGCCTGTGCTCTGCAACAAGAGAGGCCACGATAGTGAGAGGCCCGCACACCGCGATGAAGAGCGGCCCCCACTTACCACAACTAGAGGAAGCCCTCGCACAGAAATGAAGACCCAACACAGCCAAAATAAATAAATAAATAAATAAATAATAATTAAAGGTGCTAATAATTAAAAAATAATAATAATCCGCCTGCCAATGCAGGGGACACAGGTTCGAGCCCTTGTCCAGGAAGACCGTGGAGCAACCAAGCCCGTGCGCCACACTACTGAGCCTGCACTCCAGAGCCCATGAGCCACATCTACTGAGCCAGCATGCCATAACTACTGAAGCCTACATGCCTAGAGCCCATGCTCCGCAACAAGAGTAGCCCCCGCTCACCATAACTAGAGAAAAGCCCATGCACAGCAACAAAGACACAACCCAGCCAAAAATAAATGAATAAATAAATACATAAATACATAAAAATTTTAAAAAAAATTTAAAAAGCATAAAGAAATTCAGTGTGACCAATAAGTATTTTAAATTTTCATCATTGAAAATACTATTCACTAAAAACCTTTGAAGCTATTTAAGACTGGGAAAAATTCTGTAGTAAGTAGGACCAAAGTGTTAATGTCTTTAACATATCAAGTATTCTAATATACTAATAAAAGTTAAAATACCTATAGTGAAAAAAAAAACAAAACCTATAGTGAAAATGAGCAAAGTCACGTATCCAATGAACATAACACAACTTTTAATATTACTTAAAATAAATAATAGTACTAATAACAAGGAGATTATTTTCAGCTTCATTATAAGGAAATCTGAAAAATATACTGATTTTAATGATTTTGGAGAAAAGTCAAATCAAAATATTTCTTAGTTTTTTACAGTTATATCAGCCAGATACAATATACTCTATATATCCAGAATCCAGTATGCATCCAATGTATCCACATATAATCACTAGCCAGGCACTAAAGCATCAGGTTCATGAACAGGAAACGTTATCAGGCGTTGGTGTAGAAAAGACAGATAAAGTGCTTGTGTAGTGTAGAGGGACGCACCCAGTATTCCTGCCTGGTCATGGTGGTCTGCCATTGAACAGTTCTGTCACTTGCGTGATGGCTCACTCTATCTCCAAATATTCAGTCTCCTGAACACTAAAATACAGGGCTTTGGATTTGATACCTTCGAGATACCCAACTCATATGTTAACGTGATTTTTGTTCCACAACATTTCGTAATTTAATTTACATCACAAACTGTCATAGTTAAATTAAGTGGGGCTCCTGAAGCAAAGTTAAAAAAAAAAAAAAAAAAAAAGTCAGTGTAATCAGCATTTAAACAAAAGTACAGCATTTAGAAGGTGGTCTCTGAAATTGAATCTGTTATTAGCCTCAGGGTGTTTTCAGTGTAGGCACCAGATGCAATATTTAATATTCTTTTTGCTCTCTCCTTTAATATTTAATGGATTTAAAGTGTTCTTAACCCAACCATTATTAAAATACATGCTTTAGGTACCTAATTTCATAATGCACCATGCTGACTCTCAAACTTCTGTAACATAGATTAGGGGAAATATACTCGTTTTTTTTTTTTCTTTCCTTTACATCGTTTCCACTGCACATATTATTGCCTTTGCTTTTATAGCCTCTTTCTCCTTACTCCCCTCCCTCTTGTCGACCTGCCCCCACAACCTTATTTTTGCTATTCTTTCTCAAACTTCAATTTTGATAATGGATGTTGTTTACTCAATTACGTCCTGACCTGGTATTCCACTGTTAACATTAACAATATCTGGGTATTTATAAAACTTTCAGTCTGGCATAACAAATATGTGGCTTGCTATTATTACTATTTTTAAGACATTATGGCTTGTATCTCTGTAGTATGCTTTTGAAAATTGACACCATCTAAAATGTAATTCCCTTTTTATTACTTTTTTAATGGTGAATTGTGGCAATTTTTGTGGTTTATTCCAAATGTATTTCGCCTGGGAGGGGTTATTTTTCCCCTTTTGGTTTCCCTATGTATTTCAAAATTGTTATTGATCTGAGAGCTATAGATTTTTATCTTTTTTCAAAGAGTTCAAAACTCAATTCCTATGTTCTCAATGGACACTTCCATTTAAGAAAATAATAACATAATTTTAGAGCTTGAAAGATGAAGTTAACATTTCAACAATGTTCTATAAGTTTTAAAAATGGAATAAAGTATATCTGAATATTTGGTTAGATCCAAGTGTGTAATAATGCATTCACATTACAGATTATCCTGTCTCTCAAGATAACTATTATTTGGATATTTTAAAGTGATAACTTGTTTCTGATAGAAAATTCATTTTCTTTGTATCTATAAAGACAATTTACTGATGCACCAAATCTGAAGAAATCTATGAGGATATGCAGTAGTGTGAGTGTATAAAACACAGCGATTCAGAGGTCTGAGAACTCTCTTCAGATTTCCTGTGTTCTTCATCATCATAACTAACTTATCTCTGTTCAGAGGAAATAAATCAAACTTTTATTCTCTTTGAATAAGAGAATGAGAAAAAGTAACGAATTCCAAATGAAACATTGCAATGATAATTACTTACAGAGTAGCTTATATAAAACTACTCCAATTAATGAAAGTTAAGTTGAACAAAAATCTGTGTGGCTATTTATTGGTTTATAATTTTACTTGTATTTAAGGAAAAGCAAGCAAATAACAGGTCTGTTGTTTTGTTATGATTGCCATGCACGAAGGAAAAATCTTCAATTTGCTTTTGCTTCGTTTTGAAGCAAATAAAACCAAGAGAGAATAAAACCTTAGAAAAACATTGGTAAAAGGTAAAAGCTCAGGAAAACTAAAGGGATTATAAATAGTAAATATTCCTGTTTCAATCAAATTCAAATTTCATGGTCTAAATGAATTCCATCTTCTTCACTCCCCCCAATTAAAAAAGAGACAAAATATCAAAACAGATTCATCAAATCACAGACAGAAGAATTTTAATTTCAAACAATTTTCCAGAAGCATTTACTGAACAACATGCTTTGTATACCCAGAAGCTGAGAGTCTGATGATTAAGTAAAAGTCATCATATACTAAATTTTTTATTTTCCCATTTGAAGGTTATCACAAGTAGAGATAGAGTAGATCTTCACTTCAGCAAAGTATTGAATACATTTCATAGTATCATTATGGGATGCTGAATTACATAGGTTGATTCTGGACCAACCAAGTGCCCTTGCATCTATTTGAATAATTGCTCACATTTTCTATGCCAGCAGCTATATCAACGTTGTCTAAGTTGCAAGCATTGTCTTAGATAGATATATACAAAAGAATATATTGATTTGGGAATAACATGAATCTAAGTGGAAAAAATGAATAAAACAGGGATTTTGATCTTTAACAAAAATAAAGATAAGATACTGGTTTAATTCTCAATACAGAGAGCTCCCCCAATTCACAATAAAATAGCCTGACTTAACAGCATGATAGAAAAAAACATCTCTCCCACAAAAAAACAAAAAACAAAAAACAAAAACAAAAGCATAAAATTAGATTCTAGATTGTAGATTTTAGAGTAACTAATGTGTGTCATCTTTAATAAGATGGGGGAAGAAAAGGAAAAGAAACAACTAATTCATTATTAATAACTTAAGTACTTTGATACAAATGTCATATCCAGAAGGAAGTTTGAGTTTAGTTGGGGGAAAACCACACCTAGAGAACTGGGTTTTATTCCAAGCACCTCACTTCACAGGGAAGGGATAAAATGGAGTGCATTCAGCAAAGTTAGAAGACAAGTCATATGAATAATAGTTAATAAAATTTAAAAATGTTAGCTTGAGGAATATTTCCAGGGCTGCTCTGTGGAAAGAATATCAGATATTTTATGAAAAAAAGTGACAGAGCTGAATTAGCACCCATAATTGAAAGCTACAAGGAGGCAGATTTTAGTTCAAAATAAATTAGCATGTTTTCAAGTAACACTGAGGAGTTTCATCCATTTACAAGCGGCTGCATGTTATTTAAAGTAACTTCCTATATGCTGAATGACTATTTAACAGGCATTTTTGAGATTATTCAATCAAAAAAGAATAATCATTTGATAAATGATGATTTTTAACACATCCAAAATATGTAGCATACAGTAAGTGAACTCTTATGTTAGAAAAGGAATACTTATGATTTAAATTCTTATACACTTATTAGAAATTTTTATTTGATTTCAGGGGACAAGGGGAGTTATTTTCTTATGTTAAGAAAACTGGAACAATATTATTAAAAATAAAAAAAATTAAAAAGTCATAAAAAAAGAAAGAAAGAAAGAGAGCAACCAAACCAATAAACAGATCCACCAATGATAACAAGCACTAAAAACTATACTAAAAAAAATAAAGAAAAAAAGAAAACTGGAACATTTTGCCTTCTGTTTTTCCCAGTCATTCTCAAATTTTATGCTGAGTCAGAATTACCAGGAAAGTTGATTTGGTAGATCTGGGTGGTATCTGAAAATTTACATTTCTAACAAGTTCCTGATGGATGCTGGCAGAGTTGATTCTGGGACCACACTTTCTGATTCAATGCCTTAAGGAAGTGGGTTTGTTGTGTTATTGCTGACTTTCAAGCAGGCAAATGGCACCTAGACAACAGTGCAGTCTGAGCTCCAGGTTATTATGCAGAAAGGCCAGCCTTTCCAAAATATGATTAATGAAACATGATAAAAATTAGCTCCTGCACAAAATTATGTTAGATTAAAAATTAGCAAAATATATATTTTTTAACTTTTAAGGTATATAAAGTTACTAACTTTATATTATTTCTTCATCTTATATCTTTTCCATTGGCCTCTTGTCAATACCAGATTAAGATCCAAAAGTTTTACTATTATTTATGGTATCCTCCACTGTCTCTCTGCTCCTTACCTCTTTAAACTGAGTTACTCCCTCTATTTCCCTGTAGGGTGAATACTTTCAATCCTTGAAAATATTGAAATAATTCTCAGGGTTTCTGAATAGTTATGTCTTTCCTCCTGCTTAGAACACTTTTACCCCTTCTTTTTGCTACCTAACACCAACGTTCTTTTTCAAGTATCAGCTCTGTTGTTTCTTCACTTACCCAACCCCCCAAAAAACCAGCCTGAACGTCTATCTTATGCATATCAACTGCGTCCTGCAGTTAACTCAAGTTTTTGCTTGATAAATTATCTCCCTGAATGTATAAGTACTAAATACTGTTGAAATCTCTACACTAATACATACTTAAATAAAAGTATGTTAATATTGGAAGATTTTAAATATCTAAGCTTTACACAGGCATCTTGCTTCATAATTTTCAACTGCTCTCAGTTGTGGCTTAAACCAAAGATATTTTCTTCATTATGAACAGAATCACCCTGGCCTGAACAAAGGTGTTGGCTCCTTTTGGAATTTCTTTCACCGTAAATTGTCATTAAAGGCTTCCAAGCATCTTTCCCCAGCCAACTCAGAAATTAAAGGATTCTAATTAAAGAGATGATCCAAACAGACCCTTTGGAAGTTCTGTTCTTGTTATTTGTTTTGAGTTCACTCTCCCAGGCCTTGATTGTGGCTTGAAAGATTAAAGGTTAGATCTTCCAGTTCTGATATCAAGTATATATCATAGACAACAACCCACCCCAGGCATCACACATTCACATCCTCTCTGCTTAATGTCATTGCATTATTATTTTCTTTGTTCTTACAACTGCAGCAGCAAATACAATTTCTCCCACCTGCACAGAGTTTTCACCAATGTGGGTTACTTTTTATATGGAAACATTTTTCCTTATTAGTTTTATTCAAATTGTATATATATACATATATATGCACACACATACATATATATTTATACATGAAAGTATATATTTTTAATTTAGAAATATTGAAAATTCCTTCTAGAATATATATCTTTTCTATAACATATTTTTTTCTAGAATATATATTTTTTCTAATTATATATTATAGACTATATTATGTATATTTTGAATTTATTCTGTGTATTCTCCATATATTCTTATTATATGACTTATGTATAATTTCTAAATTTAAAAATGCTTAATATTGCTTTTTAAATAAAAATCAATATTCTTATGCCTTTTTATATTCAACTCTTTGATATGGAATTCTAGCCATTAGTAGAACAGTTGTCTATCCTGACTGCACTTTGGAATCATCCAGGAACCTTTGCAAATATCCATGTCTAGCACCCAATCCCAGAAGCTCTAATTCAATCTTCTAAAGGAATGGACCAGACATCTGTATTTTTATATGATCACAGATGATCCTAATATGTAGTCAAGATTTATACCCACTGCTTTAGAGACCCTAGAGTCAGTTTACACCTGTAATTCTCAAAATATTCTTTAATTGTTCAAAAGAAACAAACTCGACAGAAATATAAAACGTTTTGCTGCAGCTTTGTATAATGTTTCACCATGATGATACTATATATACGTTTTCTGTTGAGAGTCAGTAATATTTGTTACCATTTATAACTGGTAACAGGTAAAACTCCCAACAGATGATCATTTTGTTGCCAGAAATCAATTCACTTTTCTTACATTCCTGATAACAGCACTAACACACAAATGGAAGTAAATAGTTTTGAGATCACTGCTATGGACTGAATGTATTTCCCCCAGATTAACATGTTGGTGCCTAATCTCCAATGTGATGGTATTGGGAGGTACAGACTATGGGAGGTGATTAGGTCATGAAGATGGAACCCTCATAAGTGGGATTAGTGCCCTTACAAGAAGAAATGTGAGAGAGCTGGCTTTCTCCCTCTCTCTCCCTCTCTCTCTGCCATGTGATGACATAATGAGAAGACTGCTATCTCTGAAACATTAAGAGAGCTCTCACCAGACAACAGATCTGCTGTCACCTTGATGTTTCATTTTCAAGTCTTCAGAATTGTGATAAATAAATGTCTTTTAAGCCACTCAGTCTATGGTATTTTTATTATAGCAGCCTGAACTGATTAAGACAATCATTTTTCTACAATTCGATCAGTAAAAAAGAAATAAGCCACAGTAGCTTCATTTAGAAGCTCAGTAATTCTACCAGTTGACACATAATTCAAAAAATAGCTGAGTTTATGTCTTCTACTGGTGTAACATCTTATATCCTATAAACTTAGGTAAATTCAGTAAGATCCTAGTCTCAGCAAATCTCTATTATTAATAGTAATAAAACTATTAGAAAAATAAGATAGTCACAAAATGAATACAAAAATTATTATGCTTTTCAGTAGTAAGCACTCTTTCAGAAGAATACAGTTTTCTACAGTAAAATCTGTTTTGGTAATTATCAGCAAATATTAAAAAAATAAAATGTTGAGGTCAACCCTAGTAAGGATTGAGGAGAGATGGAAGCTGCTTCAAAAGCCTTATTTTAAATAATGTAAATATGAAATTCCATACCTGGAGTGTATTTTACATGAAATAATTAAATAAATAATGTCAAAAACTTTGATGTTTATGTTATGTACAAAAGCTCTAAGAGGTTTAAGTTGTTAATCATTAAGTTTCCTAACATATCAAAAGAGATAAATACCTTTAAGAAAAATTTAAACTACAAAGTTCTGTGATTTATCATTAAGGTAAATTCATAATTGAAGAATGACTTTTTCTGAGTCAGATATTGCATACTAATTCACATCATACTAAACTTTCAAAAAGGGATTTGGCAAGAAATTTTGGAGCTTCAGTTTTAGTATTTTTTTTTTTCTCTTGGAGGATGAATATTCAGTCACTTAATCATCCTGTAATTGTTTTATTCAACATTCATCATCAACAGCAATAACATTACATCTGCTCACATCTCATTTTTTCCAACTAGGTAAACAAAAGAAAGATCTAGAATAAAATAATTCCTAAGAATCATGCTAAAATATTTTACAAAAATAAATATGCTGGTACAAGCACTTTCAAAACTCTTTGGAATTATCTATTAGAGCTAAATATATGCCCACCTTACAATTACACTCCGAGAGAAATAAGTGCATATGCCCAACAAAAGCCATACATGAGAACTTCTTAATAGCCCCAAATTGGGAACAATTCAAATATACTTCATTAGCAGAATGCATAAAAATTGTGAATTTTGTGTGACAAAACTTTAGAGTAATAAGAACAATATGCTTCCTCTACATACAAAAATGTGGATAAATATCACAGACATAGTGTTTAGCAAAAAAGAAAAAAAGCCATATATAAAATACTTCTTACAGTAGGATTCCATTTATATGAAGTTCAAAAGCAAAACAAATTAATGGTGAAAAACGTGGAATAGTAATTACCTACAGAAGGTAGTATGGATTCAAATTGGCAAGAGGAATCTTCTGGATTGCAGGAAATATTTTACATTATAATCTGAGTGGTAGTTCTGTGAGTGGATACATATATAAACGTGTATTTGAATGTACAGTGATGACCTATGTACATTACTGTATCTAACTTACCTCAAATTAAAAATTGATGTAGTTCAATATTTTTCCTAAACAACACAGTCTAGTTACTCATAGCAATATTTTGAGAAATAGTGTTCATACATGGCCAGTTTGTGATTTAAATCCTGTCTCATAATTCTTAAATTATCATCAGCATTCTCTTTCTAGAAAAAAATACCCTAAAATAAGAGACTGGATTAATAATACTTTACTATTTGTTACTACAACTAGATATTAAGCCAGAGTTTTAACATTGTTAGTTTCAAGAGATGGCAAAGTCAGCTGATGTGTATAGCAACAATTAATTCTAAAAAGCCACTAGAGCAGAGTTTCCTGAATTGTGTTTCCTAGAATATCAGATGGTGTTCAAAATTTTCTATAGTTCATTTAGTTGGGAAATTCTAGGTTAAGCAAAGTTTAGAATATTTCTCAGATTTTAATATGCTCTTGTGCACTGTGGATTTTCACAGAAGTACAATATGCAGTTTTCTCCAAATGACTTGGCCATTAGAATCCATTTTCAGCAGAAAATTTCTCAGAAATAATTTCTCAGGGGCAATGAATGTAGACTTCTGGGAGGTGAATAAGGGATTTTATTATATCAATCAAAAAGAAAACTCCTAAGATCTTCAGGAACAGTTTTCCAGAGAGAGAGAGACACTGAACACAGCAAGAAGTTTTAATCTATAGTGTATAACCCAATTATATTTATCATTTTAAGGGGGTGATTATAAAGATGGACTTAAACAGTAGGCTGATATTTCACATGGAGAATTAAAAGGAATTGCTTTTCTTTTGGGGGAACACATAGTTATTTGGAATCCCAAGTTTTGAAGAAAGAGTTTTTATATAGGAACTGAAAATCTAGTAGAATTGGTAAAAATATTGTTGTGATGGAAATATTTTTACACACAATACACAAAATACATGCATGTAAGTACTTTGACGGAGGGTTTTAAACAAATTTATCAAAAAAGATATCATTAATGTGTAGAGTCCCTACCTACTCTTAGTTAGAAGATGAGAATTTTATTTGCAAATCTATCACTAATTGATTTTAGCAACTTGGGCATTTAGCAATTAGGACCTGAATTTTTCATTAGCCAGATGAAGGTATTAGACTTGTAGACAGATCAGATACACTTCAACTTTTAGTGAAGTTTTTGTAACTTATGTATAAATAAATGCAATTAGGTGTCAAAAATTTAATTTTTTCCCTTGGAAAAAAGCTTTTAGAATTGTCCTCAATTAATATATATATATATATATATATATATATATATATATATATATATATTATAAAATTTATTCACATATCTTAAATATCTGTATTGTTAAAATAAACTTAAATGATAAACACAAAAAGTGAAAGTCAACAGTATTCAATTGATGAAATGGAATTGATAAAATGAGTGGCGTAATGTTGAAGCTGTATTAACACTTGGCCACATGCTTATGGTACTGATAGGAATGTAAACACAGTAAGGTTAAATATCTTTCACTTTCATATTCTTCAAAGATAAAATAGTAGTTCATTTTTAAGACTTGTTAAAAATCTAGTATGATGTGATAAAGCAAGAGATATTTTTCTCATCACAATAGTTAACATGTTCTCTTACACTTTCTTTTCCTAATTGGAGTTTTAATTCCTTCTTTTAAATGTTATATCTGCTATTTCTGGTTTGCATATCGTTAATCTTCTCAGAGAAGTGAGTTAAAGAGATCATATACTAGGGAAACACTATTTTAGATCTTAAATTTGGTGTGACCGATTAATTTTAGTGGCTCATAAACTAACTGCAATAGATGAATTCCTAAATTTTTTAACAATGAAAAATCTATGTTTTGGAATTACATGAATGTTTATATATCACAGTAAATATGTAATTATATATTATAAAATATATTACTATATATAATTATAAATATACAAACATATATAAATACACATGCATACATAAAAATATACAGATATATCTTTAGGTGTACAGTAATAAAATATAGCATTATTTTAGTCATATCTAATTTGTGCTAATAATTATAGCTTTCAATTATTGTTTACTTAAACATTTAAAACTTCTGCCCAAATGCAGACCCTTCTTATTGTCTTCACATTGTTTTCTATGAAATCACACTGACGAAGTTAACAGTGGCTTTACTGACCTTGAAATTTTACAGTAATATAAATACTTCCATAAAATAATTTATATACTTTGAAGTACTTATGAAATGTACAGAACTTTAAAAACCAAATATTAAATATATGTGTGTATGTATATATATATATATATAACAATAGGCAAAGAGATTTGAACAGATTTCACAAAATAAAATTCTTGAATGGCCAGTACACAAATGAAAAGATGCTCAATGTCACTAGTCATCAAGAAAACTCAAATTAAAACTATAATGAATAAGACTCCTCAGAATGGCTAAAATTAAAAACACAGAAAAAAGCAAATATTTCCAAAATGTGCAGTAACTGAAATTGTATACATTAATCTTGAGAATGTAAAATTGTACATCTACTTTAGGAAAAGTTTTGGTAGTTTCTTATTCAAGGAAAAATACCTACCCTACAAACAAGCAATTCACTGTTATCTATTAACCCAAGGGAAATGAAAATACACAAACATGAAGGATTTATACAGGAATGTTCTTAGCAGCTTTATTTATAAGAATTCCAACCAGGTTTTCATCAATAGGATCTGGATTTAAAAAAAAAAAACACTGTGGTATACTCATATTCTGGAATACTATTCAACAATAAAATTAAATATATTATGGAGAAGCTCAATAACATAGATGAATCTCAATAACATTATAATGAGTAAGAGAAGTATTACACAAATCTGCACATGTGGCATGATCCCTTTTACATGAGATTTTAGAATGGACAAAACTATATTATGGTAAAAAATATCAGAACTTTGTTTGCCTCAGAGAGAATGGGGTCAGAGACTGCCTGGGAAGCAGTGTGAGGGAATTTCCTAGGGGAATGATGACATTCCAATCTTGATACACCTGTATCTAGATGCCTGTTTCACAAATGTACACATTTGTCAAAACTCAGAGAATGAAGACATAAGTTTTGGGTTTTCCACTGTATGGATAAAGTATTTTAAAATAATAAAAAAAATTCTAAATAAATATTAACTCTAGTTAATGATATAGTTAAATCTAATTAAAGTAAGAAAGAAGAGATTAATATCTATAATATAATTTGAAATTAATACAACAGTAAGATAAATTAATAAATGGAAAGAGGGATGGAGAGGCACACAAACACACACATAAATATGTGAAAATCAAACATAGCAAAATATTCATTGATGTCTTGGTTACATGGGCGCACACTGTAAAATTCTTTCAAATTTGCCTGAATGCTTAAAATTTCATTCTAAAATTTGGGTAAAAATAAAATATAAGGGATACATAATTCCCTTCAATAATTTCCTAAACCTTCATGCAATTAAGACAAATGTTTATATTACTTCAAAGCATATATTTTTAAAATATAAATTGTTGTTGTATTTTTATTTACTTGTTTGTTTTGGTAATGTCAGAACACTTGTTTTTGTTAGGTCTCTATAGAAACTTAGTTGGCAAAATTTCCTGAGGACGTATAAACTGGCAAATAATAGAAATATATTCTTTTGAAATACTGTATCATGTGGACATTTCAATGACTGACCTTCATTACCACAGGAATTTTTCAATAGATGAGGTAAATATTCACAAAATAACTTGCTGAGAGCTTTATTTAGATTGTGTTGAATCTATAGATCAAGTTGGGAAGAAATGTTATCTTGACAATATTGAGTCTTCTTATCTATGAACATAGGATATCTCTTAATTTATTTAGTTATTTTTTGATTTTGTTTATTTTGTAGTTTTCCTCATATAGATCTTGTACATGTTTTGTTAGATTTACACCTGAGTATTTCATTTTTGTGAGTGCTAATGTAAATGGTATTATGTTTTTAATTTCAAATTCCATTTATTCATTGCTGGTAAAAAGGGAAGTGATTCACTTTTGTATATTAACCTTGTATCCTATGAAATGTCTACAATCACTTATTAGTTCCAGGAGGTATTTTGTCAGATTTTGACTGGAAAGTCCAGACCAGACCCACATATATATAGTCAGCTGATCTTTGACAAGAAAACAAAGGCAGTACAAAGGAAAAAGATAGATCTCTACTCAAACTTCAGAATTAGTGAATCATTTTCCTACATACTAACAATGAACATGTGGAATTTGAAATTGAAAAGACAATACCACTTTCATTAGCACCCAGAAATATTAAATACTTAGATATAAACCTAACACAATATGTACAAGATCTATATAAAGACAACTACAGCACTCCAATGAACAAAATCAAAGAACTAAATAAATGGAGAGATATTCCATGTTCATGGATATAAAGGCTCAATATTGTCATGATTTCAATTCCTCCCAAGTTGATCTATATGTTCAATGCAACCCCAGTCAGAATCTCAACCACTTATTTTATGGATAATGACAACTGATCCTAAAGTTTGAGAGGAAAAAGACCCAGAAAAGGCTACACAATATTGAGAAAGAAGGAGGTGGGGGGACTGACACGAATGCACTTAGGACTTATCATAAAGCTACAGTAATCAAGAGAGTGTGGCATTGGTGGAAGAATTGACAAATAGCTCAGTGGAACAGAGTAGAGTCCAGATCAGACCCACAGTAATATAATCAACTGATCTTTGATGAAAGAGCAATGGCAGTACAATGGAGCAAAGATAGCTTTTTCAACAAATGATGCTGGAACAACTGGACACCTACATGTAAAAAAAGAAAAAATGAATCTAGACACAGACTTGAAACCCTTCACAAGAATCACCCAAAATGAATCTTAGGCCTATATGTGAAATGGAAAACTATAAACCTCCCAGAAGGTAATAACACAGGAGAAAATGTAAATGACCTTGAGTATGGCAATGACTTTTAAAATGCTACAAAAAAGGCATGATTCAGGAAAGAAATAATTGTTAAGCTGAACTTCATTAAAGTTAAAAAATGTCTTCTCTGCAAAACACAATGTCAAGGAATGAGAAAACAAGTCACAGTCAGGAAGAAAATATCTGAAAATAGCACATCTGATAAAGGACTATTATTCAAAATATACAATGGACTCAAACTCAACGATGAGAAAACTAATAACCCAATTTAAAAAATGGGCAAAAGACCTGAGCAGACACCTATACCAAGAGAATATACAGATTACAAATAAACATATAGAAATATGTTAAATGTCATATGTCTTTAGTGAATGGCAAATTAAAACCATAGTGAGATACCACTATATGTATATTAGAATGGCTAAAATCCAAAAAGTTGGCAACACCAAATGCTGACAAGAATGTGGAACCACTCTCATTTATTGTTGATGAGAATGCAAAATGGTGCAGCTACTTTGGAAGACAGGGTAACACTTTCTTATAAAACTAATCATACCCTTCTGTATGATTCAATAATCACACTCCTTGGAATTTCCCCAGATGAGTTGAAAACTTATGTCCACACAAAAACCTGCACACAGATGTTTATAACAGTTTTATTTTTAATTATCAAAATCAAGCAACCAACATGTCCTTCAGTAAGTAAGTGGATAAATAAATTGTGGTACATCCAGACAATGGACTATTATTCAGTACTAAAAAGAAATGAGATATCAAGACATGAAAAGATATGGAGAAATCTTTAGTGCATACTACTAAGTGAAGGAAGCCAATCTGTAAGGGCTATATTCTGTACGATTCCAACAACGTGACATTTTGGAAGAGGCAAAACTATGGAGACAATAACATGATTAGAGTTTATGGGGAGTTATGGGAGAGAGAGATAAATAGGCAGAGCACAGAGTATTTTTAGGAGGATGAAATTATCCTGTATGCTACTACAATGGTGCATACAGGTTATTATTCATGTGTCAAAATCCATAAAGTGTAGAACACCAAGAGTGAATGCTAAGGCAAACCATGGACTTCAGGTAATAATGATTTGTCACTGTAGGTTCATGAATTGTAACAAAAGTACCATGTGGTGCAGGATGCTGATAGTGGGGGAAGCTTATAGATGTGGTGCCAGGAAGTATATGGGCACTCTCTAGACTCTCTACTCGATTGTGCTGTGAACCTAAAAGTGTTATAAGAAAATAGTCTATTTAAAAATTGGGAAAGAGAAAAGAAGCCCTTTAGGAGAAAATAAAACCACATTGCCACCATTGCTGATAGCATATGTAAGTATCCTTCTGACAGGATGTTGAAAATAGACATTTTTTGTTGGATGGTTCTACCAATTGGTAGTATAATGACTGACAGCCCAATCTTTGAATGGGCCATTTGTTTAACACACACAACTGATAAGCTTCCAATCACTTTCAGACAGACTGGTGGCTAGTTCAAATTGTGTGATCTTCAATAAAGACCTTTCCCTCTCAGGCACTCACTTTTCCCATCTGTATTGTATGCTTTTAAAGATGGATTGAATATTTTCTACTATTTTATAGCTCTAAAACCACTATCTCTCAGCTCATATACAGGGAACCCGACGCCAGAAATAAGCAGTAAGCAATATTAGTTAAAACTAATCCTATTCTTTTCAACTGTGATCTATACACCATAGGGTTTTTATGCCTTAAACATGTTGAATGTCAAGCTCATAAATCAGAATATGTCTTTTCATTTATAATACAGAGCTTTGCTAATTGAATTCACAATAGAATTTTAATAATGGAAGATGTACAAAACAACTTACAATTAGTTTACACATTGCAGTAGTGAATACAAATATTAGGTTGTGGTATATTAATATTAATTTACCTCATTTGCCTGTTCTTAACTCATAAGCCTTTTTTCTACATGTACATGTTTAGAGTAACCACACTGAACCCTGTTATAAACTATGACACCTATATATATATTTTTTAACAGGAGGTAGTATAATGTGCTTAATTAGTGGTAGATCTGGGTCTATCAGTAGTTTGTTTTCCTTAGCAAACTGATGTGTACTAGCACATTCTTTCCACAGAAATGAGGAGAAAAATACAACTATATCTAAAGATAAGAAGGCTTTGGAAGTTAATCAAAAGTCAATCAAAATGAACAGTAATGACAAACCTGTTTAACCACATCTAGGCCCTAATATTCTGGTGCTTCTTGATCAGTAAAAGAATCAATAACTGTTCAGGGAAACAGGGATAAAGCCACTGTTTTTCAACTATCTATCTATCTATCTATCTATATAAATTTTTTAAATTATTGAGTTGGGTAAGAGAAAGGATTGTGGCTCAGGTCACTTGAAATTCATCCCAGAGTGGTAAAAAACATCATAAGTCCCCAAGACTAGCGCATAAACAGAGTTTTCTGGAATCCTGACAAGCTTGGTTCTAATATACTATATGAATTTGATTTATTTGACTACTTTGTTATATTTTATTGAATAGATGTAAGTAGAATGCTAATGCATCCCATTTTTAACATTTCAAAACTTCAAATCTTCAAACGAAAGCAGTTATAACTACTACTTTTAAAGTTTTACAAAAAATATTTTAATGTAGGGTCATAGAGGTATAAAGGGACAGACTTTATGCATATCACCCTACACATCTGTAATAATAGTACTGCTTTGAGAATTCATTCTCAAAAGGATCAAATGACGAGTAGGTTCTTATCTTGAAGATTTTAAAAGTTATATATATCCCTTTATTGACTTATTTTTGGTAAGGAAAGTGATTTAGTCAACCACATGCCGATTTTCCCCAGATTAGCAAATATTTCCTGGTGTAAAGGAATAAACATGAAAGCAACACATTTGAAGGTCGACAAAACATTTTTTTCCTTAAAGTTCTAGAAAGTACAAAATTAAGCAGTAAAAGGTAGGATGAAGTTATACCTATGCACTTGGTTTGCAAATCAACTTTGAAATACACATCATTAGTTTAGGCCTTAGATACACTTGATGGTGACTCTGACCTCCTGATACAGGTGGTACTCCCCTTGTGTCTTGGGAGACAATCCCCCTCATGTTTTTGCACATCTCCTGAGCAGAGACACTGACTGTCATTTGCTCTGGAATCTATTCAAGGATGTTTGTACAGCAAGCAGCTTTGAAACACAGAGATAATGTCCCCTTCCGGAGCAAAGGCAAGTGTATATACAGGCTTAGAAGACAGAGATTGTATCTCTAATCCAAGCAAAGGGCAAGACTACTTACTGTCCAGTATCCTAAAGATAATGTCTTCTTCTGGTGCAAAGAACGGTCCATATGTTGTCCTTCAATGCACAAATCTTCTATATCCTATGGTGTATGCTGCTGTAACATAGCCCACTTTGCATAGCCCTGTGGAAACTAGGCTTCAGGCACTAGCTCAATTAAGAGCAGAACTTCATTTATCAGAAAAAATAAATAAATGTTCTCCTTTTTCAAACATAATTTTTGGATTAAAAAATCTGATTTGCATTTCTCTAATAACTAGCAATGTTGAGCATCTTTTCATGAGCTTTTTGGCCATCTGTATGTCTTCTTTGGAGAAAAGTCTATTTAGATTTTCTGCCCATTTGGATTGGGTTGTTTATATATATATACATATGTAAATATATATATATAGATAGATAGAGATATAGATAGATAGATAGAGAGAGAGAGAGAGAACTGTATGAGCAGTTTCTATATTTTGGAGATTAATCACTTGTCAGTTTCATCATTTGCATATATTTTCTCCCATTTTATAGGCTGTCTTTTCATTTTGTTTCTGGTTTCTTTTGCTGTGCAAAAGCTTTTAAGTTTAATTAGGTCCCAACTGTTCATTTTTGTTTTTATTTCCATTACTCTAGAAGACGAATCCAAAAAGATATTGCTGCAATGGATGTCAAAGAGTGTTCTGCCTACGTTTTTCTAGAGGAGTTTTATAGCATCTGGTCTTACATTTAGGTATTTAATCCATTCTCAGTTTATTATTGTGTATGGTGTTACAGAATGTTCTAATTTCATTCTTTTATGTATAGCTGTCCAGTTTTCCCAGCACCACTTATTGAAGAGAGTGTCTTTTCTCCACTGTATATTCTTGCCTCCTTTTTTGTAGATTAATTGATCATAGGTGCATGGGTTTATTTCTGGGCTTTCTATTCTGTTCCATTGATCTATATTTCTGTGTTTGTGCTGGTACCATACTGTTTTGATTACTGTAGCTTTGTAGTATACTCTGAAGTCAGGGATAGTGATTCCTCCAGCTCCATTCTTCTTTCTCAAAATTGCTTTGGCTATTAGGGGTCTTTTGTGTTTCCATACAAATTTAAAAATTTTTTGTTCTAGTTATGTGAAAAATGCCAAGAAATGCAAATCAAAACTACAATGAGGTATCACCTCACACCAGTCAGAATGGCCATCATCAAAAAGTCTACAACTAATAAATACTAGAGAGGGTGTGGAGAAAAAGGAATCCTCCTACACTGTTGGTGGGAATGTAAATTTGTACAGCCAATATGGAGAACAGTATGGAAGTTCCTTAAAAAACTAAAAATAGAGCTACCATATGATCCTGCAATTCCACTCCTGGCCATATATCTGGAGAAAAACATAATTCAAAAATATACATGCACTCCAATGCTCACAGCAGCACTATTTATAATAGCCAAGACATGGAACAACCTAAATGTCCATCGCCAGATGAATGAGTAAAGAAGATGTGGTATATTTATACAATGAAATATTACTCAGCCATAAAAAGAATGAAATAATGCCATATGCAGCAACATGGACGGGCCTATAGATTATCATACTAAGTGAAGTAAGCCAGACAGAGAAGGATGACTATCATATGATATCTTTTTTATGTGGAATCTAAAAAAAAAAAAGATACAAACAAACTTATATACAAAACAGAAATAGACTCACAGACATAGAAAACACTTATGGTCACTAATGGGAAAATGTGGGGAAGGATAAATGTGGGGTTTGGGATTAACAGATACACACTATTATATATAAAACAGATAAACAAGGACCTACTGTATACTGCAGGGAACTATACTCAATATTTTGTAATAACCTATAAGGGAAAATAATCTGAAAAATAATATATATGTATATGTATAACTGAATCACTTTGTTGTACACCTGAAACTAACACAAAATTGTAAATCAACTATACTTCAATAAAAAAAAAACATAAAAAGTCAGAGATTTATTAATAATAATCAATCACTAAGATATATATGGAATAAATATATCTATATATTAATTAATTAATTCCTTAACATTTACTTAATCAATCATTCCACCATGATGTCTTTACTTCCCTCATCACGACCATTTTTGCTCTTACATAATGGTCCAAATCGCTTCTTGACCTCTGCAAAATACATTAACATTTTAAAAGGCCTTCCCTTGAACATGCTGGAAGCAGTAAGATATTTCAGATGGAATGGCAAAATTTTTAGTCAGTCAGGAAATAATGCTCCTGGGTTTGCCTGAAGGTTTCTATCCTCTGAGCAGTCACGGTTTTGATGTGTTGTTTAATGTTTTTCTCCTTCCCTAGAGTTCTCTCCTGTCACTCTTCACCAATCCACATCTATCAATCTTTTAATACCAAAAGTAAAACATCACCTCCCACAAACGACTTCTTTGAATTATAGTGCACTGCCATGCATAGCAACACTCTCTGGACTTATTAAATTATGTAAACTCTGCTCCATTTGCACGGCAACTACTTTCATAGACTAACATTTTGATTTAGGAAGTAAAGGGATAGTAATGCAATTTTGGTTTTCTCTGCACTATAAAGCTGGGCATCACATTCTCTGGCCACACAAACATGTAAGCTATTTAAGATCTTTCACTGGTCCCACTAGGTATACTCAAAGAGAACTCCTTACTGTTCTCATAAGATCTTCCCTCTAGCTTGGCTTTGATTACCAGTATCAGCAAACAATGTAGCAGTGTGATCAGTGCCGAAGGTAAGAAAAAGGATGTTAGATAAGGCACCGACCCTAACAGGATTTACAGTGAACTGACTAGGGTAATATGCTGAAATATTAGTACACGCATATTACAGGTTTGTGACTACAACAGGAGTTTTAATTGTGATAGGAAATTATGACTCAGCAGGAAACAGAGAGGAGAAAGAAATACTGGATGAAAGAGAGGAAGAAAAGTCTAGGAATGGAAATGAAAAAAAAAAATACCACGACAGTAGAGGAAAAGGAGCCCAGAATTTGTGGTTAGGTGATAGGAGTTTACATTCTAGTTCTCTCTTTATTGGTGAGAACAGACTATGGTTATGCTGAGATAGCAAACAACTCCCAAGTCTCAGTGGTTTAAAACAGAAGATTTTCCCCTCATTTCACATTTCAATTTCAATAATATCATTTGGATAAACAGGAATAATACTCCCTGCATCGCAGGATTATTGTAGAATTAAATTACAATGTATATGAAAGTACGTAGTGCAATATAAGTATGCAGTGTTCATTAATTGCCAGTGTGTTTCACTCATCCTAGTTATTTAGACACTTGGGATGATTTAAGCTGACACCACCTTGATCAGATGCTGTTTGTCATGCTAGAAGAAAAAGAGAATTCAGGAAGATTTTACAATTGGGATCAAATGTTCAGCCCAGATGCATTTCATGTCACTTCTTACAGTTCTTTAGCCAGAAGTAGACACATAGTCACATCAACCACAAAGGGACCAAGACATAAAATCGTGCCTTACTACTATGTGATCAGAATGCAGAGAGAATAGGAAATACACAGCACACAGGTCAAATTACTACAAAAATTACTCACTGTGGAATGGGCATTAAGATATATAGACTCTGGGGCTTCCCTGGTGGCGCAGTGGTTGAGAATCTGCCTGCCAATGCATGGCACATGGGTTCGAGACCTGGTCTGGGAGGATCCCACATGCCGCGGAGCGGCTGGGCCCATGAGCCACAATTACTGAGCCTGTGCGTCTGGAGCCTGTGCTCCGCAACAGAGAGGCCACAGCAGTGAGAGGCCCGCGCACTGCGATGAAGAGTGGCCCCCGCTCGCCACAACTAGAGAAAGCCCTCGCACAGAAACAAAGACCCAACACAGCCATAAATAAATAAATAAATAAATAAATAAAAATTTTAAAAAAGATATATAGACTCTGTATTAAATCCTAAATCCTGCTTCCTAACATTATAAGGGTGTTGTATTAAACAATTACTGAATATTTTTGAAGCCCAATTTTCTCATTTATCAAATGGTAATAAAACCACTTATGACATGAAAATCTTCATATAATTAAACCAATGTATAGAATAAAGCTAACAGAGTACCTGGTTATACAGTCAATGCTCTGTGAGACTAAGTTCTGTATGGGCTGCTCTGAGTATACAAATTCTGGAGATGGCTTAAAATTTGAGAGACTTCAGGGAATTTTCTCACAAATGCACATGGCAGCCAATAGTTACTACTATGCTCAACACCCAGATTCCTAGCAACAGACCAGCAGTTAGGGTGGTGACTATTGCTTCCTAGTGAGACTTCATTGGGAGACTGACCTAAACCAGAGCTACAGCAACCTTCAGAAGAAGGCATTCAATCTGGCCAAGAAAATGGAGGTGGGAACACTGTGGTTGTGCTTATGGAAAGGCAGGAGGAACAATCTGAACGAACATGAGATGTTTCTCGTTGAAGTTAATGTCATGTTGCTTTACTACCATCATCATCTTTATGCTTTTCTGGTCCTTCTTCCACATCTGTTGTCTACCTATGCTTTTATCTACCTCTTACTAATCTCATTGATTCTGTCTGTTCCCCTCTCTTCTCCTTGGGAAAGTAACTTTTCCTCTCTGATTTTAATAATATCATTTGGATAAACAGGAATAATATTCCCTGCATCCCAGGATTATTGTAGAATTAAATTACAACAATTAATGTATATGAAAGTACATAGTACAATATAAGTATGCAATGGTTATTTTAAAATAATAATGAAGGAAGAGCCACTATTTGGATTTGCATTTTGTAATTGTATTTTACAATTTTACAGTGCTAATGAATTCCTACTCTTAAGTTCAATAAATACTTGTTGGGTAAACACATTGGATGAAACACAGGATCAGCTCCCTTAGATACATACTATGGACTATAATTAAGATTCTATAATTAGCATGATGGATTTATGTTACTCATTTTTATCTTGAGACAGACAAATATATTTGTAATCACATTTGTGTGTATATAGAGTTGTAAATGATATAACTATGTACATATATGTTTATAATTATATCTACACTATTTCTATGTAATATGACAAATAATTCTCACATTTCAGTTTTTGCTCCCAAAAAGGGATTCACTATACAGTTAACACACAAATATTTGATAAAAATGAATTCTGTATATAAATTTGTCTGGATTCAAAGTACAGACAACTCTCTGGGGAAAATGTGGAGATTGGCTAATCAGAACTCAGTATCTATCATATCTATTATTTTATAGTTTTGTAGTTAATAACTAATATTTAATACTAGTGACACCTATCCAAAGGTTTATAGATGTTATTATTCCTTGCAATTTAAATAAAACCATGTAGGTTAAAAAATAACAAATAAGAGGAAATCAATTTATGTAATGCTATTAAAATAATGTATTTAAAAAATTTATTATGTATAGCTCTATTGATTTTACTCTGGTAAAATGATAGAAAAAGAAATTATTTCTGACTTATTATTAATTATAATAATATGATATAATTATACATGTATATCATCTTGATTTAAGCCTTATTCTAGCCAACAGATGGAATCATTCATTCTACATATATTTGTTTCTTGTTTACCATGTGCCACAAACTGTTCTAGGTGCTGTGTTATAGCAAGATGAATAGTAGCTTATATCTTAATGGAAGGAAACATCCAACAAACTAATAAATAATTAAAATAGATATCTTGCAAACAGTGATGTATTCTATGAGTGGAAATAAGAAATAGAGACACAGACGTAGAGAACAAACATATGGATACCAAGGGGGAAAGGGGAGGTGGGATGAACTAGGAGATAGGGATTGACATATATACACTATTGATACTATGTATAAAATAGATAACTGATGAGAACCTACTGTATAGCACAGGGAACTCTGCTCAATGTACTGTGATGACCTAAATGGGGAGCAAATCCAAAAAAGAGGAGATATGTGTGTATGTATAACTGCTTCACTATGTGGTGGTGTAGAAACTAACACAACATTATAAAGTAACTATACTCCAATAAAAATTTTAAAATAAACAAATAAATAAATATGAGAAAAGAGTACAGAAGAAAACATTTTACAAAACTATTTAGAATATCAGTAAGAAGACTAGAAAAGGCCCTTCCTGTTTAAGACAAAAAAAAAAAAAAAAGGACATAAAAAGTTTAGAACCTCTGGGACTAATTAATAAAAGCTTATTTCCTAGCAAAAAAAAAAGAAAAAAGAAAAAAGAAAAGAAAAGAAATCAAACAGGGGATCTAGGGAATGTCTATGTTTGTCCCATTTTCAATTATGATTTGGAAAAGCCTAACAAAGTAGCATGTGAACCTAACTGGAATGAAAGCAGCAGAAAAACGATGACCAGGTAGCCCTGGGATTCAAACAGTGACTGATATAAACAAAAATAAATAGTATAATGAGATTAGTCTTCAAGGTCTTGGGGAAGGAAAAGTAGATCCCAGTGGCTGGGTCAGGGGTTGATAGTGTATGGAAAGTATCTGGTGGGACTTTGCAGGAAGTTGCACAGCTCAGGGTGCTTCTTTATTCCTGTCAAATATACACGTTTACGCGCACACACACACACACACACACACAAAGTCACAGAATGCCTCTTATAGCTTCATGTCACCTCTGTCTCACGTCATTTGAAAGTTAGGTATTACATAGCATTCTCTGCTCTCTGCTTCTACATACTAGCAATCATGTATTATTTCTAATTATTTCGGGCTAAAGACACAGAGATGGAAAAGATTGGGAGGTGGCTTTGATCATTTTGGGTGGGTATTAGTCTTTCTAAAACAGGTTTAACTCATTGTGTTGTTTCATTTCCTTAAAGATTTCTTAAATCACACAGCAGTGCAGGATAAGAAATTTATCTTCAACGTCCAAATTTAATTCAAAATTATTTATAAATAATACATAAAAATCTGTGGTTTATATTTAGCAGGGAAACAGTCAAAACTCCTAGTCATGCATTCTACCTGTCATTTTTCTGCCATCGATTCAATTAAACAGTATCTACTATATTCATGGCACCAGGAATGAAAAGATTAGAAAGGCACAGTTTCTGACCTAAGACGCATACCATAGGGCAGACACAAAGCATGAAATAAATATTCACTGGGTCTGTAACAGTATGAGTCAATATGTTGAATTAATAATGTGTTTTGAGAGCATTCACAAAGGAGTTATTATTTCTAAGTTTGGGGCAGTGATAAAACTTATTCTTAGCCCAAGAAGTAGGGGAAACAAATGATATTTGAAAGATAGTAGAACGAGGCCAATTCTCCAATTATATTTATCCAGACTGAACACTTTGATAACTTATTTACTTTTACATGAGACTAAATTTCTACAATGATTTTTGACATTGAAGTATATTTTATATTTTACTTATTTTCTCTTTTATTCCTATCAAATCTATCCTGCATGTTATACCCTAGCCTATTGATATATTTAATAAATATGTGCATTCAGAAAAATCCTTTAACATTCTAAGAATTTTTATTTCTCATCTACAGAATGAAAATAGATACGTCTTCATCAGTTTGTTTTGAAGATTAAATAAAATAATACATTTAATAGCTTAGCCTAGTGTCTGGCACATAAAAATCCCAGTAAAGGTTAGCAATTTTATCAAAATACAATAATGTGATGAAAGAATTTCAGCAAAAATAAATGTCACTAACATGTATTGAATGTAAGGGAGAAAATCAATATAGTTATGTTTATTTCAAGTGTTTTTTAAAAGACAAGTAGCATAAGAAATTTTAAAATACATATGTTCTTTTCAAAATCAGCATTTTTGTCTTTTTTCAGTTCTCTAGGAAAACCAAAATGTATTGTAAACTTATTTGATTGAATAAAATGTTGCTTCAGTATCTTATTTGCAGTATCATGATCTGTTATTAAAATAAAAGCACTAGCTTAATTTATTGTAAGTATATAATCTATATAATTTATAGAATTCCTAAATGTCAACTTATTTTTTTCTTGAAAATATTTAACATAAATAAATGAAGTATTTTCTCAACATTAGACAACACAAAATTATGATTTTTGATGAACTTAAAATGTCTAATGATTTTTATAAAAACAAAAACTTTGCCAAACTATATATCTCTAGATGGTACAGACATCCTTTTCTGTTTATCTTTATGACAAATTCAAGAACATAACAGTATTGTTTTATTTTGAAAAGTTCTAAACTTAAAATTAATATCAAAATAATAGAAAGCATCTGGGTGATCAGGTCTTAACATATTTACTGATTTTTATAAACCCTTTATATTACTTCACGTGAACTTTTAATGACATATTTTTAAAATAGCCCATCTCTATAATTTGTTAAAAAGTATTTAATTCCCAAAGTTGTAAGTTTCCAAAAGTACTACCATTTCATGTTTTAAAATGTGATTTTTATGTAAATTATATTCTGAAAGCATATTCTGAAATAAGTGCTCCTAAGTGAGTAGTAAACCAGACAACCAATAGTTTAGTTCATAACCGCTAGACACTAGGAGCAAGTCCAGATGGGTACTGTACCTTGTGTCGCAATCTTATTAGAGGCTGATAAGATTTAAGGCCATATCCTGCTTCTTTGGTTGGCCTTCCTTCTGACTCCAGAAAAATGAATCCAAGAATCAAAACAGCTGACCAGCACTTATACATCCTTATTGTTTTTCACCTGTGAAAATTAACATTGCAAATAATCAGAAAATACATTCTATATTGAATAAATGTATCAAGAAATATTCAATAGCAAATAGAAATCTTCATAGATCTAATCAAAACCTGGCAGCAGTCGCCAACTGAATCCATAATAGGTAAGCATCTCTGAATAAAGATTATATTTTTGATCATAATAAATATTGTTTGTTTTACTCATACAGTTTTACAGAACACTGAATAAGTAGAAATTTAGGGGCCAATAAAAATGTATTGAGAAACAATTAATAAACACATGTTGAAAGAAAATTTTTTAAAAAGAGAGAAAACATTAAACAATGATAAATTTTCTAAGCATCCATACAGAATACAATTATCAACATATTTTTAAATCTCAAACTCCTCTTTGAGTATATTTGATGAATAATGCTTAATAAAACTATAGCTATTATAATTTACTGGTAAATATTGGTGAGAGGTTGATAGGATAGTCTTCTATGGTAAGTACTTAATAAACTGAGGTACAACAGAAATTATACAGATAGGTTACATCGAGTTATGAATGCATTTTACCAGTAGCACCTAAGAGGACGTTTCCTAGAAAATTGCTTTTTAAGTGCTTTAAACTAAAAGTCCTATGGCTCTTTCCACAGCTCTATATTCTTGACTATAGCAGAGAAACTGTAAAATTGCATAAATTTATCACCATATAAACTCTCTAAGCCCTCTTCCAAACAAACAAATTTATGCTTTGACCTCAACTATATTCCACTTTACCACTTTCACATCTTTGTCACTATTGTGACCATAGGAGGAGCTTTTTCTCCTCCTGTCTAATCCAATCTGGTCATCCGGCTTGAGAAACTTAACCAACTGATTAACCCTGCTATTTAGTGTATTTAAACTCTGTCTCTAAATAATTTTCTTCCATCTTTAAATGTGTTCAAATCATCCATGTTTTAAGATAATTTCTCTTCTCTCCTTCTGAATTTTTGGAAGGAATTGTGTATCTCATTCTATCCATTTTCTGACCAATCATGATTCTATCCTCATCACTCTATCAAAATAACATTTCTTTTTTTCAAGAAATGGTCACTTTACTTGATGTCTATGACATCCATCTCTTCTGTGTCTATAGAGTTTGTAAAAACGTCTTCTCAGTCCTTTTGCAAGCCATCCCACTCCTTTATTTTGCCATTAAATATTACTTAATCCCATTAGCCATGTATCCTACTTCATTCACTCAGCCAGACATTCAACATAGTCTATGGTTTTAATTATATGTAGTGCTTCTCATTCAATCTCCAGATTGGTATGATTAGCCTCCTTAACAGCTCTGCCTTCATGTTTCAAAAGAAACTCCTCATAGTATACACATCCCTACATAAAGCCATGCTTTTGCAGACTTTCATTCAACCCTTTACTCAAGCCAGAAACAAAGGAGACATTTTTGACATCTTAGTCTCCCTTACTCTCCATATTGAACCCATCTCTAAGTTCTATTAGTTCTACCTTCCTATAGATATCTCTCAAACATCAGTTCCTTTCCAAATCTATAGCCACAACCCTAGTTCAAGCTGTAGGCACCACTTCTCCCTTCAAATGCTCCAATCCCATCCTTCCTCTCCTTCCACACTTATGCACCTTCAATCCCTTCTCCACACAACAGCCTGATCGATCATGTTGAATCTAAACATCATGATGTTATTGCCTTTGCTAGTAACTTTGAGATATATACATTTATCCTTAAGATAAAAAACAAAACCACTGGTTCTTACAAGTTCCTACAGCATCTAGGCTCTGCATGTCTTACTCTTCTCTAAATAACTGTTCTCAAGCCTGACTAATTTCATACAGTTATTTGAACTTGTTTTGTCCATTCCTACTATAAGGCTTTTATGTACTATTATCTCCAATTGAAATACAATTATTTTCCCATTTATCACCCAAGACCATCACACATCAAAAATGTCCCTTAGAATCCTTCCCCATAATATGAAGCTTGACTTACATTTCTTAGTTACTCTACTCATAGATCAGTATTCTTTCATTTCAGAGCATCTCTTTGTAATTATACAACATTAATATGATTACTTTAAAATGTACTCACAAGACTATATATCTGTCTCCTTCAAACTTTGTGGTTGCTGGAATCTGTTTTGTTTTGTTTTTTTTCCCCACCATTATATCATCTGGACCCACCAAATTGCCTTTCATCTACTGGACATACAATGAATGAATGCATAAATGAATGTCATCTTGCATGCAAGGGAAACAAGAAAGAGCGTGTTTTCCTGCATTCTGACAATTCTGAATGCAATTCCCATTTCCACTACTGTTACAAAACATCTGAAAACTAACCTGAGAAAACTAAATATTTTCATTTGCAATCCTTCCTTCTGCTGTCATTTTGACGTATAGTCTAATCCTTCTCCCAGAGGTAAATATTTGTTTATAAGACAACTGGATGGAATATTTCAAATTCAAGATAGAGACCGAGAATAAAGCGAACAGTTCAGGTGAAGGGGTATTTTTTCAGAGCTCTGAATACTATGTTCCTTCTGTTGTGAAGCAGGAGAAGGAGGAAAGAGGCATGGCAACAACCCTGTAGCATTATGATTCTAGGTGAAGGTGAGGTCATAAATTTCCTAAAAGTGTTCGCTTAAGGGTTTGTCTTTCTCTGCCCTTTCTTTTCCCCTCCTAAACTCCCTCTAATTCTCTCTTTTTTGTGTGTGTGTGTGTATATACATATATATATATATATATATGTATATACACACATACACACACACACAAAATATATATATATATATATATATATATATATATCATATATATATCCCACAAGGAAAAAAGTTCATCTACTATAAAATACAGAACAAATGAACAGTTAATTACGTGAATAAAGATCTCATAAATTTTGGGTGAGTGAACTTCTACACATTGATAATTAGATCAACAATCTGCTGAAATATATTTTCTGCCAAAAAGCAAAAGGATAGGAATATCTACTTTAAGAAATTTCATTAGTTGAGAAAAATAAGTCAGTGCGTAAATCTTTGGTGTAGTATTGATATATGCAACCTATTTATACTATTTTAATCTACTTTTCTGATACTCTTAACCGTGATTCATTTTTTCTTCAGTGGTAGTCTTATGATTTTCAAGTCTAAAATTTCTTAAAAATACCACATTATACAAAAATAAGAATGTTTTATCTTATCAAAAACTGTCATACAACTGGAGTGATTTACTTGGTATTACAGATAAAGTAAAAAAGAGTTAATATTAAAAGTCAGATAACATTTTTTTAGGAGATCTCTGATTTCTATTGCAGATAGACATTTGAGCTCAGCAGTGGTTAAACAAAGGACAAAGACTACCTTCCGTGTTTATCTTCTGTGAATGGTACCTCATAAGATTTTCTCCATTGAAATATCACTAAGGAAAATACTTGAATTCAATTATATAGTTATCAAATGGCAACCTAAACATAAAGATGGCTCTTCTCAAAGGATACTCAGAAAATAATTATTACCTTCTTACTTCTCTTCGTCTATAGAATCCAAAGGCGTTATTATTGTATTTTTTAAAGTTCACTTGTCCACAGAAGCTGTTCTGGAAATTTTAAATCAGCAATAATTGATCCCCTGATACACTGACTCATGAGCTCACTTTCTCGGTATAGTAACCTCTGACAACCTGTTAGGTTTTCATAATTAATTGGCAGTTTGTTGACAGCTCAGTAAGAACACTGAAAAACATGTGACAAAAACAAACCAGCTGGAGCAGATTGGTGTGATAATGATCCTACGACATTTCCTTCTAACCTCAATATTTATATGGAAGCATCAGAAAACAACCTATTAACTTAGAGAAAACAAAATGCATGTTACCTAAAAGGTATCTGCCTAACATCATAGGTAACAAAGTTGGACTTAAAAATAGTAAGAGGGAAACCCTGTTTCAGGAGGAGCTTCAAGATGGTGGAAGAGTAAGACGCAGAGATCACCTTCCTCCCCACAGATACATCAGAAATACATCTACATATGGAACAACTCGTACAGAACACCTACTGAACGCTGGCAGAAGACCTCAGACCTCCCAAAAGGCAAGAAACTTCCCACGTACTTGGGTAGGGCAAAAGAAAACAGAAAAAACACAGACAAAAGAATAGGGACGGGACCTGCACCAGTGGGAGGGAGCCGTGAAGGAGGAAAGGTTTCCACACACTAGGAGCTCCTTCGTGGGCGGATACTGCGGGTGGCGGAGGGGGGGAAGCTTCAGAGCCACGGATGAGAGCGCAGCCACAGGGGTGCGGAGGGCAAAGCGGAGAGATTCCCGCATGGAGGCTCGGCACCGAGCAGCACTCACCAGCCCGAGAGGCTTGTCTGCTCCCCCGCCGGGGCGGGCGGGGCTGGGAGCTGAGGCGCGGGCTGCGGTCGGATCACAGGGGACTGGGGTTGGCAGCGTGAACACAGCCTGAAGGGGTTAGTGCGCCACAGCGAGCCGGGAGGGAGTCCAGGAAAAGGTCTGCAGCTGCCGAAGAGGCAAGAGACTTTTTCTTACCTCTTTGTTTCCTGGTGCGCGAGGAGAGGGGATTCAGAGCGCCGCCTAAACGAGCTCCAGAGATGGGCGCAAGCCATGGCCATCAGCGCGGACCACAGAGACGGGCCTGAGACGCTAAGGCCGCTGCTGCTGCCACCAAGAAGCCTGTGTGCGAGCACAGGTCACTCTCCACACCGCCCCTCCCGGGAGCCGCTGCAGCCCGCCACGGCCAGGCTCCCGTGATCCGGGGACAACTTCCCTGGGAGAACGCACGCCGCGCCTCGGGCTGCTGCAACGTCACGACGCCTCTGACGCCGCAGGCTCGCCCCGCCTCCTCCGTACCCCTCCCTCCCCCCAGCCTGAGTGAGCCAAAGCCTGTGAAGCCTCTGCTCCTTTAACCCCGTCCTGTCTGAGCGAAGAACAGACGCCCTCAGGCGACGTACACGCAGAGACGGGTCCAAATCCAAAGCTGAACCCCAGGAGCTGTGCGAACAAAGAAGAGAAAGGGAAATCTCTCCCAGCAGCCTCAGGAGCAGCGAATTAAATCTTCACAAACAACTTGATGTGCCTGCATCTGTTGAATACCTGAATAGACAACGAATCATCACAAATTGAGGAGGTGGACTTTGGGATCAAAGATATATATATTTTGTCCCCTTGTTCTCTTTTTGTGAGTGTGTATGTGTATGCTTCTGTGTGTAACTTTGTCTGTATAGCTTTGCTTTTACCATTTGTCCTAGGGTTCTATCTGTCCTTTTTTTTTTTTTTATTACTTAAAAAAATTTTGTTTCTTAATAATTATTTTTTATCTTTTTATTTAAATAACTTTATTTTATTTTATTTTACTTTATTTTATTTCATTTTATCGTCTTCTTTCTTTTTTTTCTCCCTTTTATTCTGAACCATGTGGAGGACAGGCTCTTGGTGCTCCAGCCAAGTGTAGGGCTGTGCCACTGAGGTGCGAGAGCCAACTTCAGGACACTGGTCCACAAGAGACCTCCCAGCTCCATGTAATATCAAACGGCGAAAATCTCCCAGAGATCTCCATCTCAATGCCAAGACCCAGCTCCACTCAACGAGCAGCAAGCTACAGTGGACACCCTATGCCAAACAACTAGCAAGACAGGAACACAACCCCATCCATTAGCACAGAGGCTGCCAAAAATCATAATAAGGCCACAGACACCCCAAAACACATCACCAGATGTGGACCTGCCCACCAGAACGACAAGATCCAGCCTCATCCACCACAATACAGGCACTAGTTCCCTCCACCAGGAAGCCCACACAGCCCACTGAACCAAACTTAGTCTCTGGGGACAGACACCAGAAACAACGGAAACTACGAACTTGTAGCCTGCAAAAAAAGGACCCTAAACACAGTAAGTTAACCAAAATGAGAAGACAGAGAAACACACAGCAGATGAAGGAGCAAGGCAAAAACTCACCAGACCTAACAAATGAAGAGGAAATAGGCAGTCTACCTGAAAAGCAATTCAGAATAATGACACTAAAGATGATCCAAAATCTTGGAAATAGAATAGAGAAAATACAAGAAACGTTTAACAAGGACCTAGAAAAAGTACAGAGCAAACAAACAGAGATGAACAACACAATAAATGAAATTAAAATTTCTCTAGAAGGGATCAATGGCAGAATAACTGAGGCAGAAGAACGGATAAGTGACATGGAAAATAAAATAGTGGAAATAACTAATGCAGAGCAGAATACAGAAAAAAGAATGAAAAGAATTGAGGACAGTCTCAGAGACCTCTGGGACAACATTAAAGGCACCAACATTCAAATTATAGGGGTCCCAGAAGAAGAAGAGAAAAAGCAAGGTACTGAGAAAATATTTGAAGAGATTATAGTTGAAAACTTCCTTAATATGGGAAAGGAAATAATTAATCAAGTTCAGGAAGCACAAAAAGTCCCATACAGGATAAATCCAAGGAGAAACACACCAAGACACATATTAATCAGACTATAAAAAATTAAATACAAAGAAGAAATATTAAAAGCAGCAAGGGAAAAACAACAAATAACACACAAGGGAATCCCCATAAGGTTAACAGCTGATCTTTCAGCAGAAACTCTGCAAGCCAGAAGGGAGTGGCAGGACATATTTAAAGTGATGAAAGAGAAAAACCTACAACCAAGATTACTCTACCCAGCAAGGATCTCATTCAGATTTGATGGAGAAATTAAAAGCCTTACAGACAAGCAAAAGCTAAGAGAATTCAGCACCACCAAACCAGCTTTACAACAAATGCTAGAGGAACTTATCCAGGCAGGAGACACAAGAAAAGGAGAACACCTACAATAATAAACCCTAAACAATTAAGAAAATGGTAATAGGAACATACATACTGATAATTACCTTAAATGTAAATGGATTAAATGCTCCAACCAAAACACATAGACTGGCTGAATGGATACAAAAACAAGACCCATATATATGCTGTCTACAAGAGACCCACTTCAGACCTAGGGACACATACAGACTGAAAGTGAGGGGATGGAAAAAGATATTCCATGCAAATGGAAATCAAAAGAAAGCTGGAGTAGAAATTCTCATATCAGACAAAATAGACTTTAAAACAAAGACTACTACAAGAGACAAAGAAGGACACTCCATAATGATCAAGGGATCAATCCAAGAAGAAGATATAACAATTGTAAATATTTATGCATCCAACATAGGAGCACCTCAATACATAAGTCAAATACTGACAGCCATAAAAGGGGAAATCGACAGTAACACAATCATAGTAGGGGACTTTAACACCCCACTTTCACCAATGGACAGATCATCCAGAATGAAAACAAATAAGGAAACACAAGCTTTAAATGATACATTAAACAAGATGGACTTGATATTTATAGGACATTCCATCCAAAAACAACAGAATACACATTCTTCTCAAGTGCTCATGGAACATTCTCCAAGATAGATCATATCTTGGGTCACAAATCAAGCCTTGGTAAATTTAAGAAAATTGAAATTGTATCAAGTATCTTTTCCGACCACAACGCTATGAGACTAGATATCAATTACAGGACAAGATCTGTAAGAAATACAAACACATGGAGGCTAAACAACACACTACTTAATAACCAAAAGATCACTGAAGTAATCAAAGAGGAAATCAAAAAATACCTAGAAACAAATGACAATGAAAACATGAGGACCCAAATCCTATGGGATACAGCAAAAGCAGTTCTAAGAGGGAAGTTTATAGCTGTACAAGCCTACCTTAAGAAACAAGAAACATCTCAAATAAACAACCTAACCTTACACCTAAAGCAATTAGAGAAAGAAGAACAAAAAAGCCCCAAAGTTAGCAGAAAGAAAGAAATCATAAAGATCAGATCAGAAATAAATGAAAAAGAAATGAAGGAAACGTTAGCAAAGATCAACAAAACTAAAAGCTGGTTCTTTGAGAAGATAAACAAAATTGATAAACCATTAGCCAGACTTATCAAGAAAAAAAGGGAGAAGACTCAAATCAATAGAATTAGAAATGAAAAACAAGTAACAATTGACACTGCCGAAATACAAAGGATCATGAGAGATTATTACAAGCAACTATATGCCAATAAAATGGACAACCTGGAAGAAATGGACAAATTCTTAGAAATGCACAACATGCCGAGACTGAACCAGGAAGAAATAGAAAATATGAACAGACCAATCACAAGCACTGAAATTGAAACTGTGATTAAAAATCTTCCAACAAACAAAAGCCCAGGACCAGATGGCTTCACAGGCAAATTCTATCAAACTTTAAGAGAAGAGCTAACACCTATCCTTCTCAAACTCTTCCAAAATTTTACAGAGGGAGGAACACTCCCAAACTCATTCTACGAGGCCACCATCACTCTGATACCAAAACTAGACAAAGATGTCACAAAGAAAGAAAACTACAGGCCAATATCACTGATGAACATGATGCAAACATCCTCAACAAAATACTAGCAAACAGAATCCAACAGCACATTAAATGGATCATACATTATGATCAAGTAGGGTTTATCCCAGGAAAGCAAGGATTCTTCAATACACGCAAACAACGTGATACACCATATTAACAAATTAAAGGATAAAAACCATATGATTATCTCAATAGATTCAGAGAAAGCTTTCAACAAAATTCAACACCCATTTATGATAAAAACCCTCCAGAACGTAGGCATAGAGGGAACTTTCCTCAACATAATAAAGGCCATATATGACAAACCCACAGCCAACATCATCCTCAATGGTGAACAACTGAAACCATTTCCACTAAGATCAGGAACAAGACAAGATTGTTCACCCTCACCACTATTATTCAACATAGTTTTGGAAGTTTTAACCACAGCAATCAGAGAAGAAAAAGAAATAAAAGGAATCCAAATTGGAAAAGAAGAAGTAAAGCTGTCACTGTTTGCAGATGACATGATACTATACATAGAGAATCCTAAAGATGCACCAGAAAACTACTAGAGTTAATCAATGAATTTGGTAAAGTAGCAGGATAAAAAATTAATGCACAGAAATCTCTATCATTTCTATACACTAATGATGAAAAATCTGAAAGGGAAATTACAAAAACACTCCCATTTACCATTGCAACAAAAAGAATAAAATATCTAGGAATAAACCTACCTAAGGAGACAAAAGACCTGTATGCAGAAAATTATAAGACCCTGATGAAAGAAATTAAAGATGATACAAATAGATGGAGAGATATACCATGTTCTTGGATTGGAAGAATCAACATTGTGAAAATGACTGTACTACCCAAAGCAATCTACAGAGTCAATGCAACCCCTATCAAACTAACACTGACATTTTTCACAGAACTAGAACGAAAAATTTCACAATTTGCATGGAAACACAAAAGACCCCGAATAGCCAAAGCAATCTTGAGAAAGAAAAAAAGGAGCTTGAGGAATCAGGCTCCCTGACTTCAGACTATACTGCAATGTTACAGTAATCAAGACAGTATGGTACTGGCACAAAAGCAGAAATATAGATCAATGGAACAGGATAGAAAACCCAGAGATAAACCCACACACATATGGTCACCTTATCTTTGATAAAGGATGCAAGAATATACAGTGGAGAAAAGACAGCCTCTTCAATAAGTGGTGCTGGGAAAACTGAACAGCTACATGTAAAAGAATGAAATTAGAACACTCTGTAACACCACACACAAAAATAAACTCAAAATGGATTAAAGACCTAAATGTAAGTCCAGACACCATCAAACTCTTAGAGGAAAACATAGGCAGAACACTCTATGACATAAATCACAGCAAGATCCTTTTTGACCCACCTCCTAGAGAAATGGAAATAAAAACAAAAATAAAGAAATGGGACCTAACGAAACTTAAAAGCTTTTGCACAGCAAAGGAAACCATAAACAAGACGAAAAGGGAACCCTGAGAGTGTAGAAAATATTTGCAAATGAAGCAACTGACAAAGGATTAATCTCCAAAACATACAAGCAACTCATGCAGCTCAATATCAAAAAGTGAAACAACCCAAGCCAAAAATGGGCAGAAGACCTAAACTGACATTTCTCCAAAGAAGATATACAGATTGCCAACAAACACATGAAAGAATGCTCAACATTATTAATCATTAGAGAAATGCAAATCAAAACTACAATGAGATATCATCTCACACCAGTCAGAATGGCCACCATCAAAATATCTACAAACAATAAGTGCTGGAGAGGGTGTGGAGAAAAGGGAAGTCTCTTGCACTGTTGGTGGGAATGTAAATTGATACAGCCACTATGGAGAACAGTATGGAGATTCCTTAAAAAACTAAAAATAGAACTACCATATGACCCAGCAATCCCACTGCTGGGCATATACCCTGAGAAAACCATAATTCAAAAAGAGTCATGTACCAAAATGTTCATTGCAGCTCTATTTACAATAGCCAGGACATGGCAGCAACCTAAGTGTCCATCGACAGATGAATGGATAAAGATGTGGCACATATATACAATGGAATATTACTCAGCCATAAGAAGGAACAAAACTGAGTTATTTGTAGTGAGGTGGATGGACCTAGAGAATGTCATACAGCTTGAAGTAAGTGAGAAAGAGAAAAACAAATACCGTATGCTGACACATATATATGGAATTTAAAAAAAAGAAAATGGTCAGAAGAACCTAAGGGCAAGATGGGAATAAAGATGCAGATCTACTAGAGAATGGACTTGAGGATACGGGGAGGGGGAAGGGTAAGCTGGAACAAAGTGAGAGAGTGGCATGGATATATATACACTACCAAACGTAAAATAGATAGCTAGTGGGAAGCAGCCGCATAGCACAGGGAGATCAGCTCGGTGCTTTGTGACCACCTAGAGGGGTGGGATAGGGAGGGTAGGAGGGAGGGAGATGCAAGAGGGAAGAGATATGGGAACATATGTATATGTATAACTGATTCACTTTGTTATTATAAAGCAGAAACTGACACACCATTGTAAAGCAATTATACTCTAATAAAGATGTTTAAAGAATAAATAAATAAAGTAAAATAAAATTTAAAAAGTGGTAAGGGGGATGGACAGAGGTTTTTTTTTTCTCTTTTTCAAACAAATAGTATTTTTCTCTGAATCAAACTTTTTTTTTTTTCACCATATGGCATAACTGCTTTTGGCAGTAGGATTTAGAGTACTTACATTATTCAGTAGATTCAAATTTGAGGGATTTTGATTTGTTTATGCATTCTCTGTATTCTAATGTCTAATCGTTTGGGAAAACAAAATAAGAGTGTTAAAGTATTGCTTTAGGAACAAAATGCAGAATTTGATATGGAGAAGGAAACTTTGGTATCATGCCTATGAATGAAAGGAATGTTAAGGTAAAGCAAATCCCCAACATTAACAAATGTTTTAGAGGAGTCAAGTATCCTAAGAGTTTCACCTGGAGTATCCCCACAGCATCTCACTCCACCCTAGAAAACTACCATAGGTCTTTCAAGAAATAGCCCCAGTCACCTCCTTTGTGAAAACTTCCCTGCCAATCTCACATGAACTTGACTGCTCTCTGCTGCAATTTTTATGTATCTCCCTTAGAAGACTTTTTACCTTGCACTGTGGTTATCAGTTTAAGAAAGGCTATCATCCTCATATAGATATAGAAGGAAGTACACTGAACTGGTTCTGTCACAATTTAACACTTTTCTTAACTTCCACAGACTTCTCTTTGCTCTATTCTGGGTGAGGGAGGTGCCTACACGATTACTAGTGCCTTTTTTCCTTTCTGGTATCCTGCAATTCAATGAGATGGAGAAACGGACTTCCAGACTACCTTGTGTCATGCTGTAAAACCTAAGCGAAACCAATTGCCTTACTTGGACCCCCATCTGTAAAAAGAAATTTATGAGCTTATACAGTCTAGCACCTGTACCAGATTATTCTTACTGAGTAGATTTATTGATCAGGAGAAGATACAGGGAAGAACAGATTTGCAAGAGAAAATTATGATTTTTTTTGTGTGTGATGCCTTTTGTAGTCCTACTGGAGATGTTAAATAGGCACTGGGATATTGAACCTGGAGCTTGGCAATGCGGTATAGCCTGGAGATACCTGTTTGGGTTTGTGAAAATTTATATGTCTTTTACTCTAGGTAGAAATGGGAAGAAGTTAGATAGGAGAAAAGGTCCAAAGACTAAGCCCTCAGGCAAGTTTAGTTGAAACAGAAGATTAAGTGCTGCTAGGAGGTGGAGGAAATGAAAAGAGTAAACTGGCAATTTTAGAAAAATGATAGATGGGCATTTTCATTAGAATGGAAGGACTAGAGCCCACAGCTCTTATTATCTGACAGCCTGTATTTTCACTGGTTTGCTTGTGTGTACTCTGTATCCAACCAGAAGTCATCTCATAAAGACAGGACTTTGTTAATCATTTGTGTGAATCAGAGCAGTACATGGCACACAGCATAAGCTTAATAAATAATTTTGATTGATTAATTCATAATTAATGGTGATAAGTAATTAATTTGAAATTATAGCTGTACATAAAAGGATTCTTAATATGCTCCATGTGGTCAAAAGTATTCATTAAAACTGGCTATGAAATTAATCTAGAAGTCAAATTGCATGTATCACAAAAAGCTTTTCTTTTCCCCCTGGATCAAAACCTTTGAGCTTGGCTTTCAATGGGAAGTTCCTTTAAAAAAGCCTCTCTTGTCAAAGACAGACAACCTTTTCATTCTTTGGCTCAAATGAAATTGGAGCGGCCAGCAAGATTCTCCTACATTCCTCAGTCTTGTCTGTTGCAGCAACTGTTTTCATCTCTTGACCCATTTTACCATGACATCCACCACTGTGAACTCTGAGGTTGAGTTTTAATTTGACATTTCTCTTAGAAGGAAATATTATCCAAAGAACCCAGTTTTATTATGGACAGTGGATTCTCCCCGTCAGGGAGGTGGATTCTCTCCATCCAGCAGTGAATTCTCCACATCAGAGCAATGGATTCTCCCAATAAATGTACTATCTTCAAATACTCATCCTAATGAGTATCATTTGAATACAAAACAAAACCAACTAGAAAACAGCTAAGAGTTGTATAATCATAGGGGAGAGCAGCAAAGGATAATCAGATCATGTATACCCAGCTAGACATACTGGGATAATGCCTACAATGTATTTATAATTATCCAAAAACATTTCCTGATAGGTATTATTGCTCATATTGAATTAATATATAAATAAAGGGAAACTTCTCAAGATAAAGTGTCCAAGAATGACTCTGATCAAATTTGACCCATGGTTCTGTTACATAATTCTACTTTTAAGACACACATAATGTTGCAGATATAACGGGATAGCCTATACGAGAAGTAGCCATAGAGAAAAAAAAAGAAAACAAACTAATTACTCAGACTGCATACTACTGGAAGAGGGAACCCTTCACTTCTTTTTGCTTTAGATCAATGTAAATGAAGACTTAAGATAAACAAATGCAGCTATAATGTGAGAGCAGTAGCTATGTGACTTCTGTGTCCAGACTGCATGGGTAAGGGTGGTTCAAATCTATATGGAAACACCAGCAAACATGGAACTTTATTCTTAATCCTATGTTTCATATTGTGAAAGTGTCTAAAACTTTTAAGTGTAATGCTCTATGTTGAAAAATTCTAACATGGGCAATACACTTTTTTTAAACATCTGGGATAAGAATAGAATTATAAGTGTTAAATAATGAGAATTATGACCATTAAATTAATTTCACTCTTTCAAGGAAGGTGGAACTTGTAATGACATCTGAGTCATTAATTCAGATAACAAAAACCGTAGAGATTCTAATCAATTATACCTTTCAATAGCCAGCTTAATTTGAAGCTGAAAGAAGCTAAATATAGATAAAATATATTCTTTGCCATTTTAGGACTGCAGTCTAAAATGTACAATAATTTAAGCTTGCACTAGGAGAAAATATTCACACTGAATTCCATTTAATTAAAAAATGTGTGTTACTCTGCTTTAAGCAAATGAAAGTCTCACATTATGAAAAGCATGCTAGGTGGTAAATATTGTTTTCCAAAACCATCTTTGCTTTACAAAACTATTTATACTCAGTTATATTAACTATTGTGGTGCACTAAAAAGAAAACATTTTTTAAATACGATATTCAAGTACAACATACAACAGGTAACAGAACTGAAAAACATAGTGGAGACCTAGTGTAACCACTTCTTTTTATTTGTGATGAATATGAGAACCGGTTAGAATAAGGTTTGCCTATGAGGAAAGTAGAAGTGGGCGGGAATACAGCTGTCCTGATTCCAAGTACACAGGTATTATTTTTTCTAATACTATAACACACCCGGTAGAATCCATTCACTATGGAAGAAAAGGACACACAGGTATCAATGAGGTTTTGTTTAGAAACTGCATCTCTGTGAACCCCAGCATCCTTGTATTTGCTACTTGCTAGAGTTTCCAGAAGCCAGCTGGTAGGCCACCAGAGACACCATCTCTAGAGAATCGTGTTGTTTGAATAGAATGTTTGGAAAACCTTTCTCTTGTTCCTTTGTTCTGCACAATAATCTTCGCTGCACAATAATGTAGTTGTGGTTAAAGTTATACATAGATGGTTACAGCTGTCCTCATACAACTGCAATTACACAGTAGTTTCATATAAACACATATACCGTGTATATATATACACACACACACACACACACATATATATATACATATATTGTGGTTTATGTAGTTATATAACTATGTGGATGTCCATAGGTATACATAGGTGGCTATATATAATACAGGATACATAGATTCATAAAGAATGAACTTTGCATCTAGCTGACTTAACCCAGGAAATGTTGTAAATTGTATAACATTACAGTAGGCTGGACTTCCAACTGTATACACCAGCACCTCAAATTTAGGCAGAAAAAATAAATACAACCTTCAGTGACTCATTTTCAATCTCCCAAAAGAAGTCCCTGGACTTTATAATACATTTATGATTCAGTAGTCGAAAAGTGTATTATGCGTAGCCTCAAGTTAAATTAATTCCCTATGTCCATTTTTATGATGACCTCGGTAGACAATACTTCAAAAAATAAACTTTATTCACTTCTTTGTGTTCAGCTTATTAAATCATGGGCTGTCAGTTTCTTCTTCACAATGAATAATCTCAGTTACCTTAGAGAAAGTTTGATCATAATATTCTGGATTAAATATCTTAGTATGTGCACACAATGGACCACCAGTATCACCTTGCTGAGAGCTGTGGTCCATAACATGGTGAAACATAACAGGTCACAATCCTGTTCTAACACGGCCAAGGTGATGCGACCCAGCTCATCTGCTCTTAGCTTTCCTCTACTCTATGCCCACCCGTCTTATGTGTGACTAGTTCAAAAATAAGAAGCCACTACAATATCATTCCTCTATTTTTCATATAATTTGTTACACGTTACATTTCTGAATTTTAGTTCATTTTCCCAGAAGTCTGGCATCAAACAGGCACATTTTCTTCTGGTGGGTGATAAACTGAAGGTATTTATTTCTACAAACCTTACAAAAGTCCTTTCAATACTGAGCAGCGGCACACTATAGTGGAAATAACAGGAGGCTAAAAGTCGAAAGAGATGGATTCTATTTGTGGCTGTGTTTATAAACTATTTTTTTAACACTGCTTTAGAGTTCTCAACCCAGGGTGTCTCCCCACTAGTCCGCTGAAACTGCCTCCAGAAGTGAGGTCTTTATTGACACTTTCACTTCCATCACACAATATTGTCCTGATTTCATTTCACATTTCTAGCCATCCTTCTGCAGTCTCTTTCCCCACTTTTCTTTATTCACCTGATCTACTCACCTGATTCATAAAAGAAAAATTGAATCAGAATAATAAAGTTCACTTTCCCTTTGCCTTTTTATTTTCAATAATATATCCAAAATATTAAGGAACAACATCTGTATGTCATGGACATATAAACTGAAAGTTATAAAAAATACCTTCATTCTTTTCAAAGCAAGCACCAGCTGGAAGGGATCATGCAAATTAAAACCAACCACAATGATCTTGGTTTTTCTCTTTTTTCCCTGAAACACAATGGATGTAACTTATTGCACATTGCAAAATGTTACCTAAAGATTAGCAATTGCCTATATGTTTGGTGTGAAAGACCTATTCTCCTACTTTGTATCTAAACAGTAATAAGTTTGACTGATATGATATGAAAAAATGATGCTTTATAAGTTTAAAAATAATAATATATTATATGACCTTGAAGATATTGCCCTGGATCAAGAGAAGAGAACATCATTATAGGCTCTGTCTTCTGAATTCATTGCCTTCTACCTTGATAGGCACTTAAAATGTAAATTAAGGAAGAATACAGCTCTTAGGATTGACTATGCCTAAAATCCCAAAGGTACTATGTTACAGATTTTATTTGCTATTAAAAGAAATCATTGCAATTTTGTCAATGTCAGACATTTTAAATTCAACCTATTCCATACCAAGCTTTCTAGCAGCCTATGTTCTTTAAATCTGGGACTACACTTAGTATACAAGGAAAAATATTTGTCAGTTTAACAATGAAGTGCTGCACAGGGAACAACTTAATTTCCTCTGTATTTAAAGCTAAAATGCCATGGGGAAAACTTGCCCATTCATTCAGGTCAGCTGAGTCTCAGAGGTATCCTAGTTCATATTCAGGGAAGTATGGGGAGAGTCCAAGGATAGAGCCCCGAATCAGTTGTAGAAGTCACTGGGACCCAGGATATTTGCCAGGATGACTTCATGCCTCCCCAGAAGGAGAGATCTGAGCATTTTCTCAGAATCAAAACATCCATGTTTTCATGGGAGATATGAAAAGCAGAGAGCAAACTGGGCATATAGACCAACTTCAGCTGAGTCAACTGAAGATGAGCACATTCCTAGTGATCTGAACCCAAGCAGACAAGGGAAGTCGAAACTTTCCAAGAAACTCTTAACAGGAATTAACAAGAACTGTAGTAGCTAGTTATGTGGTCAGTGGCGAACAGTGATCAAAACAAAAGTCATTAGCAAAAAAAACAGCGAAAGTCAAGTTGGTTTTCAGCAAGTGACATTAAGAGAGCTTGCATTTTATTTTATACCAGTATTTTTCAAATTCAAAAATAAACATTGGTAAAATATTGGATTTTTTTTACATATGTACACATTTTTTAAAATATTCTTTTCACTATGTTTTATCACGTTTTTATCATGTTTTTAACCATATTACTATGGTTCCCTGTGCTATACAGTAGGACCTTGTTGTTTATCCATCCTATATGTAATAGTTTGCATCTGCTGACCCCAAACTCCCAATCCATCCCTCTCCTACCGCCCTCCCCTTTGGCAACCATGAGTCTGTTCTCTATGTCTGTGAGTAGCTTGAATTTTTTTAAAACACATTTTATCAGATTGGGAAAGAAAGAAGCCTGAAAAAAGATGTAAAACAAAATCAGTAATTTAATGCTTTATAATATAATAATAAAAAGTACTTTTTGGATATTTCATCCAGGCACAAGTATACCATGTGCTTTCACATTTTTGATAACAATCTATCAACACAAAATCCACTAATTTAGGTAGACCAGATATGTGAGTTCAGTCAATATATCCATAACAATTTACTATATTATACAATCTAGAAGCAAATGCTTCTAGGAGAAAATAAAGGCAAGGCACAGGTACCAGTGTGCTCTCTGAGAATCTCACATTTGAGGTATTTTGGGATGAGTCCTTCTCATTAGATTTAAGAGCAAATACTACATGGTATTGAACTACATGGAATTGGAACTAAATTGCAACTCCATCAGGATGCTGCCTTAATCTGAAGGCAGCTAACAAAAATTTAGTAGCATCATACAACCCACAGATGGCCTGCTTCAGGACCCTTGTAATTCTGCAAAATCCGCAATAACCCTGAAAACCATATTTAATTATTCTACTTTTATTTAATTTTTAATTATAATGTATATATTTTTATTTAATTCACTGAATTCTTTAAGGGACTGTGATAATGTTTAAAAAAAAAAAACCTTCCCTTAATAAAAATATTTGCACCTAATTTTTTTCTCTTTAGTTTTTTATTTGTTCTGGAAATAATTTGGGGCATGGTATGTTTACAAGATTTTATTTTATTTTACTTGCATTTTAATTTTATTTTTAGTCTACTTTTATTCTATTTAACTACAGTTTTTTAGAAAATTTACTGTTTATTTTTTTTTTTGCCTCACCGTGGGGCATGTGGGATCTTAGTTCCCTGACCTGAGACAACTCATGCCCCCTACAGTGGAAGGGCAGACTCCTAAGCCCTGGACCACCAGGGAAGTCCCTATTGGATTTATAATTCTATCTTGGTTAAATGTTGGCATTCTGCTATTTGCTTCCATTAACTTATCTGTACCTAGGCAGTTATCACAGATTATAATTACTAGAGTTTGATAATAATTCTTGATATTCAGTAAGGAAAACCCTTGGTCTTTTTCTCTTCCATATCCATTTTAGAATGAGCACATAAAGTTCTTTATCAGAGCTTGTTGTAATGCATATTTAAATTGCATTTCTTTTTAATCCTTCAGTGCAATTTACTTGAGGTGTTTAATATATAAGCAGCATATGAAATATTTAAGCCATTATGAAAATCTGTCTTTTATAGGTTAATATAACATTTTTACATTTATTAAGATTGCAGGTATATTTTAACATATTTCTGCATTAGTTTTATTTTTTCTCGAGTGTATTTTTGTTTTTTAACCATTTACTACCTTTGATTCTTTTGTTTCCTTTCTTACATTCTATTGGATTGATGTATTTTCAATACATTCTCTTTTTTCTCACTTAGAAGCTGAAAATATGTTTTACTGTCTAGTACATTGAATAGATGATCTTTCTTCTGAACAAGAAACAATTTTGAGATTTAAACATGTTTTGAAAACATAAGATCTTACATGAAATTAACAAGAATAATAGTTTTACCTTTAAAAGACAATTATTATATTTAAAGTAAAAAGTTATATTTAAATTCTGTTTTGTCATTTTTTCTTACACACCATAAATTTCTAATGGTTTACTTTTATGTTGAAGTAAACATTTCTATAGTTTTTCAGTGTGAGTCAATAAGAAGCAGATTCTGTTGTGTTTTGTGTCTTAGAATGTCTTTGTCTTGCTTTTACTGTTAAATCATATTTTAGAGAAGTTAATAATTCTAGGTTGGTAGTTTCCTCTCCAACACTTTCAAATGTCTGTGGCATGTACTGTTTTGATGAGAAGCCATCTGTTCATCTATTTGTCACACCTTTGTAGGTAATGTGCTCTTCCTTGGTAGCTTTTAATACCCTCCTTGTTATTATTTTTTCTTTTCTCTTCTAGCACTTTCTTCTTGGTGAATTTCTCAGTAATATTTTACAATTCATTTCTTTCTTTTTGTGTATAATCTAATGTGTAATCTGTCCACTTAATTTTTTTTTAATTGAAGTATAGTTGATTTACAATTTTGTGTTACTTTCTGGTGTACAGCAAAGTGATTCAGTTATACATAAATATATGCATATATATATTCTTTTTATATTCTTTTCTATTATGGTTTATTACAAGATATTGAATATAGTTCCCTGTGCTATACGATAGGACCTTGTAGTTTATCCATTTAACTTTTATTTAAATGTCTATAGGTATTTTGTCAAGATTTCAAATTGTTTAGTCTTTAACAAATATCAAATTATTTTTATTTAATTTATTCTGACTTCATTTCATAAAGTCTTCTTATTTTTGGACATTATACCTTCTTTTACTTATTCGATGATCCTAAATATATTAATTTAAATTTTTTTCAATTTCTTCTGGAACATATCTTCAATTATGTATTTGATTATTTATTTGTAGCATCAGTGGCTGTGTGTGTGTGTGGGTGCTTAAGTCAGGGTGGGTGTTTGTCTGTGTTTCACCTTACCTCCCTGGTCTTATATTGGCAGCTTTGTACTTCTGCCATGTTATTCTCCTGAAAGCATTGCAGAGTCCAGCTTGAGGCTAGCTTGCCTGATCACAAGAATTTTTTTTTTTTTTTTAAGTAACCATTTCTCTACATAATACTTTATTTAAGTTGCAGAAATGACCAGCCTTTTTTCTCCATCTGAGATCAATACTATTCCAGTTCCTGGATTCAGTTTGGTTCTGGCACCTCCCATGAATTTTACAGAAAGTTCTCTTTCTCATTAACCCCAAGTAACTAATTCTCCAGGCAGCCTTACCTGCTTCTCTGTGTATCCTTGGCTCTTGCCACCAACTCCTCCTGCTTTCCTGCAAAGTCATGCCTCTTAAATTTCCCCTTTTATGTTTTATCTATTATTATTATATGTTTTATGCTTAGGAATATCCTCAAAGGATAAATAGGGAAATAAGTTTTATTTTGCTTTGCTTTGGGATTGTACTGTCAGGGCTGTGCTCACACTATAGCCCATCCAAGTTTTTGGACCAATAGTAATTCTACTATTATTAACTATTTATCAGGTAGATCAAAAATAAATAAATTTGTGTTAAGAATTCAAAAAAAAGTGGACCTCACGGAAATGCCATTTGCTGGTCATTTAGTGAGTATATAATTGCTTTTTGAATTTACTTAAATTAATAGAATTTTCATGAACTTTTTTCATGATAAAAGTTAAGTGGACAATGTTTTTGCATTTATAAGCTCCTTAAAGTACAAATGTGGATACAAAATGCTAAAATATATACTATTAAGATATAACGGCCTTCATTGTAAAAATCTGGAGAAAAGTAGAAAATGTCAACCTGAATATGGGGTCTTTTATTAATATTACTCAAAAGTAGACATATTATTCAGTTCATAAACTAATTTTCTCTTGGGTGGAGAAAATTGATAATATTTGAAAGTCATTAATTTATTGGATCTACAACCATGGAAATATTTCAAATGATGTACTGAGAATATTTTTTTACATTAAAAAATATACATCCATCTTTTCATAGTGATTTTCAGAAACTACAGAGCAAGTAATTAATACGTTAAATTTAATTTAATGCCAACACAAATTCAACGAAACATGAACTTTATAAAATTGATAAAAAAAAATTTTATATTTGAAAGACCTTTTAGAATTTATGTAGTCCAAAGTCATTTCTCCACAGATGAGGAACAAAAATCAGTATAATGAGCTGAAATCTGATGGTACTTAGCTAATAGCTTCTAGAAATACATCTAGAATATTTCTAAACACATATGTCGGAATATGTCTAGACACAAAATTTCCTAATACCTAGAGTTCTTTCTAAGTTTTTATTGAAGTTTTTAATTGAATACTTCCATATGATTATCCTAATATTATAAAATATGTAGGAAAAAGATGTCTAGAATAAGATAACAGGATAAAACTACTGGTATTTTCTTGGTCGTGCTCTAACAGTGTGTTTGGTTATTTAGCATGCATACTTCTGTAACAGTGTTTGTAAATGGCAACTTTTCTCATTGTGAAAATGACTTTATGTACAAGAGATCTGTCACATTGTGGCAGTGTGTTATCCCCAGGTTAAATTTAACTTTGATACCGCATTGCTTGACACTTTATTTTTATGTTTAATTAATTGATTTGTTTTGTGAAAATCCACATCTTATATGAAGTAGAATGCTTTGAATATTGTAGTGTAAATTATTATTTTTGTATTTTAAGTTTTAAGAAAATTTCTTTCAGGGAACACAGCTGGAATTTAATATTTCCAAATAAAATCTGCAAGTTTTCATATAGTTTACAAAAATAATAAGTGAAAAAAGACCGCTTTAATGGTAAAGTTGATGTTATATAGTGAATTCTTAATTAAAACCTAATAATCAAAAATCACTTAATAATCAAAAATATCAAGATGACATTATTTACGAACATAAATATTTCATTATTTATGAAAATAAAACAAAAACCCTATTATATTTGGTTCTAATATTAATTTAATACAAAGTAAATAATCCATTTTTATAGAAAAAGCTTAGGCAAATGCTAAATTTAAATAAATAATAAAACAAATTTTTCCAAATTTTACACCTTTAGAGATAGGACTCAGAAATACATCTGCTATGAAGGGAAGAGAGGAAGAACTTATTCAAACAAAACCATCAAATTCTTTTAGATTTACTCATCACAAGATTTAAAATGTGCCATTTTTTAAGAGGCAACATGCTAGCACTATAAATATATTTTACAAAGACAATACAGTGAGATTACCAATATGAAGCAATAGAATCCTAAGGACCTAGAGGCATCAAATCCACAAAGGTATTGAACATTTTTCATTTTCTGAAATCACCCTGCCATTTTAAGCAACAAACTGAAGGTCTTGTAAAAATGACTTTATTCTGCTATCCCTGAACACTTGACAAAGAGTTTAGGGAAAATTGTCTGTGTCTGGTCTTTGAAAAACTCTCACTTTGTTTTCTGTTTTCACTGCCTATATGAGTTCACTCTTAGGAAAGAGGAGTATTCTGAGATTCATGAGTTCAGAACTACCTGTATAAAATGTTCCATCTCAACTATAAATTCACCCCTCATCAAGTGCACAATAAATAGGTTCATGGATTTGAAAATTATAGTCTTTTAAAATGAGCTCAATCAAGCCTGAACACTGAAAGCACTTTCTATGCAACTGATTAAGAAAGGGTATGAGTTAAATATCTAAGACCTATGTAAACAGAAGCTTATTATTCTTACAATCATACTTTTTCAAATGACTGATAACTACGTTAAATAAGAAAAAGTTCCAAGTGAATGTGATTTTTTTTTTTCTTCTTAGGTTTTTGTATTTATACAAGCTGCATTAGCACAAAGAGAACTATAGACAAAGCACTTCTAGATATGTCAAGGCCTACAGAGTTAAAACAATATAATAACAACAGCAAACAACAGCAAAATATTAGTTCACCTTATCAACATTTCCATAATGTAGATGTGGTATGAAGTATTAAATATGGTCAATGATTATGACTTGAATATATTTCTATGCTTATTTACATGATGTATCCGCTTAGGCATATATATTATTCCTTGTGAATATATAAATGTCAGTCCTAATGGTGGTACCTTTAAGCCACATTGCTCATTAGATACATGAATATTAAATGGAAAAGAAAATTACTTTGAAACCTCTATTATTTTAGAGACCCACATAGTCTAGCCCAAAGACTTATAGGCCATGTAAACATATCATTTGATTTAGAATACAACTTGCATTATACTCATTGCAAATGTGGTGGTCCAGTGGGTTTACATATCTTTGTCTGCTGAGTTAATCAAAATACAATCCCATTAGAAGACTTAAGAATATACTTAAACTAGCAGGACCACATTACTCCACAGTCACCCCTTAAATTAAATAGAATTAGAATCTCAGATATCATTTGGGTGATTTGAGCGATCATAGGCCATGATTTCTCATTGGAAAGATTTTATATTCTTCATTATTTGTGGGCTAATAAAGCTCTATTAACATTTTATACTAAACAAACAAATCCGCTACACTATCTGTTAGCATTCACACAGTGAAAAAAAATATGGATTGTGGTTATAACAAGGTCACAACTGTTTAATATCAAAAATAACTAAATTTTACAATGTGGGGACCCTTTGACCACTTAGGAACAAGTTCATTGATCTCTCAAAGTGGCCATCTGTTGGTCTCATTGCAGATGGAAGTCATGTTCCAAACGATGCACTCTGATCTCTGGAGGACATGGCTAAGCCATTCAACTCTCTTTACAGAGATTATAGTAATCAAATGTCACAATGATATAAAATTATTCCGTGGAACTGGAGAGTTTCTGCTATGGCAGTGGCTTCTCACTGAGAGAAGATTCCCTGGGCTGGATGGACATGAGCTGCATCAGAATGAAAGTCAAAAGCTTCCGCACAAGGAGAGGGCCCAGTGGTAACCCTGCTCTGTGCTCTTTTCACCTCACTGACTTTTCCTTCTTCTCTGCCTTTGCTTTCTCTGCACTGAGACCAGCAGACCTGACACTGTTCCCATGGCTATCAGATTTCAGTGGGCAAGAGAATGTTGAATAGAGAGTGTTGGTTAAAACTTCCTAGGCCCAACCAAAGAGATTCTGATTTCAGGGTTTTCGGATGAGATCCAAGAATCTGCACGTTAAGCAGGCATCCTAGGTGACTCTGAGACAGGAGATAGATGGGCCCCAGGATGAGCAGCTGAAGTCTGTCCCCTGTGGACCGATACCCCAAGATGCAGACAAGAGCAGGAAGATAATAGGAGGAGCTGAGTCCAGCCCAGGTAAAAGGCAAAGAGAACACATGTTTCTCATTCTCACGGTCGAGGAGGCCTTCCTGACTACACATGCGCAGAAAGGCTCCTCGGAGGTCAAAAGGGAGGGGCGCCACCCCATCGTAGGTGATGTCAACCTACTCACGGCCTCTTGGCTAGAATCCATCTTGACTAAGAGATGCGCCCGCACACAGGAGAGGACGCTGAGTTAAATCAAATACGGACTCAGAACCAGGCAAAGCAAGATGACTGGCCAGAGGAAACCCAGAAGAACTGCCCCGTGTAAGTGAATTGAACTACAGTGAGGGCACGACTCTCTCTCTGAGCCTGCCCGTGTGAATCTATTCACACGTTCTCTTTTTCCTCCTAGGAAACACTTTACTTGTTTCACTACTTTCCGTCTCTCTGTGGAGATTCATTTCTACAAAGCTGGCGCCGGGGCCTTATCACTGGTCGCTGGCCCTGGGGTACAGCGGTTAGGATTCGGCGCTCTCACTGCTGTGGCCTGACTTCAATCTCTGGCCAGGAACAGAAATCCTGCTTCAAGCCGCTGCAAGCCGAGGCCACCCGAGATCATCTTCAGTACTGGGACAGTAAGCCCCGTACTTGGGAAACACTGCTCTACACTACATACTATACTCACATAAGAAACAGATTCACCTCAAAGCACATGAATTCAACTTGCGTACCAAGATCTAGCAAAATATTTGCAGGCAATTATTTGCTTCTTTGATGAAACTGAGTGTGGGATTTCAGTTGCTGAATGCTGGTTTTGTTCTTTCTAATAGAGGCAGAACTGCATCTATGTAAGTACCCGCATTTACAAGATTAGGGCCAGAAAATATATGGTGCTCCGTCAGAGGCAATATATTGCACACTTTAGCATTTAAAAAATTTAATCTTTCCACCCTGAAATGAACTTGTTAGTGGCATTAAAAATACCTACCCTGCAAATTGTTCCTCAGAGTCTGACAATAGAGCATCTTTGTGTGAGATATGAAATCAACTTCAGGAGCCTGAAAAATTTGCAATCAAGAAAATTGCAGGCATTTATATTTCTCTTGAGGATTTTGCTATCTGCTCTCTCTAGGAGGAACTAATTCCATCTTATCTTCTAGGGGAGGAACTTGTTTGATCCCCAGAGATTGTCAACCTGTGAACTCTTGTATGCTATTAAGTTATAGCAACTAATTATTTTAAAATCTGACTTTTGTATAATTACTAGAAATAGATCAAAACTGTTTTAGTATGTAGCAAAGAAGTTTTAGTAACATAATTCTAATAGTCCTTCAGAAGCATAGAGAGTTGAGGTTAATCTAAGTATTTTCATATGCATTTGAGCTTTTAACAATATTTGTGGTTCTCAGAAACCCTGCAAGAAAGGAAGGAATGAAAGTCTGGTCTGCAGTACACAATTAAGCAACTGAGGCAGAGCAGGTAAGTACCTTTCCAAAGGTCACACAGAGAGTAAGTTAGAAGATCACCCTAAATCTAGCTCTGTGGTTCCAACTCATGGTTTCTTCAGCACACAAAGCACAAGAGGGAGACTACACTGCTGTTCACTGATGAAACGTTTTGTCTTCGAGTCCCTGTGCTTTTTTTTTTCCTTCTTATTCTTCCTTCTTCTCACCCACATCTTTTCCTTTATTGGCCATCCATGTAACATCTTATTTTAATATAAATACTGACCACATTCAGATACTTTAAAATGAAGCTCTTCTCTCAGGTCAGATCAGTGTTTCAGCTGGTGCCGGGTATATGGTGGACTTAACAAATATTTGAAAAGTGAAAACGTCAAGATCTATCAGAAATAGTTCTCTTGAAATTATGAATCTTCCTAAATTTGTGGTAATTAGTGCCATAATGAGATGCTTCATTTCTTGTGTGTCAGCCTTTAAGGAACATTAAGTAAGCAGCTCTAAAATACAAAGGGCAGAGATCATGATGTGCATGTACCCGCTTCTGATCAGTCAGGACTCATTTTTACCTAGTGCCACCACTGCCATCCCAGGTTCCCTGAGGCTCTCTGACTTTTGCCTCTCTCTAAACGAACTGGACTCATGGTTCTTGCATTGGAAGCACACCTAATACTAAAAGCCAGAGAACATATGAATTGGACCCAACTTTGTCTCATGTTGGGTATATCACTAAATATATATATATGTATTTTTTTGTCAATCATGGGGCCTTGAATGAATGACCTTCATGGTTTCTTAAACCTCAGAATTCTGATTTCTAATCCATAGCTTCCATTATTCTCCCTCTTTCCTGCATATAGTTTATTTTATCTGACATTTACCTCTAGGCCATTGCATTGTAAAATGTTGATAAATAAGAATAATTTTAAGCACAGTGGTATCTCAGGCCATGGAGGCTTCATGGATGTGTGCTGAAGGAGAATAATTTTAGTCAGGTGACCTAGAAGTGTGTTCAGTAATGCAAAATAATCAATTTTAAACTATGTGATTACGCTGCCCCTGAAGTTTCCCATCTTGCAAGGTGTATTTTAATCCGTAATTGGTTGATGGGCTTCAGGCTAGCAATTACACACTCTTTTCTGTTAAATGGCATGGGAGACCGCCTGAGAATATTTCAGAAATGTTTTAATTTGTTTGGAAAGGTATCTGAGAGGAAAAAAAAAAAAAAAGGATTTAGAAGCTCATTGGTTTCCAAGGTGTATTTTTTAACAATGCAATAACGTTGGAAGAAACTAACAATTTAACCCCTTCTGATTTTGCTCCTGGAGACTGTGATCTCACATGCTGGAGGGAACAACAAAAGTATTATCCTACAAAGGCCTCAGGGGAGTTGTTTTAATAGAATGGAATCATGGCTGTTGATCTCATTTTCCCATACATGTTCACAGCTCAATCTGGTGGAATGGCTGTGTTTACCACCACTGATACTTATAATCAGTGTTAACATAGGGAATTTAGACAGCCAGCCAGGCAGTCCTTTTCTTCTCTTGTTAACTGGGCTTGTTATTACTGTTTCCTCAATTTCCTGGAGGATTCATGTGCATAATCATGTCAGCTGCTAAACTGGTGGGAATTGAAGCCATTCTACATTTTGAAAGCATTAGCACGTGCCGACTTAGTAGCTACATAAATTAATGCTCTGCTTTCCACTTTTTAAAAACTTCTAGCAGCTCAAGCAGCTCTAGATTTTGGTGGATGTGTGTTGTCAGCATAGAAAAAGTTGAGTTTGGGCAATTATCTGCATAATAACATCATTTTGGAGCCAATCAAAATAATGAAGTCTTCAAAATAGATGTACTCAGGTTTTGCTGTTGTTAGTATTTGTTTGAATCATTTTATTAAACTCTTCGTGTTTATCATATTATTCAGATAAACGTTATGCCTCTGTTTCATTTATATTTAAAATGTAATTAATAATAATCCATTAGAACAGAGTAGCTCATTTTTTTCTTTTTTAATAATATTTTTTTTATTATAAAAAAAGGATGTATCTTATTGTAGGCATTTATAAAATACATATGAGAAAAATACAATAAAAATTACTTGTAACTCCACTGTCCAGAGTCAATGCTGGTTAATACATTGGTGCATTTCAGTATTTTCCTTACGAATATAATCTAAAATAAATGTTACAGTATAGTTCAACCCATTTCAATATGGCTTTTCCCCCCAGTACTCCAGAAAAGTTATCTCACTGAGCCTTTTGTATCTTCGTTGTTGTTAAATTTAATAAAAACCTCTAAATACATTTTTATCTGCCTTGGCTTTCCCTAAATAATTGAGTATCATTATATATTTCAGTCTCTCTGAGATCAGGAGTGGTACCTGTCTTATTTATCTTTGCAGTACTAGCACAGTACCTGGCACATGGTATGGCTCCTTTGATATTTTGTTGAATAAATTATGATGTCCTTCACCTTCAGACAATCTCTCCATTTTATATTATGGCAATAAACTTTGTCTACTTTCCACTATTTGTGTGAAAGAGTGCTCAAAATCTCTTTTATTTTTCTCTTGTTCCTTGCTACATTCAGTGCTAGTGACTTTCTTCTCTACATCTTCATCTTTCACAATCTACCTGACTCTCCACACACTCATTTGTTATTTCAGTTGTCATCTGGATGGTTATCTTTCCTAAATCAAAATCCATTATAGATCTTCTCTTTCCAGATTCATGAATGTGACTGTCTACTGTCGTTTTCCACTTTGACACATACATCTCAGAAACATCTTAAGCCAAAATAAAAAAAAAATCCTCTCACCTCCCCCAAAATAACTTCATCTCTCTGTGAGGTCTTTAGGAATAATCTGACAAAAATGGGCTTGACTGTGGGGAATGAAGAGACCCCAGTTGTAGGTGAAAAAAGAGAGGAATTGAAGACAATCTGGAGGAATAAATGCCCATGATGGTTACTTTTGAGATAAATGCATCAGCAAACTAAACTGTTTATTAAGAGTGTGTCAATTTAGGTTTTACGTTTCAAGATTTGGGGAAGTGTGGACATAAAGGTTCCTGTGAAATGGATTGGGATTCAGAGAGAGACTTGGTTAGGATATTAACCAAGAAACCTAGACAGAACTTCATAGCTGTAGACTGGATTATTAAGCCAAACTAGTTAGAAGAAAGCTATAACTCTGTTCTGGAAAGTCCAACCTGTGAATATAGCCACTTATACACCAAAAGAAAGTCTTATTGAAAAATTATGTATTTTGTAACTAAAATTATATTTTCCAAAATGCATCCTGCAGAACACTAGTGATTTACTAGCTGGATTTATACAGAAAGGAAATGGACTTAGATAGTCAAATTAATTTAGGAAAGCTGGGATAAAAAATAATTTTATGAAAGAATTGTCAGAGACTTCAGTATGATAATGTGTATTGGAAACTCCAAGAGGAAGCTGTAGTGTGCAGGGTTTCCTAAATATATTTAACATCCATAGTTCATTCTCTAAGTCTGAGTCCATTTCTGTATTGTAAATAAATTTGTTTGTATCATTTATTTTTAGAATCCTCATATAAACAATATCATATGATATTTGTCTTTCTCTGACTTACTTCACTCAGTATGATAATCTCCAGGTCCATCCATGTTGCTACAAATGGCATTATATTTTTTCTTTTTTATGCTGAGTAGTATTCCATTGTATATATGTACCACATCTTCTTTATCCATTCACCTGTCAATGGACATTTAGGTTGCTTCCATGTCTTGGCTTTTGTAAACAGCACTAAACAGACTCACAGACTTAGAGAATGAACTTATGGTTACCAGGGGGGAAAGGTGGGGGAGGGATAGTTAGGGAGTTTGGGATTGACATGTACACACTGCTATATTTAAAATGGATAACCAACAAGGATCTACTATATAGCACTGGGAACTCTGCTCAATACTCTGTAATCACCTAAATGGGAAAAGAATTTAAAAAAGAATAGATACATGCATATGTATAACTGAATCACTCTGTTGTACACCTGAAACTAACACAACATTGTTAATCAACTATAATCCAATAAAAAATTAAAATTAAAATATATATATATTTAAGAGCAATTCCTATTTTTTAAAAGAAGAATATACTAAGGAATAAAGAGACTTGTGAATAAACTTTGAAACATATTGCTAAAAATAGTTGCAGGAAACCCAGTTGTATATCCACGGTACTAAGTAAAACAAGATTTTTAAAGATGCAGTATACTAAACAATGAAAAAAAAAGTGTGTAAAGTATATTCTAACTTTTTCTCAGCTATTTTTCTATGTTGGCAATACATCAATAGTTATCATCATAGTTCTCCCAGCAAAAATAAATAAAAGCTGACGGTTATTTTCTACATAATGAAAAATTATATGCTCCAAATTGCGACATTAAAGTCTGAAGACTATATATATATATATATATATATATATATATATACACATACATATACACACACGGAGTAGATATACATATAAATAAATAAAGTATAAACTTCTCTCTTAAATGTGCTAAGAGACTGTAGTTCAACAACAAGCTCTAATCCAAATACGAAACAGTTTTTTTGAGAAAGCACAGTGAGATGGAAAGAACACTTCAGAATTACAGAAACTTCAGTTAAGTAATTAACTGAAGTAATTAATTTGATTAGTGTTTATTGTAACTTACCCAATTTACAGATTAAAGGACAGGGATACTAAAACAGAATTCATCTTAGTACATGCAGATATAATTCCCTTAATTACATTTAAGATAATGTACGATTAAAAACTCTTAGCAAACAAAAAATAGAAGGGACCTACTAAACCTTAAAAAAGGGCATTTATTTTAAAAAATTAAAAGAAAACATATTAAGACCAACATACTTATTAAAATAATCCTTAATAAGACCAGAAATAAAAAGAAAAAGTTTGCTATTTTCAATTCTATTAGGATTGTACTGGAGTCCTAGTCAGTGTAGCTGAAAAAATTAAAAAATAAAATCTATGATTGGAAAGGTGAGCAAAACTCTTTGTTTTTAATGACGTGATTGTCTATATAGAAAGTTCCACATGCAGTTTTGTTATTAGAATAAATAAGGCTGACTCAACCAAAAGAAGAAGTTGACATATGACACACAACCATAATTCTTTAGGCCAAAATGTTTGGTTAGAAAATGTATTTTTTTTTAAATTAACATTTAGAATGTCAATAAAAAACTATATTAAAGCCCTTTATAGAATAAATTATTTTACTGAAAACATTAAACAATTTAAAATAAATGGTGACCTTGACTGTATTTTGGAGATAATTTTCTATCATAAATATATCAGTGTTCCCCAAACTAAGCAATCAAATCAGTGCAATTCCAATCCAAATCCCAACGGGGTTCTTTATAGAACCTGATAAGTTGATTTTAAATTGCATATGGAAGAAAAAAGAACCAAGATGTATGAGACATCCCAGAGGAAGAACTAGGTGGGGAAATTGGCGAATGAAGAAAATGTTTGCCATGATAGAATCTAGCAAATCATCTAACAGTTCAAGCAAACTGAGACTAAAAGTTGAGCAATGTTATGCAGTAAACGCAGAACATCACTGACATCACCATAGATCTCAGTGATTGGTGACGCCCGTGCAGGTGAGGATGTATTTGAAGAGAGGAATTTGGGAGAGTGCATAGCGATTACTTTTTGAGGAATTTTGAACCATACAATGGAGAGAAATGGAGTGATAGCTAAAGGATAATTGCAGTCAAAAGAGTCGTGCTTGTTCGTTGGGTTTAAAGATAGGAAAACAACAGCATTCTTTTCTGCTGATGAAAATAAACCAGCAAAGCAGAACCAACTGACGGAAGAGGGGAGAAAACCCTTGGACCACTGCCCTTGAGTAGCTAAGAGAAGATATGATATAGTAGTTGATATATTCCAAAGTTTTTGTTTGTTTCTTTGTTTATTTTTAAGTAGAAGATGACAGAACAAGCATGCTCTGTCATATGCATGTATACCTGCAGGAACATTATTGTGATTTTTGTCAATTATTAGCAAAATGATTTTAGACAATTTATTTACACTTGAATTCAGCTTTCACCTGTGCAATCATTCCTTCTTGTGAGGCTGTAGAATGAATTAAGAAAAATAATATATGTATAACACCTAACAATTTATTTTCAGATAAAACAGTTAGGCTCTCAAATAATGACAACTATTAGTGTTCTGATTTTTAAATGATAAAATCAATTCCTTCATCCTTGAAATATCTCTGATTGTTATCATCATTTAAAGTCTCAAATGTAATGTCTATAGTTGTTTAGCGGTCTCTTAAAATAGAATATATTCTGCTAAGAAAGATCCCCACTGATATCCAATGATAGATAACATTAGAAATGTTATCTCAAACAACAGCTACACTTCTTTTAATACGCAACAATCTGCAATTTATACTTGGGTCATTTTGTTTCTAGTATAGGTATTAAACACTAATGTCTGAAAAATTACTTTTAAAAGTTATTAACTATAGCTTGATCTGTATTAAGGCATTTGCATATACTTGCTAAATTTAAGTTAAATCAAATTTAGTTAATTTATTTTTTTTACTTTAAAGTTGTAATTATGAATTCACATTATCACTTACAAGTGTCCTTAGAATTTAAATCTGAGAGCAGATGATCATCTCTCAAGATCAGAATTTGTACCAAAGACATTCTTGCCTGTGTTTAGTGGTTAGCATAATAGTTAATGCTCCTTACTAATTGGATATATAATTGGCATCGTTACTAATTTAAATGTCTAAAGCATATTATTTTCTTCCCATTTTTCTCTTTTTACTGCAAGTGCTCCTTGTTCTCCACAATTATTATAAGTTGCACATTGGATCATCACACACACTTTAAAATTCCAACAGCTAAAGTGACATTATATCTGAATTTTAACACACACACACACACACACACACACACACAAGGAGACACATGCTTTTACAGTTTCTAAGCAGAATTTTCAAAAGCTTTTTGTTTTCTTTCAAGATTACACAACTGGAGTGTGAACATGACTGTTTTCAAGATATTGCATGTTTTAGAGTCAAAATGATTTACTGAGAAAATTCAGGACATTGACATTCCCATGGTGGTGCCCCAATTACAGAGCTTCCATAATTATGTCTGAAACAAAACCTGCCAGCAGAGTTGACAGCTTTAGTGATAGTATTTGAATGCAATGAAGAGCAGTGAAGAGCCTTCATCGGCCTCAGTGGGGAAAAACTTGTCTAGTGACTGGTCTGTGCGAGATAAACAAAACATCTTCTAATGTGATCCAAAGTTAATGAACTTTCAAGCATGCACAGAAAGAACAAAATTCAAATGCACACATCAGTGATTTATAGAGCTATAACTTAATTATTTGGGAGGAATTTCCATTTGTGTTATATATTCTATTATCGATGTAACTCAATTGGATTGCCTTCTTATATTTGCATTTTAATGCACTAGGAGGATTTAATTTGAACTTTTCTCCCACAAGGCTATTCCAAATGGAAATGTATTTCCAGGTTGCTCTTTGATCTGTATTCCATTCATTATACTCAAACATGTCAGAGTATGCTAGGTTGCATACAATCACTCAGAGTATGTGATTAGTATGGAATCAAACTCAACTTAAATTTTTAAGTAACTTTGTCTGCTCTGGAGAATGACACCAAATCCAAAGTTGTGGTTCTTCGTGATGAGGTTGTAAATATAAAGGACATCATGGTCGTTTTGAAAATTTATATTATCATTATATTATCATTATACAAATATAATGATCAGTGGGAAAAAAGTGAATTTATATTACATCAAAGAGCCAGTACAGAAAAGCAAAAAGAATTAAGAAATATCCAATATACACATATTATTGTGATCTGGTATGTTAAATGGACATTTTTAAAAACCTATTTTTTGTTTTGGAATTTCCTTATACAATGCTTATAAAGGTGTATATATTAGAATGTGAAGCTTGTTCTAAACAGTAGATATTCACACAAAATTATTGTTATAGGTTGTAAATTAAGAAGTGAGAATCCTCAAAAATGAAACAAACATAAGTTTCTATATAAAACAATAGCATTTTGAATAAACACATATCCAATACCATTATGCACACACACACACACACAAATGGAAATTCATACAAGCATGCACATTTACATATAGAGAGAATTATAAACTTATAAAATATGAAATTTATTTTTTTTACAAATAACGGAAGAGAATTCTTATAATCATCTCAACTTCTTTAATGGAATTTAAGATGTAAAAATAAAAACACATATTTAGAAACATATAGGGCAAAATGCCTATGCAATATTACAAGTAGGTATGATAAAAATAAAACCTTCTTTTCAAAATATCTATAAAAATACAAGTTTATAAAGGGTTTATACAGTTTAGAGTCAAGATTGTCTAGGTTACATAACAAACAATTCGAAAATCTCAGGAACCTACTTTTTTTATTGCATGTTTTTGCCTGTGCCATGCACTCACTGACGGTTGGCAGGAAAAAAGTCTTTTCCTGGAGTCACTAAAAAAAGGAACTGATGGAGAGTCCCCAGTCTTAGGACATTGTTATCTCATGGGCATCAGGATGTGCCATAGAGGGGAACGAAACAGAAAGAATGGGGCACCCGCTCTTCAATGCTTCCAGAGAGTAGTGACCCTGGTGTATCTACTCTCAAATCACATGACCACAGCTCACTTTAAGGGGATAAGACCGTGTAATCTCTGTGTGCTCAGAAGGTGAAGAGAATAAAGAATTGGTGAGAAGTAGTAATTTCTACCACACTACAGGACCTTTCATATTGTAAAGCTTATACTATCCTGAATGTGTATTATGATTCTCCAAAGCTGTATTTGAAGCTCCTTAAACTTTTTGAACAAGTGACTTATTTTTTTAAGTGGGATATTTTTGCACTAAATTTCTATGAACATACCTTTAAATAGTAGTTTATGCTGTATTTCAACTCTGTGACAGATAAATAGACAAAAAGTTTTTCACAATTGCACTTTAGTAATTAAAATCTTGATGTTCTTTTATTACTAAAATATATCTAATCATAATAATTTTTTACTCATATAGCTTGATAGGGAAGGAAATAATAATGAATTTTTGGAACCCAGACCTTAACGCATTAAGCACCTAATGTTATTTTCTTTCTAACCCTTGGATGGGGATGTCTACATACTTAATAACACCTATATATCTTTACCTGTATGTATCTATGTATCAATCGATTTATGTATTAATCTATCATCTATCTCTCTAGATAATGAATACTTCTTCTTTAATTGAAATACCTGTGAAGCTTTGGGGTGAATCTATTTTAATGAAGGGTCAAATATAGAATTTCCTTTCTAGAATAAATTCCTTATAATGACTTTCTGTCATAATTTCTGCACTCTTTATACAAGGGAGTATTAAAATATGTTCAAATCTATGATTTTCTGTATAGCAAAAAAATACTGATTATCCAAAAATAAATCACTTATTAATAAATAAGTTATCTATAGATTAACTAGGTTTCTTATCACATTTTCTTTGTTTCCAGCTCATTTTTAAAGATTTTTATAGTTTTTTTTAAGTTTTAGATTCACAGAAAAGTTGCAAAGATAGTATATATACTGTGCTAGATCATAACTATATACTTAACACCTAGTATTCCCACTGTAAACATCTTATTATGATACATTACCAACACCAATATATTATTATTAACTAAAGTCTGTACTATATTTTGATAGTTTTAGTTTTACCGAATGTCCCTTTTCTTTCCCAAGATCTCTTTGAGGACATCACATTACATTTGGTGATGTTGTTTCTGTATGCTCCTCTTAACTATGATCTTGCTAGTCTTCTAATCTTCATTTTTTCCCCCAAATTTTATAAATATTTTTATCTGGGAATTAGTTTCTAAACTTATCTATTTCTTTTTAGGTCACTTTCCCTAGCTTAACACAGAAATGTTGCTTTTCAAATAATGCCAATCAAGTCCAAATTCAAGAAGCATTTCACAAGAAGCTGTTTTCACAACAGGCAAAAACTGGATTTTAAATCTACAACAATTCTTTGATGCTTGGCATTTCCAAGTGTGTCTTGTAAAAAAGCTGTAAGATTTCTTTGTTGTACAGAATTATACATTCACTTCATTATCATGAGAAAATATTGGGTTGGTCAATATTTCCATTCAGGTTTTTCTGTAAGATCTTATGGAAAAAACTGAACGAAATTTCTGGCCAACCCAATACAAAATAGAGTGATAAATCCAAATTGGATTCACATTTCTGTACAACATTTAAGTTAAAATTCTACTGGAGATCAATTCACTATTCTTTCTCTGAAGAAACTTTCTAGAAGCATTTTTTTAATTGTTTGTGTGTCATGTCTTTAGTTTGCCTATTTGCTTAGGTAAATGACAGGCATAAATGACTGATCCATCTTCATTACCTAAATCACAGTCTGAGTTACCTAGAATCTGGCAGGTTGTTGGTTAATATTTAGTGAAGTTTGATATCTGAAACCAATAAATAAACACTTAAACAGTGAAGCTGTCCGAACCTTCACATATTAGATGAGTTTGTGAACAAATTATACTGTTCCCTACTGGTTGATCAGTTCTTCCCTCTGATACCCACAACTAGTTTATCATTAAAAAAATCCTCAAGCGTAATTCAAATTAATGTGAGATCAAAGGCGCTATTGATAATTTTTAGTGTGTTAATTAATTATTGTGTCACCCTAAATTCTGTTCTGTCTTGAATTTGGTACTTTACTGCATTTTCAACCATTATATCTAGTATATACACGATTCTAACAGGACTTCAACTTTTAATATGTCAACATAATACTCTATTGAAAATGTAGTTATCTACATATTAATAATCATAAAAATTCCAACTGATATGAGAGTTTTAGAGGCTATATATATATCAGATGGTATAAAAATAAAATATAACGTATTTCAAGTTAAACATGATTAGAGTATTCACTGTCAATAATAAATTATCATATGTGTAGTTCACTCCCAAAAAGATAATTGTGTTCATCTTAAACATGTAAAAAGTATTATACAATGTAGCTCAAAAAATGATATAAACTTCTTGAAGTCCATGTGATTTATTACCGTACTTTGATTTTCTGAGTCAGGCATTATTAAATTGCATTACAAAAGGAATGATTCCACAAACTATTTTATAAATGAATACACCTTATATAATTTGAAATGAATTTTAAGTGCTATAATGCTTACAAAGGGGTAAACTCTTGAGAAGTAACATATTTAGTACTCAGCCTGAAAATATACATAAAAATGGAAAACAATCAAACAAAGGAATGTTTGACATTACTTTTTCCAAGTTTGTAAGGAGAAATATTGCAAAGTCCAAATCAAATCCTTTTGTTTGTATCCTTCACCATATATATGATCATAGCTATGAGGCTCATAAATGGAGTTCTAGTATTCAAAACTTATTACAATAACAATCCCCCCAAATTAAGTGGCTGAATATCTCTGAATGGATATAAGGATTATACACAAAAATATGGAAGTGCGGAGTGACAGAATGAGGCCCATACATAGTTGAGTCCAATTACAATTAAAATAAAATGGCTTAATCTTATTTTTCTTATTATTGAATCTGATGAAAATAAAGATTCCATCACTGAAAACTCAATGTGGATTCAAATAGTCTATATATTTATATCTGCATTAATATATATATGCATATATTTAATTTTATGGGAAAAATAAGATGATTGTAAAAATATTTTTGTTCCTGGTGAAAATGATACCTTGTGATTTTACTTAATTTGTAAGTCAGTTTCAATATTATGTTCAGTTTGTCATTTGTTTTTTTGTTTGTTTTTTTGTTTTTTGGCCACACCTTGCAGCATGCATGTGGAATGTCCTTGATCAAGGATCGAACCCGTGCCCCTTTGCATGGAGTCTTATCCACTGGAACACTAGGGAAGTCCTGTTATCTGTTTTTAAGAAACAATATTTGGAGTGTACCAGAAATAGAAAATTGGATATTCCACCATTTACTGATATGACTTGAATGAAAAACAGAGATAAAATTGTATTAACAAAATTAGTTTTATTTTCCCGTAATTTAGGGAAAGTTTTAATTCATAGTGCTTTTGCTTTTTGTAAAATTGAGAAATTTAGAATTTCTCAATTAAAAAATAATGGATAATCAGGATTGCATTGGAATAAAATATCTTTGTTAAGAATTTTAGACATGCAAGAGATGAGTTGCTCTGTAGAAATACTTATGTACTTGAGAAATCCAAGTGCTCTCTAGAAAAAATGCTGAACCTGGTGCATTTTTATTGAAAATTTTAGACATTGAAAAAAATCAGCTTGCCTGGAAAATATGAACTAAGACTTCAGTGTTCTTCATATACAGACATTGGGCCTTTAACCTCCCAAGAAGCCTTGGGCTCAGCCTCAGTTCTACCTTAAAAGCTCTTTACAGCTTTAGTAAAATAATTTATATGGTGTCTAAAATTGTGCTTGAAACCCAATACTTGCTCAATAAACTATTATTATTATTTCATAGAATCCAATTTTCACTGATTCTGTAAAATCAAGTTTCTCTTAGATTAACAGTCAAAGAACATACAGGAGGATTTACAACAAAAGAATTATTTCTAAGAGGTATATTGAAACACCACATTCACTAATAAGCAATTGTAAATAAAAGCTCACACTTAAGGAGGTAGATGAAAGAAATGAACAGAAGTAAGACAACAATAAATATATCTTGAATTTAAAAAGATCTAGAAATTTCAATTTTCATTATTTTAAGAAAATCATAACACACAACACTATGGTCAAATATCTCAAACATTACTAGCATAAATGCATCGATGTAATCATTTTAGAAAATAATATGACATAGGTATCTCTAATCTTAAGAATGACAAGTGATTTTACTAAGTAATTTAACCTCTGGGAAATTTTTTAACAATAAAAGATTTGGATGGATTTCAAATATACATTTCAAGAGTTTGTAGATCGCTTAATGTTCATATAAAAGCTGCATGACATTTAGGTCTTTAATCCATTTTGAGTTTATTTTTGTGTATGTTGTTAGAAAGTGTTCTAATTTCATTATTTTACATGTAGTTGCCCAGTTTTCCCAGCACCACTTATTGAAGAGGCTGCTTTTCTCCATTGTATATTCTTGCCTACTTTGTCATAGATTAGGTGACCATAGGTGCATGGGTTTATCTCTGGGCTTTCTATCCTGTTCCATTGATCTATAGTTCTGTTTTTGTGCCATACCCTACTGTTTGGATTACTGTAACTTTGTAGTATAGTCTGAAGTCAGGGAGCCTGATTCCTCCAGCTCCATTTTTCTTTCTGAAGATTGCTTTGGCTATTTGGCGTCTTTTGTGTTTCCATACAAATTGTAAAATTTTTTGTTCTAATTCTGTGAAAAATGCCATTGGTAATTTGATATGGATAAAAGACCTAAATGTAAGGCTGGATACTATAAAACTCTTAGAGGAAAACATAGGCAGAACACACTTTGACATAAATCACAGCAAGATCTTTTTTGGTCCATCTCCTAGAATAATGAAAATAAAAACAAAAATAAACAAATGGGATCTAATTAAACTTAAAACCTTTTGAACAGCAAAGGAAACAATAAACAAAACAGAAAGATAACCCCAAAATGAGAGAAAATATTTGCAAATGAAGCAACAGACAAGAGATTAATCCCCAAAGTATACAAACAGAGCATGTAACTCAATATCAAAAAAACAAATAACCCAATCAAAAAATGGGTGGAAGACCTAAATAGACATTTCTCCAAAGAATACATACAGATGTCCAAAAAGCACATGAAAAGTTGTTCAACATCACTAATTATTAGAGAAATGCAAATCAAAACATCACTGAGACATCACCTCACACCAGTCAGAATGGCCATCATCAAAAAATCTACAAACAATAAATGCTGGAGAGGGTGTGGAGAGAAGGGATCCCTCCTACACTGTTGGTGGGAATGTAAATTGGTACAGCCACTATGGAGAACAGTATGGAGGTTCCTTATAAAACTAAAAATAGAACTATCATATGACCCAGCAATCCCACTCCTGGGCATATACCCAGAGAAAACCATAATTCAAAAAGACACATGCACCCCAACGTTCATTGCAGCACTATTTACAATAGCCAGGACATGGAAGCAACCTAAGTGTCCATCAACAGAGGAATGGATAAAGAAGATCTGGTACATATATACAATGGAATATGACTCAGCCATAAAAAAGAACAAAATAATGTAATTTGCAGCAACATGGATGAACCTAGATATTTTCATACTGAGTGAAGTAAGACAGACACAGGAAGACAAATATCATATGATATCACTTGTATATGAAATCTTAAAAAAAAAAGGGGTACAAATGAACTTATTTACAAAACAGAATTAGTCACGGATGTAGAAAACAAACTCATGGTTACCAGGGGTTAAGGGGTGGGGGGAGCGAAAAATTGGGAGATTGGGACTGACATATACATACTACTATATATAAAATAGATAACTAATAAGAACCTGCTATATAGCACAAGGAACTCTACTCAATACTCTGTAATGGCTTACATGGGAAAAGAATCTTAAAAAAAAAAAAAAAAGTGGATATATGTATATGTATAACTGATTCACTTTGCTGTACACCTGAAACTAATACAACATTGTAAATCAACTGTACTCCAATAAAAATTTTAAAGAATAAAAAATAAGTAAAAAATTAACTGCATGACAAAGAATAGTAAATAGTAAATTTACACATAGTAAATAAATATAAATTTTACTAAAATGAAAGTTTAATATTTCACAGATGCTACTACTAAATTTAAATGTCCTATAGAAAACAGCAATTAATTATTAAAATATCATCAGGCAAGGAAAGAATCTATTAATTTAGTATTAAATCAGGACTAATAATACTATCACTGTGAAACCATGTTAAGAAATTATTAGTAATAATATTTATTTCCTTTACAAGAATGCTGTTACATCATAGCTCATTCTTACATCTTGGTTAGGTTTTCAATTGAAATATTCAGATATATTTAATACTCTCTGATCCATAGAAAAATATAAAATTTTAATTTTCAAAAAATTTAATTAGAAAATTTTATATTTGCAGCAGAACTTTGAAAATTCATGTAAGGAAGTCCCACTCAAAAATAACACAAAATAGTTGATACGTCCAAATTTATAAACTTTATAAATATGGGATATGGCTCTTGGTATGAAGTTGCTAATTAAAAACAGTCTGTTTAAGGTTTTCTGGGGACTGATGTCCCTTAGCTTTGTGCCAGTTTTTAAACATTTGGGAGAATGATGCTACAAGCGCTGGGTTAGAACAAAATTCCAGTGGATTTAGGCAAACCAGTACAATTTTAGGATATGGCCTGCCATCTTCTTAGGGCTATCACAGATTTAAGACTACTGATGTCTCATAAAAGTCCCTTGAAAACTAAGCCTCTAGCGTTCATGTTCTCTTTCCTGGGTCAAGAGCCCTGTACGAAGATCTAAAACCTGGTGCAGTAAAAGCCTGGAGATCACATCAGGGTCCTCATTGTGTTCCAATACTTTACAAATCAAACCCATTTACCTTCTGTAATAAATAGCACAAAGAAATTTAAAGAGAAATAGTGCAGCTTCGTTAATTATTTAAATAATTGTGAATTTCCCAACTTCAAAAAGATTACTTTGCACTTAAGAAATCTTTATTTCCCATACGAGAAGAAGATGGTTTTTGAGGAAAAGCATAATGACGTTAGGAAACTAGCATCAAAATATCCTGACTGCCTTCTTCAGCTCCTTCTCCTGATTTTCAGACAGTTGTTAACCTAATTGAAATGTTCAACAAAACACACATAATTAACAAGACGTCCAGTTGAGTTCTAGCATCTGGAACCGTTTTCATAGGTGGACGCACACTTCTACTCCAGACATTACCAGTTAAGCTGTACTTTTTGTGCACAGACAGGGAAACAAACTCTGAATGCTATTCCCCTTCCTCAGGCCTCAGGAAATTTGGGAAATAGGATACTTGCCAAAAGAAAATAAACAGTTGTAGAAGATAATTATTTGAATTCTTTGTTATCATGAATTGTAAACACGTAGACTTAAAATGCAAAGAATTTTCTAGAAACTTTTATCTTCACTTTTTTTTTTTTTTAGCTCAATTAATTATGGCTTCATGAGAAAGCTCACCAAAGGAAATAAGTCAGGCAAAGCACTGGCACAATTTGTGCAAGTTCTTTCAAGCCTTACTTTTTTGTAAACATATTATTTTCTGAGCCTCTGCCAAAGATTTGAGATATTGTGCATCTAATTGTTACGTTTATTTTGTTAAATTTTGTGTATGTTTTTATTACATTTATTTTCTTTTGCTTTTTCCTTACATGGCTCCATGCTGTCATACTTTTTGGTAAGAAGAACATAATTACATAATTAATAAACACTGTGGTTTCTCAAGCATGTGCACAAACCCAAAAGACATTCTAAGCATTTCTCTTTCCCTAATAATGCCATAGTGTCTGGGATAATGGATCATTTGATAGAAGTACTAGCCCACTGGATCATTGATTCAAAGGAACACCGATTTTAGAGCACTTAAGTTTTCTATGAAAAAATATGAAGTTCTGAACAAATAAACTGTACAATGCACAAACAGTACAAACTAATTTTTAGATTCACTTTAAGTCCCAGGATTTAGATGCAACACGCTCTGTATAGTGTGTTTAAAAGTGGAAAGAAAAATTGATCTAAATAACAGTTTAAGTATATTGTAGAACCAAACAAAGAAGGAAGCTGATTTTCATTAATGAGAAAATCACAAATAAAAAGAAGAAATTTTTTTTTATGGTGACAGCCTTTGAGTTTTTGCCCATGATTTGATATTAAGAATGAGAGAGAGAAACCCTCTTACACTGTTGGTGGGAATGTAAATGGTGCAGCCACTATCGAGAACCATATGGTGGTTCTTTAAAAAAACTAATAGAGTTACCATATGATCCCGCAATCCCACACTTGGGCCTATATCCAGAAAAAGATTATAATCTGAAGATACCTGCACCCCAATGCTCATTGCAGCACTATTTACAAATAGCCAGGACATGGTAGCAACCTAAGTGTCCATTGACAGATGAATGGAAAGAAGATGTGGTACATATATACAATGGAATATTACTCAGCCATAAAAAAAGAATGAAATCATTCCATCTGCAGCAACATGGATGGACCTAGAGATTGCCATACTAAGTGAAGTAAGCCAGACGAAAAAGACAGATATCATATGATATCGCTTATATATGGAATCTAAAAAAAAAAGATACAAAAGAACTTATTTACAAAACAGAAATAGACCCACAGACATAGAAAACACAAAGGTGAAAGGAGGAAGAGGAATAAATTAGGAGCTAGGGATTAACATATGTATATTACTATATATAAAATAGATAAACAACAAGTCCTACTGTATAGCACAGGGAACTTTATTCAGTACTTTGTATTGAAACTATAAGGAAAAGAATCTGAGAAAGAATATAAATATATTCAGAGATTATATATATATATCTATATATATATATAGATATATATATATATATCTGAATCACTTTGCTGTATACCTGAAACTAACACAACATCGTAAATCAACTATACTTCAATTAAAAAAAAAGAAAAAAGAATGAGAGAGATATTACAAAGAAGACATTTAAAGGATCAAAAGGTACATAAATAAATGAGATGCTTAACATCATTAATCATCAGGAAGATGCAAATCAAAAGTGCAACAAGATCACCTCACACCTTCTAGGATGGTTATTATCAAAAAGACAACAAATAACGAGTTCTGGGGAGGATGTGGAGAAAAGATTAATCCTTGTGCACTGTTGAAAGAAATGGAAACTGGTGCAACCACTTTAAAAAACAGTATGGAGGCTCCTTAAAAAATTTAAAATAAAACTGCCGTATAATCCATCACTCCTACTTCGGGGTATTTATCCAAAAGAATTGAAAAAGATATGTGCACACCCATGTTATTGTAGTATTGTTCACAATAGCCTTAAGTGATGTTAACTTATCAGAAACTACCTAATGACTATCTTAGAACAGCAGAGTTGGCTCCTATGCTGACCCGTATCTTAGGCAGCACTCTTAGCCCTTAGTAATCTTTTCCCTGTTGTCCTTTTTATCATAACACTGGTCAATGCCAGATATTATCCTTTGTCTTTACTGGTTTGTTTGTCATCTATCTTTCCACAGAAAGAGTAGAGCAGGAACTTTGTCTCTCATTCCTGCTCAACCCCCAGAAACTGAAAGGGCATCTGAAACATAGTAGGTACATAATCAATATTACTGAATTAATAGTTTATTTTATAATAAATATGATCTTACTGTTTTAAGAAAATTATTGTTTATTAAAATTAAAAATTGAATTTATACACTAATTTCCTTTAGCTTTTGTCAAAATAAAATTACCTTGATTGTATACAAACTATAAAAGGTATAAGTCCAATGAAATTTTTCTGTATAATTAATGTTTGTAAAAGTATTTGTGTGATTATTTACCAATCTTCAGACCAAATAAGCAAGAACAAAATTATTGGTACCATATGTGTGACATTCTTTTAAATTGTGAAATTTTTCTTTCAAAGTAAATATAAAATAAATTTCTTGCATTTTTCCTAAATAGCAAATGGAAACATTTTCACCTTTTACATAAGTTCTATATCATCTGTAAAGCATAATATTAAGTATAAATTCCTGATTTTTCATGGAAAGATCCCATGTTGCACGAAATAAGATAATAATAAAAAACCCTTTGTGTGGTTTTTCAATTAGCCAGGGATCAAAGACAAACACATGAAAACAGAGCAGAATACCTAAATCTAAAATCTAGAAATATTAACCAATTCATGAGCATAAATCTGTTGCAGTCTTAGGTGTGCAAAACACAGTACAAATTTATTATAATCTTACATGTATAAAAACACTACATAATAGAAGCAAACGTAAAAAGAATTAACTTCAATGAAGATTAAATAATAATGTGTGTTTGAAATAATTGTAAACCACAAAGTTTTATACACATGGTAGGAACTCCTAAGCTTCTTCCTTTAAAAACAGATTAAGATTAATTGGATAGAACAGCCTAAGACAGATTTAAAAATCCCAAAACAATGCCAAACTGTCCACTGCATATAATCCAGGTCATACATGCCAGGGAGGAGAAAAAAGGACTCAGAGGCACCACAATAATGAGGAAAGACTCTAAAGTTCAATAGAACTTGAACTAAGTACAGTAGACAGAATTCTAGCGTGAATCCCAATGACACACATTCTCGTATAACCACCTCATCTTATGTGTAAGCAGAACCTTTAACATGCTTTTGACCAATGGAATATGGCAAAGGTGATGTGATATTGCTCTTTTGGTTATGTTCTATGGCAAAGAGGATAGATCTTAAGAAGCAATTAAGGTTTCAAATCAGTTCATTTTATGTATGTCAAAAAGGAGATTTTTCTCTCTTGACCTGATCCAATGAGGTTTCTTTTAAAGAAAAGCAATTCTAGAGGTCAGACCAAAGAAGTCAGTGAGATGCTTTCTGGCCTTGAAGAAGCAACCTACCATGAGTTCTGAGCTGCAAAGAAATAAACCTACCAACAGCCTGGAGGAGGAATCTGAGCCTCAAATAAGAGCCCAGCCCTGGATGAAACCTGGATGTGAGATCCTGAGCAAAGGATCCAGCTAGCCTGTACCCAGACTTGTGACCCATGAAAACTGTGAGATAATAACAGTTTAAGCCAATAAGATTATGGTAATTTTTATGCAACAATCTAAAACAAATACATACAAAAATATTGACATCTTGGTGATATCCAGGGTGACAGTGACATGTCATTGTTGCAACAAAAACTACAGAGACTGAAAAGTACACATGAGCACAATATGCTCTTATACTGTGAGAAAACTTGGCTGGAAACAGGAGTGGGTTATAGGTTGGGATTATTGAAAATATGGCAGTCCAGAAAAGACATTGTGCTTATATACTGGGAAGGAATCATACTTTATATTTTGACCTATCTCTGTTTTACAAATGTGCATTGCACATATGAGAAAACTGAAAATCAGATTGATTGCTTGCAGAGTGTAGAGTCAATTAGAAGGATCTTAAAAACAAGCAGAGAATTTCAACTTAATACAGTAAAAATTAGAGATCCACTGATGATTTCAGAACACAGTGACATTTGAAAGCTTACTTTAATCAAGAGGAATCTAGGAGAGGTAAGAATTCTGTATCCACAGAGCATAATGATTATGATCATGCAGCTGTTTCAGACAGAGCTTGGTCTGAGTCCCAGCTCTGTGGGCAACATAACTCTTGAAGCTTTGGTCTGTCAGTGTCTACCTCATAGGGTGTTGTGCATATAAAATGAAATAATGTTTATAAATACTTAACACCTTTCATGACCTGTTATGAATCATCAAAACATTTACTTACCATTATAATCATTAATTATTATTACTGCAGGAAGAACCAAGAATTAGAAAGATCAATGTAGAAAATGTCAAAATAATTCTGGTTGACATGCGACAGTCTGGGTCAAGGTAAAAGTGATCAGAGGAGAGAAGAGAAAATAGAGAATTAGGTAAAGTTACATTACAAAGGGAAGAATGTCAAAACTTGGAGACTCACTGCATATAATAGGATAGGATAGAATAGAATAGAATTGAATATGAATGATGTAAGTTTAAAATGTGTATGAATTTTCAGGCCTAGGTAAATGGAAAAAAAGTATGTCATTAACTGACAGGCAGAAAAATTAGGATGGGGGACCACGTTAGGGATGAGATAATGAGTTCATGGAGTTTGTCCTGTCACCATGAAATCAGAGTTAAAAAGTTTAGCAGACCTTTGTAAATATTTACATTTATGGAGTTCAAATGTGGGCCAGAGCTATGTATTTGGAAGATGTTTGTGAAGAGAGAATAATTGTAGCTTTTGGAGTGAATAGTCTTCCTGCAGGGCTCCCGAGAGAATAAAGAACAGTGAATAGTATACAAAATAGAGTAGACATTTCAAGATTAAAAACTTTTATGCCAGGCTTCATTTCAGAAGTAAAACACTGGGTATTGCTAATCAGCATGTAAAATATTTAATAAAATCCCTATAAATCTTTCCACTTTTAAGTTAAACTTTTTCCACAAATCAAACTTTTCTATCTCCTTTGGGATCCACTTAATAAGGACAACCCAAACTCGGATAACGAGGATTCACTAGGGGATCTGATGCAACTGTGGGGCCCTCCTGGGAGGGCCACCAGCACTTATCGCTTTTCCTCAGTCATCCTAAAAGCCCTGTGAAAGCAAAGAGCCTCAGTTACTGGCCAGCACTTCCCTTTGTATACCTCAAATAGAAGAAACAACAGAGTGAAGTACTGAATGTTTCCTGAGTGTTCAAGAGCCCGCTTTAGACTACCTCTCTTTGTATTGTGCTTCAAAACTACTAATTTTATTTTGATTATTTTATTTCATCTCATAGACTATTTGAAATATTAGCAGCTAACTAGTCTGAAAGTTTAAATGTGAGTAGCAGTTTATAACACAAGTGGTGATTGCTTGAAGTAGGTGATTGAACTTTAGTTCAAGATGTATTTGGATTTGAATTTTGTATTCAGGAGGACTTTTTTGAGAATGAAACAAACAAACAAAAAATTGAGCTCTTAGGGAAGACATCTATTATATTGTCTCTTATTCTATTTGAGATATAAAGGGAAATATTGTGTTGCTAGTATTATAGTCTATGAGGTTGAATAATGTAGCACCTCTAACATTACAGAGGAAAAACTCCTTAAGACCTTTGGTATTGTACATTCTAAAGCTTGTATACTAGAGAATATATGACATAAAATCATTTCAACATAACCTAATAATTAAGGGAAAGACTTGGGGCAAGAGGGGAAATGGCATTCACATTAAATAAATAAAGTATCAGAAAAAAAAAAATCCTAGCTTTAAATAAGACACACCCACTTGAATATTTGACCTAAACAGAGGTGCTAAAACTGGAGAGTAGATGCAAGATGGATGAGCTAAGCTCGATTGCCTAATCCACCTATTCCTAGTGGTGGGACCATGGGCTGGAGAGGTAGAAAGCTTTCACCTGTCTGCTTTCTCATATCTAAAATGAAGATAACAGAAACTTCTACATGGTTATGTAAATGAAAAATGTCTTAATATGGATAAAGTGATAATATGAATAAAATGTATATGTACACATATTAATACTTTAAAATAGCATTTTTTTCCTATATTCTCCCTCTTCCTGTATAGGCAAATCTAGGTTCACAGACCATATGCTCAGATGTCAATAGGTAATCTATCATGAGACAGAAAAAGTGTTTACTAGTAGTGGCTCACTGGCCCTCTTTCTTTGGAAAGATGAATGAGACCACTTCCTTACCCCTAAATGAGGTAGTCCAGAGTCTGATTGACATCAGGGCCACAACAACACTTGTGTCTTTGAGAAAAAGGTGCACATAACCACAAAGGGCATGGGAGCATTTGTCATTTCATATGTGTAAGAACCTTACTTTGAAGGCTTTAGAAATTAGAAAAAATAAGGCCTTTGTGGTCATTAAAACACTATCTAATATGCTTGGTGGAAGTGGAAGGGCAGATTATTTTCATTTCATCATCATCTTTGGGGAACATAGTTCAGACTTGTATGTTTTAATTGCTACTGTATGTATGTTTTAATTGGTACGTTGGTGCTACTTGTGCGGGGAAGATATATCACTAAAGTAAGTTTCTCTTAACTGTCAATTATAATGAATATATTTAAATAAAACTCAATGAAAAAAGGATTTTCAAGTCTTCTGCATTGTGCTTTAGAGTTGTTAGCAGTGCTATGAACCAGTTATGAGTTGGAATAATAGTCTCTGCATTGACATGCAAATGAATTCACTAAGCTACTACTTTGCTTTAGAGATTTACATAATTTGATACCAAAACCACATTAAATTAATATTAATAATTTGGTTTTAAAGCAAGAAAGTTCAGAGTTGAGCTGCTCTTCTTTCCACATTTCACCACATCTATGTATGAAAACATTGATATACAATCAGCAAACACAGTTTAGGCGTAGGGATATCCAGGCTCTGTTCCTTAGACGTTCATGCTTATTACCTGAAGATGTATAAGAAGTAAACCTCATGTGCCTCTTTTAGAGATAATAATTTTCAAATTATTTATCATTACCCACACTTTTTGCAGAATCAGTGTAGTGCTCTAATCTCTTCATTATTCACACATTCATTCTGTTTCTTATTCCTGCCAATTTTTTGTTTCCAGTTTTTCCTTCCCTTGCCAATCAACATGAGACCTTCTGAGTGACATTTTCATGGCAAGAAAAAACAAAAACAAAAACAAAAACTTGTGTGTGCAGAAGCATACTAGCCTAAATAAAAACTAACAATAATTAGAAAACACTTTTGCCACTACAAATTATATATTGTATTATAGATTAATATGTAAATTATTTTTATATTAAGTAACATTTCTTGAACTTGCATATTCCAGATGATTTCTATCCCATTGCATGTTTATGGTAGAGAAGAATTTACCAAAAATTATATATATATATATATATATATTTAATTAGATAGATAGGTAGATAGCATATATATATATATATATATATATACATATTTATGTATAATACATTCATATATATACATTCACACACTCAGAGTAAGCATTATATTATTGTTTAATTCTTATTCTTTTAGAAAATCCATATTAAGACTCATTAGAATTCCGAATGTATCAAAAGCACTATCTCATCTCTTAATATATCTCATAACATAAAATATTAACTTCTTCAATACCAAGGTGATTAAGGAACAAAGGGACCAGTTGTTTTCTTGTGTGGTGACCAATTTAATGAGGAAATTGGGATTTTCCACAAGGGAATCTACAGCTCACCTTAAGTAGACTAAGCCCAAAGGACATTGGAGGTGTTGGAGCCGAAGGTGATTAAGTTTTTTCTGAAGAAAATAATTGGGCACAGGGCTGTTACAATGAGGTTAACAACAGGAAGCATTTTTCTAGCTTATTAGTTCATAAACATCTTCTGAACTTATTATAAAGTATATTATATATTCTATTAAGTATACTTTATAAAGTATATCATATAAAGTATATTATATAGTAAGTAATAAAAAATACTAGAGATTGTATGTCAATTTGGGGCAAATATAAAAGATTCATAGGAACATATTATTCAAAGTCCTTTGGTTTCATGGGTAAATGAGTATTAAACATGAGAACTGGCCATCATTCAAAGAAAATTCTCAATAAACTATTAGATATAATTTAAAAGTTAGTTTTAAAAAAGTCAATTAAACTTTTCAGCATATTTCAGATTTTATCATTACTTACTTGATTTCTCTACTGTACATGTTAATTAATTTTTTAAAAGATAGCAATATATAGTCTTGATAACATAAAATCCAAATTGTTCATCTTTATCTTAAATTCCTCCAGTCATACATAGTCATTAATATTATTTGGAAGGGAAAAAAGGACATCTATCAAGAAATATCATCTTTTAAATTATTATCTAGATCAATGTGCTTTAAGAATTTGAGAAATAAGAAAGAAAACAATTTGAACATATGTGACATTAAATTATTTCAGTAATTTGTCTATATACTTTCTAAAAGTTCATTATCTTGAAATAAAAAGTGCTTTATACAATTTCAGTGCCTATGAAATGAATTAATGGCTGAGCAGGCTATCTGTTGCTATGGTATTGACTATTCCCTTGAATTTCACATGGACAAGTTATAACTTCAAAATATGGTCATTTCTTTGTGGAGCAAAGAATTAATGAAATACCACCATGTGTGAATATCTTTACTAGAAGTCTTCAAAGTTGGCAGTTTTACTTGTTTACAGCTAGAATTGCATTCTGATCAAATAGTATCTCCTATGTGCTGATTTTGGGCTTATTATGGTCACCTAATTTTACCTTACTTCAGAACTGTTATATAAAAGCTTAATAAGTAAAAAAAAATCAGGGGAAAATGATTTTAGTATTTTAAGTTTGCAATCTCATTGAACCTACCTTACTGGTTTCATTACTACCAATAACACATTTTGATGTTAGTGTTTCACCATTTCATTGTGACAACTCTAAACTTCATCTAAAAGAATTCCGGATACTGGTAGTTCAAAGCTTTACTGTTTCTACCCAAACAAAGACATACATCTTGGAAAACTTTATGGAAAAAAAAAGTCAATGAGATACTCATTTGGGTGAATATAGTGTTTATATATGTTACTACTTTTAGAGTAAGTTATAAAATAAAAATATACGTTTATGTTTCCATATAATAAATAAAACTAAAATTTTAAAGCTATAAATCTGTTTAAAATTCCACAGTCTGAATATTTATACCAATATGATTAGTCTTAAAGAGAACGTTTCAAAATATACAGAAGAAAAGAGTGATTCTCTATACAATTAAAAGAGGCTGGTGTAAGCCTCATGGCCTAGTGTTCCATAGACTGTAGTTTGTTTTTCTACCTGCTTAGTTCTTAAAAACTTGTATCACTATTTAATGGAAGATAGCATGACTTACAGGAATCCTACAAAGAACACCTGCTTAGGGTAAAACATGAGAACAGCTAAAGGGGCTTACATTTGACCTCTAGTGTTTGCAATAATATCCATTTCTTTTAACAATCACTCTCATATAGGACTGTGCCATTAATAAAATGCAAAATCTTTACCCAGAGGTATTATTTTAAACAATAAACTCTAAACCTAAAGTTCATCTTTGTATGTATAATGCAACTGTAGTAGAAATTTTTATGATGATTAAAAATATACAAATATTTAAACTTAGTGTACTTTTTAGTTGCTGAAAAACATAGCCCTAGTCAGTTGAATGGTATTTATTGTCTGAAATAGCTCATATTTTACCCATTCCTATTAATAAAGGACATCTAGCTGCAACCTGAACTCACTTCCTGGAATGTAAAGAAGCTCCTCCCCATGTTTCCCCGGCCATCGTTTATACTTAATCTAATGTCACTAAATGACATAAATGAAAGAACATAATATCCTTTATCAAACAAACTATCATGCCTACCTAAAAAAGTCATGAATAGTAATAGAAATACATAGAGCACCAGCTAACTTCTATCATTTAATGATTCTTCATTATGAGAAGTACTGTTCAGTGGTTTTCTGCACTGAATTATTTATACATTCACACTCAAAACACACTGCCAATTGACAAAAGGAATGTAGCTTCAAAAGAAAATCTCCCAAGTAGAGAAAAGCTCTCTGTTAAGCATACAAGAGGTTAAACATTGCTGAAATAGCGAGACATTTTCCCAGCCCACGCTTCCCAGTTCCATTCAATTACCAACAGCAGTAGCAACTATAATACAAGCTAATACTGTATTATTAAATCAGAGCTTCCCATTTACATCCACCTCTGACCTGAGGGGGCAGGGAGGGGATGACATTCACTAGTCAAGCAGAACAAACAGCTCCCAACTTGGAAATACACATGACCTTGGGGTGCAGAATTCTGAGAGACCGAGTTTCACAAGTTTTATTTGGATCTACTGTATAACACATCTAAATGAACCCAGCATGGTATAAATGCTCCTATCCTTACCACTTCCCCTCCAGAATAATGTGAAGAGAGCTCTGCACTTTGCAGTCTAAGCTCTAGATACCATAGGCAATATTGATTAATCAGAGATTAGTCCATTCACATATTTTTAAGGTTACATTTATTTTAAACAACTTGTTGGTTGATAATTTAATGCAATTTACTAACATATTTGAGGACTTGCAGTGAATGGTTCCTGTTCCTTGAGCCATGCAAGAAGTGTTGCTCTACAAAATTTATATTTATAAAGCAAGATGTAACATGATGGCATTAACTTCACACACATAAACAGCAGAGCCTTCAACTTCCCCTCTAGAATTCAGTGCCTAATCACCAATCATTATTCTTGTAATAGTAATGATAACAGTAATTAGTAAAATAATTGTTGCAATCATTGCCAACTGTCCCGTTTCAAATTATAAAAATAATCATAACTTGGTCTTAAATTTTTGTATGACAGTCTGCATTGCTCCCCCATTTGTAAAAATGTTATAAAAATGTTCTTTTTCTTACCTTATTTCAACAGTTACAAAGTCTCCCAGAAAGATTCTTAAACGGCGTGTATCTGTAAATCACGATAATAATAATAATTTTTAAAAAAACTAAAAAGATGGTCTTAGCTGGGGAAAAGATGGAAATAGTTTGCTCTAAAACTATAGAAATCCCCGAAGTCACGCCTGGCTGGGCGCCCAGGGGGCGAACGCAGGACTCTCTCCCACGTCCGAGACCACACTCCTTTGTCAAGTTGATGGGGTCCAGCTGGTGAAGAGGGTCGCGCAGGGCGCAGAGGGTGCGAGAGGGCGTCGCCTGGAGGGGCGGGAGCCGCGGCTCTTCCCGCTCCCCGGGTTCAGCACCGGCAGCGCCGTGGACAGCACCCGCTCTTCTCGCCTCCAGCGTGTCTCAGCCCCTGAACCCGGCTGATTCTCGCGCCTCCTCCCCGAGCCGGGGCTGCTGCCACTCACCCCGGGAGCGCCCCGCCCCTCCATCTGACGTAACTACTTTGCATCTCACCTCCCCGGGCGGTGCGGGGCCGGCCCCTGCACTGGGGTCCGCTGAGGCAGTGGAGGCGACGGAATCCAGGCTGAGGACCGGCGTGGCATCACTGGACTTCACGATCCATCACAACCAGCCCTGAAGAAACCGAATGCTTTCGGCGCTGCTTGAGCTTTGCCTTCGCTGGGACGGCCGCTCCCGTGCACTCCGGAGACCTCAGCTAGCAGCTCCGGAAGGAGACGGGGCGGAGGGGACCGTGGAGAAGAGGACAGGCTAGGGGCCGGTGGAGAAGGACGGGGGATCAGGGGACCGAAGGAATCCGTGCAACCGGTCAGAAAAAGAAAAAAAGTCCTTTTGATCTTCCTGGCCAAACTTCCCTCTTTCTCCCTGCCATTTGTCTACTGGAAAGGATGGGTTTGGTGTTCCGTTTTCTTTCCTCGGTTCAGGAAACTGCTAGAGGGAATCACTGCAGCAGAAACTTGTTCTGGAGGGAAAAAAAAAAAAAAAAAAAATGCTTTGAGCACTTGGAGAAAATGTGAAAGCTTGCAGTACTTATTCGTAAACAATGCTGTCTTAATTTTTTCTTATATGAGTGCTGCGTAGCATATATCAGACTTCATATGTGTTCCTATAAAATCTGTGGAACCCTCTCTCTCATTGACATGATTTAAATACATTGTCACGTTAAATGGATTTGGAGATTCCAGGGTTAAAAGCATCATTTAATAATGAAAAAAGTGAGAGTTCTCAAATTCAACTTCCACTGCCAAAATCCTGAAGGTTATGCAATGTTTATTATGTCTAATATATCAATTGTTCTATGGAAGATGGGGTAGGCTGGAAGCATTCCATAGCCTTTAGCAATTCTCTCAGTGTATGTGATGAATCTTGTCCCAGTGAGACTCTAAGGCCCTTGACAGAAAGAGAACCGGGCGGGGGGTGGGGGGGGAGGGGACCACGCCAGATTTCTGGCTGCTTAACCCTGTAAACAAGCACTTTTTGTGAACTGAAATGATCAATCATCCCAAAGGGTCATTATTCACATACTATCCCATGTCCCACCTACAGCCATCAGGACTTACTTTTACAAAGAAATGAGCAAATAAAATTAAGCCTAAGTTTTCTTAAGTTGGGTAAAACATTTTTCATAAAAAGATGTTTATTCAAGAAATTTCGTAACATTCAACACCTTGTTTTTCATCCAAATGCATACATATATGTGTCGTCATATTCCTGAAGTCTAAAATAATTTTGTGCTGGATTCACTCCTGAGTGTTTTCAGGGACTCTGATGGAATGAAGGCACTTGTTTATTTTCCTATCAGGAAAAATAAATAATAAATCTGATTTTCTGCAATGTTTAAGAAATTATTTCAGGAAGCATATTTACTTTGTGGGCATATATACTCAAATACCTTCTTAATAGCTATTTAAACAGGAGCAAAATTGAGAGAAAAGAATATATTATTTTTCCTTCTGAGGGACCTTTCTTTTTTCTACTCTGTATCCAATTTATTTCCAAGTTTGTCAGTTTCTTTCCCAAATATTCAAGTTCCTGGGAATATCCTTCCAACACATCTAGACCGTAACGTTTGTATTCCAGGTAATCTGCAATGTTTTATTTTCCTGTGACGACTATTGATTTTATGTAAATATATAAACACCAAGTGTCACGCCTTCTTGCACGGCTCCCTACACACACATACTCATGTATGCACACACATACTCATGTACACACACACATACTCATGTATACACACACATACTCATGTATACACACACATACTCATGTACACACACACACATATTCTGAAAGCCCCTCAATTCCCAAAGTGATTTTAATAATGGCTTCTGACACCATAGTAGGGCATGAAAGATGACATTTGGGAACAGAGGGTCATTCTACAATTGTAATTACAATGGAACCATTTGAATAGCTTGTTTTAAGGCAGATCAAAGCACATGTGTTTTACTTCTTTGGAAATGTCACATGACATATTTTGGTCTGCTTCATGCCAACCTGCCAAAATGTCAGAGAAGACTTAAAAGTTCACTGTGGAAATATATAGAGTACATTATAAAAAAACTCTTATATAATTCCACCAAAGCCTGTGTCATGTGTTGTTTAACAGACACTATTTTTCAGTTCATTTCAGTGATCATATTGCTTTTGGCTATGAATTCAATTAAGTCAAGCATAATGTTAAGCAAAAACCTGAGGGGATGAAACTGGAAAACAGACCTATGTTTCAAATGTGGAAAGAAAAAACAGACCATTTTTCTCATTGTTCCTAAAAGAGAGAGAAAGAAAGAAGAAAAGAAACAGAAAAAAAAAAGAGAACTATTTTGGTATGCATGCACAGAGATGTATGCATGCAGAAAAGTAATGGGAGGACTGTATTCTAGCTTTTGTTCTGTTCTAATTGGCTGTGTGACCAAGAGCAAGTTATTCTTTCATCATACTCATCACTGGTAAAATCTGGGGATTGTACTAAATTATCTTTAAAGTCCTCTACATATCCACCATTATGGGATTCTATATTAGAATTCAAAAACTTCAGAAATTTTTATATTGGAATTCACTATGTTAAGAACTTTCTCCTTAGGTGGGAAAAATTGGCATCTGTTACTAAGACTATGAAAATAGTACCTTAGGGTAATTTGTTTGGGGGGTGTGGAAAGGGGATGAGTGACTAGGGCCAAGGTTGAGGCTAAGAGGTCAGAAAATAAATTTTACCTATCCAAGAGGAAACTAAGAGAGGACTGAATGGTTTGTTAAAGTAGTCACTTATTTTTATATAAGCAATATTACAATATACTCATATAGTCACATATAATTACTGTTTAGGATATTCAAGGCAGCTGTAGAACAACAATAAGATGCAAGGCATGCAGAAAGTGATTACATGGATTTTTAGCTGTAAATTGTCACTGGAAAGATGACTAAAATATCAAGTAAATACGCTCAAGGAAATGTCTTTAGGGCTCAATGGCCAACATCTACTAAAGAATTTTAATTTAAGTAATTTACATGAGCATATTAAAATGTGATACACAGAAATCATGAAGCTCATTGTGTTGTCTTCTTGTGAGTGTGTATTTATACTTGTATGAGAGATTTACCTTTTAATCATACTGCTTTTCAGTTCTCTATTTTTGGACTCCTGTAGTGTCATCAAATTTTGCAAGCTCCTTTTCAAATTATAATTATTCTAATGTATTTGTAGTACATTAGAATTATAAATACTCTACAGATAATAACAGTGTGTGTGTTATTAATTTTTCTTTTTGAATCAATTATGTGAAGGTTTGCTGAGAATTAAGAACATGATTTTTTGAAAAGCAAAGATGCACTACTTTGTGCTAGGTAATTATCCCTCTTAATTTTGGGGAATCCTAAAAAACCAGGACAGGAAAAAATCATAGGCATAATGACCAAACCTTCTTTAACTAAAGAGAGCAACAAGCTTACAACATAAGCGCATAGAGACCTCAAATCTTCTGCAACGTGGACTTCTCTATGATTGTGCTTTCTCCTGATACATGTTCTAAAGAGTCGATGCTGCCTTTAACAATTAGTTCTCAGGAAAAAAAAGAATTTCTGAAATGTACCCTTACTTTTTGGCCTTGTAATTCAATTCCACATGCTAAATACACAGAGTTTTACAGTATTATTTGACTATTTGACACCTGAAAATATATTTTCCTTTCCTTACTTCCTCTTTTGTTTTTCTTATTTTTGTTATTTCCTTTCCTCCCCCTTCCTAACTCTTTCTCCCTTAGGGCCTTTCTCTCTCTCTCTCCCTTTTATTTCCTTAATAAAACATTTATTAGTGATACGTCTGCTGTGTTATAGGATATTTAAATACAATATTGTGTCATGGAATGGAATATTGATACAACTCATTTAAATATAAATCTCTTAACTAACCTGGATTTGCGATCTTAAATGCACTTTGTGTATGGGGTGTTGGAGGAAAAGTATGTGCTGACGAGGATTTTCAAATGTGTTTCTTTAAAATGTAGACATAAGACTTGGGATACATATAAGAATCAGAACCTCAATACCAATACATAAAGCTACACACTGAAGACCACTTGAGTTACACATACACATTTTCTACCTAAGCGTTATTTCTGATCAACTACATAGTTTTCATGAGGTTTTATTAGTTTACTTTTTAAAACTCTCATTATATATTGAAAATTGAGATTATGTTAAATTTGTGGTCTCCATTCTCTACCATAATGCAGGCATTGTGTTGGTTTTGGATAAGAGATTTTTACATTTATCATGAGTAATATGGAAGATGATAGTTCTTTTCTTACTAGTATTAACTGTAACACACAGGGAGATACACTAAGAAAGACTATTTTTACAAATTTTAATCATGAACTCACCAACAAAATGGCATATTTCGCAAATGATTATAGATCTTTTTCAGTAATATTATGCTAAAGCTTGTATATAGCTCTTTATCCCTCAAACTCTCAGATCGATGCACTTATGAAATCTTTAATTCCCACTGTGTAAATGGGCTTTACAAATTCCACAAGAACCTGGGCAATTGTATAACATGAGTAAAAGTTACATGTTTAAGAAATTGGTTAACCTCAATCTGTATTGAGATAATATTAAATAGAAAAATGATAGAACGTTTCAAGAAAGGCTGTGAAACTAAAAAGCTAAAACCTAGAGCATTTAACAGAGCAAACTATTTTGGGTTTAAAGGAATAAATTTGTTCATTGTAGTCAATAATGTAAGGTTCATTATTGCCAATAATTAACATCAATAATTTGGGGTCAAATTCAGATTCTGAATTTGAATCCAGAATTAAATACTGATGGACATTAAAAGGATCACTGTAGCCTACAAGGAAAGGTATGTGCCAAGGGTGCTGAGTGTGGAAAAACCTGTAAACCTAATATTTCCCTCTTGATAAACATGGTTACTTGACTTTATAAGTTTTATCTTTTAAATTGAAGGGGAAAATGCAACTAGCTCTTTATATAAGCATGTCAAGGGGAATGAACATTGACAGACAGATTTGCCAGACTCTGGTTTGTGTTATCTACTCTAGTTTTCAAGCTTTCATGTACTTTTATCTTCCTAATTGAATAGCTCCTTTATAGACGTGCTTCCTCTGACTTCCAAGGGGTATAACTATGAATTTCTCCCAGAGCTGTATTTTTCTTTTCTGTTTTGGTGTGGTAAAACAGGACTTTGTATATCTTAGTCTGGGAAAACAATGGGAATAAAACAATGGGAATAAAATTTCAATAAGAACTGTCATCCACCATTCTGTCCATGCACAGAATTCTCAGGCTCATAGGGATGGTGTCAAAACGTGTTGCTTTCTAAAGGAGAGTGTCAAAAGAAATGATGGATTAAGAAAATATTTTTATAATAATTGTAATTGAATAAGTTAAAGATCATTTTTATATGGCCACATATCTATACAATTTCTGATAAATTCCTTAGGCGGATGAGACATAAGGATATAAGCCTGGAAGAAAATCATTTAGACCTTGGCTTAGCAAAAAAAAATTTAGGAGTAATTGAGTAGTTTTTTATAAACTAAAGGTAGAGAGAAAACAACATAGTTCTATTTTCCCAGTTTTATATAACAAATGTATCTGAGTAACATTTTTTTCTATAAGTAAACTTTAATGTTAAAAAACCTAGAAGGAGAGATCTATAATTAAAATAACTTCCATTAGTAGACCTTGAAGAATACTACTCTAATAACTATTATAGAAAATAATAGAAATTGTAGTTTTAAAATCAGAAAAATCCAAATATGTGAGATAATACAAGCAAATGCTTTAGAACTCAACCTCATCTTCTTCTATGATTAAGTTAAGCTTAGAGTTGTATTTACACACTATAGTGTTGGCCACATTTATTTAAATTAGAAGCAATCAATTTAAGTGGATCAGATGTATCGCTATCTTCACTGTAGTTTTAAAAATCAATTCTGGAAACGTTTCCTTTTCTTCTATCATTTTAATAATCAAAGTTTGAGGAGGTGATTTGAAATTTGGTAATCTTAAGAGTCTTTGAAATCTAAAAATATTGTGCCATTTCACGAGTGTAATTGAACTATGAAAATAAAGTATAAGAACTTACTGATGCTCAAACAGATGATTTTAATTTTTAGAGTTCTTGTGTTTAGGAGATCTCTTAGGGCATCTACTGGCCAATGTTAGTATTGCATATGAGAATTTGAGTACAGCAGTCTGAACCCTAGAGTTCTTTGTATCAAAACAATTATTTAAATGTATGTTGATAAAGAGATTTATGACAGAAATGTTTAATGTTTATTGCTGAATTTAAAGTATTAAACAAATACATGAAAACAAATATGGTATGGGAGTTGATCTTATAAAACTTTTATAATACTATATTTACATTTCAACATTTTCAAAATTTATGTTAATTGTCTCTTAGAATCTATATCACTGTTTGAATTTGCTGTCATCAGTATTTTATTTAAACTTGTGATTTTTTTACGAGTATCAAAATAACTGTCTTTTCAAATTTCAAAAGAGGCACACACAGTAACATATTTTACATTATAATCTTTGAGAGCAGAATGTAAAAGGATGTTGAAAATTGACTGTAAGTCTCAAGTTCAGAAAGATTGTAACGTGAAAGGAAATATACTGCTAGAAGTGGAAATAATCTATGTATCTGGACAGATGGAAAGTTCATTTTGTCAAACATCACAGCTAGTTGCTAGACATTAGGCCCAGCAATGAGAATGGATGGGAAAGTCTAACATCTGTGTGTATATAATATATAATACAAATATATTATGTAATAAATATATAAATTAATAACTCTATAACTAAAATTATGATATAATTAAGATAGAAAAATATTACAAGTATATATAAAATATCACAAGTAAAAATTAGTAAAATGTCACAGGTACAAACTGATAAGTTGAACGAGAAGTAAAGAAGCATTTGGTGAAGTGAGCAATTACTACTGATTTTTCTTGCTCTTTTTAGCCTTCGCCGTGTATAAGATCCATCCAGAGCATATGGACCAGAGCATCTGTCCCAGTTTGTTCCCAAGAATGGTGTTAGCGCTGTCTCGGAGGAACTATGCTAGGGACCAAAAGAGACATGTATGTTCCTTTTCTTGCAGATTCCCTCTGTTAATGTGTATTGCTGTTGTTTATTAACATTATACAGAAATTATTTGAACTTCAAAAAGCAAAAGCTGTCAATAAAGAAACCTGAAAACAATTCTGTGTAACAAATTAGGATTTTGCACTATACTTGCTTTGTATTTACTACTGCTACTCACCACACCCTTCCTCCTGTGACTGTGTTTCAGTCTCACTTCATGGTCTCTGATGGTTGAGTGGAGCCACTTCCGTACAAAGAACTATGAATAGAAGTGACACATGTCACTTCTGGGCTGAGAACTTAGCAATATCCTGAAGCACCCTTTTCTCTCTATCAAAGAAATGGGCAACCTTTGAGATAGTGGCTGCTCCAGTTACCCTAGACTCCTGGGGGACATGAGGAGCTGAGTGGCCTTTGCTGACTGTGACGGTCAATTTTGTGTGTCACCCTGACTGGGCTAAGGAATGCTCAGATAGCTGGTCAAACATTATATCTGGGTGTGTCTGTGAGGGTGTTTCCGGGGGAGATTAACAGTTGAATTGAACTGGTAGACTGAGTAAAGAAGATGGCCCTCACCAGCGTGAATGGGCATCACCCAAACCACAGAAGGCCTGAATTGAACAAAAAGGCAGAGGAAGGGCAAATTCAACTCTGAGCTGGGTCGTCTATTTTCTCTTGGCCTCAGACATCCGCCCTCCGGGTTCTTGGGCTTTTGAACTCAAAGCAGGACTTACACCATTTCCTGCCCCACCTCCGACCCCCCATTTCTCAGGTCTCTGGACTTGGACTGAATTACGCCAGCAGCTTTGCTGCTTGCCCAGCTGGCAGATGGCAGATCATGGGATTTCTTGGTCTCTGTCATTGTGTAAGCCAATTGCTATAACAAATATCTCCCTGTCTATTTCTCTCTCTCTCTCTCATCTATGTGCCTAAATCCTATTGGTGCTGTTTCTTGGGAAAACCTGCTGACTCATGGTGGGCATGGAACATGAGCAGGAAATAAACCTTGGTTGTTTTAGGCCACTGAGATTTGAAGATTATTAGTCTGTCATCACAGCATCAATAACTTAAACCAGTTGGTAAATATCAGCAACTGAGTTGATTTTGAAATAGTTGTGTCTGCATCAATCTCTCACAACACCTGCTACACATAGCTGATGTCTCTGGCTTCCTACATGAAAGATGTCATTGATCCCCTCAGGTATAGGCTTGTTTTTTCTCTAGGTTTTGCATTTATCTGGAATTAAACAAAATGAATCTCATCCTCTTAATATCCATCCTAAAATAAGCTTAGGTTAGGCTGGCAAAATTAAATTCTCCTGTAGTGACCTGAGCCAAGATAACTTGTCTATCATTCGGACCTGCATACATTACTTTAGAGCTATGTGTTGGGCTTCTATTCTAGACTTTTTGTAATGGTTCACTATCTTTCACTTAAGGATTTCATTTCCTCTTACCCACATGTACCCAGAGTAAGAACCAAACCACTTCCCTTCCAAGTGTTCCTTCAACACATGAGAATCGGGTTCCTACTCTGAAACAGACATGCTGGAGGTTAGAGATACAAAGATAAATAATATATAATGCTGTAAACAAAACCCAACTAAACCATTACTATACAATGTAATAAGTACTAAAATAAGGTAATGTGCCTAGAATCATCTCAGTCCAGTATGAACCTTATGGCTGTTTCTACTAGGAACTAAATTTCTGCCTTTAGGACACATTCAGAATCACTGACTGGTACTTTCCAAGGACACTGCTCCCTGACATAAAATATTTGATCTCCACATTTCCAAGTATTGTCAGCCTGTATTCTATATTTGCTTACTCCACTCACTTAGGTGAGCAACAGCTAGTTAAATGCGTATTATCCTTTACTACCTACCTAAAATTGATGACAAATTACTTGCTTCTTTGAGTACTGTGCTTTGCCCAAACTGCTGAATTTCAGAATTGGCCTCCTTGCTTTTTTAAAGTAGTAGTCTGGTTTTGTCAAGCCCTCTGCTTCTTTCCCCAACTCATGCTAGGCCTAAACTGTTATGATGAAAGTAACTACTTACACAATTTCCAAGGAATTTCACAATTGGCCACTGGAATTTCAAAAGAATTATACAAACTCCATGGAATTTAACTTCAGCAAGGTATGAATAATATCCCATGTGACAACTTTCTTCAAAAAATCAAGACTTGTATTGAAGACGAAGTAGAAGAAGAAATAAAACACCACCACCATCACCAATAACAAAAAAAAAACCTGTAAGGAGTTACTATTGTCTAGTAAATTAAATGAAAACTCCTGGTTTTGCCTTAATTCCTCTCTAACCTCCCATACAATTAAAATTGGACAGCACAGGTCTCACTGAACTTTGTGGTTTATTTATCATTGCTACACACCTATTCCAACCTACCATCATCTATGGCCTATGAACATCTATATTAGGTATCACCTATCATCTACGATTATCTGGTTGCCTAACTGATCTCTTTACTTACTCTCTTAACTCAAAGTGCATTTCACAACCTCAGCTATAGTTATTTTAAAAAATATATATGTCACATTATGTCCCTTCTTTGCTTAAAACTTTGCATTCCATTTTGTATTTAAAAAAACCTAAATCCCTTACTGTTGTCCACAGGTCCTCCTATCACTAGGCACACACACACCTTCCAGGTCAGAAACTACTCCTTCCCTTATCTTCACCGATCATTGTAGCATTCTTGCTCTCTTTCAACATATGAAGCTCATACCCATTTTAATGCCTTTACACTTGATGCCTCTTTTTCGCAAATTCTGTTCCCCAGATTTCCTTATGGGTGAGTCTTTAATATTCATCCCTATGGAATTACCTTTTTCTGCCTAGCAACCCTCTACACTACCAACTCTTAACCTTTATACAGCTACTTTTTTCATGGAATATATTAATATTTGAAGATATATTATTTATTAATTCATTCATCAACATTATGTCTTCTCAAACTCGAATGTTAGCTCATTGAGTATAAGACCCAACTTGTTCATACTAGTATTCTGTGGAGTCAGATAACTGCCTTTAGTATAAGTGTTCAATACATTTACTGAACAAATGCATTCATGTATTTAGCAATGCATTCATTTGCTGTACCTTTTAACATTTTCAAAATCTACCCATCCTTCAAGAGCAGATTGAATGTTACTTCTTTCATAAACTTTATCTGATTTTCAAACTTGTGACACATCTTTTCTTTGAACCAGTGTAGAAATCTATCATGAGGCTCTTTCTGACTCTATTCAAAGTTTTTTATTTTTTAAAAAATTCCTCTCTCTGATCACTAGATAATTATCACCTCAAAGAAAACATCTAGGCTCTACAATTTCGATATCCAGAATGTAATGTGAATTTCTGACTCACAGTAAACACAATCTAGAAACATATATATTTACTTATTTATGTATTTGTTATCTATCCCTAAAGGAGAGTTTGACCTCCTTTTTTTGCTCACTGCTATATCCTCATCTCCTTGACAGGAACTGGCAAGTAAGAGAAGCCCAATGAATAGCTGCTGAAAGAATGAAAAAGTCTGAACATTTTCTCACTGAATTTGACATTTCCTAAAATATTATTTTCCCTTGACAGTCAACGTATTAGCATCACCATCATCTGGTAAATTTATTCCAAGCCTGCTATATTCGTTATAATCATTTAAATTGCTTACATGATCAAGCAGTGTTTTAAGATTAGTAGAATTTTAATTATGCCTAATTATTTATCCAACAAATGGTTAATTTAAAATTTTATGAATGGTTAAGGAATAAAAATGATATATCAGCTTCTAGGAATAGTGTGGATAGAAAATGTATTATCTGAGAGTAAGCAGTATGCCCCTTGATTCATATGTTTCAACTTCCTGACATGAACTTAGATGTCTTACCTTACTCTGTAAAGTATTTTACTGATTCTCTGTCTGTACTTATCCTCGGTAAATGTAGGAGAGAGGAATGCAAACCAAGATAACTTAAGAATACATACTTTAAACTTTGACTAAAGTTTAGAACTTTTAAACCAAATTTACACTGACAAAATAATACTTGTTATTCTTGCATGGATACATATTCAGTTCTCCTTTGCCACTGTTTTGTTCATGACACAAACACAACTTATAAGATTTCAGAAAATTAAGAAAATATAGACTCAAGTTTCCAGGCTGATATACAAGATATGGCTATTACACAGAAGCTGTTTATATGCCCATTTTAAACAACTAAATAGTAGTGTTTGTGTTGAGTAATCTATCAAATACATAATCACTAGCAACTATTAGTGAGTTTACTATATTTGTTGAGTGGTTTTACTGAGGAGCAGCAAAGAAACTGGCAAAGTAGTTTTTATCAATGTGACCTTCCCTCCTGTCAGTTAAAAAATTATAATATCTTGCTTTATGAAGAAAAACAATCAACAGACACTAATTGATATATTTAAGGAATCTTTCATCTATTAACAGGAGAAAACTGGTGGCAAATAGAATAAATATTTCTGTACTATAGGATTTAAATATTATGTACAGAATACAGTTATTTTTCCTAAAAATAGAGATTAAGCTAATGTAATTATCATAGACACAGAAATTTAGAACACATACACTATAGTTATACATGAAAACAATTATACTTAAGTTATCATCAATGGTGCATATCAGTTATGAATAACAATACAATATTACTAAATTTTGTATAAAACTGTAGCCAAAAAGCTTAATAATATTTTTTATTTTACAGAATACTGCTTAAATTACTGAAAATAGTTCTATGAGGACATTTTACACTGAATAAATAAAAGTAATGTTAGCCAGTGAAATATAAGAAAGAAATGAAAAGTTATAAACAAAGAAATAACACATTTTAAAATGAGCCTTAAAGATTAACGTGTTCTATTTGCTATATTTACTACTGAGCATAAAATATCAAGAAAAACTAGTAAAGAAAATTTATGAAAAAACATTAAAGTAATCAGATACCTTTGACTTAAGCAACAACTCAGTGCACACATAATACAATGTTTTATTTGGTTATTTATTTATTTTTACTCCAAATCAGGCCCTATTACTGGCACAGCACTTTATATACTTACTCCAGGCAAGTGACAATTTCACTCAGTTGTACAATATATGTCTCAGAATAATATTGGTTGACTTCACAGAGCTGCTTCCTCAGTTTCAGGTCACAGACAACCTGCCTTGTTACCTATCTTTGTGTACAATTAATAGTTCCAGTTCCCTTGTTTCATTATGATTTTAACATCTAATCCATCCTAATTAAACCAGAGCTGAGGATTCTCAACACTCTCCACCTCATCTATTACAGAAATTCCTATTTTTTTCCTACAAATATCGTTACATTTGCCCCAACCTTAATATTTTCATGAAATACTTTGACAAAGATGGATGACTGGATACTAATTCAACTTTAACCAAGCTTCAAGTCCATTTGCAAATATGAAAGAGAAAATCTTACTTGACTTGCTTCTGAGTTACCGTTGTATCTGCCTGAAATACACACATGAATTAGATTGACCTGTATTGTCATATAAATGCAGCTAAAATAAGCAAATTTTAGATTTTAGAGGAAGAGTTTGGTATGAAATGTGAAGGTGAAGTTTTATTATTTGATATGTTTATAAGTTTAATAATTACAGGAATATATTTTGAGCATCTCTTTGGGTCAGGTGATATAATAGGCACTGAGGATGTGGTAGTGACAGAAGAGAAAATACACACCACATTAACAGAATAAAGGACAAAAATCATAGGGTTATCCCAATTTATGTAGAAAAAGCATTTGACAAGATTAAATATCCTTGCATGATAAAAACTCACAAAAAACTAGAAATAGTAGGAAACTGCATCAATATAATAAAGACCATACACAAAAGTCATAGGTAACATCATACTTAATGGTTAAAGACTGAAAGTTTTTCTCTAAGATCAAGAACAAGGCAAGGATGCCCATTCTTGACACTTATATTGAACGTATTACTGGAAGTCCTAGCCAGAGAAATTAGTCGAGAAAAAAAAATAATAAAACACCCAAATTGGAAAGGAAAAAGCAAAATTATCTCTCTTCACAGATGATGTGATTTTATATGTAGAAAGACCTAAATTTCAAAAAAATTAAAATCCTATTAGAACAGATTCAACAAATTTGCAGGATACAAAGTCAACATACAAAAATAAGTTTGTTTCTATAAATAATGAATAATCTGAAAATAAATTATAACAACAATCTCATTTACAATAACACCAAAAACAATAAAATACTTTGGAATGAACTTAACCAGGGAGGCAAAAGACTTGTCCACTGAAAACTACAAAACACTGATGAAAGAAATTAAGATAGATACAAATAAAGAAAAAAATCCTATGCTTATGAATTAGAAGACTTAATTTTGTTAAAAATATGCATATTACCCCAAAGATCTACAGAGTCAATGTAATCCCTATCAAAATCCCAATGAAATTTTTTGCAGAAATATAAAATTTAAAAAATCCTAAAATTTATATGAAATCTCAAGGGACCCCGAATAGCCAAAACCAACTTAAAAAAAAGAACAAAGTCAGAAGCCTCACACAACCTGATTTCAAAACATAATTGAAAGCTACAAAAACCAAGAGTGTTGTATTGGCATAAAGCAGACATATAAACCAATGGAAAGAATAGAGAGCCCAGAAATAAACCCTCACATATATGGTCAAATGACCTTCAACGGGACTTCTAAGACCACACACATGGGAAAAGGACAGTCTCTTCAACAAATGGTGTTAGGAAAAGAAGAAAACTGAATATCCACATGTAAAAGAGTAAGTTGGAACTTTACCGTACACCACATACAAAAATTAACTCAAAATGGATTAAAGACCTAAATGTAAGACTGTAAATGCTTCTAGAAGGAAGCACAAAGGGAAAACTTCATGATATTGGACTTAGCAAAGTTTTCTTTTAATATGATAGCAAAAGCACAGGCAACAAAAGCAAAATAGACAAATAAGAATACATCAAGTTTTAAAACTTATGCACAGCAAAGGAAACAATCAACTGAATGAAAAAGAAACATGCAAAGGGAGAGAATATTTGAAAATCATATATCTGATATGGAGTTAATACCCAGGATGTATAAATAAATCCCCAAACTCAAAAACAGAAAAAGGAAACAACTTGATTCAAAAATGGACAAAAGACTTGAATAGATATTTCTAAAAAGAAAATATACAAATGACCAAGAAGCATAATAAAAGATGCTCAACATCACTAACCTTTAGAGAAATGCAAATAAAAACTGCAATGAGATATCACCTCGTAGCTATAAGAGAGTCATTATCAAACAAAACACAACAAAATAGAACAAAAAGCCCACAGAAAACAAGCGTGTTGAAGACGTGCAGAAACTGGAACTCTTGTTGGAAACCTTGTGCATTGTTGGTAGGAATGTAAAATGGTGCAGCTGCTATGGAAAAAAGAATTGAGTGCCTCGACAAATTAAATATGTAATCACAACATTATCCAGCAATTCCACTGTCAGGTACATACCCGTAGTAATTGAAAGCAAGATCTTGAAGAGATATTTGACATCCATGTTCATTGCAGCATTATTCACAATAGTGACGAGGTAGAAGCAACCCAGATGTCTAACAATGAATGGATGGATAAGTAAATTGTGGTCTATACACACAATGAGATTGTTTTCAGCCTTAAAAAAGAAGGAAATCCTGCCACATGCTGCAACATGGATGAACCTTAAGGACATTTTGCTAAGTGAAAGAAGCTAGTCACAGAAAGAAAAATATTGTATGATTCCACTTATAAGAGATATCTAAAGTCATCAAACTCATAGAAACACAATGTAAAATGGTGATTGCCAGAGGCTGGAATGAGGGTTAAATGAGAAGTTGTTCAATGGGTTTAGAGCTTCAGTGCTTCCAGTGAAAACACACAACTATGTGAATATAGTCAACGCTACTCAACTGTAGATTTTAAAATGCTTAAGATGGTGATTTTTTGTCATGTATTTTTAAACTCAGTTTAAGAGTTTATTCTCAAATTTATCCTTATCTTAGTGGAGAAAACTATTATTTTAAAGTATAGTATCTAGAAAGGGTTAACATTATAGTTCACATCTAATTCTGCCTTCATCCAACAACTACGATTTTTCCATCCGTCATACTGATAGTTACAAGTTGTGTCTCTCAGGCACAAGCCCAGGCTTATAGACTGGATCAGTGCAATATTTTATTATTATTATTATTTTTTTTTTTAATTTATTTATTTTTATATTTATGGCTGTGATGGGTTTTCGTTTCTGTGCGAGGGCTTTCTCTAGTTGCGGCAAGTGGGGGCCAATCTTCATCGCGGTGCGCGGGCCTCTCACTATCGCGGCCTCTCTTGTTGCGGAGCACAGGCTCCAGACGCACAGGTTCAGTAGTTGTGGCTCATGGGCCTAGTTGCTCCATGGCATGTGGGATCTTCCCAGATCAGGGCTCGAACACGTGTCCCCTAGTGCAATATTTTTGTTCCTTTGTTTTTTTTGTTTTATTTCCATGGGTGGGGATAGGGTAGCTTGCGATTGATGTGACTCCAGAGGTTTATAGTTTCTCCTACTGTACTGGAGATTTTCCAGAGCCTGTTTTGAGATAGTAAAGATATGCTTACAAGTAATTGATCACCAGCATATACATATGAGGATCACAATTAATTTTTACCTGCATGAATGGAGGAGGCTGATGTCACTGGTGTATTCTCTGCCCTGGTGAAGACTGGTTTCTAAACAGAATCTAGTAGATACAAGATACCAATGGACCTGTATATGGAGACTTAAGGACAACAGAGGCAGTGAAGGAGAGGACATAGCTGACCGCAGAAGGTATCCACTAAGATCCAGATTTATTGCCTAGTTTGTAGTAATCTCTATGATTACTGAATCTTGCCTAAATGAATAAATTCTCTCTCATCTATTGTGCTCCCTTCCATGGCATAGAATCCAGCCAACCTTGATTATAAAATTAGGAAAATCCCTGATTTGAATTATTGGGAAATAAAAAGTCATGCTTCCCAGGTTTAGCATCATTTTCCTCACCTTACACTCAATTCATTGCCTCCCCTGAAATTTATTCTTTGCATTGAATTTTTCTCAAGCTAATGTTCACATTCCCTTAATCTATAATTTTCCTATTTTCATTTTTCTTTTTTATTCATAACTTTAAAGTTATGTTTTCCTTTTGCTGTCAGATTGTAGTTTTCTCTGTCTCTCCTGATTTGAGCACGACTTCCCTGAACTCCTGACCCTCACTTCATCATCCCTCTGCCTCTTCTGCAGCCTTGTTATCTGGAGTATTTCCCCCGCTTTCACACTTGCTCTCTTACCTCCTTCCCAGAAGCATGGCATTTAAACAGACATGCAGAGGAAATGGCAGAATAATCGCTGGCATGCTCCAAGAATTAGGACATTTTTTGCAATTACTATAAATATTTAGGCTGCATATAACCTTCCTTTTGTCCTGATTCCAGATACAGATGAATAACATCAAGAATCTTGGCAAAACAGAACCTAAGGCTAACTACTCTTTTTTCTCTTTTTTCTTTTTCTTTTCCCAAATATACACTGATAATTCAATATAACAGTTATTTTTAAAATATGGGTTGTCTTGGAAGAATATATATAATATAATATAATATAATATAATATAATATAATATAATATAATATAATATAATATAATAATGTCTTCCATACATATAATTCCCAAGAAACCTTATTACTAAAAAAATGGGAAAAAGTATCCAAACATCTAGTGGACCAGTTTCTTTAGATTCATTTTCTTTTACATTAGAATGATGCTATTTCCATTTCTACTCTGCATGCATTTCCCTCAGTGTCACTATCACTCCCACTCTGTGATTAACTGATCCTGTTTTTAATTCAGCTGGAACAACTTCTCATCATTTAAGAAGTATTGGGACTTCCCTGGTGGTCCAGTGGTTAAGACTCCTCACTTCCACTGCAGAGGGTGAGGGTTCCATCCCTGGCCGGGGAACTAAGATCCCAAATGCCTCGCAGTACTGCCAAAAGTTAAAAAGAAAAAAAAAAAATTAAGTATGATGTTCCCTCCTAAATCTTGGCATTGCCACCCTTTCATGTTTGTTCCACTATGAGTAGTGCTGGTAGTACTTGTAGCCCAAGTACTCTACTATACAAAAGTAAGCAGTTATTTAATATTTGCTAATTAATCAATTCTCTGTTTAGTGTTTTGCACAATGTTGATTGTGTGGGAACATGGTAGACACCGTAACAACTTTTAAACTTTATTGTTTGTGCTGAGGTATGGGGACTTGCTGTGCAGGATAATATAGACAAAGAGAGAAGAAAAATCAATTGTGAAAATATTGGAGCACATGAGTTTCTATGTTAATAGTTTGTAAAATCAACTGTACTTGTAAGAGTGACCTACATAGCTAGGAATTCTGCAAACAAATATAAATTAGCATCTTAGTACTTGAAATGTAATAATTTACAGGAAAACATTTTCAGATAATCCATAATAACTGAAGCAGCTTTCTCAAAAAAAAAGTTTCCAGGCAAAGAACACAATCAGAATATCTTCCACATATTAGGGCATCACTTTCCCAGTCATGCTGTATCCAAACCTTGTAATCACTGTTAATTCCTCACTCTTTCTCGTATTAAGCACCAAGTTCTATTTAGTTTATATCTGTAACATTGCTTCATTCAGTTTGTAATATATATTCTCTCTTCCTTTCCCTTGATTTTTCAATACATTTCCTGAGATGACTGAAAACCCAACTGGTTTCTCTGCTTCATGTCTTTCCTATTTTCATTCCTTTCTACACATTTCTTTCAAATTAATCTTTGTAAAGCATTTCCCACATCATGTCAGTATCCCACTAGAAGGCCTGCCATTGTTCCCCATTGCTACAGTGACCAGATAATTTGTCATCCAAACTGGAAGACTTTTGAGAGTAAAAGAGGCATGATTAATAATCAGCCTCAGGCTACAGATGTAAACCAGGATTGTCCTGGCTGGATGGAGAAGTATGGTCATTCTACTCACTGAAACAAGCTACCCATGATCCTCCCCAAACTATTTGTCTATTCAAAAGTTGTACAACTTCTTAAGACAAACTAAATTACTTTATATCTTGACTACTCATCTCAGTTTTACTCACCTCAGTAAAATGTGCTCTCAGTTTTTGTGACAGCAAAATAAAATAGTATAAGAATACATGGGGGCTTCCCTGGTGGTGCAGTGGTTGAGAGTCTGCCTGCTGGTGCAGGGGACGCAGGTTCGAGCCCTGGTCTGGGAGGATCCCACATGCCGCGGAGCAACTGGGCCCGTGAGCCACAACTACTGAGCCTGCGCGTCTGGAGCCTGTGCTCCGCAACAAGAGAGGCCGCGATAGTGAGAGGCCCGCGCACCGCGATGAAGAGTGGCGCCCGCTTGCCGCAACTGGAGAAAGACCTCGCACAGAAACGAAGACCCAACACAGCCATAAATAAATAAATAAATAAATAAATAAATAAATAAATAAAGAATACATGGACTATATCAAGTACTCAAGTAATGTTATTTTCTGTCTTTTCCAATAAATTTCCTTAGAAAATACAGAATATCTACTCTCAACAGAGAACACTAGCAATCAATGCCATGTAGGTAGTTTTACTCCTGTTGACAATATTAAAGAATAATTAATTAGAATTCTGTTTTAAATTGTTTGGATAAGTCTCTGTAGAAATTGTCATCATTTACTCTTACACTTTAACTATGGATAATTTAAACTGGAATCAAGAAAATGATTATTTTGGATAGGTGTATGTATAATTTGTTGAGGTATATATTGTTGTCCTTATAACTTCAGGATAGGCACACACATAATACTATTTTCAACAGCTTAGTGTTTATAAGATTAAAATGTAAATTTTTATTAAAATTAAGTTATATCATCATGTTTTTCTTAAGAATTTACAATTTGGCTCTTGAAGACTTATCTTGTAACTAAGTATGGCATTTGATGTCTCCTTCATCAAACAATTACAAACATATTAATTTATATTTTGATTAGGAAGAAAAAGAATACACCACTACAGAAATATTTCTGGCATGTGTCAGAAGGATATTCTGCTACTTATCCTATAATCAATTCATTATTTCATTAATAGATTTATTGAAGTCTCCAATGAAATATGTTTGATCTAATTTCAGTTATATTATCACTATGCTGTGAATCTGGTTTATATTCAGACATCATTCTCCACAGGTTAAAATCAAGTTAGTAAGAATCTGTTTCCTGTATTTCAATTTATCAAGTTAAATTTGGCCTTTTTTCATCTTTCCTTGTTTCCTTAGATAATTGATACAGCAGAATCAAACTGACTTATAGTATCTTATTTTTCTCTTTTAATTTTTATCTCAATATGTCCTTATTGGTGGAACGTTAATTCACAATGATCTTACAGTTCTATATCTTTGTAGATAAAAGGTAAATGTATTTTGTTATTTTATTTATTATTTCAATTATATTTTATGTTTATGATTAGTAAACTGTACAGTAATATTGTAATTTTGTAAGATTTACCGTTATTCATCTCATGATGGATATTCTCCCTCAAATATTCATACAAAATTATAAATAGGTATATTTCATATGTATTATTTATGAACTGTACCAACCATTAGAACCCACTCAAAAATGTACTTTGCTTCACTAGAGTAACATATCATCTATCATAAATTCCTTACAAAATCTCCAATACTGTATATGTAGATAATTATTTTTATATTACTCTTTCAGAGATTGAAGTGTTAATACACTGGAATGCTCTTAACAGTGTACATTTGAGCCATTTGAACACTATATCCAGTCTGTTTTAAAGGCTATTTATTTGTTTAGAACCTTCTCTTAATGGCAAAGAAACATGAACCCACTCCTCTCTTCATTATTACAAGTTACAAATCAATAGTGCTTTAAATATTCATCATTTCCCTGTTATCTTATGAAAAACGTCTAATATCCCTTGGGTCACACTGTATTCTTGAAACTCCACCTTCACTAAATAAAGATCAAATCTAGCACAAAAATCTGAATGTGTATAATACAAAGACCCAGTACTTGGAAATTTATTAGTTGAAATTCTCTATGAGAATTCTCCACTTGCTTATTTTCAGGCTAAGAATTATTGAGGTTTATAATATAAATTCTTAACCAAAGTTTAGAGTTATTATAATGACTACATATGTAATAACATACTTTTTGACCAAAATATAAACATGAGTTTTGATCCCAATACTTTTTCATTTAATGGAACTGTAGAATCCTAGTGGTGGTCAGTACCTTTGAGATCCTTTGGAGGAGAAAGCTCTCTACCATGTCTTTCTTGTATGGTCATTTAACTTTTACTTAAATAGCTAAGGAGAAAGGTCACATAGGATAGTTTCATTTGGGAAAATTCTAACTCTAACTATTGAAGCAACTATAAAAAGTAATAAAATTGACTTGGAGGAATACCCTGGTGGTCCAGTGGTTAGAATTCCATGCTTCCACTGCAGGGGGCACAGGTTCAATCACTAGTCAGGGAATTAAGTTCCTGCATGGCCATAAATAAATAAATAAATAAATAAATAAATAAATAAATAAATACTTTTAGAATTCAAAAATCACGTGGCTGGACTTGCTTGGAACTTCAAATAACAAGGCCATACTTCCTTAGAGAGAGAGTATGTGTATATATTCTGGTCTCTGTCTCATTCTGGTAACAAATAGACCAAATCCCTAAACCCACACCAATGAAGCATTTCACAAGAATTTCTAATAACAGTTGCAAGATGTCATTACCGATCTATTAAATGTGTAGAAAGGAAGTCTCATTTGGATTGCTTTTCTTTTGTTTTGTTTAGACCCTCAGTCCCACTTTTGGGTCTGTGGTCTGTTTTTGTGACATCCCCTGTGGGTCTGATGACATTTTGATATGCCATGATGCTCAACCACAAAAATTTATTGATAAGGAATTTAGGTATTTGATTCCCTTCTCCACAGAACCAATTACTCAATGAGAAATAATCCATGACTGTGAATGAAACTGGGCCAGCCAGGCCTACCTCACCGGGCCTTCTCAGGTAAAGAGCATGGAGAAGTCCCTCTTGGAAGTCTATAAATTAATATTTTATTTGTTAGTAACTTCCTACATCATACTGAGTAATACTTTCTAGGAAAGTATTTTCTAGAAATCCATTCTATAGGAAGAAGTTAATATTATTAGTTTTCACCATTGTATGTTCAGAAAATAACTGTGGTTGCATTTTATGCAGGGAGTGAAATGAAAAAGAGAACCAATATTCTGTAGGCAAGACTCTATGTAGACACAGGGGTCTAACTAATTATCTGATACTATTACTTTTTATATTACTACTTTTTACTTATATGTCTTTTACCTCCTTGTTCAGATTTATACCTAGGTATTTTATTCTTGTTGATGCCATTGTCAATAGGGTTATTTGTTAAATTTCTCTACTAATAGTTCATTTTGGTGTATCTAAACACAGTAGATTTCTACATATTAATTTTATATCCTGCAACTTTACTGAATTCATTTATTAGTTTTAATAGCTTTTTGGTGTTACCTTCAGGATTTTCTATGAAGAGTACTGTATCATGTTATCTGGAAACATTGACAGTTTTATTTCTTCCTTACCAATTTGGATTCTCTTATTTCTTTTTCTTGTCTGATTTTTGTGGCTAGGACTTCCAATACTATATTGAATAAAAGTGGTGAGAGTGGGCATCCTTGTCTTGTTCCTGATCTTAGAGGGAATGCTTTCAGATTTTCACTGTTGAGTAAAATGTTCACTGTAGGACTGTCATAAATGGCTTTTATTATCTTCAGATATGTTCCCTCTGCACCCATTTTGTTGAGAGTCTTTATGATGAATGAATGTTGAATTTTGTCAGAAAGCTTTTTCTGTATCTCAACAGTTAATCATATGGTTTTTATTCTTAAATTTGTTACTATAGTGTATCACATTGATTAGCTTGTGGATATTGAACAGCACTTGAATCCCTGAGATAAACCCCACTTGACCATGGTTTATGATCATTTTAATGTATTGTTGAATTTGTTTTGCTAATATTTTGTTAAGAATTTTGTCATCAATGTTCATCGGATTATTGGCCATCATTTTCTTTTTTTGTGGTGTCTTAATCTGGTTTTGGTGTCAGGGTGATTCATAGAATGAGTTTAGAAGGACTCCTTCCTCTTCAATTTTTTGGAATATTTTGAGAAGGATCACTGTTAACTCTTCTTTTAATGTTTGTTCAAATTTACCTGTGAAGCCATCTGGTCCTGGACTTTGTTTGTTGGGAATTTTTAAATTACAGATTTCACTTCATTAGTAGTAATCAATCTGTTCATATTTTCTATTTCTTCCTGATTTGGTCTTGGGAAATTGTAAATTTGTATTAATTTATTTATTTCTTCTGTGTTGATTATTTTATTGGTTATAATTGTTTTTAGTAATCTGTTATGATCATTTGTATTTCTGAAATGTTAGTTGCAACTTTTCTGCTTTCATTTCTGATTTTGCTTGTGTGGGGTCCCTCTCTTTTTTCTTGATGATTCTGGCTAAAGGTTTATCTTTTAAAATAAATAGTTCTAAGTTTCATTCATTTTTTTCTATTTTTTTATTCTCTATTTTATTCATTTCTGCATTGTTCTTTATTATTTCTTTCCTCTGCTCACTTTGGGTTTTGCTTTTCTTCTTTGTTGAGGTCCTTTAGGTGTAAAGTTAAATCTTTATTTGAGATTTTTCTTGTTTTCTGATGTAGGATTGTATCACTCTAAACTTCCCGCTTAGAAAGAGGGAAGCTTTTGCTGTGTGCCATAGATTTTTGGATTGTTGTGACTCCATTTTTATTTGTCTCCAGATATATATATATATTTTAATTTCCTCTTTGATTTAAGTGATGGATTGTTTGGTTAATAGGATAATATTTAGCCTCTACATGTCTGTAGTTTTTTTTTTTCCTTGTAATTAATTTGTAGTCTCATACCATAATGGTCAGAACAGATACTTGACAGGATTTCAATCTTCTTAAATTTATTGTGACTTGCTATGTGGCCTACCATGTGATCTATCCTGGAAAATATTCTATGTGCACTTTAAAAGAATGTATTCTGATGCTTTTGGATGGAATTTTCTAGATAGATAGATAGATTTAGATATATTACCCATCTGGTCTAATGTGTTATTGGTAACCAGTGTGTCCTTACTGATTTTCTGTCTGATTTGTCCAGTGATTTAAGTAAAGTATTACCTTACCCTACTATTATTGTGTGACTGTCAATTTCTCCTTTCATGTTTGTTAAGCTTTGCTTTATGTATTTAGATGCCTCTATGTTGGGTGCATATATGTTTACAATTGTTACACCTTCTTGTTAAATCAGTCCCTTTATCATTATGTAGCATCCTTCTTTGTCTCTTGTTACAGTCTTTATTTTAAATTCTATTTTGTCTGGTATTACTATTGCTACCATAGCTTTGTTTTCATTTCTATTTTCATGTAATGCAATTTCCCATCCCTTTACTTTCTGTCTGTGTGTCTTTAGATCTGAAGTGAGTCACTTATAGACAGCATATACCTGGGTCTTGTTTTTTATCCATTCAGCTACTCCAGGTCTTTTGATTGAAGCACTGAGTTCATTTACATTTAAAGTAATTATTGATAGATATGTACCTATTTCCATTTTGTTCATTGTTTTCTGGTTGTTTTTGTTTTTCTTTTTTGTTACTTTCTTCTTCTGTTCTCTTCCCTTATGATTTGATAACTGTCTTTAGTATTATGTCTAGATTTCTTTTCCTTTTTTGTGTGTATATCTATTATAGATTTTTGTTTTGTGGTTTCCATGAAGTTTATATATAGCAATCTATAAAAATACATAATTATTTTAAGTTTCTGATCTCGTAATTTCAAACACATTTTAACAATCCTGCATTCTTACTCCTTTCTCTACATGGTTACTGTTTTTGACATCATATTTTATATCTTTACATGTTTTGTGTATAACTTAGCTACTTATTGTATGTATATATAATTTTACTACTTTTGTCTTTTAACCTTCCTACTAGCTTTATAAGTGGTTGATCTATTACCTTTACTATGTATTTACCTTTACCAATGAGATTTTTCCTCTCATAATTTTTATACTTCTAGTTGCAGTTTTCTTTTTCAACGTAAAGAAGTTCCTTTAACTTTTCCTGTAAAGGCAGTTTAATGGTACTGAATTCAGAGAATACATTTTACCACCCAAAACATTCCCTCGGGTTTGATCTTGAAATTCATGCCAATAGGACCATAAAATATTTAATCTTTTTGGCCTGGTTTCTTTTCCTCATCACAGCGTTTTTGAGATTAGCCCATGCTGATTAGTGTACCTATAGTGCATTATTTCTTATTGATGGGTAGTTATGCATTGTAAATTATATCATTGGTTTTCCACTTTTCTGACCATGATTATTGTTCATGGTTTCCTCTCTGAGGTCTGTCATGAACAAAACTGATAGAAATGTTGTTCAAGGCTGTTTGTAGACATACATTTTTAGTTTTTCTTAGTTAAATACTATATTTGTTTTCTAGGGCTCTTATAGCAAAGTGCCACATACTAGGTGGCAATGTATAATAGACTTTTTGAATAATAGAAATTTTCTTTGAATAATGGAACTTTTGTCCTATTTAATTTTTCAAATGTTTCTTTCTAACATATAGAAATGCAATTGATTTTTAACATAGTGACAGTATCCTAAGAACTTCAAAATTATTTGATTAGTTGTAGCAGAATTGTGTACATATTTAGGATTTCTATATACACAACCAGGTAATCTGCAATTTCTTTATACTCTATATTCATTCTACTTATTTTTCTTGCGTTATTGTTGGTAAATTACTAAACAGAGGCTGTGAGGATAAATATCAAAGCATGTTTTCACCCTGGAAATGTGGGGAAAGTGTTCAATATTTTACCATTAGGCATAGTGTTGGCTGTAAAATTTTGTAGATGCCCTTTGAAAAACTGAGGATATTCTTGTGTTCTTACTTGACTGAAATGTTCTTTTTATCATAAATGGCTGTGGGACTTTGTCACATGATTTTTGTGCATCAATTGAGAGGATTGTGTGGTTTTTATCTTTTATTCTGTTAATGTGATGAAATATTTCAATTAAATGTGAAACAGTAAAATACCACTCAATGCCTGAAAAAACTCCATTTTTCCATATTGATCATAGTTTTGTGTATTGTTGAATATGATTTTTTTATTGTATGCTGAAAAATTCTATAGCAGTATTTCTGAAAGATATCCATCTGGCTTCTTCTTTTCTCGTAACTCCCGTCCCAGCTTTGAAAAGAGGGTGAGGTTGGCTTCACAATATGAGTGAGTTTGCTAGTGCTCTTTGCATCTCTACTTTATGAGATTTTTCAAGGACCAAGGATAACGTTTTGTCATCTTTAAATACTGAACAGGAATTAACAGTTGAACCATCTTGGTCTAAAGTTTTAATTGGAGGGAATAGTTTGACTAGAAATTCAATTATTAAATAGATATAGCTCTAATTATATTTTCTATGACTCTTCCTAATTATATTTATCTACCCTTCCTTTTCAACCTTTATCCAAACTTTTTTTCTGCAATGATAAAAATATTTGGAGGTGGCCTTATTCTTTTGCAGTTTCAAATTTAATATGGCAATAATGTCATAATAAAACAATGTTTTTTTTTTAACCCATCCTGATCATCTTGATCTTGACACCTTTTGCATATTTAGGATTGGCAGTATAATTTCTGGGTATGCTGGAGTGCATTAGATTTTATCAGCATTTCCTTTTTGACTAAATCATAAACTCATTTTATTCCTCTTTTGCATCATGTATTGTTTGAAGTTAAATAGTCTCTGTACAAAATGAGCAGAAATTTTCTAACCAAATGACATTTATTTTCTTGATGACAGTGATGTATAAATAATAAATTGGTCAAATCAATCTCTCATTGTGTTTGTTGTTTTTTAAATCTATTCCAAGGAATTGAGAATTTCTCTTGCCTTTAGTTGTACCACTTGACTTGTAATAGAAAATCTTTTTGCTCATATATAAACGACAAGCTATAACATAGCTCCATGTTCTTGTGTGTTTCTTTTTTTCTCAGGTTCCCTAGACCATTGTGTTTTTTTCCATGCAAGAAAACATAAAATTGTAGACATTTCACAAATAATAAATATCTGTTTTACTATATCAAATCTAAACCTCCACTACTGTTTCAAAGGCCTTTTTTGTACAAAATATTTTGCTTCGATATCAAATTACAGTATGCTCTTTTTGTTGAGGTTATATTAAGTGACAGTTAAACTTAACAGATGGAGTTCCAAAAATATACATAATTCAAGTGAAGTAAAGGCAACATTGAATTTCCTAGCCAAAATGTCACATGCACATGGATTTGCAGTTGTATTGTGACTGCTCTTTTGCTATGATTATAAAAGTAATCTCATAATTAGTAAGATTGTAATATACAAACTGATTTTTATCTACTTTTTCAAACTTTACAAATTTAAAAATTTTCTTGTCTTATGATAGCAGCTAAATCTACCCAAATATGGTTTAAAATATTAGTAAAGGCTATTATCAGTATCTTATTCTTGAATTTAATAGAAGTGTCATCAGGGTTATAATATTTAATATCATATTTCCTGTTACTTGGGGTAATTAGACTTTATTTTGTGAAATTAGTTTCCTGAGTTGATTTTATTTGTTTTGCTTTAATTGTTAGTGAAGTGTTGAATTGTAACATGTATTTACTTTAAAGTGTTGAATACCTCAGTAAAGTTTGTTAAAAATACATCAACTGCTCCTTTTCCATTTATAATTCTCCCAAAACACTTTATTTCTACTCTTTCATCTCATGCTTTAGTACTAATTTCCACATCTTTAAATATGTTTATCTTTCTATTTGTTAAATTTTTCTCCATTAAAAATTTTTGTTTTGTTTATGTTTTTTTACTTTTCATGTTGGAAATTTTTTTTACTTGTTTTTTACTTGTTTTACTTGTTTTTTACATGTTTTTTACTTTTCATGTTGGAAGATTTAGCTCTTTATTACCCAACACCCAACGAATACACATACACACACACACACACACACACACGCACACACACACAACACACGATTTTCAACTCCTCGATATATTTTAAGTATAATATTTATTTGATCAAAACTCAAACTTCAGTGACTAAAAACTTTAGGTAATTCAAGATTTCAGGGAAGTCCCTCAGATCTAGGGATCAGGCATCTGAGGAGGGAGCAACAACCACGTGAGACTGACACTTTTGAAAGGTTATGAGAGCCTATTTCTTGACAAGCCAGATAAATCTGGATGCAGAGATGAACAAGTGGTGCTGGAGTGATGCTGGCAAGACCAGAGAAAGATGTAAAGAAAGTTGCTTCTGAGATTCTCCTGCCTTCTAATCTCCTTTGTGCCTTGATTTATAACAACAGCTGGGACCTTGGGGTGCACGTCTTTTCAAATGAGAGTTTTCATCTTTTCCAGACATATGCATGCAGCACTATTTACATAGTGTCCATCAAAAGACAATTCTTTAATAAGAAGTGGTATATATACACAATGGAATATTACTCAACCATAAAAATAGAATAAAATATTGCCATTTGCAGCAACATGGATGTACCTAGAGAATATCATACTAAGAGAAGTAAGTCAGATAAAGACAAATATTAAATGATATCACTTATATGTGGAATTAAAAAAATAATAAAAATGAATTTATATGCAAAACAGAAACAGACTAAACAGACTCACAGACATAGAAAACAAACCTTTGGTTACTGATGGGGAAAGGGAGATAGGGGAGGGATAAATTAAAGGTATGAGATTAACAGATACAAACTATTGTACATAAAATAGATAAGGAACAAGGCTTACTGTATAAAACAGAGAACTATATTCAATATCTTGTAATAACCTATAATGGAAAATAATCTGAATATATACATATATATATTATATATCTGAATCACTTTGCTGTACACCTGAAACTAACACAATTTTGTAAATCAACTATACATCAATAAAAATAAATAATAATGCTATTAAATAATACATATTCATCCAAAAAAAGCTTTAACCACCACCCTGTTCCATCTACCTTCTCTCAGAGTGACTCATAGGACCATAGATGACCCAGAGTCCCATAGTGCTGCAGAGACTTAATTAAGTGGTATAGTATCTGCATTTTAACAAGGCAATCATATAAATTAGGCTAACTATATCCCTAAATATCTGGGTGTTAAACATATTCTAATATGATTTCAAATAGACTTATCTAGTTTCATCAATTGATACAAATAATCAGAAGAAAATACTGCAAAACCTTATTAATAAACTATCCAGTACAAATGTGTCTTTTTTAAAATGGCTTCTTCATTTTTTTCATTCATATCATCATCTCTGTCACTACCCTGCTGCATGCTTTTTTCTTCCTAATACTTTAAATGTTCTTTTTCATGGCTTTAAACATAACAAGCATACTTTTAAATTATTTTATTTTTTATATTTTTAAAAACTTAGAAGAAGGTACAGAGATTTCCCAAATACCCCTGCCCCTGTACATGCATCACCTCCCCCATTATAAACATCCCCCAACAGATGGGACATTGTTACAGTTGATGAACCTCCACAGTTTACACTAAAGTTTACTCTTATTATTGTACACACTATGTGTTTGAACAAATTTTTAATGACAGGTATTTGCCATTATAGTATCATAGAGAGTAGTTTCACTGCCTTAAGGATCCTTTGTGCTTTGCCCATTTATTCCTCTCTTCTCCCCTAAACCCTGGCAATCTGATTTTTTAATTTTTTCCTTAGCTTTTATTATACTTTTCCAAAATGCCACATAGTTGGAATTGGACAGTATGTAGCATTTTCAGATTGTCTTCTTTCACTTAGTGATGTGCATTTAATGTTGTCCTATGCCTTTTTATGGCTTGACATTTCATTTTCTTTTTCTTTTTTTTTAATATTTATTATTTATTTTTGGCTGTGTTGTGTCTTCGTTTCTGTGTGAGGGCATTCTCCAGTTGTGGTGAGCGGAGGCCACTCTTCATAGCGGTGCACGGGCCTCTTACCGTCGTGGCCTCTCCTGTTGTGGAGCACGGGCTCCAGACGCACAGGCTCAGTAGTTGTGGCTCACGGGTCTAGTTGCTCCGCAGCATGTGGGATCCTCCCAGACCAGGGCTCGAACCCGTGTCCCCTGCATTGGCAGGCAGACTCTCAGCCACTGCATTCTATGTGTGTCTCTACTGGCTTTCATTCAAGGTGACCTGTTTGCAGTTTTTTGGTGTGATCCTTGTATATTTATCTGTGGCAATTCTTTCAGGTCTGCATTTAATGCATTTGTAGTTGTGCCATGAGCTTTGGATACTATCAACCCGAGACCACTTTAAATTTCTTCTGCCTTCATATTTCTCTGTCAGTGTGGGGATTGCCATGTGGTAAGAAACCTTTTCTCACTTTTTTTTTCTGTGTGGTTTGTGTCTCATTTGTTTCTCTATTTTTGTTTTGCTTTGCTTTCCACACCCCCCCAAACAAAGCAGAAGCTGGTAAATATCTCACCATCTCCTAGTGTACTGTGGAAAATTATGCTATAATATCTGATCCTTTCTCTGCTTTGACAGCTTATCCAGGGTAGTTCATGTATTTTAAGTAAGAACTTATTAAAGACATAACCCTTGACCTCCTGGAGACAGCAAAGAAGACATTGCAAATTGGCGTCCTCCCTAGATTTGTGTTTCCTCCTTCATTAAAAAAGCAAAACACATAAAACAGAAAAAACTTCGTGTTTTGAATTAATTTTTGACTTACAGAAGAGAGGCAGAAATAGGGCAGAATTTTCCTAAATCGTACACCAAACTTCACCTGGTGTTAACATCATAAATAGCTGTAGTACAATTATCTGAACCAGTAAATTAACACTAGTATAATGCTATTATCTAATCCAGACTTTATTTGAATTTCACCAGTTTTTTCACTAATGTCCTTTCTCTGTTCTAGGATCAGGACATGACGTTCCTTTGTTTCTTGCATTTTATGGGTTACAACCTGAAAACATCTGTATTTATTTAATTATTTTAGGGATGTCAAAATCTTCCACCTTTGGCCAAAAGGAACTCCTGCATGTGTGCTCTTATGCTTTTTTTTTTTTTTTTACTGTTTCCTTTCTTTTTCCTCTCTCTTCTTCCCCTTTATTCCTCCCTCCTCCTTCACTACTTCTTCTCTATCTCTCTTCCTCCTTGTTTTTTTTTCCTTCCTTCTTCTCTAGTACTTCTTTCATTATGGCACCACAAAATGCTTCACGTTCATCTTGTATTTTTTCTGAGCCAGCCCAGTAATCAACCACTTCTGCAAGATGTTCAGGGTTCTTTTTTTTTAAGAATTACTTTTTAGGGACTTCCCTGGCAGTCCAGTGGTTAAGACTTCACCTTCCAATGCAGTGAATGCGGGTTTGATCCCTGGTGAGGGAGTTAAAATCCCATATGCCCCGCACCCAAAAAACCAAAACACAAAGGCAATATTGTAACAAATTCAATAAAGACTTTAAAATGGTACACATCAAAAATTTTTTTTTTAAAATTACTTTTTAGAAACCAAGAAAGGACCATAAACATAATTTTTGCTATGAGAAGTTATTACTTCCAGGTCCTCTCAGTGTTCAGGCTAGGAAATATATGTGTCTATCCTAACCACACTTATACACTCATCTGTATTTCTGTACTTGTGTTCATATCCATATTTATATTTATCTATCTATTTCTATCTATCATTTATCTACCAAAAGTCTATCTAAAACATGTGCTCATACTGACACCTTGGATTTCAATCCAACACCACAAGATTAATTTCAGCCTTCCCCTTTTCCTTAATCATAAGTTACCTAATATTGTAAAAATAAATTCCTATTATCTATAATATATTTACTTATTTTTTCAACTCCAGTGTACAAATATGGTGGTTTAAGAAATGCAAGGAACAAAATTGGAAAGGAAGAAGTAAAACTGTCACTGTTTAGAGATGACATGATACTATACATAGAAAACTCTAAAGACATCCCCCCAAAGAACTACCAGAACTGATCAATGAATTCAGTAAAGTTGCAGGATACAAGATTAATATACAGAAATCTGTGCTTCTATACACTAACAACAAACTATCAGAAAGAGAAATTAAGGAAACAATCCCATTCAAAATCACATCAAAAAGAATAAAATACCTAGGAATAAACTTAACCAAGGAGGTAAAAGATCTGTACTTGGAAAACTATAAGACACTGATGAAAGAAATTGAAGACAACACAAATAGATAGAAAGATATGTCATTTATAAATTGGAATAATTAATATTGTTAAAATGACCATACTACCTAAGGCAATCTACAGATTAAATGCAAACCCTATCAAAATAGCAAGGATATTTTTGACAGAACTAGAACATATAATTCTAAAACAGTTTAGAAACACAAAAGATGCCACATAGCAAAAACAATCTTGAGAAATAAAAACAAAGTTGAAGGTATCATAATCCCTGATTTTAAGTCACACTGCAATGCTACATAATCAAAAATATACGGTACTGGCACAAAAACAGACACATAGATCAACGGCAAAGAACAGAGACACAAGAAATAAATCCAAAGCTTAGTGGGCAATTAATCTATGACAAAGAATGCAAGAATATACCGTGGGGAAAAACAACCTCTTTATTAAATGGAAGTGGTCAGAAGAACCTAGAGGCAAGACAGGAATAAAGATGCAGACCTACTAGAGAATGGACTTGAGGATATGGGGAGGGGGAAGGGTAAGCTGGGACTAAGTGAGAGAGTGGCATGGACATATATACACTACCAAACGTAAAATAGATAGCTAGTGGGAAGCAGCTGCATAGCACAGGGAGATCAGCTTGGTGCCTGTGACCACCTAGAGGGGTGGGATAGGGAGGGTGGGAAGGAGGGAGATGGGAGAGGGAAGAGATATGGGGACATATGTACATGTATAACTGATTCACTTTGTTATAAAGCAGAAACTGACACACCATTGTAAAACAATTATACTCAAATAAAGATGTTTTTTAAAAAAGTCATTAGTTGTTTGTCTGAATGGTATTGTGAAACATGAATAAATAAAACCTGTAGTGTAAATAAAAAAAAAAAAATGGAAGTGGAAAAATTGGACAGCTACATCCAAGAGAATCAAACTGACTACTTCTTAACACCATGAACAACATTAAATTCAAAATGTATTAAAGACTTAAATGTAAGACCTGAAACTATAAAACCTCTAGAAGAAAACATAGGTAGTATGCTCTTTGATATTGGTCTTAGCAATACTTTTTTGGTTATGTCTCCTCAGGGAAACAAAAGCAAAAATAAACAGATGGGACAATTTCAAAGCAAAAAGCTTTTGCACAGTGAAGGAAACTATAAAAAATAAAAAATGAAAAGGTATTCTACTGAAAAAGAAGATATTTTTAAACAATATATTTAATAAGGTGTTAATATCCAAAATATACAAATAACTCATACAACTGAATGTCAAAAAAAGAAACAACACTATTACAAAATGGGCAGAGGATCTGAATTTTTTTTTTCCAAAGCAGACATACAGGTGGCATACAGGTACATGAGAATATGCTTGCTGAACATCACTAATCATCAGGGAAATGCATATCAAAGCCACAGTGCAATGCTACCCCAAACCTGTCAGAAAAGGATATTATCAAAATGACAACAAATAAAAAATGCTGGCAAGATGTGGAGAAAAGAGAACCCTCATAAACAGTTGGTGGGAATGTAAATTGGTTTCGCCACTATGCAAAACAACATGGAGATTCTCATATAATTAAAAATATAGCTAACGTATGATCCAGCAATTTCCTAGCTGGATACTTATCTGAAGAAAATAAAAACACTAATTAGAAAAGTTATATGCACTCCTATGTTCATTACAGTATGATTTACAATAGCAAAAATATGGAAGCAACTTAAATGTCAATCAATAGATGAAAGAGTAAAGAAAATGTGATATGTATACACACACACACACACACACACACACGCACACACAGAGAGAGAGAGAGAGAAAAAAAAAAAAGACAGAGAATGAGAGAGAGAGAGAAAGGGAGAGAGAGAGTAATATTCCATTGTATATAATAGAATATTACTCAACCTTAAAAAAGAATGAAGTCTTGCCGTTTGAGACAATATGGATGGATGTTGAGAGCATTTCAGACAGAGAAAGACAAATACTGTATGATTTCACTTATATGTAAAATCTAAACGACAAAATAAACATAAAAAAACAGAAACAGAGTCATAGATACAAAGGACAGAGGGGAGAAGGGTGGAGAGAGGAGAGAAATAGATGAGGGATATTAGGAGTCACAAAATTATAAATAAATAAATAAATACCATTTCTATTTGGGAAATTCTGCCTAATAGTTCTCATGAAACACTTTCTGAGTATGGATAATGATTCTAATTTCTAGACATAAAATCCTGTGCATCTACATCATTAACCACACAGTAATGTGGCTATTTTTAGAGACTCATCAGAAATCATAAAGTAGGTTTGTTCCTTTAATTGTGTACCATGCAATTTCTACTTTCAAAAAATTGACAATGAATATTTCTAGTTATTTTAATACTAAGTGTTATTCTCCTACACTTATGACTTATTAAACTCATGAAGTGCTAGAAAGATGATGGCCTTAAAGTTTTGCAAGTTATTTTTTTTTTGAGACTGTCTTTATTTCTTAGAAGCTATTCATCTTGTGCCTGCAATTTCTAATTAAAAATATTTTCATCAAGTTGATCAGGATAAAAAGTAGGAAAGAAAAGGAAAGGAAGGAGAGATTTTCAGTTTTCTCACTGTTCATCTTTCTAGTACTTTTACTGCTCTACTCCAATTATAAAGTTATATTCACCACAAATAAAAATAATACACAGCCTCAAAAGTGTAGAATTCACATAGATCTATAGGAATTGAAGTCTACAATTTAAAAAAAGCCTGTAAGAGAGAACCATTCTTCTAAATTAGTTCAAGCCTCCAGTTTCACAAAATTATGTTATGGGGTCCTTAAAATGAAGTTTCAAGTGATATCTATCACTAAAACTGTGTTCATTATTGTGGAGAGGTAGAAAAAGTTATGACAGGTAAATATAATATCAATGCTTAAAAAGATAAGGAGAATCAGTATTAATATAAATTTAAGGGTTTCAAAATCTAGCTAAGTTTAAAATTACTTCTGTAGGAATTAAGAAATGTTGCTGCATTGGGAAAGTAAAAGGACTGTTGAAAGTTGAATAAGGTTCAAAAAATACTAAGAATGTACATTTTAATTGAGTAAATCAAGTGATTACAAGTATTTGTTAGGTAATTGGTTTTCTTTTATAATAGTCTGATTTAGAAAAATAAATATGTGGTTTATACAAATTTGGGATTTATGCAATGACAGCTGTAGATTAAGCTAATGAAGGTTTTGAAAAACTGATAAACATAGAATTTAAAAAACAGACCATGTTAGATTCTGTTCATAGGATTCCTTTTAATATCAGTGCAAAATAATCTTTAAAGTGTTATCTGATCCTTCAATGAAATTTGGCAACACCATGGTGCCAATGATTGCTTATTTTTCTCATCCATTATAAAGTAGTGACTTATTTTAGCTTTGACACTATTGAATAGAGAAATACATAACTTAATAATAATAATTAGAGGGACTTCCCTGGTGGCGCAGTGCTTAAGCATCCGCCTGCTGATGCAAGGGACACAGGTTCAATACCTGGTTGGTCTGGGAAGATCCCACATTCTGTGGAGCAACTAGGCCCACGCAACACAACTACTGAGCCTGCACTCTAGAGCCTGTGAGCCACAACTACTGAGCCTGGGCACCACAACTACTGAAGCCCGTGCACCTAGAGCCTGTGCTCTGCTACAAGAGAAGCCACAGTAATGAGAAACCCGTGCACCGCAACGAAGAGTAGCCCCCACTTGCTGCAACTAGAGAAAAGCCCGTGCGCAGCAACAAAGACCCAAAATATATAATGTATCTAAATGTAGAAGCTAAAACTATTAAATTATTAGAAGGAAACATAAGAACAAATCTTCATGACCTTGAATTAGGCAATGGTATCTTAGATATGACACCAAAAGCACAAGTGACTGATAAAGAGGTCAATTCAGCTCTCAAAATTAAAGATTTTGTACTTCACAAGACAAAAAAAGTGAAAATATAACCCATAGAATGGGATAAAATATTCACAAGTTATATATCTGATAAGGCTTTAGTATCCAGAATATATAATGAACACCTATAACTCAACAATAAAAAGAAAACTCGATTCAAACGTGAGCAAAAGGTACTAATAGACTTTTCTCCAAAGAAGATAGACAAATAACATAAAAAAAAAAAGAAAAGATTCTCAACATAAATAGTCATTAGGGAAATGTAAATCAAAACATTTACCTTTTTGTAAATCAAAAATTTTAACTAGAACTACCATATGATCTAGCAATTCCATGTCTGGATATTTATCTGAAGAAAACAAAAACACTAATTTGAAAAGCTATATGCACACCAATGTCCATTGCAACATTATTTGCAATGGCCAAGATATGGAAACAAATTGTCCATAGATGAATGAGTGGCTAAAGAAAATGCTGTATAGGTATATACAATGGAATATTATTCAGTAACAAAAAAGAATAAAATCTCACCATTTGTGACAACCTGTGTGGACCTTGAGGTCATTAATGCTAAGTGAAATAAGGTTAAGTCAGGCATAAAAAGACATATGCCGTAATATCTCACTTATATATGGAATCTAAAACAAACTAGCAAAAAAAACCTCAGATAGAATATGTTTGTTTCCAGAGGTGGGCAAAATTGGTGAAAGGGGTCAAAAGGTATAAACTTTCAGTTATAAATTAAATAAGTTATGAAGATTTAATGTTCAACACGGTGACTATACTTAATAATATTGTATATTTGAAAGTTGCTAAGCGAGTAGATCTTAAGAGTTCTCATCACACACGAAAAAATTTCTTTTGTGTAACTGTGTTTGGTGATGGATATTAACTAGACTTATTTGCAGTAATCATTTTGCAGTATGTACAAATACTGAATCATTGTGTTGTACACCTGAAACTAATATAATCTTATATGTCAATCACACCTCAATAAACAAAGAAAAAGAGAAACTCAGTGAGACACCACTTAACACCCTCTAGTATGAGTTTTAAAAAATAAAGCTTGGTGACAAGTGTTTAGGATGTGCAGCGTTTAGAATGCACACACATTGCTGATAGGAATGTAAATGCCCAGCCAATGTGGAAAATGGTTTGGCTATTCCTCAGAAAGCTGAATAAGGTGTTAACATATGACCCAGTAGTCCCAATCCTAGGAATATAACCAAGAGAATTGAAAACATATACCTAGGCAAAAATTTGTACAGAGTTCAAATCAGCATGATTCACAATAATCTAAAAGTGGAATCAAATCAAATGGTCATAACTGATGAATGGATAAAAAATATAGTCTATCCATATGATAGAATGTTATTTGACAATAAAAAAGAATTAAGGAAGGATACATTCTATAAGAAGAACCTTGAAAATGTTATGTTAAGGGAAAGAAACCAGCCACAAAACGTTTATAATTATATTTATATATAGATATATCTAGAATAGGAAATCCATAGAGACAGAATGTAGATTAGTGGTTGCTAGAGCCTAGGAGAGCGGGAAACAAAGCCAGACTGCTCTTCAGTATGTGTCCTATTGGAGTGATGAAATGTTCTAAAATCAGACAGTAATAATGGGGCACAGTTCTGTGAATATACTCAAGGCCACTGAATTGTACACTTTAAACGAGTGAATTTTATATGTAAATTGTATCTCAATAAAACTGTTAGAAAAAAATACTACATTCAAAGAACTTCTGATTCTAAGAAATAAGGTAGATTTTGAAACTGAAGTAAGTTTTAACTGTTTATGTGAATACATTTTTCAGACTAGACAAAGACCAGTTTCTTCCTTTTGATCAGGCGGAAATTTGAATCATAGTGATCTGTTTAAGGAAATGTTCAAACTTTTCTATCCTTGCTTTTTGATGACCTTTTCTGTTTTATTTAAAGCTGTTTACACTAGGATTTTGTTACTGCTAATGAGTGTTTTTCTCATATTCATCTTTTGGAGATGGCATTTTACTTGACATATTAAAGGCCTTATTCAGGTCTTTATGCTCCCAGGTTTGCTGTAATGCAAGCTTGAAAGGCTGGGCATCCTTTATGAATCTCTCTCTCTCTGTTTTTTCTTTTCTTTGCTTGATATAATGTGAATTATGCTTACTAGTGAATTGCATGTATACATTCTTATTAGGCTACTAATTTTGGCATTAATTAGAATTTATTAAAGATGAAAAAAACAAGTTGTTCAGTTTAAAAACACCGATGTTTATTTAATCATTCTGAAGGAATAAAATCAGCAGTACAAATGTGCATGAACAATCATTGAAGTTCTTTAATTAAAAAGTTTTATTTTTAGGTATTTTTAAAATATAATATGTTATAAAGTGTGATGCAATGCTTAAATGAGGATACTTTCTTCAACTCAAAGAAAAAAACTTATCTTACATCAACACAGTTTCTAAAAGAACACAGTCAAGTAACACTATTTACAATAACCAAGGCATGGAAGCAACCTAAATGTCCATCGACAGAGAAATGGGTAAAGAAGATGTGGTACAATAGAATGTTACTCATCCATTAAAAAGAATGAAATAATACCATTTGCAGCAACATGAATGGAACTAGAGATTGTCATACTGAGTGAAGTAAGTCAGACAAAGACAAAGGCATATATCATATGATATAACTTATATGTGGAATCTAAAAAAATGATACAAATGAACTTATTTACAAAACAGAAACAGAGTCACAAATGTAAAAAACAAACTTATGGTTATCAGGGGGGAAAGGGGGAGGAGAGATAAATTGGGAGATTGGGATTGATATATACACACTACTATATGTAATACAGATAACTAATATGGACCTACTGTATAACACATGAACTATACTTAATACTCTGTAATGACCTACTTGGGAAAAGAATCTAAAAAAGAGTGGATATATGTATATGTATAACTGATTCACTTTGCTGTACAGCAGAAACTAACACAACATTGTGAATCAACTATACACCAATAAAAATTTTAAAACAAAAGACCACATCACAGTTATAAAATAACCACAGTTTCCTTAAGTGTGATTGCTTTCTTACCAGCACCAAATCATTCTTCTTGTTTTCTGAACAAAGATGATCAAGATACCCAATACTGAACTGCCCTGCTAATTAACACTATCTAATCCAAAGCACACCCTTGTTTTTCAAATTCCTCCTTAGAACCTTATAATAAGTTCCTCCATGTAAATGCTGTCTTACTGACACTCACAGGCTTTCTCTGATGTGAACTTTCTCTTCATGCATCAATCTAACATTGACTACAAGTGTATTCCTGGTGGGATTAGATAGTTTTGAGTAAAGTGATGATATTATAATTTATATTTTATAGATCATCCTGGCTGTGTTACCTTCAGACTGCAGTTGTACAAGACAGAAGAAGGGAAACCAATTAGAAAACTAATGCAAGAATTCAAAGGAGAGATAATATGGCTTTGACCACAGTGTTATCACAGAAGGGTTGGGAAGTGGTTAGACAATGGATATATATATTTGAGGGCAGAGCCAACAGTATTTGCTAATGAATTGCATATGAATATACCTAGAGAAGGGTCAAAGATGACCCTAAAATACTGGCCATTTACTGAAATTGAGAAGACTGAAAGATAAGCAGATTTAGAGAGGAGTTCTGCTTTGGACATATGAAATTTGGGATAATATAGAGGTGAAGTTATTGAGTATTTAATTGAATATAGGAGTCTAGAGTTCAGAGGAGAGTTTGGGATGGAGATGTTAATATATGAGTCTTCCCAGTATAGACAGTTCAAAGCCAAGAGACTGGAGAAGGTCAATAAGGGAGTGGCTGCATTTTTCTTGTATTCATATTTTCCAAATTGATTTGCTGTATTTTTATTACTCTGATGAGATTTGTCTTTGCATGCTGTAAATGTTGTGGTCCCCATAAGAGATAGTGGGTTTTCAGAATAATATTTTATTAAGGTCATGAAATTACTTAAAAATATCCAGAGTATTAGTATAGAATTTTTAAAAGACAAAAATGCAAAACCTAATTTCATAACATCATGTCACTTACTTTTATGTTAATATTTAACTTTATACATTATTCTGACAACAACTGTTCAGCCAAGTATTACCAGAGCTATCTATCATTGGAAAAAATCTAGGTTGGGAGAAATATTAATTCAGCTTCAAAATCTATCTTCACCTAATGTTTCAATTAATGAAATAGTCAACTGCTTTCTTCAATTGGTTATTTTTTGACATGATAATATGCATTTTAATCTTTCCAAATTGCAGATAATCTCTCAGAATATACTGATATTGACTGATAGAAATTCAGCTTTCAAACTTTCTAATCAGTTTTTTAGTAATCAGTTGTTTAATTTTAATAGAATCAGGTTCTGTTTTGACCCATATCTGGCATATAAATTTGATAAATGTGAATTGGGACCTAGGAGAATGTTGAACGCCAGTAATTTACCCAGGATATCAGTAGTGATCATCTTCAGTGCCTTCTGGATAGTCTAATACTACCATTCTATCTGTTGGTTTTGTCTAGCCATTTACTGTAGTAGTTTTATTCTAATTTAAGACTAAGTGAGACTTCTTTAAAATGGTATTCCCCTAACTTGCAAAATAATTGTTGTATCCACGTTTAAGATAAAATAAAGCGAATTAATATATAAAGACTTGATTGCATAATTATGGGACTTATGTACATATCTCATCGGTTATTTAAATCTTTTCGAATGTAATTTTAACTTCAAATTGAGCATATGAGGAATAGAATTAGGATTCACTCTGTGCCTTGCACATAGTGGGAGTTGTTGTCATTTTCTATTTCACTCACACCTCTTAACAATATGGATATATTTATTTTCATTCAATTACTTAAGATAAAGAAACTGAGTTTCATAAAATGAAGGCAATTTGTTCTAGGTCAACCTACTAATAATAAGAGCCATATCCAAGTTTTAAATAAAAATCAGCCCAATCAGAAGTCAATTCTCTTTACCCTTCATGAAATGGCCTGCTTCAACTTGTAAAGATTAGGTGCATTGTTAAATGGCTGCATTGATAAACCTAGGATGGGTTTTTTTCCTTCACACTTTTTAAGAAACTAACTTTTCACTGATACAGTCAAGAGGCATTTACTGCGTGACAACCCCATTTAGTTAGGTGTGAGTAATGTCAAATAAAATAAAAGTGTCCCTAGTCTTAAAGAAAGCACAATCTAGAGGAGAAAGACCTTGTAACTCAATAATACACAATACAGTACGTATCGCTATACGTAAAGTTCTACTCTGGAATCAGAAACAGGATAATTATTAAGTTAAACTCCAAAGCAGTGGGGAGATTCAGAGGGTACATGAGTCAGTTCAATGTTTAGAAATCATCCAGATAAAGAAATGAATGTAGTGTCATTACATTCAGGAGGAACAGCGTGTGTGAAGACGTGTGTGAAGCATTTGATGGAAGGTCTCATTTGGGCAGGTGTGGGTCATTTGCAAAGCTGAGGCATACATAACCATGAGAAGGAGAGGGCCATGAGGCTTCAGATACAGACATGAGCCAGATGATGGAGAGCTTGGGTACTAAGCAACGGGCTGTAAATATGTACTTATATTTTTTATGGAATTGAGCTTTGAAGAATGAAAATGTGGGATATTTAGAACTACAGAATTGTAAAAAGCTGACTCGAGAGCAAATCCTGTGTCAAGAGAAGAGCTTTCAATGATTTATTGAGATGCCACTCACTAAATTGTTCTGCAACTTCTGCTTGTTGTTTCCAAACACCTTTATGGAGTAGTATCTGTACTGAGAAAATAAAAATTATTCTAGTGAAATATATTTGGGTTATTAGGTTGTCTTGAGTGTGGATAGGATATTGATTAATAATAAGACCCATATTCTGAATTAGAATTATTACTTCACAGTGTCAGCTAATCCCTATGTAGGATTTCAGAGACAATAACTTTAAAATTATAGGACTTGTTGTTTGTTTGTTCCCCCAGCTGCTTTCTATGTTATTTTGTGCTGAGGAGACTCTTACCTTGTATGAGTTTATGGGTGTGATTAGAGGAATAAAGAATGCCATATGTAATTTTTTATAGAAAATCATATCACACTAACATCAGAGCATTCATTAGAATGTACTTAAGTCAAACAACTTTACATAAAGTTGAAACACAAAGAGTTAAGGGGAGAGCTCAAGGTCACAAGAAATTCAGTGAAAAATCCAAGTCTGGAGCACAGATCTTCTCAGCTCTGTGGTAATGGATTTATTTTTTTTTCCCACTAGACCTTAGTTTGATGTCTGGGTATCTTAACTTAGATATTGTTTTTCAGAAAATGAATAAGATTTCAACAATCATATGTCAAATATGAGTACTGATGAATAATAATTTTATGCCACTGAAAAGAACAAGTCTCACCATGTGTTCAAATGCCTAGAATCTTATTTTGCTTAGTTTTAATGTATTCTTGTTAAAAAGGTATTTGAAAGACATTATTAAATGATAAAGTATGTATACTTTTCTCCTTTCTATTATAGAACTATGTTAACAGTTCACTAGGACAGATCTTTATAAACAGAGGGCTGTTACTTGATTAATTTTGGTAGTGTAGTATCAATAATCATAATTTGTTTAGTTTTTCCAAAATGTGGAGTGATATCTAAACAAAATACATAAGATTGGCTGGGAGACATCTCAAGTTGGTTTACCCTACTCATGTTAATTAGTATTTCATTTTTAGTTGTAGAAAACCTTAGAAATTTAATTGTGTAGACATTTTAACATAAATACTAGGTCTCTATTTTATTCTTTAAATTTCGAAGAATAATTTAGATAAACCCTACTGAAGTAAAATAATTACAAAATTATTTTTACCCTGCAAAGGGCAATTTCAAAATAATGCTAAATGAACATCTTTTAAGGATAGTTTAAAAGTATCTTTTTTGCTTTGAAAAGAGTATTGTTTTATAACTGCAGTTATTCAAACTTATGACTATTAGTAATTTTTTCCTTTCCTTTTGGTGTAAAAGTACTAATCCTCTGTATGTGGATTTAAGAATTATTTTAAAATCATTTTTTAATATTAAAGTCTCTACAAATATATAAATTGTCCTCACTGAAAGGGATGTAGGATAAGGTACTAATCTAAGTAGCTTTGGATGTGGTTGAAATCTGTAAGACTAAAGACAAAAGGAATTGTACATAATAAGCTACATTGTACTCTAGTTGATATAGGGTTTTCCACATGGATTTAAGTTAAAAATTCTAATACCGTTATACACATATAGTGGAATTGAGCAACCCTGTATATGGATGGTGGGTAGTGGGAGCCGGGTTTCTCAGTGTTGGACTGAAGGTTATAGAAATAAAATGAGAGGAGGCTAGAATAACCTATGTGGTAATGTCTTAGAGTTGGATATATCAATATAAACTCATGTCATGTTCATATAGATACAAATTATTACATATAGAAATATTAGGAAATATGTGTATATACAAAGATCAGTATACGCACATACTTTGTTCTTCTGTCATCTGAGCAGGTGTAGAAGTATTGACACCTCTATAGTAATAAGCACATGTAGCATGCAGAATTTGTTTCCAATACAATTCTCCAGGAAAAGAGTCCATTTCTCCTTGGGAAATGGCTGTTTTTAGGATTGAGGAAAGAAGTATACAAGATGATCCTGGAGCAAAGTAGTAGTGCTAGATAGTAAAAACATCCACAAAACAAAACAAACACCCACAGTTCAGTCCATACTGATATAAATAATGCTTAGATCAACAGATGATTACAGGAGAAAAGACAAATGTCCCATGAAGAATTCCATATAATTTATGTAGGTACTCTGTTCTCAAGAAGGGGAAGAATAACGCCCCATTCCTTAAGTGTGGGCTTTGCATAGTGACTTTCTTCTAAAGTTTCTGTAAGGGATAAAATAGGGAGTAACTTACAATGAAGAAACTTCCCAAACACTATGCAGCCAGGTGATTGAAGTCAACATCAGCAGTGAAAATCATGTTGATATATGTACCCCTGATATGATACAGTGAAAATGGCACTTTATCTCTGAGTTCTTCCCCTCAAAACCCCATAACTTCAGTCTAACTGTGAGTAATACAGCAGACAGATTCCAATTGACAGACACTCTACAAAATATCTGACCAGCATACTTCAAGATGGTCAAAGTCACCAAAAACAGGGAGAGTCTGACATACTGTCACCATTAAGAAGAGCCAAAGGAAACACAACTACAGTAAAAGAATATTAGGGAAAAACTAAGAGAAATATTTCAAAATTATAAATTTCAATTAATAGTAATACAACAATATTGATTCACTAATTGTGACAGTGTTACCATAGTAATGTAAGTTTTAACAATAAGAGAGACTGAGTATGAAATATATGGAAACTCTGTGTTATCTTCATATTTTTTTGAAAATCTAAAATATCTCTAAAATAAAACTTTTATTAAAAATATGATAGTCTAGGAGGGAGGGGCAATATAAGGGTAGGAAAAAAAGGGTTATTATGGGATTATATAAAATCACGTGCGTGAAACGTTTGAAAATTGTAAAACATTATGGAATTTAAAGAATCTTTCATTGACTTAAAAAAAGAGGTAAAAAAATGATAGTCCTATCATTTATAAAGTCCTATCAGACTTATAGAAAGTAAGCATGTTTCACTTGAGCAATAATAATGATAATGATTATATTAATAATACAAATATTTATTAAAATATTTTATGTGCCAGCCACAGTTCTAAGTGATTTAAATGTATTCCTTCATTTTGTTTAATTCTGCAAAATAGTTTAAATATAGTTTTATATATGACATTTATGAGAGTGTCTTGATATAGTGTCAAATTTTTCCCAAGATTTTGGTCTTTATTACTCTCTTCTTCTCCCACCCCAGCAAAACTGAGCAGTGATATTTACTCCCCAAGGACTGAATCCTCATTTTCATCTGATGACATCATTTCAGCATCTAATCCTTTTCTGAAATCCAAGTTGGTATTTACAACTGCCCATGGGATATTTTTTCATTAATATATGCCCCAAATCTCAAGGTTTCCTTGTAGAAAACTAAAAGCAAACTAATTTTATTCTTCTGTATTCTCTGCTCCAAACCTACATTTCTTTGCTTCCCAGGTACGAACAATGCTTTCCACCCAGTCACCCAAGCCACACATTTTAGCATCAGGTTTCTTCCTCCTTTTTTTCCTCCCTCCACATAACTCACACATTTTATTGCTGTCAATAATATCCTAAGGTCCTCCATGGTATTGCTGCCTCTGCATCCATTTCATTTGTCAAGCTGCCTATGGGGACCTTAAACTAACTCCAGCCCCTCCCACAAGCATCTGCCCTAAAAGGAGCCCACAGTCAAAAGCACACTTTTACCTTATGTTCCCCCTTTAGGTAAGACCCCCATGAGGCTTGCCAAAACCCTGCTCTTTCGGTTAGAGTTGACTAATCTGGCCTCAGCCCAGGAACCCCAAAACACTCTACCCACAGACCCTAGTAAAGGCGTATACCACAGGTACTGCCTTTCTCCTTGTGTGAACTCTATCTTGACTTCCCCTCCCTGTGTAGACCCTGGGGGCATGCCAGGTGCTTCCTCCAGGACCTGGGAGTAATAAACTGCTTTATTTCGATTCCTCTTGTGGTCTGTTGTTGACCTAGTGTTCACTATCCAACACGCCATACTCCACGTAAGCTGAATTTGACAAATTCATAAGTCACTGATGCCCATCGTTTTCACTTGCTTCTTCTCTTGCCAGTCTTTGGTAGTCCTTTATTAGTTTGAGTCTGTGATTCCCACCTTCCAATTTATCTTTCACAGGTCCAACATTTTAAGCTTTCTAAAACAAAAATTAGCACCTTAGTAGATACTTGGATTAAAAGCCTTGATATTTCCATACTGCCTCAAATCCAAATTCCTTAGTATATTTTATCAGCTGCTTTAAATTTGTTTCTGAAGAATTTTTGGTGGGATTTTGTTATGGGTTAAATTGTGTTCCCCAAAAAGATATGGTCAAGTCCTAATTCTAGTACCTGTGAATGTGACATTATTTCCAAATAAGGTCTTTGCTGATATAATCAAATTCAGATTCAGTCTTACTATATTAGGATGGGCCCTAAATCCAATGACGGGTATCCTTAAAAGGATAAAGATATTGGAAAATATAAATGGAGAGGACACAGAGGGATGAAAGCCATGTGATGACAGAGGCAGAGACTGAAGTGATGCAGCTATAGGCCAAGAAACGCCAGAAGCTGGAGGAGACAAGGAAGGAAACTTCTCTAGAGCTTCAGAGGGGACATTGATCAATCATCTAGAAATGTAAGAGAATGTCTTTCATTTGTTTTAAACCACTAAGATAGTTGCACTTTGTTAAGGCAGCGCTAGGAATGTAATACAGATTTCCTCCTATGTCCAAAGCATCCTATGTGCTTTACGTGTTCTTGATTCGGGTTCCCTGATAGAAATGCCACCCTTCCCATTCTCCACAGCATAACTCAGTTATTAATCCTGGACAAATGTTCTTCACTCTTTTAGGTGGAATGATTTGCTTGTGTCTGTGTTTCTTTGGAAACATTTATAATCATTTACTAGAACAATTAAAAATATTTACTTGTTCGTGTATTTCACTGTTGAACTGTAATTTTCTCTAGGAAATATTTCATTCCTAGTGAAACCGCTAGGTGGCTTTTTGGGGGGCTCTGAGGAGCGCCAGTTCTCTATGTCTCAGTGCAGAAAGAATTCAGTGAGAGGCACAATGATAGATAAGAAGTGACTTACTAGAATAGGACTCTGTGAGGCTTACAAGTGGGCGGGCGAGAAGGTGCCATACCAAGAACTTAGTGGGCGACAGTTTTATAATCAAAGGAAAATTGGGGAGGGGGATAAGACCACCTTCTCCCTCATCCTTGAGTAGACATCATGCTTCCATCATCACCTCCTCCTCCGTGTCAGGCGGGGGAGTTTTCTTGTCCCTACATGGTCAAACCGAGACTGTCATGGTGCTATGGAAAAATTATTTCAGGTCTCAGTACAATGAGGGTCTTTCAGTTAGAAGTGTCACCTTTCCATAATTATTGTTTTCTATGTGTACAGAGCAAATGTCCTGGGGTCATAAAAACTTACTGAGCTCACTGAGCAGGATGTGGGTTTCATGCTGCCTTGTTTTATTGTTTTGGGGCATATCTCATGCTACTGTTGTACGGTTTTGTTGCTAAGCAAGCCTGCTTGGCTTTGTGGTTAAGCAAACCACTTTCCTGAGTGATAATTAACTTACAGGTGTCTCCCATATTTTTCCTTTACTTACAATCCCTTGGTGAGATTAACTGCTTAATTACCTACTTTGTCCCTTTACTCTGTCCCTGTCACTAGCACTTAGCTGAGTATCTGGCACAAAATACTATCCAATAAAGTTTATTAAATCACTTAATGAGTGGCATTCTCCATGTGTTTCATATGCATTGTATAGGATGATCATATATACAGGTACTTAGCACTTTGAAATAAATACTCATGTTTAATTTAAGAACACATTCCGGAAGATTAAAGGTAATTGTATAAAATAGTATAATATTCTATAATTTAATATTTGTTAAGTATTATTTAAATTTTAACATTAAATTTAATCTTTAGATCATTAACTATATCCATCTCATTAACATTAATGAATTTTTTAAAGTCTTGAATATTTTTCTCAGTTTTAACTTGAAATGACATATGTTTGCATAAATAATATTGAACTTCTTATTGGAATTGTCTAGGGAAGCAAAAAGCTTTCTAATCTAAATAAGATACATTAACATCTAACTGTAAACAGATGTTAAGAGAAGCCACAGAAAGATAATTGTACTTTGTTACTAATTTAACAATCTTTCCTGCTCTAATTAAAGGAGGAAATAAATGATCCATGAGGGAATGACTCATAGCATTAATAGTGCAAATGCCTAATTTAAATTATTTAGATATATGCTTTATTCCATATCACATTAAAGGATCATCACAAGTTTAGACATACTCTAAATATGCTTAGGAAAATCACACACAAAAAGTAAATATGGTGTACTGTTGATATTAAGGGGAAAAAAGAAAAAAACGAGACGAGTAAATTATATGAAAAATTTAAGTTAAAAAACGAGACGAGTAAATTATATGAAAAATTTAAGTTATCTCCTGTTCCTAATCTAACTAACCATGAGAAAAAGAATGAAACAAATAGAACAGGAACACAATTTGTCAAATGTTTCATCAACAAGAATAGAAAGTGATACAAGGACATTCTTGAGATAATCAACCAAATGTCAGCTATGGGAGGAGCATGGCAAGTCTTGCCGCTGCAATGTGCAATTGATTTTCAGGACTCTGCAGGGAATTGCTCTGCACAAGGGGAATACAAATTAGATCTCTCCACAGTTCAGACATGTACAAGCCCATGTCTCGTGTGAATTTGAAAATATCTTTGAGCTTGTTATTTCATTCTTTGCTATACATTGTAGCAAAACAGGGAAACATTCCCAGCACCTGGAGCAGGTAAATAAAATGATAACTGTGGGTGACGCTTAGAGAGTAAATTAGAATGATGAGAGAGACACTGGTAAACAGTGCATAATGGGGATGAGAATCACCAGGATTCCAGGAAAATAAACAGTAACTGAAAGAAAATGCAGAACTCTAATATGACTTTACTGTTTCCAGATGCAGTTGTTTTCCCTCTAGCCTAAAAGTTAGATGTGTGAGGGAGAGACCAATAAAAAAACAATCGGCACTCTCCTGAACAGCTGCTCCTTTCACTCGTGTACACCACAGAGAAAAGTATTAGAGAAAGTATGCCATGAGGTGATTTTCTTGGTGCATTAAAGACAGTAGGGTCCTATTGATAGCTCTGACAAAACCTATAATTGAAAGCAATTTGGACTGTTGGAAAAGGTGTGGTGATCCAGAGAGGGAGCCAGAGTTCATGAATGCCACCACATACTGCGCACAACTGGGAAGTTTTGTTTTCTCAGTGTTGTTAATAATATTATAGAAATTGAGGAAAGCTTTTTGTTAACATTTTAAATGCTTTTGACTCATATATGCACATTTCCTCTATGTATGATTTAGGATAGTAGCAGAAGATGTGAACACTAATTCCATGATTAACTGGCTGTGGCCCTAGTCATTTCACCTAACTTTGTGGAACTCAATGTCTTCATTGATAAAACAAAGATGCTAAACTCCTGCCTCATACCTGCATTAGATTAGGTGAAGTGGCATCTGTAAAGGACAGTATCCTGCCTGGCTTATTGCTATCACTCAAAAAATATTAGATCCCTTTATGGCTTCACCTAAACCCTAAGGCTGTACAGCACCATCCTGTAGATGACGGCTCCTTCCAACGTTCAGAAGCTGTTTAAAATGTATGTGTTACACTTTGTTAAATTCAAATATCATCACATAATCTAGTAGATAAAAAAGAAAAAAAAAAAAAACTATTAATTTAAGAAAGATGAATACCGAAAGTCCAGACAAGAAACATTGAGACTAGTTATAAAGCCACCAGGTCTGGAAGAAGACAGTTTCACAGTTGCGTTAGTACAACTGATGATAATTAATGTTGTGACCGTTATTATTATCTTAGTAATAATGATTTTAATTCAGAGGAGGTATTTGTATTTATTAATGACAAGGGAAGATACGCAACTCTTCTGAACCAAGGATAAGAAAGGGATATTTCTCTGTATGTATTTCAAGATGCAGGCATGGTGGCACCCAATGGTTAGCTATGCATTGATTCTGAAGAGGTAGGTCACTTATTCAGAACTCATTTATTTTTTAATATTTTATTAATTTCCAAAAATAGTATAATATTAATCAAAATTTATTGTAAAATATTAAGAATTATATATGTTGCACATTTTCAATTGTCTTGATTTTTAATGGCTCCGTAATTATTATGGAGTGCTATTATTGGAAATTCAGATTACTATTTTAATTATAAAAATTTACATATTATATAGAAAATAATATAGTACATTGATATTATTAACTATATCAGGCGGAGACTACCCAATCTTCATCATTATATTTTCCTAAACTGTATTTTATTAATATATTGCTGTTTGTGCTTTCTGTCTTGTTCTCTAGATGAAGCTCACAAAGTCTTCTGTTTTTTGATGCATTTTTATAAAAACATGAATTTAGTTGTGTTCATTAAAATTTTCCTTATTTTATGTGCTTATTTCTGATTTTATCTTTGTCACATCATATTTTCCATTGGGTTGTTTTTCTATTCCATTTGCAGTATTATAGTTGTCCACTATGTTTATTTAATGTTTCTTTTTGAAGATCATTTGTAACTGAAATTTCTTATGAATTCTCACTTGTCTAAGTCTCGTATGTGGCCATATCCCATTATCATTTATATTATTTTCTAAGTTTTCCATTTTTGTGCTTTTAATTTCTTCTTTGATTTATGTGTTATATAAAATAATATTTTGTTTTAATTTTTTTACTAATTTCTAATTTTTGGACACAAAGATTCAAAATTTAAAATTTTGATTTCTCAACACTTTCCTTTTTTTTTTAAATTTATTTTTAGAGATAAATCATGAAATTGTAAATGTGTTCTACTTTAACTTTTGTTATATATTGTGTATATTGAATTTACCCTATTCATTTCAATTTTCAGTTTATTCAATTTTACCTATGAAATTTGGTTAAAGAATAATTTCCTTTCCATAAAATTTGAATTTTAAATAGTTTTAAATATTTTATTCTGTGATTATTTATAATTTTATTGGTATCCCTTATATTCTGTGAGCCTTTTGATGTTAGGGACTATGCTAATTTCTTATTCTAAACATAAATTCTCATCAATGTATGCTGAATAACTAAATGAATATGAATTTTAAGCTTTAAATTACAGGAATACATTTGTTTTAAACTTTTAAAATTAAAAGAAAATAAGAGAAATTTTAGAAAATAATGTCAATACAAACACTACATAACAGCTTATAAAACACATATATCAAGTAAGAAATTCCCAGAGGCACTTTGTTATTTTTTGTTTAAAGAGGAAGCACTAAGTAAATAAAACCGTCAACCCCAAAACATGGAAATGGAATGAAAACTAAAAATTAAAAAAGAAGGGACATATTATAAATAGAATTGTTTATCTTTTTATTTTCTTTTTCTATGAATTTGACTCAATAATATCTTTACTTTTAGTCTGTCTATATATTCACCTTTAGGTGGCTCTTAAATGAGATATTAAGATGTACATTTGTTTTATATCTTTATTAAATCTAAAGTTTTGTCTACCCCAAATCTCCTAAGAGCTCCAAAGATGTACAGTCCTTGAGAGGAAATATTGGAAATTTTAAGTGAGACCCTTCATGTGCAGTCAGTGATTCACTTATACCTCCTCAATAATGAGCATGGAAATATAATAGCCAGTTTATATTAGAACCTAGGCTAGCATGCTGCCCTTCTCCCTTTAGCCCAACTGTACCCTTATGTGAATTTCAACTTTCTCCTTAAATAAGGTGAAGGGGATTGGGACCTGCAGCACTCTTCCTCAGCTCCCTTTATCTCACGTAATATTATGATGCCACGTTGCGTTCACCACAGTGCCGTGAACCTTGAGTTTTCTTTGTAAGAAATTATGGATTGTTTGTGTCTCTGTGTGTGTGCATGTGTGTGCATTTGTGTATATGAAAAGTATTTCATTTGTGTCAGTTTTAAGTATAGTTGGGTTTCTAACATTGTATTCATTGCATATATATTGCTCATATTTATCCCACAGTGGTGTTTATAGAACTGTTTTATTAACATTATAGTAACTGTAGGTTCTATAGTAGTGTTATCTTTCTAAATACTAGTATCACTTATGTACTAGTTTAAGTATATCTTCTCTATCCATTTCTTGACTTGTTTCTATAGATGTATCAACTTTAGTTTCAAAAACCACCTTTTGATTTAACAATTCTCTGTAGTGTTTCTTCTATTAATTTCTTCTATTGATTCTATTATTTTATTCTTTCCACACTTTTACTTTAATTTGCTATTTATTTTTCTAAATTCTAAGAATACTTGGTTCATTGATTTTCTGTCTTGTTTTCTATTATACGCTTTAAAGAGATTATCGTTGCATTAAGATTATCTAGCTGCATCAGTAGAGGTTTGACATGAAATATTTTTTAACACTGTTTCAAAGTGTTATTTAATACCCATTGTGATTTGTTATTTGACCCATAAATTATATAGGAGTGTATTGCTTAATTTCCAAGCACTGAATATTTTCTAGTTTTTTTGTTTGTTTGTTTCTGGTTTCTAGTTTACTTCTACTGCAAAGACGCACTCTGTATGCTTTGTATCCTTTGAAATTCGTTGAGAAAATAAACTTTAGAAAACAAAATTCAACAGAAACAGTAAGCTTGAATCTTGACTTCTCAATAGAAGAAAACAAAGTATAGCACTTTTAAAATGCTGAAAGAAAATAAGCTCTTATCCCAGAACTCTAGTTCCAGTGCAAATATCCTTCAGAAAAATGAAAACTGAAAAAAATTGTAAATAGTAAGCACACACTAAAGTAAGTTCTAGAGAGGGTACTGCAGATAAAAGAATCAGTACCTTTCAGAGTACCTGATTCATTGAAAGTTGCATGTTTTACAAATGTTTTTGCTGTACCTATGTCTGGCATTTGTTTAATGGGTAATAAGGCCCTACATGTCTTACTTTTATGCTTTATTCTTTTGCAAACTATTGGAAACAGATTGACGAGATGGTGGCTTATCAATCAGCTTGCCTCTGAATGATATTGCTGCGTAGAGCCTCCATGATGACGTTGTTTAATAGCTTTGGCAATCATATTTCTTTCCCTTAAACTTAATTTTTTCATGATAATAAAAAGTTTTATGTAAGGAATATAATCTCTGGGTTCATGTTTCTTTTTGCAATTATCAGTGACTTCATATTTTCTCTTTTTTTAATGTAAAATGTTTCAGTGGTTCATACTTAATACACTGTTCTCTGCATTAGTTTATGCTTTCTTTCTTTTTCAAAAAATATGCTAAATGTTTCAGTGGTACCTGTTTAATACTCTTTTCTCTGACATTTCTAATGGTCTCTTTCTTTTCGTTTGCAGATCCCAAGTGAATGGATTACAGGGGGGATGATGTTGAAGACTTGTTCATATTGCTCACTTAAGGATCGAGGGAAGAAACTCTAGACTTAATAGTTACATAGTGGATGCATCAATCCTGGGCTATAACTGGAAACTGAAGAGACCAAGACACCAAAGAAAGACTATTTCCTTTGTGTGTATATGCCTGAGACTTTTGTCAGTTTCACAGGTAAAGGCAATTTGTTCTGCAAAAATTTTTGATGGTTTTGAACATAAGAAATAAGCTAACCCCATTTCCTACTTCTTGTTGCTTATATCAGTTAGACTTTGTTCCAAGAATCAAAACCATTCTAGGTATTTTAAACAGGAAGACCTTCAATCCACAAATTTTACAAAATAATTGGAAAGGCCAAATGAGTGAGCATCAGGCCATTGCTGAACCTGCTGGTCTAGGGATAAGAAAGCCAGGATGAGGAGGCTGCCCAATTGAATCTGCAATTGCCTTACATATCCAGGAAGATATTGACTGAAGTAAGGGGACACGCATGTCCTCATAGACTTTTCTTGCTAGATAAAAGAGCAAAACACCACTAAGTTGGCCTTGGCTTCCTTTCTGCCTTATAAATCTTTTAAGTTCATAAAATTAGTAAAGCCTAATTTTTATCTAGGACATGTAGAGGAGATTCTGGGAAATGTAGTTTTCAAATATAGAGCAAGGCACACAGGAGGAGCAAATGGATATTGAGAATTAAGCAAACATATCTAACATGATCAAAATGTCTCACTTTTAATGAGTACTTTCTTTTTTAAAGTGTTGTTCGTTGTTGTTGTTGGTTTTTTTTTTTTCTCCATTTTGGAGGATAACAGCTTACTTGAGGGTGATGATTTCTCTATTTTGTTAATCACCAGTAAGGTGACTGAACAAAATCTTGCCTTGGATATGCACTGGAATTTCATTTAAATGCCTGGTACATTTTTTATTATATTCTGGTTGCAATATATAATTAATTTTTTTCTGAAAATCCAATGAGTGTTTTTATGAACAATAAAGAGAGGTTTTATGTGATTTACTGTCTTACTTTACTCGTTTCCTTATAACCCATCTTGCTGGTTTTCAAGCAATTAGTTGGATGACTTCATGGATTTGATAGCTAAGGACATAGAAAGACAGAGTACCTCATTTAGAGGAGAGGTTGGCCCATTGTGCTTGATAATGATGTGAAACACTCCTAAGAACGTCCACTGTTAACTGGGCTCTATGACTTTTCCAGATAGTTAGAAAATCTTTCTCCATCTCAGCCTTTCAAGGATTCGTTTTGATCTAGGTAGGAAGCTTTATGAACTAAAGGTGATAGCTTTTGGGATTACTGGGCCCCACTAAGGAAAAGTGGCATAGGGTCAGGCTAAAATTCCCCATAGTATAACTTCACCTGAGCCTTTCATCACAGTTCTATACTTTAGCCATCTCCATGAACTCTGAGAATGGAACTGGGATAAAGGGCTAGCTTTCAATTGACTTTCCTAATTTATAAATTGCTCACGATCATGCATTGTTTAATAATATTTCATTAGCATATTTCCCATATGAGCAGTTTTATAATAATATTAGAAAGGAAATAAAAGAAGAAATAATATTCTTCCCTCAACTTATAATGTACCAGAATATGCAAGGAAGATTATTTGGAACACTTCGTTTTACTTGCTGTATTCCTTTTATATATTCCTTATCACGTTAGGTTTCTTTTTTGGCTTTCTATCCTACACTAATGATAAATGACAGGAGAAGGTAGTAATGGAAAACTGGCCACGACTGTGAATGCACACATAAACCTGGACAAAAGTAATGTGAAGTGACTGAATTAGGGTTGTAATGAGGATGCTATAATTTAATACTATTTCCTAGCCTTGTTAAAAGATACAGATTTTGTACCATACTTAGCTTATTATAATTTTTGTCATAAAAATGATTCACTGAATAGTAGTGCCTAAAACATACCCTGTTTTTGAATTATACATCTGTCCCATCTTCAAGTTTAAAATAAAATACCTGGTTGATCTGCAAATAATTCTATATAATTTAAGTAATTGAGAATAGATTTCCTGGGCACAAAATTCCAACTTATATATTTGCTTTAAGAAATCTTCACACTTTTAAAAAATTAAATTTGATTGAAATGACTTGAAGAGTAGTTTTCCACCTACTTTTCTAAATCTATTTTAAAATACATGCTGCAAGATACCTGTAATTTCTCAGAAGTTGAATATATTCTGTATTATTATATTTTTTGTATTTTGCCATTTTTATGTTTAACAGAGGATGTCTTGTGATTTTTGATATTTGGAAAGATGAGAGAGAAGACCTTCTGTAACAAATATCTCAAATTATAGGCAAGGTTTTACAGATGGTTAACCTCTCCCTGTTTAGGCTCCTAGCTGCTATGGTGATGAAAGGTGCTAAATCCTTTAAAGTTTGTAAATTAGAACAATAGTATGAGGTTATTTTCTAATTTATATAAAAATCATTAAAAAGATATACTTTAAAGCTAAGGAAATTAAATAGCTTCTGCTACCTACAGAGGAAGAGGTCCCAATATAAAAATATATATTAGACAAACCATAATCGGGTTCTAGTAAAGTGTCATATTAAAACATATTATGAATTATTAATAAAGCAGAAGATACAGGAATGAATAAATGTATGTTGGTCCAACCACTTTTCCACCCAATGTAATCTTCAAATGAGTGGGAATAAATAGTGGAAAAGCAAACGAAGCAGTGGTTTATAAGCTGAGGCTCCAGAGCCAAACTTTAAAATCAAAATATAAAAATATCTAAGTCATGAGTATGGTTCAGTAAGTTCTCTTTCTTGAACTCATAATTGCCACAATGAAGAATAAATCAATTCAAGCAATATAATTTAACACTTCAGTGGCATGGAAAAGTATATTCACCAATAGTCAGCAAGAAAATAAAAGAAAAAAAATCAAACAACAAAAATAATAAAATCTGTCCTTGATGCCTACCACAGAATGGGCTGATGCTGTATGCTCTAGACCAGTGCTCAGATCATAGCATAAGTCCTTTGTCTTGATGCTAAAGAGTAAGTATAAAACATTTATTCACAGAGAAATCACCCTAAATGAGTAGCAGTGATCTTTTATAATTTTCATCATATAAAAGCAGGAGAGTTAATGGAACCAGTCTCATAAGCAATGACAGTCTAGCCTTGTTAAAACTTTTCATACTCAGTCACTAGAATGTCTTTCAAAATTATGATCCATTCATAATAACCCCTCTTTTTTGTGGATAGAGGAATGATATGGCAAGAAACACATAAGATCTCTTTTCCCTAAGCTCAATTATATAGCACTCACTTTCTGTTAGCTAAACAGACAGATATACTAAGTCCTCTAAATGTGTTGAGAAAAACAGACAGATTTCTAATTGTACAAGAAGGCATATTGCAGTGAATGCTGTAGCAGAAATGGAATGGTAACAATGCTGATATTTCCATTCCAATTCAGAATTGTTGTGTTCCTTGTGCTGTGGATGCATACTAATATTTCAAGAGTTGTGTCAGCTGAAGGTAATAACAACAACCTTAAGATCAAAATTGTGTTTTCAGTTGATGATACTCTTCCAGCAGTTTAACAGCTAGAGAATTTTATTTGGACAGCACTCAGTTGTCAGAAATCTGAAGTACTTTATTTTCTCCTTGTCAAAATCTGATTGCCCACTCCAGCATTCATCTCCGAAGCCCATATATTTAGTAACCTTGACCAATTTTAAGCTTGTTGCATGCATCACTCACTGAGGGTGGAATCAAGAAGACGAATGGTAGGTAAGAACACACTGAAGCTGATAGGAATCATTTCTCTTACGAGCATGATCGCATAATCACATCCTGATAGGACATATCAGATTCTAGAAGATGACTTTAAGGACAAAGTTCAGGAATATTGACACTTTCTAAACTCAAGGACCCTCTCAAACTTGTAAAACTTTTCTCCAAATAGTTGATGTTCCTTCTTTGGAAATATATAAACAATCCTTTGTGCCCAATGACATCTGGGTATGGAGTATTTCACAGAAGTTTACTGTAATATGTGGTAATGAAGATTATATGCCATAATGTTCTTCCAAGGTAAGCAATGTGGTGTATAGGGTCTCTACATATATCCATGTTTACAGTAGTATTTTCAGCCAAAATTCTATACTATTTTTTCTTTTTACTTTTGTTTCTTTGTCTATAGAGCATAATAATTCATGTTATAAAGTGTGCATTATGATAAGTACATAAAATAATCATATCAGTAAGAGGTTAAATTTAATTTACCAAGGTATTTCCAATATAAATTACTTTTGTAACATTCTTACTGTCAAATTATTTGGTCCCAGTCATTTAAATGTGCAGAAGCATATGACTATCCCACTTAAAATAGCAAATTTTGTTTTTATGAACTGAAGAGCAAATAAATAGAGAAATAGGTAAACATTTAGAAGTGGTGTATAATTAAGTCAAGAGAAGTGAATATTTAAAAGCTTTAAACACTAGAACTGTTTTACACAGTCCCTCATAAATTAGCAAGCTTTGTGGGTAAGTGTTCATAAATGCAGTATTTTTTTTTTTTTTTTACTTTGGATAAATTTATTGTTCAATGTCTCTTTGGTTCTTTATTGGTATCAGTTATTTTGAACAGTTGTAAATTATATAACATGGCAAAATAGACTCTGATTTTTAAAATATTCTCTTTTAAATTTGTATCTTTTGTTGAGAAAACAATTCATAGTGTGTAATCAGAAAGTTTTTGTTTTCTTTTTTCCTCTCCTAACTTAACTTCCAAATGCATAATGTGGAGCAAGTTCTTCTTCTTCCCTTAGTTGAAGACTCTGCCCTTCTCTGGTCACTCCTGATTAGTACAAAGTGGTTTATGATAACTCTAAGACAAGGATATGGATCTGATTCAGTCCTTAGAGTTCAGTCACACTTACTATTCAAGGTTACAATCTTATATGACTGTAGCTACTCCTGCTCATGTAACTGGAGCTTGTCTCAGGCAAGAAAATTTTAGAAGACTTCTTTGGTCCATCTAGTTTCCTTACTGAATCACTTTCACCCTTCCTCCCTCATTAGGCTTCTCAAAGTCCCTGAATCTTCTGGGATAGAGCAAGGGAGAGGAAAGATAAGGGGAACTTTAGTAATTAAAATTAATAAAATAATCAGGAAAACATCTTTTTATGCCAACAAAAGAGGTGAAAGGAATGGAAATGTATTTTGTTAAAGAAAAAAATTAATTTTGTCCTAAGCTGATAAAAGGAGAGAGAGAGGAGCGAGAGAGAGAAACAAAAACATAAGACAAAATCTGAATGTCAAAAAGAAAGTTATAGAATGTTTATGGAAAAGAAACCCTGAAAAAATAGTTTTATTAATGGTCAGGACTGGCTAAGATTACAATACGTTTAATTAAGTAAATGAATTTTGATGTTAAAAGTGAGCTGATGCAAAACTAGAATTTGACTTTCTCTGTTAGAAAAAAAAGTTTTCTTGGATGATTGATCTACTTTTCATAACAAGTTATAAAGCTTCTTTAACTTTTAATTAATCTGTTGTAACTTTCTGTATTTGCATTTGAAACCTTTTATTGTCTCTTTGGTTAAGTGAACAAGTATTGCTTCATAGTGACCTATAATCCTATTTGACCAAATGTTTTAAGACCTTTTGATATCTTTCTCCAAATCAGATTTTAAATGAAGTTTTTTCACCTCTTGCTGACTTTGGGATGCTTCAGAGGGTCCCTGAAAATATTCAAAGAGAGATATTAAACTAATTAGGCTTACTTAGTATGTTACATGGAAAACATTATCAAGTGAGTGATGATAAACCTTCTGAGGTTATACATTATGGGTAAATGTTATTAATATAAATGTCCTTGAAATTATTTGAGGTCCCAAAAGTTGTATATGTCTGGGTATAGTGTTATAATTTTAGCTATTATCTTAAAATGTTGTATGTTGCAGATATAACCAAATTTATTTGTCAGTTGCACTGTAGTCAGATCTTTAACCATGGCATTTTAAGTCTTTTGTCATTTATAGACAGTTATTATTTTACTCTAACTCTTTTACAAAAATGAAAATCTTCAAGAATATTCATAAAAGGGGCTTTTTGACAAATAAAGATTTCTGATAACTTTTTGCTCATATCACTAAGTTGGGTAAGAAATTACAGTACTCTAATGGAAAATCTGATGGCTTCATAAACTGCTAACAAAAGAGCAAGATCAACAGGAATTAGTTAGACAGAACTGAATAAACTGATGAATATGGTTATAATTGTTATGTTTTTTGACTGAAATATAACTGTTTTCTTTAATCTTTATTTTCCAGTTATGAAAAACATTTCCCTTAAGCTAACAATGAGTTTTGTAAACAAAGAAATATTTCTTTTTCTCTGACCCCTCCAGAATTTGGAAATTCTTAGTTGAGTATTCTTATTCTCATGGCAATATAGTTATTTACAAAAGTTAAACAAGAATCTGTTCTCCTTATAACAAGACACAATAGGAAACATTCATTATATTACCAAGGCTTTGACTGGAATATTTTGTTTGAGAGAGACATGCATAGACTCAGATACGACCAGACAGCTTTATAGAACTAAGGTGGACTTTATGGAGCCACAAAGCTCCTTGGAAAAACAGTCTAGTGATTTGCTTACAGGGTTTCCAGCAGCCTTACCAGGTGAGTAAGGAAAGAAATTTCCTGACAGATGCAAGAACCCTAAGATATTTTGAGCATCTCAAAAAGAGAGAAATCCACCCAAATCTGTAGGTATTCGAGGCAAAATCTGATAAGTCTTTAGCATGAGTTTCCTGACCATGACAGGCCTTTTAAAAGTTCTGAGATTCCTTATGAAAAGTTCTGGCAAAGGCAAATTAAAAGAGCCTAGGAGGGGAGAAGAAGATGGCGGAAGAGTAAGACGCGGAGATCACTTTCCTTCCCACAGAAACATTAGAAATACATCTACACGTGGAACTGCTCCTACAGAACACTCACTGAACGCTGGCAGAAGACCTCAGACCTCCCAAAAGGCAAGAAAATCCCCACGTACCTGGGGAGGGCAAAAGAAAAAAGAAATAACAGAGAAAAAAGAATAGGGATGGGACCGCACCAGTGGGAGGGAGCTGTGAAGGAGGAAAGGTTTCCACACACTAGGAGCCCCTTCGCAGGCGGAGACTGCGGGTGGCGGAGGAAGGAGCCTCGGAGCCGCAGAGGAGAGCGCAGCCACAGGGGTGCGGAGGGCAAAGCGGAGAGATTCCCGCACAGAGGCTCGACGCCGAGCAGCGCTCACCAGCCCGAGAGGCTTGTCTGCTCAGCCGCCGGGGCGGGCGGGGCTGGGACCTGAGGTTCGGGCTTCAGTCGGATCGCAGGGAGAGGACTGGGGTTGGCGGCGTAAACACAGCGTGAAGGGGCTAGTGCGCCACAGCTAGCCGGGAGGGAGTCCGGGAAAAGGTCTGCAGCCGCCGAAGAGGCAAGAGACTTTTTCTTACCTCTTTGTTTCTTGGTGCACGAGGAGAGGGGATTCAGAGCGCCGCCTAAACGAGCTCCAGAGAAGGGCGCGAGCCGCAGCTGTCAGCACGGACCTCAGAGACGGGCCTCAGACGCTAAGGCTGCTGCTGCCGCCACCAAGAAGCCTGTGTGCGAGCCCATGTCACTCTCCACACCACCCAACCCGGGAGCCTGTGCAGCCCACCACCACTGGGCTCCTGTGATCCGGGGACAACTTCCCCGGGAGAACGCACGGCGCGCCTCGGGCTGCTGCAACGTCACGACGCCTCTGATGCCGCAGGCTCGCCCCGCCTCCTCCGTACCGCTCCCTCCCCCCGCCTGAGTGAGCCAGAGCCCCCGAAGCAGCTGCTCCTTTAGCCCCGTCCTGTCTGAGCGAAGAACAGACGCCCTCAGGTGACCTACAAGCAGAGGCGGGTCCAAATCCAAAGCTGAGCCCCGGGAGCTGTGCGAACAAAGAAGAGTAAGGGAACTTTCTCCCAGCAGCCTCAGACGCAGCGGATTAAAACTCCACAAACAACTTGATGTGCCTGCATCTGTTGAATACCTGAATAGACAACGAATCATCCCAAATTCAGGAGGTGGACTTTGGGAGCAGGATATATTAATTTTTCCCCTTTTTCTTTTTTTGTGAGTGTATACGTATGTCCTTCTGGGTGAGATTTTGTCTGTATAGCTTTGCTTTATAATAGATTTATTTTACTTCACTATATTTTATCCTTTTTCTTTCTTTCTTTCTATTTTTCCTCCCTTTTACTCTGAGCTGTGTGGATGAAAGGCTCTTGGTGCTCCAGCCAGGCATCAGGACTGTGCCTCTGAGGTGGGAGAGCCAACTTCAGGACACTGGTCCACAAGAGACCTCCCAGCTCCACGTAATACCAAACGGCGAAAATCTCTCAGAGATCTCCATCTCAACATTAAGACCCAGCTTCACTCAACGACCAGCAAGCTACAGTGCTGGACACCCTATGCCAAACAACTAGCAAGACAGGAACACAGCCCCATCCATTAGCACAGAGGCTGCCTAAAATCATAATAAGGCCACCGACACCCCAAAATACACCACCAGACGTGGACGTGTCCACCAGAAAGACAAGATCCAGCCTCATCCACCAGAACACAGGCACTAGTTCCCTCCACCAGGAAGCCTACACCACCCACTGAACCAACCTTAGCCACTGGGGACAGATACCAAAAACAACGGGAACGAAGAACCTGCAGCCTGTGAAAAGGAGACCCCAAACACAGTAAGTTAAGCAAAATGAGATGACAGAAAAACTCACAGCAGATGAAGGAGCAGGGTCAAAACACAGCAGACCTAACAAATGAAGAGGAAATAGGTAGTCTACCTGAAAAAGTATTCAGAATAATGATAGTAAGGATGATCCAAAATCTTGGAAATAGAATAGACAAAATGCAAGAAACATTTAACAAGGATGTAGAAGAACTAAAGAGGAACCAAGCAACAATGAAAAACACAATAAATGAAGTTAAAAATACTCTAGATGGGATCAATAGCAGAATAACTGAGGCAGAAGAACGGATAAGTGACCTGGAAGATAAAATGGTGGAAATAACTACTGCAGAGCAGAATAAAGAAAAAAGAATGAAAAGAACTGAGGACAGTCTCAGAGACCTCTGAGACAACATTAAATGCACCAACATTCGAATTATAGGGGTCCCAGAAGAAGAAGAGAAAAAGAAAGGGACTGAGAAAATATTTAAAGTGATTATAGTTGAAAACTTCCCTAATATGGGAAAGGAAATAGTTACTCAAGTCCTGGAAGCACAGAGAGACCCATACAAGATAAATCCAAGGAGAAACACGCCAAGACACATATTAATCAAACTGTCAAAAATTAAATATAAAGAAAACATATTAAAAGCAGCAAGGGAAAAACAACAAATAACACACAAGGGAATCCCCATAAGGTTAACAGCTGATCTTTCAGCAGAAACTCTGCAAGCCAGAAGGGAGTGGCAGGATATACTTAAAGTGATGAAGGAGAAAAACCTACAACCAAGATTAATTTACCCAGCAAGGATCTCATTCAGATTTGATGGAGAAATTAAAACCTTTACAGACAAGCAAAAGCTGAGAGAGTTCAGCAGCACCAAACCAGCTTTACAACAAATGCTAAAGGAACTTCTCCAGGCAAGAAACACAAGAGAAGGAAAACACCTACAATAACAAACCCAAAACATTTAAGAAAATGGGAATGGGAACATACATATCGATAATTACCTTAAATGTAAATGGATTAAATGCTCCCACCAAAAACACAGACTGGCTGAATAGATACAAAAACAAGACCCATATATATGCTGTCTACAAGAGACCCACTTCAGACCTAGAGACACATACAGACTGAAAGTGAGGGAATGGAAAAAGATATTCCATGCAAATGGAAATCAAAAGAAAGCTGGAGTAGCATTTCTCATATGAGACAAAATAGACTTTAAAATAAAGACTATTACAAGAGACAAAAAAGGACACTATATAATGATCAAGGGATCGATCCAAGAGGAAGGTATAAAAATTGTAAATATTTATGCACCCAACATAGGAGCACCTCAATACATAAGGCAAATACTAACAGCCATAAAAGGGGAAATCGACAGCAACACAATCATAGTAGGGGACTTTAACACCCCACTTTCACCAATGGACAGATCATCCAAAATGAAAATAAGTAAGGAAACACAAGCTTTAAATGATACATTAAAGAAGATGGACTTAATTGATATTTATAGGACATCCCACCCAAAAACAACAGAATACACATTTTTCTCAAGTGCTCATGGAACATTCTCCAGGATAGATCATATCTTGGGTCACAAATCAAGCCTTGGTAAATTTAAGAAAATTGAAATCGTATCAAGTATCTTCTCCGACCACAACGCTATGACACTAGATATCAATTACAGGAAAAGATCTGTAAAAAATACAAACACATGGAGGCTACACAATACACTACTTAATAACGAAGTGATCACTGAAGAAATCAAAGGGGAAATCAAAATATACCTAGAAACACATGACAATGGAGACATGACGACCCAAAACCTATGGGATGCAGCAAAAGCAGTGCTAAGAGGGAAGTTTATAGCAATACAAGCCTACCTCAAGAAACAGGAAACATCTTGAATAAACAACCTAACCTTGCACCTGAAGCAATTAGAGAAACAAGAACAAAAAAACCCCAAAGCTAGCAGAAGGAAAGAAATCATAAAGATCAGATCAGAAATAAATGAAAAAGAAATGAAGGAAACAATAGCAAAAATCAATGAAACTAAAAGCTGGTTTTTTGAGAAGATAAACAAAATTGATAAACCATTAGCCAGAATCATCAAGAGAAAAAGGGAGAAGACTCAAATCAATACAATTAGAAATGGAAAAGGAGAAGTAATCACTGACACTGCAGAAATACAAACGATCATGAGAGATTACTACAAGCAACTCTATGCCAATAAAATGGACAAACTGGAAGAAATGGACAGATTCTTAGAAATGCACAACCTGCTGAGACTGAACCAGGAAGAAATAGAAAATATGAACAGACCAATCACAAGCACTGAAATTGAAACTGTGATTAAAAATCTTCCAACAAACAAAAGCCCAGGACCAGATGGCTTCACAGGCGAATTCTATCAAACATTTAGAGAAGAGCTAACACCTATCCTTCTCAAACTCTTCCAAAATATTGCAGAGGGAGGAACACTCCCAAACTCATTCTATGAGGCCACCATCACCCTGATACCAAAAGCAGACAAAGACGTCACAAAGAAAGAAAACTACAGGCCAATATCACTGATGAACATAGATGCAAAAATCCTCAACAAAATACTAGCAAACAGAATCCAACAGCATATTAAAAGGATCATACACCATGATCAAGTGGGGTTTATTCCAGGAATGCCAGGATTCTTCAATATACGCAAATCAATCAACATGATACACCATATTAACAAATTGAAGGAGAAAAACCATATGATCATCTCAATAGATGCAGAGAAAGCTTTTGACAAAATTCAACACCCATTTATGATAAAAGCCCCACAGAAAGTAGGCATAGAGGGAACTTTCCTCAACATAATAAAGGCCATATATGACAAACCCACAGCCAACATTGTCCTCAATGGTGAAAAACTGAAACCATTTCCACTAAGATGAGGAACAAGACAAGGTTGCCCACTCTCACCACTATTATTCAACATAGTTTTGGAAGTGTTAGCCACAGCAATCAGAGAAGACAAAGAAATAAAAGGAATCCAAATCGGAAAAGAAGAAGTAAAGCTGTCACTGTTTGCAGATGACATGATACTATACATAGAAAATCCAAAGATGCTACCAGAAAACTACTAGAGCTAATCAATGAATTTGGGAAAGTAGCAGGATACAAAATTAATGCACAGAAATCTCTTGCATTTCTGTACACTAATGACGAAAAATCTGAAAGAGAAATTAAGAAAACACTCCCGTTTACCATTGCAACAAAAAGAATAAAATATCTAGGAATAAACCTACCTAAGGAGACAAAAGACCTGTATGCAGAAAATTATAAGACACTGATGAAAGAAATTAAAGATGATACAAATAGATGGAGAGATATACCATGTTCTTGGATTGGAAGAATCAACATTGTGAAAATGACTCTACTACCCAAAGCAATATACAGATTCAATGCAATCCCTATCAAACTACCACTGGCATTTTTCACAGAACTAGAACAAAAATTTTCACAATTTGTATGGAAACACAAAAGACCCCAAATAGCCAAAGCAATCTTGAGAACGAAAAATGGAGCTGGAGGAATCAGGCTCCCTGACTTCAGACTTTATTACAAAGCTACAGTAATCAAGACAGTTTGGTACTGGCACAAAAATAGAAATATAGATCAGTGGAACAGGATAGAAAGCCCAGAGATAAACCCATGCACATATGGTCACCTTATCTTTGATAAAGGTGGCGAGCATATACAGTGGAGAAAAGACAGCCTCTTCTATAAGTGATGCTGGGAAAATTGGACAGATACATTTAAAAGTATGAAATTAGAACATTCCCTGACACCATACACAAAAATAAACTCAAAATGGATTAAAGACCTAAGTGTAAGGGCAGACACTATCAAACTCTTAGAGGAAAACATAGGCAGAACACTCTATGACATAAATCACAGCAAGATTCTTTTTGACCCAGCTCCTAGAGAAATGGAAATAAAAACCCAAATAAACCAATGGGACCTAATGAAACTTAAAAGCTTTTGCACAGCAAAGGAAACCATAAACAAGACCAAAAGACAACCATCAGAATGGGAGAAAATATTTGCAAATGAAGCAACTGACAAAGGATTAATCTCCAATATTTACAAGCAGCTCATGCAGCTCAATAACAAAAAAAAGAACAACCCAATCCACAAATGGGCAGAAGACCTAAATAGACATTTCTCCAAAGAAGATATACAGATGGCCAACAGACACATGAAAGAATGCTCAACATCATTAATCGTTAGAGAAATGCAAATCAAAACTACAATGAGATATCATCTCACACCGGTCAGAATGGCCATCATCAAAAAATCTAGAAACAATAAATGCTGGAGAGGGTGTGGAGGAAAGGGAACACTCTTGCACTGTTGGTGGGAACGTAAATTGATACAGCCACTATGGAGAACAGTATGCAGGTTCCTTAAAAAACTACAAATAGAAGTACCATATGACCCAGCAGTCCCACTACTGGGCATATACCCTGAGAAAACCATAGTTCAAAAAGAGTCATGTACCAAAATGTTCATTGCAGCTCTATTTACAATAGCCAGGACATGGAAGCAACCTAAGTGTCCATCATCGGATGAATGGATAAAGAAGATGTGGCACATATATACAATGGAATATTACTCAGCCAGAAAAAGAAATGAAATGGAGGTATTTGTAATGAGGTGGATGGAGTTAGAGTCTGTCATACAGAGTGAAGTAAGTCAGAAAGAGAAAAACAAATACAGTATGCTAACATATATATATGGAATCTAAGGAAAAAAAAAAAAAAAGACCATGAAGAACCTAGTGGCAAGATGGGAATAAAGACACAGACCTACTAGAGAATGGACTTGAGGATATGGGGAGGGGGAGGGGTGAGATGTGACAGGGTGAGAGAGTGGCATGGACATATATACACTACCAAATGTAAAATAGATAGCTAGTGGGAAGCAGCGCATAGCACCGGGAGATCAGCTCGGTGCTTTGTGACCACCTAGAGGTGTGGGATAGGGAGGGTGTGAGGGAGGGAGATGCAAGAGGGAAGAGATATGGGAACATATGTATATGTATAGCTGATTCACTTTGTTATGAAGCAGAAACTAACACAACATTGTAAAGAAATTATACTTCAATAAATATGTTTAAAAAAAAAAAAAAAGAACACTGAGGACAGGGCACCTAGATTCAAATCCTCTCTCACTTGGAATCCTGAGAAAACCTCAAAACCTGAGTTTCAAATGCCTCGTTTTTTATATGAGACGCATCATACTCCCTTTGCAAAGTTGAGATGGAGACTAAAATAATTTGTATGGCCAAAAATAAATAAATAAATAAATAAAATAAATAAAAGAGCCTATGTGATCAGTTGCTAATTTCATTACACTTATGTAATTAATCAGGCCACATTTACTAAAACCAGACTTATTCTGCAAATAAATTACTCTTAATTTGGCTATATTTGGTAAAAAAGAGGTTACTTTTATTTATTTTATTTTTTAATACATATTTATTGGCGTATAACTGCTTCACAATGCTGTGTTAGTTTCTGTTGTACAGCAAAGTGAATCAACCATATGTATACATATATCTCCATCTCCCCTCCCTCTTGAGCCTCCCTCCCACCTTCCCCATCCCACCCTTCCAGGTCGTCACAAAGCACCAAGCTGATCTCCCTGTGCAATGCTGCTGCTTCCCACTAGCTACCTGTTTTAATTTGGTAGTGTACATATGTTGATGCTACTCTCGCTTCACCCCAGGTTCCCCCTCCCACCCCATGTCCTCAAGTCCATTCTCTATGTCTATGTCTATTCGTGCACTTCCACTAGGTTCATCATTACCTTTTCTTTTTTTTTAGATTCCATATATATGTGTTAGCATATGGTATTAGTTTTTCTCTTTCTGACTTACTTCACTCACTATGACAGACTCTAGGTCCATCCACCTCACTACAAGTAACTCAATTTTGTTTCTTTTTATGACTGAGTAATATTACATTGTATATATGTGCCACATCTGCTTTATCCATTCACTAGTTGATGGACTTTGAGGTTGCTTCCATGTCCTGACTACTGTAAATAGTGCTGCAATGAACACTGTGGTCCGTGTCTCTTTTTGAATTATGGTTTTCAGGGTATATGCCCAGTAGTGGGATTGCTGGGTCGTATGGTAGTTCTATTTTTAGTTTTTTAAGGAACCTCCATACTGTTCTCCATAGTGGTTGCATCAGTTTACATTCCCACCAACAGTGCAGGATGGTTCCCATTTCACCACAACCTCTCCAGCATTGATTGTTTGAAGATTTTCTGATGATGCCCATTCTAACTGGTGTGAGGTGATACCTCATTGTAGTTTTTTTTTTTTTTCATTGTAGTTTTGATTTGCCTTTCTTTAATAATTAGTGATGTTGAGCATCTTTTCATGTGCCTCTTGGCCATTGTATGTTTTCTTGGTGAAATGTCTATTTAGGTTTCCTGCCCATTTTTTAATCGGGTTGTTTGTTTTTTTGATATTGAGCTCCATGAGCTGTTTGCATATTTTAGAGATAAATCCTCTATCCATTGTTTCATTTGCAAATATTTTCTCCCATTCTGAGGGTTGTGTTATGCCTTGTTTATAATTTCTGTTGCTGTGCAAAAGCTTTTAGGTTTAATTAGGTCCCATTTGTTTATTTTTGTTTTCATTTTCATTACTCTAGGAGGTGGGTCAAAAAAGATGTTGCTGTGGTATATGTCAAAGAGTAATTTTCCTTTGTTTTCCTCTAGGAGTTTTATAGTGTCTGGTCTTACATTTAGGTCTTTAATCCAATTGGAGTTTATTTTTGTGTATAGTGTTAGGTAGTGTTCTAATTTCATTCTTTTACGTGAAGCTGTCCAGTTTTCTGGCACCACTTATTGAGGAGGCTGTCTTTTCTCCATTGTATGTTCTTGCCTCTTTTGTCATAAATTAGGTGACTATATGTGCGTGGGTTTAACTCTGGACTTTCTATCCTGTACCATTGTTCGATATTTCTGTTTTTGTGCCAGTACCATACTGTCTTGATTACTGTAGCTTTGTAGTATAATTTGAAGTCAGGGAGCCTGATTCCTCCAGCTCCGTTTTTCTTTCTCAAGATTGCTTTAGATATTCAGGGTCTTTTGTGTTGCTATACAAATCGTAAAATTTTTGGTCTAATTCTGTGAAGAATGCCATTGGTAGTTTGATAGAGATTGCATTGAATCTGTAGATTGCTTTTGGTAGTATAGTCATTTTCACAATATTGATTCTTCCAATCCAAGAACATGGTATATTTCTTCATCTGTTTATGCCATCTTTGATTTCTTTTACCAGTGGTTTATAGTTTTCTGAGTACAAGTCTTTCATCTCCTTAGGTAGGCTTATTCATAGGTATTTTATTCTTTTTGTTGTGATGGTAAATGGGATTGTTTCTTTAATTTCTCTTTCTAATATTTTGTTATTAGTGTATAAGAATGCCAGATTTCTGTGCATTAATTTTGTATCCTGTAACCATACTAAATTCATTGATTAGTTCTAGTAGTTTTCTGGTGGCATCTTTAGGATATTCTCTATATAGTATCATGTCATCTGCAAACAGTGACAGTTTTACCTCTTCTTTTCCAATTTGTATTCCTTTTATTTCTTTATTTTCTCTGATTGCTGTGGCTAGGACTTCCAAAACTATGTTGAATAAGAGTGGTGAGCGTGGACACCCTTGTCTTGTTCCTGACCTTACTGGAAATGCTTTCACTTTTTCACCATTGAATATGATGTTGGCTGTGGGTTTGTCATATATGACCTTTATTATGTTGAGGTAGGTTCCCTCTATGCCCATTTTCTGGAGAGTTTTTATCAAAAATGGGTGTTGAATTTTGTCAAAAGCCTTTTCTGCCTCTATTGAGAAGATCATATGGTTTTTATTCCTTGATTTGTTAATATGGTGTATCACATTGATTGATTAGCATATATTGAAGAATCCTTGCGTCCCTGGGATAAATCCCACTAGACCATAGTGTATCATCCTTTTAATACATTGTTGGATTCTGTTTGCTAGTATTTTGTTCAGGATTTTGCATCTAAGTTCATCAGTGATATTGGTCTGTAATTTTCTTTTTTTTATGATATCTTTTTTGTGGTTTTGGTATCTGGGTGATGGTGGCTTCTTAGAATGAATTTGGGAGTGTTCTTCCCTCTGCAATTTTCTGGAGGAGTTTGAGAAGGATTGATGTTAGCTCTTCTCTAAATGTTTGATAGAATTCACCTGTGAAGCCGTCTGGTCTTGAACTTTTGTTTCTTGGAAGATTTTAAATTACAGTTTCAATTTCATTACTTGTGATAGGTCTATTTATATTTTCTAATTCTTCCTGGTTCAGTATTGGGCAATTGTACCTTTCCAAGAATTTGTCCATTTCTTCATGGTTGTCCATTTTATTGGCATATAGTTGTTTGTAGTAGTCTCTTATAATCCTTTGAATTTCTGAGTGTCAGTTGTGATTTCTCCTTTTTCATTTCTAATTTTATTGATTTTTGTTCTCTCCCTTATTTTCTTGATGAGTCTGGATAAGAGTTTATCAATATCGTTCATCTTCTCAAAGAACCAGCTCTTAGTTTTATTGATCTTTGCTACTGTCTTCTTTGTTTCTATTTCATTTATTTCTGCTCTGATATTTATGATTTCTTTCCTTCTACTGACTTTGGGTTTTCTTTGTTCTTCTTTCTGTAGTTGCTTTAGGTGTAGAGTTAGACGGTTTGAGATTTTTCTTATTTCTTGAGGTGAGATTGAACTGCTATAAACTTCCCTCTTAAAACTGCTTTTGCTGTGTCCCATAGGTTTTGGGTAGTCATTTTTTCATTTTCAATTGTTTCTATGTATTTTTAAATTTTTTCTTTGATTTCTTCAGTGATCTCTTGGTTATTTAGCCATGCAATGTTTAGCATCCATGTATTTGTGGGGTTTTTTTCACTGTTTTCTTCCTGTAATTGATTTCCAATTTCATAGCATTGTGGTCAGAAAAGATGCTTGATATGATTTCAGTTTTCTTAAAATTTCCAAGGCCTGATTTGTGAACCAAGATGAAATCTATCCTGGAGAATGTTCGATGTGCACTTGAGAAGAAAGTGTATTTTGCAACTTTTGGGTAGAATGTTCTATAAATATCAATTAAATCTACTTGTCTATTGCATCATTTAAGCATGTGTTTCCTTTTAATTTTGTGTTTGTATGCTCTGTCCATTGTTGTAAGTGGGGTGTTAAAGTCCCCTATTATTATTGCATTACTGTCAATTTCCCCTTTCATGGTTGTTAGTATTTGCTTTATGTACTGAGATGTCCCTATGTTGGGTGGATAAATATTTATAATTGTTATATCTTCTTCTTGGATTGATGCCTTGATCATTATGTAGTGTCCTTCCTTATCTCTTATACCAGTCTTTATTTTAATGTCTATTTTATCTGAAATGAGTATTGTTACTCCAGCTTTCTTTTGCTTTCCATTTGCATGGAATATCTTTTTCCATGCCTTCACTTTCAGTCTGTATGTGTCACTAGGTCTGACGTGGGTCTCTTGTAGACAGCATATATATGGGTCTTGTGTTTGTATCCATTCAGCCAGTCTGCGTCTTTTGGTTGTGGCATTTAACCATTTACATTCAAGGTCATTATCGATATGTATGCTCCTATTACCATTTTCTTAATTGTTTCAGATTTGTTTTTGTGGGTGTTCCTTTTTTTGTTTTTCCCACTTAGAGAAGATTCTTTAGCATTCATTGTAAAGCTCGTTTGGTGGTGCTGAATTCTCTTAGCCTTTGCTCGTCTGAAAAGCTTTTGATTTCTCCATTGAATCTGAATGAGATCCTTGCTAGGTAGAGTAATCTTGGTTGTAGGTTCTTCTCTTTCATCACTTTAAGTATATCCTGCCACTCCCTTCTGGCCATTCCTTTGTATGTTATATTTTGTTTTTCCCTTGCTGCTTTTAATATTTTTTCTTTGAATTTAATTTTTGTTAGTTTGATTAATATGTGTCTTGGTATGTGTCTGCTAGGGTTTATCCTGTATGGGACTCTCTGTGCTTCCTGGACTTGGGTGACTATTTCCTTTCCCATATTAGGGAAGTTTTCCACTATAATCTCTTCAAATATTTTCTCAGACTCTTTCTTCTTCTCTTCTTCTTCTGGGACCCCTTTAATTCAAATGTTGGTGCATTTAGTGTTGTCCCAGAGGTCTCTGAGATTGTCTTCAATTCTTTTTTCTTTATTCTGCTCCTTGGCAGTTATTTCCACCATTTTGTATTCCAGCTCACTTATTCGTTCTTCTGCCTCAGTTATTCTGTTTTTCATTCCTTCTAGTTTATTTTTCATTTAAGTTATTGTGTTGTTCTTCTTTGTTTGGTTGTTCTTTAGTCCTTCTACTTCTTCGTTAAACATTTCGTGTATTTTCTCATCTGTGCCTCCATTCTATTTCCACGATTCTGCATCATCTTTACTATCATTACTCTGAATCCTTTTTCAGGTAGATTGCCTATTTCCTCTTCATTTATTTGTTCTTGTAGCTTTTTACTTTGCTCCTTTATCTGTGACATATTATTTTGCCATTCCATTTTTTTTTTTTTTTTTTTGATGGGTGAGATTGTTCCTGTCTTACTGGTTGTTTGGCCTCAGGCTTTCAACACTGGAGTTTGTAGGCTGTTGGGTAGAGCTGGATCTTTTTGCCAAGATGAGGACCTCTGGGAGACCTCACTCTGATAAATATTCCCTGGGGTTTGAGGTTTTCTGTCAATCCAGTGTTTCAGACTCAGAGGTCCTACCACAGGAGCTTCGGCCTGACCCACGGCTCGTGAACCAAGATCCCACAAGTTGTGCGAGGTGGCAAAAAAAGAAAAAAAGAACAATAACAAAGAGTAAAAAATAAAATTAGACTACGAAACTAACAGATATGTTAGAAATAAAGTAAAAATAAAAATGTAGATGAAACAGTAACTGGAAGGTAAAACAGAACCACAAGCGTAAAAAAGAGGAGAAAAAAAAAGCTGGAAAAGGCCTTGGCTGTGGAGGGTGTGGCCTATTTTTAGGACACACAGGGCTGAAAAAGATCCTGGGGGTGTGTAGGCAGTGTGGGTTAGGCTCAATGGCACAGACAGAGCCCAGACTTGCCTCTGGTCTCAGAGGGTTGGGGACCCCGCTGGGGAGCCCAGCAGGCTTCCTGAGCCCAAGTGTGTGGGGCAAATGCCCTCCGCTCCTCTCTCACTCCTCCCATGCTGGGGGTCCCCTCCCGCCTGCCTCTCCTGTTCTCCCCTGGCCTCCCTCCTATGCCCCGAGGACCAACGAAGTCTGCATGGGGCCTCTGGGGGTGTGGGACCTGGCCCCAGAACCAGGCAGATTTCTCCTGCCAATTGGGCAGGGGAAGTGTTCAGCACTTTCCTCCCATCCGAGCCCCAGAAGGTCCCTCCAGGCGTGGGAACCCCTGCCCCCTCTCAGCCACCCCTCAGGGGTGACTGTCCTGTCCAGCTTCCACTTCTCCTTCCCCCTCAGTCTCCCCACGTCCTACCAGTTCACTTGGGGGTTCCTCCCATCTCCTTGGGCATCAAGTTCCCCCACCAGCATCCAGCAGGCACCCTAGCTGTAGGGAGATGCGAACTCTGTGTCTTCCCAGGTAGCCATCTTGACCCTGCCCCCAATCTCATGTTAAAACCAAATGATTCAGGAGTTTAATTCCATAGGCAATGTTAATTCCCCTATGCCATGTAACCTAAAATATTCACATTTGTGGGGATTAGGACATGGGTGTCTTTGGTGGTGTAGGGGCAACTATTCTGCCTAGGAGAATATCCCAGCTTCCACACCCCTGCGATGATACACATCTAAGATCTGATCTTCACTGTCTTCATAGGTTACAAGTGGGATTGAGCCCCACTTGCTCTTATTCATATGCTCAGTGTTCTCAAATCAGTGTTTAAAATCTTTTTTTTCCTGTTATTGAGATGAAGAGCTTACCTAAGACAATTAGTAACATAAGTGTCCTTGGGAATAGACTCTTACAATGGAATTCTACAACTAGATTACTCACTGGTCATATGGTTAGCTAGAAATCCATTGCCTGTTGAAACCAGGGTGATAGTTATCCCTAATATACATAAGCATCACAAATTATTAATATTTTTACTTGAGAATGGGGGTAAAAGGCAGAAAGGGATGGACGATTTCGTGCAGTAGATTGAGAACTAGAAGGTGAAGGGAGGAATGGTAATAAGGATTGAGAGGTTGTCTGACAGTTGTTAATGGCCATAAAAACTTTGAAGAAAATAACAGGCTGAGGTCAGCAAACACTTGATCCAAGGCACAGTGTGAAAGTTAAAAGGCTGGCATTGCACTGTTTAAAGGGACACTCATCCCCTACCGGCAAATTCAAACTGTGATGGAAATCAGGCCCAGGGTTTGGTAGCAAAAGCAGTGGAATTATAAAGCAAGCTAAAGTTCAATCACTGGCTCCCATGCTAAAATATTATGAAAAGAGGGGAACTCAGAGACCTGGGATTGGTATTTTGGGGGAAGTGCTAGAGATATCTGAACTCAAATCTTCTAAATGTTCTAGGTTGGCAGAAATGGCTCCTTTCCTTTTTGTTAGAGGAATGCAGTCTCTCATTACCTGACCATGAAAAGCTCTCAGCTGAGAAAGATGTTTTGCATGGTTATGCTTAACCTCTTCCAGATCTTCCACTGTCTCCCTTCATTGTTTCTACATCAATAGCAAGAGTCAAACCTCAGCATAATAGAGCCTAAAGGACTGTCCCTGCTGTGAAAAGAGAAAGTATTCACCAAGGAGCTGAGAAATGTGGTTAGCATACACTGGCAGCAATTGCAAGATAATGCCTGAGTGTGCATCTTGACGGGGCTGGACCAGTGAAGGAAGGATAAATGAATGGAAGGGGAAATTTGTCAGTATGGGGGAATTCTCTCAGGACTCAAAATTTAACATATTGGCAAGGATGCCTGAAATCATATGTATCTGGAACAGCTATGGTTTATAGTAAATGAGTTAGAGCTGTCATAACTGTCTCGACAAAGTACAGATTTTCAGCTCAAATGGCTCTGAAATGTAGGCATGTTGGAATGAATGTTATCTAAGACCTGAGAACCTGGTGACTGAAAATGATTCCCAGGATGACCCAGAAAGCACTCCTTCACACACACGGAGATAAGAAATGTACTAGTGAGGGAGGCATTGGCATACCTGAGAAAGTTAGTGGTGGCTGTCCTTTGTGATCAAGGAATGATGGTGAGATATTCAGCTTTGATTTGTCTACCTAATGTCAGTGGAGAGGCCAGGATTCTTGAAGAGCAGACATAGGGTGTCAACATATAACCATTAGGTTCACCATGACCGGCAATCCATATGCACTTTAACCATAGGCATCACTGACGGTGGCAAGAGAACAGGTTGTTTCTGCCTAGAAGCAAAATAGATGGGCAGTCAATTAAGTTGTTGCTTGACATAAGTAACCAGAAAATATCAAGAGTGAATGACTGTTAAACAAAAGAAGGCTGATGTTAAATGTCACAGTGAACAATCACAATACATTGAAAGTTTTCCAGACGAGATATTTCTCAGCCTAGAGCACATTGATTAAACTGGAGGCCAGGTACTCTTGAGGAAGTACAAAATGTCACAGCAAGTATGTACAATCTCTATTTTTCTCTCAAAGGGACTTGAGCCCATGTATGAGAGTGGCTATCCATTGGGAAAGGAAAATATACAGAATTTCATGGACTGCTTGATGCAGGATATTAGTTGACATTAATGTCATGGGGATCAAAATAACACAATGCTCTTTCCCTATAAAGCCCAGGTGACAGAGTCAGTGCCGAAACTCATCTCATCATAGGTCCAATGGTCTACTGAATAATTCTAAAACGATTTCCCCACACTTGATTTTATCATAAGAATAAATAGACAGCAATGGAATCCTCACATGGGTTCTCTGACCTGTGAAGTCATTCACATTATAATTAAAGAAAAAGACCAAGTGAACCTTTCTGAAACTGTACCTCTTCCTCCACCCTAGACTGGGACAAAATAATAAATCAGAAACAATATCTTATTCCATTTGAAATGGCAAAGATCAGAGCCATGTTCAAAGAATTAAAGGATGTAAAAGTGCTAGTCACCATCACATCACTATTTAATTTATAGCTTTGATGTATACAGAAACAAGAAGAATCATAGGCAGATAACATGGACCTAAATTTAACCAAGTGATAATTCCAGTCTCAGCTGCTGTCCAAAGTTAGTATACTTTTTTTTTTAATAAAATAAAAATGATTAACTCAGACTCTGGAATTTCCCGCTAATCTAATAACAGGGTTCCTTTTGATTTCCATGAGAAAGGATAATCAGAAAGAGCATTTGCCTGAGAGGCACGGCAATGTATATTCACACTATTTCCCCAGGTTAAGGTCACTTTTCTGCTCTGCCACATTATCAAGTTGGGTAGTTGCAACATAGCCCTTACTGCCCAAAGTATACTATTTGGACCTTTTCAAAGAAAGCTTTTGCCCTTGTCTAGTGTATGCTGGAACATCCCTTCTAATGTAATGAAAAATTATTTCATCTTGCACATCTTACCACTGAAAAGAGCACGAAGTTCTCTAAGCCTCTTTGCCTTTTGAAGGTAATATATAAATCACTTAGTCATACTACTACAACCCACTTATCAGGTGAATCATAAAGCTTCAAATTTTAAATGGGCCTGAGCAAGAGAGTGTTCTGTAGGACATTCAGACTGATGTTCAAATGACTGCAATTTAGTTCATAGGACCCAGAAGATGCCAGAACATAAAAGAAATAAAAGATAGGATAGTGTGTGGGCTCTCTGGCCAGTCTAAATAGGAGCTTTGCAGGGGATGAAAACACCCTGGGGTGTGATTCAGAGTCATGCTGCTGTAACAAGGAATCATTCATCACTTGAAAATCAGCTCTTGAGATGCTTTTGGGCCCTAGTAGACACTCTATCTAACCTTCACACAACATTTGACAGTGTCCAGAGTTGGGCATCTTGAACTGTGCATTGTAAGATCCACCATCTCAAAAGCTTGAGTATGAACAGCAACAATCTCATAAAATGGAATTAGTACACTCATGGTAGGAAGCAAGCAGGTGCAGAGGAATAATTAATTTTCAGAAATAAGAAGCTCACACCTCAGGACGTGCATACTTATTACCTAATGCCTCTCTTCTAGCTAATCCCTATAGGCTTCTGGAGAATTTCCTGCAACCAGAGGAGAAAAACCTGAGACTGGGTCTCAGTATGCTGAAGTGAACTGAGAAGAGACTGCTACTCCACTACTTAGTGGGGAACCAAAAGGCAGAATGAGGGGAAATCTTTCCACCTTTCAGCTGGCCACCAACCAGATATGGAAGGAGAAGTGGTTAAAGATAAGAAGATAAGCAGAGTATATATATTGATTCCTGAATAGTAGGAAATTGCCTGATTGGATTATCACGTCCCTGAAAGTAAAGAGGCCTGGAAGGAGGTTTGATGATGGGCCCACGGAAATTAGGACAAAACGTGTAGGTGTTTGTGTCACTTGTCAGTGCCCATCAGGCATGAAATTTCAGCTGTGATAGTAGCTGAATCAACTTTCCTGCTGGGGAGACATGCTAAGTCCACCATGTCCCACAGGAGCAGAATCGACTGCTGAGCCTTTGATATGATTGCATCGGTATCAAGCTGATTTTATTAGACCTCTTCTATCCTCGAGAGAGCAGTACATCATCTTTTCTGGGATTGATATACGTTCCGGATTAAGATTTGTCTTCTTACCCGTCATGGGAGCAGCACTTTGTGAACCTTTTAGAGTATCTGACTTACTGACATGATTGTTACCTAAGAACACTTTGGATAAAGGTATTACTTCATAACAAAGAGGATGCAACAATCGCCGTATTTCTTCAGGATCTATTTTTCCATTTAAACATCAGAACATTTTTCTTTTACTAGTTTATCTGGAAGATGGAAGTCTGAAAGAATGTTCTAATGGACTCTTAAATGTGCAGCTAAGGCTTAGTGGTGACACTTTGCATGAATGAGCAGCCTATGTGTGTGTGTATGTATATATACATACACACACACACACACACACACACACACACAATGGTCGTTATATGTTTCTTAATTCCAACAACTAAAATATACTGGTCCAGAAAAATTTTTTAAATGTAGAACTATGTGTCGCCTCTCTAACCATTAATGTCAGTGATCTATTTGGAAATTTGCACTGGAAAAGGGTTTCCTGAGTTAGGGACTCTGGTCCTTAAGTGATAGCTGCTACAACTAGGCAATAGCAGTGGCATACCAACCAAGCGTGGAGTGGAAGGTGGAGGGAGATGTGGTGTAAGTGTGCATTCCTGACAAGGATGAGTATTTTATCACTGAAGTTGTTAGTAGTTAGTTGCTGGTGCATGTTGATTCAAAAACAACAACCACAATGTAAACAGCTCATTAGTGTTTCTGAATTCTATACAAAGCACACTCTTTTTGTCTGAACCTATGAAAGAATGCTGCCATCTTTGATATACCTCTGGTCAACAGTAAAGTTTCTACTAAACCTGAAGCTATAACTGTCACCTAATCATTTTGCAATCTTTATGCCTCTGGACCGGCAAGCAATGAAGCAAGTTACTATAGAGGCAGTAATAATTAACTGAGAGTTTCATAAGGAGATAGAGATTGATTCTTCATGACCAGGGCTGGAAGAATTACATCTAAAACTCAAGGCACTCACTAAGTAGATGTCTCCTATTGTTTCTTGCTCAATATTAATCATTAACAGACAAACACAGAAACCATGTCCCCACAAGGGCACACTAGCCAGAGGCTAAACTCTTCAGGGATGAAAGTATGAGTTACTACATGAGAAGAGCATCCTGCACTAGACCACACACTGGCTGGTTGTGAGGGGAAACCTAGAACGTGTAGCAGAGGAGGGAGATGATGGTTTTTATAAATTCCAGTTTAGGAACCAACTAGAGCAACGATGTCTAGAGGTATAGCTTTTCTCTCTAATTCTTCTTTGGTAATTTTTTTTTTTAATTAAGAAATTCTGACTGACTACTGCCTTGATAAGTTAATGACAGAACAGATGGTATTGTGGATGCATGGGTGGGTCTGAGTTATGCAACGAAGGAGTGTAAAAGGCAACAGCACAATTTAGCAGTCACATATATGCTGCTCTTAATGCAATCACCTGAGACCTTATAAGAACTACTCACCTTGCTACAGGAGTGTGTTCAGCCACATGAGTCATAATGCTTAAGAGAAGCCCCCAACATAATGGCAGATGAAAATTACAACCAAACTTCCTCACTGTGATAGGCAGATTAACCCCCCACGTCCATCCCAAGACTTCCATATCTTAATCCCTGGAAACTTTTGATATAGTGTTACATTTCAGGGAGAAATTGCAACTGAAATTAAGGTTTCTAATCAGCTGACCTTAAAGAGATTATCTTGGATTAACGAGGTCAGCCAGAGTAATGGTAAGTGCCCTTTAAAAATGGAAGAGAGAGGCAGAGAAGTAAGTGATGGAAGAAAGACCAAACATTACTGCTGCCTTGAGGATGGAAGGACACAGCAGAGGAATGAAGACAGCTTCAGAAGCTGGGAAAAGGCAATGAACACATCTCCCCCAAGGCCTCCAGAATCAGGAACACGGCCCTGCCAGTATCTTGGTTATGTGAAACTCATTTGGGCATGTGACCTCCAGAACTATAAGATAATAATTTTGTGTTGTGTAAAGATGTTGTGTTTGTGATAATATGTTGTGGGAGTGATAGGAAACCAACATACACTCCCTTTTTGTAGGAAAAGTCTGATACTGACAAATATCTCCCATTGGTACCATTGAGTAAACTTGTCATTTACTCACTCTCTCTGGCTCCTTTCCCCACACATTCTATTTCAGCTCTGCACTATTGATATTTCCCAAGATAACCTGCCAATAAAATAATTGCTCCTAAGTCCATGTCTCAGGTGCTCTTCCGGGACAATTCACCCTAAAACAGGAGTTATTCTTTTCCTATCATCAATGGAAATATTGATGTTGTCTCACCCTAAGTTTGATGCTGGCTTTGTGGTTTGGAACCTCAGGTGTTTTTTGAGTCTTTGAACCTCAGATGTTCTTACTGAAACAAATTGCTACCATAACCTGGGTGTTGTAAGTGAGAGACCCCAGTCTGTGGATTTGGCTGAGTTGGTAATCCTTGCTCTGAGGTACAAATAGCTGAATACACTTTTAACTAATATAAGTGGGGAATCAAACTGTGTGTCTACCAAGCTTACAGCAATAGCAGACTTGAAAAGTAAAATGTATAAATATTCTATCAACTATTTATTGCATCCTGTAGTAAGATCCTCTGTGTGTATGTGTGTGTGCCTGTACATTTAGTTGCAAAATGAACAAACCTCAGGCATCTTCAGCAATGTTCCATAATTTTTCAAACTCTAAGAAAAGTTTAGGCATCTCTAAACATATATATAGAAGGTAAGCCACACAATAGGTAGAGATTCTTGAAGAGCTATTTTTCTGTTTCCAGCTCATCTCTGGTCATGAAGTATAGTATATACGAGGAAACTTCCCAGAGAGTAAACTTAGAGAAAATAAAAGAAAATGCTCAGAGAGATACAGCAGTGATCACTGTGTTGCGTCCAATTTATTATTTTTCTTTCCAAATGGGTCTGTTCATTTGAGTCATTGTGTTCACTTTCCAACAGAATGAATGGACTATGTTGCTGGGGGAGAGTGGTTACACCTGCTATTATTCATTGGCTGTTGTGTCCAGATATCTATTGATAAATCTGTCTATATTATCATCATCATCACCATCATCACCTATCATTTTTTTTTTCTGGAAAATCCATGAAATATGTGATTTTCTACATTCAGCCTGAGATGTAGGCTAATCTGGGTATCATTTCATTTCCATTTTTAATTTTCATTGTTTCTGTAATAAGTGATGAATATGTCAATAATAAAAAGGAAAGACTTGAAGAGAAAATGGGACAAGAATAATTAGTTTCCTTTAAGCCTCATTTAGCTTATAGTATTTATCAACTTTAGGAATAATATATCATCAACTGTAGACTAACATGCCAGAGAAGGGCAAGAGATTTTTGTTGATATCATGTGAAAGAATTTTTGATTTCTGAAAAAATGTACAATAATGATTGAAATTTAATTTTTCTTCATGTCTTGTGGGCGTGTTTTACATTAGTTCCTAATAATGACTAAAACTTTTCTTTCAGAAAATTGAAAAACAATAATGTAATCCATTAAATGATAAATTTAAAACTCTGGAAGATAAATGCAGCATTCTTTAATGTATACCACTGTTTATAATATATTTATATAAAATACATATTAGTTATATATAAAATATAATTAGTTAATATTATATATTTTCACATTGTTGGCCATTGACTTGAATACTCTACATGACATAAAAATGGGGTTTTGTAAATGATCCATTTGTTTATCAAGATTCTACTTGTTACTTTTTTTTTTGGTTTAAAAAAATTGTTTAAAGGAAAAATTGTTTCACTTTACTGTGTTGCTCAATTAAGTAGCTCTTTGCTAAAAAAGAAATCTCATGAAAAAATAGAATATTAAATCAAATCATTGTCCTAAATTAGAAATAGATCCTAGAAAATAATCAGTGTGGTCTGGAAACAAGAAGACAGATTTATTGTTTTCAGGGTTTATTAAACTGGGGATACATAGCCTTTGGCAAAGGCTATGTATACAGTGGAATACTACTCAGCCATAAAAAGAAATGAAATTGAGTTGCTTGTAGTGAGGTGGATGGACCTAGAGTCTGTCATACAGAGTGAAGTAAGTCAGAAAGAGAAAAACAAATACCGTACGCTAATGCATATATAAAGAATTAAAAAAAAAATGGTACTGATGAACCTAGTGACAGAGCAGGAATAAAGACGTAGATGTAGAGAATGGACTTGAGGACACGGGGTGGGAGGGGGAAGCTGTGGTGAAGTGAGAATAGCATTGACATATGTACACTACCGAATGCAAAATGGATAGCTAGTGGGAAGCAGCAGCATTGCACAGGGAGATCAGTTTGGTGCTTTGCGACAACCTAGATGGGTAGGATAGGAAGGGTGGGAGGGAGGCTCAAGAGGGAGGGGATATGGGGATATATGTATACATATGGCTGATTCACTTTATTGTACAACAGAAATGAACACAGCATTGTAAAGCAATTATACTCCAATAAATATGTATTTAAAAAAATAAGATTATCCTTGGTTATCCACCTGGATCCAGTGTAATCATCAGAGACTTTAAAACCAGTAGAAGGAGGCAGAAGAAGAGCATCAGGTTAGAGTGACCTGTTATGAGAAGAATATAACCCACTGTTTTGGGTTTGAATATGGAGCAAAGAAGGCATAAACTAAGGATGTGGGCTGTCTCCACCAGCTGGAAAGGCAAGGAAATAGATTGTCCTTTAGTCTCCACAAAGGAACATGATCTTGCCAACACATTGCTTTTTAGCCCAGTGAGACTGTGTCAGATCTCTACCTACAGAGCTATAAGATAATACATTTGTATTGGTTAAGCTGCTAAATTTGAAGTAATCTTTTATAGTAGCAATAGGAAAGTAGTAATCATCTTCAACATTTATGCCATGTTCTGTAGAATGACTGTAGCTATTTCTGCAGCAGAAAATAGCTGTCAAGCAGAGAGTTTTGGGCAATCCCAGTTAAAAACAAACAAACAAACAAAAACATAGATAGGTGTGACAGCAGTGTCTGCTATAAGAATGTCTGCAATTTCTTTTATAAGATAGCATTATTTTGTAATAACGGTCAAAAATACTGAGCAGGGGAAAATATTTTTAAATGTAAAATAAAAGGCAGAGAAATTGAAATTAAGAAATCAACTATCTGGAACATTTATTTAAATTGGATTTCTAAAAAGGACATACCAGAAGAATGAATGAATATCTAAACTTTTTGCAAACCAAGGTACTTTTAATTTAGAAGACATGATTTTAATACATAAAAAATGATGTATTAAGTGTAATCAAATGCATCTTAATGTTACCAAAGGCATATAAGCATCAGCCTTTTGAATATGTTTTCATACTTCTGAAGCTTTTAGGAATACTTTATGACAAGGCAAACTTTATTACATCGGTATGATGGGACTTAAGTTTTAATTTGCCTTTTAATCTTCTCTCCTGATAAACTGCTTTTAGCAAATGTAAAATTAATAAACACTGATTTCTGAGCTTTTTATTTAAAAAATTTTTTTTAAAAGAAAAATAAAAAGTTAATTCATTATTATTTGCAGATGATATATTTGCTTGCCTGAAAAACTAAACAACAGAAACTGATATTTTTGGCTAATTGTGAAATGGTGAAATGAGATCATTTAGCACAAAAATAGAGTATGAAAATAGGTAACTAATAACAGGCTGTTAGAAGATAAAATGATGGACATGCCTGCATTAGTTTTCTATTGAAGCATAAAAAATTAACAAGAATTGAGTGGCTTATAACAGCACTAATGTATTAGTATACAGTTCTGTTTGTCAGTCTGGCACAGCATGACTCGGTTCTTTGCTCACACTGAAATCAAGCTGTCAGCTTGATGCCTTCTTATTTGGAGCTCAAGATCCTTATCCAAGCTCATGCCTGTTATTAGCAGAGTTTGCTCCTTGAGGTTGCCCCATTGAAGTCTCTGTTGCTATGCTGGCTGTAGGCCCAGGACCACTCCCAATCCCTAGGGATGACCCTCAGGATATTACCCGATGACCCTGTTCATCTTCCATCTTCAAGCCAGCAACAGAATGTCAAATCCATGGTAGTATAATCATTTGAATCATCAAATTCACAGCTTCCACAAAATGTAGAAAGGATTATACAAGTAGAAGATAACTGTGGATCATCTTAGAATTATGCCTACCACAATGCTTTTTCATAATAGAATAAATGTTAAAATATCTAATAAAACTAAGACATTTGTAATAGAGGTATAAAGAGACTTTAAAATGTGACTCTGTAGTGCTCGCTTCGGCAGCACATATACTAAAATGTGACTCTGTGGAACAGAAGGGATATTTAAACAAAAAGAGAAGATTCTACCATATTGTTGGGAAAAAATAAAGACCTACAAAAATAAGTGAAGTCTCTTAAATTAGTCTATACATTAAGAAATTAAAAAAAAAAAACTCACACTTTTTCCCACTTAAAGGGGAAGTAGACTAGTTGATTTTAAAGTTTATAAATAAAAAGCAAAGTAGAAATAAGAAAAAATACAACAAAAATAGTAATAATAGATGATGTAGGAATGACACTTGCTAGGTAATAAATATCATATAATACTACTGAAATAATTAAAGCAACATGGTGTTACCATAACATGAAAAAGAAATAAAAATGGAAGGGGTAAGTAGCATTTCATACACATGAGGTATGAGTGGAATTTTTTAAAAAATAGTGTTAATTACTGATTAGTCTTCTGGGAAAATAAGTTGAGCCATAACTCCCACTTTTTACTAAAATTATTTCCAGGTATATCAAAGATATAAATGTCCAAAAAGGAAATGATAATCTTATACAATTTTTTAGTAATCTTGGGATGGAAAAGACTCTCAAATATATGTTATAAATTGCAAACATACACACACAAAGATATAAAACAAAGGATGGTAATTTTAAATAAATCAAAATTTTAAATTTTTCATGAAGAAAAAATGCATATACAAAATGAAGAAACAAATACAAAACTTGTGAAAACTTGCAACTTATAACAAAGGACTGATTTCCACAACCAGTTAAAAAATAAGAAAAAAATAATAATAAAGATTAACAATCCAAAGAAATTTGACAAAGGATGTGAAGTTAGTTCACAAACCAAGAAATTAAAATGAAAATTCAATGTTATTTAGAATAAGAAAAAACATAGATTAGTTTTTTTTGTCCTTTAGTTTATTACGTATTTTTAAAACATTTTAATTTTATATTGGAGTATAGTTGATTTACAATATTGTGTTGACTTCAGGCATACAGCAGAGTGATTCAGTCATACATATGCATGTATCTATTCTTTTTTATATTCTTTTCCCATTTAGGTTATTACAGAATATTGAGCAGAGTTCTCTGTGCTATACAGTAGGTCCTTGTTGGTTATCTATTTTAAATATAGCAGTGTGTACATATGAACCCCAAACTCCTAATCTATCCCTCCCCCCACTCATCCCCCCGGTAACCTTAAGTTCGTTCTCTAAGTCTGTGAGTCTGTTTCTGTTTTGTAAATAAGTTCATTTGTATGATTATTTTTAGATTCCACATATAAGTAATATCATATGATACTTGCCTTTCTCTGTCTTACTTCACTTAGTATGATAATCACCTGTTCCATCCATGTTGCTGCAAATGGCATTATTTCATTTGTTTTAATGGCTGAGTAATGTTCCACTGTATATGTGTACCACATTCTCTTTCTCCATTCGTCTGTTGATGGACATTTAGGTTGCTTCCATGTCTTGGCTACTGTAAACAGTGCTGCAATGAATATTGGGGTGAATGTATCCTTTCGAACCATCTTTTTCTCCAGAGATATGCCCAGGAGTGGAATTGCTGGATCATATGATAGCTCTATTTTTAGTTTCCTAAGGACCCTCCATACTGTTCTCCATAGTGGCTGTATCAATTTACATTCACACCAAGAGTGTAAGAGGGTTCCCTTTTCTCCACACCCTCTCCAGAATTTATTGTTTGTAGACTCTTTGATGATGGCCATTCTCACTGCTATGAGGTGACATCTCATTGTAGTTTGATTTGCATTTCTCTAATAATTAGCCATGTAGATTAGTTTTTAATCCCTCAGGTGATCAAAGTTTCCAAAGGTGGATAACACACTATGTCAGGAGATCTGGGGGGGGGGGGGGGGGTCAATATTTTCATACTCTGGTGGTAGAAAAGTAAATTAGTATGATCACTGTGGGGACAATTTTGCATTTGTGAGTGTGTGTGTTCATACACATATATACTTATATTTGCAACCGTACAAAAAACTGAACAAAACATATATATGGTTATTTATTGCATCATTATATATAGTGGCAAAAGATTAGATCAATTCAACCAGATTTTTCTGGAGGATTAGTTATATAAATCATAAAGTCATTAAACAAAAGAGACAGTCCTTTTAATATGGAGGAATTTCCAAGATACATTTTTTGGTGAAATAATTAAGTAGAAAAGGGTGAGGAATATGCTACTATTGGGTAGTAAATAAAGGAATTTTAAACATATTGTCTTGTGTATGCATAGAATATTTCTGGAAGCACACAGGCACTCTTAACAATTTTCACCTTTGCAGTGGTAAATTGACTCTGTTCATCTTCAGAGTCAGGAATAGAAAAATATTTACTTTGTACCCTGATAACATTTTTCACCCTTTAAATTTTTATCCCTGTGTATATACTACTTTATAAGTATGGAACATTTAAACATAAATTAATAGAAAATACAACAAATCTGACTTAGACAAAATGGCATAGTTAAATAACAGTAAGTTACCAGTAGTCTGCTCCCTGTTTCTACTCGACTACCACTCACATGTAACATCAGAACCCATGTGACGCTGTCCTACATTGTGATGGAGTCATATTCAGGTGCTATACAGTGGTAACAACAATTTGTGGCAGAATGCCAAAAAGATACACATCTAAATTTGTCTTTTAAAGAAAGACTATAACTCTGTCTCAAAAGTCTCAGCAAACATCTCAATTTCTCATGGTTTTTGCTTAGAAAGCATGCCTGTTTGGATCTCTCTACACTAAGTGGTTAGGACCCATTACTGCCCTCCAGGGTAACAGCAGGATGGGAAAAAGCCTGCAGATCAAATGGGTGGTTTCCCAAAGGCAATTCTGGAAACTCTTTAACCAAAATTAGTTTAGGATATTAGCAATTTGTTGTTAACACATTTATATAGGAAGTACAGTTTTGAGAAATAATGGTATTTATAAAGAAATGTTTGAAAAATATTCAGTAAACATCTACATTGTAATTTAACCAGGCCAACAGAGAGCTTAGATTTTGCCATTTATGATTGCCCTTTGGAAATGTTTTTACGGAACATGAGTCTCATTAACATTTTTTGAGGGAAGTTAGAAGAAAAACTTCGATGTTTACTATAATCCTGCTTTTAAAGGCATTGCTAATTACAGTGGTGTCATTTTTACAGGGAACTTTGGGATAAAATTAATTTTTCACCTTAAGGTGAGCAATTGGTTTGTTTCTATTTTTTTGTTATTGTGCAATATCAATCTACTTAATTCCTCATTTCATTTTAATTTCCAAAGCTTACAGCCAGATCTGTGGTCCATTGTTCGTTTATACTGGACTTATACATTTTTGTGGTCCTAATTGATTCTCCGTTTTAAATCTCTACTCCTCTTTTTATGATCATCTTATGTTCCTTACATTTTTCTCATATTTTATGATCAACTTTATAGGAGAAAGCAGGATGGAAGAACACAGTTAAAAGTATAGGCTGTTTGAAATCCAAGATATTTTGTTGAATTTGGGCTCAGTTTAGGCTATATTTTGATACATATATCATTCTGGGACACATCATCTTCCATCATAACTCAGAGGCTGACTAATTACTCCTGGTCTCTGTGACTAACTCAAGATAATAGCACGCCAATTTAGTAAGAACATATGTTTTCTCATGAATCTAAGTATTTTAAAAGCCCTACAGTGTGTTCTTTCCCTAAGAATTTTTACAAAAGACCAAAGCTAAAAGTAATGAAAAAGCCAAGGCCTTCAAACTTATTTCCAAACTAACATTATTTGCTTCTCACAGATTTGGCATTATATGAGATTTATAAAAATGTGCTTTCAGGACGGAGCTCGCCACCAAAAGAGAGGAACTTACCGAGGGGGTTGAAAGAAACTTGAAAGTAGAGGACACACGCGGGAAGGGTACATGAGAAGAAGGAAATTTTTTTTAAATAGAAGCCTAATAGTTAAAAAAAACAAAAACAAATAAGTAATAAATATATATGTATATAACCCCCCCACACAATGGAAATTTCAATTTGAATGTTTCAGTAGGTATCATAAAATCAGGTTTGTAAAGTAACAGAAGTTAAAGTATTTCAGTACAAATTATAAAAACCCCATCTTATTTCCACAAATAGTGGTGGTAAACTGTCATATAATTGCACATATTCACGTTTAATTAGCTGTCAAAAACATGTATGGCTGCATTTATCCAATTCACAAGTGTAAAGACAAAACATATGAAAGAGACCGCACACCACACTTGTAGATCCATGCTGTGCCTGCTTTTGCCATTTAATATTCAGGTTCTTGATAATGAAAGTAAAATGTAAAATGCTTATTATGACTTTGTTCCTAAACATAAATAACATACAACATTGTAATCGCTAGTGACTGGAAAAGGGAGAATAATGATCGGGATGGGTCAATAATAGATACATTGTTGCTTTTATTTTAAAGAACTTTACTTATTTAATCCTAGGAAAGACAAAGAAAAAGGAGAGAAAGGTAAGGAAAATGAAATGCAGAAAACATAGAACACAGTGAATAATGGTGAGAGCCTTAAACGGAACTAATATAGTCTTTAGAATTAGTTTACTTGGGTCTTGCATTACTGTTTCTTAAATATTTTCTAAATTGCAGCCTGCAAAATTTGAAATAAATGCAAAAGGACATATTTGTAAACTAAGTGAGAAAAGAGAGACTTCTCATATGATACTGCATAAGCATTGTAAAATGAAGTATTACTTACTAAAATATAATCAACTTGAATGATTTAATTATATGCATATTAGAGTTACTTTTTTAAATCCAAGTGTATATGAACTACATGTTTATGTTTATTTAATCACTTACGCAGCTTTCTCAGTTCATTGACAGTTTCTAATGAAATGTCCTATTTTAAACTATTTCATTATGCTTTTGTTTTTGAGAAACTACTCAAATATAGTGGATATTTTTTGTTGTTTTTGTGGGGTTAATTTTTTTTTAACATCTTTTTTGGAGTATAATTGCTTTACATTGTTGTGTTAGTTTCTGCTGCATAACAAAGTGAATCAGCTATACGTATACATATATCCCCATATCCCCTCCATCTTGTGTCTCCCTCCCACCCTCCCTATCCCACCCCTCTAGGTGGTCACAAAACACCGAGCTGACCTCCCGGTGCTATGCGGCTGCTTCCCACTAGCTATCTATTATACATTTGGTAGTGTATATATGTCCATGCCACTCTCTCACTTCGTCCCAGCTGACACTTCCCCCTCCCTGTGTCCTTAAGCCCATTCTCTATGTCTTTATTCCTGTCCTGCCCTTAGGTTTTTCAGAACCATTTTTCTTTAGATTCCATATATGTGTGTTAGCATACAGTATTTGTCTTTCACTTTCTGACTTACTTCACACTGTATGACAGACTCTAGGTCTATGCACCTCACTACAAATAACTCAAATTTATTTCTTTATTTGGCTGAGTAATATTCCATTGTATACATGTGCCACATCTTCTTTATCCATTCGTTTGTTGATGGACACTTAGGTTGCTTCCATGTCCTGGCTATTGTAAATAGTGCTGCAATGAACATTTTGGTACATGACTCTTTTTGAGTTATGGTTTTCTCAGGGTATATGCCCAGTAGTGGGATAGCTGGGTCATATGGTATTTCTATTTTTAGTTTTTTAAGGAACCTCCATACTGTTCTCCATAGTGGCTATATCAATTTACATTCCCACCAACAGTGCAACAGGGTTCCCTTTTCTACACAACCTCTCCAGCATTTACTGTTTGTAGAGTTTTGATGATGGTCATTCTGACTGTTGTGAGGTGATACCTCATTGTAGTTTTGATTTGCATTTCTCTAATGATTAGTGATGTTGCGTAACTTCTGGTGATTGCCAGAAATCCCTGGTGTTCCAGGGTTTGTAAAGACATCACTCCAATCTCTGTCTCCATTGTCACATGAGGTTCTTCCTTTTTGTCTATGTTTTTCCTCTATTTTCTTTTAGTATAAAAATACCAATCATTGGATTAAGATCCAACTTAATTCAACATGACCTTGTTTAGCTAATTACATCTGCAAATACCTCCAAATAAGGTCATATTCCAAGGTTCCAAATGGACATGGATTTATGGGGCACAATATACAGCCAGTATACATATTTTATCATTCACCAGTTGATGGAAATGTAGATATTTCCAGCTTTTGGCTATTATGAGTAACACTGCTATGAATATTTGCATGCATGTGGTTATGTAAACATAGTTTTCATTTCCCTTATGTAGATATCTAGGTGTGGAATTGTTGTGTAGCATGAGAAATTTAAATTTTATTTTAAAATTTTAAGGTATGGAAAGAGCATTTAACTATAAAATGTATCATACTGGCAATATGCTAAGCCCCTATGTGTATTATCTCATTTAATTCCTATGGAAACCACATGCAATAGACTGTTGATTGATAAGAGGCATCAGCCAAGTTCTCTCATTACAGTCCACCAAAAGAAGAGGCTGAACCATAGGAAGGGAAGCTAAGGCAGAAAGGTCAGGCAACTTTCACAGGCCTGGACAAGCTGAGATAGAGATTTATATATAAAGCATCAGTGAGAAGGAGGAAGAAAAGCCAGCTCTGACTCAAGCAAAGTGAATGTTTCATATTCTCTTTAAAAAGACCCAGAGCCCAGAAGTTTATGCTTGCTTCATTTTCAAATAATCTCACATGAATGATTTCCTGCTGATTATGATAGGCTTGAGAAGTACCAGGGGGTTCTTATCATATTTGTCTAAGCTTACTGGAGACAGCAGAAAAATTAATGGAAAATTTTTTAAAAGCTGGATTGACTGTACAGTCTGGTGCCACAGGATATAGTCAGGTACCTGATTCATAATACCTTTTGTTTGAACACTTTATGCATGTGCTCCTACTATAAAAAATAATCAGTCTTATGTTATATGATGGCCTTTTATGCTGAAGTTCTAAGATTTCCATTTTCTTGCATAACCTACCTATGATTTCAGCATCATGATTTCTATCTGCATACAATATCTTCATGTTGAAAAGTAGAGAACAGAAGCAAATAAGAACTTTTTATACATTTAATATCAAAAATTCACTGTTGTTTAGGTTTCTCTTATATTAATAAAGTATTTTATTTATCTTATTCTCAAGTTCACTACGCTAAATAGATTGATTAAAGTTACAATTTGAATGTCAAGAGATAGATTTCCCACTTTTTATTAATGGAAACGAGACATGCAGCAAAAAAAAAAAGAAAAAACCACTTAGAAAAACATTTAAAAATTGCAATAATGTCCAGTAGTAGCCTCTTTTTCAAGTTGCCATAGTTTCCCTACAGTCACAAGGGTAACATTGATTAATCTGATGGGAAAAGTTAAATAATATTTGACTCTAAAATTCTAATTTCATGTTAGCTAGTGTTTAAAAAATCATGTCTGGCTTAAATTTTTTACTCCAATACCTAAAACCTATAAATCTTTTCTTTTCTGTGTTACATTCCTGGCCAGAAAAACCTCGGTGTCCCTCTGATGACAGCATGACCTATACTTGATCTCTGAGCTCCAATACCCTCAGCCTTATCTCTGCTTCTTATTCCCAAAAGGCCTGTGTCGCAAGACCCCAGTGCTTTTTCACTTGGCACACGTATTTGACTCAGCATCATTTCTCCTCTCAGATTGTGAATTGGTTTTATATTGTAAAATCCCTTTTTCATTCTCTGTACTTATGGATGACTTTTACATGAACCCCCTTTAAGTCATTCCACAGAATTCTCCCTCTATTCATATATATTCCTTAAGCCAATATACTACTTGTTAACTGCTAGGACAAGTAATGCCAAAATATAGCTCAACATAGGGAATTTCTTACAGATCAGAGTCAACCGATGCTCAATCATGAACAAATATAGGAATTGCTATATGATCTTTATCTTTTGGAAAATTATGTGTAAAAGAACTTCACAAATTGAAATAATCCATTTTTTCATTGGTTGTAAAAATAAATAGAATAGTGATGGTATGTTCCATCAGGCAGAAAATCTACTGAATGAAGCCAATGATATTGGGTTCCACTTCAACACATTCTGGAAAATTACATTACAGACCTGTCAAACACAAATTCCAACCAAAATGTCATGTCTGTACAATACAAAAGCAACAATCTGAAGGACAAAGTGAATCTTGCCTTACCTTAGAAGCCCCAAGGCCATGCTTCCTGTGATTTAACTGTAGTTTTTCAAGGATGAATAGGCTTTCTTAGTGATTTTAACCTTCTCTGGCACAAGGAAGAAATAAATACTTGTACCATGTCATTGATAACTCAGTAGAAAACACAGAGTTGGCAGATTTTACTATTTTCTACAATGGCAATTAAAACTAAATCAAAAGTTCCTTCTCCTCAGCGAAGAAGTAAACTATCTAGAATAACTGATTTCTAAAAGTTGGCTTGAAGGAAGAATGTGTACAAGTTTTTTACTCCACTTTTAAGCATGCCAACCTGATCGTCCCCTTGCCAGACAGCTGCTTCAATCATCTAGGAAGCTTCACAGTAAGTTTCTATACCCCATCTCCTGATTTCTTATTACTTATAAACCCAGATTCATAAGATAATAAAAATAAAATATCTTTGCAGCCCTTTAAGGGCAGAGATTTTTGTACACTTTATTCTCTGCTTTATCCCCAGTGTGTAGCAAAGTGCCTGACACATGGATACTTGTCTATAAATATTTGTTTAATAAATGTATTAATCCATTTTCTAGATTTAATTACTGCTTCCACATAAATACATTGCTGCCAAACATGACATGTGCAAAATTTACCCAATAATGTCCAATTCTTGCCTCAGCTACACTTGGCTTGGTTCATAGTAGCCCAACATCATTTGTTATGGACATAGTAGGATAAAATTATTTTCTAAGTGTAAAATACTAGCTTAAAAATCATGAAAGACACTAAAGTTCCAAAACTTTGACCGTAAAACTTAAAGTTGAAGAAAATAAAATAAATCACAGAAGAGAAATTCTTGGTGAAGATTCAGGGTATACTTTTAGTAAGAGGTATGAAGTAAAATAGTGTCCAACCAAAAATGTCTTTTTTCTTTGAGAAAAGTAATAAAAAATTCTGGAAAGACTGTGTAGGAGAATGGAATCAGCCTTAAGTAGGAAAACTAGAAAGCAAGGCGTTTGTGCATAAATGTGTAAGTCAGACACTATTTTCAAATATCTATCTGCTCTGCTTCTGGCAAAGCAATAGGTAAAGAATTAAGACCAGCTGTTAATCCATTAAGGTAAAATTCCACGTACGATCAAATCAGACTGTGCTTTGTTTATTCATATTTGGCATATTACTCTGTTGTTTTATCTGTCGTTTAAGGTAATGAAGTAAGGATATTCTTACCATCAGATCCTTTTACTCCTTATTCCTACAACTGCTATTCTTATGTTCCCCAGAATTCTCTTTATCCTAGTAGGAAATCATGTTACTAGTTAACGGTAGTCTAATCTTTATATTAAATGTTCCTTTTTCAAACTACTGTGTGAGTTCTGTTACTGAATGGACTCAGATTGTTAAAAAAATGGACATTCTTTGTTACCAATGAAATCAGTACACAAGGCCAGTCTCAGAATTTTAGCATGATGGATTTCACCTCACTATAAGTTGTTGGGCTGTTATTCCACAAAAAGTTCTTTCAAATACTTAAACAGCATTAACTACAAAAAGAGTCCTTTATATTGCATTGTTACATTAAAAACATCTTCCTAAATTAGATTTACATGTAAATAATATAATAGTATATTTATTATGCAATTTTCACTTATATGAACTTCATTGAGATATGAATTGCCTATGGTAAACTGCATACATTTAACATTAAAAATGTGATGAGATTTTAAAATTATATACTTCTGTAAAACCACCACCAGAATCAAAATATAAAACATTTCTATGATCCCTAAAGGAACCCTTATTCCTTAATATAGTCCACCATTCCCAATCATAAGCAACTAGTGATTGTTTTTTGGTCACTATAGATTAGATGGCATTTTCTAAAATTTTATATATATCTGACTTCTTTCAGTCAGTGTAGTGATTATGACATTCATCCCTGTTGTTGCTTGTTTCAGAGGTTTGTTACATTTTATTGCTGGTATTATTTAATTGTATGGAGATGTCATAGTTTGTTTATTCATCAATCCATACCTGCAGGATTTTTTTCAGGCTGGGCTATTATGAATAAATCTCCTGTGAACATTCATTTATAAGTCTTTGTTTGGACTTTTCTTATTTCCCTTGTCTAAATAACTGAGGATAAAATTGTTGGGTTATATGGTAGGTGTTTGTTTAACATTTGAAGAAGTTGCCAAATTATTTTCTAAAATCCATGGGTAACTTATATTCTCATCATCAGTATGAGTTCCTGTTGCTCCGCATCTGCATCAAATCTTTGCACTGCTAGTCTTTTAAAATTTTCACCCAAAGTAGATTTTAACAGACTTTAATGATAAACTTCTTAAAGACAAACGGCATTCAACATCATTACTTGGGAAATGCAAATTATAACTACATCAAGAAACTACTACCCATCTTTCATCAATGAGTTGATTTAGCAGCTTTGCTGAAAACTGACCATACAAGAGGGTCTATTCTGGACTTCATTTTGTTCCATCAATCTATAGGTTGAGGCTTTTCACAAATTCCACAGTCTTGTTCAGGGTCAGCAAACTATGACCCACAAGGAAATTGGGCCTGCTGCCAATTTTCATAAAATTTTATTAGAACTGAGCCATCCTGTTTGTTTATAAAGTCGGTTATGCAGCTTTCATGCTAAAATGGCAGAACTCTGCCATTGGAATGGTGAAATGACCATACACATAGATGGCAAATGCTAAGGTACTTACTATCTTCTCCCTTTCAGAACAAGTCTGTGAACCCAGAGTCTTGATTATTATAAACTTACATCTTAAAATTGGGTAATGTTTTTCTCCCAAATTTGTTCTTTTGTTAAGTTTGTTTCTTTACCAACTTTAGAATTGACCTTGTTATTTGTTTCAAAAAGTGTGCTTTACTTTGATTGGTATATATATATTTGTTTCATATATAAATATTTGGTATATGTATAACATATATTTATATATAAATAAATAATATATTTATAAATATATGTTTATATTCATTCAGATATTTACCAGTTATTATGTTCATTATTCATTCTTTAAGATTAGAATTCTCTTTGGAATAATTAATTAAATAATAATTAGTTTATTTAACATTTCTCTCTCAGTGTGGGTTCAGTATCAAGTTTGTCTTAGATTTTCTTTACTTAAATCTACTTCATCTTTGTTCTTTTTTTCCCTTAGCCTTAAAAATGTTTCTTCACTCTTTTGACCTGCATGGTTTCTGCAGAGAAGTCAGAGAACATTATAATAATTGTTCCTCGGTATTTAATGTGTATTTTTCTAATTGAATTCAATCATTTCTATTAATTTTGGCTTTTAATAGTTTAACTTTGATGTACTTGTGTGTGTGTGTGTGTGTGTGTGTGTTTCTATTTACTCTGTTTGGATTATCCTTCTTGAATCTCTAAATCTATGTTTTTCTCTAATTTGGGGGATATTCAGCAATTATTTGTACAAACACTTTATTTGTTCAATTCTCTCACTTTTCTTCTTTGGCATTTCAATTATCCATATGTAGATAAATGAGTGAATAAAAAGGCCAAAGCTTCTGGGGAAAAATATGCCACACATCTCAGGGGCTCTGACCATTTTATTCATTTTTTTTTTTTTTCTCTCTTCAAGTTGGATGATATTATCTCTATTAGTCTATCTTCAAACTTCCTAAATCTTTCCTCTGACATCTCCTTTCTGAAATTAAGCCCTGCTTCTCAATATTTCATTTCAGAGATTTCATTTTTCCATTCTAAATAGTCCATTTAAAATATTTTTTATTTCTTTGGTGAAATTTTCTATATTTAATTCATTTGCCACAATTACAAATATTAAGAAATGTTTTGAAGTCTTTGTCTGTTAAAACCCACATCTGGGTCATTTGGTGTTTGCTGCTTTTCATTTTCTTGAGAGAATGATTCCATTTACCCTGCTTTCTATATGTCAGGTAATTTGGGATTGTCTCCTGGATACTGTGAACCTTGTGTTGTGGGCATTCTGAATTATTTTATATTGTTCTGAAGGGAGATGATGTTTTTTGTCTAGCAAAGTCTAGGTTGGACCAAAAGTCTGCCGTACCTTTGATGGCCGGGAGCTCAGATGTCCAATCAGACTGCTTTCAGTTTTTCCTGCACAAGTACACGATCTTACACAGAATGTGGAGTTTCTTTCTATGGTTCTTTTCTTCCCCAGGTTTTCTGGTCACTTTCTGGTGACCCTGATTCTCCGAGACGGGGCACCTTCACCTGTTTCTTCTTTCTAGAAATACGACTGTATTTCCTGATGGTGTTTCAGCCCCTCTGGACCTAAAACAGGAAATACATTCATGTGTGTCCCTTCCTTTCAGGCTGAACTTCTCTAAATTCTCCCTGTTTTTATTCACTCATCAGAGCCCTCAGGTAGTTTTATTTTCTATTCTGTCCAGAGTTTATAATTGTTCTTTTATTGTCTAAATACTTGTGACATTTTAAATGTCAGAATAATTTATGATCATTTTCAATAGCAATACAGTTAAAGTTTAAAATAAGTAGCAAATAATCATTGATTTCTAAACAACCAGTAAAGAACATTTACTTCAAAATTAATATTCTTGTTTAATATTAATGACTTAGAATGTTTACAATGACAAAATATTAGATAAAGAATGTTTATCTTGGCATATTTCTATTAAAATCACGTGTAAACTTAATGTAAGTCTGACTCTTGTATGTTTATTATTCATTCAGAATTCCTAGATTTTAGCTCTGAACTTTATTTTTCTTTTGACGATAAAAGTTATTTATTAGTAGTCCTTATAGTTTAATATATAGTTCACATTAGATTATGCAAATAAATTTTATTCAAAAACAATTCAGTTATTAATTAAATGTGCATCTACCTTCCTTTTGAGAATGCTTATTTAGTATTAAAAAATGCCTCATTACAATATATATTGAATGCTATAAAGTACATACATGAAAAATATAATAATATGAAACTGCCTCATTTACTGTATGCTCCATTTTTTTAAAGAAAGACCTTTAAGACTTGTTCTCAATACTGCTTCTGATTAGGACACTCATTTCCATTAGCTTTTCATATTTTATTGTAACTCTCAAATATATAACCTTTGCCAAATACCAAGCTCAGTTCAATATCTCTCAGTGGTAACACTAGATTCTCTGCCTAATTCCTTACACCTTAACCTAATATCCTTATTGCCTTGCTTCCCTGCCCCTGTTGGTAATTCCCAAACATTCAAATGTCAAGTGTTTGAGTTTGCTAGCTGAGAGGGCTTTTCATCTTACTGTGGGTAGTGCTTTGCCCATTACTACCTGTTCTTCTTTTTATGGGCAGGATAATGATATTCATGGGAAACTGCTAGAGAACTAGGCTGAATGCTTCAGCAAGTCTGCATCACAATGCACTGCCCTCTTTTTACTACTGTGAGATAGGAGTAGAGCTTTAAGGACATTTCATACGGCCTTCACTGTTTAGTTCATGTAGAAAATTGGTTTGGGATCTGATTATTTAGGAGGATATCTCACAAGAATATTAATCAAGTAATAGTAGGCACAATTTGGAACCTGCCTTTTTTATTCCTTCTCAACTCCTCAACTTCTGTTTTATTCTTTTTTTAAACAAAATATTTCCATTTTGAAAATGGAAGAAACAGATCAGAAGCAGAATGATAACTTTTACAGGGACCTATTTGGTCTATGCTGACATTTGTATGATAAAGCAGTAATTTTAGGAAGAGGAAATGTGAAAGAACAGAGAAAACCATTTGCTTATATTCTGACCTGTTATAATCACAGATGAGTAATCTTATAATGATAATTTTGTGGGTTATTTATTTGGGGGTTCACACACCCAATTTCAGAACCACAGTCACTAATATTATGGATATCACGGTATGTGGGTAGCTGTGAACAGGTACCAAACCAGTAAAAGTTTAAAATTATTTTTCAGGCAAAATATTTATTAGCCAACGTATATTTGGTGATTTCCAGGCAATTAATTATGGCCAAAAATTCAGTGGTGGAATAAACAGGTATGACTGTTTATCCAGGCCATACAAAACTTAGAGCTGTGTGTGGTAAACAGAAAGTAATTAAGTAACGCCAAATTGTAAACTGTAAACTATAATAAGTGCAATGAAAGAAAAGCATAGGGAACTATGTGGCCATATAACCAGGGAATCCAGTTTAGTCCTAGGCTTAATGAAGGCTCCTTTAAGAAAGTAACATTGAGCAGTGGACTGAAGGTCAGTAGAAATTAACCAAGAAGAAAAGGGCAAAATTATCATCTAGGCAAAGGATGTAGCAGTTTCACAGGGACTTGAAGTGGCACCGGTCACAGCATTTTGGAGAAAGTGCTAAGAGGTTGCTGTAACTGAAACAAAGAAAGCACGTGGAAAATAAATTAGCAAAATGATGCAGGAGTTTGAAACCGTGTTAAGGTTTGACTCTTTGCTCCATGAGCCATAAGGAAGGTTTGAGGAATGAAAAGAGGAGCACAGGCAAGCTCAGATTTTCATCTGTGATGTGACCTCTGTGGCCTGAGTGTGGCAACTACATTGAATAAGATGTAGGTGAGAACGAACTAACTAGGAGAGGATTAGCTTTGGGAGATTTGCCTTGATAAAACATTGGACTCCTGTAGTGGTACCATAAGGGGAAAAGACATTAATTATTTGAGAGCTATTTAATAAATTAGAGTGGACTTGATGATAGACTACTTGTTCTATAAGCAGAACATCATCAAGGTTATAAGGTTTCTGACTTGAAAAACAGTTGGTTAGGGATACTTTCACTGAGATGAGAAACAGTGTCCCTCAGTCATAGGCGTAATTTTGGCTACAGTCAATGTGAGGTGCCACTGAGATAGCCTGGAGATAACTTGGTGGAATCCATTGGGTATGTAAGTATGGAAGTCAAAAGAGAACTCTGGGGCTTCCCTGGTGGCGCAGTGGTTGAGAATCTGCCTGCCAATTCAGGGGACACGGGTTCGAGCCCTGGTCTGGGAAGATCCCACATGCCGCGGAGCAACTAGGCCCGTGAGCCACAACTGCTGAGCCTGCGTGTCTGGAGCCTGTGCTCCGCAACTAGAGAGGCCGCCATAGTGAGAGGCCCGCGCACCACGATGAAGAGTGGCCCTCACTTGCCGCAACTAGAGAAAGCCCTCGCACAGAAACGAAGACCCAACACAGCCATAAATAAATAAATAAATAAATAAAAATTAAAAAAAAAAAAAAAGGAGAATTCTGTGGTGGAGATATTAACATGAGAGTCATTTTTGTATAGTTGGTAAATGAAGTCATGAATATGAATGAAATCTGCTTCAACAACATATCTCAAATTCAAACATAAACCAGACATTAAAAGGGATTTAAAGAAAAAAACCAGTGAAGAGCAATGGGTCCTGGAATATATAATAAATGCCTTTATTTTCTTGCAACTATAGTAGGAAACTGAAGAAGTTGATACTAGTGATAGAAAACTCAGACTAATTCTTCCCCTCAAAGGATTGATTTGTACATTTACATATATATGTATAATGTTTTCATTAAGTAATTTCTTCTATTTTCTTAGAAATTATCTGTTTTCAAAACATTGGCCACATTTTTGTAAATTTTATGTTTTAAATATATTTAATCTTGAGATCTTTTTCAAAGAATCATCATATACAACGGGAAAAACTCTGGGTCTTCCTCATGCTATCAGTAACAGGTTTAATAAGTTGCTTACAAATATCCTTAAAGGAGATTTAGGTACAAACTGCTGTTCAACCACATTTTGCAAGCAACTACAAACTTCCAAAGTAAGTACTAGCTACAGTATTGTCCCCCCAAAACCCAAGAAATACCTAGGAGTATAGCAGTGTCATTTCTGTGAGCACTAAGTTTCACAAGTAGTAATGTCCAGGATGATTTAAATACACTGCATTACATATTGCATTTGGCATTTTACCCATGACCAGTGTACTAACAGAAATATCAGGTTGGTTTTTGTGCTGTCAGAAATATCTGTATTCCTAGGCTGCTATGTATGTTTGTATATTAATCCAAAAGTAATGTTTCAAGTGAATGAAATTGTATTCAACTCCAAACAAAACAGATGAGTCACAAAAGGTAAGGCAAAGACAGCAACATCTGATTACATATAGGGGTCTCTGTTTGACCACAGACCTGATTAAACTGATTACCACTGTATCAGAATATTAGAACGTCAATTTAAGCCTAAAATTGATCTAACTTTGATGGAAATAAAGTGTATAGAAGTATGTGGACTCACTCTGAACGATTTACATATCTCTTACTTGAATGCAGTTTCCTTCTCTGCAACAGGATATACACCTCCCTGGAATTCGGGTTTAATATATTAATTAACGATGAAAAGAAAAACATATTGAGGTCCTACCTTCATTGTTACCAACATCAGCAGTCATGAGACATCATTAGCTGAACAATTTTAATTTACACCAAGAATAAACGCGAAGTTAAACTGTAGAAATAAACCATTAAAGAAAACACATTTTATAAAAATAAAATCAATCGTCAAGTTTTTTGTTTTTTTTTTTTTTCTCTTTAGGTATGTGCACAACGCTGTAAGAATAGCAAATGAAAAGTGACACTCTTGAAAGTACAGTAGACAAGATTTTAATCAGTTTAGTTTCTTCCTCAGGGAGGAGTAGAATATGCTTCTCAGACAGTCTTTTTATCTCACATCACAAAATTAAACTACCTAGAAAGTAAGGGACTAGGTCTCCCCATAGGCACAAATAGATAAATAAAAGGATAGAGAGAAAAAATGCTGATGCTTCCAGCACTTCCAGAGTAATTTTACAAACATTTGAATTGAGGGGCTGGATTTCTAAAATGACTTGACATTTTCAATAGGCTGTTAAACTGTAGTATGAATTCTTGTAGATTAAATGGTTGTGCTGGTAATTGGTTAAAAAAGTTTTTTCCATTTTGTTCAAACTTTCCATCAGCTCATTACTTCACATTCCTTTTCTGCCTAGAAATGGCTAATATCCTTTATACAGTTAGAGTAAAATTCTATGATAAATGAGTAAATCAATTGGGCATTAAATTCTCTTGATATATTTATATTGTATTTACCAACATGCTACTGTTAGTTGGACTGTATGTAAGCTAATAGGCATAGAATCTAACCAGTATTTTTAAATTTTAGTAGAAACTGGCAGATTATCTATGTTGATATTTTTAAATAGGTCTGTGGTGTGCCACATAAAATCAAGTAAAAAGTATAATTTGATTATTTTTCTTAATTGTATTTAATTATCTTCAAGGATTTTTACAAGTATACCTAGGTTACAAATATAAAGATTTTAAACTATGTTTAAATATTAAGATTATATTTGCTATAAATATTTGACTTGATTACAAGCAAAGAACAATCTTCACACTGGGCAAATATTTCACACTTGCCAAGTTATTAAAAGTTTGCTGAGAGACCCATGATTGTCTTCTCTGATATTATACAAAAATTGAGACACAAGGTCATTTCTTTATTAATCTAGAATTGCTTTGTCATTTTGGCATTTCTCCAAATACAGGTAGACACTTTAAAGTCAATAATCTGCTCCTGAAACCCAGATGCACCACACAGAACACAACCACAGCTATTTAACATTTTCTACTGATACTTGCAATGTAAGACAATAAGCAAGTAAATTATATAAACCAAATAATTACAAGGAATAGTAATTTTACAAGAAAACAGAATTGGTCAGTGGATGAAGGCAAGATTAAGGCACAAATAAATAAGTCAACGGGATGTATTATACAACATAAAGAATATGGTCAATAATACTGTAATAACTTTCTACCAGAACAGATGGTTACTAGACTTATTACAGTGATCACTTTGTAATGTATTTAAATGTCAAATCCCTGTCATACACCTGAAACTAACATAATATTGTACACCAACTATATTTCAATAAAAATAAATAAAATGAAAAATATTAAATAGCTAAATTCGATTTTAAAAATACAAATAATGGTAAAAAAAAAAAAAGATACAACTGAAGTGCTAGGAGAGAATTTACTATTTAATGAGGAGTACAATTCAGGCTTTTAATCAGAACCATTCTCTGGATTTATGGTACAGCCTTACACATGCTATCTCACTGAAGTTATAAAATATTTGGAGAAAGTGTTAGTTTATAAGTGAGGAAATTGAAGCACAGAGAGATTATGAGACCTTTCCATGTAGAGATCTCCCTCAAAAGACAGGTACCTTGTAAATAAGATATTGAAAGAGCTGAAACTATAGCAAAATACATTTAAGGATTCCAGAGGTGGAAACTGCAAAAATATAAAGAATAAGGTCTAGAGTTGACAATTTGGAGTACGCTGTTGAAGTGGAATGGAATTGAAAATGACTGATATTGAAAAAAAATCAATGGACACTAGCCTAATGTCTTTGATGAGTTGTCCCATATATTTTAAAATGTTTGTAATTATGGCAGAAGTTGGTTTTAAGAGGAAGCTGGTGAACCAGATTGCTAAATACTTAATTAGTGTTGGAAATCAGAAAACAGAACACGGGGGAGTAAAACACATAGAATAGTCATTATGAGCATAGGCCCTGAAAACAAATTTTCTAGATTCAGATCCTGACTTCATCATTTACACACTTGACCACATGATTTATTCACTCTATACCTCAGAGTCTGCATTTACAAAATGGGTACAGTAATAGTAATCATTTCCTAGTAGGAAGTGAATCAGTATGTGCAAAAGTGCTTAGACTTTTCCATAGATTGATATCAGGCACTCGACTGATGGTGATGATATTGATGATGACAAGTTCAAAAGGATTCCAAGGAGAGGACTTTAGTTGGAGGTAGTGGTTGGGAAACAGGATGGAAGTACAGACGAAGAAGAATTCTCCTCCTGGCTCTATGTTAGGATATGTAAGAATGAGTAAAAAGTCCTACTGGAGTGGGATGGAAAGGAAGTGGGTTCTTTAGGGTAAATTCAGGTATCAGCTAGGAATGTACACAAATCTTTTAAAAAACTATTGAAAACGTTTAGTACACATTGCTTTAAATGGTAGGAAAACATATAAAGAGGTGAAATTCCCAGGGGCCAAAAATACAGTGCTAAAAGTTACAGAGCTAAGTTCCTCACAAAACTTTCGCTTCCTCTTGGGAATTTTGCTGATAAAGCCCATGCAGGTATGGAAGACAATGCTTTGGAGCCACTTGAGGCAAAACTGTGAACTTCTTCAGTAGCTACAGGTAAGTGAAAGGAAGACTAGAAAAGGAACGTCCCACAGGAAAAGAGAAGTGAAATTAAAGCAGCTTCTATCTTGACCTGATATCTTGGTAAGAAAAGAAAAAAAAGTCTCCTCTAAGAATTCAAAATCACAGGCCTATCTTCAAATGGATTTGGGGTTCCAAACTACACCTTCTGTGTGATCACTCCAACAAAAGTTGATGCTAGGACATTAGCATCAAAATGTAGTATTGGACCATTTAATCACTAGATCACCTGCTAGAAGCAAGCAAACATCTCGATTGCCAAAATATACCCTTCAAATAGAATCTCAGAACATTTCCACAGATTAAAGCAATGAAATACAAGGTCACAATTCCAAATTACAAAATAAGTAATAAAACAAACCACCATAAAAGAGAATCAGGGAAAAGAAAAAATAGCTGAATTAGAAAATTTTCAGACTCCAGAAAATAAAAATATTGGCTATAGATGAAAAATGTAAATGTATAAATATTAGAGGAAATTGAAAACATGATAAAGTAATATACCATTAACTGGTATTTTTTAAAAGAAATACAATTTATTGATATGAAATATATAATAATTGAAATTCAAAAAATAAAGATGCTTAACACATCTGTTTAGATATAACTTATGCGATAATTAATACATTAGGAAATAGGTCTGTAAACTCTTTCATAATAGATCACAGAGAAATAAAGAGTTGGGGAAAATGTGAGAGAGTTTAAAGTAAAAGTAATACAAATGAAAGAAACAGGAAATTCAGAGGAAAGACCAAAAAACAATGTGTAAGGGAGGAACTATTCAAGACAGAAATAGCATATATCACCAATTCAGGACGCTTCACAAATCTCAAACATGATAAAACATAAACTTATTTAAAGTGAACTGCCAAACACCCAAAATAAAGAAAAAAATTCAAAATAAAATCAGAAGGAAGCACACAAATAATTGCAATTATACAGAGTAGAAGACTTTAAAAGAGGAAAAATTGAACCTAGAATTGAATAATGTTGTTCTGAGCAAATTTGCCAAAATAGAATTTTAAACTTGGTAATGTATCATTTAAGAACAAGAAAACGGCTGAACTAGACAGGCTTGGATTGATACAACTTAAAGAATTTGTCACCAACAGAATTTCACTGAAATAACTTCTAAAGAATGCTCTTCTGGAAGAAGAAAATTGAACACAGACAAAGTGAAATATAATAATAATGACTAAATTTTAAAAATCTAAATGTGGAATTAAAATATTAGAAAACAACAGCATTAAATGGCAACAGAGTGATCTCGTTGAATTGATTCTAAGGTTCATATTTCACTCAGGTGGAAGAAAGAAATGGTGATTGATTAACTTTTGATTCTACTGTTGAAGAAATCCTATATACATATTAATAGTGAAATCTAAGAGAGAGAGAGAGAGAGAAAGAGGGAATAATGGATATTTTAGATAAAGCTGGTAAACAGAAAGCACAAAAGAAATGCCACACTATACAGAAATGGTCTAAAAAGTCCTATTTTTTTAAGGTCCTATTTTAAAAATCATCACAATTGGATAAATAAGAGAGAGCAAAAATGAGCAATGTGTACTTTACTAGGCATTCACCCAAGACAAGAAAGACGATTGAGTAGGAAATAAAAGCAACAACCAAAAAGAGCACAGATAGCTTTATTAGACAAAAATAAACATGAAGGGAAAGTGATAAAAAACTTTGCATAACAATCGTTTTATTATCTAATATTTGTGTTTCCAAATGATAACAATGGAAGGGATGCCTGAAAAAAAGAAAACTAACTAAAGAAATCAAACTAACTAACATTATTTACTCACTCTATACCTCAGAGTCAGCGCAGGGTACTTGGTATCCGAAGTGACTGTTGGATTTGGACAATTCCTAGGAAGGTTTGTTGGAAGCTGGTTTACTCTGTTTTGTTTGTTATTTTATATTAGAGTATAGTTTTTTTACAATGTTGTGTTAGTTTCAGGTGTACAGCAAAGTGACTCAGTTTTACATGTACATAACTTATGGATACCAAAGGGGAAAGGTGGGGGGAGGGATATATTAGGAGTAGGGATTAACATATACACACTGCTATATATAAAATAGATAATCAACAAGGACCTACTGTATAGCACAGGGAACTGTACTCAGTACTCTGTAATAACCTATATGGGAAAAGTTTCTGAAAAAGAATGGATATATGTGTATGTAAAATTGGTTTACTCCCTTAGAGTAGTGATGGGAGACAGTAGGAGGCCCTGAGGCTCATTGAAATGTGCATTTCAGAATGTGAGTTGTCAAAATGTGAATGAGTGCACCTGGCAAAGAATGGAAGCTACATTTCCAGGTGCATAGATTGTGAGTACTATGATCTCAGCAGGGTCTCTCTTACAGCTGAAGAAAAGTGCCATGAGATCTTTTTCCTGTTCATTATTAAAGGATAAGGAGTTCTGGGTTTTCAGTTAGCATATTTTTATCTCAAGTGTATGTGCACTAAAAATGTGATAAGCTCCATATATCCCCAGAGTACATAATCAAATTCAGAATCAATTTTAGATTTCCTTTGACCACCATTTAGTTGTCTTTAGTCTTATGCCTTCTTGTTATCGTTTAGGACTATACTTTTACTGTCTCTGATTTTCATGCACATATAAAAAGAAAGCATATGGGATATATTATTCAATTAACACTCCCTACTGCCCTGACAAGCACAAGCTAACACTGAAAGTATTTTTTTTTTTTTTTGTAGCAGACTAGATTTATCACAAGACTTTATGTTTGTTAGAAATAAGGTAGATAAGTAATAATCAGAGCTTCAAATAAAACAGCCCTATTCTACAGCAAATAATATATATTATAGCCCAACTCTCCAAATCATTCTGTCCTCTAGCATTCTCTAAAAAAACAATAAAACCAAAATATCATTCCTGAGCATACATAACACATCTAATTTCAAAATTCCTGTGAAATATTTAAACCTAAATATATACAGCACAGCATGTCAGTTGTACATATTCAGATAGAGCATACATGATAACTAAGGCTCAAACGTACAGACTAGTCCTCGAAAAACAACTTATTTTATAGCTTTTTAGAATGGAAATTGGCTTAAATATGCTGTTTTCAATATATGGCCATGATAAATTTGATTATAAATTTTAACTTCCCTACATTAAAGTAGAAAATAATGTATTTATAGGGTAAAATAATTTCTATAATTAACTTATTTGAGAATTTAAAAACTTGATTTTAATTGCCCAATTTATAATTATTTCCACGAATCTTGGCTTATTGGAAGGTTATTATTTTTTTTTTTTACTGCTTAACCCAAAATCTGTGTTTCATAAATTGATTTACATGTTTAAGATATCATACATAACGACTTTAGGATGGATAAAACATTAATCATTTATATTAATATTTTTTGCAAATGCTTGTTTAAAAGAACATATTTTTTAAAATAGTATGTGATTGGGATTTATGGGCAAGGGTCCAAAATAAGGAAACATTTTCTAACAATAATTAATATTTTTCATTTAAAATTAATAAAACATTTGGACAAGTTTAAAGATGAATAAATAACAAATAAACAGTGACTTTTAAAAATATGTGTTCACTATTTGGAGAGACAGCATAGCGTCCATAGGTTAAGGAATTAGGATTTCACATATTCTGTCAATTCATATATAAATATCCTCAGCTGTGAAATGGGGATAATAGTATCTACTTCATGAGCTTCTTAGATGGATTACAAGTGTTAATGTTTGAGAAAGAATTGAATGGTCCCTAACAAATAGTAAATGCTAAAGTTAATGCCAGATGTAATTAATGGACAAGTTGTTTTGTTTAAGTAAATTGTTATGTCTTTAAAATAAAAACTCCTGCTATAAAAGGACATCAGAAAAGGAGCTTGAACAGTTTGTGTTTTGGTTGTGGTAGTAATCGCCTGAATCTTGAGGGATAAAATTGAATAGAAACACACACACACACGCACCACATGCACACACACTGACACCTGAGTTCGGGTAAAAACTGGTGAAATCTGAATAAGGTCTTAGATTGTACCAAGGTCAGTTTCTTGGTTTTAATGCTGCTCTAGAATTATGTAAGATGTTGCCAATGGGGGAAGGGTACACATGATTTTTCTGTACTAATTTGACAACTTTCTATGAGTCTGTAATTGTTTTAAATTTTAATAGTTAAAACATTCAGAGTCTAGAAAAGTTCCCTATAAGTGCTGTGTTATGACCAAGCCCAGTAGCTCAATCCCAACTGTCTGCATCATCAGGGGTGTGTGTGTAAGGGGTGAGCAGGGCTGACCACATAATTTGAAGGGTTCAAAACTATTCAGAATTTCAAGACGGCAACAGCAGAGCATGAACCAGGTGTGGAGTCCTTCCAAAGGTGGATCCTGGTGAGTTCTATTCATCAGGTCACACAACCAAGAAGCTGCGCCCCCGGAGCTAGAGACACTGATTCTCAAGTCAGCTTTGTTAGATTTACCTAACAAAATACTGTACTGAATACATGATGAAATGAAAAATAGGTAAGTTCGCCTGAAACTTACTGGGCATCTAGCTAAAATGGAGAACAAGTATTTATCCAGGAGACAAAGAGATAAAGTGCAGAACACCTCTTTTGTGCTGCAAAATTTATATGACATTTTATAAACTGTCACCCAAGCAGCTTTAACAGCAGTCCCACTGCAGTTTGGGTCCATTTTACGTACGAGGACAATCTTGAAAGATCAGACACGTGGTAGCTGCAGCCCCTTTGACTATTCAAATATCTTAAATTAGAACAGATTTAGATAACAAATATTTGATAATTTTGTTTTAAAAATTGATAAGAGTAAAGTAAAGCCTCCTATACATGTAGTTTTCTCTGGGCTTTCCTCTCACTTTACTTCCTCCATCTTGAAACAGACAGACCTCAGACAGCCTTGACCTTATTTTCCTCCTTTTTGTACTGGACAATGAAGGTTAGTTGTGGAGGATGATAGATATTTAAACTATTTTACTAATAACTACTAGATACATAAAGCCAGGTCACATTTCCTCTAATTCTGAGACATACATACAAACCAACACTTTCAGTGCACATTTTCAAGTATCAATATTTTAAAAAAGACTGAAACTATGCAAGAATTAATAACTCCCACTCAGACCTTTTTTTTTTTTTTTTCTTTTGCTTTGCAGCAAAGAATTTCAATTCCACTCCAGAAATACTCTCCTTAAAGTTATAAACTCTACATCACCCTACAGGATTTAATGAAATGTCAGAAGGCATACAAATGGATATACAATTATTTAACTCATTTACAATATGCAAGTCACTGTGAAATATACTGTAAGGCTAACTCATTTTGAGCATTATCTAAGAGATATTTAACTCCAGAAACATCAGAAAAACCTTATGTTTATGCAAGTCCAAGGAAAACTTATTAACAGTCTGAAGTGTATGCAAGTTTATAAGTGCACATCTTGTAAATACATAAGGCATATAGGATATATTGATCAACATGTAAAAACTATTCATTTTTGTCTAATTTCCTCACAGTGGGTCTAAATTATAAAAATTATATTAAATTATATAAATGATTTGCTTCTTTTAAAACATTTAATATTTTCTTTCAAAATGACCTTGTATAGCCACTTATTTGATCAGATTAATTTAAACATGTTTACAGAAACACTTTGTCAACTACCTTACATTGTAAAAGATATGACAGAAAAATCTATGTTTGTATTTTTATAAATGTGTTTGTATGTTCACTAATTGGGTTCTTCCAAAAGTGTCATTTATAGCAATGCCATTTAGGAGACACAAGCGGATCTGGATCTGGCTCTTTAAAAGTACAGTCAATAAATTACATACAAAATAAATAGAAATGCTACTAGCGTCTATTGTATACATTTTTGCTTGTTAGTGAGTATATAAATTTATTGTCGTTATTTTGACCAATGGAACTTTCCTCTTAAATAAACCATGATTAATTTAACCAGTCTCCTGTTGAAAAACACTTAAGTTGTTGTAACTTTTCACTGGTATAAACTGCTCCAATACATCTTTTTAATCACACCTTTATACACTTGCCCATTTCAGCTGAAGATAAATTGCTGGAATTGAAGTGATTGAACAAACGCCATGAACTTGGAAAGCTTTTGATGTTAAATGGGACAAAATAAAGTTGGCGCTTCTGCACTGTAATCTGTGATAGTGTCCCACATCATTTGTAATAGAAATGTTGCAGGTAAATATTATATATCGTATGTCTCCTTGATTTGCTTTTGTTTGCTTACAAGCATGGTCAAATATGTCACATTTGCTTATTTGTCTTTTATATATTTTCTTTTCTAATTAATCAATTTCATTTCTTTGCCATTTTTCTTTTTCACACATAAACTTTTCATATTGATTTATAAAATCTCCTTATTTGTTAAAGATATTAAACAGATAGTTCACCTGTGATACTGGCTATGATGCACTTGCTTTCTTTAGTTTTTCTTATTTTACCTTTGACTTCCCTTGTTACATTTTGATTGTAGCTTTTTTGCTGTCAAATCTGCCACTTTTAGTCTTCATGTATTTTTATTTTTGGTCTTTTACTAAGAAACAGTTTTATAGCATAGTAATGTTGCCAAAACTCGGCCTTTGTTCACAGGTGCCAAATTGAAACGCAGAGACAGAGTTCTGGGTGAAGCAGAAAAGAATAGCTTTATTGTTTTGCCAGGCAAAGGGGGCCAAGACTCAAGACTGTGTGTCCCGCCCTGGAGCTTGTAGTGAGGAGTGTTACAGAGTTCAAGGAGCAGGGCATGGTCAGCTCATGGACGTTTTTCTGATTGGTTGGTGGTGAGGTAATCGGGAGTCAGCATCATCAACCTCCTGGTTCCAAGAGGTCTGGGATCTACGTTCTTGTGGGAAGCATACAGTTAACTTCTTCCACCTGGTGGGGTTTCAGTAGCTGCAAAACAGCTCAAAGGGCATTGCTCAGAATATTATCTATAGCCCTGGAGGAAGAGCTAAATGTCCTTGACTTTGTTAACGGCTAAAGTATTATTATTTTTTTCTTACTTGACTGTTTTCCTTTCTTTCTGCATTTTCTCAGTTCTTTGATTAAATTTATTCTTTGACTAAAGTTTTTCTACAGACAAAAGGCAGGCGATGGACATGGTGGGGGTCTATTCTGGGAAGGCCTCGTAGGGTCCTGCTCAGTTACAGTATCAGTAACTAAAATACATCAACATTTTTTTCTGCTAATTATGGTGTTTTATTTTCCGTTTTATAAATATTCTTTCTTTCACTTTGATTCATACTGAACTCATTTGGTGAAATTGAGAAGGAAGATTATATCCTTGTTTTAGATCCAAGTATCTAACAATTGCCCCAGTTTTACTTTTGAATATTTAATATTTTTTTCTACTAATGTCAGACTTGTTTTGTAGATTCTCATTTCTACTTCTTTGATCTCAGTTTTTATTCAAGGACCAATACCATATTGATCTAATACTGTAGGAGTATTTTATTATCTGCTAGGGCTAGGTCTCTCTCATTTCTCTGCTCATACACAATAAGCTGGGTGAGTCCCATCCATTTATTTTTCTAGTACATGTTGTCAGAAAGAACCTCTTTTTGAGTAATATTTCTTCTGAAAGTGAAAATATCAGATTCTAAGAGATTCTTTTTGCCAGAAGGATTTTTAAATTTCATCCTGATGGGACTCAATAGTATAATAATATTAATTATTCCCAAATTTATTTTTGATTTGAATACATGTCTACTCAATATAAAATGAATTATTTTAGAGATAAAAATGAAATTCTTATGTTTATATGAAAGATAAGTTAATATGAGTATTTACTGTATATTTTACAAGAATGTATTGAGTTTATGCAGGAGTAAAAAATAGTAGAGAAACATTTAGAAAAATGCTCTGAACTTTAACCACATGACATTAATCATCTCGAGTAACTCAAGCTCTAATTACATAAACCTCATTGGTAAACATAGCCAGATATATGGAATTAATGTGTATAATTTTCACCTGGTTTCAGATAGGTCACTTTGATACAAGATTACATCGATTGAGGCATTTATTCCCTCTAAGGATAAATTAAAATTTTGGGAGCAAAAATTACTATTCGAGGTAAATTATCAGATGAGGGGTCAGAGGTCTAGAGAATTTAAGTGACTTTCCCCAAGGCATGACAATACTTAAGTGCTCAGCAGAGAGTAGGAACCAGTCCCCTAAACCCAGGTACAGTTTCTCATGCACTTCCCAGGCCTTTTCTGCTTGATCTTTTATATTACTTTTTTCCACTGGTTTTACTGCAGCCCTGCTGAGGGTAAGTACTTTTTTTCTCATCAAGGTAATTCCGATACAGTTGGGCAAAGTGGGTAGAATCACGTGTGATTAAATGCCTCAGGTACTGTGATAGCACTATTATAATTGCTTGCTATATATTAAAACATTTCCTAGTGAAAAATAGAACCTTGGAGAGCTAGAAGGTCGATCTTACAGAAGGCTGATGAATTCTTTGGAGGCATATGTTAAGAAGACACCCCACTGCACTCATACATCAACACCTTGGATTCTTTTAAAATATATCCCCAGTGTGTTTAAAATAATCAGTTTTTAATCAGTTACAATCCCAACAATAGGGAGATAATTAAAGGAAATCTAGTATGTGCATTTTGAGAATATGGTTCTGTTTTTAAAATTATGTTTTGAAAGAATATTTAATGGTGCAGGGAAATATTTTTGATAAAATCCGTAAATGAAATAAAGCTTTATAACATGATTTTACTTTTCAAAAATGTAAATATGTATATAATAGTGTATATATGTATATATTTGTACATATTTATGGATATAACCAGAAACATATAGAATATTGTTACCCTTGGTAATTAATGGGTATTTTCTTGTTGAATCTCTTTTGTATGTTTTCTGAGGTCTGTAATTGGCATATATTTTCCAATCATAAAAAAAAGATATTGAAAAAAAAAGTCCTCAGATGTGTCACAGCAGGGCTGAAATAATACCTTGACAATGCTTTATTTTTAATAACATTTTAAAAGTTATAAAAGTTTTCATATATGCTATATATTCTAGAATCGAAGAAAGATTCATCGTTTTACAAACACCACTGTCATTGCTCTAGGTAAATCTGCTAAGCCTTAGTCAATGAATTGAAAATAGTAAGAAAAATGAATTTATATAGGGAAAACTATATCTGACTTAAGAGAGATGGTTTGATAGTACAGAGTTCAAACACTAGAAAAGTAAAATTTTTCCTCTCACTGTATACAAATTTTGCATAGTTATTTTATTTTTAACTGCCTGATGATGGAAATCAGATTTAAAAAAATTCAGTGAATACAAAAGCTAGATAATGCTTAACAATGATCATCATAATCAGTAGAACTTAAATCAATTAAAACATTAGTAAATAAATAAAATAAATCAGAAAATAAATAAATCAGAAAATAAATCAGAAAATAAAATAAATAAATAAAATAAATAAATCAGAATAAAATAAATAAAGAAAATAAATCAGAAATAAATCAGAAAAATAAATAATAAATAAATCAGAAAATCCAGTGCTTACACAAACTTCAGGGGAGTTGGATTCATATTAGTGTATATTAACATAGTCCAGAAAGTAATTCTCCTAAGGAAAATAATTACTTCCTTGTTGCATCAATCTCATGTGATTTGGGGGATAATTAAACGGAGAAATGCATATAAATTGCTTATCAGAGTACCTGGCACATAAGTATTCAGCTCAATACATTGGTCCATGTCTAGTATTATCATCAATATTATTATCCCTGTATATGTTTAATCACTGTGCTATTTTTGCTCAAGCCATAATAATCTTGACTGTTTCACTGTCCACATGATACTTGTGGGAGAAGTGATTCGTGTAAGATAAGACTACATCAAAATATACATTATTTATCCCAACATAGCTTGATTCTTAAATATCAACAGCATCAAGTAAATGTAGCTGTTATTTAAGCATCATCTTTGTGTACTAGTTCTGACAATTTATTTACTTCATTTCTCCCTTTTTCAAACCTGGATTGTTGTCCCACATGGTACCCTACCTAACTGCCTTGTGTTACTGGTATCATGACTTGTGTGTGTTAATTCCTCTCATAGAGTCTCATTCCCTATATTTCTAGATCTGATCACGGGCAGTTGAATGGTTTTCAGATTTTTCTTCTATCATAATTTGATTAGTGACTCAATAAGTAATTATATAATGTATATTCCTTGATTACTCAACATTACTTTTTTAAAAATTAGCATGGGTAATTCTGAGGATTATTTTCAAAAGTTTGTCTTTCCATAATAAAATTAATATATTTTAAGAGATATTTGTTTAAAAAAACATAAAAAATAGATGTGTGTGATATTAAATATGTCTTGAAAGTGAATAAAAAATGTAAGAAGCAGGAATGAGTATGTTATTATCCATTAGAGTAGACTTCTAAGCGCATATAAATTTCGAGACAAAGAGGATCATTATAATGCTAATAGAAACAATCCACCAGGAAGACATAATCAACTTAAATCTGTATGCATCAAACACAGAGCCTCAAAATAAATGAAGAAAGATGACAGAATTTAAGGGAGAAATGAGCAAATCTATAATGAAAATTGATAGAGCTACTAGGCAGAAAATCAGCAAAGATATAAAATACCTGAAAACACAACCAATCAATATGATCTAACTGTCATACATAGTATAGTCTACCCAACAGCAGCAGAATGCACATTTGTTTCAAGTGGCCATGGAATATTTACCAAGATATACCATAGCCTGGATTGCAAAATACATCTCAAATTAAAAAAAAAAAAAAAGATATCATAGAATGAGTCATCTATTATGTAATCAAAGTAGAAGTAAAAAAATACAAATACAACAGGAAAATCTCTAAGCATGTGGAGATTAAACAATGTACTTGTAAATAATTCTAGAGGAAAGTAAAGAAGACTTAAAGGACATTTTAAAAAATGTACAGAAATGAATATAAAAATAAGTAGTATGCAGCTAAAGCAGTGCTGAGAGGGAAATTTATAGCATTACATGCTTATATTAGGAACAAGGAAAGTGCTCAAATGAATAAACTAATTTTCCACCCCATGAAACTATAAAAGGGAGAACAAAATAAGCCAAAAGCAAGCAGAAGAAAAATTAAATCAATTAAGTTGAAAATAGGGAAACAATAGAGAAAATCAGTGATAAAAAATGCTGGTTATTTGAAAAAAGTATCAGTACAAATGATGAGCTTATTTAAATGACAAAAATGAAAAAAGAGAAAACATAAACGGCCCATATCAGAAATGAAAAAGGAGATATAACTGCAGATTTTTTTAGCCATTAAAAAAATAATGGCTATAAACAACTTGGAAGAAATGGGTCAATTTTTCCTTGAAAGCCACAAATTAACAAAACTCAGCTAAACTGAGATAGTCTCAATATCTCTATTACCATCAAATAAATTGAGGGAATAATTTAAAAACTCCAGAAAAATAAATCAATAGGCTCACTGGAGAATTCTAGGAAACATATATGAAAGAATTTACAATTATGCACAATCTCTTCCAGAAAATATAAAAGAAAATAATTTTTAGCCACTCATATGAGATCAGTATATTACTGAAACTAGAGACAGATGAAGACATCACAAGAAACGAAAACTATAGGTCAACACAGAGATGAAAATCTTCACCAATACACTATCAAACCAAATTTAGCAACATACGAAAATAATTATACACAACGGCCAAGTGAGATATATGCAAGACATACAAGGTTGTTTCAGCACTCTAAAATCAGATAATGCAATAAATCATATCAATTAGAGAAGAAAAATCATATGACTTTGTCAACTGACACAAGAAATCATTAGACAAAATCCAACACCCACTCATGATTTTAAAAAATCCTGCAGGTTAGGAATAGAAATACATTACAGCAACCTGATAAATAGCATCTACAAAACAAAAACAAAACAACAACAACTATAACCAGTATCATTTTTTTAATGGAACCCTTATTCAATTGGATGAGTCATACAGGACTTCATGGTATTGAAGTATTTCTCACCTGCAGTTATAACATTGGGTTCAACAATGATAATAAAAAATGGTATTAGGGTAAAATAACAGTTTTTAATAATCACTTTTGATAATTTCATGTAATTATCATGGAAAGCTAACACAGATCCCTTTCACTGATTTCAACCAAAACTTAAACTTTTCAATCAACCCTGAAGCATGTATTTATTCACCACCAAGTGATTTTACTGAAAGTAATTTATCTTTTAGTTCATAAATATAATATATACTCAAATATTTATGAATGAAATAATGATGTTTAGGATTTAGTTTAAAACAATACAGGAGGGGGGAGAGTTGAAAGGTTTAAAGGAGACACAATAGGACATGAGAAGTTAATTGCTGAAGGTAGAATACTTAGGTACCTTACACTAGTTTATATTATTCATGTATATTTAAATTTCCATAGCAAAATATGTAGACAATTCGGACACACATAAATGTCTGTTATATCATGTTATATACCCATCGGACATAAAGAACAGGGAAAAAAGAATTAAAAAGAAAGAATGAAGTAACATTATAAAAATTAATACATTATCTGGGCCTTGAATAAAGTAAGAATTTGATCTGTTTGCATAAGTCATAAAGGATAAAAAGATGAACAGATGCATTTCATGTGGATAAAGGCAATACGGTAATAATGTAAAAATGACTCTTGAGGGTCAGTATTAACTTATTCGTGTAAAACAGATTTTCTATTTATTCATTCATTCATTCATTCATTCAATCAATTTACTTAAAATGAAACAAAAAAGTTCACCTATTTCTCCCATCCCTCCCACCTCCTTCCTCTGGCAATCACCAATTTGTTTTCTGTATCAATGAGCTCGGTTATTTATTTATTTATTCGGATTTCACATATAAGACAGATCATACAGTATTTATCTTTCTCTGTATGACTTATTTTACTTAGCATAATGCCTTCTATGTCCATCCATGTTGTCATAAAAGGCAAGCTTTCATTCTTTTTTATGGCTGAATAACATTCCATTACATATACATGGCAATTTCCTTATTCATTCACTCATGGATAGACAGTTAATTATAGCCACATCTTGGCTACTGTAAATAATGCTACATTGAATGTGGGGGCACCTACATTTTTTTGAGTTAGTGTTTTTGTTACCTTTGGATAAATACCCAGAAGTGGAATTGCTGGTTCATATTAGTTCTATTTTTAATTTTTTGAGGAAACTCCATACTATTTTCCATAGTGGCTGCACCAATTTACATTCTCACTGACAGTGCACAAGAGTTTCCTTTTCTCCATATCCTTGCCAACACTTGTTATTTCCTGTCTTTGTTAATACCCATTCTGAAAGGTGTGAGGTGGTATCTCATTGTGGTTTTGATTTGCATTTCCCAATGATCAGTGATATTGTGTAACTTTTCATGTTCCTGTTGTCCAGCTGCATGTCCTCTTTGGAAAAACGTCTATTCAGATCTTCTGCCAGTTTTTAAATAAAATTGCTTGTTTTTTGGGTTTCTTTTGCTTTTGTATTGTATGAGTTCTTTATATATTTTGGATATTAGCCCCTTATTACATGTATCATTTTCTCCCATTTAGTTGACTGTCTTTTCATTTTGATGATGGTTTCCTTAACTGTGCATAAGCTTTTTAGTTTAATGTGGTCCTACTTATTTGTGTTTGCTTTTGTTGACTTTTCTTTTGGTCTCAGAATCAAGAAAACATATCCAAGACCAATGTCAACAAGTTTACCACCTATGTTTTCTTATAGAAGTTTCATAGTTTCAGGTCTTACATCCAAGTTATTGATCCATTTTGAGTTAAATTTTCTTTACGGTGTAAGATAGTGGTCCAGTTTCATTCTTTGCATGTAGCTGTCCAATTTTCCCAACACCATTTATTAAAGAGACTTCATTTCCCCATTGTATATTCTTGGCTCTTTTATCATAAATTAATTGACTATATATATATATATATATATATATATATATATATATATATGGGTTTATTTCTGGGCTTTCTATTCTATTCCATTGATTTATGTGTCTGTTTTTATGTCAATAATGTGTTGTTTTAATTACTATAGCTTTGTAAGATAGTCTGAAATCAGAGAATGTAATGCCTCTACCTTTGTTCTTTCTCAAAATTGCTTTCGCTATTCAGGGTCATTTTTTGTTCCATACAAATTTTAGGATTGTTTGTTTACTTCTGTGAAAAATGCCATTGGAATTTTGATAGGGATTGCATTGAATGTTAAATGTACATTAAATGTACTATGGGCATTTGATAATATTCATTCTTCTAATCCATGAGCAATATCTTTCCATTTATTTGGGTCTTCTTCAATTTATTTCTTTAATATCTTGTAGTTTTAAATATGCTGGTCTTTCACCTCCAGTATTTCTAGGTGTTTTACTCTTTTTGATGCAATTGTAAATGAGATTGTTTTCTTACTTTTTCTTTCTGATAGTTCATTATTAGTGTATAAAAATGCAATTCACTTTTGCATATTATTTTTGTTTCCTGCAATTTTACTGAGTTTTATTATTAGTTTTAACAGTTTTGATGGAGTCTTTAGTGTTTTCTATCTATAGTATCATGTCATCTGCAAACAGTGACAGTTTTACTTCTTCCCTTCCACTTTGAATGCCTTTTATTTTTTGTGCCTAATTGCTCTGGATAGGACTTTCAATACTTCATTGAATAATAGTGGTGAGAGTGAGTTTTCTTGTCTTGTTCTTAATTCTAAAGAGAAAGCTTTCAAATTTTCTGTTAGCTGTTGGCTTGTCTTACATGGCCCTTTTTTTTTTTTTTTTTTAAGAATTGTGTTGCATTCTTTTTTTAAAAATTTTATTTATTTATTTATTTTTGGCTGTGTTGGGTCTTCGTTTCTGTACAAGGGCTTTCTCTAGTTGGGGCAAGCGGGGGCCACTCTTCATCGCGGTGTGTGGGCTTCTCACTATCACGGCCTCTCTTGTTGCGGAGCAAAGGCTACAGACGTGCAGGCTCAGTAGTTGTGGTTCATGGGCCTAGTTGCTCCGCGGCATGTAGGATCTTCCCAGACCAGGGCTCGAACCCATGTCCCCTGCATTGGCAGGCAGATTCTCAACCACTGCGCCACCAGGGAAGCCCCCATTACATGGCCTTTTATGTTGAGGTACTTTCCCTCTCTACTCACATTATTGAGAATATTTATCTCAAAATATTGAATTTTTTCAAATTTTTTTTCTGCCTTTATTTAGATGATCATATGATTATTTTATTTCCTTTTGTTAATGTGATGTATCACACTGATTGATTTGCAGACTTTGCTTCCTTGGAGTAAATCCCACTTGATCATAGTGTATGATCTTCTTAATGTATTGTTGAATTTGATTTGTTAATATTTTGCTGAGGATTTTTGCTTCTATGTTCATCAGGGATATTGGCCTGTAATTTTCTTTTCTTGTGGCATTCTTGTCTGGCTAGTATCATTTTTAATGATTAAAAACTGAATATATTCCCTCTAATATTGGAAACAGGACAAAGTTGGCCACTCTCTCCACTCTTATTCAACATAGTTTTGGAAGGTCTAGACATTGAAATGAGGCAAGAAAAATAAATTTTAACAATACAGATTGGAAGAGAAGAAATGCAACTATATATGTAGATATAAAGATCTGTGTAGAGCATAACAATGGTCTTACCAGACCAAAAAAAATAGGAGACCTAGAAAAATTGTTAGTTCAATTGGTTGCAGGATACATGATCAACACACAATCAATCACATTTCTTTATACTAACAACGAACACACAGAAACTAAAATTAAGGACATAATAAACAATTGCACCAAAAAAATGAAACACTTTTCATACATTTAACAGCACATATACAAAATCTGTATACTGATAATTACAAAAGGCTGAGGAAAGAAATCAAAGATCTAGGTTAATGGGGAGGCATACAGTGTTCATGGATTAGAAGACTGAACATAGTAAAGATGTCAAATTGGTCTATAGGTTTAATGTAATACCTACCAATACCCTAACAAAGACTGTTATACACATAGACAAGCTTACCCTAGAATTGCTATAGTAGTCATCATCTTGACAAAAAAAGTGGGAGAACTCACTGTACATAATATTAAGGCTTACAGTAAAAAAGCCTGTGTGGTGCTATTAGAGGGATAGAAACATATATCAATGGGACATAATATATTATTTGGAAATACACCCAAACAAATATGCTCAAATGATTTTTTGACAAAAAAGAAAAATACAAAAGCAGTTCAATAGAAGAAGGATAGTGTTTTCCAAAAAAAAAAAAAAAAAGGCTCTAGAGCAACTGGACACCCAAAGTGTAAAAAAAACAAAAAACAACTTAGTCTAAATCTTACATCTTATACAAAAATTAACCCAAAATAGGTCTGGGACTTAAATGGAAAATGCCAAAGTATAAAACTTTTAGAAAAATAAAAAACACACAAGAGAAAAATCTTTGAGGTCTAGGCCTATGCAAAACATTCTTAAACTTGATACCAAAAGTGTGATCCATAAAAGAAAAAAATGATGAACTGAATTGAATTAAAATGGTCATTTGCCTAAATGTAATAACGTAAAACTTACTGTGGTCACCTTAAAAGATAAAAAACATAGACAAAACAAAACAAAAAACTGCAAACCAGATTGCTGGAGAACGTGGCCTTTGCTGCTGTCACAGTCACACAGGAGACCCTTTAGCTGTCACCGAGTCACCACACCTGCCAGCTTCATTGGCAGGTGAACCCTGTCAAGGCCAGAGCAAACTCATCATCACTCATCTCAACCCAAACCCTGTCAGGTCCCTGAGGGCAAAGAGCATTTGGCTGTTAGCAGTAGAGAGTTTTCTGTAAGCATTGCTTTTCTAAAAAGCTGAGGCTGGTGTCTTCAACAGCCACATTGGGGATCCCACAGATTAGCGGCAGAATATGATTCTGAACGTGATTCACGTACCTCACTGCCTGCAGAATAACATGGTTTGTGAAATTGATGTGAAAAGGATAAAAAGAGTAGCTTTAACTGGGAGAAAATATGTGCAAACCACATACTCAACAAAGCACTATTACCTAGACTATATTAAAAACTATCAAAACTCAACAGTTATGAAAAAAATCCAGTTAAAAACTGAGCAGTAAAACATGAACAATATTTCACTGAAAATGATATACAAGTGACAAATGAGCACATAAAAAGATGTTCAACACCAGTATCCATCAGGTAAATGCAAACAAAAACCAAAATGAGACATTATACACCAATCAGAAGGGTTAAAAAAGTAGTGAAAACCCCCAAATACCAGAAAGATTGTGGAGAAAATAGATGACACATACATTACTATTGGGAAGGTAAAGTTGTATGGCCACCGTGGGAAACGGTCTGGAAGTTTCTTACAAAATTAACGCTGCAATTCCCATACAACCCAGAAATTGTACTCTTGAGCATTCATCCCAGAGACATGAAACATATGTTCACACAAAACCTGTACACCAAAGCTCATGGCAGCTTTATTTATAATTGCAAAACTGGAAAGAGTTCAGATGTTTTTCAATAGGTGAATAAGCTGGTATTTAAGTAAACTGCTGTGGATATATAGTAAAGAACACTACTCTAAAATAAAAAAAATGAAAGGAATCGACACACACAACACCTTGGATTAATCTTGAGACAGGATGTGGGAGAGCAATACAAAAGATTACATAATGTGAAATTCTACTTATATAATATTGTTGCAATGACACAGTCTGAGAAATGATGAACAGAGTAGTGGATTTCAGCAGGTAGGGACAGAGAGAGGGTGTTAGGGTAGGTGTGGTTATAAAAGAGCTACTTGAGAGATCCTTTTGGTGATGGAACTGTTCAGTGTCTTGACGGTGGATATATGGACCTAAATATATGATAGAATTGCACAGGACTTACACAAACATATACACACACATACACAAACACAAGAGAGTACAGGTAAAAGGGGGAAGCTTGAATAAGGTCAGTAGACTGTATCAATGTCAATATCTTGTTTGTGATACTATATTATAGTTTTGCAAATTTCATTGGTGAAAACTGTGTATACGCAGGATCTCTTTGTATAACTTACAATCACGTGTCAATCTACAATTGTTTCTAAAAATTTCAATTAAATATATACGGTCATTCCTTAATATATATAAAACGTTTAATGAAATGCTGGTACTTTGTCTAGAAATCAACATCTATTCATTAGAGCCCAGAAATTATGAATTTCTTTACAAAGTTACCCAAGGAAACCTCCCTTTATTAAACAAGGAGCACATATATCTTAATGAATGTACATATACCGACACTCACTTTGAACACTCAACTTAGGGAAATTCTTCTCCCATTAAAATTCCACAACAACACGAATCTTGACCATTATAGACTACAGAAAAGTAAACAAATGGGTGGTCTTTGCTACCATCTATTTTAGTAATAGTAAAATGTCCTAAGAAACCAAGCAGTCATCTTTATTAAACAAGCTTCTTGTCTATGCAGTAGTTTAGAATAACTCCTTTGAAAGAAAGGGCTTATTCTGGGTTGTAAGGTAAAGAAAGAGACTTCTATTTTTTCATCTAAGTTATACAGTCCTACAAGTTTTCCCATGTATTTGGATACTTCCCAATCCTCCAGTTGGTTCTGTGAGTTACCTAATAGCCATTAATAAATCCTTGCTGGGCTTTATATAGGGACAATGTGCTGGCCTGGTTGCTCTAACTGCATTTGAGAGTGTAAAGAAGGAAAATGAGAACTTCAGAGTGCAATGGTCAGAAAGAAAGAATGCCTGTAAAATTTCTAATTAAAAACAATTTTTCTCATACAGGCTCAGGGCCGATGCATGGGCTGAAAGTTTGTGTCCCCCCCAAAATTCATATGTGGAAGCCCTAATCCTCAATACAATGATAGTTGGAGGTGGGGCCTTTGGGAGGTGGGGCTCTCAAAATAAGATTAATATCCTTATAAGAAGCAGAAGAAACAGGAAAACTCTCCTTCTCTCTCTCTCTCTCTTTCTCTCTCTCTCCCCCCAGCACGTTCACCAAGGAAGGCCATGTGAGAAGGTAAGAAGAAGACGGCCACGTGCAGACCAGGTAGAGGGCCTTCAATAGACACCAAGTTGGTTGGCACCTTGATCTTGGACTTCTCAACCTCCAGAACTGTGAGAAATAAATATTTGTTGTTTAATCATCTAGTCTATGGTATTTGTTATAGTAACCTGAAGAGAATAAGCCAATATAATCCTTATAGCTAAATTTCAAATAGGCCAGTCCTGCAATTTGCTGAATTTAAAAATTCTGGCCCAAGAGTAATGAAGGGAATTTCCTGATTAGTAAATTAGGACACAGTGAGTATTCCTCAGATCAGCTTCTCATAAATTTTCTTTCTGGAGTGGTACTTTCACATTTTGCTTCTCAAGTCAAGGTTCGGGAGAATCTTGTTGGAGGTCTGATAATGATGGGAACCTACAGTTGGTGTCTTATTTATTTGACACCTTCCAAATGCCCCAGACACCAAAAGGATCACAGGTATTTTCCACTCTATATGGAGAATGCATATGTTATATTGTAGTCTGAAAGTATTAGATCAGGCTGTATTTGCAGGGAAAGTAGCCAATAAAAGAAACCTGGATTCTCAAACAGTCTGCTATTCACTTGTTTGGTTGACCAGCACTTGGACTTGATGTTGGCCTATGGTAAAATCTAATTTGGATGTTAATATTTAATTTTCATTATGTAATGGGAATAATCAAAGGAGCTAGAAACATTAGAGAAGCTGTATCATCGGACTCCTCTTCCATCATCTACGGTCTCTCTCCTGATAGTCCTCATAGGATACCTCTCTGAAAACTGTACTGGTGAGGAGAGTAGCAATATGAGAAAACTTACTTTTAGTAGTTGCTATATGTAGTCTGAGGATACGGAGGGGTGATTATGCCACTGAATAGGGTTTCCTGCTTTCAATGAAAATGATAAGATTCTCAGGTGGCAGAGAACAAATAATTACAATTATACACAAGAGGCAATGCAAAAGACAAAAAAAGGTGATAAAAATGGTCTAATCATAGGAACTTTTAAGAGAGTGTTGGTGGCATCTCTAGAACAATTACTTCTAGATGTATAAATCGAGAAAACTATAAGTCTGGGGATTTGAAGCCTGACTGAAGCCACTACAACAGATAGTTAGAGCCTTTCTTTGTTTTTCAGATGTGAACTACAAACTCTGAGTGCCCTTGGAGGGAAGCAGAGTCTGCATACTGGCCAGGAAGGACCCTGCTCTCAAATCTCGTGTATACATGATGGTATACTAATAAGTGGATTTAGAGTCTGAGTCTGCCTCTTGGTCAGAACTGTGGGACCCCAAATCCAAAGAATGTTTAACTTTCAACTTCTGAGCATGCAGTTGGAATAGATATTTGAAGAAAATATAGAATCAATTCATTGGTTCCATTATCCTTGATAATATCACCATTTAACCTACCTATTTGGACTCTGAAAAAGACAGATGGGTCTTAAAAGTAAAAGGGAATGGTTATAAAATTAATAAGGTTTCAAAGTGAAAATTTTGTCAATTATTCTCTCTTTATTGGAGTAGAGAACATATGCCTTAACACCTGATATACAGTCATCTATTGGAAATCACTCAGCAACAAACAAAAGAAAAGCCTACTTTCTCCTGGAAAGAATAGCAATGTACATTCTCTATCCTGCCTCAAGGATATGCCAATTCTCTGTATGTGTCCCACAATTCAGTTGGAGTAGATACTGATTCTCATCCATCTACAGGACTTCCCACTGTCTCACTACATAAAGTATATACCTCAGCATAGCTGGGACACACAGTAACATCCTTGATCATAAGGTAGAGGTGTGGGGAGAAGGATGATCTTCACACAGGGTCCAAAGGATCACATTAGTTCCATGCATTCCCAGGGTGCCTATTCCCACCTCACAGCTATAATTCCCTCGATTCCCTTCTAGGGTCTTGTCAAGAAATTACTTACCTGTGTTGACTGAGGATGAATAAAACTGATGGCAATTATTAATTATTATTATTAATAATAACAATAATTATTATTAATTTTAAAACAAGTGGATCTGCATAATATATTGTCAGCAGCCAGAAAGGAAGAGTCTCAGACCTGTTCAGTGGTGGCTTGAAGGGAAGTGGAGAAGATACATTATTATAGGGAATTTAGTTGCATTTCATTGTCTAATTTGTTTGGGAAGGTGAGAACCTAAAGAATTTTTAGACACTAATCTCCACTCCTATTGGAGACTTTCCTAAATATATTGATTTTTTCATCTTATCTTCAAGAAGTATAGATGGAAATAATATTATATACAGTCAATTTATGTATTGAGTTGATCCTATAAAGTGGATTACAGGCAATGCTATACTGAAAATGTAGATTTGGTTATACTTACTTTTTATTATTACAGCAGGTTTTAACCTTTGGTTTTTACTGAAAAAATCAAACTATGTTTAATTTTAGCAGTTTTATTTAGCATATATGTGAAAAGAATGCCATTTTAAAATTGTTCTTCACCTATGTTATAAAAGAAACAGAAACATTAAATATTATGTAAATCTTAAATATTTTTAATATTTGATATTACTTGCAGTATGAAGCACAAGTATAAAATAAATAAAGCAGGTAATGAGAGTTGACGAAGGCAAAATTTTACCTGATTATAATACTGTGGGTTTAAAAGAATATGAGAGAACAATTGTTTTTAAGAAGGTGATCCAATATAGGAAAAGAAATACACTAATTCATTACTCAGCTTTAATACCGTTCACTCTTGTTCAATATGGGCAACAATTTTTAGAATTTTATACCAAAAAACACTCTTTCAATTCTCAATGTGAAAAAGAGAATTATTTGTCCTTATTGAACTTGTTGTTAAGACAGAATTATTCACAGAACATTATTATAATGCACCTCAGGGGTGTCTCTGACACACAAGGAACAGGATAAACTGATTCTGCTTGCTTCTGGCTTCCTTGTTATGTTCCCATAGAAGCAAATAAAGAGCTTTCAAATCACTTGCTTTTCAGAACTTATTCAGCCTATTTTATTTTTTTATTTTTATTATTCAGCCTATTTATTTTTCATAAATCACATGTAAGAGGCCAGATACTTTTAAACTCATGAAGGAAAATCCTTTCATGGGTTTTCTTAGAGCCCAGAAGGAATCTATTAGTGCCCTAAGCGAATATTTGTTTTATTCCTTTCACATAACTCTGCTCTCACACTAATGATGAAGGTAGGACTAAACACAGGTTTCAATTCCAAAAGCCTCATATTCATGTTCTATATTTGGTCAAAGCATAACTTCAGTTTAAACAAAGAATAACGGAAATCCCTGAGAGAAGGAGGTAGGGCATGATTTTTCAGTGAGCAAGCTTTGGAGATAGAATTCCTTCCTGGTGCCCATCTGTGCTCACTGCCAACTAGCTTCATAGCTCAGGGAAGGCATTTATCCTTTCCATCTTAATCTCCTCTTCTGTAAACTAGGAGAATAATAGTCCCACATCAAGTGGTTGTTTTAAGGATTGAATGAGATGATGTATAGTAACAACTTGAGGCAGAGGTCAATACGTATTAGAAATCTGGTTTTCCGTTACATTTTGTAGAGTGAGATACAAAGGAAAAAAACCAATATATTTTAAAGAAATATCAGTAGTAAACAATAGTAAATTTGTCAGCATGCTGCCTAAGAATCCTGATATCGATACAATAAATTGCCACTTCCTTAATAAGATTTTCTGAAAAAGGTAACATTTAAAGTTCTTTTACTGTTTATAAGCATGCGTGATTAAAAATACACTGAATTATTCATGATACTTGAAATTGCTGATACTTTGTTAAAATTTGAATACATCATAGTTTTACAATAATAAGTACAGTTTTTGTTAATTATTAATTTACCTTTGTAAAATGACAAAGTTTTGGCCTAATTGTGCAAATAAATCGAAACAAGAAAAACTAAATAATAGACAATACATATTTCATGTTCCTCAAGACCACAATGACCAAAATATCACTACATTTATAAAGACAGACTCCATTGTCATTTGTTTTTTGTGTTTGTCTCCAGGTCGTCTGGAATGTATGTGCCAAACCTTGAAGTGAAAGAGATGTATAACAGCCATGAACCCAGTTACACCTCCAGACAGATAGAAAGAGTTTAATGGATTGATAAGATCGTGAACTGCTATTCTAACTTACCTCTGCCTAGTTCTGGACTCACTTTACATTAAGGAAAAAAAGGAATATTTAAAAGTTTAAATTACTATTATGGAGTTTTCTGATATAAGCAATTTATATCTTATTTTCTTTTCCTCTTTCTTCCAAATACCTATTTCTACATCTCTCTTTCATAGGGATCAATCTAATGTGTTCAGCGTATGTCCTTAACATGCAAATGCTATTACAAGATATTACTTATTATTTCATGAATGTGTTATTTTAATTTATACAATGGCATTAAGCTTTAAGACCTATTTGCTGTTTTTCTCATTCATCTACAGATTTTGGGGATCTACCCATGGTGCTATATGTATTTTAGTCTCTTTCTTCTTACTGCATCTGTCAATAGAAGTTTCCCATTTCCTATCTATACATACTTAGAGATAGACGCCCTGCCATGACAAAGAAAGTTCCCATAAATACCTTGTCATTGTCTTCTCAGGTCCTTTGAGAAAATTTTTTCCCCTTTGGGAATGTATTACTCCGGCGTAGGATCAATGTTTAGTTTGCCTAAGTGCTGTCAGGGATTTCCTTTCTTCATAACCTCGTCACCAGTAGATTATATCCATTTTTCTAAATTTTTCCACTCTGATGTTTTAATTTGCCTTTTTTCTGGTTACTTATGAAGTTTGCACAGCCATTGGGCTACAACACTTACAAATTTGCTGTTCACTTCTTTGTCAATTTTGCTGTTGAAATATTTTCTTTTTATTGTTCTGTAATTAGAACAATTATTAGCTATTAATAATTTATATTATTAATCTTTTTTTTAGTTTTAGAATTCAGAAGATATTTAGAAATATCTTTCACTTATTGTTTATCTGATTTTGGTTGCAGAGACTGTCAGTGAAGGTAATTTGTGTGTGTGTGTGTTGTCAAATCTGATTCTCTATTTATTTTTTGTGCTTTTTATATCTCATTCAAGAAGTTTTTCTCACCCCTTGGCAACAAAAAAGTTCTGTTCAGTTGTGTTCTATTATCTTTATACTTTTTCTTTTCTTGTACCTTTGGTGTATTAATACATTTTGATTGCATCATTATTTGGAATAAAGTAGTGATATAGCTGTGCTCTTCTTTATAGAGTTGTTAGTTTTCTCAACACTGACAACTAAATAAACCATACATTCTCCAGTTCTCATTTATATATATATATTTCTGTGCCTTCTGTTTAGTTCTCTAAGTCAAACTCCTTGTTCTTGTGCTAGTTTAGTACCATGGTTTCTTAATACACAGCAATATTTGTCAGTTATGGTACTCTTACCGTCTTTATTAAAGTTGACTTAGACATCTCTACAACTGAAAACTTTCATTTCCATTTTAGAATAAGATTGTTAAATGTCTCAGAATGCTCATCTGGAAATTTCACATTGATCGTATTGATAATATGTCTTACTTTGGAGGAAATTGACATTTAAAACATATAAATGTAGCTATTCATTCTTGTATGTGGTATATTTTTTTCATTTATTTAAATCTACTTTTTACTTAATTTTATTTACATATTTTATTACTACGTTATAGTTACAATTTACTCTATAAAATGTTAGTTCTTTATGTTGGTTCCTAGGTATTTTAAATTTTGGTTGTTATTATGAGTAATATTTGTTTAATATAACATTTATGGGTTGGTTGCTGCTGCTACAGAGAAGTGCTATTGATGGCCATAAGCTGATCTTTATCCAGCCACCTTGATGAAGTTTCTCACTGTTGATTCTCTTGAGCTGTCTGTTTATATGATTATATCACATTTTAAAAATATCTTCTCTTCCAATCCCCACGCTTCTTATGTATTTTCTTTATAGCGTTACCCATCCCTTCCAGTAATGTTAAATGTTAGAAGTGATAGAAAGTATCACTGATAATGTACTGAGTTTCATTTATTAATAGGAATAGCCTAAAGTCTATTAAGTACATTATTTGCTGTTTTTGTCAGTGCCATACCTTTTACAAAAGTGGATGAGATACCATATACTCCTAATATTCATAAATTACATGATCCTTTTTATTTTCTTTATACTTAACTGGCTAATAAAATCAGTGGAGCAGTTTTTCTTATTTCTCATTTTTCCTATAATTAGTTCAGCTCCTTTTACAAGATAATGATTATCTGTTCATTACAAATATTAAAGATTTTACCTCTAATGTCATGTATAATGAATAATATAGCCCCTAAATATTAAAGAAATGATAAAATATTAAACTACGCTTGTTACTTCTCTTAGAAGTTGATATGATGTAGACAGTAAGTAAACCAAAATACATAAAATTTGAATAATCTAAGTATAAAACTCTAATAACTATATATAAAACTACATGCATCTAAACAGAAAATGCACGTTTATATTAAACCCTGATGGAAATTTTTTAATGTTTACCATGAAATAATGTACAAAAACATCTTTTTCCCAAAGAATTAAGAGCATACAAAATGTGCTCTCCATTCACAATGCAATAAAATAGAAATTAATAATTTTTTAAAAATATGACAAAAGAAACACCAATTTTTTCCATTTTAAATAAAATATAACTTACTGAATATTTGATTAAAACTGGAAATTATAAAAGAAATTTAAAAAACTCAGAGTTGAATGCCAATGAAAACATTAGAGGCCAAAATTTTCAAGGTACAAGAAAAGACAGAGAGAGAAATTTATAGCTTATATATGAGAAAGAAAAATTAGAGAAATAAAAGTACTGAGCTAACAACCATTTCAAGAAGTTTGAAAAGAATAGAGAAAACCGAAAAAGGATTAAAAATAAGAATAAAAAGAATATAGAAAACAAAGAACGTATAAGTAAAACTTAGAGAATCAACAGCAGGTTTTTGGAAAAGATCTACAAGGATGTAAGACTTCTAGTGGTGCCAACCAAGAAGAAAGAAGAGGAAAATATGTGAATTAAAGCGTTGAATGCGTACTAACACAGTAAAAGTTTAAAATAATAATTCCAGAATAGTATGTATATCTATGTGCTAATTAATTTCATAACATAAACAAATGGAGGAATTTTTATTTAATATACTAGAATTGGGCAAAGAAGAATTAAGAAATTTGAATATACAGATATATAATGAAGAATCTGAAATGAAATAAAATATCCTTCTCTTTACTTTCTTTAAACAACTATGGCAAACGTGACCCATGGTAGGCAGAATAAATGCTTCCCAAAGATGTCCAAGACCCAGTCCCTGGAACCTGTGTATATGTTACTTTAGCCCTCAGAAAGGAATTAAGTTGCTCATCAGCTGACCTGCAAAGGAGAGAACTCTAGATTATCCAGGTGGAACCAATGAAATCAGATGAGCCCAGGAAAGCAGAAGGGGAGGCAGAAGACTTCGATCAAAGACGTGACAATGGAAGAAGAGGCAGAGAGATTCTGAGTGTACAGGAACTTGGTCCACCATTGCTGCTCTGAAACTGGAGAAAGGAGGTCACGAGCCAATGACTGCAGGCAGCCTCTGGATCTGACAGCCATCCAGGAAACAGAGACCACAGTCCTACCACAGCAAGACATGGACACCTGCCAGCGATCTAAATGAGTAGGGGCATGAGCCCCCCCAGAGCACTCCCCAAAGGGAAGAAGCACTGCCAACTCTTGGAGTTAGCCTCGGTGTCAGACTTCTGAACTGCAGAATTAGAAGATAATTAATCTGCTTGTAATAATATTCTACAGCAGCCATAACAAGCTAATATATAATCTAAACTTATTTCAGCCTTTATTTCCTGCTTCTCCCCAAAACTCCTGTCCTCCAACTATACTAATTTACTTGCAGTTTCACAGTCACTTCGTAGATAATGAATTTTAAGCTTGGACACTTTTTAGGCAAACTTTTCTCTAGAATTCTCTTCCCAAGAAGTCCTACTTAATTAGCAAACAGAATAAACGTTCTTCTTTGTAAAGACTTCTCTGACTCCTTTCTCTTCAACTTTACTGCATTTCTTCTCTACTCTTTGGTAAAAATAGTAAGACTCTGAGTTTGATAGGACAAGTACTTGTACCTTGTTTAACTCTAAATTTCTGGCTCAGAATCTCACAAATAGGAAGAAGTAACAAATGGTTGTTTTATAAATGAATAGCCCATTGGCAGGAAAGCCCTTGACTTCATAAATCTGGACAGCCAATCAGCATACAAAACAGGAACTAAATTTCAGGGTACACAGGGTTTGAGAGAAACAAAGAAATAAGGCTTTGGAAGCATTTTATAACTGCCCAACATGGAAAACAAAGTCAGAAAGGATAATGCTGTGATGTGCATTTCCCCCTTGGAAATTGTCTTTCTGTTGATGCAGGCTTCAGTCAATTCACTTTGACTAATAGCCTGCTACATCAACAGTGACATATCACTAAACTCTGGTGCACACTTTGGACGAGAGGAAACATCTTTGAAATTATTTTCAGGATTGCCTGACTGCCCACATGTCCTCATCTTTTAAATATTTTATTTTTGGTGTCAGCACAAATGTTATTTATCTCTAAATGAAAATTCTCAAAGGTGGACACCAGGTCTGTACTTGATTTACTTCTCAGTACTTCTTCTTTTCTTTTTTTTTTAATAACATGTAGCAGAATACTCTGCACCTTGTATGCATTCAAATGATCTAAATCTTTTATATTTAATTTCATTTTCTAAAATATAAACATGATTTCACTCCTCACTGGATTCTTCCTTACTAGCCAAAGGAGTCAAGCTGCCTCTCTCTGTGCCTGTCCTGTGCACACAAACCAAAAATCATTGTTCAATACTCAGTACACTCCAGATGGCTTTCCAGTCCTGAAACCACGTTTCTGATCTAGCTTATCTCTTGCTTACACTTGATTCTGGGCTGCTGAGATATTCAAATGACTGAGTGCCACCCAAGTACACCTCGATATGTATCATGTGCTCTATTTTTAATAATTTCATGTCATTTGTTGAAAATAATATCCTATTTGGCATAGGGAAGAATCAATATTAAGTTGAAAATTATCTTAATTTCTTCCTCCAAGTAATTTTTCTCAGATCATTCATAAAGATTTTTTAAAATAGCTGTTTACATGAGTTGGATAAATCATTGAAGAATGGACAAATTAAAAAATCTATTTTTAATGTTAAATGTGGGAAAATGAATTGAAAACAAAGTACTACTGATTTCAAATGAAACTGCCCATCTTAAGCAATGTATTACATTAAAGAAAAAACATCGTATTTCAGAACTTTCCAAAATAAGACCAGATACCAACTCAGAGTTCAGTACAACACTGATTAATATTTGACTTTTTCTAAAGTGTTTCACAATCTTGAATCAAAAAAATACACTAATTTACATAAAATGCAAATATTTATTTTGACTCTTTATGTCAGTATCATGAAAAAACAATATTATAAAAATCATTAAAAGCATTTTAAATTAGTTGCTATTATTTATCTTTTGGAAGTGGGAAAACTGAGGCTTACAGAGGTTAATTATTTTAAAATAACCTACTTTATCTCAGAGTCAGAATTCAAATTCTTATCTATTTACCCCAAAACCAAATAACATAGCTACTATCCTGTATTTCCCTTTTCTCAAATTGTTAAAAATAAATGTGACTGTCTTTTATTTAACACATGTAAGTTTCAGAGAATAGTAAATCTTTTACACATGACATATTTTTCATTCTTTACAGCAATCTTGTACATGATTATTCCCTACAGAAAGCACTGACTACAGTACCTGCTGCAATTAGCATTCAGTGGTAGCTTCTCAAGTTACTAGTATTATGGTTATTAATGTTATCATCTCTATTTTAGATATTTGATAACATTGAGCTCCAGAGCCAAGTAATTTCCCCCAAGGTCATAACAGATGGTAAGTGGCTGAGTAAAAATTTGAAAGCAGATTTGTTTCTTGCTCTATTTAGTAGTATCTTCTAAACCAAATCTGCCAGCTGCTATGCATGCATATCCAAATAATAGCATCCTGAAACATTCTTGCTTCGCAGATCTTCAGCATCCTGATAACAACATAGGAAATCACCCTAATGATGTGTTTGCTGTTTGCCTCTTAATGAAATCTTTTGACATGACTTAAAACAAGTTCCTCCCTTATCTAATTAGATTTCACAATTAACCCAATAACCCTAATAGCTTTGTTCCTGGGCATATGATTTACTTTTATGTATTCACTATGTCACCAGAAATATGTAAGATTCAAATAATAATATGAATTTTCATCTGTACAAAATACTGAGTGGCTTTCAAAATATGTTGCTATTTGTATATAAATTCTCATTGAATATTTATAGCAACCATCTGAAAAACCCTGTGAAATAGGACAAAAAAATTTTTATAGCATTTGTCGATTAAATAACATAAGCTTACAGAAGATGGTCAATATGCAAAATTACATAGCTAGGAAGAGGCAGAGCAGATACTGGTATCAGATTTGTCACGTGTGATTCCCCTGGTGTTTTCGTCTCATCATGTTCCCCTGATCTCCTCACTATTCCTACTTCACTCCTGTTCTTTAACCTGTAGCATCTAGATTCAAAAAATTCACTGAAGTTGCTCATAAACAGGTGATGGAGTTCTACAGATATTTAACACTGTCTTCTTCTTAAATAGTTTTCTTTTAATTTCTCATTTAATAAGGGAACACATTTACAATAGCCAAGATATGGAAGCAACCTAAATGTCCATTGATAGATAAATGGATAAAGAAGATGTGGAATATATATATATATATATATATATATATATATATATATATATATACACACATATACACACAATGGAATATTACTCAGCCATAAAAATAATGAAATACTGCCTTTTGCAGCAACATGGATGGACCTAGAGATTATCATACTAAGTGAAGTAAATCAAAAACAAATATCATATGATATCACATATGTAGAATCTAATAAAAAATGATACAAATGAACTTATTTACAAAACAGACTCACAGACATAGAAAAGAAACTTATGGCTATCAAAGGGGAAAGGGGGAGTGATAAATCAGGAGTTTGGGATTAACATATACACACTACTATGTGTAAGATAGATAACCAAAAAGGACCTACTGTATAGCACAGGGAACTAGACTCAATATTTTGTAATAATATATAAGGGAAAAGAATCTAAAATATATATATTTATAAATATACATATATATTATATATATATATAAAACTGAATCACTTTGCTGTACACCTGAAACTAACACATTATAAATCAACTATACTTCAATAAAAAATTTTTAAAAATAAAACAAAGAAAACCACAAAGGAACACATTAAATATTGCAGAATGAATAAAAATATTCGAAGAGCTCTTTTTTGTTGTTAGTCATTTATTTCACAGTCCTTGCAAAATAAAAATTTAGTAAAACTTATTTAAATTTTGATGAGATGTACCAAAATGTTCATTGCAGCTCTATTTACAATAGCCAGGACATGGAAGCAACCTAAGTGTCCATCATCGGATGACTGGATAAAGAAGATGTGGCACATATATACAATGGAATATTACTCAGCCATAAAAAGAAATGAAATGGAGGTATTTGTAATGAGGTGGATGGAGTTAGAGTCTGTCATACAGAGTGAAGTAAGTCAGAAAGAGAAAAACAAATACAGTATGCTAACACATATATATGGAATCTAAGGAAAAAAAAAAAAAAAGTCATGAAGAACCTAGTGGCAAGATGGGAATAAAGACACAGACCTACTAAAGAATGGACTTGAGGATATGGGGAGGGGGAGGGGTGAGATGTGACAGGGTGAGAGAGTGTCATGGACATATATACACTACCAAATGTAAAACAGATAGCTAGTGGGAAGCAGCCGCATAGCACAGGGAGATCAGCTCAGTGCTTTGTGACCGCCTGGGGGGGTGGGATGGGGAGGGTGGGAGGGAGGGAGATGCAGGAGGGAGGAGATTTGGGAACGTGTGTGTATGTGTAGCTGATTCACTTTGTTATAAAGCAGAAAGTAACACACCATTGTGAAGCAATTATACTTCAATAAAGATGTTTTAAAAAATAAAAATAAAAATAAAAAAAAAATTTTTGATGAGAAAGATCACTTCTATGAAGTAATATTAGCAACTGTGGAAACAGCTGGTATAGTTTCCTTTTGATGTATATCATTTTCCCCCTGTAATGTTAAATATGGGAACACAATATTTTGTTCATTTCATAGTGGTATTAAAAGTAAAACTGCTGGGGCTTCCCTGGTGGGGCAGTGGTTGAGAGTCTGCCTGTCAATGCAGGGGACACGTGTTCGAGCCCTGGTCTGGGAGGATCGCACATGCTGCGGAGCAACTGGGCCCGTGAGCCACAATTACTGAGCCTGCGCGTCTGGAGCCTGTGCTCCGCAACAACAGAGGTCGCGATAGTGAGAGGCCCGCGCACCGCGATGAAGAGTGGCCCCCGCTTGCCGCAACTAGAGACAGCCCTCACACAGAAATGAAGACCCAACACAGCCAAAAATGAATAAATAAGTCAATAATTTTAAAAAAAGTAAAATTGCTAAAGAAAATGATATCCAGTTTTCATTTCTAACTTGTGTTCCTTTAGACCTCTTACTTCACCACCATTGAATCTATTAGTCTTAATTTCAGAATTATTGACATTTTTAGCTTTGCATTTTAGTAGATTGAAAGTCTTACCTTCAAATGAAGAGCATAAGACTTAAACTAAGTATAATGCCATTAGACTTTTATATTGAAACTCATATTAACCACATCTGCATGGAATGGGAAAGAAATATTGTGTATGTCAAGTTGTTACTGCTTTACTAATTCCCATTTATTTAAAATGCCAAAAGTAGAGGAAACAGTTCATCTAAAGCACAAAGTTAAGGTCAAGAACCTAAGGAAGTATGACGTGACATTATTTAGAAAAATGTTTTATTATATAAATCTATAAAAGTTTCTGCCATGATTTTAAAACATTTACTCTAAAATTTATAATGCTTTAATTTCCTTAATACTTGGGTGATAATTTTTTTTTTTTAAATCAAAATCTTTTTCTAACAATAAAAAAGCATTTTGTATTTTACTTAAAAGTTTTCTTTTGCCCAGCCTCTAACATCAGTTACCCAAGAATGTACACGAGCCCATGTAGACTGACTACCTGTTCTTTACCATGGGTAGTATCTGTCCTATTCCGTGTTATGGCTTCGAGTCTGAGCACACCTTTGATTCTTGAACTTCTTACTATCTGTGATTCAAGACTGAGAATTAAACTGTCACTGGGCTCTGATTTGGTTGTACCATTTTTTATTTTGTTGCTGTTATGGTTTGTTTCTTATATAATTTTTTAAAGAAATATTTGATCCACACATAGAAGAAGACAGTATAATGAAGCCCCATATGCCTCCATCCAGGTTTACTGAATGTTAACATATTTCATATTTGGTCAGAACTCCTTTTTTTGAGAACAAAAACATCACAGTCACATCTGAAGACCTTGCTCCCAACACGTTTATTCTCACCAGTCTTCATTCCCAGTAACAAACTGCCCAGTCAAATCCAGGAAGTCCAACAGCCTTCCTTCATTTTGCCCCATCTCTGCCCCCTTCAGTTCTAAGTGGCAGTGTTTCTGCTTCTATAATCCCATAAGCTCTTTATCAAGCAACAGTCCAGCCACAACCTTGGTGTTCTCCTCAGAACATGTTTTCCCATTTTTTGCAATATAAATAGACTAAAAGATTTTCCAATCATCAATCAAGTTTTGTTTCCTTTTAACTTGACAATTTCTTCTTCAATTCATCTCTTTCCTTTCACTTTTTACTCTAAGTGGTGAGGAGGAACCAAGGCACTCCTTCAGCACTTTGCTTGGAAATTTCCTCAGCTAAATATCCAATTTCATTATTCACAGGTCCTACCTTCCACAAAGCACTAGAACACAGTTCAGGCAAGTTTGTTGCCACTTGATTACAAACATCACCTTTTCTTCACTTTCCAATACGTTTGTTCCTTGTTTCTGTTTGAGAACTCACTGGATTTGCCCATAACAACCATATTTCTATCATGACCTCAAAACTTTCCAGTCTCCACCTGTTACCCAGTTTCAAATCTGCTTCCACATTTTAGGTATTTGTTACTACAGCATCCCACTCTCAGTACCAAAATCTGTCTTAGTCAGCTTGGACTGCTGTAACAAAATACCGTAGACTGAGTAGCTTAACAACAGAAGTTTATTTTTTTCATAATTTTGGAGACTGGAAGTTCAAGGTTGAGGTACTAGAATGGTCTGTTTGTGGTGAGGGCTCTCTTCTTTGGTGATAGATGACTACTGTCTTGTTGTGTCCTCACAATGGCAGAGAGAGTGAGCAAGGGCTCTGGAGTCTTGTAAGGGCACTGACACCATCATAAGGGCCCCACCCTTGTGACCTCATATAAACCTAATAATCATCCAAAGGCCCCACCCCCAAATACCATCACCCTGAGTTTACGACTTCCAACATGGGGGTTTTGGGAGTTCACTGTTCAGACCATAGCACTGAGTACTGGGTAATGGGAAATAATTAGACATTTTTGAAATTGTTATATGCTAACTGTAACTTACACAGATTTTTGGACATCAGAACACCACTGTGGTCCACCAGTCAGACTAGGAGCAGATGATGTTCAGGTGATCAATTTAAGTTTTGTCCAAGGTTTGTCCCTAAGTGAATTGAATGCATCCCTGGTCCTATCTTGTGATTATCCCAGTTCTGAAATGCTTAATAGGATTAGATATACACGTCAACTGTCAAAATTCTTATATTAGTGCCTAGACACATATCATAAGACTAATCTTGTAGCAAAAACCCAACAGAAGCCACTAGAACTTCCACAACCTATCAAAATAGTAAATCAAGGCAGACCTTCATTCCTGGGGAAATTACAGATACTAGAGCCACCACCAAGATCTTGAAAGAGGCAGGGGGTAGTGATCCTTATCACTTCACATTTAATGTGCCTATTTTAACTGTGCAGAGGAGAGATGTATTTCAGATAATGATGGTGAATAAACTTAAGAAGATGATGAATTCAATTGTGGTTGCTATTTCAAACACAAGTTGCATGGCTTGAGCAATGAACATATCCTCTGATGCATAGATGCAGCTACTGAACTCAGAACATTTTTTTCCTCTATACTTGTGAATAAATATCATCAGCAACAACTTACTTTCAGTTGGTATGGCCAGCAATATATGTTCATTATTGTGCCTCAGCGTTATATCAACAGGCAAGACCTATAGCATAATCTAGTTGTAAGGAATTATATCATATCTCTAGTCCACAGAATATCAAGTTGGTTCATTAAATTGATGATATCATGATGATTGGACCCTGATGATCTGGAATTAGTAACTGCAATAGACACATTGGTATGACACATGCACGCCAGACTGGGGGAAATAAATCCCACAAAATACAATGATCTGTCACTTGGTGAAATTTCTCATTGCCCATTGGTCTTGGACAGGGTTTGGCAAACAGTTTTTTAAAGGGGAAAATAGTAATATTTTAGGCTTTGCCATATGTCTCTATCACAACTACTCAATTCTGCCCTTATAATATGAGATAGCCACAGGTAATATGTACAGAAATGAATGAGGCTGTTTTCCCAGTAGTTTTCTTTACAAAATAGACAGTGGACTGGTCTTGGCCCACAGGCTGTGGTTTAATGACACTTGGAATAGACCATATTGTGATATTCCTTCAAATGAAAGAATATGTTGCTAAATCTTCTCTCTACAACTAATAATGCCTTGTGGCCTCTTTGCATCTTTGAGGCAACATATAATTTATTTAGGCACACTCCCATAGTCCATTTCTGAGTAACCTGAGAAGCAGACGGTTTTGAGGGGTTCCAAAAACAAGAGAGTCTCTGCTTTAGTTCTAGATTGTCATGAAAGCTGCTTGGCCCCTTGGACTATATAGCTCAGTAGATTCAGTGCTGCCTGGAATTTCTATGACAGACAGAAATGCCATGGAGCCTTTGGAAAGACACCTGCAGGTGAATCACAGCACAGCACAGACCCTTAAGGTTTTGGAACAAAGAGATCCATCCTCTTCAGTTAACTTTTCTCCTTTTGAGAAGGCTTAACACTAGATCTTAGTCGAGACTAAATACTTGGTCAGGTGAGAACAAGCTACAAGGCAACCAGAGATGCCCATCATGAAAAAGTTGTACCTTACCCAACAAACCATAAATTTGGGTATACACAGCAGGTACTCTTATTTAATGAAGACCGACTGTATGAGAACAGCATCAAGTACGACCTGAATAGACAGGTAAGTCCTATGACCAAGTGACATGGATGTGATTCAACAGGTAAGAAATGCATCCCCCAAATTCACATATTTGGTTGTGATACTGGCAGCAATCGTTTTGGTATGTTGTCGTAGTTTACCATATTTTAGAATTAAATGACCAAGTTCACATGACATCTCAACACAAATCTAGTAAGCAGTATAGTTGGAATTTGAAATAAGTTTGCCTTACTGAAAAGCCTCTATTATTAATGATTATACCAAAACTACCTCTGTGTTAATACAAGCTAAGGTTTAGAACTAAGATCATTGTTATGACACTCACAATTTATATCCCATCTTTTGGTTTCAAGATTATTTTGATATTTATATTTAGTTGTAAAATTTACATTAAATTGTAAAAGTATTAATTGGATTATATTGGTTATAAGCAATCATATTTTGTACTGTCACCCCTGCCTTATTCTTAAAGTGTAAATTTTAATCCATCTCTCAGCCAGCTTATATATGTATGTATGGATGGATGGATGGATGGATGCTTATATATACCTTATTTTCCTGCTTTAAAAATATAGGAAAATGGGCGAGATGGCGGAAGAGTAAGACGCGGAGATCACCTTCCTCCCCACAAATACATCAGAAATACATCTACACGTGGAACTGCTCCTACAGAACACCCACTGAACGCTGGCAGAAGACCTCAGACCTCCCAAAAGGCAAGAAACTCCCCACGTACTTAGGTAGGGCAAAAGAAAAAAGAAACAACAGAGACAAAACAATAGGGACGGGACCTGCACCAGTGGGAGGGAGCTGTGAAGGAGGAAAGGTTTCCACACATGAGAAAGTCCATTCGCGGGCGGAGACTGCTGGTGGCAGAGGGGGGAAGCTTACGAGCCACGGAGGAGAGCGCAGCCACAGGGGTGTGGAAGGCAAAGCGGAGAGATTCCCGCACGGAGGAGCGGCGCCAAGCAGCACTCACCAGCCCGAGAGGCTTGTCTGCTCACCCGCTGGGGCGGGCGGGGCTGGGGGCTGAGGCTCGGGCTGCGGTCGGATTGCAGGGAGAGGACTGGGGTTGGCGGCATGAACACAGCCTGAAGGGGCTAGTGCACCACAGCTCGCCGGGAGGGAGTCCGGGAAAAGGTCTGCAGTCGCCGAAGAGGCAAGAGACTTTTTCTTACCTCTTTGTTTCCTGGTGCGCGAGGAGAGGGGATTCAGAGCGCCGCCTAAACGAGCTCCAGAGACGGGCGCGAGCCGCACCCATCAGTGCAGACCCCAGAGACGGGCCTGAGACGCTAAGGCTTCTGCTGCCGCCACCAAGAAGCCTGTGTGCGAGCCCAGGTCACTCTCCACACCGCCCCTCCCGGGAGCCTGTGCAGCCCGCCACGGCCAGGCTCCGGTGATCCGGGGACAACTTCCCCGGGAGAACGCACAGCGCGCCTCGGGCTGCTGCAACGTCACGACGCCTCTGACGCCGCAGGCTCGCCCCGCCTCCTCCGTACCGCTCCCTCCCCCCCGCCTGAGTGAGCCAGAGCCCCCGAAGCAGCTGCTCCTTTAACCCCGTCCTGTCTGAGCGAAGAACAGACGCCCTCAGGCGACCTACACGCAGAGGCGGGTCCAAATCCAAAGCTGAACCCCAGGAGCTGTGCAAACAAAGAAGAGAAAGGGAAATCTCTCCCAGCAGCCTCAGAAGCAGCGGATTAAATCTCCAAAAACAACTTGATGTGCCTGCATCTGTTGAATACCTGAATAGACAACGAATCATCCCAAATTCAGGAGGTGGACTTTGGGAGCAGGATATATTAATATTTCCCCTTTTCCTTTTTTTGTGAGTGTATATGTATATGCTTCTGGGTGAGATTTTGTCTGTATAGCTTTGCTTTATAATAGCTTTATTTTACTTCACTATATTATATCCTCTTTCTTTCTTTTTTTCTATTTTTTCTCCCTTTTACTCTGAGCCGTGTGGATGAAAGGCTCTTGGTGCTCCAGCCAGGCATCAGGGCTGTGCCTCTGAGGTGGGAGAGCCAACTTCAGGACACTGGTCCACAAGAGACCTCCCAGCTCCACGTAATACCAAATGGCGAAAATCTGTCAGAGATCTCCATCTCAACATCAAGACCCAGCTTCACTCAACGACCAGCAAGCTACAGTGCTGGACACCCTATGCCAAACAACTAGCAAGACAGGAACACAGCCCCATCCATTAGCACAGAGGCAGCCTAAAATCATAATAAGGCCACAGACACGCCAAAATACACCACCAGACGTGGACGTGCCCACCAGAAAGAAAAGATCCAGCCTCATCCACCAGAACACAGGCAGTAGTCCCCTCCACCAGGAAGCCTACACAACCCACTGAACCAAACTTAGCCACTGGGGACAGATACCAAAAACAACGGGAACTACGAACCTGCAGCCTGTGAAAAGGAGACTCCAAACACAGTAAGATAAGCAAAATGAGACAACAGAAAAACACACAGCAGATGAAGGAGCAGGGTCAAGACACACCAGACCTAACAAATGAAGAGGAAATAGGCAGTCTACCAGAAAAAGAATTCAGAATAATGATAGTAAGGATGATCCAAAATCTTGGAAATAGAATAGACAAAATGCAGGAAACATTTAACAAGGATGTAGAATAACTAAAGAGGAACCAAGCAATGATGAAAAACACAATAAATGAAATTAAAAATACTCTAGAAGGAATCAATAGCAGAATAAATGAGGCAGAAGAACGGATAAGTGACCTGGAAGATAAAATAGTGGAAATAACGACTGCAGAGCAGAATAAAGAAAAAATAATGAAAAGAACTGAGGACAGTTTCAGAGACCTCTGGGACAACATTAAATGCACCAACATTCGAATTATAGGGGTCCCAGAAGAAGAGGAGAAAAAGAAAGGGACTGAGAAAATATTTGAAGAGTTTATAGTTGAAAACTTCCTTAATATGGGAAAGGAAATAGTTAATCAAGTCCTGGAAGCACAGAGAGCCCAATACAGGATAAACCCAAGGAGAAACACACCAAGACACATATTAATCAAACTATCAAAAATTAAATATAAAGAAAACATATTAAAAGCAGCAAGGGAAAAACAACAAATAACACACAAGGGAATCCCCATAAGGTTAACAGCTGATCTTTCAGCAGAAACTCTGCAAGCCAGAAGGGAGTGGCAGGATATACTTAAAGTGATGAAGGAGAAAAACCTACAACCAAGATTACTCTACCCAGCAAGGATCTCATTCAGATGTGATGGAGAAATTAAGACCTTTACAGACAAGCAAAAGCTGAGAGAGTTCAGCACCACCAAACCAGCTTTACAACAAATGCTAAAGGAACTTCTCTAGGCAAGAAACACAAGAGAAGGAAAACACCTACAATAACAAACCCAAAACATTTAAGAAAATGGGAATAGGAACATACATATTGATAATTACCTTAAATGTAAAAGGATTAAATGCTCCCACCAAAAGACACAGACTGGCTGAATGGATACAAAAACAAGACCCATATATATGCTCTCTACAAGAGACCCACTTCAGACCTAGAGACACATAGAGACTGAGAGTGAGGGGATGGAAAAACATATTCCATGCAAATGAAAATCAAAAGAAAGCTGGAGTAGCAATTCTCATATCAGACAAAATAGACTTTAAAATAAAGACTATTACAAGAGACAAAGAAGGACACTATATAATGATCAAGGGATTGATCCAAAGGAAGGTATAACAATTGTCAATATTTATGCACCCAACATAGGAGCACCTCAATACATAAGGCAAATATTAACAGCCATAAAAGGGGAAATCGACAACAACACAATCATAGTAGGGGACTTTAACACCCCACTTTCCCCAATGGACAGATCATCCAAAATGAAAATAAGTAAGGAAACACAAGCTTTAAATGATACATTAAACAAGATGGACTTAATTGATATTTATAGGACATCCCACCCAAAAACAACAGAATACACATTTTTCTCAAGTGCTCATGGAACATTCTCCAGGATAGATCATATCTTGGGTCACAAATCAAGCCTTGGTAAATTTAAGAAAATTGAAATCGTATCAAGTATCTTTTCTGACCGCAACGCTATGAGACTAGATATCAATTACAGGAAAAGATCTGTAAAAAATACAAACAAATGGAGGCTACACAATACACTACTTAATAACGAAGTGATCACTGAAGAAATCAAAGGGGAAATCAAAAAATACCTAGAAACAAATGACAATGGAGACACGACGACCCAAAACCTATGGAACGCAGCAAAAGCAGTGCTAAGAGGGAAGTTTATAACAATACAAGCCTACCTCAAGAAATAGGAAACATCTCGAATAAACAACCTAACCTTGCACCTAAAGCAATTAGAGAAACAAGAACAAAAAAACCCCAAAGCTAGCAGAAGGAAAGAAATCATAAAGATCAGATCATAAATAAATGAAAAAGAAATGAAGGAAACAATAGCAAAAATCAATGAAACTAAAAGCTGGTTCTTTGAGAAGATAAAAAAAATTGATAAACCATTAGCCAGACTCATCAAGAGAAAAAGGGAGAAGACTCAAATCAATAAAATTAGAAGTGAAAAAGGAGAAGTAACCACTGACACTGCAGAAATACAACAGATCATGAGAGATTACTACAAGCAACTCTATGCCAATAAAATGGACAACCTGGAAGAAATGGACAGATTCTTAGAAATGCACAACCTGCCGAGAGTGAACCAGGAAGAAATAGAAAATATGAACAGACCAATCACAAGCACTGAAATTGAAACTGTGATTAAAAATCTTCCAACAAACAAAAGCCCAGGACCAGATGGCTTAACAGGTGAATTCTATCAAACATTTAGAGAAGAGCTAACACCCATCCTTCTCAAACTCTTCCAAAATATTGCAGAGGGAGGAACACTCCCCAACTCATTCTACGAGGCCACCATCACCCTGATACCAAAACCAGACAAAGATGTCACAAAGAAAGAAAACTACAGGCCAATATCACTGATGAACATAGATGCAAAAATCCTCAACAAAATACTAGCAAACAGAATCCAACAGCACATTAAAAAGATCACACACCATGATCAAGTGGGGTTTATCCCAGGAATGCAAGGATTCTTCAATATACGCAAATCAATCAACGTGATAAACCATATTAACAAATTGAAGGAGAAAAACCATATGATCGTCTCAATAGATGCAGAGAAAGCTTTCAACAAAATTCAACACCCATTTATGATAAAAGCCCCACAGAAAGTAGGCATAGAGGGAACTTTCCTCAACATAATAAAGGCCATATATGACAAACCCACAGCCAACATTGTCCTCAATGGTGAAAAACTGAAACCATTTCCACTAAGATCAGGATCAAGACAAGGTTGCCCACTCTCACCAGTATTATTCAACATAGTTTTGGAAGTGTTAGCCACAGCAATCAGAGAAGAAAAAGAAATAAAAGGAATCCAAATCGGAAAAGAAGAAGTAAAGCTGTCACTGTTTGCAGATGACATGATACTATACATAGAGAATCCTAAAGATGCTACCAGAAAACTCCTAGAGCTAATCAATGAATTTGGTAAAGTAGCAGGATACAAAATTAATGCACAGAAATCTCTTGCATTTCTATACACTAATGACGAAAAATCTGAAAGTGAAATTATGAAAACACTCCCGTTTACCATTGCAACAAAAAGAATAAAATATCTAGGAATAAACCTACCTAAGGAGACAAAAGACCTGTATGCAGAAAATTATAAGACACTGATGAAAGAAATTAAAGATGATACAAATAGATGGAGAGATATACCATGTTCTTGGATTGGAAGAATCAACATTGTGAAAATGACTCTATTACCCAAAGCAATCTACAGATTCAATGCAATCCCTATCAAACTACCACTGGCATTTTTCACAGAACTAGAACAAAAAATTGCAGAATTTGTATGGAAACACAAAAGACCCCAAATAGCCAAAGCAATCTTGAGAACAAAAAATGGAGCTGGAGGAATCAGGCTCCCTGACTTCAGACTTTATTACAAAGCTACAGTAATCAAGACAGTTTGCTACTGGCACAAAAACAGAAATATAGATCAATGGAACAGGATAGAAAGCCCAGAGATAAACCCACACACATATGGTCACCTTATGTTTGATAAAGGAGGCAAGCATATACAGTGGAGAAAAGACAGCCTCTTCAATAAGTGGTGCTGGGAAAATTGGACAGATACATGTAAAAGTATGAAATTAGAACACTCCCTGACACCATGCACAAAAATAAACTCAAAATGGATTAAAGACCTAAGTGTAAGGCCAGACACTATCAAACTCTTAGAGGAAAACATAGGCAGAACACTCTATGACATACATCACAGCAAGATTCTTTTTGACCCAGCTTCTAGAGAAACGGAAATAAAAACACAAATAAACAAATGGGACGTAATGAAACTTAAAAGCTTTTGCACAGCAAAGGAAACGATAAACAAGACCAAAAGACAACCATCAGAATGGGAGAAAATATTTGCAAATGAAGCAACTGACAAAGGATTAATCTCCAAGATTTACAAGCAGCTCATGCAGCTCAATAACGAAAAAACGAACAACCCAATCCAAACATGGGCAGAAGACCTAAATAGACATTTCTCCAAAGAAGATATACAGATTGCCAACAGACACACGAAAGAATGCTCAACATCATTAATCATTAGAGAAATGCAAATCAAAACTACAATGAGATATCATCTCACACCGGTCAGAATGGCCATCATCAAAAAATCCAGAAACAATAAATGCTGGAGAGGTTGTGGAGGAAAGGGAACACTCTTGCACTGTTGGTGGGAATGTAAATTGATACAGCCACTATGGAGAACAGTATGCAGGTTCCTTAAAAAACCACAAATAGAACTACCATAAGACCCAGCAATCCCACTACTGGGCATATACCCTGAGAAAACCATAGTTCAAAAAGAGTCATGTACCAAAATGTTCATTGCAGCTCTATTTACAATAGCCAGGACACAGAAGCAACCTAAGTGTCCATCATCGGATGAATGGATAAAGAAGATGTGGCACATATATACAATGGAATATTACTCAGCCATAAAAAGAAATGAAATGGAGGTATTTGTAATGAGGTGGATGGAGTTAGAGTCTGTCATATAGAGTGAAGTAATTCAGAAAGAGAAAAACAAATACAGTATGCTAACACATATATATGGAATCTAAGGGAAAAAAAAAAAGGTCATGAAGAACCTAGTGGCCAGACGGGCATAAAGACACAGACCTAATAGAGAATGGACTTGAGGATATGGGGAGGGGGAGGAGTGAGATGTGACAGGGTGAGAGAGTGTCATGGACATATATACACTACCAAATGTAAAATAGATAGCTAGTGGGAAATAGCCGCATAGTACAGGGAGATCAGCTCAGTGCTTTGTGACCACCTAGAGGGGTGGGATGGGGAGGGTGGGAGGGAGGGAGATGCAAGAGGGAAGAGAAATGGGAACATATGTATATGTATAACTGATTCACTTTGTTATAAAGCAGAAACTAACACACCATTGTAAAGCAATTATACTTCAATAAAGATATTAAAAAAAAAAATGTTCCACAAAAAATCTGAAAAAAAAAAAAAAAAAGAAAATGGGCTGAGGAATTCTCCAGCTATTGTTAAATTGTCTAGGTTTCCTTTCAATTCTCCTAGTTTTTGCTTCATGTATTTTGGGGTTTTATTATTTTGTGAATATACATATTTATTATTGTTATAAACTCCTGATAGATTGACTTTTTATCCATATAAAATATCCCTTATATCTAGTAACATATTTTGGTCTTAAAGACAAAGTCATCTGACATTTATATCACCACTCTAATCTCTATGGTTGGTATTTTCATGGTACATTTTTTTCTTAGCCTTTTACTTTCAATCTGGTTGTATCTTTGAATTTAAAGTATTTCTGCCATAGACATAACTTAATTGGATCTTGTTTATTAGTCAGTCTGTCAATCTTTGCCTTTTGTTTGAATTATGTAATCCATCCATATTTAATGTTATTATTGACATAGTTGAATTTATGTCTGCCATTTTACTTCTTGTTTTCTATATGAGTCATGTCTTTCTTGTCCATGTCTCCTTTTCTGCTTTCTTTTACATTAAGTGAATATTTTCTAATATAACATTCTTATTTATTTAATCATATGTCACTATACTAGATTTTTTAGTTAATTTCTTAGTGGTTACTATTGGGCTTACAATGTACATCTTAACCTAGTATATCTATCATGTTTACATTAACTGAATTCCAGTGAGACATAAAAGTATTACTCTTATATATTTCTATTTCTGCTTCCCCTTCTTGTGCTATTGTTATATGTATTTAGTCTGTATATTTTACAAACCCAGTAAAATATTTTACAGTACATTATTAGAATCATTATTTATATAAATTTGTATCTTTTAAAAAAGCTGAGCGATTATATCACAAGATAGAGGTGTTAGCTAACACTACAATAGCAATCATATTGCTTTATATAAATGTATCAAATTAACATGTTCTGCACCTTAAATTTGCACAATGTTATAAGTCAAATATATTTCAATTATATACATTTTAAGCTAAGAGAAAGAGAGTCAGTCTATATTTATTATAGAGTTTGTTTTATTTTCTATTTCTGGTTCTCCTCACTTGCTCCTGTGGATTCAAGTTAACATCTGGTGTTATATTCTTACTCCCATATAGCTTTTCTCCTACCCATATTGTTTGTGTTTTACTGTCAATTACATTATATACCTGTATGTTATTGGCCCATAAATAAAACTGTATATGTATTCTTTTATGCAAAAAAATATATATAAAAGCATGTATGATAAAATTTCTGAATCATTAATTATCTGAATAAGTATTTACATTCATTAGAAACTGAATTTTTTTTTAATTAATTAATTTATTTATTTATTTATTTTTGGCTGTGTTGGGTCTTCGTTTCTGTGCGAGGGCTTTCTGCAGCTGTGGCGAGCGGGGGCCACTCTTCATCGCGGTGCGCGGGCCTCCCACTGTCGCAGCCTCTCCCGTTGCGGAGCACAGGCTCCAGATGCGCAGGCTCAGTAGTTGTGGCTCACGGGCCTAGTTGCTCCGTGGCATGTGGGATCTTCCCAGACCAGGGCTCGAACCCGTATCCCCTGCACTGGCAGGCAGATTCTTAACCACTGCGCCACCCGGCAAGCCCAGAAACTGAATTTTTTAACCCCAAATTCTCTGGCTCGAATTTCTCTACCTTAAAAGTTTATAATAATATTTGATCAGTTATAGAAAGACCTCTAATTTTGTTATTATGTGTTTGTTTAGTGTTTGGGTTTCTTTGAGGCTTAGTGATTGCAGAATTTGTTCATTATTATTGTAATTTTAAAACTTTTCTTTATAGGACAGTTCTTGATTGTTTAATTTTCTATTTATTTTGGCTGTAATGTGGTGACACTTTTTTATATGTCTCAGTTTTTTTAACACTATCAGTATACACTTTCCTTTTACAATTTTATTGTCCATGCAGTTCTTCCTTTTGTAATCCTGTTTTCTTTTTACCTTAGTACATCATTTTCAGCTTTCATTTTTCTTATGACTTTCTGGGTTTTTTAATTAAAATTAATTTTTTTTTTGTTTTTTATTGTAGATGATTTCCAGAGTTATGTTTTTCAACTGACACAGTACCACTGTGTTTTCAGGATGACATGTTGACCCTACTTCTGCACTATTTTTTCTGTAAATCACATGCTTGGAAACAATCTACCCAGAATCAGCGTTTCAACAGAAAGGAGTCATGGGAAATCACACATTTTTGGTCTCCTAACCTATCTGCTTGAGTGATGTTTTAATTCACTTCTTAGATCTACAGTTTGATGCATACAATTCCCATTAACGAGTCATCACTTATCAAGCATGATCTAATTTCACTGAGATGAGATCTTTGCATCTTCACAGTATCTGCGTGTCTGTCAGGGAGAATGATAGATTTTTGGTGGAACAAATAACCCCAGAATGTATGACTCCTGCTGCATTTTCTGTTTATAGCTTGCTCACAGCACTTTGCTCAGGTGGAGGGGATGTGGTAGATTAAATACATAGAGTGTGCCCTTGGCAGTGCCCTTACTCCTCTTTGTTGCATGATTGCTTTGATCTTAAAAAAAATTCTTAATAAAGAACAGAGGTAATTATTGTATTCACCTCAGAATCAAAACCTATGAATTAAGACACTTTATACATTTTCTGGTTGCAACACCTAAGTCTAGAGACAGAGAGGGTGCATAGCATGTAGGTAGGGGAGTGGACAGGAAATAGCTTTATGTTCTTTCAGAAGTACAGGGTTTCACACATTTTATCAATATGGAATCTATCATTCCATCATTATAGCATTAAATCATCTCATAGAGATTTATGGTCATTGAAATTACTCTTAGATCCTGACAATAGAACACAGGCTAATATAATTGTCAGTCCTAGTCATGTCATTTGAACTTTCAGCAGCATTTGTAACAGGAGATTGACAACTTATTCTTGAAACCCTTTTTTTTTTTTAAGTTAGATTCCAGAATACCTCTTTCTCAATTTTCACACCTCATTTATTGTTCCTTTTCAGTCTATTTTTCTCAGTCACCTCATCTTCATGATGTCTTAATTTTGGATGTCACCAGGGTTTGTCCTCATAGCATTTCTCTTCTCTCTGTACCTCAACTCTTAATGTGATCTTATCTTGCCTCGTGGGTCTAATATTACTATGTGACCCATAAAGCAGAATAAAATTTTATACATATATTCTAGTTTTATTTTATACTCTGTATTCTTGATTTACATATTTTTAAAAGTTCTACACAACTCTACATCTAAGTGTCATCTAAGATTCATTAGTAAGATTTCCAAAACCTACGTTTTGTTATAAACTTTCAATTTGGATAAAGGGCAACTACATATTTTGGCTCAGATCAAGACTCTTAAGGTCATCCTTTTCCTTCTTCAGAACTCACACTCCCGTTCAATATACCAGTAAGTACTCATAGTACTACCTTCAAGATATATCCAGCATCGACCATTTCCCATCATCTTAAACATTACTACCCTGTGCCAAGCTGCCTTTCACATAAATCACTGTAATAACCTCGTGTGTGTGTGTGTGTGTGTGTGTGTGTGTGTGTGTGTGTGTGTCCCTTATCTCCAGGGAATTAATTATCCACCTGGCAGCATAAGTTTTGTTTTGTTTTAATGTAAGCCACAGTATATCACTTCTCTGATAAAACTCACCAATTACTTTCCATCTCTGTGTATTATAATATTCACGTGTGGCTTATAATAGTTTCCTGGTACCAACATTTCATCACTTCCAATCAAGGGTGGAAACCTCACTTCCATTTAAGTCCTTTTACTTGCTACAGTTTTAAATGCTGTCTTGAGGATCACATGAACTTTTATTTTAATTTCAGTAATCAAATATAACTTATAAATCATATATTTACATGCTCATATATAAACTTATAAGGAGTATTTTATATAAGTACTCATATAAAAGCTCAAGAAAGAGTCTACTGTATGCAATACAACTCAAAGAACTCCTTTAACAAGTTTTTAAGGGTAGGGCTGCTATTCACAAATTCTCTTAATTTTTCTTTGTAAGAAAATGTTTTTTCTTTCACTCCTGAAAGATAATTTCACCAAATATAGAGCTCATGGTTGACAATTATTTTATTTCAGCACATAAAAAGTATCATGCCACTTTCTTCTGGCCTCCTTGGTTTCAGATGAGAAATCAGATTTCAGTTGAATTGGCTTTCCCCTACAAATAATATATTATTTATCTCTGACTGCTTTCAAGATTTTATTTTTGTCATTAGTTTTCAAAAGTGTAATTATGATGTGTTCTAGTATGGTTTTCTTTGAGTTTATCTTGTTTGTTGTATAAATGAAGAAGATGTAACAGCTAGGGGACTACAGATTTATATAATGTAGGAGCACAATTGGTTTGATAGGAATAAGGTAATGAAAATGGTAATGGAGAGGTCAAAAAGGATGTCTGAGGCAATTTAATATAAAATTTTAATAAATTCCACATGGGATAGAGTAAATTGCTATAGATCAAGAGGTATTTTTAAATTACTGGCTAAAAGAGAAATTTGAAAAAGAAAGGCTAAATAAAAGAAAGAAATGGCATGGACAGATTTTTTATTGTATAATAAAGAATTTGGTTGGTCTTTGTCTCCTGGGAGGGAGCCTCTAAACTTGGGGGATTTCCCTAGTGATAGACGTGTCTTTGTTATTCATGGTCTGTTCTAATAATTTATGTTAATGAGGTGACTCAGGATGGACCCTTAGATAGTTTATTCTAATAAAATGACTCAGGATGGGGACTGGCCAAGCCAGCAAGATCACATGATTAAGGTTGGGACTTTGAGCCACTTGATATCAGCACAACATCCAGGGAATAAAAGGGGATATAGACGGAGTTCAATGACACAGCCAAAGATTTGATCAGTCATGTCTACATAATGCAACCCCAATAAAATCTCTAGAAGAGACACCTGGTGCATCTCCTCTTTTGGTTGATTCTGATTTGTATCCTTGTTGTTACAGTGAAACTGCATTTGTAAGTATAGTGCTGTCAGCAAATTCTGAGAGTCATTCTAGTGAATTATTGAACCCAAGAGGTAGCAGGAACTCTCAAATTTGTAGCCAGCTGGCCAGGACTGTGGGTGTCCGGGAATCCCCAAACTTGCAGCTGTTGTCTGAAGTGAAGGCAGTCTTGTGGAGGAAGCTTGTGTTCTTAACTTGTGAAGTTCAGGCTAAGTCCAGGTAGAGACCTAAGTCATCGTGACTTAGTTGTTGATGATATTTTTGTCAATGCTATTAGGATAAATGGTGAGGTCAGATTTTTCCATATTCCTCTCTGCAGATCAAGAAAGATCTCATAGGAATGAATATTTTTTAGTTTATTTTGCATTATAACATGCACTTTTTTATTTTCTATTTTTAAGGCAGTTGGCCTTAAAATGTTGATAGTGAGTGCAACAATCAATGAATAAATTGTACCTGTAACAATCCTTACGATGTATTTCATAATTTATAGTACATGCTATTTTTATCTTTTCAATTAAGGTAAGGTTTTCAATGGTGGTAAAAGAACACAATAGCTATCTTAATTTGATTTTGAAGATCTGTTTTCATGAAATAAACTGGATTATAAGATACACAAGCTTTTGATTTTTAATTAATCTATTTAGTTTTGTGTGGTATGTTCCACACTGCATTACCTTATTTCTTTTTTTTCTTAATCAATATTGTCTTTTGGGGAGAATAACATATTTCAATTCAGTACTCTTCTCACAATAATTTGGAAGAGAACTCTGTAAAAGGTTATTCTTTATGCAAATTTATTGTAATTGTGTTGGAGGTTGCCAGCACTCACCAGCTGATTCAAAGTAGAATTTGAAGATGTGTTATGACCTGCTACAACTAAGAGCTTTTTGTATTAAGGTCATGATTGGAGCTGGAATGCTGAGGTTTGTTATCACAGCATAATCCCTAGTGGATTCATGCTCGAGAACTATAGAAAACAAGCACATGATAAAGTAAAATGAAACAAAACAAATACAGGAAGGAATGTCTGCCTAAAACTATGTAAGGCAAGGTACTTGTCATAAGTTCTTCTTCTGAATGTCTCTAAATCTAAAAGAATGTATTATCGAAGGAAAGGTGCCTTCTCCTGCACTTTGCCAGCAGTAGAACAAAACAGCTTTAGACCCACTGCTGCCTCGGGCCATTTCTGGGGGTGCACATAAGGGACAAGAGCTGTAGCAGCAACAGAGACACCACGATACTCAGCACGGCAGCAGCAGCATCTGTCAAAATCTGCTTCTCCTAAGGCAGCATCAACAGTGCCTAACAGCACAGTGAAGATGTTGATCGGGACGAAAATGCTCAGGATGGTTCCAGCTCTGTCAGGAAGAAAACTGCAGTGCCTGCTGAAGAACGGTCAAACTGCCGGGAAGAACAGCACCCAGCAGGATAGATGTGCGTGTAAAAGGCAAATAAGACACCTCTTGGGACCTCCAAAACCTCCTTGGGCATCAATGATAAAGCAATATTTGTGTGGAAATATGAAGGATCCCAAGGACCTCCATGACAAGATGCAGGTAATTGCCCATGGACCTCAAGTGAATATTGCTAATGAAAACCACAGACAGTTGATACCTGGAGAAATTAAGCTCATGGGTAGGTAACACTTTTTAAACTGTATTTTTGCTACTAGATAGTAAACTTGTAATTGCAAAAGAATGGATGGTTTATTACACAAAATATATTTAAGGAGTTCAATCATTTTCTGAGGATCTGTTATGGCTGACACAAATTCTGAAATACATTTTAAAGAATAACTGGGAATATTTTAAGTTATATTATGGAGATGAAGCAAAAACTTCACCATTACTTTAAAATTTCAGCCTTGCCCAGGGAAAATGATGAATAATTTATCTGGACTAAATCCAACAATTTTCTATGATGTACATAAAACACTCTTAAGAAAATATCTTCTCCTTCAGGGAGAAGATACTTTTCCTTGCTTTTTCATGAAACATGAATGTTTTTGAGACGTGATTCTGAAAAATATTGTCTAAGAGCTTGTCTTTGATAAACGGAGTCCTCATGTTGTAAATGAGCTGTGCACCAAGAGTTCTTGTTTATTCAATTCTCTTCACTTGTTTGAGCTTAAACGTGCCCGCTCCTGTAGAATTAATGTTATGAAGAAGACACATGATTTCGGTGCAGAAAAATACCTCTGCCCAATTTTACAATTCCTGAGAGGAGTCAACTATTATTTGGTTGTAATAGAACAATGGAACGATTAAGGGGGAAAAATGAGAATAAGGACCATCGTATTCCCTTCCTTTGTTAACTCCATGGACCACCATATTGATTACTTGGACTCCATCATATTCCTTAATTCACCAGCTTTAATATCATTATCGCAACCTTTCACGCCCTCCCAACCAAGGCCCACTTGGCACTCTGAATACAGTGGTAAATCCAGCCCTGACCACATGGAATTGACAGTCGAATGAGGGAGATAAACACATAATCATCCAAAAATAAAATAAATGAGGATCTAATTAGGGCAGGTGCATGTTGCTATGGGAACACATGGAGACCTCATAGAAGGCATGCATGTATGTATGACAGTTGAGCCTGTAGGATGACTAGGGGATAATTACAGGTGGAGCGTGGAGGAAAGCTTTACAAGTAGAGGGGCTGCCAGAGCAAAATCTGTGTAGAGCCCCGGGAACTGGAAGCACTAAGGACTAAGCCCTGTGCAAAGCCCTAGAATGATCTGAACGTGAATCAACGAGGTAGGAGGGAAGAAGGATGGACAGGATTGCATTTATATTTCAAAAATAGCATCTGGCTACTAATGAGTGGATGCAGGTAAGAGTTGGGACAGGAACAATGGTTATTTAGGTGTCCACTGCAAGAGATGATGGTAGCTTGGATTAGGATGAAATGAGCAAGATGAAGAGATGTGAGTGAATTCTGGAGGTTTTAGGAGATTTATGATTTAGTCTTGGGATGGATCCAACGCAGGTAATAGGAAGTAAAGTTGTGAAAAATCGCTATTAGATGTAAAACCTCCAGACCAGACTTTCACAATTGCACAGGAACACTAATGCATGTATAGGAGAGAACAGAGAGAGCTCTCTTGAAATAGTTTGGCTCACATATGGCATGGACCTCATCAAAATGACACCACTTGCCCAAGAGTAAAACAGAAATATTCTGAAACTGCGAAACCAGAGTGACAGCCAATCGGTCACAAACCACAGGGTGCAGAATAACACAGTCAAAATCTGGGACAACGAAAGAGCACAGCTGAAATATCTGGAGATTCCCTACATCACAGCGCGATTGAGGTCAAGAACGCAGAAAAAGACTGCTAAACTAGCCTGTTATCAAGCATGCTTAGTGTCCCCAGCTGTGACTCAGACATAATTAACTTGGAGTCATGTAGCACTCAGATTCTGTATCCTGGTGGACAATCTTTAAGTGTTACTTAACTCTATTATGCTTCTGAATTTTTTAAACAGCGAACTCACTTTGCCTGTGATGTTTTTGACGCTTCTTTCAGTTTAAAAAATAAATTTAATTATCACTGGAAACATTTGCAATTAAATATAGAGATGGTTAAGTAACTCAGAAAAATAATACTAATCTTACTCAATATGTTTAAAAACAATCTATGCATGTTAAAATGTGCACCATGTTTGTTAAAAATTTAACACAAAAATATAACAAATGTTATAGATTACCGTAATATATTTAATTGCATTATAATGCAATTTATAATGCAATTTAATTATGTTATAGTTCATGTTGCTCTTTTAATTTTAATCAAAAATATCTAAGAGAATTTATATAGCTTTTAATACAGTGTTGTGCAAGAAAATTTAAAATTCACTTAAACTTTACTTTCAAGAATGATATTTCTGACTATGATTGTTAAGCTTTTAAGCATGTCCCAGGGGTCAGAGTGAGTCCTCAAGGAGGGAGATAGAGAAATCTGAGATGGGAGGCAGTATATGCAGGAACCCACTGAAGCTTCAATTGAATCCAGAATAGAATGTGGTGATACAAGCCAGGCTCCAATAGCATCAATACAGCCTATGTATCACATAACTCAGATCCGTTCCTGTTCCACTTGAAGTTCAATCTGTCTCCTCTGGAGGAGGCCAAAATGACAAGCTGATAGTCATAACTTTAGGATCTGTGCAAATTCTACCATATAAACTGGTGGAGTCATTTCATTCTTGGGATCAGGACATATAATCCCACAAAGTTGTGGCTGAAAGCATAAATTTCTTTAAGTGGTGCTTGGGAATAGTGGTGAGGAGAGCCCATCCTACTTTCACTCTGGTTTCTGGACCCATATTCCAGGTTGTTGAGATATAGCATCTTATGATGGCTGTATATTCAATGTATACACCACATCTGGAAATACACCCCAGCCCCTTGCAGGATGTGAATCCAGAGTTGGTGCCTTCTTTATATATGTTTAAAAGGCCACTGCAGTATTCTCTCTGACCTGTAACTTCTGGGTAATATGGTATAAAATAGGACAAACAGATCCATGCTACGTGCTTAGCATTGGCCCCTGCTAATGACGGGTCAGACATTCAGGAGCTGGGTTAAAACTGGTCACAAAGATCTGCTCCCCTGGTCTCCACTACCAGATCCATCCACAAGTCTATCCCCTCAGAATTTCTTGTATATGATCTTCTTCTCTTTCACCTTCCAAGATGGTAATCATCCTTCCGAGTCATTTTCACTGTCCAGAATTCTATACATACACTTGCTTTAACAACTTTTCCCTCCACTCAAAGTGGATGCCCAAGTGTGTGGCTCAAGACTCTAGGGAATGGAAGGATTTTGATTCACTACTGCCTTCAGGGCCACCTCTAATTTGGATTGTAATATAGTAGAAGTCCAGTTTTTTTGGTCAAACCACCTTATCTAGCTGAGCCATTCTTGATCCAGGCCCAAGATGATTCTTCTACACCAGCAACTCATAGGGGATCTGTCCCTCATCCCCCATGACACCATAGGGATGAGCTTAAGGAGAGGTGTCAGTGCAGCAAAGAGAGATGACACAGACACACACAATTATTAGTATTACTGACTTATACCCTCTACATTTGTTTAGACTCCATCAGTACCTGATTTATGAGTTGGAATGTCTGACATCTCAAGTTCACAAGGGTCAACTCTGATCACATAGTCACGCACTGTTCCATCATCAGGTGTTCACCATCTACTGGGACCCAGCAGCATGTCAAAAGCTGCTAGTTTCTGCTATATAAATTACAACCTTTCTCCAAAACATAGGAGTTTTCACTGTTATTCCCCTATTATTGTTTCCAGAAACTCCACATAACATGTTCATTTACCTTCAGCACCTTTGGGTCTATCAGATAAAAAGACTGAGCTGAAAAACAGCTTTTACCAGAGTCTAGACCTACTGCAGAAACCTATCTTGCTCTGGCTCCACTAAAAGTTGGCAGCCTTTGAATTATCTAAAAATAGATTGAAAAAGTATTCCAAAAAGAACTATGCTCTGCTTCAAAATCCAAAAATGCCTACAGAGTGCTGTTCCCTTTACTAGCGTTAGGAGAGGTAAAATGTCATAATTTGTCCTTCCATTGAAGGAATGTCCTGGCATCTCCAGACAATTAGAGCCCTTACAAACTCACCCATGTTACAGGTCCCTGGATCATCACAGGATTTATTTTCTACTCTGTCGCACGTGAATCTTAGCAGGGAAGTGAAAGTACTTGCTTATTTCGATTCACCGGGTCCCCTTAATGTCATTCATCAATAGAGAATCTGCTCTAGAGAACATCAAGATGACCAGATTTTCTTTGACTTTTTTTTTTTTTTTTAATTATTTTTTGGCTGAGTCAGGTCTTAGTTGCGGCATGCGGGATCTTCATTACGGGACGCAGGATCTTTCGTTACGGCATGCGGAATCTTCGTTACGGCATGCAGGATCTTTCATTGTAGTCCATGGGCTTCTCTCTAGTTGTGGCGTGCGGGTTTTCTCTCTCTAGTTGAGGCATGCAAACTCAGTAGTTGTGACACGCGGGCTTAGTTGCCCCGCAGCATGTAGGATCACAGTTCCCTGACTAGGGATCAAACCCTCGTCCCCTGCGTTGCAAGGCGGATTCTTTACCACTGGACCACCAGGGAAGTCCCTGACTCTATTTAAAACTGTGTAAGAAAGTTATCATAGCTTTGGGTCAAGGCACTGAATGTGTCCTAGTTCGGGTCATCTTTCCTTGTGGAGACTGAAAATAGCACGCCACCAGATCCTTAGCTGTATACCATTTCCAGAACTGATTAAATCTTTTCTAATAAAGATATCCCACCTCTCACAGCAGCCACGTTTGGTACTACCACTTTATTATGTTTAAGTGGTCCACTGTCTTCTGTCAATATCCATCTTATTTTTGCAGTGGCCATATTGGTGAATTAAATAAAATGCAATGACGATTTGTAACACTGCACGCATTAAGACACTAGTCTCTGCCATTCCACGTCGGACATGACACTGATGCTGATTATCTTCTCTATGTAGAGGGGGATGTTTCGAGACGTCTGTCTGGCTTTTCCTACCGTAATGGCTCTCATTCCCTGGGCTAAGAAACCATTGTGATAGTTCTGCCATCACACCAATTATACATTTAGGGACTATAGAGATAACCACAGGTTTGATCTGCAGGGCTGTAAGACACCCAGGGGGTAGACTTGTGACAGCATGTCATGGATCGCCTAGCTTGCTTTTATCTCTACACCAAGTGGGGAGGGGCCCTGATGGTGTTTTGTGTCAGCTGAACCCGACAGCTTTCAAAAGATCTTGGTTTCTTTTATCCATAAGTATATTAAATTTAACAAAAAAATTAAGTGCTTTTGGGGAAGAGTTGGGCTGATATTTATTTTAAACGTTTGTTATGACATTGAAGGGCTCTTCCTCAAGGGAACCTGGCTCCTTTTTAATCAACAAGTTTTAAGTCTGAAAACCAGTTAGATCTGGAAACTGAGAGATTAGGAATTTCCATTATAGCAGCTGGTATCAGTATTTTGCTCACCTACTCTTGATTTTTTTGGGGCTATAAATTAAGTAATATCTTCATGGGCTGCAAGTCTACTCTGTCTTAGGAACACCATGGTCTATTAAGCACCATCTCAGATCCCTGAAGGTAAGTAAACCCATCTTGCATCTGAAGATTTAATGCCACCACTTATTCTCTGCTTTTCCAGGATAGCATTCTACCCCGTTTTCCTTCCCATGCCTCCTTCCTCAACACACACAAATCTTCAGAAGAAAGTCAAGTAGCCAATATAATTGTCCTCTGGCCATGGAATATAATCTCACCTGAGAATAATACTCTTGATATTTTTCAGAGCCAATCACTCAACACCTACAGATTTCAGTGGAGAGGTGGTCCTCACCTGCAGTTTCTGGGCAAAACGTGGTCTAGGTATATGCTGAAAGGAATATGATATTGGAATTTTCTAAAACCTTTTCATTATATTGTTTGGAAATTGGAAGAGATGCCAAATGATGTTTCAAAGGGTACTGAAAGTTTTACACTTTAAAACATGATTGCAATTTGCATTGGGTTCCTACGAGTTCAGAAATTAAACATTAGGATTTAATTGTTTTTCTACCAGTACACTTAATTATGAATTAAGTATTTTGTGGTCTCTATGTCACATCAGTGGGGAGTATATAATTAATTATTCCATAATTAAATTGAAATAATGTATCTGTGACAGTTTCAAGGTGCTCTACAGAAGGAAATAAGGACCCTGAATAGACAGTCTGCTGCCTAATAAAGAGATCCCAATTGTTATCTTTGAATCACACATCACATACGTTTGAAAATTGGTCCCAGTGACAAATGTTTTAAACCCTAGGAAGATGTATGATTCACAGTGTAGTCGACTCATTATATGACTAAGACTGAGAATCACTGGAAAGTAAGGATACTGCACCAGCTGTCACAAATATCACCTCAGCAGAAGAAATTATTAGGTATATGCCATTATACTGGGAGTAGAGAAAAACAAGCAGAAAAAAGGAGTTGGCTCAATGGAAAGTAATAATTTTGTACATACTAAGATGCAGCCAAAATGATGGTAGAGTTTTTGAGAATATGAAAATACCCTGGTTGATAAATTGGAGACTATGAAGCAGAAGATATTTTCTCTAAGAGGAGTTTGTGATAAATATGGTCAAAGAAAAACCAACAGACAAACAAACATCCTAGTGGCCTATAACAATAAAAGTTTATTGATCACTTACATTTCATGCCTATTCCCAGGTAAAAGGCATTGTGAGCATGGAAGGGATTCACATTCTCAAGTTATCCTCTCACCGGACTCAGCTCTCTGTCTGGAGCACTTCTCTCAGTAGGGCATGGGAAAGAGGAAATGTGCCTTGCAAACCACAGACGTTAAAACTTCTTCCTGGATTTGATATTCACATATTGTTGGCTAAAGGCAATAACATATCAAAGTCTGGTTTTAGTAAGCGAAGGGAAAATAAGCACCTCCTCCAGAGTAGGAAGTAGGTATTTATAAACAGTAATAAAATTTACCGCAGTGGACATTGGAACATATTTCATTATTGTCACTAGAGCGAGGGTCATAGGCTCCCTTAGATATGAAGTTTGTGTCAGTTGCTGTGGCCAATTACTGCAAATACCAGTTGGAAAAATCACATGTTTAGAAATGTTTCTCTTACAAGTCAAAGGTAGAAAGTTGCGGATATCAATAAATTAACAGTATCGAACGTCTCTCAGCTCAGGATTTTTTGCATCCTGAGGAGAATGGATAAACATTATAAATTTGGATCAGTTTTTATTCTAAAATAACCAACAGGTGAAGCAACATTGGTCCCCAGGATGAATCCCATCATAAACCAAGATGTTATATCTCATCTGTAACTTTAGATAAAAACACATATGCTACACACTATTTACAATAGCCAAGACATGGAAACAACCTAAATATCCACCAACACATGAATGGATAAAGAAGATGTGGTGTATATATACAATGGAATGCTACTCAGCCATAAAAATGAACAAAATAATGCCGTTTGCAGTAACATGGATGGACCTAGTGATTATCATACATATATGAAGTAAGTCAGAAAGAGAAAGACAAATACCGTATGATATCTCATATGTGGAGTCTAAAATATGAACTTATCTACATAAGTGAACTTATCTACAAAAGAGAAAGAGACTCACAGACATAGAGAACAAAGTTGTGGTTGCCAAGGTGGAGGGGGTAGGGGAGGTATGGATTGGGAGTTTGGGATTAGCAGATGCAAACTATGATAAACAACAAGGTCCTATTGTATAGCACAGGGAACTATGTTCAATACCTTGTGATAAACCATAATGGAAAGTAAAATGAAAAAGAATATATATATATATATATATATATATATATATATTTGTATAACTGAATCACTTTGTTGTACAGCAAAAATTAACACAACATTATAAATCAACCATACTTCAATAAAATATATATATATTTTTTAATATATGTTACTGGAGCAACAGTGAAGGAATGAAAAAGTAAACACAGAAACAAAAAAAGTGATACTAGATAATCTATTTAAAATAAAATATTATTGAAGATAAACATAAAGGGGATTATGAAAATGATAGTTTATAAACAGATAATCCCTACTGCCAACACTAATGGACTTGAAAGTCTGATCTGAAAAAAATGTCAGAGAATCATCTAATTAGTTATTTGTTTTATACCTTCCCATAGTAGAGCATTGTTCTTAGGACAACCAAGAATTGCTGACCATCTAAGCAAGTGCTAACTAGATCTGACATCATATCCATCAATAAATTGGGAAGGGAAGTTGTTTCTTCTTAAAGAAACATTGAGAAGTTTGAGCTGTTGTGAAGCAGGCCCCCAGGGATGCCATGTCCTTCTACCTTAGGCCAAGAATGAGGAAAAGGGTGGTTGAGATACAATATGACACTTCCTCTGTGGAGCTGACTCCAAACCACCTGTGATTAGTACCGAAGACAGAAAATTACAAATTCTTGGACATCTGAGGTTGGCAGTTTATCATACAAACTTCCAACTTGGGAATAACTGATAAAATTATAGTGAGATTTTAGTGACAATTATAGTGACAATTATAGTGAGTTTGATGTGACTGCCAAGTAGACTGATTATTTTGAAGTAAAGAGAGAAGCAAGGTTCTACCACACAACTCAGATGAAAACAATTCCCCTTCGAATATGAATGTTTTTGTTTATCAAGCCTCCAGCATATGACTTGTTTGGGTTTCTGTTGAAAGATCTAAATCAAGTGAAGACTCTGTAACCTTTAGCCAATTTAGTCTTCAGTGACACCTTCAGAGTCATTGTCACATTGTCATGTGACCCTCTTATAGTCACAAGGGTAGGAAAATTGGGGGTTCTTTTTAGGCTTGGTGTTTCTGCACCTTATTGCACCCAGAGAGTCCTTGCACAATGTAAGGTCCAGCTCTCTCATATATTAAGAGTTGGATTTTCAACCACAGAAGTAGGTAGGTTGTGCTCTGGATAATAAATAAGTCTTCTAAAGCAGAAATGTGTTCTTTGGGAAATAGTTATTATATGAAAATGTGAACTACCCTTTTGTCCTTACCTTCATCCCTCAGTCTAAAGAGGGACGGTCACAGCCAAGGACTTCATCAGGGACATGGCAGTGTTAGTTACAAAGGTCATTATTCCAATGGCATGAAAAAGAACTCTACCCCCACCCCAATTTTAGTATTTACCATAAATCCTCAAGGAAATAGATGGCTTTAGCTTGAAATAAATTTAAATGTTATATCAAAATGTCTTTATGTGAATCTTATGTAACATTCACTATCTTTCAACATAGTTTTTCAATATATGTTCTTCTATACAAATTATTCATCCAAATTTCCAAATCCTGAGTTAAGCACAATATTATAGCAAAATCAAGCACCATATCCAATTTTTTTTTTTTCTGAAGAGGAGGTTGGTGGGGAGGAAGGATATGTTAGGAGCAATCATTCAAGAACTGTTTATGGAGAACAAAATATGTTCCAGATACAGTTCTTGGTAGTTGATATCATTCCTGAAACAAATATCCCTTCCCTCATGGAGCTAGAAGAATATTTATGCCAGTGTTTGTTGTTCTGTAAGCAAATATGGAATATATTTATTCAATCACATACCTATATATATGCGAATATATTCAATATACAACTATCAGTGGACTGTGTCAACAAAGTAATACAATTTAGGCAGCAAAAAGAGAAAAAATACATATTTTATTTTGATGAAAGAATATTGAAACTAAATGAAAGTCCCTTTTCACATTATAATTAAGACTTGCAAGATAGATTGTTATTCACAGAAAGCTAGAAAATATTACTTTAGGGTATACAATTCTAATTTTTATTTAATCATTCTTATCCTCTTCATTTATTTGAAGTAAGGAGTATCCTGCTGTTTTACATTTTCTGTGTGTCTATAAAATATTGGCAAAGGAATGGAGTTCAAAAAGAAAATTTCTTTTAAATTCAAAATAGTGATTAGACCAGAAATAATAATAAAACACTACAACTACTACTACTACTACTACTACTACTACTACTACTACTACTACTACTACTACTACTACTACTACTACTACTAAAACAGTATATCAGCCAGAAACGCCTTATGCTAGAGCACAGTGTTTCCCTTCTTCCTTGAAGGGGATGATGAACATACTACCTTTTAGAGATAGAAGATATGGAGAGAGGGAACTCCACTGAGATAATTCTCATAACTTTCACCACTGCGTGTGTTCCATCAATGGTTATGTGACTTAAATATGCCCGGGATATCAGACATATACATGATACATTTCAAATCAATTTCCTCAAGGATGTAAAATGCAAATATTATGTCCATTCTCCTCAGAAAACTGTTAGTGAAATCTGCTTATGCAGATTTAATTTCTTACCCCACCACGTTTTGTTGTTGTTGTTAGAGTGTGTAGGGGAAGAGGAAGGTGAGTGTGTACAGAAAACAAGTCAGGATAATTTGAGCCAAGATACAGGACCTAACTCTACACTAAATTATGGAAGCACCCCTGCCAGGAGCTAGGGAGCACTTGAAACAACGGTTTCAAGCTACTGAATATGTGATTTTGGAGCAAGGGGATTGACTAGGAATTCTAATACAGTGAAGTGCAGAATAACATTGCTATAGACCACAAAAAGCATTCTAGAAAGATGGGGGTCACAGAACAAATGAATATTATGGCAAAATAAGCAATACATATATTTTATATGATGTGATTTGATAGAACAAAATAAAAATTAGAATTGGAAAACTCTGAAATGGGGTCATTTAAATAAAAGGAAAACATCATTTCAGAAATGAAGACTAAACTAGAAATAAACAGGCATGAATAAGCATACAGATAAGTATGTAGTTCAGAAAAAAAAACTTAAAAAGTTATAATAAGAAGATTCCTTAAAGAAGAAGAAAAGAAGATCAAATCAATAGAAACAAATGCTAAAATCTATAACTCAAAGAAGTCCCCACCCTCAAAAAAATAAATAAATAAAAGATTTAAAAGTACGTTTGGAAAAGCTTTTACCTGATATTATTGACCCAGAAAAACCAACAAGATGAATTCTAGTATAATTATCAGAATTTTAAAAAGAGAAAGAGGGAGAGAGAGAAAAAGAAGAGGAAGCAAGGAAGAAGGAGGAGGAAGAGGAGGAAACGGGGAGGAAGGGAAGGGGGCACGGGGAGGAAGATGAGGAGATAGATGTCTTTTAAATACCCAAGTGAAAAGATCAAATCACTCTTATGAGATGAAAAACAAAACAAAACAAAAAAATAACCAGATTGGAATTGTTATCAGAGTTTTCAATAGCAATGTGTTTTGCCAAAATAAATATAGTTGGGATTGCAAGAAATGAAAATGCGAACCAAGGATTTTATGAAACTAAACTGCTTTTCAAGCATATAAGCTAAGGACAATTTGGAAGAGGAATCTAGTATAGTTTAGATCCCAGAGAAACAAAATGACGAGTCAGACACTGACATAAAGACTCATTGTGAACAGTAGATAAAGATTTGCATTTAGTACAAAAACTAAGCGAGGGTTTTAAAACAGAGAAACTATGTATATAGCCCATACGCTCTGATAATGTAGATATACAACATTTAAAAATGGAGTGAAATGACAAAAAATACATAATTTTTAAAAATCATAATGGTTGTAGTAGTATTGGTATTGTTAACTGAGAATACTGCACATGAAATGTAGAATTAAACCAGTGAATAATTATGTGAAATTCTAATTCTATTATCTTCTCTATCCTTGGAAGCTAGACTCTTCGTTGTGAATAGAGAGATACAGATGTATCTGGAGCAGAACGTAAAGGTCTAGAATATCTTTTCAGAGCTCAAGGCAAGGAAACCATCAAAGTCTAACGTTGTATCAAACATACCTAAAGTCAAGAGGCATGTTGAAGGTTTGGGAACAGATAGCATATCACTTTATTTCATAGATCTTCAGCTTGAGTTTAAGTAATCAAGAAGTAAAATGGAAGAATCAACGTAGGGCAGCCAACCTATAGTAACGGTCACAGTTGGTCAGCAAAGACACAAAATGCAAACATGAATGAAGAGTCACATGTTATAAAAGAGTTTTCTTGTTTTATGATATAATTTAAACAACCTAGCAGATTTCCAATCCATATCCATATCATCTTCTTGTAGGACCAAGAGTGATAAAAAAAATTTAGTCATCAATATAGCAGAGACACCAGACCATCAGTACCAAGTGTAATACCAAGGGTGTCACATGGGCAGACTGGCTCAGAATCCACCTTGTCGATGTTTAAGAACACACCGAGCTAAAACTCACGCTCAGAAAGGACATTAGTATCCAGTAAGTATCACATAATACAATTTTGTGGACACCTACCATGCTCTAGACACTATGGTAAGCATTTGAAATACATTACCTCTAATCCACCAGTCACGTAACAGAAATAGTCTCTCTCTCTCTTGTCCTCCATAAGAGGGAGGAAATTAAGAGTCAGAGAGTTTAAATGACTTATCTAAAGTCACATGATGGAAAGTAGAAATGCCAGATATCAGTTTATTTGACAGGCTCTGAGGTTCTTCTTTTTTTTTTTTCCACCATAAAATATAAAATATTTTTCCACTCTAAGAATACCAAAGTACTTTTCTTTGAATAAAACCTTTTTTATTTGTTAAGACCTCATTAAGATTATCCAACTCATTTCCTGATATTTGTATTAAAATAACGTGTTGATCTTTCTTCAGAGCATTAAAATAACAATATTTTGTCACCATGTTGTATTAAATGGATTTTAATGTGGTAAATAATACCATATAGCTATTAATTCCATTTTGAATCAGTTAGGAATCTAAATTGCAAGCTACATAAAACTGTCTCTCTCTGATCACAGAAGAAATGTTTCTGAAAATGGATTTTAGTTCCCATAACTGCCAGAGTAACTTGAAAATTAAGTTCGAGGCTACACAGACAGGAAGATCACATCCAAATTTGCACTGTGAGTAGTCACCTGAGAACATAATTGCCAAGCTGGTAAGATGACAAATTCTGTAACTGGCATGGTCAATTCTATATTTCTGGACACCGATGTTGCCAGTGATGCCCAGGAAACTACTTTCCGAGAGAGTGCCTCAGGTCATGCGTGTGTGACACTAGATTCCCACTTTAATACTAGGGAATTAAATTAATTTAGTTAATTAAATTTAATTAATTCTGGCGTTTCCTTGGCACAGCTTGGCTCATGTGCCTGCATCTTTGCTGTGAGGGATGGCGGGAAAGTGAGTCCCTCATTTTCTACTTCCTTAGCAGCTGACACACTCTGTCTGCCACACTCGCATGGCAGGGAAGACTCAAAATGTCAAAGAAGGTTCAGATGCTTTCTCACCAAAAGGTTACACTTCACCACCACGTCCACATTTCCTACATTTTCAACGACATTGGTCTTCCTGATGCTGCTACATTTTTTTGTTTAATCACTTTACTGTGGATAGCTGTACCTAAACTGTTCTAAAAGTAATTTGTAAGCTAATTCCTTGTTATTTTCATGTATTTGTAGGAAGATAACTTTTTAACTAGATGAAGAAAATATAACTTCCTTTGTTTTAATTAGTAGAATATATTCTCTCAGTTCAATTCTTTATGCTATGGGACCAAATATTTAACTGCAAAGGAATGCTAATTTCACAATACACCAGGAGCAGCAGAGAGCTGAGGGCTATTTCCCCTCAAAATTTCCAGGAGCTTAATTCTATGCATGCCGAAGGGTGCCCTTGTCTTTTCTTACCTCACAAAGCAATTTCAAGCAGAAGCCACCACTGTGCTAATTAGATTATTTTGTATTTATAAGGAGTGGCAAGTGATGAGGTATAGTTGCTTTAGATATGATGCACATCTTCTTCAACTTAATTAAAGAAATAAAAAAATAAAAAATAAAAAAAATTAAAAAAGAAATAAAACTACTTCATATTTATGAAGCACCTTTGATCTAGAGAGATCAAAAGAGTTTAAGGCTTTCATCTCCAGAACTTCCACAGCACTCTTTAAGTTAAGCAGGTAGTAATTATGACTTTATTTATTTTACTGTTGAAGAGTATAAAATATAGAAAAGATAAGTATAAAAGCTTGTCTTATCACAAATATCAATTCAGAGGTAGAGGAGGAGACAGAGGCAAGGTGTCCTCACTGTCACTGACATTTTTCTAATCAAAATTTAATTTTGGAGAATGATTTTCCTCACTTTCACTAATAAAATAAAATCCAGAGACATGTCTTGAACTCATACAAGCTAACTGTTAATAGCGTAATACCCATGCCTTGCTGATATACAACAATTCTTGACTGAGTATAATTTAATGAACAGAAAAATATTAAGGTGAAAACCATTTCCTAGTATTAGAGCAGATTTAAATCATGAAAAATGTAATAGCTGAGACTTGAAATCACCTTTCTTCCAAATATAAGACCTAAAACCAGGTGTGTTTGTCCATTTCCTTCAGGCATTCCAACTGCACGGCGGTTGGCACTGAGGAAACAAACTCAAATGCCCCAGAAGAGTGGGAGGTTAAGTGATGTTTGAAACACCAACTAACAGAGCAGCTGCAAACTGTGGCATGACAACCTGGGTTCTGTTTGTTTTTGTTTTTGTTTTTTAGTGTTAGGCAAATACACGGAGAAATAAAATATTTTCATGCGTTCAAATGATATCATTTTTTAATCTCCAGGTTTGAATCCATCTTCATAAAGTCAGCGAGCTGCCTCCAAATTGTTAGATGATCCTGTGTTCACTTCTTTCCTCTGCATTTCAGAAAGAACACATATTTTTCCTTTGTGTAACAAAAATAATATTTATATATTCCCTTATACATAAAATGATTTCTAAAATCACTTAAAAGTTTTTCCACACAGGTATAAGGGAATACGTGTCCTCTAATAATTTTCTCATAGCGTCAATTGTGATGTATAATTTTAAGCAACTGACTAGCTTGCTTTACTCATTGACTTATTGTCCTTATTTGGATGAAAATTCTTCTCATGGAGCGTTTTTGACTGATGTGTATGGATATGACATAGAAATGATTACAGGCTAATTTAGATTCAAGTAGAAATATTAATTCTAGTACTTTTCAACTTTTCATAGAGGCATTTTTCACTTCATCCAACATTAGCTCCTTTTCCAGGCCATGACTCAGGTGCCATCTAATAGGAAAATAGCCAGCAAGTAGATGGAAAGAGGGAGAAGGGGGGGGAGAAGTATGGACAAATCATAAAATGGATAATTAACCCTTGGGTTAATCTATAGTTGACAGCTGTGAATAAATGAGGGAACCTTCTTAAAATCAGAGACACTAAACAATTCAAGAATTCAATAAATAATTTAAGTTCCTTTTTTGCATAATATTTCAGGAATAACTATTCAAGCACAGTGCAAGCAGTGTTTGATGTTAGTAAAATATTCATATCTATTCAATTTGTGACTTAATAATTGCACAGACTTTAATATTGTATTTAAGAAAGAAGCAATTCAACTTCTACACTTGAAAGACTCTAATTCTGCTACCAGAGGAAGCATGTATTTCTGATTTTCCCACTTTGAAGGGAGTTTTTTCATTTATTTAAATTGTAATATTGGCATTCTGCCCCTCTAGAAAGTCAAGTGAAAATTCAGAAGGAAATGGAATTCACTCTGATCAGAATTGCATAGAAGTAGAAAATGAAAAAAAAACAAAAAGAATGAATGAAAATGTGTCATGGTGTTCGTATATTTTAAATACTTACAGTAACCATTGTATATTCTATTATATATATGTTGGATGCATAACACAGTGGTTAACAAAATTTTTTCAATGTGGGAAATTATTTTTATTTATTTCTTTACATCACTTAAGTTGAGGAAGTTAAGGTCTAGTAACTTCTGACCTTCTTATATTTCCCTTCTGCACTAATGTGAAGGAAAATCTGGAAGCAAAAATCCATGCCTTATTAGTTTGTTAGAGAGAGGCCATATTATGCTCACAGATCACCCTGCTTCTCATATGGGACTCAGGAGCATGCAAGAGAACAGCTGATACCATGACAAGAAGTGTATAATAATTTTTAATGTTATTTTATATTATTTTTATTGTCTTCTTTCACATTTCTCAACTTCTCTTACATATTTAATGTACGCCTGGGCAGCACAGAATAGAGGGTCTTGCTGTCAGTAGTAATTGTCAGTAGTAATTAAATGAAATATAAGATATGTTATGAGACATGCTTATCAAAATGTTTTTAAAAGCATTATTCTTCCACTATTGATGAATAAATCAAGGATTACTGTTATGAGTTGAGATGCTTGGTTCCTGATTTCACTGGCAGGTTCAAAATCCTAACAGGCATGGGGGGAAGCTGAGAAAGGAAGAGCCCTCCTCATTTCTTCTTTGTGACCCTGGGTGGCAACAGCTGCCCAAGGTCTACACAGCCCAACATGGGGCATCAGCAGCCATGGAGAAGTGGCAGGGTGATGTGGGTTAGGTAAAGCCTCCATGCTGCCAGTGGTGTTGAGGCAGAAGAGACCAGAGAAAAGACACTGTAGTACCTGCTTTGACTTCAGCAGCCACTGGATGCCCAGGTGGGACACGTGATAACCCCACATAGTTAACTAGAAAGACAGCACAGCAGAATGGACACTAATCACAGGAGCTTTCTTTGTCCCTATGCAGCCAAGCATCAAGTGGTCTTGTGGAATAAGAATTAAAAGAGAGATTCTTCAAGTCTGAGCATTTAGACAAGTTACAGAGTGGAAGAGAAATTTACCTATGAAGCTTAACCTCTGTTCTCTTCAGTCCTGACTCTAACCCCTCTCTGCTCCCCAGAATAAGTAAGACTGCAGAGCAGCATATCACAGTGAATAAGTAATAGGCTCTGGGGTTTCCAGCTGAACACAGAAGATTAACCATGTGTATTTCTCTTTTCCTATCCACAAAATGACAATACAGAATTTAAAAGATATGAAACTACAAGTTCAAATAAAATAGAAGAGGTGATTTAAATGAGTAGGAGATGTTAACTATTTTTTGAGGAAGGAAAGGAGACAGGCTGGTAAAATGATAGGCACAGCAGAAAAAAGAGGTAAACTAGAGCTTTTAAAGAAAATACTAAATGAGAGTCATGAGTTACAAAAAGACAGGCATTGTAGGAGTTTGGGCTGAAGTGCCCCACTCCCAGGCATGAGACTAGTACTTTATTCTCTACAGAAATTGAACAATATATTATCCCCTTTCAGGCACATCAGAAAAGGCAGATGGAAGGAGTGAGTTATGGAGTGGAAAATAGGAGATTAATTAAATTTTTCACACCCAACAGTGGGAACCCCAGGCTTCTCCCTTACAACTCACAGAATGTTTCTAGCCAAGTATAAGCTCCTTGGAGAAAATGGAAAATTATTCTTGAAAAGTGCCAAAAAAGCACTCTGGATATTGGCAGTTAAAAATAGCTTTAAAAAGTAGCTCTGTAACTGAGCAATTTTTTTATCAAAAGCCATCCATTCATCATCCCCAGCAATGCAGCTTCCACTGAGCTTTTTTTATTGTTAAATTGGAATTTAAGTATCACCAGACATTTGTGGAATGCCTCCCATAGTATAGACACTAATTTAAATAAAAAATGTAAATGGTAAAAAAAAGGCACAATTCAGGAAACAGGAGCTAAACACAAATAAAAATTGTAACAATTAAATTTCCTGGAAAAAATATGTCACCTATAAAATAATGGGAAGCTGTAAAGAAGACCAATCTGAGATCAGAAAACAACTATTAGAAATGAACAATATCATACCTAAAATGAAAGAAAGCAATAAAATGATCAGAGGAGAAGATTAAGAAAACTTCCTAAGTGTACAATCACAATAAAAAGAAATGAAAAACAGCCTAGAAAATCAAATTTAAAAAAGAGCATCAGTCTAAGAATACCGCTGATGGAATAACAGAGGTTCTGTTATAATAACAGAAAGTGTTGGCAGAGAGAATAAAAGGAGAACCTTATCAAGGAAATACAAAAGGAGGGGCTTCAGCCAAGTTTACTCAGGAAAGGAGAAGCCATTCTTGATATTCCAAGTAGGAAGTTTCTGAATACAAAAAGTGAGAGACGCACACACCCTTGTAATGGCTGAAAATACAAAGGTACAGGAAACTGTGAATAGGAGGTGATACCTGGGAGATCTCCAGGCACCCAATTCAAGCCTCAGAATTCTCATGGGCACCGACCACTTCTGCTATCTACTGCCTCAAATACTGAGGCTGGAGATTTTCAGAAAAATATCTGGCATCTGAGAGGTTCAAAGGAAGACAGTGCTCACAGACTCAACTGCCAAAGTCAATGATTCTCAGAAGCTTTGCCTGGCAGCTACTGTAAATCAAGAATCTTGGGGAAGGTGGATCACTGCTATTGATTTTAGTGCTTGCAATCCTGCAGCAAGAGTTTGTCATTTGCTCAATGTGTGTATATAACAGTCCTTGGAGTACCTCTCATTGACAAATTCTCACAATTCTTTGGGAAGGGGATTTTGATAATTCTCTTTTCCCATGCAGAGTATACAGGAGGTGGTTATGATGATATTGCTTTGACCACAGAGAACCAAGCACAAAACTATCGGAACTGAGAAGCATCCTTTTCCAAATTGAAAGTGGCCAAGTATTTCCCCAGCACACAGGTGAGAAAGAAGATACAAAAAGCTTCCAAAGAAAAGGAAGAAAGAAACTCCCAAAAATAAACAGGAGAGAGAATCTGAATGATAGTATAATTCTCAGAAGCAGCAATAAGTTAAGTGAGGAAAGCCTTTAAAATTCTGGTGAAAAATGAATTTTAACCTGGAATGTTATGCCCAACCAGCATGTTAATCAAGGTAAAAGATAAATTAGAAACATTCTCAATAAGTAAGTACCCCAAAAATCTGTAAGCTTTTATTTCCTTTAACTTCCTGGTAATTCCTTGGAGACCACTCTTTAAACAAGGAAGAAATAAGCAAAAAAGAGAAATATATGACATACAAGAAGCAATAAATACATTATAATAGAGTGTGAGAATGATAACCATGTAATAGTTTAATCTTGAAATCAAACAGTCCAGATTGGAGCAGAAAGACAGAAAGATGAGGTACTCTGAGGAGTGGGCGGGAGGTGCGAACTAATAGATCAGGGAAAGAAAGTTGAGGCATGCAGTTCACAAAACAAGTGAAAGTTCTAAAAGTTTAACAAGTTTTTAAAAAAGAAAAGATCATAGCACATCATTTTATCTACAATGAACAATATTTATATATTCATAACAATATTAATACTTGGCATTTAATAGGATGACCTAGAGTTTAATTTTATTGGAGGAGGTGAGTTAAGAGAACTGAATCCTCATGCGTCATAATGTAATAATATGTAATGTATTACATATGCAATATAACACACATAATCTGAATGTACCAGAGTAGTAAGTAAAAGTAGATGAGATCTAAAATTTATAAATCAAGAAATAGCAATATGAGAAGAATATTTTCCACAGGGAGATAAAAACAAACAAAAAACGCAGCTAAGAGATAAAATTTACTGCTTTAATATGAAATGTGAGAAAGGAAGCTATAAAGCCATGTTAGCATAGGAAGAGAGAGGAGGGGAGAAAAGTTTAGCCTGCATTCTCTCTCTTTCTCAGAAAACTGGCTATATATTCTAATTTCAAGAGTTTGTCTTTATTACCTAACCATTCCAACTGAGTTCGCTAACAATGTAAGCTATGGGACAAGGCAGAAATATACCACACCAAATAACTTTGATTAGGAATTGATAAAGCAGCGTCATTTACTCAGCAAAAAGTAACTATGTTCAAATTAAATATATAAATAGTATATATATATATGTATGTACTAATATATATAGTAGTCGAGAATTATAGCATTTTATCGATTTATAAAGAGTTGTACAAATTAAAAACGGTGCCTAATGTTACTTTTTGTTTGTGTCGTGAGAAAAAAAGCTATCAATTACATAATTCAAGTGATTACTGAGCATTCTGAAAAAATAATAATAACAATGATTATAACTATGGCCAACTTAATCTCTTAATACTCAAAGCAACTCTAAAAGGCAGATACCATCATTATTCCCATTTAACATATGAGGACACCGAGGCACAGAATTTAAGAGACCTGCCTGCAGTCCCATAGACAGTGAGAGGTGAAGCCCTGATTCAAACCCTGATGGTCGGGCTGAGGAAGTGACTATAACCCAATACACCGTGCACCCTGTCTTGAACTCGGTAAGTATAAATCTGAACATCTTGTCTGCGTTCTGTATTATTTAGCTGCATAATCCTGCAAGGCATGGGTACCAACTAATTTAAGACCCACTGGTGTCTTTCCTCCCTTTTCTGCCCCACACGGACCATCCCCGCCTTGCCCTCATCCCCACTGCCTTGCATCAGCTCTCACCTGCACTTTGGAGCTGCCTTATACTCCCTCCTCATCTCTCCATTTCTAACCCACCTTCTTTGTTGACACCAGAATTGGCCTCATCACACAGGTTGTTTCTTTTATTGCTTTCTTGACAAATATTAATTCCTAACACATTCTTGACCCACATGATACATGTTTCTCAATCTATCTCAACCTCACTCTCAGGTAAGTCTATACCAGCACCAGCAAAATGCTGGAGGCCGCCACCAGCCCTGTATTCCAATGTCTTCATGCTTCAGTTTATCTGTTTCTTTGCCTGGAAAGCCATTCTCCCACTTCTTGTGCTATGGAAATCTTATTCGTCCTTCAAGCTTAGGTCAAGTTGCTTTTTCCTTTGAAGCTTGCCTTAAGCCCTTAATATATTACTTTTCTCTCAAATTTAATTTCAGTTTTATGTGTGTGTTTGGTCTTGCTAACTTTATTATTATGCTTTTCCTCTTCTAGGTCATTATTACGTTTAGTTTCATGTGTGGCTATGAAAATGTGCCCATCAAATCCCCTGCTGTAAGCAACATAGTTGGTTAGCAACTACCGCTGATGGGAGCCCTCTAGACCACCTGTGCATACCCACAGAAGCCAAGATTCCCTGACTAAGAAGCTCATCCCTCTGAGATACAGGACCCATTTATTTAATAGACAGATTTGGGCTGTAACTCTGCCTATTTATTCCTTTTTCCTTCCCTCCTAACTTCATAGGGGTCAGACCTTCTATTTTCTCCTTCTCTGGCCCTCTCTCTCCTTTCCTTCACAGGAAATTATTCCTCCAAATAATATCTTTCAGGTCTAACCCTCTAAGAGGATCCACGTGTTCCTTGGACGTTCCACAAAATACATTGCCTTCTTGAGAAAAAGTTCTGTTTCTCATTTAAATTTGAATTCCCAGAACCTAATATGGTAGTTTGCATATAATAAGCATTTCACAAATATTTTCAGTCATGTTTTACTAAAAAAAAAACAAACTACAGAATCCATATTATTGGAATTTAAATGAATGTAGGTATATGTGGAACAAACTATTTTGATCTTCTCTTAAAAGTGTTTGTTTGTGAGAAAGAGTCACTGCAGAGCACAAGTCATCTTATGTTGTTGAGTCATTTCAGTGAGTACTATTCTTTCTGGTACAAGAGGAAGAAAATCCCAATTAGAAAAACCTCTTAAAAAGGTGTAACATATTAGCCCACACTTCTGAAAAATCTAGAGGATTTTGTCATCAGACACTATTGGACTCAGAAACTCAAATAAACGTATCTAGATCTAGTCCCATACTTTTCATATGTAAATTCTACTTTCCTATCGATTCTGATATTTCCTCTGACCTTTGGCATATTTTTCCACACATCATGGAGATAAGCCACCAACATCCTCTCTTCTTAACAACTACTGTATCAGTGACAGGAATGTGGGATAATGAGGCAGTTAGGGGATAAGTAGGGAGAGAGACAATGCAAGTCTAGTTAATATGACTAATAATTAGTTCTCCCTGTACCCACTTGGGTTACCCATCTATGGTTATGGGTGGACAAGTTAATCAATAATTTATAGATAAATAGACTTTTTGTCATCTATATACCTGAGCAGCTACTTTAAATACTAGAACGATCTTTCAATCTCAGGAGTTAGAACATCTAGCGTTAAGAATATTTAAGAAATTAATTCACAGGGCAGAAAGAAGTAAGCATTCAATAGAATCCAAAGCTAACAAGAAGAGCTGGACCTTTAAGCTGTATTGTAGCCGTATTAGTCAACTTTTAGCTAATGGCAAGTTTTGTAATTGGAACAGTATGTGACTGGGTTTCTTCAGAGATCTTGTTGGCTGTGGGGTCTCCTCTGACTCAAAGAGATTTGGGACACAGTGAAAGCCTTCAGGAGCCCTCGTTCCTCACCCCCTCTCCCAGAGAAGTTGCTCCTCTAGGAAAACTCAAGCCTTTCCTATCAACCGTGCTCTCTTGTTTCTGTACTCATAGCCCTCTCTGTCAATGTGTTTGCTTATATCTTAATTTAAAAATTAAAATTCTGAGAGGTATAGGCCAAATTAGCTTGAGGATTTACTCAACTGGAATGTTAGTATTATTTGGTTTCAAATGGATTAAATTCAACCCCGGGAGGGAGTTTTTGCTGTTTGCGAAAACCTTGGCTATGAATGCCAATCACTCACCCATAATTGTTTTTGCTCTCCAGGGTCAAAAATAGATCTTACTTTTCAGGACCAAAATGAAGCTTCTGATTCTACTCTAATCAACTATCATTGTCCTGAATTCTCCAAAGTCCCATCAAGATTTTGGGCAGAGGACAAAAAGTAGACTGGTGTGTCATGTGTTTTGCTTTTGAGAAGAAAATAAACATGGGAGAAAAAAAGTTTGGGCATGTAATTTTCATCCCTCTTTTCCAAAAAAGAAAGAAGGAAAGGAAGGGAGGAAGGAAGGGAGGGGAGGAGGAAGGAAGGATGGAAGGAAGGAAGGGAGGAAGGAAGGAAGGAAGGAAGGAAGGGAGGGAGGGAGGGGGAAAAGAAGGAAGGAAATGAGGAAGGAAGGGAGGGATGAATAGAGGAAGGAAGGATGAAAAGAAAGCAAAAGGAAAAAAAATTACACGTTGTGAACTGATCTGAAAACTAATCTGAAAAAACTAACCTGAAACTAAAAGAGTAAATGAAGTCAGCTTGGGATTGCAAACATGAAAATCAATCCTGCCATTAATCAGATTGCTGTAACAGACATGGATAAATTCAGCGACAAAGTTAACAAGAAACTATTTCTCCAAGGTCATGCTGCAGTTCTCAAGTGTTATACCAACCCTCTTCTCTGAGGTACTGCTGCTTCCTCACCAATGACTTATTGCATGATTGATCATGACCCTTGAACACAGATAAGAGATACTCTGTTGCTAAGCTACTCTCACCTAGTGGCAACAGTCAATGGAGAAGTGAACCCTAGTCTCCTGTAGCCTCACCTCAGGAAGACCAAACAATCCACTTGCTGTGGCCTCCTCAGAATCATTCAGTCCAAGTGTGTTTTGCAAAGAAAAATCACCTTGTTTCATCCTAACTGAAAGGTATTCCACAGTTATTTTGGAATTCCCTTCCTTGTTTCAGAAAACAAATAAACCTCACATTGTTGAACTACTGGTTTAGTCCTTGGTTTTCATTAACTCTTTGACATTAGTGATTAAATATTGCATTTATAATTTACTGTATTCTATTAGCTTTATAAGCACTTCACATTTACTAATAAATAAGCCTTTTAAAAACTTCAATATTTTAATAAAACTAATAAATTCAATTTATAAATATGGTGACTATTCATGCTTCTTAAATGTGTATACAGTTTATGTAATTTTTAAGATTCTATTTAAAACCACACTATAAATCATTTTTTCAACTAAACATCTTAAATTAGAATGTCAATATTGATCTATTTTTAAGTAAAGTATTTTAAATATTGCAAATACTTAAAAATGAACACATTATTCTGTAATACGATTATTACTACTATTGATTTGCTTATCCATTTTTGAAGTTTATATTTAACTTTTCCATTCTGAAATATTTATGCAATAAAACAACAACTATTTTATAATAAGAATAATTTTGAGTGAATAACTGAAGGCAGCCAGCTGGTATGCTTGTGGTTATCCATCAAAGCAATTTTTCTTCTATTTTTATTGATGTATATCATACATAAATACAATTGTACAAAGTCAAAATGCATAGTTCAATGAATTCTCACAAAATCTATGTGACCAAATAACCAGCATACAGAACAAGAAATAGTATTATCAGCAGCGTGGAAGGTGCTTTATAGCCTTTCCTGTCAATATCCCACAAAGAAAACCAGTATCTTGACTGCTGTTACCAGAGGTTTCTTTTTTTTTTTTTTTCCGGTTTTGAACTTAAAATCAATGAAAACACACAGTATGAAATTATCTTCCCATTTAGCTTAGATGTTATATTGACCAGAGAATTTACCTAAGATGCAGAACCAGAGATTCTTGCCTCCAATACTGATTGGACACCTTGAGACCTGTTTTCAGATGTAATATCAGAAATTCCCAAACTTTAAAACCTTGGTTAGCTTTGCTTTCAAAGCTCACATGCATAACTTTTAAGTCATACTCGTTATTACTAAATGCTTGTCTACTGTGAGAAGTATGAAAGCCTGCAGATTAGGTTATAAATAAACTTTTATATGGCATCAGTTATGCTTGCATTTTGTCCTTTTTATATATCTAAATATCTTATGATTGGATTCTCTGTAGTTCTCAAAACTTTGCTGGGTTTATGGCCATACTTCTAGGATTAGTCTAATGAGTTTCTTTAGCAAGTTTTCCTTTCTAAGTCTAAATTTCCTTCTCTGTAAAAAAAGTTAAATAATGTATATTTATAGAAGCGGCCCCCACCCTTTTTGGCACCAGGGACCAGCTTCATGGAAGAAAATTTTTCCGCAGACAGTGGGGAGGTGGATCGTTCAGGCGGTAATGCGGAGAGAGATGGGGAGGGGCAGATGAAGCTTCGCTCACTTGCCTGCCCACCGGACGCTCACCTCCTGCTGTGTGGCCTGGTTTCAGTACTGGTCCGCAGCCTGGGGGTTGGGGACCCCTGATTTACAACATTGTTGTTTGATTAAGTTTGAAAGAGATAAAGTATATGAATAGGCCTAACCCACAATAAATGCTCAATAGTTTTGTTATTAAGCATGGTATCATACCCTCTCTTCATGCATTATAACATTAAGAATTTATTATGAAACTGAAAGATAACTGTACATTCTCAAACATAATCTCATCAAACCAATTTTTTTCTAACAGTTTTAATTAAACCTGCCTGAGCAATTGTATATAATTTGCATAAATCCTGATATTTTGCTGAAACGGGGCCTATATAAACTTTTAATTTATTCAATTGTTAAGGGGAAGTTACAATGGAAAATAGAGATAATTTTTGTGTGTATTGCTTAATTAACATTGTTCTTTGGTAAAGTACAAAGTACAAAAGCACTATAGTTTTGGATATATTTCTTTGAGTCATAAAGGAAGCTAAATGCAAAGAAATGGGCAAAGCACTCACTAATGATAAACAGAAAGTGAAAACACAGTTACATGTATTATTGGAAATAGCTGCAAATTTCTTTCCAGAAAAATAGAATTGCTTCACTAACTAAAACTATCCAAGGATTAGTAAAGGATGATTAAAATGTTTAAAACATGAATTCAATGCAAAGTATACAATATGGATGAAGCTGGTCTGTTAATGCAAGTTTACATAACTTATTTTATCTTCAGTATTCTTTTAATCTCATTAGATTTTTTTTTTTCTTTTTTTTTTTTTCTCATTAGATTTTAATGAGAGAATGCCCTGTAAAATGTTTCATCAAAATTATACTCTAAAATGACACCAGGCAAATGAGGGTGTGTAGGGAAACCTTGAGATTTATGGTAACTTTTTTAAAACTCCATAAAATATATTCAAGCATCTCCTCGGGCTGGTTTAGTGAGGCACCAGTCAAGGTCAGAAGGAAAGCTAGATGTGCTCTGTGAATTACCAGGCCTCCTAGACTCAGCTTATTCCTATAAACTGTAGGAAGAGCGTGGATAAGACGCAGCAAAGGGCAATCGGCAGCAGTTTCAGTTACTATGGATAAGACACCCTTGCTTCTGTTATAAATACATGTCTCAAGGAGGATAGAGACTTCCGATTCTGAAGCACCGATGGTGGTCTAAATGTAATATTTCCTGCGTTTCTAACTAAGTAGAAGCATCATCATACATGACAGGGAAAAATCAAATAATTATACATGTAGCACGTGTGTGTGTGGGGGGTGAGAAATTTGGAAACATTTTAATTACTTTTTACCTAATTGAAATATAATTTTAAGGCCTGGTAAATTTTTTTTTATTCAAGTATGATTGATTTACAGTATTGTGTTAGTTTCAGGTGTACAGCAAAATGATTCAGTTTTATATATATATATATATATATATATATATATATATATATATATATATATTCTTTTTCAGATTTTTTTTTCCTTGTAAGTTATTACAAAACATTGAGTAGAGTTCCCTGTGCTATACAATAGGTCCTTGTTGGTTATCTATTTTATATGTAATAGTGAGTACATGTTAATCCCAAACTATTAATTTATTTCCCCTCTTTTCCCTTTGCTAACCATAAGTTTGTTTTCTGTGTCTGTGGGTCTATTTCTGTTTTGTATATAAGTTCATTTGTACCATTTTTTTAAAGATTCCATATAAGTGATATCATGTGATATTTATCTTTCTCTGTCTGGCTTCCTTCACTTAGTATGATAATCTCTAGGTCCATCCATGTTGCTGCAAATGGCATTATTTCATTCTTTTTTATGGCTGAATAATATTCCATTGTATATATGTACCACATCTTCTTTATCCATTCCTCTGTCAGTGGACACTTAGGTTGCTTCTATGTCTTGGCTACTGCAAATAGTGCTGCAGTGAACACTGGGGTTCATGTATCTTCTCAAACAGTATGAAGATTCCTTAAAAAACTAAAAATAGAACCACCATTTGATCCTGCAGTCCCACCCCTGGGCATATATCCAGAGAAAACCACAATTCAGAAAGGGCAGTTAATGTTTTGAGAGCATGCAAAACTTGACCAATAATAACAATGAAGTTAGAAAAGTAAAATTTGGGATAGGGAAAATACCTAAATTTGATGCCTATCTCTGCCACTAATTTGCTCTATGAACTTGTACAAGTTATAAATCCACTGGACCTGAGCTTTTCTTCCATAAAAAATAAGTCAAACTCAATTCAAACATTTATTTGACAAAAAATATATCAAACATTAGTCATTATCCTAAGAGGTAAGAAAAAAGAGACTGACGAGCTAAAGAAACAACCAAATAACTGGTTACCAGCACATGATGCTTTTTAGAATGTGTGTGCCTATGTATATATACTGGCCCAGAGGAATGTTCATCTCATTCATAGGTAAAAAGAGAAAGGAAAAATGGAAGGAAGGAAGGGAGGGAGGAAGGAAGATAATAATTACCTGGCAACCTTTAAAACTCAGGAGATTTCATATAAAAAATTAGGACTTCTGGACTTTTTTGATGAATTAAAACATCTGACAAAATTGAACTCCTTTATTGCATGAACACATTCTGCTAGTCATAACTGATGAATGCTCATTTAAGAAGGGAGTTAAGAAAATCCAAACAGAAGGAACAGAACAGGCGTGAGATGGCATGGTCCATTCAAATCAATCACTTGTGTCAGGATCAGTGGGCAGAGATGGGGGAGATGTCACTGGAGGAACAGGCCTAAAACAGGGTAAGGATCAGCCTCATAACTGATTCTCAGGAAGTTCAATTTTATTCTTCAGGAAATGAAGAATCAATAGCAGAAGTTTATATGGTTATTTCTAATATTTGATTGGTCTATGACAAGTAAGCAAAAGGTGACTAGCTGTGTTCTTAAAAATGAGAGAGTGGCATGGACATATATACACTACCAAATGTAAACTTGATAGCTAGTGGGAAGCAGCCGCATAGCACAGGGAGATCAGCTCGGTGCTTTGTGACCACCTAGAGGGGTGGGATAGGGAGGGTGGGAGGGAGGCAGATGCAAGAGGGAAGAGATATGGGAACATATGTATATGTATAACTGATTCACTGTTATAAAGCAGAAACTAACACACCATTGTAAAGCAATTATACTCCAATAAAGATGTTTAAAAAAAAATAAATGAAAGTAAGTAAGGATCAATTTAAAATTATTTACACTTATTTCTGACACTTCTATGATGGGAATAACTAGACAAATTTAAATTCAAATTTATCAGCTATAAAAACAAATACTAGAGTATACTTAGCATTTAAAAATTCCTGTTATAGTTCTAAAAAGTTAAATAAAATAGACATGTGAGTTTTAAAAGTCTGATTTAAGTCCCCTTTTGGGTATTATTTTACTGTTTAGGAGCACATAAGCAAGATAAACATATTCCTTTGCAAAAATATGACAGTTATCTTCCATTAAGGCTCAGTTCTATTCCCATGGTTCTTTGGCCAAAGTCTAAATCACTTACTTGTCATTTCTCTATAGAAATACCCAAAATATATCTGAGCTGCCCTCTGTGAAGAGCTTAAGATTTCTTATGAAATAATACAGGATGTTTGAGGAGTCTCAAAATAGATGTATAAATCTACTTTCTCCAGAAAAAATGGAACCAATAGAATCTCTATATACAGATGGTTTCTGATTTATTATTTTTCAAAATTATGATTGTGTGAAAGCAATACACATCAGTAGAAACCAGAGTTCAAATATTGAATTTTGATCTTCTTCCGGGGGAGCGATGCAGGTGGTGAGATCCTGTCTAGCGATCCTGGGCAGTGCTGCAACTCCCAGTTAGACACACATCAGGAGGGTAAACACATGATACACCTACAAACCATCCTGTCTCCAGACCCATTCTGCTTTCCACTTTCAGTACAGTATTCAATCAATTGCATGAGACACTCAACACTTTATTATAAAATAGGCTTTGTGTTAGATGATTTTACCCAACTGCAGGCTGGTGTAAGTGTTCTGAGCACATTTAAGGTAGGTTGGGCTAAGCTGTGATGTTCAGCAGGTTAGGTTTATTAAATGCATTTTCACCTGAAGAAATTTTCAACCTACCATGGGTTTATGGGGACATAACCCCATAGTAAGCCCAGGAAGATCAGTATATATTTACTGTATATACAAAGAGATTTATTTTAAAGAATTGGCTCCCATGGTTATGGAGGCTGAAAAGTCCCCAGATCTGCAGTTGGCAAGCTGGAGGCTCAGTTCCAATCTGAGTCCAAAGGCCTGAGAACCAGGAGAGCTGATGGTATGATTTCCAATAAAGTCAGAGTCAGAAGGCAAGAGAAGCCCAATGTCTCATCTTGAGAACAGCTTCATTACCTGGCTTTCCTTCTATTCAGGCCTTCAGTAATTTGAATAAGACCTGTACACATTGGGGAGAGCCATTTGCTTTACTCAGTCTACTGATTCAAATGTTAATCTCATCAAAAGAACACCCTCACACACACACACACACACACACACACACACACACACACACACACACACACACTAATGTTTACCAGATAGCTGCACATCCCAGGGCCCAGTCGATATGACATATAAAATTAATCATTACAAGTCCACCCATTGTCAACTTGGCATTTCCTTAAACCACAATGAATCTCCAAATAAAGTTAACAACAAGGTCTTAATTCTGCCTAACATAATACAACTATCCAGTTTACAGCTGAGAACACAATTAACACTTTGCCCAGAAGAGTAGGTAAGGTCTTTGAGTGATATTTACTTTTCTCCTTGATATCCAGAACTTAAATATTATGATGTAAAATTAACAATAGTTACACACTATGATATAAAATCAATGCATTTATGTTACATAATAAGGGAGAAAAAGAGAAGGAAAAAAAGATATTTGCCGAATACACACACACATATTCATAACAAAATAAAGGAATACTCATGACAAGTATATTCTTCCTTTCTGTTAACTGGTCATGTGGCTGTAACTGGCATTTATAACTACTTTCATTCACTACCTGTTATGTATTCCCTTTGCCTTCAGCAAGCACTATAGCTGATCATGGTGCTTTACCTGGTGAAGTGACCGAAATTTGTATCCAGTAGGCACTGAGACATGTAGTTTTTTATTTACTTTAATCACAGGACATGGTAATAATAAGACACGGGATCTCCTGTGTTCCAGATATTCTCTTCTTTACTTCCATTGTGGAGTAGCATTCCAATTCCGCCTGATAGTCAGTATTAATCATTCCAACCAGCAAGTAACTACCTTCACTGCCTATTGATTTAGAATCAAGAGAAGCCCAAAGAGGTAGATGGCTATCAACTCCTTGGTCAATGGAATCATTGCTGTGCTTCCCAGTGGAAGCATTTCTCCCTTTGAAACTAAGACCTCAAGGCAAGCAGAACACAAGGTCATGGGAACAAAAAGCAAACATTTTTCTAATGGGTCACTAGGAGTAATTGCGAGTGGTGTCACTCCCATTCCCATGGCTTGATTCTTGGATCCATGAGTCCTGCCCATGGGAGAAACAACACAATATATTGGACACTGATTCAGATCACATACAGCCATCTGGAAAATCTTGCTCCAGCCATGCAAGCTATTGCAACCTAGCTGACACTGCACCTGAGTCTTCAAAACACCATTCCACCATTCTATTACACTAGCTGCTTCAGGATGGTCAGGAACATGATAAGACCAGTGAATTCCATGAGCATGGGCCCATTGTCACAATTCTTTTGCTATGAAGTGAGTTCCTCGATTCGAAGCAATGCTATGTAGTATATCATGATGGCAGATAAGACATTCAGTAATTCTACAGATGATAGTTTTGGCATAGCATTGCATGCAGGGAGCACAAATCCATATTCAGAGTAAGTATCTATTCCAGTAAAAACAAAATGCCAGCCCCTCGTGATGGAAGCAGTCCAGTGTAATCAACCAGTCACAGGTACCTGGCTGATCAGCCCAGAGAATGGTGCCATATGCGGGCTTATTCTCTGCAGCTGGCAGGTTGGGCACTCAGCAGTGCCTGTAGTCAGGCCAGCCTGGGTGGGTAGAAGCCCATGTGGCTGTGCCCACGCATCATCTCCATCCTTGCCTCCATGGCCACATTGTTCATGGGCCCTTTGGCTGATGACAAGGGTGGCTGGGGAAAGAGGCTGGCTGATATCTGAAAAATGGGCCATCTTCTACTCTTGATTATTAAAATCCTCCCCAGTTGAGGTTACCCTCTGGTGAGCATTCACATTGGACACAAATATGTTCATGTTTTTTGCCCATTCAGAGAGAGTTACCCACATGGTCCTCTTCCCCAAATTTTCTGTCACCAACTTCCCAATCACGTTTCTTCCAAGACCCTGACCTTTCAGCCAAACCACTGGCCACAGTACCTAAATCAGTATATAACACACGTTTGGCTATTTCTCCTTTTATGTGATGTGAATAACCAGGTGCACTGCTCCAAGTGCTTCCCACTGGCAGGATTTCCCTTCCCCACCACCCTTCAGGGATGCCCCAGAAAGGGGCAGTAGCACTTCAGGTGGTCCCAGCATACCATGCAGACCCATCTGTAAACCAGTCCCAAGTCTTCTCTTCCTACATTGACTGCTTGCAGGGAGCTCCCCATGAGGCCACAGGTGCAGGTCGGGTAGAGAAGGCAGAGTAGAAGGAGGGAACACCATGGGCATTTGGGCCACTTCTTCATGTACCTCACTTGTGCCTTCAGGGCCTGCTCAGTCCTAGTTGTGAATAAACCACTTTCATTAGATGATGGAGCACTGATGTGCTTGCCCACCTTTATGTCTTGATGGGCCAGATAACACCCAGTTCATGATGGGCAGCCCAGGTCACATGGTAACTTGGTCCATGCTTAGTGTTCAGTATCCAGTAAGGCCCGGTAGAAGGCCAAGGGTTTTTTCTCAAAAGGGGAATAGTTGTCTGCAAAGGAAGACAGCTCTTTGCTCCAAAATCCTAAAGGACTGCAATGCAATTCACCTGTAAGTGCCTGCCAGAAGCTCCAAATAACACCACCATCTGCCTTCAAGCACCATTGGATCTCCTGGATCACATGGCACAAGGGGTAAAGCAGCTTACGCATCAGCCTGGACCTATTGTAGAGCCTTCTCTTGTTCCTGGCTCCACTGAAATCCAGCTGCCTTTCCGGTCACTTCAAAAATGGGCCAGAGTAACACACATAAAGGAGGACTAGGCTACTTCTAAAATCCATAGTCCCACCACTCATTGGGCCTCCTTTTTTGGTTATAGGAGGGGCCAGATGCAACAACTGGTCGTACAAGAGCTATCTCAACAAGTCATACACCACTGGACCTTTAGAACCCCGGAAGTAGGTAGGAGGCTCCGGAATTTTTGTCAGATACATTTCTCACCCTCTGGCACACAAATATGTGAACGACGAGTCTAAGGTAGAACCACTTCTTGCTCCCTGGGTCCAGTGATCATAATGTCATCAATGTAAAGTATCAGCGTGATATTTTACACCCAGGAGAGCCCATGGTATAGTTTCAGTCTAAGTTACAAAGCCTGAGAAACAGAAAAATCAATGTTCCAATCTGAATCCATGTCCAAGAGCACGAGAGACCTACCTCCCTGTTCCATGACCGTCACGCAGAGAGCAAATTCTCCCTCACTCCACTTTTTCTTCTGTTCAGGCCTCCAATGGATTGCATGAGGGCCACACAAGGTGGGAAACGCAATCTGCTTCACTGTCTACTGATTCACATGCTAATCTCAACCCAAAACACCCTCAGAGACACATCCAGAATAATGTTTAACCAAATAAATGGGCACTCTGTGACCTAGTCAAGTTGACACATGAAATTAACCATCACAGAATGTATGTTCTTATTTCTGCTAAAATTTCTATCGCTCAAATTTCTTGTTTGTATATGTAATATGCAATGTAAATTATATGTGGCACATTGTAGCAAGCAGTTTAAGCTAAACAAAGGCCAACACCCTTTCTGAAAAAGTCATAATACTCTTGGTTTTTTTTAGACCTAGGAGATTAAGTAGGTTTAAATTTAACATAAAAATAATGCTATTATAACACTATCTGGCTTAGCTTAGTGTTTCCTGCAAGGATGAAAAATTTCTCTCTCAAGGCTAGTGCAGATTTTGTATTATAATTTAGTCTCCATCCTAAATGATTAGTACTGTAATAGATCAAAAGAAATCTTTCTGTATTTATTTTTCATTTCCAAATTTTAGCAGCTGATGATGTGTACTCAGTACAATAAAGCTTGATGTTGCTAATCCTAATTTCTCAGGGAATTTAAAATGTAATAGATAAATTTCAGTAACAAATATTAGTTATCTTTATAAGGATATATAATAATAAATCCTTCATTAAATACCTATAGATTATTTCCTTATAAACAAATGTAGGTGTTTTATTTTAGAAATAAATTCTTTATTCATATTGCTGATTAAATAATCAAAATTTCTTGAAAATGGCTTTACTTTGGTGTCTTTGGATTATTACCTAAGCCTTTGTTTCTATTATGCTCTAAAATAAGAGACACTTTTACACAGTATGATAAAGATTTATACCAAAGTGAAATGAACATGATCGTGAATTTGAATTTAAAGAAGAAAACATGTACTATATCATAAAGAATTATTGTCCACTAAATAATATATTTAAAATATCTTTTGGAATTTTTGGAATTTTATTTTCTCCAAGTAGTGTCGGTCTGTCTGTCTGTCCGTCTTTCTCTCTGCTTATTTGTGTTTTCTTTGACAAGTGAAGTGAGAACCTCTTTCTAATTAGGTGTAAATCAGACTCCATTGGCTCAAGTCCACAGACCGCATACCAAGTCATGATTCTCAGCCAAAGGTGTTGGTGTCAGTGTGGATTTATATTGAGTTCTCAAGAGAACTACTAAATATTCCAGAACATATAATTTCCCAATAGTGTGAGAGTCAGGGCAGATTAGAAATACAGCATCAGAGTTTTTACAGATGGTGTGTCCTTTACAGGAAGGTGTATCCATGGTAGGCTCAAAGCTTTTTAAGCTTCAGGTCACACCCATAGCTTCAGTTATCATGATGGCTACAGAATCTATTATGTTAAATTTAAATTAAGTAAAAGGTAGAATTTTAAAGTTTGCTGTCTGTGAGTTTTTAAATGCGTGGGTTCTTTTCTACTTATTATTGTCTGTCTGTCTAAAGAGTAGCTTAAAGTTACTAACGAGTTCTACAAAAGTTTTGTTGGGTTTAATTTTTTACATTGTTTTACTCAAATTTCTATTATACTTCCCTCTCCGTTCATTCTTTCCTCCATTTCCCAAAAGCATGTCAGATGAAGCAACTGCAGTTAGAAATGATGGGGTTAAAATAGAATATTTTACTTTTACCTTCTGACACTGATAACACTCAGCCAAGAAAAGATTGATAGAAAGTAAGACCTTTATATCACTTTGTTTCTGGGCCGTCAGGTAAACTCAAGGTGACAGCAGCTACTGCTGATTCAAAAGGTCCAGTGTGCTTAGTATCTAACAAAAACTACAGTCTTTGACTGTGTCTGATGGTCACTGATGAATAGAGTTTACACACTTGTAAACAATTTGTATACGGAAAAAGTGGGAGAAAGATGTGTCTAAGATGGTTAAAAACATGCATAAACATCAGCAGAAGATACTATTACTTTGAGGGAAAATTGAGTATAAATATTGTATGGTGATGAAGAACATGATTAAGTTTGTTTTAATAAGCTAAAGAATCATTAAAAATCACCCACGAATCTATGATGAAATAATAAGAAAGATTAGAATATAAATTTTACTCTCAAAACCATAGTAAAGAGTTAATTGATTCTTTTTCAAGAATATTTCATGATAAGCTAGATTTTCTCAATTTTATTCTAAGGTCTGAAATATAGATCAGAGTGTTTAGAAGCCCATGGTGATGCTATTTTTTCCTCGCTTTTGATGTCCTGATGTCTGTTTATGTGGTGCTATGAGAAGGTGTAGGCAAAAGGTAATATGAATTTAAATTGTTTTAAACTTTATTGATCTCTGTGTGAATTGCTTTATATCAAATTATATGTCTTATTTTCAAAAATCTTTTTTTCTTCCCTGTAAAATATTAGTCTGATTTTCCCTTTCCTGGAATCTCTTTTGAATTTAATTTGAATGCAAATCAGTTGGTTTTCTAAGTTTTAATGCAAATTTAAGTCCTGGGCCTGAACCACCCTTCTTCTCAGTCTTCCTTTATCTCTCTTCCTTGGTCTGAATCCTCATGTGTTGGATTCCTAACTATTCATGTTGACACCTGACCCTGCTCCTTCCACCTTCTATTCTTCCAAATATTTTCTACATATCTGCACAAGGGCACCCCACAGCATCCAAACTCATCATAAACTAAATCAGACTTCTTGTGTGGAATGTAAAACAAGGGGTGCCTGCCAAATCCATTTCACTGCCTATTTTTGTATGATCTAAACCTGTTTTTTTCATTTTCACATGGTTGAGAAAATGATTAAAAGAAAAAAATAGTATTTCATGGTGCTTTCGAGAAAATTATATACAATTCATATGTTAGTGTCCATACATAAAAGGCTTATTGGAAAATATATAGGCTGATGTGTTTAATTATTGCCTTTGGCTGATCTAGTGCTACTAAGATAAAGACTTTATATCCAGCAAAGCCTAAATATGTGCTATCTGGTCTTTTACAGAAGATATTTGGCCACCCCTGATGTAGAATATAAGGTACATAAGGGCAAGGATTTCTCTGCCTTATTCATCACTGTATTCCCCATACAGTAGACAGAGGACAACAGTGTACAATTGACAGAGGACATTGTACTTGTGTGCTCTCAAGAACACTGATTCAAAGAAAAAAATAGGTACAAAGAATATTATTTTCTGTCTAATTTCTCTACATTATTAATTTAACAATCTAATCTACTATTCTCCTACCTATTGTTATATCTATTTTTTAAACTTCAATTCTTGCACAGGTGTTGTTAGTTTTATTTCTACATTCTGTGCCACAGTTTTCCCTTCAACTGTCCATTTCCACTGCCCTTGCTTTAGCCAGGCCTGCATTGCAACACATCTGTAATGGCATCACCAAATACCACTGTATTCATTTGCTACCACCGTCAAGCCACCCTTCATACTGTTGTTCTCTAATGTTCTGTTGCTAACTACTACACAATTTACTGCACTCAAAAAGCATAAGATGGAAGAGAAAAGGAATAAGTAGCAATTGCGGGAAGGAAGGAGGTGGAGATAGAGATCTGCTATTCCTGTAACCCTTATTGAGTACTGGTCATTTTCTCTGGCCCTCACAAAGATGCTACATGAGACAATTTTCAGGTAGAAAAGAAAACTGTTGATTAGAAAAATTGTCACTTGCTAAATATTGCATATCGTATAAACAAACATATTCACAATTCATACTCACTCCAAAGCCTTTATTTTTACTTTCAAAACAGACAGAACCTAATGAGAAGACACCACTTATACTTGAAATAGGCCAATTATTGGAAGAAACACAGACAGTGAGGGGCAGGGCAATTACTGCCAGGTTTCACAGAGTCAGCAGCAAAAATTCAGGGAGACAATGAAACATGACCTCTAGGAGGGATGGATTGGAATGTGCTTTGCATACTCTGACGACATTCAAATCAAAGGTCACAGCCACTGCCAGCAAAGGGCATCATTGTATATTCAAGGACAAGAGAGAGAAAGAAAAACATGATTACACAGCTATAGGAAAGCCTGTGAGAAATATACAACATAACATATTATCGCAAATAAACAAGAATGCCAAATTAACAGAAAGAGCAAATGGAAACTTTTCAATAATCATAATAATTCCCTCCCTGGTTTTTTTCTGTGTTCCATCTAATATCACATGTTGTTCAAGTTTCAATAAATATGATTAGAGGCTATTAAATTTCAGTTTATTTGCTCATTTGGCCAACTTTCTTAATATCCTTATACAGCTTTTAATATCCATAAAATGCTGGTGTTTAAATAACTGTTTTATAAGACAGCCCCAAGTACTTCATTCAGTAATTTTATGGGTTTTGAAATACTGATGTTAATAACTGTTTTGTATGGTAAAGAAAACAATTGTTATGGATATAGTAAACCTAGAATTCTGTGTGTTTGTGAAAGTAGCAATTAGATTGTGATATATATACGTGTGTATATATTTACTAAACATATACTTTATTTTATCAGCTATATGCATAATAATATGGTATACTCTGTAGACGTAACCATTCTATCAAATTCCTTCATACTTAATATTTCTTGTCAAATAAATGGCCTAATGCTATGAATGAGCAGCATTATAAGTTAATTTGGTCTAGACTGCAATTTGGTAGGCTGTAGTTTTACATAAGAAAATTTAATAAATGCCTGAAACAAAATTATTTTATTGCTATAACACGAACAACTTTCTTTCTCCTATTTTCATTTGTTTCCCAAAACTAAGAAGTAATAGATAGGAGTACAAACACATACATTTTTCCCTCAATATCTTGGAGGGTAAGCATTTGGTTAACATATAAAATGTTTCATCTAGTCTTTTGCAACTAGAATAGAATCACTTGCCTCAGTTCAAGTCTAGCTTGATTCTGTGAGGTTGGAAAGTGATCAATTATGTCTTTGTGAAATGGTTTTTGAAATAAACTCTGAAATTGATATACTAACTATTTCTGAACATAGAGGAACAAGTGATTTTAAAGTCAGTTCTATGTGCACATTATATGATTTGACTAGAAAAGGTATAGAAAGTAAGATATCAACAATTATCAAATATTAACACACAAAATTATGTATAACATTTTGATTAATGTGCAATAGTAATGTCTTTTAAATACTGTGTGATCTCACTTATATGTAAAATCTGAAAAAGTTGAATTCATTAAATCAGAGAGTAAGTAGAATGGTTGTCGCCAGGGGTTGGAGGGGGTGGGAGAAATGGGGAGATGTTGGTCAAAGGTAAAAACTTTCAGCTTTAAGATGACTAAGATCTGGGGATGTAATGTGCAAGGTGGTAATCAGAGTTAACACTGTACTCTATAAACTTGAAATTTGCTAAGGGAGTAGATCTTAACTGTTCTCATCACCCACAGACATAAATCACTATGTGAGGTGATGGATGTGTTAATTAACCTGATTATGGTAATCATTTTTCAAGGTGTATGTATATTAAATAATCACATTGTATATCTTAAAAATCACATTGTACAGCTTAGATATACAAAATTTTGTCAATTATACCTTAATAAAGTTGGGACAAAATAAAAATAAAACAGAGTAATACCGTCCCAAAATAACTTTTTTCAACTACATTTTAAGAATTATTTAGGGAATACTACTCAGCCATAAAAAAGAATGAAATTATACCACTTGCAGCAACATGGATGCAAGCAGAGATTATCATACTAAATGAAGTAAGTCAGAAAGAGAAAGACAAATATCATATGATATCACTAAAATATGAAACAATTGAACTTTTATGAAACAGACTCATAGACATAGAGAATAGACTTGTGGTTGCCAAGGGGGGTGGCAGGTGGGAGAGGGATGGACTTGGAGTTTGGGGTTAGCAGATGCAAACTATTTTATAGAGAATGGTTAAACAATAATGTCCTACTGTAGAGCACAGGGAACTATATTCAGTATCCTGTGATAAACCATAATGGAAAAAAATATATAAAAAGAAGAATGTGTATTTATGTATAACTGAATCACTTTCTTGTACAGCAGAAATTAACATAACATTGTAAATCAACTATATTTCTATAAAAAATTAAAAAATAAAAACCATTTAGCATAATAACTGAAAAGCATATTAAAAATCATAAGTGTACTAATGAATTATCTTTACTACTGCCATCTAAACATTTCCCCTCACCTCTTAACCCATAAGAGGTAAGCATTTTCACATCAGGCTATAAATGATGTTTGCCAAATTTTCACCTATCAGAAGTAAATGTTTTCAAATAAAAAATTTCCTGATGTGTTTCATTAGGACTGTTTATTAAATATTCTACTTTTTGTGTCTGTGCTAGACATTTGCAGTCTAGTTTAAGAGGCAAATTTATAATTAAAAAAATACAAATTCAGTGTTCTAGGTGTTAACAATAAATCCAGTGCTGTGAAAGCACAATGACACACACCAGAATCAATTAAAATTTGTTGTTCGTTGTGTGTTTTTTTTCAATTTTCTAAACTATCCTGAAAAATATAATGCTGTTTTAAGCTAGACAGTTCAGGTCAGCATTCTCACCTGGAAGGCTGCCTGAGCAGGAGGTGTGTGTCAGGATAACTGATAAGTTTTTCATTCTACATACAACTGACTTCTTCACAAATCCTAATCCTTTTCACCCTCACACACTCCAGGGGTGTGCAGTTTGCCTAAATTGTCCTATGCGTTTTTAATAAGATGGCCCTTGGCTGAGCACCATTACCTTGTACTAGAAATAAAGAATGAAATGTCTTGGACTTGAAGGATAGAAAATTATTTGCTGTTGATGCTCTAAGGCATAAAGCTAATAGTATCCATTCATTTTTCCTTTCATTTAATATACCATGCATGTGCTCAAAACTCTGCCCTGACCTCACGTTGTGCTGTTTTACGTTGCAATTACCTAGAAGGGAAAATCTCATTATTTGTCCACTTCTTTACGCAGGTCACTTTTGTTGGATTCACTTGACATTTCTTCAACATCTGTACACTTTCTGTTCAAAGTTTGCTTATTTACCTAGCATACTAGCATGTTTAAGAAAATATAAATGAACACCAAAGGCAAGATTCAGCTGATGGTTGTAAGGTACTACCTGAGCGATCTAGGCTGTGGGGAGAGCAGTATTACAAGAGCAAAGGGGCTGGTTGACAAAAGAAGCACAGATGTCTTATAGGAATCTTCAGAATGACACTGCGCCCTGTGCACACCACCCACAATCCACACCACCCACAGTCTACACCACCTACGGTCCACACCACCTACGGTCCACACCACCTACAGTCCACACTCGGAAAGAAAATGGGCTTCAGCCGCACAGTCACCTGGGTTCTCTCGGGGAGCGTCAGAGACAGTCCTCAGAGCTATGGAGACTTCACAGCCCATGTAAGCATCTCCTGCAATGATTTAGTGATATTACTTTTCCCATCAAAGAAAAATAAACATTATAACTCTCATTTTACATCCACAGGCAAGAATTTCAGCTCTCCATAATAAACTCATGGTTCCTGCTCAAAAAGGAGGGCTGGGACTCCTGTTGTGTGTGCACAGTGTATTTGCAAGGGACGAGGTGTGTACACCTTTGCAGTAGGACCTGCTTTTACAGTTAAGACAGTAATAACACTGCACAGGGTTCAATGCAAACTTTCCTTCCTAAGCACTCACTTATTGTCAGTTAGATATGACGTAAACAAAGTGTCCCTTGGAACCTGTAGGAAAGACAATCCTCAATTATCGGGCCCTTAGTAAACATTCTGCTAATTAGTGGTAGTTTCATAATATGTTTATTAGATTACATGAAACATGTGCATGTAATATGGTTACTAGAAAGATCTCTGCCTTAAGAACAAAGAAATATATTAGATCGTATTGCTAATCAATTTTTCTTGCTGACAAGGGCAATTTTTCAGCAACAGCACTACACATAGAACAGCAACATAACGGGAGGATGGAACAGATGCTAAAATTTAGTTAGACATAATCTCTTTCACTTTGTCTCCTTTACAATACAGAGAAGACAAGAAGAAAAACAAGTCGCTCAGAGAGCAAACATAAATGATGAGTGTCCCAAGGAAATTTAATACCCCGATATTGAAATCATATACATTTTGCAAGATTGACAGCCGAAAAATAAATGGTGTTTAATTTAATAAGATTACAATAGGGCTTCCCTGGTGGCGCAGTGGTTGAGAATCTGCCTGCCAATGCAGGGGACAGGGGTTCAAGCCCTGGCCTGGGAAGATCCCACATGCCGCGGAGCAACTAGGCCCGTGAGCCACAACTACTGAGCCTGCGCATCTGGAGCTTGTGCTCCGCAACAAGAGAGGCCACGATAGTGAGAGACCCGCGCACCGCGATGAAGAGTGGCCCCCGCTCGCCGCAACTAGAGAAAGCCCTCGCACAGAAACGAAGACCCAACACAGCCAAAAATAAATAAATTAAATAAATAAATTTAAAAAAAAAAAGAAAATTCATGGTGCTGTATTCATTCACTTGAAAAAAAAATTACAATAATTAAATGTCTGACTTTTTTTTCAAAATATCAACATGTAACAAGCACAGGAATGAAGTGATACTTGCCCATTTTGATAACCTCCTCAGACATGCAATTATTCAAGTTCCTGTCTACATATTCACTCATGTAATTTATAGACTAAAAATATTTTAACTTAGTATATCAATTACAATTTATTGTTTACTTAAAACTTGACCCAAAATTAAATCTTTCACCAATTGTAATGCCATCCTTTTGAGCTCACTCTCCTTCTTAACCTTTTAACTTATATAAGTTCACAAGTTGTCACAAGATCAAGGGTAATAAAACTCCACTTTCTGCATGAACCCTCTAATCCATACTGATTTTTCTCTTATCTAAACTTTGATTAAATTTATACTCATTAATCATACAACTGAGCACAAATAAATTTTAATTACATCTGAATGTAGCTTTCACTCTCCAACAATTAACTCCCCATTCTGTTGGAGACAGGTAGCCATCTCCAACATTATTTTCTTTTATTTAATATTCTTCCAATATCTGAAACTATGAAAAATGTAGGACAAGATTGTTTTTCTTTTAGAAATAAGTTTATTTCAGCTGTAAAAGTCATAACTGCTTATTTTGAAATAAAATCTCAATAGTTTACAAAAAGAAGTAAAAATCACTTTAAACCCACTACCCAAACCAATATTAATATTTCAGTGAAGACCTTTCTAGCCCTATTGTCCTCTCCCCTCTCCCTATGTATCTCTGTTTATACTTTTCCATAAACAGGATGAAATAATGTTTATCCAATCATTGTTATTGAATGAATTGGTCATATTTACTCAATTAGTCCAGTATTGGCGATATATATATATAAAAAGTGATACGACCTCTCTCCCTCTCTCTCTCTCTCTCTCTATATATATATATATAATTTCGCTTCCTCACTTTTGCATGTCACCAGTCACGCGTGTCTTTATTTTCTCCAGCTAGGGACTGAGAGGAGGGGGGAATGAGGAGTTTCTGTTTAGTGCTTATTGGGTACAGAGTTTCAGTATTGTAAGATGAAAAAAGTAGTTCTGGAGACGGACGCTGGTGATAGTTGCACAACAATGTGAGCGTGCTTAATGCCAGTAAGCACATTCAGTAATCACATGTGCTTTAAGCATCACGTTTAAAAATGGTTAAGACAGTATATTTTATGTTATGTATATTTTACTACAATTAAAAAGAAACCAGACAGAAAATGAGTTTAGACACTTCGACTCAGGAATACCCCATAGCCCGGCCCCCCTCACAAAGTTCTACAGTACTTGGCTCTAAAGAGACTGTTGTAGGCTCAAATGAATCTGAGTTGCATATATCTCAATATCTCCAACATACTGAGAATTGTAAACGCTATTTTTCTTCCAGAGAGAAAACAATTAAATATGATGTTACTCAGCAATGTTGGAGCCCTACTAACCACGCCTACGAAGTAGAATGAAGTACATAATGAAATATTGCTTTCTTACAGTATGAATCAAGTACATATAAATTGTGATGGACTGAGAATAAGATAACTTTGGTTTTACTATACTGCATGGTAGGTAATAGGACAAGTTTAAAATTCAAAAGACCTGGCTTTGAATCTAGATTCTACCCCTTAGTAGTTTTGTGGGCTTATACCATGTTCCTTAAGAAGCTTTTAAAAACTTGTGTTTCTTTAACTATAAAGTGGGGATAAAAATACCTTACAGTGTGGTGGCAAAAACTAAATACGATGAAGTGATGGGTTAAGCACAGGCCTGGCATACATTAAATGATGGCTAAATGCTAGCCATGTGATAGATGGTGCTCATCTTCCTGTGAGCTGTAACTCTGAGTACTTAACAATACATCCATTATTACCCTCTACACGTGGTAGAAAACCTGGAACACAGGTTTTAAGTTTTGTTCCAACTCTACAAGGACATGGTCCTACTAATGTTAGCAAGTACTAGATAAATAAGCATATCCGCTAAATTTTCCAATGGCTGTCATCTTCCTACTAGACATGAAATCCTACAACACCTTCCTTCTTCTCAACAACCCTGTGAGGAAGGAGCATGGTATTGTACCCATTTACCAATGAGGAAATGGAAGCAGGATGTTAAGTGGTTTGCTGAATCTCACACACTGAAAAATGGTGGAGTCAAGACATGAAATCAATTCCTGTGACTATACAGCATTTCTCTTTCATGAATATCAGGTTATCTGCCATGCATGAAAATACTGTTTTAGTTACTATCTTTTACTGTAAGAAAATTATCTGAATCATATTTTACAAGATTTCCTAGAAATGTCTCAGGAGTTAAAAAATATATCTCCAAAGGCCTTTTAGTTTCCTTGTTCCCCATTTCTGCCTGGGTGGCAAAATGTTTTCTAAATGAGCCAATTGTCTGCAGTAGCTAAATAGGGCAGCAGCCATTCCGATATAGACAGAGCATTGCACACTCTGTCTCCATCCTACAAGAGCAAAATTGCATGGGCTATGAAGTGGTAAATGTTGCAGTAAAATGAAAAAGAAAGTGATGACAAAAAAAAAAGTGTCAAAATTTCTCAGCAAAACCTTATATTCAGAAGAACAGTTTCAGGGGTATAGGAATATTTTATCAACTAAGTTGAATATATTTCATCTAAATGAAATTTTTAGTTTCTAATATTAAGAAGCTATTATGTCAATCATATCCAAAAGGGTACCATATGAATGAATAGTGGGAAAAATTGTAAGTGTAAAAAGAAAGGACAAGAGAAGTATATAATCAAGGAACATTTGTGAAACAAATGTAATTGAAACTATCATAAGTAAAATAATACAGTTTTAATCTGATTCAATGAAGAGACAACTACAATTAAACCTTAGTATTGTGTTTGGTAGAGATATTATCTAAACAAGTGAGAAAAAAATGTACTTATATAAAAAGTTCAAATCATTAATATTTTAAAATATCAGTGTGCTATTGAAACTATTTGGAAGAGTTTTAATGGAATTCAGAATGCCAGTTCTTATTGATATAACTCAAATTGTCCAATTACCTCCATCACTTTTGCCAACTCAAGGGTCCAAGTTACTATCGTCTTTGGCAGGGGATAACATAACAGACTCCTAATTAGTCTCCAGGCATCCAGCTTTCTCCTCCTGCAATCTATACTGCAGTCATCTTTTCAAAATGCAAATACAATCACATCAATTCTTTCTAAAACCTTGCATTGGTTTCCAATTTCTCTTTGGGAAAGAGACAAAAATAAATCCTCAACGTGTTCTATCAGGCTCTGCCGCCTACCTGTTTCTATCTCCCTATTCTCATCCCAAACACAGCCTATCCATGCCCCAGCTAGACACGACTTCTTCAGATGTGTAAAATCTCATGTTCCCTCCCATCCCAGGCTCTTTGTGTAATCGTTGCCCTTTGCTTGGTATACTGTTACTGTTATACTTGGTCATGTAACAATATATACTTATACATACTTAAAAATTCTCCATTTTCAGATCTCACTAGAAACATAATCTCAGGGATGCTTTTGTTATTCCTCCAGGTTAATCCTTTTCTCCTTGTTGTTGCTGTTGTAACGTGCTCTTATTGATTTATGTCCCTCTGTTGAGTATGTATGTATCTCAGTTTCTAACTATACACTCATTTGTATTCATTTGATTAATGTCTGTCTCCTGTCCCCATAGTAAATTTAAATCTTCCTTAAAATCTATGACTGTTTATTTTTTGTTCACCATTACACCTTCATCTCTAGTGATAGTTCTGAACACATCATAGGCATGCAGTAGATATTTATATAACAATTGACAGAAAGCTTTAACAAAAAATGATATAAAATATATAATAACATAAATAGGATTTTAGGATTTTTAAATTGGGTTTATACTCAGGTGAAATGTTCTCATATTCAGGTAACATGGTTTGTAATCAAGTGAAGTGTTCTTTATGTTCACTATTTATAGTCTAAGTACTGTAGGAATTATTATTTTCAGTACCCCTCAGAAACAGATGCCACTACCAGCCTGGGCCATCTGGATGAAGAGATTAGAGCAATGGAACTTGCCCCCATTGTAGGCAAAGTGAATGAAAGATTCAGTCTTGGGTTTCTTCCTTATCAGGAATCAACCTGAATGAGGAACTTCCTCTGGCCATTAAATCCAATGTCCACTCTCATTGAAGAAATTGATGATACTAAACCCAATGTACCACTTACCTCCTTTTCAATAGTCAACATTCAAAATTTAGTATCCCATTCTTTTTTATTTTTTTTATTTTTATTTTTTAACATCTTTATTGGAGTATAATTGCTTTACAATGGTGTGTTAGTTTCTGCCTACAACAAAGTGAATCAGTCACACATATACATATGTTCCCATATCTCTTCCCTCTTGCGTCTCCCTCCTTCCCACCCTCCCTATCCCACACCTCTAGGTGGTCACAAAGCACCGAGCTGATCTTCCTGTGCTATGTGGCTGCTTCCCACTAGCTATCTATTTTACATTTGGTAGTGTATATATGTCCATGCCACTCTCTCACCCTGTCACATCTTACCCCTCCCTCTCCCCATATCCTCAAGTCCATTCTCTAGTAGGTCTATGTCTTTATTCCCGTCTTGCCACTAGGTTCTTCATGACCTTTTTTTTTTTTTTTCTCCTTAGATTTCATATATATGTGTTAGCATACTGTATTTGTTTTTCTCTTTCTGACTTACTTCACTCTGTATGACAGACTCTAAATCCTTCCACCTCACTACAAATACCTCCATTTCATTTTTTTTATAGCTGAGTAATATTCCATTGTATATATGTGCCACATCTTTATCCATTCATCTGATGATGGACACTTAGGTTGCTTCCATGTCCTGGCTATTGTAAAGAGAGCTGCAATGAACATTTTGGTACATGACTCTTTTTGAACTATGGTTTTCTCAGGGTATATGCCCAGTAGTGGGATTGCTGGGTCGTATGGTAGTTCTATTTTTAGTTTTTTTAAGGAACCTCCATACTGTTCTCCATAGTGGCTGTATCCATTTACATTCCCACCAACAGTGCAAGAGTGTTCCCTTTTCTCCACACGCTCTCCAGAATTTATTGTTTCTAGATTTTTTGATGATGGCCATTCTGACCGGTGTGAGATGATATCTCATTGTAGTTTTGATTTGCATTTCTCTAATGATTAATGATGTTGAGCATTCTTTCATGTGTTTGTTGGCAATCTGTATATCTTCTTTGGAGAAATGTTTATTTAGGTCTTCTGCCCATGTTTGGATTGGGTTGTTTGTTTTATTGTTATTGAACTGCATGAGCTGCTTGTAAATCTTGGCGATTAATCCTTTGTCAGTTGCTTCATTTGCAAATATTTTCTCCCATTCTGAGGGTTGTCTTTTCATCTTGTTTATGGTTTCCTTTGTTGTGCAAAAGCTTTTAAGTTTCATTAGATCCCATTCGTTTATTTGTGTTTTTATTTCCATTTCTCTAGGAGCTGGGTCAAAAAGGATCTTGCTGTGATTTATGTCATAGAGTGTTCTGCCTATGTTTTCCTCTAAGAGTTTGATACTGTCTGGCCTTACACTTAGGTCTTTAATCCATTTTGAGTTTATTTTTGTGTATGGTGTCAGGGAGTGTTCTAATTTCATACTTTTACATGTACCTGTCCAGTTTTCCCAGCACCACTTATTGAAGAGGCTGTCTTTTATCCACTGTATATGCTTGCCTCCTTTATCAAAGATAAGGTGACCATATGTGCATGGGTTTATCTCTGGGCTTTCTATCCTGTTCTGTTGATCTATGTTTCTGTTTTTGTGCCAGTACCAAACTGTCTTGATTACTGTAGCTTTGTAATATAGTCTGAAGTCAGGGAGCCTGATTCCTCCAGCTCCATTTTTCGTTCTCAAGATTGCTTTGGCTATTCGGGGTCTTTTGTGTTTCCATACAAATTGTGAAATTTTTTGTTCTAGTTCTGTGAAAAATGCCAGTGGTAGTTTGATAGGGATTGCATTGAATCTGTAGATTGCTTTGGGTAGTAGAGTCATTTTCACAATGTTGATTCTTCCAATCCAAGAACATGGTATATCTCTCCATCTACTTGTATCACCTTTACTTTCTTTCATCAGTGTCTTATAATTTTCTGCATACAGGTCTTTTGTCTCCTTAGGTAGGTTTATTCCTAGATATTTTATTCTTTTTGTTGCAATGGTAAACGGGAGTGTTTTCTTAATTTCACTTTCAGATTTTTCGTCATTAGTGTATAGAAATGCAAGAGATTTCTGTGCATTAATTTTGAATCCTGCTACTTTACCAAATTCGTCGATTAGCTCTAGGAGTTTTCTGGTAGCATCTTTAGGATTCTCTATGTATAGTATCATGTCATCTGCAAACAGTGACAGCTTTACTTCTTCTTTTCGGATTTGGATTCCTTTTATTTCTGTTTCTTCTCTGATTGCTATGGCTAACACTTCCAAAACTATGTTGAATAATACTGGTGAGAGTGGGCAAACTTGTCTTGTTCCTGATCTTAGTGGAAATGGTTTCAATTTTTCACCATTGAGGACAATGTAGGCTGTGGGTTTGTCATATATGGCCTTTATTATGTTGAGGAAAGTTCCCTCTATGCCTACTTTCTGCAGGGCTTTTATCATAAATGGGTGTTGAATATTGTTGAAAGCTTTCTCTGCATCTATTGAGGTGATCATATGGTTTTTCTCCTTCAGTTTGTTAATACTATGTATCACGTTGATTGATTTGCATATATTGAAGAATCATTGCATTCCTGGAATAAACCCCACTTGATCATGGTGTATGATCCTTTTAATGTGCTGTTGGATTCTGTTTACTAGTATTTTGTTGAGGATTTTTGCATCTATGTTCATCAGTGATATTGGCCTGTAGTTTTCTTTCTTTGTGACATCTTTGTCTGGTTTTGGTATCAGGGTGATGGTGGCCTCATAGAATGTGTTTGGGAGTGTTCCTCCCTCTGCAATATTTTGGAAGAGTTTGAGAAGGATAGGTGTTAGCTCTTCTCTAAATGTGTGATAGAATTCACCTGTGAAGCCATCTGGTCCTGGGCTTTTGTTTGTTGGAAGATTTTTAATCACAGTTTCAATTTCAGTGCTTGTGATTGGTCTGTTCATATTTTCTATTTCTTCCTGGTTCAGTCTCGGTAGGTTGTGCATTTCTAAGAATCTGTCCATTTCTTCCAGGTTGTCCATTTTATTGGCATAGAGTTGCTTATAGTAATCTCTCATGATCGTTTGTATTTCTGCAGTGTCAGTGGTTACTTCTCCTTTTTCATTTCTAATTCTATTGATTTGAATCTTCTCCCTTTTTCTCTTGATGAGTCTGGCTAATGGTTTATCAATTTTGTTTATCTTCTCAAAGAACCAGCTTTTAGTTTGATTGATCTTCGCTATTGTCTCCTTCATTTCTTTTTCATTTATTTCTGATCTGATCTTTATGATTTCTTTCCTTCTGCTAGCTTTGGGGTTTTTTTGTTCTTCTTTCTCTAATTGCTTTAGGTTCAAGGTTAGGTTGTTTATTCGAGATGTTTCCTGTTTCTTGATGTAGGCTTGTATTGTTATAAACTTCCCTCTTAGCACTGCTTTTGCTGCATCCCATAGGTTTTGGGTCGTCGTGTCTCCATTGTCATTTGTTTCTAGGTATTTTTTGATTTCCCCTTTGATTTCTTCAGTGATCACTTCGTTATTAAGCAGTGTATTGTGTAGCCTCCATTTGTTTGTATTTTTTACAGATCTTTTCCTGTAATTGATATCTAGTCTCATAGCTTTGTGGTCGGAAAAGATACTTGATATGATTTCAATTTTCTTAAATTTACCAAGGCTTGATTTGTGACCCAAGATATGATCTATCCTGGAGAATGTTCCATGAGCACTTGAGAAAAATGTGTATTCTGTTGTTTTTGGGTGGAATGTCCTATAAATATCCAATAAGTCCGTCTTGTTTAATGTATCATTTAAAGCTTGTGTTTCCTTATTTATTTTCATTTTGGATGATCTGTCCATTGGTGAAAGTGGGGTGTTAAAGTCCCCTACTATGATTGTGTTACTGTCGATTTCCCCTTTTATGGCTGTTAGTATTGCCTTATGTATTGAGGTGCTCCTATGTTGGGTGCATAAATATTGACAATTGTTATACCTTCCTCTTGGATTGATCCCTTGATCATTATATAGTGTCCTTCTTTGTCTCTTGTAATAGTCTTTATTTTAAAGTCTATTTTGTGTGATATGAGAATTGCTACTCCAGCTTTCTTTTGATTTCCATTTGCATGGAATATCTTTTTCCATCCCCTCACTTTCAGCCTGTATGTGTCTCTAGGTCTGAAGTGGGTCTCTTGTAGACAGCATATATATGGGTCTTGTTTTTGTATCCATTCAGCCAGTCTGTGTCTTTTGGTGGGAGCATTTAATCCATTTACATTCAAGGTAATTATCGATATGTATGTTCCTATTCCCATTTTCTTAAATGTTTTGGGTTTGTTATTGTAGGTGTTTTCCATCTCTTGTGTTTCTTGCCTAGAGAAGTTCCTTTAGCATTTGTTGTAAAGCTGGTTTGGTGGTGCTGAACTCTCTCAGCTTTTGCTTGTCTGTAAAGCTTTTAATTTCTCCATCAAATCTGAATGAGATCCTTGCTGGGTAGAGTAATCTTGGTTGTAGGTTTTTCTCCTTCATCACTTTAAGTATATCCTGCCACTCCCTTCTGGCTTGCAGGGTGTCTGCTGAAAGATCAGCTGTTAACCTTGTGGGGATTCCCTTGTGTGTTATTTGTTGTTTCTCCCTTGCTGCTTTTAATATGTTTTCTTATAGTTAATTTTTGACAGTTTGATTAATATGTGTCTTGGCGTGTTTCTCCTTGGATTTATCGTGTATGGGACTCTCTGTGCTTCCAGGACTTGATTAACTATTTCCTTTCCCATATTAGGGAAGTTTTCAACTATAATCTCTTCAAATATTTTCTCAGTCCCTTTCTTTTTCTATTCTTCTTCTGGGACCCCTATAATTCGAATGTTGGTGCATTTAATGTTGTCCCAGAGGTCTCTGAGACTGTCCTCAGTTCTTTTCATTCTTTTTTCTTTATCCTGCTCTGCAGTGGTTATTTTCACTATTTTATCTTCCAGGTGACTTATCCGTTCTTCTGCCTCAGTTATCCTGCTCTTGATCCCGTCTAGGGTATTTTTAATTTCATTTATTGTGTTTTTCATCGTTGCTTGGTTCCTCTTTAGTTCTTCTACATCCTTGTTAAATGTTTCTTGCATTTTGTCTATTCTATTTCCAAGATTTGGATCATCCTTACTATGAGTATACTGAATTCTTTTTCAGGTAGACTACCTATTTCCTCTTCATTTGTTAGGTCTGGTGTGTTTTGACCCTGCTCCTTCATCTGCTGTGTGGTTTTGTGTCTTCTCATTTTGCTTATCTTACTGTGTTTGGGGTCTCCTTTTCACAGGCTTCAGGTTCATAGTTCCCGTTGTTTTTGGTATCTGTCCCCAGTGGCTAAGGTTGGTTCAGTGGGTGGTGTAGGCTTCCTGGTGGAGGGGACTAGTGCCTGTGTTCTGGTGGATGAGGCTGGATCTTTTCTTTCTGGTGGGCACGTCCACGTCTGGTGGTGTATTTTGGGGTGTCTGTGGCCTTATTATGATTTTAGGCAGCCTCTCTGCTAATGGATGGGGCTGTGTTCCTGTCTTGCTAGTTGTTTGGCATAGGGTGTCCAACACTGTAGCTTGCTGGTCGTTGAGTGAAGCTGGGTCTTAATGTTGAGATGGAGATCTCTGAGAGATTTTCACTGTTTGATATTACGTGGAGCTAGGAGGTCTCTTGTGGACCAGTGTCCTGAAGTTGGCTCTCCCACCTCAGAGGCACAGCCCTGATGCCTGGCTGGAGCACCAAGAGCCTTTCATCCACACGGCTCAGAGTAAAAGGGAGAAAAAATAGAAAGAAAGAAAGAAAGAGGATACAATAAAATAAAGCTATTATAAAGCAAAGCTATACAGACAAAATCTCACCCAGAAGCATACACATATACACTCACAGAAAAAGGAAAAGGGGAAAAATTAATATATCCTGCTCCCAAAGTCCACCTCCTGAATTTGGGATGATTCGTTGTCTATTCAGGTATTCAACAGATGCAGGCACATCAAGTTGTTTTTGGAGTTTTAATCCGCTGCGTCTGAGGCTGCTGGGAGACATTTCCCTTTCTCTTCTTTGTTCGCACAGCTCCTGGGGTTCAGCTTTGGATGTGGACCCGCCTCTGCATGTAGGTCGCCTGAGGGTGTCTGTTCCCCGCCCAGACAGGACGGGGTTAAAGGAGCAGCTGCTTCGGGGGCTCTGGCTCACTCAGGCGGGGGGAGGGAGCGGTACGGAGGAGGCGGGGCGAGCCTGCAGCGTCAGAGACGTCGTGACGTTGCACCAGCCCGAGGTGCGCTGTGCGTTCTCCAGGGGAATTGTCCCTGGATCACGGGAGCCTGGCCATGTCGGGCTGCACCGGCTCCCAGGAGGGGCGGTGTGGAGAGTGACCTTTGCTCGCACACAGGCTTCTTGGTGGCGGCAGCAGCAGCCTTAGCGTCTCCTGCCCGTCTCTGGGGTCCGCGCTGATGGCCGCGGCTCGCGCCAGTCTCTGGAGCTCGTTTAGGCGGCGCTCTGAATCCTCTCTCCTCGCGCACCAGGAAACAAAGAGGTAAGAATAAGTCTCTTGCCTCTTCGGCAGCTGCAGACATTTTCCCGGACTCCCTCGCAGGTAGCTGTGGCGTTCTAACCCCTTCAGGCTGTGTTCACGCCGCCAACCCCAGTCCTCTCCCTGCGATCCGACGGAAGCCCGAGCCTCAGCTCCCAGCCCCGCCCGCCCCGGCGGGGGAGCAGACAAGCCTCTTGGGCTGGTGAGTGCTGCTCGGCGCCGCTCCTCCGTGCGGGAATCTCTCCGCTTTGCCCTCCGCACCCCTGTGGCTGCGCTCTCCTCCGTGACTCCGAAGCTCCCCCCTCCGCCACCCGCAGTCTCCGCCCGCGAAGGGGTTCTAGTGTGTGGACACCTTTCCCCCTTCATGGCTCCCTCCTACTGGCGCGGGTCCCATCCCTATTCTTTTGTCTTTGTTATTTCTTTTTTCTTTTGCCCCACCCAGGTACGTGGGGAGTTTCTTGCCTTTTGGGAGGTCTGAGGTCTTCTGCCAGCGTTCAATAGGTGTTCTGTAGGAGCAGTTCCACCTGTAGATGCATTTCTAATGTATATGTTGGAAGGAAGGTGATCTCTGCGTCTTACTCTTCCGCCATCTTGCCCCGACCCCCCAATGATAGCCATTCTGACCGATGTGAGATGATATCTCATTGTAGTTTTGATTTGCATTTCTCTAATGATTAGTGATGTTGAGCATTCTTTCGTGTGTTTGTTGGCAATCTATGTATCCCATTCTTTAGATTTCTCTTATTCCCACGTGGCTTTTCATGTTTTTGAGCCCAGTCTATCACCCCTTCTATTCTCCCAAATCTGCCCTCCACAACTATTTTTCTCCATCATCTGCCAGGTCCCTGATGTCAGGTAATTTTCCCTCTATTTCCATTCATTGACTGAAGACTGGCTCTATTCTCAAAATAATGTCTTTTTTTCCAGGTGTCTCAAACACATGTCAGGCTTTCCCACTGATGCAATTCAAGCAATATCTGTAGTGACTATGCACATAGGTTCTCCTTCAGTGTACTGGGATTTAAATCCAATATTCTTATTTAATCATTGGTTCATGATCATCTGTGATCATCCAACTGAAATGATCTGCAAACGGTTTTTAGCACAGTTCTGAAAACGTAATACTAGCAATCAAACAATGTAGAATAATACTATCATTCCAGACCATTATTACCTCACCCTTGTTATTATTAATAAAAATATAAAATAAAAAATAAAACATGATCCATTGCAACTAATATAATTAGGGTATATTTTACTGTGTCTTTGCTCTTTGCTTTTAGCTACCGATGTTACAGTCATGACCCCATTCACTGAAATATTGATCTCTGTCTCAGTCTACCTTCTATCCTGCTATCTTGCATTGGTTGGTGCATCCAGTAATTTAGCTTGTCAAGGGGCATACTCTGGCCTCTGACTGGTGTCTGTCTGGTGACAATTCCTGGAAGCAGTGTGAGCCAGTGACACTCAAGCCCAGAGGTGGGCAGCAAAGCTGATTGCCCCCAGAGCCTTTGCTCCCATACTGGATATGGAGCATTTTCTTACTAAGCACAGGTGGGGAGATTAAGTCATAGCCAGGACTGCAGGTAGCTTGCAGCCCCTCCCAACTGGAGAGCCTGTTTGGAAATTGAGAGTAGCCTGGAGTGATTCCTTCCCTTCCTGCCCCCGCAGGGGAACTGAGTCATAGCTTTACCTACTGTAGAGAGTGTCTTTTGGCTTCATCTGCACTCTTGGAAGCTGTGCAGCTCAGTGGCAATTAGCTGAAGCATGGGCAGTTAGAGCAATAATGATAGTTTGCAGAGCAAAAGTTAGTGGCCCTGTTCAATCAGGTAACTTGGGAAGCAAGTTGGCTTGAGTTTACACAATAAGCAAAGAGCTTTACCAGCTTTAAAGTTGCCTATCCTACTGAGCCTGGGCAAGAAATCTAATTTGTAACCCCGTTCATCCTCATCGCTGAATATAGCCTTCAGCCTGCCCAACGGGGAACCTGACCAGAGCACACAGGAAGCTGTGTAGCCCATTTAGCAACCCTGCATAGAATGGCACCTGAGCAGAGAGCACAGCCCATGGCTTCCTCTATCTGTAGAGCAAAACCAGTGGCCTCACCTAACAAGGTAATTCCGTGAATATTCTGGCCTGATTCAGGTCTCCAAAAAATAAGCTGTGCAGGCCCTGGGTCCCATCCTGCCCTACTACCAGGACAGGGAAGCTAATTTATAGCCCCATCTATTACTGAATATAGTAATAAGTCCTAACCGTCTAGTGAGCCTGACCAGAGAATCCAGGCAAGGTGGAGCCTATCCTAGACTCTTGCTTGGATAAGGAACCAAGCCAGCAGTCCTGTTTAACTCTTCCCAGCCTGTGGCACTATTCCCCATTCCTGTCCTCAGAGCTTGAACAGTTGCTTCACCCCAAAACAGATCATAAAAGCAGGTCCCACTTGTCCAAGGACATTATCAGCAGACACACCGAGACACCCAGACTGAGCTGACTGGTGAAGAACTGTCTCTGACAATGCAAACCTGTAAAGTTTGGAAGAGGAACTTGATTACTCAAATTGGCAGATACCAAGGTAAGGAATCAAGGAAAATGAAAAAATCAGGTAAAAATTACACCATCAAAAGAAACTAATAAAGTCCCAATAATTAACTGTAAAGAAAAGGAGATCTATGAACTGTCAAAGAACTCAGAATAATTCTCTTAAGGAAGTTTAGTGAACCACAAGAAAACACAGACAATTAAAGAAAATTAGGAAAACCATACATGAACAAAATGAGAAGTTCAACAAGGAAATAGCAACATCAAAAATAAATAAATAAACAGAAATCCTAGAGCTGAAAAATACAATAACTGCACTGAAGAATTTAATAGAGAGTTTCAAAAGTAAACTCAACATGCAGAAGAAAGAAGTAGAAACATTCACCTTATAGGAATTCCAGAAGGAGAAGAAAAAGAGAAAGGGACAGAAAGTATATTTGAAGAAATAATGGCTGAAAACTTCCTGAATCTGGGGAGAGAAATGGACGTCCAGATCCATGAGGCCCAAAGGATCCCAAAGAGGTTGACCCCAAATAGGGTTACACTGATACACATTATAATTAAATTGTCAGGAGTCAAAGACAAAGAAAGAATTTTAAAAGGAGCAAGAAGAAATAGAGAAGCAGTATACAAGGGAACCCACATAACACTAAAGGAGGACTTCTCGACAGAAACTTTCAGTCCAGGAGAGAATGGGATGAAATAATCAAAATACAGGCATACCGTGGAGAATTTGTGGGTTTGGTTCCAGACCACTGCAATAAAGTGAATATTGCAAATAAATCTTCACACACATTTTTTGGTTTTCCAGTGCATATAAAAGTTATGTTTACATTATATTGTAATCTATTAAGAGTGGAAAATCTACAAATAATAAATGCTGGAGAGGGTGTGGAGGAAAGGGAACCCTCTTACACTGCTGGTGGGAATGTAAATTGATACAACCACTATGGAGAACAGTATGGAGGTTCCTTAAAAAACTAAAAATAGAACTACCATATGACCCAGCAATCCTACTACTGGACATATACCCTGAGAAAACCATAATTAAAAAAGAGTCATGTATCAAAATGTTCATTGCAGCACTATTTACAATAGCCAGGTCATGGAAGCAACCTAAGTGACCATCGACAGATGAATGGATAAAGAAGATGTGACACATATATACAATGGAATATTACTCAGCCATAAAAAAAAGAAATTGAATTATTTGTAATGAGGTGGATGGACCTAGAGTCTGTCATACAGAGGAAGTAAATCAGAAAGAGAAAAACAAATACCATATGTTAACACATACATATGGAATCTAAAAAAAAAAAAGAAAAAAGAATGGTTCTGAAGAACTTAGGGGCAAGACAGGAATAAAGATGCAGACCTACTAGAGGATGGACTTGAGGACACGGGGAGGGGGCAAGATAAGCTGGGACGAAGTGAGAGAGTGATATGGACATATATACACTACCAAATGTAAAATAGATAGCTGGTGGGAAGCAGCCGCATAGCACAGGGAGATCAGCTCGGTGCTTTGTGACTAGAGGGGTGGGATAGGGAGGGTGGGAAGGAGAGGCAAGAGAGAAGGGATATGGGGATATAAGTATATGTATAGCTGATTCACTTTGTTATAAAGCAGAAACTAACACACCATTGTAAAGCAATTATACCCCAATAAAGATGTTTTAAAAATGTATATACCTTATTTTAAAAGGAGTTTAGTTGTAAAAACTGCTCACCATCATCTGAGCCTTCAGTGAGTCATAATCTGTTTTCTGGTGGAGGGTCTTGCCTTGATGTTGATGGCCACTGACTGGTCAAAATGGTGGTCGCTGCAGGTTGGGGTGGCTGTGCAATATCTTAAATGAAGACAACAAGGAAGTTTGCTGCATTAGCTGACTCTTCTGTTCGGGAACAATTTCTCTATAGCACGCAATACTGTTTGATAGCATTTTACCCACAGTAGAACTTCTTTCAAAATTGCATACATTCCTCTCAAACCCTGCCACTTTATCAACTGAGATTTTGTCATTTCTAAATCCTCTGCTGTCATTTCAACAAACTTCATAGCATCATCACCAGAAGCAGATTCCGTCTTAAGACACCACTTTTCATTGCTCATCCATAAGAAGTAACTCTGCAAACATTCAAGTTTTATCATGAGATTGCAGCAGTTCACATTTTCAGGCTCCACTTCTAATTCTAGCTCTCTTGCTATTTCCACTACATCTACAGTTACTTCCTCCACTGAAACCTTGAACCCCTCAAAGTCATCAATTAGGGTTGGAATCAACTTCTTTCAAACTTGTGTTAATGTTGAGATTTTGACCTCTTCCCGGGAATCACAAATGTTCTTAATGGCATCTAGAATGGTGAATCCTTTCCAGAAGGTTCTCAATTTACTTTGCCCAGATTCATCAGAGGAATCACTATCTCAGGTAGCTATAGTCTTATGAAATGTATTTCTTAAGTAATAAAAATGAAAGTCAAATTTACTCCTCGATCCATGGGCTGCAGAATGATTGTTGTGTTAGCAGGCCTGAAGACAACATTAATCTCATTGTACATCTCTATCAGAGCTCTTGGGTGACCAGGTGCATTGTCAATGAATAGTCATATTTTGAAAGGAATCTTTTTCCTGAGCAGTAAGTCTCACGAGTGGGCTTAAAATATTCAGTAAACCATGTTGTAAATAGATGTGCTCTAATCAAGGCTGTGTTATTCCCTTCATAGAGCACAGGCAGAGTAGATTTAACATAATTTTTAATGGCTGTAGGATTTTCAAAATGGTAAATGAGCATTGGCTTCAACTTAAGGTCATCAGCTGTATTAGCCCCTAACAAGAGAGTCAACCTGTCTTTTGAAGACAGCAATTGACATTTCCTCTCTAGCTATAAAATTCTTATATGGCATCTTCTTCCAATATAAGGCTGTTTTGTCTATATTGTAAATCTGTTGTTTAGTGAGCCACCTTTATTAATTATCTTAGCTAGATCTTCTGGATAACTTGTTACAGCTTCTACATCAGCACTTACTGCTTCACCTTGCCCTTTGATATTATGGAGATATTATGGATATGGCTTTCTTCCTTAAACCCCATGAACCAACCTCTACTAGCTACAAACTTTTATTCTGCAGCTTCTTCATCCCTCTAGGCCTTCATAGAACAGAAGAGAGTTTGGGTCTTGCTCTGGATTAGGTTTTGTCTTAAGGGAATGTGATAGCTGTTTTGCTCTTCTATCCAGACCACTAAAACTTTCTCCATATCAGCAATAAGGCTTTTTCATTTTCTTATCATTTGTGTGTTTACTGAAGTATCACTTTTAATTTCCTTCTAGAACTTTTCCTTCACATTCACAAATTATCTAATTGTTTGGCACAAGAGACCTAGCTTTCAGCCTATGGCTTTCTACATGCTTTCCTCACCACACTTTTGATTTAAATTGAGCTCATTTCTAGCTTTTGATTTAAAGAGAGAAATGTGCAACTCTTCCTTTCACTTGAACACTCAGAGGCCACTGCAAGGTTATTAATTGACCTAATTTGAATATTGTGTCTCAGGGAATAAGGAGGCTTGAGGAAAGGGAGGAAGATGGGGAAATAGCCAGAGTCAGTGGAGCAGTCAGAATACACATAACATTTGTATGGGTAAAGTTGGTAATGCCCTAAAACAATTACAATACTAACATCATGATCGCTGATTATAGATCACTGTAACAAACAGAATAATAATGAAAAGTTTGAAATCTTGTGAGAATTACCAAATTGTGACACAGAGAAATGAAGGGAGAAAATGCTGTTGGAAAAATGATGCTGATATATTTGCTTGATGCAGGGTTGACAGAAACCTTCTATTTAAAAAAAAAATGCAATGTCTGTGATGTGTAATAAAGCAAAGTGCAGTAAATCAAGGTATACCCTAACAATGAATTTTCTGAAGAAGAAATAAAGAAATCCATCCCATTTACAATAGCATCAACAAAATAAAATACATATGAATAAATTTAACTAAAGTAGTGAAATTTCTACTCTGAAAAGTATGACATTGAAAAAGATACAAAAAAAAAAAAAGATAAGCCATGTTCATGTATTGGGAGAGTTAATATTGTTAAAAATGTCAGTACTACCAAAGTCATCTACAGATTCAGTGCAATCCCTATCAAGATTCCAGTGGCAATTTCTACAGAAGTAAAAATAAAACACTCCTAAAATTTACATAAAACACAAAAGACCCTGATAGGCCAAAGAAATTCTGAGAAAGAAGAAAAAAGCAGGAGGTGTCATCACACTTCCTGATTTCAAGCTATACAATAAAGCTGTACTCATCAAAACAGTATGGCATTGGCATAAAAGAGACAAACAGACCAATGGAACAGAATTGAGAGCCCAGAAATAAACCCAAGCATATGCAGTCAACTAGCATTTGTCAGAAGAGCCAAGATTTCTCAGTGGAGAAAAGAGAGTCCCTTCAATAAAAGGTGATGGGATAATTGGATAGTCACAAGAAAAAGAATGAAACTGGACCTATATCTTACAGCACTCACAAAAATTAACTCAAAATAGATTAAAGAATTAAATGTAAGACTTCAAACCATGAAACATAGGAATAAAGCTACTTGCTGATTTTTTGGATTAGGCACCTGAACCCAGACCAAAAAAAATAAAAAATAAAAATAAACAAGTGAGACTACATCAAAAAAAATAATCAACAAAGTTAAAAGAAATCCTATAGAATAAAAAAAATGCAAATCGTATATCTGATAAGAAGTTAATATCCAAAAATATATAAAGAACTCATAACGACTTTATAACATGAAACCAAATAACCTATTTTAAATTGGGCAAAGGATCTAAATAGACATTTCTCTAAAGAAGATATATGAAACGTGAATGGGTACATGAAAAGTTGCATATCACTAGTCATTAGGGAAATGAAAATTAAAACCACAATGAGATATCATGTCACAACTGTTAGAATGGCAATGATCAAAAAGATAAGAGCTAACAAATGCTTGCCTGGATATGGAAAAAAGGGGAAACCTTATGCACTGCTGTGGGAATGTAAATTTATGCATTCACTATGGAAACAGTATGAAGGGTACTAAAAAAATTAAAAATAGTACTACCCCATGATCTAGCAATTCCCCTTTTGGGAATATATCCAAAGGAAATAAAAAGACTAACTCAAAAAGTTATTTGAACTCCCATGTTTATAGCAGCATTGTTTACAATATCTGAGACATGGAAACAACTTGTGTTCATTGTTGAATGAGTAAGGAAGCTGTGGTATATATACACAAGGGAACATTATTCAGCCATAAAAAGGAAGGATTCCTACTATTTGTAGCAATATGGATAGACATTAAAAACATTTTGCTACTTGAAATAAGTCAAACAGAGAAAGACCAACACTATATGATCCACTAATATGTGAAATCTAAACACAAAACAAACTCATAGAAAAAGAGATCAGACTTTTCCTTACCAGAGGCAGAGGTTGCAGGGAGGGGGGAATTGGAGGAAGGTGGTCAAAAGGTACAAACTTCCAATTATAAGATAAATAAGTACTAGAGATGTCATGTACAATATAATGACCATAGTTAACACTGCTGTAGGATATATAAGAAAGTTGTAAAGAGAGTAAATCCTAAGAGTTCTCATCACAAGGCAAACACTATTTTCTTTTTTTTTTTTCTTTTTATTGTATCTATATGAGAAGATGGATGTTAACTGAACCTATTGTGGTAATCATTTCATAGTATATGTAAATCAAACCATTATACTGTATGCCTTAAACTTACACAGTGAGGTATGTCAATTATTTCTCAATAAATCAGGAAAATAATGTAAAATGTAACTTACTTGCCAAAGTACAAAAATTAATACTTCCAATATATTTCTACTTATGTCACAATACCCTATTTCCTTCTTCCTTTTATGTAAGCTGACATATAATTTATATATATCAAAATAAATCAACCTCAAATGTACAGTTCAATGATTTTGCCTGTTCTAGAATTATAAATATAAAATCATACAATACATTCTCATTTGTATTTGACTTCTTTGCTCAACATAAAAATTATTGTGCAGTAGTATATATATGTATAAATATAGTACATTATGGTTATTTATTCATCTGATGAAAGATATTCTTTTGCTTCAGATCTTTTGGCCATTATGAATAAGCTTCTGTATTTATTCTTAGAAAACTCTCCCTTAGAGTGTATACTTTCATCTCTTACTTCATTCCTGGATAAGAGGGTATATTACTTTTAATTTTAAAGAAAATTACTAAAATGTTTTCCAAAGTAGTTTTACCATTCCACATTCTCAAGAACATTATATGAGAGTTCCAGCTGCTCCATATTCTCGGCCATCCTTGCTATTTTTTTCCTTTTAAATTTTAGTATTGTTGTGTGTATGTAGTAACAATATGTATCACCTTTGGTAATGTGTTGAAACTGTTTGATATTTTAACATTTGAGTTGATTGCCTTTTTATTATTGCATATAAAATGTACTTTATACATTTTAGATATATTTTCTATCCAGGAAGAATGTTGCAAATATTTTCTCCAGTGTGCCTTATTTTTCTTTAAAATGTCATTCAAAATTCTAGATCTTTATTTTTTTATTTTAAAGTTTACTTATTTTTTTATGATCAGTACTCTTTTTGTTCTAAGAAATTTTGCCTGACCTAAGTTTGCATAGATGATATACTATGACTTCTTCTAAGAGTTTTAGTTTTAACTTTTACCTTTAGGTCTACAGTACATTTCATATTAATCCTTTTTTGTTGTTGTTTTATCTTTGAGGTAGGAATTGAGGATTTTTTTTCTCCCATTGGAATACTAGTTGTTCAAACTATACATTGAAAGATTTTCATTTCTCCCATTTTATTAAATGGATAGTTTGATTGAAATAAATTGAGCCTTGTCAAACTCAAAAATAAAATAGCTAGTTATTTTACCAGCAAAATTGGTTTATTCAGGTATAGTAGAGAATAACAGAGCAAAATTAGTTTATTTGGGACAGGCAAGCTATAGTGAATCATAGGCAAGTATAAAGAGGCAAAGGAGAGGTCAACTTTGTCTAGGTTTTAGGAGGATATTGGGGATGGCTGTTTTGAATTACAGTTCTTTGGAAAAGAGTTCCAGGTTGTGGCCATTTCTTATTGGCTGCAAGCAGCGTTTAGTGCGTTGTTGCTACTGCAGGGAGAGATCTTCCTTCTTTTTTTTTTAAAGCAAGAGATGAAATTGCCATGTGAAAAATGTCCTCCCTTGTACCAGAAGAAAAGTAGCATTTTATCATCATGGATAAGAAGTAGAGATGAAGAGAATTTTATACAAAGATAATTCTTATCTCCCTTCCTCCTTCTGGTTATACAGGTGCAATGAGTGGTACATGCGTGAGCGCTCTCCCTTCCGGACTTTCTGACTCCATTTTAAACAAGTTTTTCATATATACACACACACACACACACACATATATATGTGCATACACACACACACACACACACACACACACACACACTCAAACAGGCTTGGCCCAGTTATCCTGGAAAAGCTGTCTCCTTCAGCTGTTCTCTACTTTTGTTTCTGGTCAATGTTATTTAGAAGTCGTCAGCACTTGTGTAGGACTGATGCAAAGTGGAACCTTTAGCTGTGAGAGGTGTACCTATGGCTGGAGACTCTGAAATTGGGCTGCCATCTGGGTCTCTTCCAAAGATATTTAAGGGCAGTCTTTGTTCTTGCTCATTACAAATCAGAAGTGTGGGAGAAAATTGGAGACATTTGGTTTTGGAGATTTGTACTCAGATATTTGATAAAACTATAAGAGTTTAAGATCCAATCCAGCTTACAGGTGTAAAACAAAACCTTAAAGACAATTAACAGGTGAAGAACCTATATCTATAAAGATGAAACATAATTTCTCTCTCCATGATTATCCCCCTTTTTATCAAAGATAATCATATTAAAACTAATTTGTTTAAATTAAATTTGACCTGATTATTTGTATAAATGCAACAAGGATAGTGATTGACCATTTAAGCACTTTTTTACATTACTTTTCTGGAACATTGTAAACAAGGTACTAGGCTGATTTTTCCAAGCAGTTCCTAAAATTTTCTCATCATATGAGTCTATGTATATCTCTGTTAAATATGACGTTCCAGTTAAAGCTTTGGTAATGTAGCCAGTACTTCCAATTGTATTCTGTTATAAGGAGAATAGATTTTCATTGAGCTCATGCAAATAACTATTTTATCATAAAAAAAATACTTAAGAGTTTCTGAATTCTGGACAGATCAGGTAGGGAGGAAAATATTTGTTTACAAAAGTGTGATTTATCAAATTGCTGCACATAATAAATGCTTAAGAGAAAAGATTTCCTTAAATCTGGAAAAGTAAAACATGTGCATAAGAAGGCATAAAATTGTAATCACCCTTATTAGTTCTTTGAGTGTCCTGTAGTTAATTCTTTTTGATCTTGACTTTGTGTTGGTAGCTTTTTGAACCAATAAGTTTTTCATTAAAGTTTTAGACATTTTTACCCAGTTCAGTGTTATGATCTTAAAGTTATCAGAAACCTGTATTCTGGAGTATTTGTCAATGTCTTTTCTATGAATCTCCTTAAAGATAAAATTTTGTAAGAACATTTTGCAAAGCATCAGAATAAAACAATAACTGAGTAACAAAAGACAAAAATAGCAATGGTTAAATATCAAAGTTCATTATAGTGCAATTAACAAGGAAATTTGGTTATTTATGTGATATACAATATTTTAAGATAACACCTGGAATTATGAATGATAATATTTTATCAGGACATGCCAGATTTATAGGAATGTCATATCATTTCTGAAACATTTATAACATATACCTATAAAGATGCCAACATAAAGAAGGCTTAATATTAATTACTTGACAATGTTTCCATGTAATTTAACATATCCAGTAAGCATAGTTAGTGTAACATCTCTCGTTTTATATGGAGAGAGAACAAATCTTTTGAGATGTTACAGGGAACTTCTGGAAAACCCCCAAATTATTTTGAGGTCAAAAGCCTTCATTTAGAATTTTATTTTATCTTTTTATGGTGGGGAAGTTTATCAAAAATATCAAAAGGTTTCAAAACACTTGGTCAGATAGGATGATAGGTCACTGTAAAGCAATACTTAGTTATCTAGATAGCCAAAGTGACAAAGACTTCACAGGCAAATATAGAAGGTTAAATAGTTCTGAGCAAAACTTAGCTAGTTAATTATCTAAAGGACTAGTTTTTGTTTTTGTTTTTTTAAGTAATCAAAGACTGTGTAGACAATTTAAAGCACAGTTGATAAAACATATAATCTTTGCTTTCAAGCAGATTACTTTAAAAAAGTAAGGAAAAACCTTTCATATTCTCTTATTGAGAGCAGACCAATAGTCTAAACAAACTTTGTCTTTTTAGCTGATGAAAGAAGATTAAGTTCCAGTTTTACATAAGTACACTATTGATATTAAAGCTTAATTTTAAAAGCTTATAAAAAATTTATTCAATCTTACCCAGCTTGATCACATGTAAGTCTTTCCAAAGATTCCTTTTCCACAAACCTTCTACAACTTTCTATATCCATTTAGGTTTTGTCCTCTATTGTTTCTTATTCTGGAACAAGCATTTTATTTTAAGACAAAATTATTATTTTTTTTCCTCCCTTACCAAAAATGCATGTCCATTCTTCATACCTTCTCTTACTGAAAATACATAATGTACTTTGCCTATACGCTCATTTTTTTTCATTCTTACTATTTCTAGTAGTTATGGGGGGAAAAGCACAGCTATTTATAAATCAGGTTTGTATTGTAAAAATTTGTCTTTTTTTCTCTGGTAATTTCAAAGTTATTAGTTTAAATTTTATTTTCTCAATTTCAAAAGCTTACAAACTTATCTAGAACAGCAATGATTCAAGCAGTTGTTCCAGAATAATTACAGATTTACTCTTAAAGGATAGCATAATTGCCTATGCATTACATTAAATGCATATAAACTCCTACGAAATACAGTTAAAATGTCATACATTTCTTGGAAATTACAGTATGAGATTCACTCATGTCTTGACTTGGCTCTGCTAGACTGGGAATGATAGAACAAGAAGAGTTAGTAGGATACCCACATTACTGCTAAGAAGTTTGCTCTAAGTTGATAAGCAGTCTAAAGATTGGAAAGATGGGACAACAATTTCTAAACTGATGGCATAGTTATAAATATCTGGAAGCCACCACCAGAATTTCCAGCCTTGCAAGTAGTTGTAAGAAATGGGAAACTTTCTTTTAAATAAAGATTGCTGCCTGGCTGCAAATCTGAGTAGACAAGGCAACACAATATGAGCCTGTTAGAGAGTGAGTACAGAGAGTGAGTACAGTCTGGCCTTGGAGAGTTATCACTGTGCGTACCAGACAAAAAGGGTGGCTGTTCTTTCTTTCTTTTGGCTGCATTGGGTATTTGTTGCTGTGCGTGGGCTTTCTCAAGTAGCGGCAAGCGGGGTCTACTCTTCATTGCAGCGAGGTGGCTTCTCCTTGCGGTAGCTTCTCTTGTTGTGGAGCACAGGCTCTAGTTGCGTGGGCTTCAGTAGTTGTAGCATGCAGGCTCAGTAGTTGTGGCTCATGGGCTCAGTAGTTGTAGCACACGGGCTTAGTTGCTCCACGACATGTGGGATCTTCCCAGACCAGGGCTCGAACCCGTGTCCCCTGCATTGGCAGGTGGATTCTTAAGCACTGTGCCACCAGGGAAGTCCCGGGATGGTTGTTCTTTATCAGACTTTCAGCTGGCTGAGCAAACCTTTTGGTTGCTCAATTCACTGTGGTACAAGAGCAGTGGCTTTCAAACATGTTGTATCATTCCTCAGTAAGAAATATAGTGTATATATAATATATATATATATATATATATATATGGCCCTGCATAATTATAAATATAAAACCATATAAATAACTGAAATTAAAGTTTAATAAATTGGCATGTTTTTCCTATTTTTAGTATATGCTGTACATGTATTCTATTTTGTACTTTACGAAATTACACTTTTATTTATATATGGATAATAAGTAAATCTATAATTGACAAATAAAATTGAAAATACATATTATCCATTTATCTACATAGACATATATAGATTATATGCACATTCACTATTTAAATAAATGTTCATCATAATTCACCGAAAGTCTGTGACCGCAGTTTGAAAAACAAGAAGTTACAGTAAATCCTCCTGCAGTAGGAGAAAGCTTTCATGGGAGTCTCACTGCTTCTCATCTTCCAAAGGGGTGCTTGCTAGTTTGGTTGCATTCTCTCAGCATCAATGCATAAAGTTTGTGTGGGGTTAATTTACACTTATTACTCAAGTGTTTTTTCTTTTTGATTCATTTTGTATTCTCAGATCTTTTTCCAACCTTTTCAACTATTTGTAATCTTTGCTTTCCAGTCAAAACTAGGAAACAGGCAATTGTGAACTATATATCATATATTAGCATCCTGCAGTAGATTAGCAAACTTATAAACACATTTCAAATTTTTAGAAGTATATCTTCCTCATAATATTTTTCATTGTGCCTTAAAACATGTTTATTAATAGACCCAAATATCCCTATCTCTGCAAAAATTAAAAAGCCAAAACTAAACAAACTATGTTTAGCAATAAATGTGTCACTTTACCATTCTATCTGGAAATGACTTAGATATTCAATGAATATCCATTATTTAGATTAACTTATGAACTTTTATTTATATTTATTTAAAACCCTTGTTTTTAACAATTACATTTGGATTTTACAGTAAATAATCATCATCTTAAGTTATTTTTCTTTTTGAAAAATTTTGAAGACATGCCAACTTTTATTAAACCAACAAACTTAAACTAGGTTTCATTTATCAAAGATTATCACAGATAATGTGAACTTGAAACACATATAGGTTACTTTCTGTATTTCTGACAGTATACTTGATTTACATAATCTTTAAGCCAATTAAATAGAGCTCTTTACAAATTAATTTTGGAAATACCATCCAAAGGTAGAAAAATATTATATAATTATAACATATACTTATAGACATACGTAATATACAGGCAGACACAGAGATGTTTATAGGTTTTGTTTTTTTAAATTTTAGCCATGTCTCACGTAGTAAACTCAGAATAGTTGGATCCAACTTGTGTTTTTGGCAGATGGAGTAAGTTAATGTTACTTGCTCGGATGGCAAAAGCTTTTTACTAAAGATGTTTTATTTGCATGCTGAAAATCATTTCAATTTTTAGAAGGTTATGCATATCAATCAAAGAATACATTCCATTCTCTCTGAGAATTTTGAGATCCTCTTTTTAAGGGCACCCCTTCATGTGGACTTATCTAAACAAAGTTTCTCCAGACTGACCATTATAATTCTAAGTTATCTAAAAGTTCACTCATTTTGTCAGAAAGGCACAACTTCACTTTCCAAGAACTAGGTGGAATCTATCTTGCTTTTGAATTCCCTAAAACATCTTAATTATGAGGGGCTCTGTTTTCTAAAACACCAGGAATCATGTTATTCCCTCTTTTGAACAGAAAGGATGCAGGAAGTTTTATAAAAGCAGACTGAAACACAAAGACAGCAGAGCTTGGATACACAAAGAGAGCAACAAGTCAACCTCAAAAATAAAATAGCCAATTATTTTACCAGCAAAATGGGTTTATTCAGGAATAGCAGAGAATTGCAATTCAGGACAGGCAAACTATAGTGAATCATAGGCACGTTCGAAGACACAAAAGGAAGGTCAGCTTTTATTAGATTTTAGGAGGAAATTGGGGAGAGTTGTTTGGAATAAATTTTTATTGGGGAAAAACTCTTATTGGCTGCAAGCAGTGCTTAGTTCTTAGTGCTTAGTGCTTTGCTCGGGCAGGGAGAAATCTTCCTTCCTTTTCGTAAAATCAGGAGATGAAATCGCCGTGAGAAAAATGTCTTCCCTTTACCAGAAGAAAAGTAACATTCTTATCATCAGGGATAAGAAGTTGAGACCGAGAGAACTTTATACAAAGAATTCTACACAAAGAGACCATCTTAAAATAATTCTTATCTTCGGTCTTCTTGCTGGCTATGCAGGTGCCTGACAGCTCTCCGTTCAGGGCTTCCTGACTCCATTTTACATGAGGTTTTCCTTTCTTTATTTTCACAGTGTATATGTGTGAGTCTATTTCTGGATACTCTCTTTTGTCCTGTTGAAATATTTTTTAACCATGGGCCAATGCAACTCTATCTTGATTACTGTAACTTTGTAATAATTCTTGAAATATAGTAATGAATATCCTAACATTATTTTACTATTTCAAGGTTATTTTCTTAAAGTATTTTTATACCCCTAGACATTTTAGATTCAGCATGTTAGAAATTTTAATTAGGATTGCATCAAATCTGTAGATCAATTTAAGGAAGACTGGAATCTTAGCAATACTGAGTTTTCCACTATGTGAATGAACACGCTTTATATCTTTCTGTCCTCTCTTACACAGTTGGTGGGTCAGGAAATTGTTAAAGTCACTGTAGGGAAAAAACAATTGATGGCATCTAATGAGTTAAACATATCCATACCCTGTAAGCTAGTAGATAGCTTCCTGAGGATATACCTAAATCAAACATGTAATATTTTCCCCCAAAGTTATATCTTAGAAATTTTTGTCACATTAGCCTTAATACCTACAAAGGTGAACAGTCTAATTTATATCAAAGATAAAATGTATATTTAACTTGTGATATATTCTTAAAATAGAGTATTATACAACAATAAAAACAAATTAAGTATGGCTCCATCTAAGAGAATAGTTGAATCTCTCAAATACACTATTGATTGAAAGATTAATTATAAAAGGATACATATTTACACAGTTATATAGTGTTAAGTTAAAATAAGCAAAAAAAAAAAAAAAGTGATCTTTGGTTTTCAAAGTCAAAATAACGTTACCTGTTGGGAGGATCGAGGGTATAGTAATCTTGAGGATACATGGATGTTTCTGCTATGAATGATATTTTATTATGGTGGTGTGGTAGTTGTTAAAAAATGGATTAATTTTGTCATAATCCATTGCTACCTCCACTTAGAATGTGTAAACCTTTATTTTTGGACTATACTAATATAAATATTTGTTTTAAGAAAAAATATATATATTTAAAAACGTGTCCATTATGGACACTTGTGCAGTTCTCCTGCAGAAGAGTGTTTCGGGCTCCAGTCACACCTGGCTCTGCTCACCGCTCTCCCTGACCCCATGTCTGCACCTCGTACACCCTTGTTTTCCTCAATACATAAAAGATTTGAAACTCAGAAAAATACACAGGCTTTTGATAGTTGGGTTTTTTTTTTCCTTTGTGGAAATGGGACTGGATATCATCTAAACGAAGAGTTCTTAGAAGATGATATAGTCTGATAGATTATTCACAAGAAAGGGGTCATTTAAGTTTCTAGATCTTTGCTGTTTTCCATCTCCTCTTTATGCTTCTTTTTAAAAACTCATGTATATTTCATACATTTGTTTTTTTCCTTTCGCTATGCATATCATTTTCTCAGTCTCAAACGTATTTCTCTCTCTGCTTTCGATTTCCCCTCTTTCCGGATTATCTTTCTTTGAAGTTACTATACTATTCTTTTTCTCTTTCATATACTGTACAAAGATTCTATATCTTCCTAAATCATCATTCTTATTTTAATACTGACATTAACACATCTAATTTAGTTCCTCTACTTCTCTTATCCTCCTTTGTCATTCTCAAAATTCATTTTCCCTTTATTGGGTTTTAGTTTATCTGGTAATTAATCTTCCATTATGCATAATTTACTTCTAACAATTCTAATTTCCTTATGCTTGGTAAGGTCTGCTACATAGAAAGGAAGGTCTTTTCTTACAACTCCAATTACTTATGAAATTCTCTTGTCACACACACACACACACACACACACACACACACACACACACACAAGCAGCAAGCCATGCTGGTAATATGGTCATTTTCACATCATCACTTAAAGGAAATATCCCAATATTCCATCCTGAGTTATTAGAACCTATGAACCTACTGGTTATCGCTTTCTTTCTCCTGAATTTCAAAACATTAAATTTTCATACCCTGAAATATATCATCCTAACAATCTTAGGTTATTTTTATAGATTTAATAATATGTATACTTGCTTTTTGTTTTACTTGTCACTGACTGTTGATTCTTGAAGTTTGTGATGTTTACTTTCATGCCTTAATAGAAATTCTTCATTCTGTACTAAATGTCAGTTGTTATACACACACACACACACACACGTACTGTACAATGGGAATTGTTCTTTTTTTTTTTATTATTGTCTCTCATGTTCAGATTGTTGTATTTTATACCCACAGCTTAATCATTGTTTTTATATTGTTTATTAACTGTCACCTACCTTTTTGAATTTGTATGACATTCAGACAATAATTCACTCTGACATATTTGTTATATGTCAATTCTGATTTTTGCTTATGACTCTGATATTTTTATTGTTCTCTGCAAGCTTATGACTTCAATAATGCATCTCTGGTTACTCTCTCTTTCATTCCTGCCTGATGTATTTTCAGCTCTCATTCCACACACTCCCCACCTTGAAGTCTCACTGTTGTTGTATTACTTCTCTTTACTGCCACTTGCTTCTTCTCCCGAATTTCAGAACAGAAATAAAACAGCTTCCAGATGATTTCCTGCTTGCTTCTTTTGCCTTTTTAAAACTCAGTATTTCTAGCAATGAACTTTTTTCTTGTTTCTTGTTATTTTTCTCCTCCCCCTGATTTCTCTCCTGCTGATTAGGCTTCTTTTATTGTTCATCTACAATTATTCTGAAATATATTCTTTTTTTTATACATCTACCTTAATATATTATTTCCATATTTTCAGTGTTATCTAAACATATTACCTGCATTATTATTTCATAGAAAGTGGCAGAAGGATTCTAATCTTTCCCCTATAAACTAAAACTGCTCAGCCTTTAATAAATTATTTGACCTCTTAATTGTGTTCTTTTAAAAAGTGTGATAATCACATCACTTTCATAAGTTGGTGACAGGATGTGAGGATTAAATATTTTAACATGTGTTAAGGGCTTAGCACACTATCTAACATTGTTCAGAACTTTAAAAATACTAGTTCTGTTTATCGGTAATATTTTAACTCATTTTATTTTATTATTATTATTTTTTAAAATTTTATTTATTTATTTATTTATTTATGGCTGTGTTGGGTCTTCGTTTCTGTGCGAGGGCTTTCTCTAGTTGCGGCAAGTGGGGGCCACTCTTCATCGCGGTGCGCGGGCCTCTCACTATCGCGGCCTCTCTTGTTGCGGAGCACAGGCTCCAGACGCGCAGGCTCAGTAGTTGTGGCTCACAGGCCTAGTCGCTCCGAGGCATGTGGGATCTTCCCAGACCAGGGCTCGAACCCGTGTGCCCTGCGTTGGCAGGCAGATTCTCAACCACTGCGCCACCAGGGAAGCCCTCATTTTATTTTTAAATAAAGACTTAGATTAGAGAACTTAACATTTTTGAAAGGCAGAATGGGTATAAAATTATCCACATAATATTACTTCTTTAATGCATTTTATAATAGTTTAGTTATTATTGAAATAACTCATACATGTGATACTTAAAAATGCAAATGTTCAAAAGAGTGGTTTATGAAAGTAAAAATAAGCCTTTATTTCCATCCCAGTCCCCTTCATGAGAATAGTAATTCTTAGCAGTTTCTTTTTTTTCGCATCATAGATATTCCATGTGCACACAAATATTTATATCCAATTCTCTGTCTCATGTAATGAATTATATATGTAATAATACATATGATATCTTTTATGATACACGCACACATATATATATACATATTATATGTGTGTGTTATATACATTAATATGTTTACCAACTCTTCTTCCAAACATAGGTGCAATATTTCCAAATAATCCTATAGACATTCCTTGCTAACCTACCATTAGAAGGTGGATCAGGGCTCAGAATATAGTCTTAGAGTCTATTAACACTTTCATATGCACATTTTTGAGAAGATTTTGAGAAGTAGGTTTAATTTTAACCAGAATTTGTAATCAGTAAATAATAAATATGCTAAGACAAGAAAATATGGTATCCTGCACCAATTAACACAGGCAAAATATCTTCTATTTTCACAGGAAATACTATTGTACAAAAGTGTAATAAAAGAACACACATAAGCACACACTGCTAAACACCACATAAAATACTTAAAAGTAACAGATTTCAGGAAGTGACATTAGTTCAATCCTACTTTCACCAGTGCTTATAAATATACATGAAAACTGCTCATAAAATCACTCTTTGTAGTAGTAAATCTGGCAATAATTTGAATTTTTGGAAATAGAAAAGTACATAAAGCATAATATATTTGTATTATAGGTACAATAGAACCACTATAAGAATGAAAGAGGTGTTACATACAGAAAAAGAAAGCGCTGTTTTGTAAAAGAAAATAAATTAGATAGAGAGATAGATGTAAGTATCTACATAAGTAATGCACACATATATACATACATATATATCATTGCATTGATAGAAAATTTTTTCAAAGGTGACACCTTCACACTATTAACATTTGCCATCTAAATACAATGGACAGTCATTTGAATACATGCGATGTGGGCTTGGGAGTGTGGGATGTCATCAATTTTAATTTATGTACTACTTACGATTTTTACAAGTATTATAAAGTATTATATTATGAGTATTATAAAGGATTATCACTATTATAACTTCTGTAAGAAACATGATATTTTGAGCTTTCTCTCATACCATGTAATATCCTCTTCTCCTGTTGTTGTGCATATTGTTTTACAAATGATGCATCATGAGTTTTATACCGCTTCTGTACAATGACATTTGCACCTTCCTTCTCACTGTTGGAGCATACTTCATCCCTTATCATGATCAAGCACACAATTTGAGCTGATAATTACATCATATTTCATCATGAAAATGGAAACTGTCAGAAACATTTCAGTCTTCTCAAGACTAAGCCTATGAACTTACCAATGTCTGCTTCTGTTTTTATACTTTCTTCTTTACTAAGAAGTGCAAGAGGCACCCCTTATTTTTCAGTATCAGTTCCTTCATGTGTGAACTTAATTCTCTCAGTTTATCAAGTTTATACCTTCATTATCCTTTCTTGATCCTTGATCAAATATCTTACCTCCTTAAAGACAACTTATTTTAGCATAAACTGTCTGAAAATTTTTGTACTCCTTGAAAAATAAGAAAGAGAAGTACCCTCTGATGGCCAGTAATATTACTAGAAAGTATCTTCCTTTTTACTCTTTAGAACCAACTTTCCCAGATAGATACTGTGCCTTTTCAATGTAAGACAAATTTTCTTCTTGGGAAAATTTTAGCTATCTCTAAACAGTAGCCAGGAAGGAATGTAGCTGTCTTTCTAGCCTTCTCATTCTATCTTACACAAACTCTTTCTCTTTCCACTCTCCCAGTGTCTTTGTACAAATGTTATGCCAATTCTTTTTCTTAGGCATGTTTGAAAGAATTTGATTTTTCTAGACCAGCTATTCACAAGAGTTTCCTGTTGAGGTGAGATTGGGCCCGATGAGCTTTCATGCGAAGCTTTTCATGCCAAGGGTTGTCCCTCTGTTGTTACACTGACATATTTGAAAGGCTATACCTCTTATGCCTCTAAGAATTTACCAGTTTTAAGAAATGTTCTTTTGCCAGCTCTGAGCTCCTTCAGTTCCTGAAAAAGGCAGTACCAAGAGGCTAAGCCCCTGCCTTCCAAAGTAATACCTTTCCTTTTAGAAGGTGTATTTATTTGATGGTGTTTTTGTTGTTGTTTCTCTTCTCCTATGGGCTTCCCTAAACACTTTTTACATTGCTGCTCAGCTTCTACAGTTTTCGTATACTGTTTGGTCTTAGCCCTAATCATAGCAATTTCCATTCAGATGGTTTCTTCTTTGAGAAAACAGATTCAAAAATCTGGCTTCGTTAGATCCCTCTGTACTGGCCATGCTTTTTTGCTATTTTTTTGCAACTTGTGGGTCCCGCTACATACTCTGATTATCTGAATTGCTTTGGGGAATACTTACATATTAATTACAATTTGAGATTTCCTCAGACTCCTAGTTTTCCTAAGAAATAATTAATGTTTTCTTCATTGTATTGCATCATTTCCAGGAAAAGAAAGGTGATTCAGAACTAATTGCACACTATGTTTCCAATGGTAATGCATTAGTATAAATTTGAACACAATCCTGCATGAGGACAGGCAAGTTCTTATAAATCTTTGAAAAAAAAAAAAAAACTTCTTTTTTCCACCTGGAGAATGAGCCAAGGCTGACAAGTTTCTGATTTTTTGTTTTGTGTTTTAAATGGTGGATTGTTTCTATACTTTCTTTACACTCAGTGTCCTAGTTTTCTCAGGAATTTTAGTTCTAACCACTCTCTTTCAATAGATCAAGGTAATGAACCCTGTCTCTACTGTTCATTAAAATCAAAATTGCCTAGATATACAGGCTAGCCTCTAGGACAACTAAAATTTTCACAACAGCAAATCACTCTGAGTTTCAGCATCGCCTTTATTTTTGACCCCTAATGATGAATGATGTCTCTGCTTTTCTGAAGAGTTGGATATTCAATTTTAAAATTATTTTTATTGAGGAATAATTGACATGTAACATTATATTAGTTTCAGGTATACAACATAATGATTTAGTGCATGTGTAAATTGTGAAATGATTACCATGGATGTTCATTTTTCAAACGTTAATATTTTTTTTTTTTGGCTGTGCGTGCCCATGGCATGTGGGATCTTAGTTCCTGGACCAGGGATCTAACCTGTGCCCCCTGCAGTGGAAGAGTGGAGTCTTAACAACTGGACCACCAGGGAATTCCCTTTAAATGTTATTTTTTTGGGCTTTTCTAAGCATTTTGTAGCTATTAGTTTCTAATATTGAATTCTCCATATTATCAAAAAGAAAAAATTCTCCGAATCCTTTTAATCTGGATTCAGTCTCAATCACTGGAAAAATGACATTATACTTTTCACAATCATTTATGATCTTCATTTTATCACATCAAATACTTAAAATCCCTCCCATCTTCTTAATTGTAACTTTCCTTTATTGTGGCTTTTGTGGGAAAAACAAATAAGCACGCTAAAGTCCTATGCTTTTCCTAATACACTTGATGGTCAATTCTCACTTAAATTCGGAAAAATCTTCTATCTAGAATTTTTAGGGCTAAGAGGTAACCCCTGTACACTGTCTCTGGAGGTAATCACTTCATTCTCTTAGATTTAAATAAACATAAACACTTATTTTAATGCATTTGCTGTACTTTCTAAACTGGGTAGAAATAATATATTTCTGTATAGTAAGGTAATGACATTTTTATAGTAAATTTTTATATTTAATTAATATCTTTCTTATACTACATGTAACTTTGAGCCTTTAGTATGAGAATCTATAAAATATATTATTTCTAACTTTAAGTCTTAATATTTTATTATGTGTTTCCTATTGTCTGAAAACAACAAATAAATAATCCAATACAGCAGTCTACTTACCTTAGGTCTCAGAAAATGAGTGAGGAATTCTACTGCCTCAGTGTTTTTTTCTATTCCACTTGGGTCTCTACTGCAAGTATGCATACTTCTCCCTTTAGTTATTCTGTATTTCATTTATGCATAAGAGTATACTTATTCTTCATCCTTAACACAATCTTAGATACTTTCAAAAAAAGAAAGTATTTAACAGGGAAAACCAGTATTAGCTAACGACTTCCTATCCCCATGTTATACTGCTTATTAAATGTCAGAATATTTGAAATATAAATATACCTGAATATATAAAACTATAAATATATTTGAAATATGAATTAATTTTATAAAGGTAACACATTCTACAAGTTTTTTAAAGGTTATGAGTGGATGCCATGAAATAAAACCCAGTAATTTACAGACATGTAAGTGAATCATAGTTAATATAATACAATATATTTAGCTTACTTAGCTTAGCTGATTGCTATAATATGTCTCTCTGGCACTTCACAAAATTCAGCAGTAATGTAAATATTTAAATACAAGAAACTCAAAAGTGTCATGTTTTCAAGATCTAGAAATTACCCACACATGGCATCATTGCCAGGGCCCTTAAATCACAGTTTCTCATATGAGAAAGAAGTCCATAAACATACTTGTAGGGGTTATCTAAGCTCCAAAACAGTCAGGTTTAAAAGGGAGCTGTTAAAGAACAATTTTATTTTAATAACAACAGCAAAATCCCAGAAGTCAGGCAGAATCAGACTAATTCCTAGGATAACAAGCCGCTATGTCTCTCACCCTTTCTGCATCCACCATGATTTACTTCCTATGTAGATTTAGGCAGGTGTGTGGAACGTGAATCACAGGAAACCCAGACAAAGATATACCATATTATTTTTTTTATAACTCAACTTGATTTCTGATTATGAATCTACGTTCTTCATGGCTGCAAGAAAAATGAAAAGTCAACTTAGCTGCTTCTGGGATTTTGCCACCATTATGGTGTCTTTTCCAATGTCAGCTCTTAAGCAGTAATGATGGGAGTAGGTTACTGACCTACATTTTAATTTTTATGGGTTTATCTTTCTGGTCCAATTGTTCTGTAGTGCTGCTATCCCATACTTCAGACACAGAACCTTCAATGCTGTAATTTTGCATATGGCCCTGTAGACCTGGGTACGACACTAGGGTCATGCTGCCTCTCAGGAGTGGTGTTGGCGTGTCTGTGACAAGTAGCCTATTTTTTTCTTTCCATCCACCCGTGCTTCTCTTTTTCTCAGCTTGAGGAAATCTATTAATCTTATGGGGAAAGTGCTTTTTTCCAAAACCACAATTCTTATTTCTGGGGATGTCCAACCTCCTATGAGGTCGAAAAGCAGAAAAGACATTTGTACTACTCCTGTTCCCTCTGTTCAATGCATCACAAACTTGCTAGAAGCTAATAACTAAGTACAGAGCATTTCTACTGGGTTGGCCAAAAGATTCGTTCTTTTCTTTTTTTTCCTATAAGATGGTTCTAGTAGCACTTAGTTGCCTTTACCTTCATTCGAAACAATTTTGTTAAATTGTATGTGGCAGCTGTCATATCAAGAGTGCATTTAAAAAAAGACTTATCAAAATTGGTGAATTTTTGTGTAGCCATTTTAATATTGAAGGTCGAAGATAAAAAGCAACATTTTCAGCATATTATACTTTATTATTTCAAGAAAGGTGAAGATGCAACTGAAACACAAAAACAGATTTGTGAAGTGTATGGAGAAGGTGCTGTCACTGATCGAACGTGTCAAAAGTGGTTTGTGAAGTTTCGTGCTGGAAATTTCTTGCTGGACGATACTCCATGGTCGGGTAGACAAGTTGAAGTTGATAGCGATCAAATTGAGACATTAGTTGAGAACAATCAACATTATACCACATACGAAATAGCCGACATACTCAAAATATCCAAATCAAGCATTGAAAATCATCTGCACCAGCTTGGTTATGTTAATCGCTGTGATGTTCAGGTTCCATATGAGTTAAGTAAAAAAAAAAAAACCTTCTTAACCGTAATTCCACATATGATTCTCTAATTAAACATAGTGAAAACGTTCTGTTTTTAAAACAATTTGTGATGACAATGAAAAGTGGATACTGTACAATAATGTGGAACGGAAGATATCGTGGGGCAAGTGATGAACCACCACCAACCACACCAAAGGCTGGTCTTCATCCAAGGAAGGTGATGTTGTGTATATGGTGGGATTAGAAGGGAGTCCTCTATTATGAGCTCCTTCTGGAAAACCAAACGATTAATTCCAACAAGTACTGCTCCTAATTAGACCAACTGAAAGCAGCATGACACGAAAAGCATCTAGAGTTAGTCAACAGAAAACATAATCTTCTAACAGGATAATGCAAGACTGCATGTTTATTTGATGACCAGGCAAAAACTATTACAGCTTGGCTGGGAAGGTCTGATTCATTCTCTGTACACACTAGACATTGCACCTTTGGATTTCCATTTATTTAGGTCTTTACAAAATTCTCTTAATGTAAAAAAGTTCAGTTCCCTGGAAGACTGAAAAAGGTACCTGGAACAGTTCTTTGCTCAAAAAGATAAAAAGTTTTGGGAAGATGGAATTATGAAGTTGCCTAGAAAATGGCAGAAGGTAGTGGAACAAAAGGGTCAATACATTGTTCAATTAAGTTCTTGATGAAAATGAAAAGTGTCTTTTATTTTTACTTAAAAACTGAAGGCAGTTTTTGGCCAACCCAATATGTTTTATCTTTTCCACAATAGTGTGGATTTGGACAGCACAGTTTTCTTTTTGTTTTCAAGAGGGAAGATTTCACATCCAGACTTGTAGATTCTCTTGGAAAATAAGAAGCTCTCAAAATTCTGGACCTCCTTTCCCCTTCAATATTATTCACAATAAATTGGAGTTAAATACAGATAGTCTAGATCCGGTTGCCATAGTTCCCACATCTATTTTTCAACTCAACTTTCAAACGATTGCACTTAATTATATTTTATAGTTGGTTCCTATAGTGATTTTAATCATTACACTAGGAAAGATATACATGTGTGTGCGTGTATATTAGCCTCACATATATTAAAAGAAAAATAAACAATATTAATTTGGCAGTGCTGAATATATTCAAATGTGTTATTGGAAAAAATCTGGTACTTTTTTTATCGTTTTGGATTAAGGATTAATGATGGAAGATGGTTATTTAGAGACATTGGTCTGCTATCTTCTCGGTCCACTGGCTTTCCGAATAAAGTCAAAGTCCTTGCCTCAACACCTCGGCTCTGATTTATTGGCCTGTCATGTGGCGAGCACAGCGAGCTTGGACTCGGTAACATATCTACTGAACTTAAGCTATATTGTTTGAATGTACCAGAATTTATTTCTCTAGTCCTCTATGGATGGACCTTTAAGGTGTTTACAGTGGTCTGCTATTACAAAAATTTTACAATAGATATCTTTGAATATGTGCATGCATGTGGCTGACAGGGTCTTGGTTCTCTGGTCAGGTGTCAGGCCTGAGCATCTGAGCTGGGAGACCCAAGTTCAGGACATTGGACCACCAGAGACCTCCTGGGCCCACATAATATCAATGGGGAGAGCTCTCTCAGAGATCTCCATCACAACACTAAGACCCATCTCCACTTGACAACCAGCAGGCTCTGGTGCTGGACACCCTATGCCAAACAACTAACAAGACAGGAACACAACACCACCCATTAGCAGAGAGGCTGCCTAAAATCATAATAAATTCACAGACACCCCAAAACACACCATCGGAAGTGGTCCGCCCACCAGAAAGAAAAAATGCAGGTTTTTAATCTGAGGTTGTTGGAAGATTTTTAATCACAGTTTCAATTTCAGTGCTTGTGACTGGTCCTTTTATATTTTCTATTTCTTCCTGGTTCCGTCTAGGAAGGTTGTGCTTTTCTAAGAAAATGAAGAAATGAAGGAATGAAGGAAATGATAGGAAAGATCAATAAAACTAAAAGCTGGTACTTTGAGAAGATACACAAAATTGATAAACCATTAGCCGGATTCAACAGGAAAAAAAGGGAGAAGACTCAAATCAACAGAATTAGAAATGAAAAAGGAGAAGTAACAACCGACACTGCAGAAATACAAAGGGTCAAGAGAGATAACTACAAGCAACTATATGCCAATAAAATGGACAACCTGGAAGAAATGGACAAATTCTTAGATCACAAACCTCAGATTAAAAACCTTCATCTGAGGTTTTCTCAATTCAAAAGTACTCTATTATTTATCTTTTTAATTCATTCTCCTTTAAAAATTAAAACTACTTATTTTTATAGAATTGTAATTATTTTAGGTCTATTTAAAGCAGTTAAAAACAAAATCACGTTGGACACATTCCAATCTTATTTCTTTAGATGTCATTGCAAACATCAGATTATTTTGATCTCTTTCTGTGTATGTGTATATGTTTTAAATTTCTTGTTACTTTTCTTTTCCCCATTAAAACTTCAAAATCTCTTTTGTTTGCTATGCATTTTATTTTAGATGTTGCCTTACTTTGTTGCATCATCTTTCTGGTTTTCAATTTTTGTTCAACATGGAGGTAAAATCTAAGAATGGCATAATTCTGTTTCTTTCATAATGTACTACAATAGGGACTAATTACATCTCTACAGCCCCTCAAAAATAATAGAGTGAATGGAAATAAAGTGAAGTGATACACTCAAAATTTACTTTGGCTCTCTCTGAAGCATGTCTTCACTCATCAAATATTATATAGCACAGTTGAACGTGGTGAGTTCTAGGTACTAACAAGTTAAGAATAAAGATTACTCCAAAAATATATGAACATGCTTCAACGATACCATGAAATGACTTAAGCCAATTTTGACTCCTCAAATCAACAGAATCAGGAGACCTGGGTTCTGCCCCTGGATGTATGTTTCTGGACCTCAGTCTCCACTTGAAAATGAAAGGGTTGACTTCTGCATAGAGTCTGAAATTCCTATGTTTTGCATAAATTAATGCTTCCTATTTCTGTTATCAGTATTGTCAACCTAACATTCTCTTTAATCTTGAGCTATATAAAAGTGATCAAACACATCAAAATAATTGCTAAACTGAGAATACCAATACATGCTTATAATGCACATGTTTTTATATTATGTATTTCTTATAATAAAGCACTTTTACTATGACTGGCAGTAAAATGCTCTGTCACCAAAGCTGTCAATCTCTCTCATATTTGTCTCTCAAATTCAGCCTATTCTTTCCATCCACCTGTCACTACTCAGGTCTAGGTCCTCATCATTTCTCCCTTGGACAATTATAATAATAGCTCGTAACTCTCTCAACTGACACCCCATTTCTCCTTCACTCTAGTTTACTCTCTCTATAGCTGTCAGTTATCTTTCTAAAAGCAAAATAGTTCATGCCACCCAGCTGCTGAAGAACTTTATTATATACAATATAAAATCCAAATCTCATACCTAGGCACAATCTGTCCTCAACCAATTTTCCTGTTCTTGTCTTATACCAACTCGTTTCAGACTCCTACTGCAGTGATCTTCCTTGAATTTTCTGCACATTGGAGCCTTTGTTACAACTCATTGCCTCATGGGTGCCTGACTTGTGGTAAATACTTAGTAACTATTTCTTGACTGAGTGAATGAATGAATGAATTTACATGCTGTTGCTTTCACTTGGTGTATACAATTTTTCATATATTTTTCCAGTCAAAGTCATATTTTAAGTTGTTTAAATATCACTTCTGCATTCTCCCCCAATTTACCCACTCAAGAGGTTGTTCCATTTTCTGTTTCCACAGAATTGCAGTGTTATCTTCAATAGCACCGTCTAATATATATTCTCAGTTATCTGTTTATGCTTAAATTAGAAATTTCTATGAAAATTATGATATCTTATTACAAATTTTATATATATATTCAGTAATTAGTATCTCCCAGGGTCAGAGTAAAAACTCAGTAAATGTTGGATCAATAAAATACATATAAATACTCTAAGAAATAAAAAATATATCTTTATTAAATTATAACTGACAGAGCAGTTTCTCATTATCTATGAGAAATCATAATGAATGATTATTTCAAAAGCAGGCATTAAAATATTTAATTTAAGCATACCATTCTATAAGGATTAATCTACTATAAAGGACAAAATAGGGTCAGTGTGATATGAGGAAAAATAAATCCATGTAAATGTCTGTAAAGGACTCATGAACATAGTCATTAAAATGGTAGAAAAATGATTATTCTGATGACTGTAGTAACAAATATTACTTGAATTAAAAGTTTAGGATATTTGAAGATATTTAAAATATATTGGTGAAAATCACATATTTTATAGTAAGTTTAAATTATACAGAATCATGACACTGAAGTATTTTAATTAATAATACATATTATAAAGTAAAATATATATCTATTTTTGGTAAACAAGATTTAAAATTAAAGTTGTAGTCACATCTAGCATGAAAATTTATGAAAGTGGAGGTATATAAAAATTATTTGAATTCAGGGATTTTGATGGTATCTTGTGGTTTAATAAAGGGTTTAACAACAAATTCTCAATCTCACTATCTATGACCATTTTAAAAAATTGTAAGATGTTCTCAAGAGGTGACAAGTGCCTTTAAAACATAGGCTTAAATTGCCCTTCAATCAGAAATATATATATATCTTTTTTTAAGTAACAGGTTTCACCAAAATGGAACAAAAAATTTCACTAGAGCTTTGTTTCTATGTCAGCATCAATAATCACTTGGCTTATTCTACCTGTGATCACAAAATTTCATTATTTTTAAAAATCAATTTTTTATTGAAGTATAGTTGACTTGCAATATTATATTAGTTTCATCTGTACAACATATTGATTCCATATTTTTATACATTGCCAGGATAAGTCTAGTTACCATCTGTCACCATACAAAGTTATCACAGTATTATTGATTATATTCCATAATATGTATAGTACATCTCTGTGACATTTATTTTATAACTGGAAGTTTGTAACTCTTAATCCCCTTTGCCTATTTTGCCCAACTCCTCATCCCCTCCTCTCTGATAAAAACCAGTTTTTTTCTCTATATCTATGACTCTGTTTTTGTTTTGTTATGTTTGTTCATTTGTTTTGATTTTTAGATTCCACATATAAGTGAAAAACTATGGTATTTGTCTTTGTCTGACTTATTTCACTTAGCATAATACACTTGGTTCAGCTATGTTGTCACAAATGGCAAGATTTCATTATTTTTGGTGGCTAATATTCCATTATACACACACACACACACACACACACATTTATCTCACATTATCATATTTTCTTTATCCATGGACACAGGTTGCTTCCATATCTTGACTATTGAGAACAATGTTGCAATAAATATTGGGATACATGCATCTGTTTGAATCAGTGTTTTTGTTTTCTTTAAGTTCCATTTTTAATTTTTTGAGGAATCTCCATACTGTTTTCCATAGTAAACACTTCCCACCAACAGTGCACAAGGGTTCCCTTTTCTCTACATCCTTGCCAACACTTCTTATTTCTTGTCTTTTTAATAATATCCATTTTGACAAGTGTGAGGTATCTCATTGTGCTTTTGATTTGCATTTCCATGATGATAAGTGATGATGAGCATCTTTTTATATGCCTCTTGCCATCTGTATGCCTTCTTTTAAAAAATGTCTATTCAGGTTCTCTGTCCATTATTTATTTATTTATTTTTTAATTAATTTATTTATTTATTTTTATTTTTGGCTGTGTTGGGTCTTCGTTTCTGTGCGAGGGCTTTCTCCAGTTGTGGCGAGTGGGGGCCAGTCTTCATCGCGGTGTATGGGCCTCTCACTGTCGCGGCCTCTCCCGTTGCGGAGCACAGGCTCCAGACGCGCAGGCTCAGTAGTCGTGGCTCACGGGCTTAGTTGCTCCGCGGCATGTGGGATCTTCCCAGACCAGGGCTCGAACCCGTGTCCCCTGCATTGACAGGCAGATTCTTAACCACTGCGCCACCAGGGAAGCCCTGTCCATTATTTTATCAGAGTGTTTGTTTTATTATTGTTGAGTTGTGTGAATTCTTTATATATTTTGGATACTAACCCCTGTTGAACATATCATCCACACATATCCTCTCTCACTCAGTAGACAGCTTTTCATTTTCTTGATAGTTTCTTCTGCTGTGCAAAAGCTGTTTAGTTTGATGTAGTCTCATTTCTTTATTTTCTTTTTTGTTTCCCTTTCCTGAGGAGACAGATGCAAAAATATATTGCTAAGACTAATGTCAAAGATTGTATTGCCTATGTTTTCTTCTATGAGTTTTATGTTTTCAGGCCTTACATTTAATTCTTTAATCCACTTTAAGTTTATTTTTGTATATGGTGTAAGAAAGTGGTCTAGTTTCATTATTTTGCTTGTAGCTGTCCAGTTGTCAACACCATTTGTGGAAGAGACTGTATTTTCCACATTGTATATTCTCACCTTATATATCATAGATTAATTTACCATTTAAGTATTGAAAAAACAATAACTGAAATTTTAAAAAATACAGTAGAGGGAATCAGCAAATTCGATGATACAGAAGAAAGAATCAGCAATCTGGGAGACAGAATAGTGGAAATCACCCAATCAGAACAGCAAATATAAAAAAACAATTTTTAAATATGAAGATAGTTTAAGGGACCTCTGAGACAATGTCAAGCTTATTAACACGCACATTATAGGGGCCCCAGAAGGAGAAGAAAAATCAACAAATATTAACCATTCTGAAAATATTCTGATATGATTTTTGAATTAGTTTCATGTCAAATATTAATATTTATTTGACTTTAAAGCCTATATATATATATATATATATATATATATATATATATATGAATAAGTCTAAAACTAGCAGTTCTGTTTTCTTTATGATTTGAGGTTTATGTAAGTTTTTTTTAGCATGCATTGTAGACAAATTCATTAAGTATCAAAAACCAAAGAGTAAAATTATGGTTAATAATATTTTGCTCAATAAATGAAATAAATATTTGTTGAAGGCTATGTTATATGCTATAATGTTGACCTTATATTTGTTTCCAGTATAGAAGGTGCATAATATAAGAAATGCAATGAGGAAAGATCTAATCAAATTTTAACAAGAATTCAAATGAGGAGGAGATTATATACAATTGGAGAGAGAGAGAGAGGTTCAGAATTAGGAGGGGAGGAAAATCCTATGGAGATAAATAAGATTTCTTACAACAGACAAGGAGAAAGGGATTATGCTAAACATGCATAACAGAATTAAAAAGAGCATGGGATACAAATGCCTTTTTTTTTTTTTTTTAAATGCCTTTTTTAAGTGCCTAAACTAATGTGGTTGATTTATGTAGTGGCCAAAGAAATGAATACAAAAATATTAGTAAGACTAAGGTTTTCAGTAAGGCTGGATACGTGAAAATAATGCATCTAGTTACCTAATCAAAGATACATCAAAAATAACAGATCTCTAGTTTCTTTCATTGTTCGTAGAACAGTGAATAAGAGGTCTGTCTGTACTGGTTTGGTTTGACAATGAAGTTCTTCCATTTGGAATTTCTATCAATGCCTAGGTTTCTGACATTATGTGGTCTCTGAATAATTTGTGTCCAGGAACCATTAGGTTGGACGGCATCATGTCACTTTTTACCCCTCTTTTCTACCCTCTTCATTTCCTTTTAAAAAACAGTATTGGAGGTATCATTAAGGGTGTTGCTCATTCTACTTTTAGGAGAGAAGAGAGATCTACTTGGTAAAGCAATGAAGGGAGTGAAAGTAACCAAGTTGGATGAGTGGTCACATCATTTTAGTTCCTTTCCCATGTTTGTTTTTGAAACACCGGATGCAAGGGGAAAATGTGAGAAAGAAAGTAATAAACAGCAATAATTTTAAAAGCATCAGTAATTCGCCATATGCCATCGTACCCCTCCACCCTTATTTTTAAAAGATAAGGAAGTACGCTCTAAAAGACACAACTGTTGAACTAAGGATGGGCAGCTTTGAAAATAGTGAGTTTTCTGTTCCTGAAAGTGTGTAAGTAGAGGCCCAATAACCACGTGGTCAGGATGATATCGGAGGAATTCAGTCTGGCTCCGTGCTCGTGACCTGGCCATTTGCAGAGGACCCCATGCTCAGAAGGGCCCTGGGATTAGTTTAATACTCTGCAGTCAGTGTCTTGAAATTCTTAATTTTGGGGGCCAGAAACCCCACATTTGCACTTAGCACTGAATTCTACAAGTTATATAGACACTGCTGAGTATCAGACCAATAATATGAATAACATACTCTTAAACACCCTTCAGACACTGAATTCCTTTGATTCAGTGGTCTTACTTTGGGAATTCAGAATGAGAAACAATCTTTGAAAAATAATCTTGAATGAAACCTTATGTGGATATGGTGATTAGTAGCAAGAAATATGAAAAAATAGTAAATCAACCTGTGTTTATCCAGTCAATTATGATGACATAAATAGAAGAATATGACTTGAGCAAAATGGGATAGTCTTAAATTCTTTCATTGAAATTAAAGAAATAAAATGGGACAGTTGTGGAAGAAAATGGGCAGATTCTAATTATTGCTGTGACATTTGTACAAATTGAAACAGCCAAATAAGCAATTAATGATGCTACTAACAGTGGCAATGCAGGACCTGATGGCCTGGGTAAAGCAAGCAATTACTTTTGCAGATGCCTGAGGTGAAATAATCTATTAGCTGTGTACATGGTCTTCTTGAAACTGTTAATTGTAGTAGATATTGTATTTTCTATCTTATCAAAATTGGATTATTTTTCATCCTACAGCTACATTAAATCCTTCAAAAGTCTCATTAAGATATAATAACTTTTCTTCAACCCTCAGTAGAAGTTAGTGTTCACATATTTTCATCACATATATTCAGAGCAAAGTCTAAAGACATCTTGGAAAACACTGACATTAATATTGTCTGATCCTTCTCCTTAGATGCCTCAAACATTCTCCACGGTGGGTGTGAGGCGTTTATTTCCCTCGACTCTTGTAAAATCCCCATTTGTACATAATACAGTGAAATCTGGAAAGCCCACATGGCTCAGTGCAATTTTCTCATAGAAAACTCCTGCTGATAACACTTTCTCTTTAGTCCCTGGGTGAGATGCAAAGCTCCTTTCTCATCAGAGGTGGAGAAAAATGAAAAGGAAGGGAGCAAAGAACTAAGGAGGACTTTAGACAAACACTTCAACTTTTAGTTGCAAATTTAACCTTTTAGTTTACATAAAGTTGCAGGTCGCATTTGTAACTCAAATAAAAATAATTTAACATTTACATGTGTGTGAGATGTTAATCATCTTACTAAAATATGAAGATTAGAAAAGTTGGCTTTAAGGAAATTGAAACAGAGCCAACAGGAGATATATATAGATATAAATATAGATAGATATAGATATAGATAGATATGTATATAATTTTATATATTTCTATATATTTTATTATATATTTAATACCTATTTTGTTGTATATTATATATTATATTATACATATTTATCTATGTCATGTATATAATATTACTTTTTATGTTTTATTTTCTTCTATTTCTTGCTACTAAGAGAGAGAGAGAGAGAGAAAGAGAGATTTTAAGGAATTGAGTCATATGATAATACAGGCTTGGTAAATCCAGAATTTTTGCCATAGGACAGCAGACTAGAGACCCAGGGAAACATTGCAGAGTTCAAAGACCGTCTGCTGGCAGAATTCCTTCTTTCTTTGGAGAGGTCAGTCTTTGTTTTATTAAAGTTTTCAACATATAGGGTAAGGACTAATCTCATGTAAGGACTGCTTTACTCAAAGTCCATCAACTTAAATGTTAATGTCATCCAAAAAATGCCTTCGCAGAAACATCCAGAGTAATGTTTGACCAACTGTCTCGGCACCATTGCCCAAGCAAATTAACAAATAAAATTAACCATCATGCTTCCTTTGAAGAGTTTGTGGTTACTGGCACACATGTTTTAATGAAGTAAATATTCAAATTAAGTCACAAGTACGAATGACAATGTACATACTGCAGCAGTAGCTATATTTCTGTATAATCTATCACAATAGAGAACTGTATGTAGAAAAAAACCCATTAACTTCTTAATTCAAAAAACCTTTATATTAAAAAAAGTCACTGATTTTTAAATCTCTTATTTTATCTCTGAAGGAAAATCTAAGATTTTTCAGATCCTTTGTCATGGCACTTAGATTCTTTATTTTTGAAATAAGTTGGTTCACCCTATGTAAAAATGAAGAAAAAACAAACAAATGTCTAAGTACAGCAGAAGAGGAACAAATGATTTATCACATTTAATAGGGCACAGACTCATAAAAATAACAATAAATAATATTCAATTGTATGTATAGTTGAAAATAGAATACAATGTAAATTGAATCTCCAATTGATGAATATTGAATAAAATACTATCAGATCTAATGGCAAGAAATATTTGTCATGCTAGATTGTCTAGGGAAAACCCCAAGGATTATGACTACATTTTGAGAATCCACTGGCTTATAGGCTGAGACCTGATTCTTAGCTCTCAAAGGATAAATGAATGCAGAGTGTCTCAAGAAATGTAAATCTTAAAAAGGACACAGCAATACTGTCCCCAAACACCTCTACTTTACTGCTAAAGGTACAGAAAAGAATGAGTTAAACTTTGCTTCAAATATCAATTCTTTTGAGATATAAATATATGTGTGTGTGTGTGTATATATATATATATATATATATATATATATATATATATATATAAATGCACTCTTTGTGTAGGGGAATTACTTGATCATAATGAAAAAATAAAAATTCAGAGAATTGTATTATGGGGGTGAGGTGAAGATGATTTGAGTAACAATTTTTAAAGCCCATGCTAAGTGTATCTAAAAATATTAAAGTCTGTAATTTGAAAGCTTTGTGCCTTTGGGAATATAGTTAGGTCTACAGACAGGGATTAAAATAAAAATGTTTTCTTATTAGAAAAGAATCTCCGAATAAATAATACAACAGTAGCTTTACTAACTATAAGGAAATATTTCTAGATGCATCTCTATTTAAATTTCATGCAGCATAAACCATGTCCAATCATTCCCCTCTTTCATCTGAGAAGATGTGTTCCAGGTCAGAATGTTAACTCACATAAGTGAATTAGTTCTAGATTTATGCTGAGGCTTGGATTTGCTCAAAGCATATCATATAAAAAGCAAAACTTGAAGCATGGAGAATTACACAAGAAAATGTTTAAATGTTCAGAGTCTACGATGTATGTTATTGGAATGTGCTATTTGAGCTCTATTTTACTCTATTTAACTAGCTGTGAGCTGGTGCTTTACTTCACCACTCTTGGATACTGTTTCCACTTCCTTATGAAATTAAGGCTTTGATATAAATCATCTTTAACCTACAAAGCTCTTTAATCTATAAAACTAAGAACACAAAACCATGAAAGCCAAGAGCTTCTAAATGCATTTTGATTCTAGAAAAGAAGTGTGTCATGAAATTAAAACCATTCATGCTTACCCTGGAGATTTATCCCCCATAGACTTGTGTCAGAATAAAAGATTTATAAATACATGTACACCATTGTACTTGTACCAAAAGTACTGTAATGTTATTGCAGTTGTGAGACAGAGAAAGGATAATGAAACAATTTGTTATTCTTTATAGCTTTTTTGTATTAAAACCAAAATTATCAAAAATAGTCTGCATATAGATTAGACATTTGATATGAATCTGCAAAGTACAATTGAAGAGACAAATTCCATTATGTGACATAGATACTTCTTTAGACATCAAGCGCAGCATTCCTCTTTACAGGAAGCAAGCCCTGAAGTTCCTCAATCAAAAGTAATATAGTAAATCAAAAGTGTCTGGTTTATTTTGAAGCGTCTTTGCTTGGATTTGAACAACTGTCCTGCTGCTTTTTTTATGAAGAGAGAATTGAGGGTTTTTTTTCTCTCCTTTTTAAACGGGAGAACTTTAACTTTAGAGGGCTCTCCTTTGAAAATGACGTACTCGTGTACTCTGTATATTCCATGCATGTGTCAGGCTGGAATAGGTTTAGTTTCTGTTATTGTTGTCAATGAGGTGGGCCCTGAAGGGTGAGAAATGAGACAGAGAGTAGAAGACAATTTATTGTGAAATTGGTGCTGAGTAGTTCAGTGACCTGGAAGGCATCATGAGTGAGAATCACTGAGTTATTGATCCATAATGTATTATTGTCATACCTTCATGCCACTTACACTCAAATCAAAGGGTGGAGATGGTGACATTGCTCTAAATTAGAAAACACATTAAAAGAAAGAAATGCTAAATTAGGTTTTTGAATTATTGGAGAACTGTGTGCACATAGTCTAATATTAGAAAAAAGAAAAAAACTCCAAAGAAATCTTAGATACTATTGCATGAATTATTATGTTTTCAGCTGTTTTTCTAATTCATTGAGCAATAGATAGGCAAAATTATGTCTACATATTATTTACAAACCAAGGAAATTGATACTTTTATTCACTGATTTATTCATAATTTACATAAATATAATTCATAGATTTTAACTGTAATGCTCGATGAATTTTAACAAATGAATGTACCCATGTAACTCACATCCAAATTAATAAAAAAGACATCATCGTTATCACCACAAGGCCTCTTATATCCGTTTCTAGTTAATGATCCTCCTCACCCAGGAAACCGGAGTTCTAATTTCTACTGTGGCTCAGTGTAACCTTTTATTGAACTTACTGTAAATACAAATCTGGACATTGTGGTAGATGCATAATAAGATGGTTTCTGTTATCTTCTCCAAGGAAGTACTGAGTTTTATTCTAGCAAATAACTGAACTGTAATCGATAACCTTGAACTTGTGGACTTTGTTTTGATGAGCTTAGTTCATTTGTGTCATTAATCCCAGGATGAACTCCCTAGTTTTTGATTCTCCAGGCATGACCCTTTTGGGTGTTTTGAGACAGGCTGGGACCTGGGATGCTTTGCTGCAGTGCTTGCACCTGGACAAAGGTCTCCTCAAGCAACACAATACAAAGAAACTATAATGGACTAAAAATAACTGCATGCATGCAGAGTTGGGGCAAATTATGGACAAGATACAAAGAGACCAAAAATCCAACTGCCACTTCTGAAGAGCCAAGAGCAAAAACAGAGTGTCGGAAGCAAAAGCAGGGCACTGTGCATGCCCCCTGTACACACCACCACCAAAGGGGTGGGCAGACCACCTAAGCCACACCTCCGGCCCAACCCTGGGACCTGCCCGCACCCTCACGCTATATAGGGAACCAGCTCGCCCCACCTTGGGGAGTAAACTAAGGAAACTGTTACTGGTTTTCGCTCCCCTCTTTTGCAGCAGGAGCCCCAATAAAGCCTTGCCTGAATTTCTTGTCAGGCCTCTGATAAATTTCTATTGATTACAGAAGTCCAAGAATCCTGGTCAGTCACAGTTTGAAGACAGAGCCCAACTTCTGTACCAATGCCCTCGAAGTGAGTAGGATTCAAATTGTAAGAGTCTCCTTTCATTTTGCAGCAGCTGAAAGATGGACTCTTCCCATTAAGCACTCCATCTGTGGTTCCCCTGGGACTCCTTGAAGTCTTGCTTACATACATAGCCCACTGCTGAACTCAGATTTGAAAAGAGGTTATAGAAGCTGTTGGGTTACTGGCCCGTTTCTCCCTCCATTTTAGATCTCCCTCAATTTCCATGTGCAATGTCAGTCCCAAAGGTCTGCTCTGACAGCATCTCCAGTGAGGCCGAGGCTTTCTGCTTGAGTTCTATTCACTGTGGACACCTGCATAATTTCCACAACGTGGACCCTTTCCACAGAGGGTAAATTCACCCGTTTCTGGATGCTTTTGTTCACCCCCCAGTGTCTTCAAATAGTTCTTGTTAAAATTTTGGCCGTAGTTTGTAACTATTTATTTTTATAAAAACTATTCTGCTCTATCAGAATTGGTTTGTACTCTGCTCCCACACAGTTATCCTAAATGCCTAACAGTATCTATTCCTCTATAGACATGTATGTGCTATGCTCTTAATGTTTCTTTCCCCCCACCCCAAATTAATATGTTGAAAACCTAAGGTCCAGGATGATGGTATGGGGATGTGGTGGGCCTTCAAGTGATGCTTAGACCATGAGGGTGGGTCCCTCATGAGTGGAATTAATGACTTAGAAAAGTGGTCCAAGAGAGATTGCTCACTCTATCCACCAGTTGAAGACACAGTGACAAGTCATCAGTTATGAACCAGGAAGAGAACCCTCGCCAGAATGCAACCTTGTTGGTGTCTTGATCTTGACTTCCTAGCCTCCAGAACAGTGAGCAATAAATTTCTGCTATTCATAAGCCCCCAAAACAAAACAAAAAAATCCAAAAACCTATTCTGCTTTATCAGAGCCAAGCTCCTATTCTAAAATAACTTGAAATTTTATTGAATAGAAGGACTGTGCTAACACTTGTTATACCAAAGTCCTTATCACATGGATTACTTGATTAAATAAATAATAATATATATAAACATGTAATTTTAAAATGTAAAATGTTTCCAAAAGAAAAACAGATTTGTGAGAGAAAATACAAATAATTTGGATTGGATTTCGTAAGTACCTCTTGGGACATCTGTAGGATAAAGATTTGTCAGATAATAGGAGGTGGAGAGAGGTTTTCAAAGATAGAGGAGAGCGTCTGTGCAAGAGAAAAGAGCTTATTTCACATAGGAAACTGAAAGTGGGCCAGAGCGACTTAGCTATGGGGAGCAAAAGAGACATAGCAGAAACAAGGCAGGGACGTACCACTTAGGATTTTGTACAAATGCTTGTAAAATACACTTGTATGCCAAATACAGTGGGAGGCTGTCAACAGTTTTTCGTCAAGGTAGTGACATGATTTTGACTACAGTATGCAGTCATGTACTTTAGCTAAAATATGGAAGATGATTGGATTATGTCAATTTCAATTGATGAACGAAAGATTGTGGGAACCAGGTAGGAATAGTAAAGAAGAAATTAGAAGAATCAAGATGTGTTTTATGGAAGAACAATGGAAAATTTGAAAACATTGTCTTTAATTTTTAAAACATTATTTCATTATTTAAAATCAGTAGTAGCTCATAACATATATGAAAAAAAACAAACCTTTTTCAGCAATTATTACATTTTTCTGACCTTCATAAATCTATTTTAATTTATTAAATAACATATGACATAAGACACATTATTGCTTAAAAATTCACAGTTATAAAAACAATCTTCGAGGTCATCTAGTCCAAATCCCACAACTTAAAAAAAAAAAAAAAAAACACATCTAGCTCATTACTTTTTAGGGACCTATTTAAATCTGGAAAATCATAGAGGCTGAAAATTCTGACTTCTCATGAAATGAAATCTGCCTCTTAATTTTTACTTAAAGTTACTTAATGATTAAGATGAGTAATGCTCACTTTACACTAATGAACTTTCTTAAATCTCAGATCTTTGGCATATGGTTTAAAATGTTTGGTATTTTTGTTGCTGTTGTTAATATGACAACCTAGAATGATATTCTCAGTTTCTAGGCATTCGGTCACTTCTCCTGTCCTTGCCTAGTTCTCTCCACTTTTGATCCTTCTGATAAAAGTTTATACAAAGCAATCAGTGTTTGACTCATCTATTTCTTACATACTTAAATTTTAGACTATTTACAAGTCATCTACTAGTATTTATATCCTAGCTCTGAAACAGTTTGATGGACAATAGTAAAATCATTAGACGACTTTGTGTTTCTTGTCAGTGTCTGTTATATTTAAACACCAACATTTTTTGGTGTCCTCTCTCGTTTTCTTCTTTTCTTATTTCAATCTTAATCCAAATGTTTTCCAGCAGTCTTCTTTCCTTAAGTTCATGTATATACACTCTGGACATAGCATATCATGCCAGTACTTAGCTTATCTGCCATGTTTATGCATTGCTAATTACAACCTGTTCTTCAGTGGTACATCCTGTGCTTTTGCCATACTCTGCCAGTATTTTTGTGTTAGGATATATTTAACTCTCTATTGTTGCATGTTAAGGCCATTTCATACCTGCCTTCTTAAATATAAATGAAGGAAAGGTAGTTCCTTAAAACTTTAAGGTTATTGTTTCTGCTAATAATTTATTCAAAATCTTATCCTTTTCTGAACAAATTAAAACTCCTTTATAAATTAGTTCAATGTTTCTTCACTAGCTTTAATGTCATCACACACATGTAGATGTATGTACATGTAATATGTAACACAGATTCATATGTAAAATTTAAAATCAACATTTGGTGACTGTTTTTCATATGTAATTCTACCCACTCTGGTCATAATAACCATGAATAATTCACTAGGACATTATAAATAAAACCTATCAGGGTCCTTTAATTCCAACCTTTATGTAACAACAAATTGAGACTTTTCTTTGAAGCTCTAAGAAACGAGAACCATGTAGATATTGGTGCAGATCTTTGTATACATATATACAAAAATATAAATGATTCATAGGGAGTCTGGATACAAACTTTTAGGTTCTTTTCACTGAGGAATTGCTGTCCTGTTCAGATGTGATCTGGATTTTTCTTTTGTTTTCACTGTAAAGCTATGAGAGATTCATTTTCATCCTCTCTACCATTACATTACCACACTCTTCCCCCATTTGACTGCAATTTCCAGTAAACTAGAGGTCTTGCTTCTCTCTACGTTTGACTGGATCCCCAATGCCAATCCAATGCCAAATATACAATTCTTTAAAACTAAATATTTTCAATAATATTGGTAAACAAATGAATAAAATATTCTTCGTGAGACCTCTTATTCCGTCCTTGTACCAAGAATTTACTTCTATTTGCACCAAAGTGCTTAGACTGCATTAGTAAATTCATAATGTTCATTTCATACATCAAGTTTTTATTGCCTGATTATTAATGAGGCAATGTCTAAATGCTCAGTAACATCTTTTCTGTAACCCTTTTATAGACTCTTCATTTTTCAACTTTGTAATAAAGTTAGTTTATATACACTCTTGGGGTTTCTAGTAGATTGGCTTAAAAAAAGGCAGGCATCTATGTTAGTTATTATTGTAGGACCATACCTTTTTTGTATCCTCTTTGATGTTTAGCATAGCTATGTGACTTGGCTTGGACAATAAAAGGTGTGCAGCAGTGAATGGTCTGATTTCTGGGTAAAAGTTTTAACAGCCAGTACACTTGTCAATGTGTCCCATCCTCTAGTGACAGTGAATGTTGAAACTTGTACTGAGATGTAGCCCACAATGCTTAATGGTTTTTCTTTGAAAATATTTGTTTCCCTTATGTTAAAAAATGTTCCCCTCTATCTGAAAAGAAAGGACAAAGATTTAGCATAGTAGAATATGGCCTATATATGTTAAAAAAAACCACAAACATTTATCAGAATGGGAATATGGAAATGGAATTTGGGATTTTTAATAGCGTTTATTTTGGGGGGCACTAAGACTAGAGTGTTACTAATTCTGAACTAACTACTATGCTTTGGGGTCATCACAATACAAAAAGAGCTTTACTGACAGTGTTATTAGCCTTCTAAAAATCCATTCTTCCTTTTTCTTTATTATAAGAAGCTTGATATTTACAGAGCAGAAACATATCCAGTTAAAATATATGGTTTTTCAAGGTCTTAGAAAGCTAGCTACTTAACATTTTAGGAAAATAATTTCTCTTATTAATTTACTGAAAACCTTCTATTCTAAACTAAATAACACTCATTTATAAGTTCCTTAAGTGTCTCCTCACTGGTCATGGTTTTTCTGTGTAGCATGTGGCCATGACATGCAGTCCTGGGCTGGGCTTCGGATGAGGGCACTTTGCTGGCTTCTCCATATACGCTGCTCTTCCTCATTTGCCCTCTTCCTGGCTACCTGCCTGGAGGACAGATGGAGTGACCAGAAGGGAAGCAGCCCGATTACAGCTGTGAGGCGAAACAATCATATGCTAAAAATGGCAGAGAAGGGTGGATACACCATTTCTAAACTATTTTCCCTTGTAGTTACTATTTCACTATGAAAATATCTCCTCATGTAAGTGAATGAATTAAGTTGTTGTATATCTTTTACAGTGCAGCCAAACACAATGAACAACTTGCTAACTATTCTCTGCATATCTTGGGAGATGATAATCATAGGTTTAAATTGATCAAATTAATAATATATCTTAAAATTCCTAGGATTAAAAATAAACAATATCCTGTACTTTTCACCCCCCCATCTCCCCATTCCTCTTTTCGTCTTTCACTGCTTGCAGCAAGGAAAGTTTAATCTACACTTTGTTTTACACTGAAATAGATAGCTACAGTGTAGAACAAAGTTCTAGATTCCATAACAAACACAAACTATATTTAATACATACACACTGCTATATTTAAAGTGTATAACCAACAAGGACCTACTGTATAGCACAGGGAACTCTGCTCCCTAAATGGGAAAAGAATTTGAAAAAGAATAGATACACATATATGTATACCTGAATCACTTTACCGTACACCTGAAACTATCACAACATTGTTATTCAACTATACTCTGTTATAAAATAAAAAGTTAAAAAATACATATTAAAGAATTTAAAGATATGTTACACAAAGTCTTTTCGTAGAAAACATAGTTGATGGTCATTATGCCACAGAATGAAAACTGGATTGTGATAGTGGATATTCTGTTTGGTTACTGTATATTCTTAGGCAAGTTGTTTAAACTTTCTATCCTTCTGCACCCTCATCTGTAAAATGGTAATAACAATACTTATTTTATAGAGTTATTATAATGATTAGTGACCATAATTTCACAATGAATGCTCAATAAGTAGTATATGTTAATGTTTTTGTATGTTTTCAGGCATGAGTATTGTTAAAGACACAATATTTGCTAGAGAGCCCAGCTTTGTCCTGGGCATGGAGGATTAATTTGATTTTTTTTTTTTAAAGTGAAATTTGAGGGTTTTTAAAAATTAATTAATTAATTTATTTATTTATTTTTGGCTGCGCTGGGTTTTTGTTGCTGTGCACGGGCTTTCTTTAGTTGCAGTGAGAGGGGGCTACTCTTCATTGCGGTGCACGGCCTTCTCATTGCGATTGCTTCTCTTATTGCAGAGCATGGGCTCTAGGCACACGGGCTTCGGTATTTGTGGCACGTGGGCTCAGTAGTTGTGGCTCGCAGGTTCTAGAGCGCAGGCTCAGTAGTTGTGGTGCATGGGTTTAGTTGCCCCGTGGCATGTGGGATCTTCCTGGACCAGGGATTGAGCCCATGTCTCCTGCATTGGCAGGCAGACTCCTAACCACTGCACCACCAGGGAAGTCCCTATTAATTTGAGTTTCTGCACAATTAATCCCTTTAGCAAGCTGATAATTCTTCAGGGAGGGAGGTTATTATTTTTTTCTACAAAGGATATTAAAATCTATCTTTATTGAGTGTGCTACTATGAAAAGGAAGTAAGCAAAACAGGGGGTATATTTTACCTAACTCTATTATTTATTTATTTATTTATTTATTTATTTTTGGCTGTGTTGGGTCTTCATTTCTGTGCGAGGGCTTTCTCTAGTTGCGGCAAGCGGGGGCTACTCTTCATCGCGGTGCGCGGGCCTCTCACTATCACGGCCTCTCTTGTTGCGGAGCACAGGCTCCAGACACGCAGGCTCAGTAGTTGTGGCTCACGGGCCTAGTTGCTCCGCGGCATGTGGGATCTTCCCAGACCAGGGCTCGAACCCATGTCCCCCGCATTGGCAGGCAGATTCTCAACCACTGCGCCACCAGGGAAGCCCTTACCTAACTCTAGAGCAATGCACAGAAGGGAGCTCATCAAGGAGAAAGATAGAGGCTGTAGAGAGAGAGGATCACTTGCTTGAAACAGAAGTAAGCTTCATGTTTCCTATGATGATTGCCATTTTGCATCTATGCTTGACAGCTTCTAGAGTCTGTAAGGTCTGGAAAATGAACACTGCATTTCTCATAAGCTCTTTATAGGTAGGGTTCTTGATGTGTATTAGGAACTGCTGTTTGTATGCCCTTACTTGAGATGTAAAATGTGGAAATAAACAGAAGTCCTCTTTCATTTATTTTCGGATACTTTTTGTTTGCAATACTGTATGGATGTGGGAATTTCCTACAGTATCACTGAAGTTCGATCTCTGGCTCCACAGGTGTTTAGAGGCTATTGTGTTGACAGCTGCAGTAATTCCATCTTTCATATTGGTAAATCACAAATTCAGTGAATTTTTAAACGCAGAAGTTTCTGTGATGCTTTCTGACAACTTCTTAGTTGTGTCTCAGGTAGAAGCTCCTCCGCTGGTCAGTTTTAAAAGTTCTGGGAGTCCTTCCAAGGAGGACCTGGAAGGGAGACTAAAACTCTCCCTGATATATATAGCATTTTCAGAAGATGGCGTGGTTCTCAAGTGAGTTACTGGTATTTTACATCAGCAAAATAACTCAATTTTACAGGTTACAAACAAAAAAATCTGTTTCTCTTTATGCATTTTATTATTTTAGAATAAAATAGGTATATGCTGCTGTAATAAAATTGTCTTTAATCACTTAACAAGCCTAAACTTGACTAAAGCAGTGAATGCCTGGAAACATAATAAATGAAAAAAGCTAGTATTTTTATAACATAAAACAGTATCATTTATAGCTTGTCAATCTCATATTGTCATCCAGCAAAAATAGAAAGCCCGGCAGAGAATTAAGTTATCTTCGTACCTGCTAATGATGGATGCTATTTTTGTTAAGACTGTCAGAATTTACTAACCAAAATTATGACATATAGTCCAAAGAATGCAGTAAACTCTTTATCATGTTAATTAATTGTTCTCTTTTGAAGAACTATTGTGTTGACTAATTGAACAATAATTCAAGTAGAGTGTTCCAGAAAAATAAAAAACACCTGGGCTCCCTCTTTGGAGTCTGGCTGGTGACTCTGAGCATTGCCAATGGCCCCGACTCACTCTGACTTTGTGTCCTCATTTAGAGGCCTCGTCTTCTGCACAAGGCTTCCTTCCCCGTGGTCTGGAAACAACCTGGAGTTGTGTTCTGTTTGGCAGTTGTCTGGCCAGGACCTTTTGAACAGTACTGTCCCAGTGAAGTACCAGATATTATTTATGTAAGAATGAGCTTTTTTTTTTTTTTTTAACAATAATATCCTTTCAGAAATTTCTAACTACTTTGTAACTGCATGACTTAACCTGGTGATAAAAGCAGTTATTAACAGTCTACCTTTTCCAAAGCTTAAACATAAACAAATAAAATTTTTAAAACTCTCCCTAACAACTTGCAATGAATTTGTGAGCACCAAATTTCAGGAGTTAAATATGTTTTCTGTTTAAAGTATCTAGAGGGGTTTGGTTTTCTCTATTGAACCCCAAGGGAGATGACCTGAAACCAAGAAAGCATTTTTAAATTCAATTCTTTTTTTCTTAAAAATTAAGGACTTTCTTCTTCTCCTTTCCACACTTGGTCTATTTAGTACCACTATCTGACCACTATCCATTAAAGTTTTGTTTCAAAACATTGTTAAAGTGGTTCTCTATGGAATGAACACTTTAAAAATTTTATATCTCTGCTCCTACACTTCTTACCCTAACGTGCTCACTTTATCTGGAACAACTGTTTTTCTCTAATAAACAAGTATATTTCGATTCTAAAGAGATGTTTCTCTGGCAAATGAAAGTTGTCATGGATTGACTAAAGGTAAATCAGAAATTCAGAAGGGCTCTTACTATAGATATTGCCCTCTGTGATGAGAAGACTTTATTTTGTCAGTGAATCATAAACACAGTTTTCTCTGACACTTTATTTCCCAAAGCTTTAATAATATCCCAATCAAGAAATTTTAAAAATTAACAAATTTATGTGTATACAAGCATTTCACTTTTGTTTGGTCGTGCCAGGTGTAGATAGGAAGGAAGGAAGGAAGGAAGGGAAAAATATGGAGTAGAAATATAGAAAAAGAGTATTTGCAATTACAGAAGTAGAAATATTGCACTTGGCATAAGAATAAAATAATAAGTATGAAGAGAATATATATAAATACATAACCCACCCCCAAGATGCATCTCTCTGTTCCTACTGGTATTCTCACCACCATGGTGTAGCCCTCTCCCAAATTACACCAGGATAGGTCCATGTGACCAGGAGACAAATAGCATTAGTAGGTCACTTTAAGGTCAGGTTATAAGGACTACAGAGAGTTCTCTTGTGGGCTCCTTGTTTGCTTGTGCTCTCATTCTCTCTCTTCCTTTCCTCGCTCACTCTGGGGAGGCCAGCATCCCCGTCATGTGAGCAGTGCTGTGGAGAGGCCCACACAGCAAAGAATCGAAGCCCCTTGCACTCAGCTTCTGAATGAGTGTGGAGTAGATTGTCTGGCACCTTCATGAGACTGTGGCCACACAGACAACTTGAGTGCAACTCATGAGAGACACTGAGTCGGAAGCACCCATTAAGGCATGTTGGGATTCCTGACCTTCAGAGAGTGTGTGAAATAACACACATTTGTCCCTAAGTTTTCAGGTGTTTTGTTACACAACAGATATCTAGTACAACATATAAATATGAAAATAGATGTATGTTTATGTATATGCATGTGTATATATATACAAATATATATATATGCATATATATTTACCTTTAACTTTGATAAATGTTGCTGATTAAAGTTAAATACAACTATTTAAAATCAACATTGATTTCAGCGCAGCATTGCAACAGATGGCCAAATGCCTTAAAGGAACTTAAAATATAAATACCTACTGCCATCTATTGGTGATTTTAATAACTTCCATGCTTATTTAGTGATGTTTTTTTTTAGTGAGCTATATTTGAAATATACACAAATATATTCAAGCTCTTGAATATCAGCTGTTTTATCCAGCAAAATATTTTATTATTCATATTATCTAGTTAGATAAAAACTTATCTTAAGGAAAATATACATTCATTATAATGTCAAAACTTCTTAAAAAGTATTTTTGCTATGCATATTTATATTTTAAGTTCAAAGTCTTCTTAGATAAAGTATTTAATTTGATTTTTATTTAAATTTATGACAACTCTTTTATAAATCATTAAAACAAATTTATTTTCAACATAACTTTAGTGTAAAGTGCATTGCATTTTCCCCTAAATCCTTTTTTTTTTCCCTAAATCTTATTAAAGTTTGATAAGCTGAAAATGATTATGAATAATGAAGAGATTGTTCATTAACTAAATTGCATTATTCTAAACAACTGTTAATTAATGGCTGTTTTTTTCTATTGGGTAAATTAAAATATAATTTATGGCCTGTGGTATTTATAAATTACTAATAAGAGCCCTTAAACATGAAAATGTAGAGTTCACATGAACAACTGGAAAAATATTAGACAGCTCTTTCACAAAACTTTCTGAAGATAATGAATGGAGAAGCATCAGGACTCCCATTACATTCCCTGCCTCAACTGTCTTAAGTAATAGAAAGCAATGGTCAATCTTCACTCAACATCTCATGCAGAACTCTTCTCTTTTAGAACAACTGGTCTGGTGACACCTAATATATGTTTATATTTCATAGTATCAAATTACTTTCAGTTGCTGGTTTTTTTTCCCATACATTATCTTCTATATTTCTTTTATTCTTTACATTGCTTATCACATTTTGAGTAGTTGCTAAGTGTTTAATAATGATGATAATGAGTATCTCAGAAAGAGCAAAGCAAGATATAATTGTATAACAGCAAGATGATAGATGGATAGATAGATAGATATTCCACTTGCAAAGATTAGGATAAAGACTCTAAAAGCTATACTGATAGATGGATAGATAGATAGATATTCCACTTGCAAAGATTAGGATAAAGACTCTAAAAGCTATACTAAGTCCAACTCAGGCAGATCAAATTTATTCTTTTGTTAGGCTGGCTTCTCCTGCCTATAAATCTTTCTGTCCCAGTGGGCTAACCATTATAGATAATTGGTTAGTGTGTTATTTCCATGCTGAGTAGAATAGCTATGTTACTAAAAGCATTTTGTATAGGCCGTATATTGACACTTGGATAAATTAAGAAAAAAAATGAATCTCATAAAACACCTGGTATTCATTATCTATGTATATCATCCTGTTCAATATTTTGATTACTTACCCCCTTCTGTGTAGAAGACAGAAAAAAATTTCTTTCATAAGAGAGAATTTATATCTGTATGAGCTACACATACAGTGCAATGCAGAACATTTATTTTCCAACTGTTCCCTTTTAGTGCAGAAGATGAGGTAGAGCTACTGAAGTATGTAAGAAAGTGTTGATTGTGAAGAAATTTATGAGAATCCAATCGACATTATCTCATTTTTGACTTACGTTTTTGCCAACTAATGGGAATTGTGGCTGAATCTGTCAGAAAGAAATTAACAAAGACTAGGGAATAATTTATAATGTACAATTAATGAGCAATTTTCTTTGATGGCTCTTTTATAAGTGTTGGATACTATAGGAAATTATCCACAAAGGACAGTCCATTCTCCTGTTTATAATTAATTTTGACTTTGTTAACAAATATTTTCTTGCAACTATACTGACCTTATAAACTTGTGTTTGGAAACCAGGAAGAAATATTTTAACAACGGTTTATTTTGCACTTCTCAGGTGCCAAATGGCACAAATATAGTCATTTTTTACATGATACTGGTTTTCTAAAATTTCTTATGTTAAAATGAAATGTGAAGGTAATTAACTATAATACATATTTTATTACAAATTATACAAAGGAATGCAAAATTTTATAAAGAGAAATCAATAGAAATTATGTCTATATATTGTATCAGTAATCATATTTAGTGACTCAAATTAGCCAACTACTTTGGTACCAGTAGTACATATTGGTAAATGTTTACATCTAGTCTTTTAGTTTATTCTAATTGTTAATTGTTACTGTGTACTGTCAACTAATGTGTATTTAGAATAAAAATAGTAGAAATTGATGTTGATTATGGAAACAACAGCTCTAATTTAATCTGCATTAATTACTAATAGGTCAGACTGTGCCAGAGACAAACGTCTACACAGTGAATGACTTAGTAGATTGAACACATCGACCAATAATTGCTTAGTACACGAAGAACTTAGTATATTCCTCCAGAAAACAGAAGCTGGTCTTAGCTTAGTCTATGGAAATAGACTAAACTACAAAGATGGAGTTAAGAGAATCTTTGGCAGCATGGAAGTCTTCCTGTGATCATAAAATGAGAGCAAAAGCAAAACAAAAGCTAAATGAGATGGAGGGAAAAAGAGGACAACCACAAAGTCATCACATTTAGAAAGTGGAAATGGAAGAGAGATGTTTCCAAAATATATTGATATATATCTCACTTTGTGAATCCTATGGAGTAAAGACTTGTTAGGTGAGTGAAAGGATTAGAGAATGCCCGTGGAACCAGTTTATGGACTGAGTTCTTTGGAGGTGGACTGGTTTCTTGGCACTCACTTGTTCATTCAATTCTTCATTCATTCATTCAATGAGTATGAATTTAGCACTTTCCATATTCTAGACACAGTTCTAGGTACTGGGTATTCCACAATGAACAAAACAGATATCTGCCCCCTCTTGAGTTTGAAATTTGGTCCAGTATTGCTATATGCTGGAAGAGTTTCACTTGTCAGGTGTGATTCATTGTTTACCTTACAAAGGTAATGAGGGAGAATTCCCCCCATGGGAGTGGGCTTAGGTGCAGTATCATTACAACAATCCACTCCCGACTGATACTTGAAGATTGGCCTCCAAACTCGGTTCATTAAATTAGTTACAATATTCCTTTTTACTTTGAGATACCTGACAGCACAACACCTTAGTAGTCTGCTTGTCAATTTAGTTTGGGGACATCTTCTTGTATTATGTCACCTTCAGGCAGACTGCTCCCCAGATCAATAAGTCTGACATTTCCCCTTAATGAATGTCTCTGTGTTACTGTTGTTCATCCTCATTTTTCTCCTGGTAACGGCCTTGATCTCAGAACAGATGAACAATGATACCCAATAGAGGATCAGAAGAATGGCGGTCTTCAATGATCTCATAAAGCTGCCCTGATGGTCCACGTTACATAGCAACCCCACCCTCAAAGTGGAAGAATCTTCACCTTGAGGAAATGGGGAGAGAGATCTAGTGTAAAATTTTGGAATTATCTGGGGATATAGATTCCCCAGTTACAGGATCACTCTCCTATGTTTCTAATTCCCTTGACCTAATGACATGATACATACTACTGCAAGTCTAAAGATATAACTTCCAGAATCATCTGGGTAAAATGACTCTTGCCTCTATTTCCTAGCCCTAAATTTAGTAATACTGATAATATTGAACTTGACTACAAAATAGTGATAGTTAAGAAATATACCCAACCTTTTGCTTTCTGCCCGCCTCCACCACAACCATTTTGTGTTCTGGGAAATGGCTTACTGCAAAGAACCAACCGTCTTTCCCCATATGATGTAGGTAAGACTCACTTTCCACTCTCTCTCAGGACTTTCATAAGACCAACTTTGATACCCTCGTTTGTCTATGATAAGTCCAAACACAGACCTTTTCCCCTTCTGCCTGAACCTGCTGTCAAGGTCAGACACAGATTGTCAAACTCCCTGTACTTTGATGAATGATTAATTGAGATTAGAACTTTTTCCCTTGAAACTAATTGGACACAGAGATGAACATTTCCTGTAAAGCTAAGTGACCAGGACTTCCCCTTTTTGAAAAGCAATTCCAACTCTAAATCACAACACCTCTAATGTCACTACTCTCCCCATAAAGCCTAAGCTGAAGTCACCTGCTGAGACACCATGATCTCAGATCTGGGGCACTCTCCCTTTGCAATAGCCTGAGTGAGATCAATGCCTTTACCTGTTTGATTTTTGTCTTTGACATGTATTTGGACCAAGCTCTATTAGCGTGTATAAGCTGTGGATGTTCCTTAAGATAATTGTTAGTGCTAAATGTACTGTACACCAATAATCTTATTTCTCCGTGTGCAACTCCAAGAATGATAAGGTATACCTGATCCAGTAAGGTGATCTCTAGCTTGCATCTAGGCAGTGCTGTATGTTTATGGCTAGACCTAAGGACTGCAGAAGGACAAATATACTTCCTTTATTTAAACATTATCACCCACAACTGTGTTCCTTTTAGAATGTAGCTAATCTCCCTATTGGTTATCTTAATGGTGCTGATTTTCTTCTACAGCCCTCATATAAATGTTAAAAAAAAAAAAACACTCTTGTTTATGCCTGAATTTCAGTTCAAATCACGGGTACCTTTGGCGTTTGTCAATGTAGTAGTTGAACCCCATCCTTGGGGAGTATTTAGTGGAAAAACTGACAATAGAGAACTGTCTCCTCATTTCTGCAAATTACATGAGCAATTTGTTTATTTGGCCTTCAGCAACCTAAGGCTAAATGCAGAAATGATTCAAGTAACAGGGATACAAAATTGTGTAATTTTTCCTAATAGCACTGAGGTTGTTGACCTGGAACCAGAATTTCTCTGCCTTCTGCTGTATTATCATCAAGGGAAGAAGAAGTAAGCAACACACTCTAACATAGTTACACTCAGTTGTCATCAAGTTTCCAGAAAGTACCCTCCCCCTCTGTGTTAATGTGTTCTAGGTTGTGAGAGACAATAGGAAAGATTTGAGGTGCTCCATTCCTACAAAGGACTAACAGTTCCTCATCCGACATGCTGCCTCCACAACTAAGTCTACATTATCATTAAGGATCTGCTTCTTATAACCACAATTCCTAAAGAGGTAGTTTTGAAAGTGCAATGATAAAATATAAGTATATACTATACAGGAATAGTGCCTGGCACATAGTACCTTCCCAACAAATGTTTAGTTCTATACATACTACTACATACACACACACACACACACACACACACACACACACACACACACAGTCTCTCTGGTCCCTGACTTTACTTTTATTTATTTATTTATTTTTTACCTTTTTTTTTTTTGAATTTTTGAATTTTATTTTATTTATTTTTTACACCCGACTTTACTTTTAAAATCAAAATAATGTCTTTGCTGTCATTAGCTGCATTTTACCTATGCTTTTAAACATTCCATGTAGCATCTGTTTTCCTCCACTTTAATATTCTCAAAAAAGGTCATTTAATATTAATAAATTATATCCATAGGGCAAAGGGAAAGACATTTACTTTGAGTTATTAGTTCATGTTTATCCAAGTCACAGTCAGATGCAGTCCTTTCTACAAGTCATTGACATTTCTAGATAAATGAGATAACACATTTCCATGAATACAGGAAAAGTCAATTCACCAGAGGCTAGAGTGAGGGATTATGGGGAAATTCACTTCCCTTGCCTGTTGTCCTTCATTAACAAAAATGAGGAACTGAGATCATTAAAGAGCTGGCTGAGAATTAAAGAGGAAAATAACAGTTACCATTAAAGCAACTCTTGAGGAATAATAATAGGATAGATAATGTAATACTCTATAGGCCTATTTCTTCTAATTCCCATTAAAGCACAACTCTTAGCACTGAGAATTCTAGCAAGATATTTGGCAGGACAACTACTGATTGATATTCTAGCTAACATGTCTTTTGAATTCAGACATATTTGCCTTATATTTTAAAGAACATGCTGAGAAAACATGGTACTATATACACTGTTTCTCAGGGAGACACTCAAGGGAAAGGGCTTACCAGAATACTTTACAATACTACCATTCAGTTTTGTCTTATCTTGTAATGTCAACACATAGGGAGAAAGGACTTCTGAGTAAAATATGCTTTGTTTCTTCAAATCACAAGAGAATAACCTGCCTTGGTTGAGAACTCCTCCAGTAAATTGCAAATCCCTCATTGTTTGCAATAGTCTTCCTAAATCTACAAAAAAGGATAAAAGAATTTTAAAATTCAGTATTGTTTTAAACCATAAAGCCTAGTGAATTCCTCCTAGTAGCTCAAATCACAATAATAAGATTTGAGTGACAAGTTTTAGAAAACTCTATAAATTAAATTAATGGACATATTCTAGCATACTTTTAATACATGATGATTAATGACAAGACTTTATAAGATTAACATTAATCAGTAAATAATAATCATATTCTGCACATCTGGTGTGTTTTCTGGCATTCATGTTTAAGTATGACATAAAATGAGGTTTTGCTATTCAAATTCCCTAGCATTAATAAATGTATCTACAGATTTTGGAAATAAAGGTAATCCTTGCAAAAGAAACAAAAAAGAAGCAGCACATAACAGATTTAATTAGATATTTTGGTAAGTTACTCTAAGAATGCCTGTAAATGTGTTATTGAGTAGTTTAACAAAGGCTTTAATTAGAACAAATGAAGAAAGTATAAAATATTAATTGAAGTCAGAATAGAGTTGTTTTGAATAAGAATATTTATTTAATGAAACGATGTTGCAAAAAAGAGTATGCTGTCTTCATATAATATACAGAAAGAAGAACTTGTAAGTACACACACTTAAAATTTTTCTATCATGTCCAGGAAACAGAAAGAGAAATAGGTAGTTCAGGAACCAGTACTGAGTACTTGAAATGCCCTCGGAAGACTCTGAAAACCTGGGCAGAATTCATATCTCTTCAACTACCACGTCCGTTTTGCTGACTCCTGTCCTCTGAAGTCAACTTTTTACCAAAACTTGGAATTTCCAAGTAATAGGATGATAGAATCCTATTACTTGGATTAGGACCAAATTAGGATGGTCCCTAATTTGATTTCTTCGAAGAACATTTGCTGAACATCTAACCTACTATACGCCAGACAGTGATAAAACAAAAATTAGTCAGAATCAGAATTAATCTTTGTAATTTTAGGGTTTTTAAAAATTAATATATATATAATTAGAATTGGAGTATACATGTATACAAGCATATATGCACACATACATGTATGCTCTTCTTATATGTACGTATATATGGTACATGTGTGTGTATTAGTCTTAAGCAGCTGATGATGTAACAGGAGTTTCCCAAAGAAGAGTATTTGCTCAGAGATTTTCTGCCTTCCACAGGGACAGATTAACCAGCATGCTAATTTTTTTTTTTTTTTCTTAATTCTTTGAAAGTTTTTTGAAATTCCAACTATAAGAACACATAATGTAATTTAAAAAATCACAACTGAATTTTTGAATAACAGATGGAGATAATGAGAATAGAGAAGTTCCTCTTGGTATAAAAATATCATTCAAATATTGGTTGTTACATTGATCCCTTAACCGTCTGGGTTTTATACACTGATTCCTGGGACAGAAAGTGTGTCTTCTCAGGCTGGCAGTGCACAAGCTAAGGAAGTGTCTACTCTCTTACTCATTAAATAAGGAAAATATCAGCAGTGCCGTTGAGCTCAATTAATCCTTACAAAGACAAACATGATATAAATCATTTGAAGCAGCTTCTAAGGCAAACTTCAAAAGTATAAATGCCAATTTAAAAGTGTTTTCCATAGGAGAGAGTAGAAAAGAGTGAGGAAAACACAAAGACAAGTAGAGTTAAATCTTCTCTTTCTTTGAGGTGAATTTATTTTTTTATTTTATTTATTTAAAAAAATTTTATTTTATATTGTAGTATAGCTGATTTACAATGTTGTATAAGTTTCAGGTGTACAGCAAAGTGATTCAGTTATACAAATATATATCTATTCATTTTCAGATCCTTTTCCCATGTAGGTTATTTCAGAATATTGAGTAGAGTTCCCTGTGCTATATAGTAGATCCTTGTAGATTATCTATTTTATACACAGTAGTGTGTATATGTAAAACCCAACCTCCTAATTTATCTCTCCCACTCACCTTTCTTCTTTGTAACCATAAGTTTGTTTTCTCAGTCTGTTTCTGTTTTGTAAATAAGTTCATTTATATATATTTTTTAGATTCTACATATAAGTGATATCATATGATATTTGTCTTTCTCTGTCTGACTTATTTCACTTAGTATGATGATCTCTAGGTCCACCCATGTTGCTGCAAATGACATGATGTCATTCTTCTTTTATGGCTGAGTAACGTTCCATTGTATATATGTACCATATTTTCTATATCCATTCCTCCGTCGATGGACATTTAGGTTGATTCCATATCTTGATTATTGTGACTATTAGTGCAATGGACAATAGGATGCATCTATTTTTTGAAGTATGGTTTCCTCTGGATATATGGCCATGAGTGTGATTGCTGGATCATATGATAGCTTTATTTTTAGTTTTTCAAAGAACCTCCATACTGTCCTCCATAGTGGCTGTATCAATTTACATTCCCACCAACAGTGCAGGAGGGTTCCCTTTTCTCCACACCCTCTCCAGGATTTATTGTTTGTAGACTTTTTGATGACAGCCGTTCTGACCAGTGTGAGGTGATACCTCATTGCAGTTTTGATTTGCATTTCTCTAATAATTAGCCATGTTGAGCATCTTTTCATGTGCCTTTTGGCCATCTGTACGTCTTCTTTGAAGAAATGCCTATTTAGATCTTCTGCCCATTTTTTGATTGGGTTTTTGTTGTTGTTGTTTTTGTTATTGAGCTGCATGAGCTGTTTCTATATTTTGGAGATAAATCGCTTATTGGTTGCATCATTCGCAAATATTTTCTAACATCCTGAGGATTGTCTTTCATTTTGTTTATGGTTTCCTTTGCTTTGCAGAAGATTTTAAGTTTAATTAGGTCCCATTTGTTTATTTTTGTTTTTATTTCCATTACTCTAGGAGGTGGATCCAAAAACATATTGTTGTAATTTATGTCAAAGAGTTTTCTACCTATGTTTTCCTCTAAGAGTTTTATAGTATCTGGTCTTTCACTTAGGTTTTTAATCCATTTTGAGTTTGTTTTTGTGTAAGGTGTTAGAGAATGTTCAAATTTCATTCTTTTACATGTAGCTGTCCAGTTTTCCCAGCACCACTTATTGAGAAGTCTCTTGTTTCTCTGTTGTATATTCTTGCTTCTTTGTCATAGATAGTTTACCTTAGGTGTGTGGGTTTATTTCTGAGCTTTCTATCCTGTTCCATTCATCTCTAAGTCTGTCTTTGTGCCAGTACCATACTGTTTTGATTATTGTAACTTTATAGTATAGTCTGAGGTCAGGGAGCCCAATTCCTCCAGCTCTGTTTTTCTTTCTCAAGATTGCTTTAGCTATTCAGGGTATTTTGTGTTTCCATACAAATTTTATGAGTTTTTTTTGTTCTAGGTCTGTGAAAAATGCCATTGGTAACTTGATAAGGATTGCGTTGAATCTGTAGATTGCCTTGGGTAGTATAGTAATTTTGACAATATTGATTCTTCCAATCCAAGAACATGGTATATCTTTCCATCTATTTGTGTCATCTTCAATTTCTTTCATCAGAGTCTTATAGTTTTCGGAGTACAGTTCTTTTGTCTCCTTAGGTAGTTTTTTTCCTAGGCATTTTATTATTTTTGATGTGATAGTAAATGGGATTGTTTCCTTAATTTCTCTTTCTGATCTTTTGTTGTTAGTGTATAGAAAAGCAACAGATTTGTGTGTGTTAATTTTGTATCCTGCAACTTTACTGAATTCATTGACAAGCTGTAGTAGCTTTCTGGTAGCATCTTTAGGATTCTTTATGTATAGTATCATGTCATCTGCAAACAGTGACAGCTTTACTTCTTCTTTTCCAATTTGGATTCCTTTTATTCTTTTTCTTCTCTGATTGCCGTGGGTAGCAGTTCCAAAACTATGTTGAATGAAAGTAACAAGAGTGAACATCCTTGTTTTGTTCCTGATCCTAGAGGAAATGCTTTTAGCTTTTCACCATTAAGTATGATGTTAGCTGTGGGTTTGGCATATATGGCCTGTATTACGTTGAGTTGGGTTCCCTCTATGCCCCCTTTCTGGAGAGGTTTTGTCATAAATTGTTGTTGAATTTTGTGAAAAGCTTTTTCTGCATCTACTGAGATGATCATATAGTTTTTCTTCTTCAGTTTGTTAATGTGGTGTATTGCATTGACTGATCTTCAGATATCGAAAAATCCTTTCAACCCTGGGATAAATCCCGCTTGATCATAGTGTATGATCCTTTTAATTATTCTTGGATTCTCTTGGCTAGTATTTTGTTGAAGATTTTTGTGTCTATGTTCATCAGTGATATTGGCCTGTAATTTTCTTTTTTTGTGGTATCTTTGTCTAATTTTGGTATCAGGGTGATGGTGGCCTCATAGAATAACTTTGGAAGTGTTCCTTCCTCTGCAGTTTCTTTGGAATATTTTGAGAAGGGTAGGTGTTAACTCTTCTCTAAATATTTGATAGAATTCACCTGTGAAGCCATCTGGTCCTGAACTTTTGTTTGTTGGGAGTTTCTTAAGCACAGTTTCAATTCCAGTACTTGAGATTGGTCTATTCATATTTTCTATTTCTTCCTGTTTCAGTCCTGGGAGATTGTACCTTTCTAAAAATTTGTCCATTTCTTCTAGATCGTCCATTTTATTGGCATATAGTTCCTTGTAGTAGTCTCTTATGATCCTTTGTATTTCTGCAGTGTCAGTTATAATTTCTCCATTTATATTTCTAATTGTATTGATTTGAGTCCACTCCCTTTATTCTTGATAGGTCTGGCTAAAGGCTTATCAATTTTGTTTCTCTTTTCAAGGAACCAGCTTTTCATTTCATTGAGCTTTTCTATTGTTTTCTTCATCTCTATTTCAATGATTTCTACTCTGATCTTTATGATTTCTTTCCTTCTACTGACTTTGTTTGTTCTTCTTTCATATATATATATATATCTCCTATATATATGATTGTTTTAAGTTTCTGGTCTCTTAATTTCAAATGCATTTCCAATACCCTGCATTTGGGATCTCCTCTTCTCACAATTGCTAGTTTTGATATCGTATTTGTGAGTGGATGATTTCCTACCTTTACTTTATGTTTGCCTTTACCAGTGAGCTTTTCCATTAGTAATTTTCTGGTTTTTCATTGTGGCCTTTTCTTTTCTACCTAGAGAATTTCCTTTAGCAATTGTTGTAAAGCTGGTTTGGTGGTGCTGAATTCTCTTAGCTTTTGCTTGTCTGTAAAGCTTTCGATTTCTCAGTCAAATCTAAATGAGAGTCTTGCCAGGTAGAATATTATTGGTTGTAAGTTTTTCCCTTTCATCTCTTTAAATATATCATGCCACTCCCTTCTGACCTGCAGAGTTTCTGCTGAAAAATCAGCTGATATCCTTATGGGAGTTCTTTTGTATGTTATTTATTGCTTTTCTCTTATTGCTTTTAATATTTTTTCTTTCTCTTTAATTTTTGTCAATTTGATTAATACATGTCTTGGTGTGTTCCTCATTGGATTTATCCTGTATGGGACTCTCTGTGCTTCCTGAACTTGGGTCACAGTTTCCTTTCCCACATTAGGGAATTTTTCAGCTATTATCTCTTCAGATATTTTCTCAGACCCTTTCTCTCTCTCTTATCTTCTGGGACCCCTATAATGTGAATGTGGTGTGTTTAATATTGTCCCAGAGGTCTCTTAAACTTTTCTCCTTTCTTTTCATTCTTTTTTGTTTATTCTGTTCCACAGCAGTGATTTTCAACATTCTGTCTTCCAGTTCACTTATTCGTTCTTCTGCCTCAATTATTCTGCTATGGATTCCTTCTAGTGCATTTTTCATTTCAGTTATTGTGTTCATCTCTGTTTTTTTTTTTGTTCTTTTTATCTTCTAGCTCTTTGTTAAACATTTCTTGGATCTTCTCAGTCTGTGTCTCCATTCTTTTTCAGAGATCTTGGCTCATCTTTACCATCATTACTCTGAATTACTTTTTTGGATAGATTGCCTATCTCCACTTCACTTAGTTGTTCTTCTGGTGTTTTATCCTTTTCCTTTTTCTGGAACATATTCTACTGCTGTCTCATTTTTTCTAAGTTTCTGTGTTTGCTTTCTCCTTTCCACAGGCTGCCCCTTGGTGGGTGAGGCTGGTCTAGTGGCTTGTGCAGGTTTCCTGGTGGGAGGGACTTTGTGTCTTCCCACTGGTGGGTGGAGCTGGGTCTTGCCTTCTTGTGAGCAGGCCATGTCAAGGGGTTTAGAGGTGGGTGTGGGCTCAGGAAGATTTTAGGCAGCCTGTCTGCTGATGGGAGGGGCTGTATTCCCATCCTGCTTGTTGTTTGGCCTGAGGCATCTCAGCACTGGAGACTACAGGCTGTTGGGTGGGGCCAGGCCTTTGTATCAAAATGGCAGCCTCCAGGAGAACTCATGACAATTAGTACTCCCTGGTACCTCTGCCACTACTGTTTTTGTCCCCCCAGTGAGCCACAGCTATCCCTGCCTCCCCAGGAGACCCTCCAAAACCAGCAGGTAGGCCTGGCCCAGTCAATTATGCATTCACTGCTTTTCCCTGGGTCCCTGTGTGCATAAGACCTCCTGTGAACCCCCAAGAGTGAACTTTTTGTTTCTCCCAGTCCTGTGGAATTCCTGTGATCAAGCCGCACTGGCCTTAAAAGCCAAATGCTCTGGGGGGGGGCACCTCCTCCCAATGCCAGACCACCAGGCTGGGGAGCCTGACGTGGGGCTCAGAACTCTCACTCCTGTGGGAGCACCTCTGTGATATAATTATTTTCCAGTTTGTGGGTCGCCCACCTGGTGGTATGGGATTTGATTATCTCATGAACAGGCCCCTCCTACCATCTTTTTATGGCTTCTTCTTTGTCTTTAGATGTAGAATATCTTTTTAAATAGGTTCCAGTCTTTTTTGTCAATGGTTGCTCAGCAGTTAGTTGTGATTGTGGTGTTTTTGTGAGAGGAGGTGAGCTCAAATCCTTCTACTCCACTATCTAGTCTCCTGAATCACTACCTCCCTCTTAATGTACTCAGAGTATTTATAGCTCAGATTCCCTGCTGGCTACTTTTGATGCTGTCATACAGTGTATGATGAGGATTTCTTCTCTTTCTCTTTAGCATTAGGTAAAATCCTCAGAGGTAGAAAAACCTTAACTTTTTGAGGTGTGATAATGGTTAGGTGACTACTTTTTTTTTTCAAGTGCTCATCAAAGGAAGTTTAAGTGGGAAACAACATGTTCTAAAGTGTGACACCAGCTGGGCAGTCCACTTCACACCATGGCCACCTCACGGACTGCGTGTGTCCTGAACGCTCACTGGGTCCTTGAGGGAACCACATGCAGGGCTGTCCACCATTCTCGCCACTCCTAGATGGGCCACAAGTTTCTTAGAAGGTTTGAATTTTGTAACCTAGGGCATCTTGTGAGATATAGGGGCCTGGACACTGAGTGTGACATGATACAAAATTACCCCATACATCTACTATTTTGTTATGTTTTGCCTGTATGATACCTATGCCTTAGAGATAAGTAAATAAATATTTCCTGAGAGCTATTTTTTCCAGTAAGTTTTTTCTTAATTCTACAATTAGACCCACTGTAGTGGTGGTATTATACCACACAGATAGAGGGCAACGGTGGATTGAGAAGATGCAGAATGATACTATTCTAAATACTATTTTCTTCATTTTATTAGTCTGAATACTTCAATGAATAGAAACTTACCCTCATTAACTGCTTGATTATCCAAGCTTAAAGCTTATTTAGGAAAGACAGGCTAAAGACTGATTTCTTCAATTTTCAAAAAAGACTTCTTTTCGTAGCATAATCCAGTAGTGACAAATCAGTGTTTGGTTTAAGTGTAGTTATAAACTCATTAAAATATTTGCTATGTTTAAGTTCACTGCAACTGTTATCATTATTGATATATATATATTGTCCCAACTACTTTCAGTGGAAGGTTTCAAGTTGATTCCTGAGTCCTTTGAAACACCAATAGTCTTTCTATTGAGGTATAATTGATAAATAAAAATTGTATATTATAAATTATACAACTTGATCTCTTGATTTAATCACCACAATCAAAATAATAAATATATCCATCACTCATATAATTACTATCTTCTTTTTTTTATGTGTGATGGGAATACTTAAGATCCACTTACTTAGTAAATTTCAAATATACAATACAGTATTGTTAACTATAGTCACATTGCTATAAATTGAGTCTCCAGAATTTGTTCATAACTAAAATTTTGTACCCCTTGACCAACATGTCCCCATTTTCCATTCTCCCCAGGTCCTGAATAATGTTCTGGTGTGTGTGTGTGTGTGTGTGTGTGTGTGTGTGTGTGTGTGTATTTATTTATATTTAAATATATATATAAATATATATATATAAAATATTTTCTTTATCTATTTTTTTGTCAATAGACATTTAGGTTGTTTTCATATCTTGACTATTGTCAATAGTGCTGCAATTAAAATGAGAGTACAGATATCCCTTCAAGATACTCATTTTATTTCATCTGAATATGTACCCAAAAGTGGAATTGTTGGATCATATGGCAGTTCTTTTTTATTTTTTTTTTGAGGAATATCCATAATGTTTTCTGTAATAGCTGTCCCAGTTTATATATGTACCAACAGTGTACAATGTATCCATTTTCTCCACATCCTAGTCAACACTTACTTCTTGTATTTTCAGTAATAATCATTCTAACAGATGTGAGGTGGTATTTCATTGTGGTTTTGACTTGCATTTCCCTGATGATTAGTAAATTTAGACATCTTTTCATTTATCTGTTTGCTATTTGTACGTCTTCTTTTGAGAAATGTCTATTCAGGTCTTTTACCCATTTTTCAACTGGGTTATTTGTGTTTTGACTATTGAGTTGTATGAGCTCCTCATATATTTTGATATTAACCCCTTATCAGATATTATGTTTGCAAATATTTTCTCCTATTCCATAGATCACATTTTCACTCTTGATTATTTGATTTGCTGTGCAGAAACTTTTTAGTTTCATGCAGTCCCACTAGTTTATTTTTGCTTTTGTTGCCTGTTCTTTTTTGTTTGTTTGTTTAAATTTTTTTGGAATATAGTTGCTTTACAATGTTGTGTTAGTTTCTGCCATACAGTAAAGTGAATCAGTTATATGTATACATATATCTACTCTTTTTTAGATTTCCTTCCCATTTAGGTCACCTCAGATCATTGAGTAGGATTCCCTGTGCTAAAGAGTAGGTTCTCATTAGTTATCTATTTTATAAATAGTAGTGTATATATGTCTATCCCAATTTCCCAATTAGTCCTACATGCCCCTTCCCTCCTTGGTAATCATAAGATTTTTCCTTACATCTGTGACTCTATTTCTGCTTTGCCATAAGTTCATCTGTACAATTTTTCTAGATTTCACATATAAGTGATATTATACAATATTTGTTTTTCTCTTTCTGACTTACTTCACTCTGTATGACAGTCTCTAAGTTCATCCACATCTGTGCAAATGGCACTATTTCATTCCTTTATATGGCTGAGTAATATTCCATCGTATATAGGTACCACATCTTCTTTATCCCTTCTTCTGTTGATGGACATTTAGGTTGCTTCAATGTCCTGGTTATTTTAAATAGTGCTGCATTGAACATTGGGATGCATGCATCCTTTCAAATTATAGTTATCTCCAGATATATGCCTAGGAGTGGGATTGCTGGGTCATATGGTAGCTCTATGTTTAGTTTTTTAAGGAACATCCATACTGTTCTCCATAGTGACTCTACCAATTTACATTCCCACCAACAGTGTAGAAGTGTTCCCTTTTCTCCACACCCTCTCCAGCATTTATTGTTTGTAGATGTTTTGATGATGGCCATTCTGACTGGTGTTATGTGATACCTAATTGTAGTTTTGATTTGCATTTCTCTAATAATTAGTGATGTTGAGCATTTTTCATGTGTTTGTTGTCCATCTGTATGTCTTCTTTGGGGAAATGTCTGTTTAGATCTTCCCCCCATTTTTTGATTGGGTTATTTGTTGTTTTGATATTGAGCTGCATGAGCTGCTTGTATATTTTGGAGATTAATCCCTTGTCAGTTGCTTCATTTGCAAATATTTTCTCCCATTCTGAGGGTTGTCTTTTTGTTTTGTTTATGGTTTCCTTTGCTGTGCAAAATTGCCTGTGCTTTTGATGTTACATCCAAAAAATATCATTGTCAAGAAATTTTTACCCTGTTTTCTTCTAGTAGTTTTATGGTTTCATGTCTTATGATTAAGTTTCTAATCCATTTGATTGGATGTTTGTATATGGTGTGAGATAAGGGTCCAATTCATTTTTATAAGTGTGGATATCCAATTTTTCCAATACCACCTATTGAATAAACTGTTCTTTTCCTATTGTGTGTTCTTGGCACTCTTGTTGAAGATCAGTTGACTATATATGCATGGATTTATTTCTGGGCTCTATTCTATCTTATTGGCCTATATGCCGATTTTATGTCAGAACCATATTATTTTTATTACTCTAATTTTATAATATATTTTTAATTCAGGAAGTATAATACCTCCATTTTTTTTCTCATGATTGCTTTGGCTAGGGTCTTTTGTGGTTCTATATAGATTTTAGAATTTTTTTCTATTTTTATAAAGAATGTCACTGGGATTTTATGATAAGAATTGCACTGGATCTGTAGATCACTTTGGATAGTTTGGACATTTGAACAATATTGATTCTTCTAATCTGAAAAGATGAGATGTCTTCCAGTTTTCTGTGTTGTATTTAATCTCCTTCATCAATGTTTATAAATGTTAGTGTACATGTCTTTCACATCATTGGTTAAGTTTATTCCTATTTTATTTTTTTGTTGTTATTATAAATGAGATTGTTAGTTATTTGTGTATAGAAACATAATTGATTTTTGTATGATGATTTTCTGTGCTGAAACTTTACTAAATTCATTAATAGTTTTAATAGGTTTTTTTTTGATGGGGTGGAATCTTCAGTGTTTCCTACATATATGATCATGTCATTGGCAAACAGATAATTTTACTTATTCCATTCAGATTTGGATGTTTTTATTTCTTTTTCTTGCTTAATTGCTCTGGCTAGGACTTCCAGTACTATGTTAAATAGAAGTGCCAAGAGTAGGCCTCCTTCCCTTGAACCAAATCTTAGAAAAAAAAATTTTAGCTTTTCCCCATTGATTATAATGTAAGATTTGTGCTTTTCATATATGACCTTTACTGTGTAGTGGTAAGTTCCTCCTATATTATTTTGTTGAGAATTTTTATCATGAAAAGGTGAAAAATTTGTCAAATGCTTTTTCTACATCTATAGCGATGATGACGTGGGGTTTTCTTATTATTCTGTTAATGTGGTGTATCAAATTGATTAATTTGTGCATGTTGAACCAAATTTGCACCCTACTGGGTTATGGTGTATGATAGGTTAAACATGCTATTGAATTTGGTTTGCTAGTATTTTATTCAGAATTTTTGGTTCTATGTTCATCAGAGACATTTACCTGTATTTTTATTTTTTTGTAGTGTCTTTGGCTTTTGTCTCAGGGTGATACTGACGCATAAAATGAGTTTGAAAGCACTCCCTCTTCTATTTTTTGGAAGAGATTAAGAAGGATCTGTACTAATTTTTCTTTGAATGTTTGGTAGAATTCACTCATGAAGCCATTTGTTCCTGGGCTTCTCTTTGCTGGGAGGCCTTTGGTTACTAACTCAGTCACATAGTTTTAATAGCTTCTTTTCTGTCTGGTGTGACAAGATGTTGCAGATTCTTCTTATACATTTTCTAGACCATACTTGGAGTCAGTCATTCCTTAAATTATATTTGGAGACCCCAGCCTGAGCAAAAGGGATGTTCATTGAAACTTAATTGGCCTTTTCAGATGATACAGCTAGTAGAACACTTTAAGACAAAATATACCATGTGTTCACACTTACAATTAAACTCAGGACTCAGGGGTGTAACATCATTTTCTGTTATAATCTGAATCTCCCTTTTCCCATTCCTTAACATGATTCAAAGAAAAACCAAGGATGAGAGACATATAATATCACACAATTACTGATTTGCTTTATTGTGTATTACATATGCCACAAACTGAGAATAAAAATATTAACATTACAACTCAACAGTATTAGTGATAAGCATTTTCTCTGCACATCTTTTTTTCGTATTATATATATGTATATAAATGTGTGTGTATATATATATATATATATATATATATATATATGTCTCAACTTTTACTGTTTTACTTAAAATATGTAACTGGAGTTCTGTATGTGGTAAGAGCTAAGCAAGTAAGTTCTTACTGGACTGACTCTCCCACAAATAAAAACTGTAAAAGTTCACAAAATGAAGAAAAATACCTGAAAGAAATAAAAAGTGAATAAATGAAGGCATAATATGGAGGAAAAAATGACAAATGGTAGACAGAAATGACAAGTTTGCTTTTCTTAATGTTTTGGCTTTTAGTCTTGAGGATGGGCTACAGATAGCCAGATTATTTCTTATGTTAAGGACAGAGGTCATATTTAGAGGTAACCTCAGCAATTGAACAACAGGAGGGTACTTCTACAAGGCAGTGAGCTAAAATGAATGTCCCAAATGCTGCTTATAAATTATGTCAAAATTTCCCTCTGAAAAACAAAACAAAACACTGCTGTCTTTGTGCCATCCCCCAAATGTCAGCTATATTCACAATGTTCAGAATACAAACCAGTATTTCTTGACAAATAAAAATATAGAAAAGCACAACACATTCTGAAAAGAAAAGATAATCAAGGGAGAACACATCTGAGATGATGCAGATTAAGCAGCTATCATAGCACTTCTTAATGAGATAAAGGGATAATTGCTAATAATAAATGAAAATATAGGAAATCAGCAGAGAAACATAAACTATAAAAGAAACCAAATGGAAATTATAATATTGAAGAAAAATATATTTTAAGAATAATGGGATTACTTAACAGCCTAATTGTGATAAAAGAGAAAAATCAATAAGCTTGGAGAGATATATCAATAGATATTATAATATGAAGAACAGTGAAAAATGTTTTAAAAGAAATGAACAGAACTTAGGGACCTGTGGGATAATCTTAGAAGGTCTAATATATGTGTGCTTAGAATCCAAGAGGAAAAGACATAAACATTGTTCAGAAAAAAATATTTGAAAAAATAATGGCTGATAATTTTCCAAATTTGTTGACAGGTATAAATATACTGATTTGAAAAGCTGTGTGAACACCAAGAAAGATTTATGTGAAGAAAACAATGCCTAGGCACATTAGTGTCAAACAGTTGAAATCAACATATAAATATCTTACAAAAAGCCACAGAAAAGGCATACTTTGCATACAGTCAAGAACTATTCAAATGATCACTGACTGTCCTGTCAGGAGTTATAAAAGGCAGTGGAGCAACAACTTTAAATATTGAAAACAAACAAAAAGTTAAGTGAGAATTCTAAAATGAACAAAAATATCCTTCAAAGTTGAAGGCAAAATATATTTTCAGATAATAAAATCTAAGATAATTTAGTGACAGAAATCCTAAAGAAAGTTATGACAGTTATACTTCTAGCTAGATTGCTATGGTTTTATTTTCACACAGTTATTGTTTTATGAAAAAGTTATTTCTCTTTTATTATTTCAAGACATTTTTCCTGGGTAAAAGATTCTATGACTGGTAGCATTCTTAGCAACCGCTCAGCAATATCAGTGCTACAGTATGCAACCGGCTTTGTATACTACATCTAACACCAATGGTGCAGTCCTCAGTGCCACCCAGTCAGCGAGTGTGAACTTAATAATCTCACCTTAGAGTCTGCATTCGTGATCCACACTTGGTAATAAAACAACGTTGGATTTCTTAGAAGCAGTACATTTATTTTGTGAGTGCTCTTATAAGACCAGTGAGGCAAATAGAGTAAAGCCGGGGAGAAAAGCTAGGCAAAACTGGGATCTCAGTTGCAGCCTTTCTCTCTACTTCAAGATTTTGGAGCACAAAATGCACCACTGATTTAGTCTCACCTTGAGGCAAGGGAGCTGGCTTGCTACCTCCATGCCAGTTATTCACTGACTGAGGTCAAAGAGGATGTGGTGGTGTGGCTGGTGTGGGTGTGATGGGGAAGAGCCTCCAGGCAGGATTAGCTCCTGTTTGGCTGAGGGCTAGTCTCCAGAGAAAGAGTCAACTATGGATGAAGCATATGGCTGTAGTATGAAAACCCAAGCATGATTTTAATTCAAGCCTGACTATAGAAAATTACAAAGGCTTTCCCTGTCAGGCCTCATGGGAGGAAGCTGCCTTCTAAAGACCAGTCTCATACTATCATGGTAGGTGATAAAGGGCTTGACTGTTATTCCATTCTGGTTTATCAGTTTAATGGCCCATTTTGCCAGCTGTCAGCTCAGTGCTGTCTCCACATCAGCTAAGTTCTTGCTAGTGGGTAGGTCCACCAGCAGCTAAATGGGATCTGGGTGAGACATCTGGGAGTGTCTACACAGCCATTTTCTGTTGTGTTTGTTCACTCCAGTTGACACATCATTTTTGAGATGACTGCTTATTTTCTCTTCCTGAGTTCTACCATCTCCACTTTTACTTGTTAAATAATGCTAATGTATATTTTTCTCTTATATCTAAGGGTATTTTTATAATTCCATTTGGTTCATTTAAAAGTGTGAGATTCTAGTTTCCTCATTTTGGAACATGAATTTTTGAGGTGTTTGTTTTCCTTCCTTTTGGAAATGTTTTTCTTCTGCTTCATTCACTTTTTTTTCTTACAACCTTGTTTGGAATTCAAGAGCAATTCTTTTTTTATTACATACTTTTAATGAAATAAGGTTATCTTATTTTAAAAGGCAAGGTTGTTGGAATAACTTTTTGAGCTTCATAGTTAGAGAGACTTCTCTTTTGTTATTTACATGAATGGTTAGAAAATATGACCACTATTGTCTGAAATCTCCTAACTCTGTCTCCCTCCCCACAACTTCTATGTGAATCTTCTCTTTTTTGTACTCCTGTTATCTCTGTGCTGCTTAGTGTGAACTCTATTCTCCACTGTCTCTACTCAGTAGGAGCTTTGTCCAGGAAAGGACCTTTGATGGTTTGTTACAAGAGATCATGTGATGAAGACTTCTCAACACTCTTCAGAACATTATCAGAACCTCCTACCTACCTGTGAATTCATGTGTGCAAACTCTTCCCACTTTTAGCTGCTATGGACAGATTGTCTTTCCACAATTCCAGTGAGTGCTTGTTGGCTGTTTTTTAGATTTACTGTTATTAGATTCCCTGTTTCCTATCTCAACTTTCTTCCAAATGGATTCTCATATAATGCAAATCTTGTAGCTCTCAGTGATTTGTCTTCATTTTGGGGGGTTCTGTGGAAACCTCACCATTTATCTTTTTTGTAATCAATAGATGTTCATAAAGTTTTAGTTTCACTACCCTAGTAATTCTGTCAGGTTTTGGGGAGAGTTTGGAGATATTTTAAAATACTGCATTTCCCCCAGAATTTCCCTTATCTTCTTTTGTAAGCCTCGAGATTTAAATATATATATATATATATTTTTAAATTAATTAATTTATTTATTTATTAGTTATGAGGCCAATGCTCATAATTGAATTATCCAAAATTAAAAATCAGTATTTACCAGTGGTATAATCCTGGAACTGTATGAATACAATAAGTGCAAATACTCCTAAACAAGATTTATACATGGCCCAGAGGTATCTGTACCTGTTTAGTTGAGTATATTCTTTATGAATATGCAGTTATTCTCTAGTTTTAATCCCAATTCTAGTCTTTGCCTAGTGTTTGAGAACTAATAAATTACTTTTTATTCTCCAAATGTTGCCCCAATACCTCTTATCTTCAGACCTTAGCTTATGCTACTCCCTCTGTCTGGGGAATCCTGTCCTAATCCTCCTTTACCTAAGATTTCCAGATCTTAGCTAGGACCTCAATTAAATTTGAATTTCAAACAAATAAATAAATTTTAGTATAAGAATGTTCCATGCAATATTTTGAATAAATATATTCTAAAATTTTATGTGTATTTGTCTGAAAGTCTAATTTAACAGAGCATATTTTACTGTTATTTGCTAAATCTGGTAAGCTTTCCCTTTTTTTACCATTAAAAGTGCATTAAATACTCAGAAGTCACCCACTCGAAAAAACCTTCTCTGAATTTCAAGGTTGAGTTACAGGTATTTTTGTGTATAACTTAAACTCTAAATATATATACAAACACCCAGGGAGTATTTACTAGATGAATCTGAGTATATGCTTATACAGGTATACATAATTTTTTTTTAAACATCTTTATTGGAGTATAATTGCTTTACAATGGTGTGTTAATTTCTGCTTTATAACAAAGTGAATCAGTTATACACATACATATGTTCCCATATCTCTTCCCTCTTGCATCTCCCTCCCTCCCACCCTCCCTATCCCACCCCTCTAGGTGGTCACAAAGCACCGAGCTGATCTCCCTGTGCTATGTGGCTGCTTCCCACTAGCTATCTATTTTACATTTGGTAGTGTATATATATCCATGCCACTCTCTCACCCTGCCACATCTTACCCCTCCCCCTCCCCATATCCTCAAGTCCATTCTCTACTAGGTCTGTGTCTTTATTCCCGTCTTGCCACTAGGTTCTTCATGGCCTTTTTTTTTTTTCCCTTAGATTCCATTTATATGTGTTAGCATACTGTATTTGTTTTTCTCTTTCTGACTTACTTCACTCTGTATGACAGACTAACTCCATCCACCTCACTACAAATACCTCCATTTCATTTCTTTTTATGGCTGAGTAATATTCCATTGTATATATGTGCCACATCTTCTTTATCCATTCATCCGATGATGGACACATAGGTTGCTTCCATGTCCTGGCTCTTGTAAATAGAGCTGAAATGAACATTTTGGTACATGACTCTTTTTGAACTATGGTTTTCTCAGGGTATATGCCCAGTAGTGGGATTGCTGGGTCGTATGGTAGTTCTATTTTTAGTTTTTGAAGGAACCTCCATACTGTTCTCTATAGTGGCTGTATCAATTTACATTCCCACCAACAGTGCAAGAGTGTTCCCTTTTCTCCACACCCTCTCCAGCATTTATTGTTTCTAGATTTTTTGATGATGGCCATTCTGACCGGTGTGAGATGAAATCTCATTGTAGTTTTGATTTGCATTTCTCTACTGATTAATGATGTTGAGCATTCTTTCATGTGTCTGTTGGCAATCTGTATATCTTCTTTGGAGAAATGTCTGTTTAGGTCTTCTGCCCATTTTTGGATTGGGTTGTTTGTTTTTTTGTTATTGAGCTGCATGAGCTGCTTGTAAATCTTGGAGATTAATCCTTTGTCAGTTGCTTCATTTGCAAATATTTTCTCCCATTCTGAGGGTTGTCTTTTGGTCTTGTTTATGGTTTCCTTTGCTGTGCAAAAGCTTTTAAGTTTCATTAGGTCCCATTTGTTTATTTGGGTTTTTATTTCCATTTCTCTAGGAGCTGGGTCAAAAAGGATCTTGCTGTGATTTATGTCATAGAGTGTTCTGCCTATGTTTTCCTCTAAGAGTTTGATAGTGTCTGGCCTTACACTTAGGTCTTTAATCCATTTTGAGTTTATTTTTGAGTATGGTGTCAGGGAGTGTTCTAATTTCATACTTTTACATGTACCTGTCCAGTTTTCCCAGCACCACTTATTGAAGAGGCTGTCTTTTCTCCACTGTATATGCTTGCCTCCTTTATCAAAGATAAGGTGACCATATGTGCGTGGGTTTATCTCTGAGATTTCTATCCTGTTCCATTGATCTCCGTTTCTGCTTTTGTGCCAGTACAAAACTGTCTTGATTACTGTAGCTTTGTAATATAGTCTGAAGTCAGGGAGCCTGATTCCCGCAGCTCCATTTTTCTTTCTTAAGATTGCTTTGTCTATTCGGGGTCTTTTGTGTTTCCATACAAATTGTGAAATTTTTTGTTCTAGTTCTGTGAAAAATGCCAGTAGTAGTTTGATAGGGATTGCATTGAATCTGTAGATTGCTTTGGGTAGTAGAGTCATTTTCACAATGTTGATTCTTCCAATCCAAGAACATGGTATATCTCTCCATCTATTTGTATCCTCTTTAATTTCTTTCATCAGTGTCTTATAATTTTCTGCATACAGGTCTTTTGTCTCCTTAGGTAGGTTTATTCCTAGATATTTTATTCTTTTTGTTGCAATGGTAAACGGGAGTGTTTTCTTAATTTCTCTTTCAGATTTTTCGTCATTAGTGTATAGAAATGCAAGAGATTTCTGTGCATTAATTTTGTATCCTGCTACTTTACCAAATTCATTGATTGCTTCTAGTAGTTTTCTGGTAGCATCTTTAGGATTCTCTATGTATAGTATCATGTCATCTGCAAACAGTGACAGCTTTACTTCTTCTTTTCGGATTTGGATTCCTTTTATTTCTTTTTCTTCTCTGATTGCTATGGCTAACACTTCCAAAACTATGTTGAAAAACAGTGGTGAGAGTGGGCAACCTTGTCTTGTTCCTGATCTTAGTGGAAATGGTTTCAGTTTTTCACCATTGAGGACAATGTTGGCTGTGGGTTTGTCATATATGGCCTCTATTATGTTGAGGAAAGTTCCCTCTATGCCTACCTTCTGCAGGGCTTTTATCATAAATGGGTGTTGAATTTTGACAAAAGCTTTCTCTGCATCTATTGAGATGATCATGTGGTTTTTCTCCTTCAATTTGTTAATATGATGTATCACGTTGATTGATTTGCGTATATTGAAGAATCCTTGCATTCCTGGAATAAACCCCACATGATCATGGTGTATGATCCTTTTAATGTGCTGTTGGATTCTGTTTGCTAGTATTTTGTTGAGGATTTTTTCATCTATGTTCATCAGTGATATTGGCCTGTAGTTTTCTTTCTTTGTGACATCTTTGTCTGGTTTTGGTATCAGTGTGATGGTGGCCTCATAGAATGAGTTTGGGGGTGTTTCTCCTTCTGCAATATTTTGGAAGAGGTTGAGAAGAATAGGTGTTAGCTCTTCTCTAAATGTTTGATAGAATTTGCCTGTGAAGCCATCTGGTCCTCGGCTTTTGTTTGTTGGAAGATTTTTAATCACAGTTTCAATTTCAGTGCTTGTGATTGGTCTGTTTATATTTTCTATTTCTTCCTGGTTCAGTCTCGGCAGATTGTGCATTTCTAAGAATCTGTCCGTTTCTTCCAGGTTGTCCATTTTATTGGCATAGAGTTGCTTGTAGTAATCTCTCATGATCATTTGTATTTCTGCAGTGTCAATGGTTACTTCTCCTTTTTCATTTCTAATTCTATTGGTTTGAGTCTTCTCCCTTTTTTTCTTGATGAGTCTGGCTAATGGTTTACAATTTTGTTTATCTTCTCAAAGAACCAGCTTTTAGTTTTATTGATCTTCGCTATTGTCTCCATTTCTTTTTAATTTATTTCTGATCTGATCTTTATGATTTCTTTCCTTCTGCTAGCTTTGGGGTTTTTTTGTTCTTCTTTCTCTAATTGCTTTAGGTGCAAGGTTAGGTTGTTTATTCGAGATGTTTCCTGTTTCTTTATGTAGGCTTGTATTGCTATAAACTTCGTTCTTAGAAATGCTTTTGCTGCATCCCATAGGTTTTGGGTCGTCGTGTCTCCATTGTCATTTGTTTCTAGGTATTTTTTGATTTCCCCTTTGATTTCTTCAGTGATCACTTCGTTATTAAGTAGTTTATTGTGTAGCCTCCATGTGTTTGTATTTTTTACAGATGTTTTCCTGTATTTGATATCTAGTCTCATAGCGTTGTGGTCGGAAAAGATACTTGATACGATTTCAATTTTCTTAAATTTACCAAGTCTTGATTTGTGACCCAAGATATGACCTATCCTGGAGAATGTTCCATGAGCTCTTGAGAAGAATGTGTATTCTGTTGTTTTTGGATGGAATGTCCTATAAATATCAATTAAGTCCATCTTGTTTAATATATCATTTAAAGCTTGTGTTTCCTTGTTTATTTTCATTTTGGATGATCTGTCCATTGGTGAAAGTGGGGTGTTAAAGTCCCCTACTACGATTGTGTTACTGTCGATTTCCCCTTTTATGGCTGTTAGTATTTGCCTTATGTATTGAGGTCTTCCTATGTGGGGTGCATAAATATTTACAGTTGTTATACCTTCCTCTTGGATCAATCCCTTGATCATTATATAGTGTCCTTTTTGTCTCTTGTAATACTCTTTATTTCAAAGTCTATTTTGTCTGATACGAGAATTGCTACTCCAGCTTTCTCTTGATTTGCATTTGCATGGAATATCTTTTTCCATCCCCTCACTTTCAGTCTGTATGTGTCTCTAGGTCTGAAGTGGTTCTCTTGTAGACAGCATATATATGGGTCTTGTTTTTGTATCCATTCAGCCAGTCTGTGTCTTTTGGTGGGAGCATTTAATCCTTTTACATTTAAGGTAATTATCAATATGTATGTTCCTATTCCCATTTTCTTAAATGTTTTGGGTTTGTTATTGTAGGTGTTTTCCTTCTCTTGTGTTTCTTGCCTAGAGAAGTTCCTTTAGCATTTGTTGTAAAGCTGGTTTGGTGGTGCTGAACTCTCTCAGCTTTTGCTTGTCTGTAAAGGTCTTAATTTCTCCATCACATCTGAATGAGATCCTTGCTGGGTAGAGTAATCTTGGTTGTAGGTTTTTCTCCTTCATCACTTTAAGTATATCCTGCCACTCCCTTCTGGCTTGCAGAGTTTCTGCTGAAAGATCAGCTGTTAAACTTATGGGGATTCCCTTGTGTGTTATTTGTTGTTTTTCCCTTGCTGCTTTTAATATGTTTTCTTTATATTTAATTTTTGATAGTTTGATTAATATGTGTCTTGGTGTGTTTCTCCTTGGGTTTATCCTGTATTGGGCTCTCTGTGCTTCCAGGACTTGATTAACTATTTCCTTTCCCATATTAAGGAAGTTTTCAACTATAAACTCTTCAAATATTTTCTCAGTCCCTTTCTTTTTCTCCTCTTCTTCTGGGACCCCTATAATTCGAATGTTGGTGCATTTAATGTTGTCGCAGAGGTCTCTGAAACTGTCCTCAGTTCTTTTCATTCTTTTTTCTTTATTCTGCTCTGCAGTCGTTATTTCCACTATTTTATCTTCCAGGTCACTTATCCGTTCTTCTGCCTCAGTTATTCTGCTATTGATTCCTTCTAGAGTATTTTTAATTTCATTTATTGTGTTTTTCATCATTTCTTGGTTCCTCTTTAGTTATTCTACATCCTTGTTAAATGTTTCCTGCATTTTGTCTATTCTATTTCCAAGATTTTGGATCATCCTTACTATCATTATTCTGAATTCTTTTTCTGGTAGACTGCCTATTTCCTCTTCATTTGTTAGGTCTGGTGTGTCTTGACCCTGCTCCTTCATCTGCTGTGTGTTTTTCTGTTGTCTCATTTTGCTTATCTTACTGTGTTTGGAGTCTCCTTTTCACAGGCTGCAGGTTCGTAGTTCCCCTTGTTTTTGGCATATGTCCCCAGTGGCTAAGGTTGGTTCAGTGGGTTGTGTAGGCTTCCTGGTGGAGGGAACTAGTGGCTGTGTTCTGGTGGATGAGGCTGGATCTTGTCTTTCTGGTGGGCACGTCCACGTCTGGTGGTGTGTTCTGGGTTGTCTGTGGCCTTATTATGATTTTAGGCAGCCTCTCTGCTAATGGATGGGGCCGTGTTCCTGTCTTGCTAGTTTTTTGACATAGGGTGTCCAGCACTGTAGGTTGCTGGTCATTGAGTGAAGCTGGGTCTTGATGTTGAGATGGAGATCTCTGAGAGATGTTTGCCGTTTGGTATTACGTGGAGCTGGGAGGTCTCTTGTGGACCAGTGTCCTGAAGTTGGCTCTCCCACCTTCGAGGCACAGCCCTGTTGCTTGGCTGGAGCACCAAGAGCCTTTCATTCACACAGGTCAGAATAAAAGGGAGAAAAAATAGAAAGAAAGAAAGTAAGAGGATAAAATAAAATAAAATAAAACAAAATAAAGCTATTATGATAAAAATAAGAAAATAAATTATTAAGAAATAATTTATTAAGAAAAATTTTTGTTTAATTTTTTTAATAAATTTATTAATTTTTTATAATAAAAAATAAGACAAAAATTATTAAGCAAAAAATTTATTAAGAAAAATTTTTTTTAATTTTTAAAAATAGAAAATAAGGAAAAAATTATTAAGAAAAGATTTATTAAGAAAAAAACTTTTTAAGTAAAAAAAAAAAAAAAAAGCAAAAGCAAAAAAAACGGACGGACCAAACCGTAGGACAAATGGTGAAAGCAAAGCTATACAGACAAAATCTCACTCAGAAGCATACACATATACACTCACAAAAAAAGGAAAAGGGGAAAAATTAACATATCCTGCTCCCAAAGTCCACCTCCTGAATTTGGGATGATTCGTTGTCTATTCAGGTATTCAACAGATGCAGGTACATCAAGTTGTTTGTGGAGCTTTAATCCGCTGCTCCTGAGGCTGCTGGGAGAGGTTTCCCGTTCTCTTCTTTGTTTGCACAGCTCCCGTGGTTCAGGTTTGGATTTGGACCCGCCTCTGTGTGTAGGTCAACCGAGGGCGTCTGTTCCCGGTCAGACAGGACGGGGTTAAAGGAGCAGCTGCTTTGGGGGCTCTGGCTCACTCAGGCCGGGGGGAGGGAGCGGTACAGAGGAGGCGGGGCGAGCCTGCAGCGTCAGAGGCGTAGTGACGTTGTACCAGCCCGAGGTGCGCCCGTGCGTTCTCCCAGGGAAGTTTTCCCTGGATCACGGGAGCCTGGCCATGGCGGGCTGCACAGGCTCCTGGGAGGGGCGGTGTGGAGAGTGACCTGTGCTCGCACACAGGCTTCTTGGTGGCGGCAGCAGCAGCCTGAGCGTCTCATGCCTGTCTCTGGGGTCCGCGCTGTTGGCCGCGGCTTGCGCCCGTCTCTGGAGCTCGTTTAGGTGGCGCTCTGAATCCCCTCTCCTCGCGCCCCAGGAAACAAAGAGGTAAGAAAAAGTCTCTTGCCTCTTCGGCAGCTGCAGACCTTTTCCCGGACTCCCTCCCGGCTAGCCGTGGCGCACTAGCCCCTTCAGGCTGTGTTCACGCCGCCAACCCCAGTCCTCTCCCTGTGATCCGACCGCAGCCCGAGCCTTAGCTCCCAGCTCCGCCCGCCCCGGTGGGGGAGCAGACAAGCCTCTTGGGCTGGTGAGTGCTGGTCGGCGCCGAGCCTCCGTGCGGGAATCTCTCCGCTTTGCCCTCCTTACCCCTGTGGCTGAGCTCTCCTCTGTTGCTCCGAAGCTTCCCCCTCCGCCACCCGCAGTCTCCGCCCACGAAGGGGCTCCTAGTGTGTGGACACCTTTCCTCCTTCACGGCTCCCTCCCACTGGTGCAGGCCCCGTCCCTATTCTTTTGTGTCTGTTGTTTCTTTTTTTTTTTTCCCTACCCAGGTACGTGGGGAGTTCTTGCCTTTTGGGAGGTCTGAGGTCTTCTGCCAGCGTTCAGTGGGTGTTCTGTAGGAGCAGTTCCACGTGTAGATGTATTTCTGATATATCTGTGGGAAGGAAGGTGATCTCCGCGTCTTACTCTTCCGCCATCTTGCCCAGCTCCCATAATTTTTTAAAGCTCAAGATTTTGAATATATGGCCACAAATTTAATAAAAAGATAATGCAGTGAGGTCACATATATTTTATAAACATTGGCTTTAATCTAATTTTAAACAGAGTTTTAAAAATAACCATATTTATTATTTTATTAAGTGAGAAGCATAACCTTTTTTTGTTCCAGAGCTGAACACAGTCAAAACTGAAGGCAATTTTCCTCATTAAGAAGACTATTATTTTCCAGCCACTGACATATTTTAATATATGTTTTCCTGATATTATCCATGCTGTGTTTTCACAAGTAAACATTCTCATTCACAAGCAGAAAATGGCCATGGACTCTATAACAGGTGGTCTAGAAGGTAATGTGATGAGAACAGAGCAGCACCACAAGTAACCAATATCAGCAATGTAATTCCATTTCATAATATTTCCTTTAGGGTCATCACTGATATTTGAATTTGTTTTCATTTCAACTGGATGATATGTTACTCTCACAGGAGAAAATTTTCAAGGTTCAGCTATTCCTTGAAAAGCAAGATCTATCCAGTTTTCCCTGAAACCTGATTTTTCCACAAGCATATTTTCCTTTGTGCACATTCAATTGTCAATATATTTATACACAGATGAAGACAAATGTAGTCATATGCATTTTATGTTAAAAAAAAACTAAGAAAAATCAAATTCCTTTAAATGTTGAGAGAAAAGCAATGGTTACTATGTTACTTTTTGTTTATTTATTTTTATAAATTAAATTATTTATTTCTTTTTTGGCTGTGTTGCGTGTTCGTTGCTGTGCACAGGCTTTCTCTAGTTGCGGTGACCGGGGGCTACTCTTCGTTGTGGTGCGTGGGCTTCTCATTGCGGTGGCTTCTCTTTGTTGCAGAGCATGGGCTCTAGGTGTGCAGGCTTCAGTAGTTGTGACTCACGAGCTCTAGGGCACAGGCTCAGCAGTTGTGGTACATGGGCTTAGTTGCTCTGCGGCAGATGGGATCTTCCCGGACCAGGGTTCAAACCTGTGTCCCCTGCATTGGCAGGCAGATTCTTAACCACTGCACCACCAGGGAAGTCCCTATGTTACTTTTTAATTCTGTTTTCCAATCACCTTTTTTGAGTGAATAAAGCCCTGAGGTGAGTAGTATTATAAGTTGTTATATGAAATTGTTTGTGGAATAAAGTATCTTTATTGTATCAAAGCTACAATGATATGCTTAGGAAAGAAACAGCAGCAGTATAAGTTCTACCAAAATGTTTCTGAGTTTGATTTCCACCAAACCCTGAATTAATTTTTGTTTTTAAACTTCTTGGTTTTAGGGGACGATTAATGTTGAAAAGGAATCCCACAATAAGGTATGTTACCACCCATTCTTCCATGGGAAAAATGATACTGTCAAATGTTGAGGAAACCACTACCAAGAGAAGTATGCTGGCACATTCTCTCCAAGAACAAGCTTCTGCATTTAGGTAGGAATTTTTGGAAGCATGGAGGTCAGAGATTGATGGTCTTTCAAAAGCTTAAGTAAGGTGACATTAGCTGTCAAAACACAGTTACTCTGATAAAATTGTTGATTGGTTGGCACTTGGAGGTGTTATGGGAGTGAGACCATTTCTAATTATTCAACTGAAGTAAAAAGCTGTCACTGTTTGGTTTGCTTGTAAAAAAAAAAAAAACTGTCATCAATCAATTGATTGGATTAAAATCTAATTTGGGTGACTACTTGATAAATAGTTCTAGAATAATTAGACTTTTCTTACTACTGTGGTAATATTTTATTTTCAGTTTCCCCTTTCAGTTTTCACACAGCCAAAGCTGCAGGGGAGACCGTCAAGGATTTCCCATGTCCTCACTACTATTGTTGAAATGAGGTTTCAACAATTGCCAATAAATATTTATCAGTGTGAGCATCAATCAGCATGATGTCATTCCAGTTCTTTCTTTGAATCACTTTTTTAATTTAATTTTTATTTTATATTAGAATATAGTTGGTTTACAATGTTGTGTTAGTTTCAGGTGAACAGCAAAGTGATTCAGTTAGACATATATGTATATCCATTCTTTTTCAGATGCTTTTCCCATGTAGGTTACTTTTTGAATCACCTGTTAAGAAAATACTTATCCAGAAACATTTAAAATTCTGGACAACAAACTTCAAAGACTCCTAAGGCAAACAAGCAGAACTTGTTTTGCTTGTTCCAGAATTCTGGAACAATGACCCAAGACTTTCCTTGCTTGATAGAGAAAGCAAGACCCAAATACGTCTTGTCTAGCATAGCTAGGTTTTCATTTCTCTAAGCTTACATATAGATTATTTCACATTACTGGTTCACAGGAATTATTAGCAGTAGTACTTACTCTCCTTTGGACACAAAACAAAAATCCAAGAAAAATCTATTGTTCACAACTACTTATATGAAAAAATTTAAATAGTTTGTGCTGCCCTAGAACTTGGGCTCTGCTATTCTCTATGTCAACCAAAGTGATGGACAAGTTCTAGATGACCACTTTGAATTCTTCAACCCTCATTAATGGAATAAATATCATTAGATGTTTGTTCCACTAATGGTAACTCGTATCCCTAGAAAGAGTGATATCCATTCAGATCCTTGTAATGAGACATCATTTTCTTAGGGTACTGGAAAGTCATTTACTTGAAATAGTCTACTTGCCAGACCAAACAATCAGCCATGGTTCTGGGTTTGTTACTGAAAAGTCTGTTTTCTGTATAGGAAAGAGAACACAGAAGGTGGAGAGGGGTTATGATCATCTTCAGTGTAACTATAATTATTTTATTCCTGGGTGTTGGCATGACAATCATTATTGTACCTTTCTTCATTTATGTGTCATCTACCAAAAATACTGTTATTGCTAATGTTAGTGTAACTTTCTGTCAATTTATACGGACCCGTATGGTTTTAAAAAAGGCTCAGTTGTTAGGGGAATTTACCTACTATAACAGAAACAACATGAACAACGGTTAAAGGCACCTAATTAATATTTGTTGTCAGATTGATTATTTAAAGTTGGTGGGTTTTACAGTATTGAATAAAATATTGCAAACCCCATTCTCTAAAGGAAAAATGGGAGTTATAAGTCTGGATTCAATCAGTTTGTAGAACCACTTAGTTTAAACAGGGAAAGCTTAATGTAAATAATTATTAATATGCTGAATAGGAGAGTAACTATAAAGATAGATACGATAAAGTACCCTAGGGCTCAAGCAGAGCACTCAAGGAAGGGCAAATGTAGATGAGTAGATCTTCACCAGACTGGGGTTCAGACCTTGCTGAAGAAAGTGTAGTTGCAATTCAGGAGATAGATGGCTGTTAAGCTTTCTAGGTTTCTGGGGCAGAGGTGATCCACAGTAACCATGCTGGAAGGAAACAGCGCTCTGGGGTGTAGATGAGCCAAGACTGGTCGGCAGGCACACAGAGTATCACAGCACCACAGTAAGAAGCCTGGAGTGCAGGGCATCTGTGTTGGACGTGGTCGTTGTAATTGACAAGTAATTGTAACTGGCAGTGTAATTGGAAAGATGGTCATTGCAGCTAGGCAGAGTTGTAATGTCACTGTCACCAAGTGCCAGCACACACACCACCACTGGATGTCCCACAGATGTTCTGTTGATGGACTGTGCAGCAGGACCAAGAAAAACCAAAAACAGGAATTGAAACCAGAAACACTTTCGCCGGTAATGTCCCTTCAGCGTCCTCTACTGGGCAAAGTATAGCATCAGGCTCACTGTATGGAGGAAATGCCTAGTGTCAAGTCCATTTTCACAGAGCAGATAATGAAGGGAGAATTGGAGTTGAGAGAAAATCAACTGATAGCTAACAGAGAGGAACATATAAAATCTATTCATGTAAATTATGGTTAAAGACGTTTTAAGTTAATATAAAGCAAATTATTTTAGAAACTATCCTTATAATGAAATAGTTGCAATGATTAGTTGACAAATCAAAAAGGTTAAAGAATTTCCCATAAAAGAAAAAGAAACAAGTTACAAAAATTTAAAAATAGGAAACCAAATTATGCATGATTTTTATGGTTATAGAAAAGGAAACTGCAGACAAATTATTACAATTAAAGAGGGAGTTCAGCAAGTTTCCTAAATTTAAGGTCAATATACAAAAATCTATTGACTTTCAAAATGTCAGCAAAAAGAGCACCTGGAATTTTTACAAAATAGAATTTTAAAAAGCAACCAAAAATGTTACATCTAAACATCTCTCTGACAAAGCTGAGAAATATTTTATATAACAAAATCATACGATGTAAAGAATGTTATAAAAGAAATGTAATTAAATGGAAACATATCATAGTTATATACAAAGACTCAGTATCACTGAAATATCAATACTCTTTTCAAAATATTTCATAATTTAAATTCATTTTCAATAAACATTACCAAGGGTTTTTCAGAGACCCAGGTTATAAAATACGTATGGAAAAAACTAATTTCTTAGAATAGACAAGGGAATTATAAAGAAGAACAAGGTAGGAAATTGTTGAATCAAATATCAAAACATAAGAGTTATAACTTAAACACTGTGAGGAATTCAATCAGAGTTATTTGTACAAGGATTAAAAAAAAAATAGATCAATGAAACACAGCAAATAGCCCAGATCAGAACCCACACGCATATTTGCAACTTGGTGTATGGCACGTGTAGCATTACTTGTCAATTGGAAAAGTGAATGTTATTTCTGCTTTAATGGATGATACATGTGGGGCAAAAAAAAGCTGAAATTGAATGATGAGCATTGCTTTATTGTCTCCTACTGTGTTATGCTGCTAATGAAAAATCTGATACTTCTTCAATGAGGGTTTCATTCTTCTGTCAGTAATATTTATTTTTACTTTCTTCCTTTATATGCTTTCTAAGGCTTATATTGGTGACTTGAAAATTCACAAGCATATCTGTAGTTGTGATTATTATTCTAGTTTGTCACTAGTTGAGACTTTCTTTGACAATTTGTATTTTCCTTAGCTCTGAGAATTTGAAAGCATTGTAACTTTGATTATTTTTCCCACTCAATTTTCTCTGTTGCTCTTTTTGGGGACTTTTAGTAGAAAATCATTAAACTTTCCTGATTAGTCTTCCATTTTTTGATACGTTCCCTTTATTGTTCTTTTGTTTATGTTTTGTAGACCCCCCTGTAATGTCATACACATCCTTTCCACTGAAGTTCTCATCATCTTTGCTTTTTAAAATTGTCTCAATTTCTTCCCTGCTCTCTAGCTGTTGTATTCTTGATCATTTTGGGCTTAGTTATCATTCAAATTTTTCTGATAAAAATGCATAACTTAATTTCCTCTTCTACTGTCTTTATTCATTAAGCAAATATTTATTTAGTGACCACGATTATCCACATACTCTTCTAGGACCTCAGGATATGTTAATACAATTTGACATGGTCCCTCTCCTCATGAAAGTTAACAATCTAAATTCCTGAATGATATTTGCTACTTCCAGTTTCAATTTCTCAACTTGTTCATCTTTGTCCTCTTCTTCTATTCTGTTTGCTTTATTCAGTTTTCAACTTGTTACCAAACCAAACTTGAGTCCATTTGCCAGATACACAGCAAAGCCAATCTACTGACACCAGCTTGTGGTGAAGGGAAGTACAGCGTTCATGGCAAGTCCAAGCAAGGAGAACAGGCAGCTCATGCTCAAGAGACCTGAACTCCCTGATAGTTTTCAGGGAAGGGGTTTTAAAGACAGTGTGAGGGAGAGAGTCACGGGGTGTGGATCAACTACTGCTCAATTCTCTGACTGGTTGATATTGAGGGTGATGTTTCAGGAATCTTAATCATCAACCTTCTGATTCCAACCAATCTGTGGTGTGCACGCTGGTGGGGATTCTTCCACTTGGTGGGGATTGTGGTATCTGCAAAACAACTTAAGGATGTGGCTCAGGATATTATCTACAGCCCTTAAAGAGGGACTAAAAGTCCTTGACTTTGTTTTATGGCTCAACAATTATTATTTTGTCTTGCTTGACTGTTTTTGTTTCTGCATTTTTTCACTTCTCTGATTAAATTTGCTCTTTGGAACTTGGGGAAGGCCAAGATGTTAAAGCTTTTCTACAAATAAAGTGTGGAGGACACAGGAGGGGGCTCTGTCCCTGGGAAGGTCCTGGAGGGTCCTGCTCAGTTTCAAACTAAATATTGGATTTTTGTCATATTTGAGATGAAAGAAATTAATTAGCTAATTTCCTAGGTGTTAAGAAGATCCATTCCCCATGTATGCCTCACTCCTAAGAGGTAATACACAATAAGTCTCCATGTATGTGAGCAGTGCACATCACCCGGTGGGCTTAAATTTAGGGTGCACAGACAGGAAACCAGAAGGTAGGCTATGCACAATCCATAATGTCAAGTACAGAGGCTTTATTCTGGGTCACCAAAACCTGAACTAAATCTATAATTTCCCTCCCATCAAGTGGCTCCATGTTTTAGATAGGACATGTAGAAACAATGCTGGATTATCTGCTGCACGGCATTTTTTAGAGTAGAGGAGGAGCAAGTAGCAGGCTAATTTTTCTATAAATGACTTTTTATCTAACCATCCTCTTTCTGCTGTACTTTCCACTCCTATCTGTGCTTCAAGCCCTATGATTGGAGTGTCTCCTCAGTCCTCAAGGAAAGCTGCCCTCACAGCTCTGCTCTTCCAGCCTTCTTCCCAGTGAGAGGCCTACTGCACCCACAGCACTGTTTTTTTCTTCCCCGAAAATCCCAGTCATGTCTATTACCAAACTTCATTCATAACGCTCTTACACTGATGAGTACTTGTTCTTCTCACTACTAAAAGTTCATGACCTTGGTTATTTTTAATAGCAGTTTGATAAGATTTTGAAAGAGGAAAATGTATGCTTAATAGTTCATACTGAGCTATTTTAAATGTTCTCAATTTTTGTTATATACACTTGGCTTAATATCATGAATGGTCAGAGTAAAATATTTAAAATCAGAATTTTCTAAAATTAATTTGAATAATGTGACCAAAAAGGGGTTAATTTCCAAAATATACAAACAGCTCATACAAATCAATAGCAAAAAAACAGACAACCTAATTAAAAAAAATTGGGCAGAAGACCTAAAGAAACATATCTCCAAAGAAGACATACAAGATGGCCAACAGGCCCATGAAAACATGCTCAACGTTGCTAATTATTAGAGGAATGCAAATCAAAACCATAACGAGGTATAAACTCATACCAGTCAGAATGGCTAGCATCAAAAAGTCTACAAATAGACTACCTTTCTCATATGTGGTAACCACCAGTTTTTTCCTTGTATCAGTGAGTATGTTTTGTTTTATTTATTCATTTATTTTGGTTTTTGGATTCTGCATATAAGTGAAAATGTGTGCAGTATTTATCTTTCTCTGTCTGACTTATTTTACTAACAATAATACCTTCAAAAATCATCCATGTTGTCCCAAATAGCAAGATAGCAAGATTTCCTTCTTTTTTATGGCTGAGTAATATTCTAGGGTGTGTGTGTGTGTGTGTGTGTGTGTGTGTGTGTGTGTGTGCATCTCTTCTTTTTATCCATTCATATGTTGATAGGCACTTAGGTTGCTTTTATTTCTTGATTACTGTGAATAATACTGCTATGAATATTGAGGTGCATATATCTTTTCAAATTAGTGTTTTCCTTTTCTTCAGATAAATACCCAGGTGTACAATTGAGGGATAGTATGGTAGTTCTATTTTTAATCATTTGATGAAACTCCATATTGATTTCCATAGTGGCTGCACCAATTTACATTCCCACCAACAGTTTACAAGTGTTCCCTTTTCTCATGTATATCATGTACAAATATGTTCTCCTATTTAGTAGGTTGCCTTTCCTTTTTTTTTTTTTTTTTTGATTGAGGTACAATTGTACAACATAATGATTCACAATTTTTATAGGTTATACTCCATTTATAGTTATTATAAAATATTTGGCTATATTCTTTATGTCGTATAATGTATTCTTGTAGCTTATTTATTTTGTAGGTATTTTACTATTTTTCACTCAATTGTAATTGGGATCGTTTTCTTGATTTCTCTTTGTGATAGTTCATTTAGTAATGAAATGCAATAGATGTCTGTATATTAATTTTGTATGCTGAAACATTATTGAATTCATTTCTTTAGTTCTAATAATTATTTTGTGGCATCTTTAAAATTTTCTATATACAGTATTATGTTATCTGTAAATAGTGACAGTTTTACATCTTCCCTTCCAATTTGGACACCTTTTATTTCTTTTTCCTGCCTGATTGCTGTGGCTAGGATTTCCAGTATGATGTTATATAGACATGGGAAGAGTGGGCATCCTTATCTTCTTCCTGATCTTGGGGGGAAATCTGTCAGCTTTTCATTGCTGAGTACAATGTTAGCTGTGAATTTGTCATAAATGGTCTTTACTATGTTGAGGTGTGTTCCCTCTATAGTCACTTTGTTGAAAAATTTTATTATGAATATATGTTGAATTCTCTCAAATGTTTCTTCTGCATCTATTAAGATGATCATATGATTTTTATCCTTCATTTTGCTAATGTGGAATATCACATTGATTGATTTTCTGTTGTTGATCTTTGCATTCCTGGAATAAATTCTACTTTACTAGGGAATATAATCCATTTAATGCACTGTTGAATTCAGTTTACTAATATTTTGTTGAGAATTTTTGCATTTATATTCATCAGGGATACTAATCAGTAATTTTCTTTTTGGTAGTATCTTTGTCTGGTTTCATTAAGTGTTTTTGTTTGTTTGTTTGTTTGTTTTTCCTGGGGTTTTATCTTGTTCTTTTGTTTGGAACACATTCTTTGTCTTCTCATTATGTTTGAATATTTCTGTTTGTCTCTATGAAATTAGGCAAAACAATTACCTATCCTGACCTTAAAGGCATAGCCTTGTGTAGGAACAGTCTGCCTGTGCCCAGTGGATTTGGTGGGAGAGTTGCATCTGAAGCAAGTGCAGGCTGGGGCCTTTTTGGGGGGAAGTGCTGAAGGCCATTGCCTTAGCGGGGGGGGGGTGCGGGGAGAGGGGGGCGGGGATGAGGGTGAGAACTGGAGCCCAGCACAACCCCAAGCTTCTCCCATGGTGTGTGGGGACCACTGCCTTGCCAGGGGTAGGCTGAAGCCAGGAGGTGGCTAGAGAGGGAGCATGATTTTAGCTGCAGTTTCTCCCAGGGTGTGCTGGCAGCCACCACGTTGCAGAGGGCAGGAGCCACAGCCTGGTACAGCCTGGGGAGTGCACTGAGGTGGTCTTGGCAGGCTGGCGAGACCATCAGACCCCTTTCAGTCTGCTGCTTTCACACTGGGGTTGGGAGTGAGCAAGTCTGCACATGCACCTTTTAAGAGAAGAGCCTTGGTTTCCCACGGCCCTTCTGTAAGCTCCACTGGTTTGCAAACCAGGGGGCTCATCTTCCTGGTGCCAGACTCCAGGGCTGGGTACCCAGTGTGGGGCTTGAATCTTCACTCCTTAGGGAGAATCCCTGAGCTTGTAACACCCCTCCCCTCCTCTGAGTTGCCCCCCAGGGAATGGAGGCAGTGTGGGTTCTGACTAGATCACTTCTCTTTCCCTCCTACTAGTGTCAGTATGTTTTTTTCTTTATATCCTTGGTTGTACACGAACCGTTCTGCTAGCCTTCAGGTCATTCCCAAAGAGAACTGGTGTATATGTAGTTTTGGTGTGTTCCTGAAGGGAGAAGAGCTCAAGTTCTTCCTCCTCCACCATCTTGATCCTGACTTAGCACAACAGATCTTTACATTGGGATCTGTGAACTGAAGTGCTGAACCTGAAGGTTGTGCTTTATGCAACTTTTCACAGTGAACAGACCATGGTAGCTAAAATTTGAAAAGCATTATTGGCGAACTGGTATTATTTCACTAAAACATGGTAACTAAAATCTGTGCATATCAGAATGGTGCAATGTGACAACTGCTAGTATATTATAATTTTTAACCTTAAAGAATATTTCTAAAATTGCTTATAAGTTAAAAATGGAGAAAAATAGAGTAAAAAATGACTGGTACATAGAAAAAAGGGAATATTGTATGTAATTACTTGTGGAGGAAGCCCAACTTGTTTTTATGGTGTATACCTGAGTAAGACACTGTGTCTATGAAAGTTTTGTTTTGGAATGGTGTGACTTTTTGGCTGATGGAGAAAATATGACATAGATAGCTGAGTTTTCTTATGAAATACAGAGTAATGAGATAATTTTAAAATTCTATATGCAGAATTGTCTTCATAATTGGCAAGATGCAGTACAAAATGAAGGTATGGGACATTGTATTCAAAACTTATTAAGAATTTCAAGACAGAAACAGCATATGCTCCTTCTGAGCATATGACCTGTGAGACTGTACAGATGACATGCCCAGGAAGCCCACCTTGACTGTAACAATTTAAGTTGGCATATTGTTAGGTAGCATGTTGGTATATTTTTAGCTAGCTGAGCAATTCATTTTAAACTGCCTGTCTTGGTATGATTATTTATACTACAACTTTTCACTCTCAAAATTTTCCAATATAGGTTCTGAATTCCATAGTCACTCTGGTTATCAGTAATATGTTAAAGCTGACATACTCTTGAAAAAATGAATGGTTTATAATTTTTGAATATTGGATACTGATATTGATGGTTCATAGGTATTATGCTCTCTTATAAAGATTAATAAGACTTTTCTGGTCTCAATAAATCTGATATATAGGAAAGACAACTGCAAAGGAGGAAATGGGGTAAAGGGGAAGGGGGACATCTCTTGGGTTACAGCCAGAGCTCACTCTGGAGGATGGGAAAAGGAGTGTCAATGATCCCATTGTAAAGAATATAATGCCCTCTTCAATTTCCAGCTCCCAATTTCTTTCTCATAAGCCAAGACAGATTAAAATAGTTGATAAATGATGAATAATAAATAAGTAGCTTTCTATCTACATCATATATCTATATAAGTATTATATACAGCGAGAGATAAAATACATTATGTATGTATATATGTATGTATAGATATATAAAAGACATTATATCTATACATTATATGTAATTGATATATAGATATAGATTTGGATAGGTTATATATTATATATCATATATCATATATTATATATAGATAGAGCTATGTTATTTTGTATATATGTATTATATATAATATATGTGTTTACATATTTGTGTGCATGGGTATATTTTAGCACAAAAAGTTATCTGTCTCATTATTTTATTTGTTCTAAAAAGTATTTCTTAGGACTGCAACATAATATTTAATTTTTTAAAAGTTCTGCTTTTCTAAATTCCCCTAGATTAACCTAAAAAAAAAAAACTAGGGACATGAACCTGTTTCTATTATTTCTTTCTACAACCACACAGTGGCAGTAAAGGATAAGAGTAAATGCATAGAGCCACTGAAGTATATAAAGGAAAAATTGAAACCTCTGAACACTATAAATAACAAGTTATATAAATATAACAAGTTATATAACAAATATAAATAACAAGTTCACAATTAAGAGCAGTCTTATGGTATAAAAGTAATTTATATTATATGGTTTTACAAAATATTAACTATCGAAATTCAAAGGTTTTTTTTTTAATGGAGTTGAGTCACAATATATATTAGTTGCAAGTGTACAACATAGTGATTCTATTATTTTATTATTATTATTTTTTTCTGATTATAGTCCATTATAGGTTATTACAAGTTATTGAATAAAATTCCCTGTTCTATACTGTAAATTCTTGTATCTATTTTATGTATAGTTTGCATATGTTAATTCCATACTCCTAATTTGTCCCTCCACTTCCCTTCTCTTTCGTAATCCTCAGTTTGTTTTCTATGCCTGTGAGTCTGTGTCTGTCTTGTATATACATTCATTTGCATTATTTTTTAGATTCCACATATAAGAGATATCACAGAGTATCTGTCTTTGTCTGACTTACTTCACTAAGTTTAATATTCTCTAGGTCCATCTGTGTTGCTGCAAAGGTCAATATTTCATTCATTTTTAATGGCTGAGTAATATTCCATTGCATACATATGTATCACATCTTCTTAAGCCAATCCTCTGTTGATGGGCACGTGGGTTGCCTCCATGTCTTGGTTCTTGTAAAATTTCTTGGTATCTTTAATTCTAATGGGTCAATAGCATAGCTATCAGTGGTTACCATGTTGTCCCTACAACTCACTTTATCCATACATCTGGACTTATACTATACAAGCGGTTCCCACATTCTTAGCCATCCATTCCAATATTTTCAACTTTTCTCTACATACAAATGTTTTTTCCTCCACTTATTATTATTGTAGTCATGAACATAAAGAGTCTCGATATACAAAGAGAGAGATCTCTATACATGTGTACATATATAATATATGTTCTATATATTATATAAATTTCCTCTTCTTATTTGTGATGCCTTTAAATATAACTTTTAAAATGCATTTTATTTCTTTCCATATGGTGTATTCTTTAGATGCCAAACTCTGCGGCTTCCACCCAGAATTCAGGAACTTCTGGCCCCTGCTAGCTGTTGAAATTACAGCTGCCCTACACTATAAAGTTGGTGATAGGATAATAGCGCTGATGTCTGACCACTGAAAAATTCAAATCTGAAAAAGTCCACCCTTCAACTACTGGGAAAAATGGTCTCTAACTATTTTCTGTCTTTAAATGCATGTACAATATATTTAATTGGTAGTAAAAAATGAATATACAAACAGACAAAGTGCAAACCACATATACAGATAGAACTCTAAACCACAACTTTCAGAAACCTGCCCAGGAGCCGATCTCTTTATCTACAATAAACAGCTCAGAAAGTCTTTCAGCTATAAGTCAGATTTGTAGGAAGTCAGACTGCTATCTCTACTGACAATCAGGAAGCTAGATGATAACTTCTGTGACAATCAGGCTAAATGGCCATGACCTGCTTAATAACTGAAAGCTTTTCTCATTTTTCCCCATTCCCAATCTTGGACTAAGAAAGAAAATCAATCATCCACCTCTAACCAATCACATAGTTTGCTCTGCTTCTGGTTAGCCTTCCTTTGGCTTCCCTGTGCCACAGCCTCCAATCAGGACACATCTGAACCTTCCCTTTTCTCTACTTTAAAGTGTTTCCACTCTTCTGGCTGCCTTTGAATCTCTGCCAATGTGCAAGTGACAGTGAATAACTCCCTTACTATAGCAAGCTCATTTGGTTGGTTTTCATTATTTCCACAGTAGAATTTAAATCCATCCAGACCATAATGGCAAGGGAGCCATGAATATGTAATTTAGCATTCCAGTCCCTACAAAAGAAGAACAAGGGAACACAGAATTCAGTAGAAATTGATGCCCATTGCCAATTGCAAGAGTCTGTCATTTTCTTTTTGCTTTTCAATATCCCTACACACTTTTCTGTTAATTATTACAACCTATGATTTTCTCATTGCAAACCACATTAACAACAAAAAATCTGCTCTCACCTCATATAACACAAAAATCCTTTCCTCAAAAGAAAATATTGTCACTTTCTGCCTAAAAGTTTGAGACCCTAATCCATTCTCCATTTTGTCAATCACTGGTGATATCTATTTCATATGGAAAACTTTGAGAACTACTAGCAGCACACCTTGTAAAAAAAATATGGAGGGGAAGATCAAGATGGTAGAGTAGGAAGATCCTGAGCTCACCTCCTCCTGTGGACACACCCAAACAGCAACTAAATATAGAACAACTATCTCTGAGAACAACCTGAAGACTAGAAGAACAGATTTTCTACAACTAAGACATAAAGAAAAAGCCACAGAGAGATGGGTAGGAGGATCAGAGACACAGTCTAGTCAGAACCTACACCTCTGGTGCAGTGAGCCACAAGTGGGAGGGGTATCATAACTGTGGAGGTCTCCCCAGAGACGTGAAGTGTCAGAGCCCCATGTTAGGCTCACCAGCCTAGGAGTCCTGTATTGGGAATACAAGTTGAAAAATATCTGGCTTTGAAAACCAGTGGTGTTTGCATCTAGGAGAGCCAGAGGTCTGTGGGAAACCAAAACTCTTGAAGCCAATCCTGAAGGGCTCATGCACAAACTTATTTGCTCCAAGTCCCAGGACAGGGACAGCAACTTGAAAAGTGCCTAAGTCACATGAGAAGGAGACGCACTGACTTACTTTAGGGCGTGTGCCAGAAGGCAAGTTTCTGGTGGAACTTTTTCCAAGGACAGGAGTGCTGGCGGGCGCCATTTCTTTTACTCTTCTTCCACTGAGTTGGCTTAAATGTTGGCAGGCACCATTCTGTCACTCTCCATCAACCTAGATAATGTTGTGTGCCCTGCCCCAGCATTCCCCTGAGGACCCACCCTGCCAAGCCCCCCTGTTCCAGCATGCCCATCAAAAGAGGCCCCTGCCCTGCCCCACTAAGTAGGTGGCCCTAGTTGGCACCAGCACCCTCCAAAGTGTCCCCAGTTCTGTCCCACCTGGCAGGTGTCCCTGGTCAACACTGGTGCCCATCCAAAGTGTCTTGTGCTTCAGGAGGCCATCCTGAAGCACACATACACACACCAGATGTGGCCTGAACTCTCAGCCAGCTGAGCTGGGGGCGAGCTCTGTCCACGAATTCACCCACAGCAATCACAGCCAGGCTTCCTAGACGGCTGGGCTGGGGACTAGCCCCACCCACCAGGGTGTCCACAGCAATTGCAGCCAAGCCATACAGACAGCCAGGCAACAGACCAGCCCTGCCCACCACTGTGCCCACAGCAGCCATGGCCAGGTTTCACATCCAATCAGCCTGGGGCTAACCCTGCCCACCAGCACACCTGCAGCAACTGCAGCCCAACTGTAACAGGTGGGTTCAAGCAGACCATGCATGGGATACTCGTGGAGCACCTGGCCCTGGCAACCAGGGGTGTTGTGGCCTCACAGTACACTTTCTACCTAAGGCCACTCTTTCAAGACCAAAAGATGTAGCAGATATACCTGATATATAGAAAAGAACACAGAAAATTAGGCAAAATGAGGAGAAAAAGAAATACATTCCAAATGAAAGAACAAGACAACATTTCAGAAAAAGAACTGAGAGAAATGGAGATAAGTAATTTACTAGATAAAGAGGTCAAAGAAATAATCAGAGAGCTGCTCACCAAACTTGGGAGAAGAATGGATAAACTCAATGGGAACATCAACAAAGAGACAGAAAATATTAAAAAAATCATAATTGAAGAATACAATAACTGAAATGAAAAGTACAGTAGAATGAATCAATGGCAGATCAGAGGATGCAGAACATATCAGTGATCTGGAAGACAGAGTAGTGAAAATCGCCCAATCTGAACAGAAAAAAGGAAAAAAGAATCCAAAATAATGAGGATAGCTTAAGGAACCTCAGGAAGAACATCAAGCATATTAACATTTGCATTATAGGGGTCCCAGAAAAAGAAGAGAGAGAGAGAAAGGGACAGAAAACCTATTTGAAGAAAGAATGGATAAAAACTCTCCTATCCTGGTGAAGCAACAGACATCCAAACCCAGGAACACAGAAAGTCCCAAACAAGATAAATCCAAAGAGACCAATACCTAGACACATTATAATTAAATTGTCTAAAGTTAAAGATAGAGAATATAAAAGCAGTAAGAGAAAAACAACTAGTAATGTACAAGTGAACCCACATAAGACTATCAGCTGATTTTTTAAAGGAAAATTAACAGTTCAGAAAAGACTAGCAAGATATATTCAAAGTACTGAAAGGAAAAATAATGTACAACCAAAAATACACTGTATGTCAAGGATATTGTTTACTATTGACAGAGAGATACAAAGTTTCCCAGACAAGAAAACATTAAAGGAGTTTATAAACACTAAACTGGGTTTACAGGAAATATTAAAGGTACTTCTTTAAATGAAAAAAAGGCCATTGAATGTAAACAAGAAAATTACAATAAGAAGTCTCACTGGTAAAGGCAAACATATAGTAAAGAGAGTGGATCAAACATATATAAAGCTAGTATAAAGGTTAAAAGACAAAAGTTATAAAATTATCTATATCCTAGTTATTAGTTAAGGAATACACAAAATTAAAAGATGTAATATATGACATCAAAAACTTAAAAGAGTGAGGGGACAGTAAACATATATTGCTTTTAGAATGTGCTTGAACTTAAGTGACCATCAACTTAAAAGAAACTGCTTTCCTTTGCTTTTAAGTTTATATATAACAACACAGGCTGTTATATATAAACTTCATGGTAACCACAAACCAAAAACCTGCAACAGATACACAAAAAATAAAGAGAAATAAATACAAACACAACACTAAATAAAGTCATCAAATTTCAAGGGAACAGAACAAAAGAAGAGAGGAAGAGAGAACTACATAAACAAACAGAAAACAATTACCAAAATGGCAATAAGCACATACCTATTGATAATTACTTTAAATATAAATGGACTAAATGCTCCAGTCGCATGACTTAGGATGGCTGAATGGATTAAAAAAAAAAAAAACAGACCTATATGTATTACCTACAAGAGACTCACATCAGAGTTAAAGACACAAAGACTGAAAGTGAAGGGATAGAAAAAGGCATTCCATACAAATGCAAATGAAAAACAAGCTGTGTAGCAACACTTACATGAGACAAAATATAGTTTAAAACAAAGAATGTAACAAGAGAAAAAGAATAGCATTACATAATGATAAAGGATCAATCCAACAAGAGGGTATAACGCTTGTAAATAGCTATGCACCCAACATAGGAGCACATACATAAATAAAACACACATTAACAGACATAAAGAAAGATATTAACAGTAACACAGTAGTAGTAGGGGACATTAATATTCCACTTACATCAATGGACAGCTCCTCCAGACAGAAAATAAATAAGGAAACACTGGCCTTAATTCAGGTAAATTAATAGATATGTAAAGAACATTCCTCCCCAAAATGGCAGAATACACATATTTTCAAGTGCACATGGAACATTCTTCAGGATAAATCACATACCAGGCCACAAAATAAGTCTCAATAAATTTAAGATTAAAATCATATTAAGCGTATTTTCCAAATACGTAGTATGAAACAAGAAATCCATAATAGGAAGAAAACTGGAAAAATACAAACACATAGAGTCTAAAAACATGATACTGTAAAACCAGTGGGTCAACAAAGAAATCAAGGAGGGAATATTCCTGATTAAACTTAGATGCAAAAATCCTCAAGAAAATACTAGGAAACCAAATTCAACAGTACATTATAAGGATCATATACAATAATCAACTGGGATTTATTCCAGGGATGCAAGGATGGCTCAATATCTTTAAATTGATCAATATGATGTACCTCATAAAAAAAATGAGGGACTAAAAACATATGATCATCTCAGTAGATGCAGAAGAAGCATTTGAAAAATTCAGCAGCCATTTACGAAAAAAACTCTCAACAAAGGAAACATACCTCAACATAATAAAGGCCATATATGAAAAAACATAAAAGTAACATAATACTCAACAGAGAGAACCTGAGAGCTCTTCCACTAAGATTAGGAACAAGATAAGGATGCCCACTAAGGATGATTAAGTAAAGTTGTAGGATACAAAATCAATACACAGAAGTCTGCTGCTTTTCTATATACTAATAACAAGCTATCAGTAAGAGAAATGAGGTAAACAATCCCATTTACACCTGCATCAAAAAGAATAAAATACCTAGGTATAAATTTAACCAAGGTGGTGAAAGATGCACACTCTAAAAACCAGAAGACATTGATGAAGGAAATTGAAGATGACACAGCAAATGGAAAAATTAATATTGTTAAAATGGCCATACTATCCAATGAAATCCACAGTTTCAATTCAGTTGCTATCAACTGAATTTTTCAAAAAACTACAACAAATAATCCAAAAATTTGTGTGGAACCACAAAAGATAAATAGCCAAAGAAATCTTAAGAAAGTAGAACAAAGATAGAGGTATCATGCTCCCTGATTTCAGTCTATACTACAAAGCTAGAGTAATCAAAGCTGTTTGGTACCAGCACAAAAACAGATCCATAGATCAATGGAACAGGATAGAGAGCCCAGAAATAAACCCATATTTACGTGTTTAGCTAATTTATGATAGAGGAGCCAAGAATTTACAGTGTGGAAAAGACAGTCTCATCAATGACTGGTGTTGAGGAAACTGAAAGGCTAAATGCAAAAGAATGTAATGGACTACTTTCTTACACCGTACACAAAATAAACTCAAAGAGATTAAAGGCTTAAATATAAGGCCTGAAACCATAAAATTCCTAGAAGAAAACATAGGCAGTACACTCTTTTATATTGATCTTACCTATTTTTTTTTTTTTTTTTTTTGGATCTGTCTCCTCAGGCAAGAGAAACGAAAGCAAAAATAAACAAATGGGACCAAATCAAACTAAAAAGCTTTTGAACAGTGAAGAAAACCATTGACAAAACAAAAAGACAACCTACTAAATGGGAGAAAATATTTGCAAATCATATTACTGATAAGGAGTTAATATCCAGAATATACAAACTCACAAAATTCACAAACTCACAAACTCAATATCAAAAAGAAAATTCTGATTTAAGACAACAAGACAACACTCAGAATGGGAGAAAATATTTGCAAACGAAGCAACTGGATTAATCTCTAAAATATACAAGCAGCTCTTGCAGCTCAATATCCAAAAAACAAACAACCCAATCAAAATATAGGCAGAAGACCTAAACAGACATTTCTCCAAAGAACACATACAGATCGCCAACAAACAAATGAAAGGATGCTCAACATCACTAATAATTAGAGAAATACAAATCAAAACCATAATGAGGTATCACCTCACACTGGTCAGAATGGCAATCATCAAAATATCTACAATCAATAAATGCTGAAGAGAGGGTATGGAGAAAAGGGAAACCTCTTGCACTGTTGGTGGGAATGTAAATTGATACAGCCACTATGGAGAACGCTATGGAGGTTCCTTAAAAAACTAAAAATAGAACTACCATATGACCCAGCAATCCACTACTGGGCATATGCCCTGAGAAAACCATAACTCAAAAAGAGTCATGTACCACAATGTTCATTGCAGCGCTAGTTACAATAGACAGGACATGGAAGCAACCTAAGTGTCCATTGACAGATGAATGGATAAAGAAGATGTGGCACATATATACAGTGGAATATTACTCAGCCATAAAAAGAAAAGAAATTGACTTATTTGTAGTGAAATAAGTCAGAAAGAGAAGAACAAATACCGTATGCTAACACATATATATGGAATCTAAAAAAAAAAAAAAGATTCTGAAGAACCTAGGGGCAGGACAGGAATAAAGATGCAGACGTAGAGAATGGACTTGAGGACATGGGGAGGGGGAAGGGTAAGCTGGGACAAAGTGAGAGAGTAGCATGGACATATATACACTACCAAATGTAAAATAGATAGCTAGTGGGAGGCAGCAGCATAGCAGTTCCGTGCTTTGTGTCCACCTAGAGGGGTGGGATAGGGAGGGTTGCAGGAAGATGCAGAAGGGAGGAGATATGGTGATATATATATATATGTATAGCTGATTCACTTTATGATACAGCAGAATCTAACACACCATTGTAAAGCAATTATACTCCAATAAAGATGTTTAAAAAAATAAAAAACATAAATTTAAAAAACGTGGCAGAGGAATTGAATAGATATTTTACCAAGGAAGACATACAGATGGCCAATAGACTTATGGAAAGATGCTCAATGTCAGTAATCATCCGGGAAATGCAAGTCAAAACCATAGTGAGATATTACCTCAAACCTTGTAGAATAGCGATTGTCAAAAAGATAAGAAATGAGTATTGGTGAGGATGTGGAGAAAACAGAACACTTGTGCACTGTCAGTGTAAATGTAAATTTGTGCAGCCACTAAAGAAACCATATGAAGATTCCTCAAAAAATTAAAAATAAGGGGTGGGATGAATTGTGAGATTTGGATTAACATATATACACTAATATGTATAAAATAGATAACTATTAAGAACCTGCTCCATAGCGAGGGACCTCTACCTCACTTCACTGTACAGTAGAAACTAACACGACATTGTAAAACAACTCTACCCCAATTTAAAAAAAATTAAAATAGAAATACCATATGATTCAGCAGTTCCACTCCTGGATATTTATCCAAAGAACACAAAAACACTAATTTGAAAGGATTTATGCACCTCTATGTTCATTGCAGCATTATTTGCAATAGCCAAGATATGAAAGCAACCTAAATATCCATTGATAGAGGAATAGATAAAGAAAATAAAAATAAAAAGATAACATGGAAATGTTAGAGGAAAAATAAAGGATAATAGTTAATTTATATGTAGGTATAAATGCAAACAGCCATGAAGTCCTAGTCAGTAATTACAATTTTATTTTTCATAATCCGTTATATGCTCTCTTTTTCTTCAGTCTGATCTCCTGCTGGCTGTGGTTCTATAACTGGGGTGGGGGGACCTAAACTTTAAATCTTGAATGTATTAGTGACTTTGCCTACATATTATAACTTTCATTAAATTTACCACTAGCATGGAAGTACTAGGAGGCAATCCAGATGATCCCCTGGGCTTCAGACATATTTTATTCCATTTGTTTTATTATGTAATAGCAGTACTAATTTCTCCTGATAATCAAGACTGGTTATCTCAGCCAGTATTGTAATCCCTTCTGAGCCTGCGGGCAGCAGTCTTGATGCCCATCTCGATGCCCACTTTGAGACACTGCTATTGTATTCTCTTGTATGTATGTTTTTCTTTGGACTCTAAACAAGCAATGTCCACAGTAGTAGGATTAATGAGCAATTATTTTGTAGGTGGATCATCAAGGGTAATAGTGAGAAAAGGCATTATCTCCCCTCCAGGTGTGTACACGATAAATGTTGATCGCAATTTTCAAGACCTGATGTAGGATAATCATAAACATGCATTGTCAGAAATTGTTTAATGATTACTGAAACATGTTTAACTCTATGTTATGATCCCAGACTGCTCTATATATACTGAGAAAACCTGTCTTAGACGTCTGGAAAGGAAACATTTCTTCTCAGTCTGGGAAACTACCTAAAACTTAATTATTACTAATTTTACATATCCTTCAGAATAAAAACAATTATTAACTAATTCTGTAATGCATGCATTTAATTATTTAATTTTATTGCAATGCATGTATTCAATTTTTTTAAATGTTAAGGCACAATGAAATTGGAACCCCAGAAGTGTTTCAGGTTCAATTTAAGACATATAAAGGTGAGAAAATAGAAGAGAAGAAGGGAAAAATAAGTAATATTTTACTATATTTCTAAACTGTATTTCAAAATCTACTGTAAATGTCTTCTGTGAACTAACACCCTATTGTTACATTGTGACCTATTTCAGCCTCAGAGATATTAAGTAATTAGGCAAGATCAACAGCATATAATTAGAAGTGACAGGATAATCAAATCAACACTGGATTATTTTCTGTTTCCTGGATGATGGGAGGTTTTCCATGTATGTATATGTTTCAATAGCAAAATATTAAAACTATTTTCAATGTGTCATGAAAAAAATTAAAAACATACTATATTTCACCAGTTATGATGGAATTGTAGAGATGCATCTAGAATAAACTCAGTCTCATTCCATAACACTCAGTTGTACAGACTGCATCTTTGGACATAGGATTAGCTGGGCTAGAGTCAGCTGAAATCTCCAGGGATTTTTCACTGGGTTAAGTGTTGCTCTCACAAAAGTGCCTTCACTAAATTACCAAGACCACTTTCACTGCACTTACTTGTTCTTTACAACCTTCCTTTAGGTAGTGACCTAAATTTACCTGGTTGGGCTTTTGAAAACCATGTGATGTGCTTGCAAAATCAACATACAAAAGAGTCTCTAAGATCTAGGGTTTTCAACAAGGTGTAGGAATATAAGATAAAGGCGATGGTGATGAAGATGACAACTCATGATAAAGTGACCACTTTCAGTTTAATGCAACACCCATCAAAGAAAAGTTAGCGCCTTACCCAAATTTATTAATTTACTCATTAAGTAAAAAAACATACTTATTATGGGTCAATACCTGGGACAAATATTAAAATAAATTAATGGAACAAAATTATTTTGTTACATTTTTTTTCCTACTTTGTGTTTCTCAGTGAATCTTTAAAGGATAGTGTTTATTTATGTGTTAACTCACTCTTCATTTGTTTATGAAAAGTCATGCTTTAAGAGCCATTCTTGAAAGTTCTGGCAATAATCAAGTAGTTTAGTTCACCAAACTACTTGTGTGTTATGTAAAATAACATTAATTACTAAATCATATTTTATAAATAGAATATTATTTAATTACTTCCTAAAGAGATAAGAACTACATTGCAGGTGATTAAACTATGCTTTTTTTTTTTTTACTTTGGGGATATATAAACACATTCATGCAATAATTTATACCCCATGTTGGAAGATTAATTTTTGTACAAAAAAATGGGTACCAAAAAGATAAGAGATAAAGAAAATGATAGAAATAATGATATATGTTCATATGGACATGGTCCAGAAGAAACTGTTTTATACAACTATTGAATAGATAAAAACAGGATTAGGATTAGAAATGCCTTTTCTCACTATTACCCTTGAAGATCCACCTACAAACTATTGAATAGACTGTAATCCAAATACACATTGCCCAGTTATATAATTATCATAGCACAAGAATTATTTGCATATCAATTCTTGGGGAATTATAATATTTTTTCATAAGAACAATACCATAAATAATCATCAGTTTCACTGGATAGTCCATGAAATCTTTTGAAGTACAAACTAACAAGGTAAAGTTTATACAGTACATTGCCAGGAGAACGGTTTGAAAAAATGCCATTGCTTACAGTACTGAAGTTTGATGAGCAGTGTTATAAACATTTCTAGGAGCATGAAATTAAATTTACATAGACACACTTAACATCAGGGGTATGATTTAGAATCCGAACATAAGCTAAAGCCGTTGTTTCAGGAAGTAAGCAATATAATAGTCAAAAGTCTAAATGAGAATCTAGCAGATAACTCAGCACTTGGGCAGGGCTGGCTATGAATTAGGTAGGCTAATTCATAATTAGCTAGTACTGAGGTCTTAACTACAGGAAAAAAAAAAAAAAAAAAAAAACTCCAAATCTAACCCAAAAGGACAATGCCAAACCAGTAAGTGCCAACCAAAACACTGACTTGTAAGTTAAGATTCTTACTAAGCTTAACACACCTCCTTAGGCTGATGTCCTCTGAATTAAAATTTCATATAGTGCATAAATCTAATACACCATCTTGGTCACATCCAGTTTTTGATGATTAAGAATAAAGCTGCTATAAATATCCATGTGCAATTGGGAATGGGTAAGTTTTCAAATTAGTTGGGAAAATACCTAGAAGCACATATGTTGGATCATAGGGTACGACTATCTTTAACATTATAAAAATTGCCAAATTGTTGTCTGCAGTGGCTGACTCTGCAGTTCCACCAGTAAATTAATGAGTTTCTGTTATTTTGAGTTTTTACCAACATTGCAAACAGGCCAGTTTTATGATTTGGGTATTGTTAGTTTTGTATTTAGTCATTCTATAGGTATATAGTGCTATCTCATTACTGTTTTAATTTTCAACTCCCTGATAAACAATGTTGAGCATATTTATATGTGCTTATTTGTCATCTGTATATATCCTTTGATGAAGTCTATTAAGACTTCTTGCGTATTTTTCTTTAAATTGCATTGTGTGCTTTCTTATTGTTGAGTTTTGAGTTCTTTATATATTTTGGATGCAAGAGTTTTATCAGATATGTGTTTTGTAAATATGTTTTCCAAATCTGTGGTTTGTCTTCATTATCTTAATAGTTTATGTCACAGACAGTTTTTTTTGTTTTTTTGGTTTTTTTTAGTAGTTCCAATTTATCAATTTTTTTCTTTTATGGATCTTGTTTTTGGTGTGGATCTAAAAAATTCATTGCCAAACCTAAGGTTATATAGATTTTCTTCTATGTTTTCTTCTAGCAGTTTTATCATTTTGCATTTACATTTAACTTGATAATCCATTTTGAGTTAAATTTTGTGAAAGGCGTAAGATTTTTTTGTTTGTTTTGAATATGTGTCTGATTGCTCCAGAATTATTTGTTGAGAATTTCATTCCTCCTCCACTGATTTCTTTACTCCTTCATCAAAGATCATTTGACTATAAGACTGTGGGGTTTTTTTTTTACGGCCTATCTATCTGTTCCATTGATCTGTCTGTTCTTTCACCAACACCACATTGTCTTGATTACTGTAGCTTTACAGTAAGTCTTGATATCAGGTATTATAAGTCCTCCAACTTTGTTCTTCACAATTGTGTTGGTTCTTCTAAGTCTTTTGTCTTTCCATGTAAACTTTAGAAACAGTTTGTCAATATCTACAAAGTAGGTTCCTTGGATTTTGATTGGGATTGTGTTTAATTTATAGATAAATTGGGACAAACTGACATCTTAATATTGAATCTTCCAATTTATGACCATGGAATATCACTCTTCTTTTTTAGATATTCTTTACTTATTTTATTACCTTTTTATTGTTTTCTACTTACATTTCCTATATGTATTTTTTTAGATTTATGACTAAGTGTTTCATATTTTTGTTCTGTTATTAGTTGAATATATTTTAAGACTTCAAATTCCATTATTTATTACTAGTAAATAGGAAAGTAACTTCTGCATATTAATCATATATATTGTAACTTTGATATACTCACTTATTAGTTCACAATATAGATGTTGAAGGTAGAGATTACATGATTTGCCACTGGGTTTGTTGTTATAAGAGAAAGAAGTGTCACAGCTTTTGATCTGGGTAAATGCACTCAGTGATTAGCATAATGTAATAGAGAGCCAGAGGGGAGGCTTAGGGAGTTTGATTTGGGAAATTCAATATTGAATTACCCATCACTCATCAAGTGGAGATGCCAGGTAGCCAGCTGAATACACAAATCTGGAGTTCATGGAAGAAATCTGGCTTGGAGACACACATTTGGTATTAATTATCATGTGCATATATTCTTAGACTATGGGATTGAATGAAAAAACTTAGGTAATAAAGGTAATTATAAAAAAGAATATGTTCATGGACTGAGGCCTGAAACATGTCAAAATTCAAAGGTCTGGAAGATGAGAAGAATTCAGCAGGGAGGTGAAAATGAGTTTCCAAATACATAAATGTAGAACCAAAAGAGAGTATGACCCTTAGAGATAAGTGAAGACATTATTTCAATAAAAAGGGTAACCAACTACATCTAGTGCAGTCGATAACTCATTCATACAGGCTGAGAAATGACCACTGAATTGGCAACAAGGATGTCATCAGTTGTCCTAAGAGCTATTTCACTGGAGCAATAGGGAAATAAGTTGCCTGTTTGAAGAGGGCCCAAGAAAAAACAAAAATATACAAAATGAGTACAGTTTGCATTAACAACTCTTCAAGAAAGTTTTGCTATAAAGGGAAGTAGACAGGGGTAGATTGATTATTTCTAAAGAAGGAAGATAATTTAGTTTTTATATGTTGATGGAAATAATCTAGTAATTTAATCACGCAAGAGAAAGAGGGGACATTTATAGAGGAACATCTTTGAAAATTAAGACATGGTTGGATCAAGTGCATGATTATAGGTGACTGGCAACAAGGGTAGCACCAACACAAATTCACATAACAGCAGTGAAGGCAGAGCAGACAGTTAGAGGGGCAGTGCAGTAAGCTGATGTTTGTTATGGTCTATGTGAATACATTAAACAAAGGATCTTGTACACATAGTCGTAATGTCATTTCCCAAAGACACCTAAAAGGAAATCTAAATTATATTTTATGCTGACAATTGAATTATACGACAATACCTCTGCTTGCACGTGTGAATTTACAACCACAATGTGTTACTTAACACTTAGAAATAAGCCATCAATAAAGATATTCACTATTAATTGGGTCATAGTTCAATATGTAAGAAATCTATACAAGTTTATGAAAAAATTATCTCTAAAGGAATATATACATATATATTTGCATACACACATGCAGAGAAAAGAAACCGACCTTGGTTAGTAAAATTATGAAAAAATATCCGCCCTCACAATAGTCAAAGAAACGCACGTAAAGAAAATGCAAAAAGTGAATCAACAAACAAAATTTAACTCACAAGTTCAGGCATTACTAAGATGTGCATTCAAAAACACTGGACTTTTTTAAGAATTTAATTTAGAAATAAATATGAAAAGTGTTACGTACAATTTTAATTAAAGTAATAGAATACAAACATAGCACAAGGCATTATGACAAGTTTGTTAATAGCTGAGGTGGAATCTCATCCAATTATAAACAAGGATTATTTAAAGATGGTAGGATGAGTGACTATTTTTGTTCCATTTTCTGAATTTTTCAGATTTTATAAAATTAGCATTTTTTAATGACCAGAAAGTAATTAATAAAAGATTCAAAATTTAGTCATTACATTGATAATACAGTATTATGAATTGCACTCTGCATCTCTAATGATAGGGGAATGAATGGTGCCTTATGGTTTGAACAGTTCATGTTTGGTGATACGTCATAAGAATTATTTAAAAATAGGGAAATAGTCAAAGTATAATTCTAGGAAATAAAAAGATTGTCTCTGGTGTATTACTATGCTCACATTCATGTCAGTTAGTACTGAAGAGAGAGAGACAGAGACAAAGAGAGATAGCAGGAGATTGTCTTAATGAAGACAGGAGACTTGTTTATCTGGTTTATTGTGCAGGCTCAATGCCTGGGCCTAGGTTAGTGTCTGGCACAAAGTAAACACCAATATCTATTTGTGAAAAGAATGTATGCATGCAAAGATTAATATATTTAGACTCAAGGAAATATACTAAAATACTATACACATTAATGTTGACTTTGGGTAGTGGAATAATAGGTGGTAGATGATTTTTGGAAAAAATGTTCTACATTTTTATATATATTACCTAACATTTCTATAATAATTATGCTGTATATATCTTATTTCTTATTCTGATCTAAACTACTGCAAAGAAAACATCAAATACATGTCAATGTGATTTTAGGCAGATAAAGAAAAGATAAATTGAAGATAACATTTTTATTCTCATCAAAAAATATTTTACTGTTTTGGAAATCATAGTGAAACAGCTGTTCTGATTAAAATTAAATAAAAAATATCCTTAGTTCAGTAGCAACTTCTTATACAATATCACTGTGAAAATCACTGCTGATGGTTAATTATTGTCAGAGTTGAAATTAGTATTCCAGCTACCGACTCTTTAAAGAGACCTTAGTGCCAGAGAAAAGAAGCACCAGATGTTCAGATGGCTGCAATTTGGTCCTCAGCAAAGGTTATAATCAGGTTCATAATATAAGCCTCGATGAAGAAGCAGTGTACTCTAGAAGAAAAGTACATTGGGAAAAAACTCATAAAAATGAGCTCAAAATTAGTCTTCATCACTTAGTAATTATGAATTTGATTCATCCTTAACTGTTGTAAGCCCCAATTGCTTCAACTATATAATAGAGATCATAATAACTGGCTTACTTACTCATTTCAAGTATAGTTTAGAATATTTGTCAGATTTCGAAGAACTTCTCTTGTGTCTTTTTTTTTTTTTTTTGGCTGGGAATCAGTCACTTACTTTCCGTCTCCCACCCATCAAATCACATACCATCAAAATCACTGCATTTCAATGAAAAAAATAAGATCAACTATGGTGGAACAAGTAGCCAATATCACAGACATAACTATTAGAAAAATATTTTGAGATGTGTGTTTATAGATTGCTTTACTTAAAATACAGATTTTTAAAAGTATACTATAGCACCAAATAAAATATGGTCTTTTTCATATTTTTTACTTAATTTTACTTTAAAGCTGGTGTGGCTAAAAATAGTGTAAGATTATAGATCTTGACATTTCCACATGGCCAGAATAAGAGCCTCCTGTAGGCTGTAGAATCTGTAGTCTCTGAGTCAACCAGCCCTTCATCCAATAGTCTCTCTGGATATTAGGCAATGTGCCCACATTTCTTAAAGAAACTTCTAAAATATTTTGACAGGTCTCTTCTCCCATAAGTGCTCCTTCTTGCTGATCCTCCATCACACCATCATCCCAGGAGCATCTGAATTTTCTTGAGACTATATGCATCCCTCTTCACTTCCCCTTCTCTTGGTCCTTTAGACCTCTATCTTTGTAATCAGTAAACCCCTTATATCCTCAGCTTTTTCTACTTAACCTTCCACCTCAGGTTCCCTAAGTGACCATGTTTTTGCTAGTTTTGAAGTGACAGGGGTTATACTTACATATTTTCTAATGTTCCTGGCAAGAGAGAGAATAAACAATTGAGAGGATAGCACACTGGTGTCCTCAGTGAGTAGTCCGGCTTCAGTTAGAGTGAGGAGGCAGAGAGAATCCAGCCCCTTCCACCATGTGAGTTACAGCAAGGAGTCTACAACAGGAAGAGGGCCATCACCCTACCACACTGTCATCCTGATCTTGAACTTCCAGGCACTAGCACTATGAGAAATACATTCCTGTTGTTTATAAGCCACCGGGTATGCGATGTTTTGTTATAGTAGCTGCAAAGAACTGAGACGTGGTGTGAAATAGTCATTTTAGGGAATAGGAAAATGAATTTACAAGGAAAGTAAAGTAGATTAGCCTCTCTTTGTTGAACATCCACTTTTAATTTTTGCTCATAAGTTTTAAGTGAGTATAGTGAGTGTTGTGGTATGCTTCTGTCAATGCTCAGCTGCTTTAACTGAATTATAATGCAGATAGTTGGGTTTGGCAAAGTTTAGTTTTGCCAGATGTGAGTGACAGAGGAAGAGAGGAACAAGGGAAGTAAGGATATTTGTGATGGAACTGTTATAGTGCTGGGCCATGGAATCTTGTTTGGGTGAAAGATATGAAGTCATATAGGAGATAAAAGATTACTAAAATAGTGAAAAAATGGTATGTTCACTGAATTGGGTGTCTTAATGAGGTCAAAGGCTTTTGGAGTGAGATCACAAGTGTAAGTAGAACAGGAAGTGATGATGAATTGTGATAGTTGGGATCTAGGTATAAGGTCATGTCAGGGTCTAAGATATGAACGTGTAAATGCACAGCTGTAGCAGCTTCTCTGTTGTGGTAGTAGCGAATGGAGACGGCAGAGGGGCGGTGCTGGATCATCACAGAAATGACTTCAAGATAGGCCTTAGAGCTGTTACTCTTTCCCTCTAAAATTAACTCTAATTGATCACTGCAAGGAGAATAAGGTGTTCAACAAGCAAACCAGAACATGACCACACCCTCAGCTTACAACTAGTCCTTGTCTCTCATTGTTCTCGGATAAAGAGCACAATTCTAAATATTTCTGTATTGACCAGTCTTCACCTACCTTGCCAGCCTCGGCTTCACCAAGTGCCCCCTCCTGGCTTTGCTCTGGACTCGATCTGTGCTGTGCTCTTAGGATTCTCACTCTAAGAATCAGCTCCCTCGCTTCTTTTAGAGGTCAGCTCAGTTAGCCTTTCCTTGGAAAAACCTTCCCTGACCTTCTGAACTATCATAATACCAATCTCCCTAACTCGAGAGTTCAGAAAAGCAAATTAAATAATGAAGATCATGTTCCACAATTCAAAAAAATTAAAATGTCACAATGTCCCATTTTAGCGAGGATACGGGAAAATATGAGTTCTTACACATTGTTGATGAAAATATATATAAGCCCCAATTCTGGTTTGATATACCATTAAGTGAAAAAAAGCACATAAGACACAGGAGTACCATGAAGCAAATTCTGTAATAGTGTTAATATCAATACTAATGAAAGTGTAATTCTGGTACATGTTACCGGAAAAAAAAAGATAGATAGGTAGATAAAAACCACTGTTTCAATGGTGTGTTTTAGTGGTAGCATAACGCATACTCAGGAACTATGCACTTTAAGTATTATGCTATATTAAGGCAATTCACATCATTGTTAGACTGATTTTAAAATTCACCAAAATGCTTACAGTAAATATTTTTGTGGATGAGTTTTGGGTAGAGAAACTTCAAATTAGTCTCTGGAAAATGAATTATTTGCGTTGAGTAGAATTAGACCACAGACACTCACTAAAAGCCTAGACCTATTTTCTGGAAATTTCCGTCGACTGAAACTAATTCAGCCACTTACTTCAATGCTATGTTTAGTTGTTCTCTGTCACCATTCAGTTGTTTTCCTCTGGCATATCATGTGTGCTCACCCTCTCAGAGCTGGGCTGTTCCAGGAAATTGCCTGTCAGACTTCTGAACATCTACTGTTCTGGGGGCAATCTGGCTTTTTCCTATATTAGTGAAGTCAGCAAAGAGATTTTTGCCTTAAAGAGAAAAAATATTTTAACTAAAATATCAAAGTTTTTTTTTTTTTTTCTAGAATAAATAAGGGTCATATTAAGGCTTGTAAGATAGAAAATTAGAAAACTAGAATGAATACACATTTTGCTTCTTAATATTCACCCAGAAAAATAATTGATAAAAGTATAATACTTTTTAAATGGGAAAAAACCTATAATCAGGAAAAACAAAGAACAAACAAACAAAAAAATCAGACCTGACTTTTTTCATTCTAGTTTGGATCCTGAGAAGAAGTTTTTTTTTGTTTTTTTGTTTTCTAAGCTTGGATGTGGAGACTAAAGAAGAAAAATCATAATGTATTACAGAAAAAGCTTGGGCTTTGTCTTTTATCACCTTGGGGTCAGATACCTATGAACTGTATGTTCCCAGGTAGATCACTACCTGCCTCTAATTCTTTGTTTCCCCTGCATGGAAAGTGGAGATAATGCAAACATTTGTTCTCTATGCTTGCGGGGTAAAATGGGTACAGTGTGTTGACGAATGTGGGAATTCTTTCCAGACTGCCATGTGAGTGACCCTCATGTTATCATTGTTCTGCCAGTGGGTGAGGTCCTCCATGTCTCCACAAAAACTGATGCCACAAAGATGTATGAACACTGTTCTTGTGGAAGAGGAAAAGGAGAGAACACGGCACGCTTCACCAGAGGACATTTCATCAGAATCGTCTGATGGCAATTCTGATTGTAAGGGACTATTTCTCCCAGGCGCTATGAATGAGGGAAAAGAAGCTTGCACACGAGTCTCCACCTCTGAGAACTACTCCACCTGGTTAGGCCAACACAGAAGAAGAGCGAGATTAAAAGTGTTTGCAAAAGAGAGGACAGGTGGCCTTCCCTGATGGCACAGTGTTTGAGAATCTGCCTGCCAATGCAGTGGACACAGGTTCGAGCCCTGGTCTGGGAGGATCCCACGTGCCGCGGAGCAACTGAGCCCGTGCGCCACAACTACTGAGCCTGCGCGTCTGGAGCCTGTGCTCCGCAAAAAGAGAGGCCGCGATAATGAGAGGCCCGCGCACTGCGATGAAGATTGGCCCCCACTTGCCGCAACTAGAGAAAGCCCTCGCGCGGAGACGAAGACCCAACACAGCCATAAATAAATAAATAAATAATCCTGGTCAAAAAAGGTGATGATTTAAAAAAAAAAAAAAGAGAGGACAGGCAAAATCTATAATATTGATCTCTTGTGGGAAGTATCATATTTTTAGTTTGCATAAAGCGCAATGTTTTCATTACAACTCTCCATTTTAGAATATGGATAAATAAGTGGTAAACAAGTGTGAAAATTCAATGATTCCAGAGAAAGTATTCAAAATACACAAATGACGAGAATTTATCCTGAAGCTCATCAAAACAGAATCTACCAATCATCTTTATTTTTAGGTATTAGCCATAAAATAGCCATGGCTATTTGCTTTATGCAGTAAAGGAATCTTACAAGTATTATCTATCCTTGAGGTTGAAACTTAGCAAGACACTGATTGAAGACTGAGGGATAATTCAAGGGACAACATTCTTTGGATTGGTTCAGAAGCATTTAAATTTAACGCTCTGGGATGCCCATCATTATTTATTAGAGATAGAGAAACAGAAAATACTAAGTAGAACAGAAATGATTAAAGACAACAGAGAAGGGAAATAATGAGCAGCGTATACCTGTCTTGTAAGAAAAGGCCAAATTCAAATCGTCCTCTCGATTTCTGTAGCACTCTTTTCCTATCCTGTTCCCCATAGGGATAAAATGAATACTGAGTTCCATTACAAGTGGGTTATAAACGAGCTCAATATAGATGTGGTAAAATGCGTATTAATCCCAAAGCATATAATTGCCTTCCACATCATGCAGTGATAATAGCAATAGGAAGGGAAATTTTCAAAACTTCTTTCATTTTATGCTAACGCGATGCAAGTAACTATGACAACATTTCCTGACAGTCTTAATTTAAATAGTACATTCTGAAAAAAATTTCAAATTGACTCCATAAAGGAAATGGATTCATCAATGTCTACATAAATCTAATTTAAAGAAATTCTTCATACGATAATGGAAAGGTTTTATCCAAATTATAATAAAATACATTTCAGTTTTGTGTTCAGCCTTGGCAATGATTTATTTACTTTCAAATGTATTTATTCATCATGATTCTTAGGTAGCAATCAAAGGATGTCTATCATTTTTTCTACTCACTAGAACATATGCAATGATGGTATGCCTCTAGGACATAAAATTTTAGTATAAAATTTTAGTATATTAAAAATAAAAGCAGTGACCAAATTCACAACAGTTTTGAAATGAGAATTCTAAGTAACTCAAATAGCCAGTTACTGCTGACACTGCAGTGTCCTAATTCCCTATGTCCACAAAGAAAGGCATTATGGAGGTATGCATTTACACAGAAGATATTTTCACAAATTCATATATATATATTATTTTTTAGGCACAAAAGTAAATATTTAGAATGAGAGAAAAAAAATCACAAGAAATTAAATATTTTTAAAAACTGATAAATACCATAAAATCACAAAAATCTAGAAACATTACATAATAGTTTAATTATTTGCCTGACACACTTCACATTATATTTTTCCATTTCATTTTTGAGCTATGTAAGAATATGTTTATAAAATGTAATTTATAATATTTTCTATAGAGAGATTAGGTAATTCAATATTTCTTTTAGCATGGTTGATCCAAATTTCTTTTCTAAGCAACTTTTAAAATATAGAAGACTTTTAGATTTACAGAAGTTGTGAAGGTAGTACAGAGTTCCTGTATATCCCTCACTCATTTTCTGCTATTGTCTATTTGTTACAACAAGTGAATCAATTCTGAAACATCTTTTTTTAAAAATTTTTATTGGAGTATAGTTGATTTACAATGTTGTGTTAGTTTCATGTGTACAGCAAGGTGAATCAGTTATACATATACATGTATCCACTCTTTTAAAAATTCTTTATCTGTGTATATATTATATATTTTGGCTCCAAATTCACATAGGTTCTCTCATCCTATTGGGCTGGACTCAGGCATAAGCTCATTTTGACTATTTCAAATAAAGAGATTATATTTGAGTCAGACACTTTTGGTCTCCTTTCTTATTCTTATTTGTCCTTACAAGCCAGAGGCAAATTCTTAGGCTGAATCTCATCACAATAAAATAGGAAGAGCACAAATGAGAGATAATATTCCTAAGCACATTTAATTTTAATACTTTCTTTCAGAATTACAGCGGCTACTGCTGACACCACCCTATCATCGATGACTCTGTCTAGTATGTCTTTGTATAATATGTCAGCGTTCTGTTTTTTGGAAGAGAGAAGTGGCAAGCAACATCCTTGAATTTCTCTTGACAGTTATAATATTTCACTAAAAATATGGATGACTGCACCTTGTGGACTAATATGTAAAATAATGTTTTATTTTAAATCCTTATGTATATTACGGCATCTTTAATTAGAGACTAGGTGTATAAAAAAAGTAAATATGAGAAATGTAACAACAGATCATTCCAAAGAATAGTATGAGTGTTAATCAAATGAAGGAATGAAGGGATAAATTATCTTCTGCTGGGTCCAGCTAAGTTCTTCAGACTCTCTCAGGCCTATACTAGATGGCTAATCAAGAGTGAAGGAAAAAGAAATTCTGAAATGTCTACCTCCTTATTTCATACATATTGGCCGACACTTCCTGATAGTAACTAAAGAAACTTAAACCCTGTCGTCAGACGCAACTATTTTCAGAGCTTAGTAAAAATGGCCTTGAATGGAACAACTACTCTGACTCTTTGAGGAAAGCTGATTGGTTTCATTTCACTTCATTTCAATGGTGTTCACTTCACTTGCTTTAATCAATCCCACGGTTTAGGGACTGTTGAGAGCAGCTATCAAAAACACTGTCATTTCTTTCAAGGTTTCTCAAAATTTAAAAACAACACAAACTTTCATAGCAATACTGTATAAATAAAACATAAAAATTTTTAAATATGTGTATTTCACATAAAGTAGCTTATGCTTATAGTACTATGTTCAAGGGCCCATTAGGCAATTACGTTATAAGCTTGTATCAATAGAATCATTTTTATTGTGTTCTATAGTATGTGACACATTTTTTTATATTACAGTGAGATCTAAATGTATTATTATTCTTTAAAACTGTTTTTTACAATATTACACATTTTCAAGGAAACTCTCAAGAGAATTCATGGAACACTGATTTTTCATGGAAGTTGATTGGTGCTTTAACACCAAAAGCAAGATTATTTATCATAGTCTATAAAATGTGTTGCCTCCATCATGTATTTAATTTGGTTTTAAAAAAATCCAACTGATCCATGCTACATATCCCTTTGTGTTAAATATAAATTCTTAGAACTTAAGTGTTTTAGTGGTACATCTATTATCTTATTCAAGTGCAAGAAGTCCTGCAATTTTCTGAGAATAGCACAACCAAAATTTGACACATTGTGCAAATTTCTACTAGAAGTATAATTACAAGTATTCTATTTTTGCCAGTGCTTTGACACTGCTGGTGGTTATCTTGCCATGTACTGCATACTTAATAAAATTTTTCTTGTTTTGGTTTTTGCTTTTTGGGTTAGGTTATTGTAACTACAAAATTTAAATAAGAACATTAATAACGTTTTCAGTTAGATATCCATGTTATTCCAAGAAATAGACCATTTGATGATGATGATCCAACTGCCACTCAGTTTGTCTAATATGACTTCAGCTCAAGTGTATGCAATCTGGATGAGTAACACTTGCCCAAGATTCAAACTGAACAGTAAGAGAAACTATTAGAAAAAAGGTTAAATTTCAGTTTAGGTGGTCATTTATGGCGCTGGTAAAATAATCACCACTCCATAGTTTTTCCAGTTACCATCTGCTCTAAAATTAAAAACCTCTGGTAAAATATAGAGACTAGCTAAGAAAGTATCTGTAATATCTGAGCATAGAGTCCTTATTCTTAAGTAAGTGCCAAATGCCGTAGAGCAGAGGCTCCGTCATAGACTTATTTCAAAAAGAAAGGGAGGCAAATTTCAAACCTCTCTTGACATTCATAATCCCTGGATTTGAACCTGTGTTTGACAGTCCCAAAGTATAAATCTGTCTTTGGGTTTATTTGATCTACCCAGAGTTATTTTTAAATGCAACACGGGGGAAGTGGTTTCTGAGACGTTACAATCAATGGCCTCTGGATATCAACCAGGGCCTACCATAACCCAACCAATCTACATAGTGACTTTGAGAAAAATAGTAAAAGTGTCCCATAAAAGTAAGCCAGTGGGCCCAGAGCAGGGCTGGTAGGGCCAAGACTGGATTTCAGGGGCCATCACTTGGCCCCTTCTGGTCATTTTAGACAATTTGGGGTTTTGTAGAGGCCATCACCCAGAATAAAACCCTCAGCTATTGGGAAAACCGGGGACTTTATTTTCTTCCAGTTTTGTTGAGACACAATTGACATACAACACCATCTAAATTTAAGGTATACAACATAATTACTTATGTAAATTGCAAAATGATCACCACAGTAAATTTTGTTAGCATCCATCATCTCATATAGATTTAAAAGAAAGGAAAAATGTGTTCCTTTCCTTGTGGTGAGAGCTTTTAGGGTTTACTCTCTTAGCCACTTTCAGATGTGCCGTAGAGCGGTATTACCAAGGTCAGCATGGAATAGTTTACTTTCCCAGTACTTACTATCTTCCAACTGGAAGTTCGTACCTTTTCACAAAGGGGGGGCTTTTTAGTCTCCTTGAGAAGACCTTGAATAATACCATTAGTCTGTAGATATATGTATATAGATATACATATAAAGGTGTGGTCATGGACAATTCGAAGTAATCTCTGCATTTTATGCTGCTGTAATTTTAATAAAGCAATGGGCATAGACGCTTGCCCTAAAGGATAAGACAGGGTATACAGCTGTGTGGGGAAAAGGACGTACCAGGTGAGGGTACATGGGATGGAAATGGGAATATTGAGGGCTATTGAGAAAAAACCTGGATAAGCTTCTGAATTTGCTCCCTTCAGGAAGGTGCTGAAATCTTATTGAGAGAAATTAGCAACAAATAAAACAAAACAAAAATAAAAATGAAATCAAAACTAGGATTTCTATGTGAAGCATAGCTGACAAAGTAAATGCAGAAGCAAGTCAGTTTCCATCATAGGTCTCAACCAGGGACAGCCTGGAAGGGAAAGGGCCGCAGCACCCCCTGTGGTGGACAGACCTGACAGCAGCCCCAGCATGCGGACCCTTTGGGAGGGCCTGGTCGCCACAGCACTGGGTTTTGTAAGGAGAAGGGTACCATCACTCCCTTCACTTGAAGCCCAGAAGGCCATGTGGGAATGTAGTGGAAAATGGACCATACTCAACGCTCCAGGTCTTTGAACTAAAAGCTTTGGTGCAAGTTCCATGGCCATAGCTCTTGGGCAAGAATAAAAATAAAGTACTTTTTGCTCTTTACTACTTTTATAATCATTATAGGATTACGTTATAATCCTATAATGTTGGGAAATGATAGTCTGAAAAATAACATTTACACTCTAGTTCCTGCTGGTATTTGTTTGCAATACATGATACAGCTTTATGACAATTACTACAATCTAAAAGTCATAGATTACCTCTGACTGTCCATGACCATGCGTTTATATGTATGTGTGTGTGTATATAAATACTAATGGTGTTATTCAGCTCTGCTGAAGTTTGGGAGAGTGATGTATACAACTATTAGAATTCATGGACCTTCTTTAAAAAGAGGCAGGTTTGAAATACATGAACATGCACATTTTTAGTAAAGTATAAAAACTTTATCTCTCTTATCCTTATTCACAATTTCAAAGTTTTTGTACATCCTCAATGAGTTAATCATGTTTAAGGCTTTTAATTGCCAGAAGAATTTGTGTTATTTGCTATGTATCCTGCTGTAAATCCCTATTCCTAAGAACTAGTATGAATAGTAAGAGATAATGTTTTGGGTCTGCTTACTCCTTTTTCAGCACAAAAATTTTTTACCCGGGCACCAGTCCTACTCATAACTACAAATGACTTCTTTGAGATGGAACTGCTTCAAAAAAAAGATAGTAATTTCCACTTTAATAGGGAAGGTAGAGATTGTAGCCCTTACTCTCTAAATTGTCATCCAGAAAGTCTTTCGGTTATCTCAACTTTTTGAAGAATTTTAAACTGGAAAAAAATATTTTATTTCTTTCATTAAAGCTGAAATTCCAGTAGTTAGGTAGTTATGGTTCAGGTAAATGTGACATCTTCCAAGGTATTCACAAAATCACCTAGCTTCAGGCCTGTGACATGTGTACCTCTGTGGGTGCATTGAGAGTCACTGGTGGAAGTTGAAAGGACTTTGTCTCCAGATACCTCTCTGGTACACCCAGCAGGATAGCTACTCATGTACACCAGTGGGCTGGAAAAGGACAGAAGCCAGAGGCAGTGCCAAAAAAAGACATCTTTTAGATTCTAAGAACTCAGAATTCTTCTGTGTTTGGGTCTATTTTAATTTGTTCAATCACTTTTATACTTGGTCTGTCCCATTATCCAAGTAATCTGAAATCTTGTTGTTGTTTTTTTTTGGCATTCTGTTCCCAAATGCCTGTACTGAGGAGTCATAACTAAATCTCCTTCATCCCCGGGGGAGGAGGAGGGAAGCTATCCATCAAGTATCAGGATCCATTGGCATCCCAGAAATGTACCTCCTTGGATGAGAACTCTGCAGCAAGTATGAATCCCTTGGTAAACCACAACAACACCACCAGAACTCCCTTCCTGAAAATGAGATTACTTGTCAGCAAAGTGTGAAATAAAATTCATATTTTATAGCAAGACAAAAAAAATTTAAACATAAAATTTTCTCTGCCCTGTGGCCTCCTCTCTCCCCTCACTATGCATTGTGTATCTGCATTATGCATTGACCAAACCTTCCCCATCGACAGAAATACCTGCTCAACCATAAAGAGCAAAATTCTAGCACCTACAAGACAGTTCTTTAAAGGTAACATTTCTTCTTGATAAGGGGTCACATGGCACTTAGATCTAGATTGTGTAAACTGTCAATTATACATCATTTAATGTACAGCCTTCTATCTCAAAAAACGTATATAACTGTGCCTCGAATTCTAACAGGTAGAACAGTTCTCAGAGCTCTCTGAGATGCTGTTCCTGGGTCATAATCCTCAAATTTGGCTTGAATAAAATTTTCTATTTCTTTCTTAGATCAACTGATTAATTTTTCATCAACAAAAGGAAAACTCCTCTCAGGTTGTAGCATGCCTTCATTCCCGATATGATTGGAGGGTTGTTCCCTGTTTAGTTCTAACAGAAGCCTCTACTGATGATTTGGTTAATTAGTCCAGGATGCTGTGGCCACCCATGCATCTGTGACTGACTTTCTGCGTTCAAACTGGTCCCTTCCTGCTTCTACAAGTGATTCTAGATCAGACTGATGCAAGCTTGTGACAAGTATGGCTCTAGCTCTACTGCTGCAGCCAATCACTGGTCGGAAAGGTCTGACTTGGTTTTAAATACACTTTGTGTAAATATGCTTCAAATGTTGGTCTCTGTCTGCCTTAATCTGTAAGATGACTATCTTCTGACTGATATTTGGCTTCTTTTTACTTTAATTCTAGCCTTATGATTTCTGCCCTTTGTACAGTCAAATTGTTGACTGATCTTAACTGGGATCCTGATAGAATGCTTTTATCTATATGACCTGTGCGAGTCTATGTGTTTCCCAAACCCAAAAGCTTTTCCTTCATTCACAAGTGAATTGTGACCCACATTCTAAGCCCCTCATGATCAGCTCTAGGATTAACTAGAACATTTCAGTTATTTCTATCAACTGCTCATCAATCACAATTATCCTAGGCCACTGGGCTTGAACTTCAAGCAAATGCTTGCCATTATCACAAATGTTTACTTTCTTGTAGTCTTCAGACTACCAGAACTGATAAGGTTTACATGATTACATTTATCTGAGTTAAAATTTCTCTCTCCATGACCTCATAAATATTATTTTCCGTATTAGTCAAAAGACAAAAATGATCTTAATATTAATTATTTTAGTTTGTACCAATTATACATTTCTTAGCAGTGTCTTGTAATCCAGTTACACTCTCAAAATTGTTTATGCCATAAATTTATTATTAAAATTTCCACTAAAGGGAACAAAATGTTACATGTTTAAAATTTTGTCTATCTTTCCTTTTCTCCAATGGAAAAATATGTTTTATAACATGTATTTTATAATATATATAATTTAAAATGATATATTATTTTTAAGAAATAAAGATATAAAATTATAATAGAGAAAATTATGTTTTGTTTAAGGAAACTAGTTAATTTTCTGTTCTTCCCTTGGTCCTCTAAAATCCTCAAGCATGGTCCACTGCAGCTCTTGCTGTCTTAACCCAGAATTGTCCTCTCCAAATGTTTGCTGAGGTCACTCCTTAACATACTTTAGACCTCTACACAAACAGCACTTTTCAATGAAGTATTCTCCAACTATTACTATGAGTTTATTTTAAATCGCAGCTTTATTTCTCAATTCTCCTCTTCCTTTTTTCCCGTTTTGTCATACCTGACAGCAATATATGTTTTATTTGTTTATTAATCTGTCATTAAAAATGTATCCCATTGAAATACATCCAGTAGGGTATAAAAATATAAATCCTTCTCCTTAAGAGCAGAATATCACTGGAAATATTTACATACCCCTCAACAAAACAGCCTGTGAAGAAATTATTTCCAACTACCCTTGTGGATGGAGATGATCATGTGATCAAGTACTGACCAGTGGAATGTAAGGGGCAGATGGAACTCTCATGAAATCTCTTTAAAACAGGGTGAGATCAATTTTGACCTTTATTTTCCACTTCATCTTGCCTAGAGTCAGTATTTAATGCTGGAAATGGAACAACTAACTTTTACCCATTAGGTGATAAGTATGAGGACAAAGCCACATGCTAAGAATGGCTGGGCAGAAAGATTGGACCTAAATCACTGACGACATTGGCACTACACTTCTGTTATCCAGACTCCCTTGTTATGTGAGGATAAGTGTCCCTTGAGACAGCAGAAGCAGAAGAAAAGCAAGCCTGCAGCCTGTGGAATGAAAAACACATTCAGAGAAAGATAGATAAAATGAAAAGGCAGAAGACTATGTACCAGATGAAGGAACAAGATAAAACCTCAGAAAAACAACTAAATGAAGTGGAGATATGCACACTTCCAGAAAAAGAATTCAGAATAATGAGAGTGAAGATGATCCAGGACCTCAGAAAAAGAATGGAGGCAAAGATCAAGAAGATGCAAGACATGTTTAACAAAGACCTAGAAGAATTAAAGAAAAAACAAACAGAGATGAACAATACAATAACTGGAAAGAAAAATACACTAGAAGGACTCAATAGCAGAATAACTGAGGCAGAAGAACGGATAAGTGTCCTGGAAGACAGAATGGTGGAATTCACTGTCATGGAACAGAACAAAGAAAAAATAATGAAAAGAAATGAAGACAGCCTAAGAGACTTCTGGGACAACACACCAACATTCACATTAAACACAACAACATTCACATTATAAGGGTCCCAGAAGGAGAAGAGAGAGAAAAAGGACCCAAGAATATATTTGAAGAGATTATAGTCAAAAACTTCCCTAATATGGGAAAGGAAATAGCCACCCAAGTCCAGGAAGCACAGAGAGTCCCAGGCAGGATAAACACAAGGAGAAACACACCGAGACATATAGTAATCAAATTGACAAAAGTTAAATACAAAGAAAAATTATTAAAAACAACAAGGGAAAAATGACAAATAACATACAAGGGAACTCCCATAAGGTTAACACAGCTGATTTCTCAGCAGAAACTGGCAAGCCAGAAGGGAGTGGCACAGTATACTTAAAGTGATAAAAAGGAAGAAAGTACAACCAAGATTAATCTACCTGTAAAGGATATCATTCAGATTCGACAGAGAAATCAAAAGCTTTACATACTAGCAAAAGCTAAGAGAATTCAGCACCACCAAACCAGCTTTACAACAAATGCTAAAGGAACTTCTCTAGGCAAGAAACACAAGAGAAGGAAAAGACCTACAAAAACAAACCCCCCAAAATTAAGAAAATGGTAATAGGAACATGCATATCAATAATTACCTTAAATGTGAATGGATTAAATGCTCCAACCAAAAGACACAGGCTCACTGAATGGATACAAAAACAAGACCCATATATATGCTGTCTACAAGAGACCCACTTTAGACCTAGGGACACATACACACTGAAAGTGAGGGGATGGAAAAAGATATTCCATGCAAATGGAAATCAAAAGAAACCTGGAGTAACAATATTCATATCATAAAAATCAATAGACTTTAAAATAAAGAATGTTACATGAGACAAGGAAGGACACTACATAATGATCAAGGGATCAATCCAAGAAGATCATATAACAAATATAAATATATATGCACCCAACATAGGAGCACCTCAATACATAAGGCAAATGCTAACAGCTATAAAAGAGGAAATTGATGGTAACAAAATAATAGTGGGGGACTTTAACATCTCACATACACCAATGGACAGATCATCCAGAAGGAAAATTAATAAGGAAACACAAGCTTTAAATGACACAATAGATGGGAAAGATTTCATTGATATTTATAGGATATTCCATTCGAAAAAAGCAGGTTACACTTTCTTCTCAAGTGCACACGGAACATTCTCTAGGATAGATCACATCTTGGGTCACAAATCAAACCTTGGTAAATTTAAGAAAATTGAAGTCATATCAAACATCTTTTCCAAATACAATGCTATGAGATTTAGAAATAAATTACAGGGAAAGAATGTAAAAAACACAAACACATGGAGGCTAAACAATACATTACTAAATAACCAAGAGATCACTGAAGAAATCAAGGAGGAAATCAAAAAGTACCTAGAGACAAATGACAATGAAAACACAGAAATCCAAAACCTATGGGATGCAACAAAGGCAGTTCTAAGAGGGAAGTTTATAGCTATACAATTCTACCTCAAGAAACAAGAAAAATCTCAAATAAAAAATCTAAACTTGCACCTAAAGGATCTAGAGAAAGAAGAACAAACAAAACCCAAAATTAGGAGAAGGAAAGAAATCATAAAGATAAGAGTAGAAATAACTGCAATAGAAACAAAGAAAACAAAAGCAAAGATAAATAAAACTAAAAGCTGGTTCTTAGAGAAGATAAACAAAATTGATAAACTTTTAGCCAGACTCATCAAGAAAAAGAGGGAGAGAACTCAAATCAATAAAATTAGAAATGAAAAAGGAGAAGTTACAACGGGCCCCGCAGAAATACAAAGCATCATAAGAGACTACTACAAGCAACTCTGTACCAATAAAATGGACAACCTGGAAGAAATGGACAAATTCTTAGAAAGGTATAACCTTTCAAGACTGAACCAGGAAGAAATAGAAATATGAACAGACAAATCACAAGTAATGAAATTGAAACTGTGATTAAAATTCTTCCAACAAACAGAAGTCCAGGACCAGATGGCTTCACAGGTGAATTCTATCAAACATTTAGAGAAGAACAAACACCTATATTTCTCAAACTCTTCCAAAATTTGCAGAGGAAAGAACACTCCCAAACTCATTCTATGAAGCCACAATCACCCTGATACCACAACCAGACAAAGATACTACAGAAAAAGAAAATTACAGACCAATATCACTGATGAATATAGATGCAAAAATCTTCAACAAAATACTAGCAAACAGAATCCAACAACACATTAAAAGGATCATACACCATGATCAAGTGGGATTTATCTCAGGGATTCAAGGATTCTTCAATATACACAAATGAATCAATGTGATATACCATATTAACAAATTGAAGAATAAAAACCATATGATCATCTCAATAGATGCAGAAAAAATTTTAACAAAATTCAATACCCATTTATGATAAAAGCTCTCCAGAAGTGGGCATAGAGGGAACCTACCACAACATAATAAAGGCCATATATGGCAAACCCACAGCAAACATCATTCTCAGTGGTGAAAAACTAAAAGCATTTTCTCTAAGATCAGGAACAAGACAAGGATGTCCACTCTTGCCACTGTTATTCAACATAGTTTTGGAAGTCCTAGCCACGGTAATCAGAGAAGAAAAAGAAATAAAAGAAGTCCAAATTGGAAAAGAAGAAGTAAAGCTGTCACTGTTTACAGATGACATGATACTATACATAGATAATCCTAAAGATGTCATCAGAAAACTACTAGAGCTAATCAATGAATCTGGTAAAGTTGCAGAATACAAAATTAATCCACAGAAATCTCTTTCTTTTCTATACACTAAGAAAGAAATGTCAGAAAGAGAAATTAAGGAAACACTTCCATTCATCATTGCAACAAGAAGAATAAAATACCTAGGAATAAACCTACCTAAGGAGATAAAAGACCTGTGCTCAGAAAACTATAAGACACTGATGAAAGAAATCAAAGATGACACAAACAGATGGAGAGATATACCATGTTCTTGGATTGGAAGAATCAATATTGTGAAAATTACTATTCTACCCAAAGCAATCTACAGATTCAATGCAATCCGTATCAAATTACCAATGGCATTTTTTACAGAACCAGAATAAAAAATCTTAAAATTTGTATGGAGACACAAAAGACCCCGAATAATCAAGGCAATCGTGAGAGAAAAAAACAGAGCTGGAGGAATCAGGCTCACTGACTTCAGACTATACTACAAAGCTACAGTAATCAAGACAATATGGTACTGGCACAAAAACAGAAATATAGATCAATGGAACATGATAGAAAGCCCAGAGATAATCCGACACAACTATGATTAACTAATCTATGACAAAGGATGCAAGGATATACAATGGAGAAAAGACAGTCTCTTAAATAAGTGGTGCTGGGAAAACTGGACAGCTACATGTAAAAGAATGAAATTAGAACACTCCCTAACACCATACACAAAAATAAACTCAAAATGGATTAAAGACCTAAATGTAAGACTGGGCACTATAAAACTCTTAGAGGAAAACATAGGAAGAACACTCTATGACATAAATCACAGCAAGATCTTTTTTGACCCACTTCCTAGAGTAATGGAAATAAAAACAAAAATAAACAAATGGGATCTAATGAAACAAAAGCTTTTGCACAGCAAAGGAAACTATAAATAAGACAAAAAGACAATCCTCAGAATGGGAGAAAATTTTTACACACAAATTAACAGACAAAGGATTAATCTCCAAAATATATAAACAGATCATGCAGCTCAATATTAAAAAATGAACAACCCAATCAAAAAATGGGCAGAAGACATTTCTTCAAAGAAGACATACATATGGCCAAGAGGCACATGAAAAGCTGCTAAACATCACTAATTATTAGAGAAATGTGAATCAATACTACAATGAGGTATCACCTCACAACGGTTAGTATGGGCATCATCAGAAAATCTACAAACAACAAACGCTGGAGATAGTGTGGAGAAAAGGGAACACTCTTGCACTGTTGGTGGGAATGTAAATTGATACAGCCACTATGGAGAACAGTATGGAGGTTCCTTAAAAAACTAAAAATAGAATTACCATATGACCCAGCAATCCCACTACTGGACATATACCCAGAGAAAACCATAATTTAAAAAGACACATGCACCCCAATGTTCATTGAAGCAGTATTTACAATAGCCAAGTCATGGAAGCCACCTAAATGCCCATCGACAGATGAATGGATAAAGAAGACGTGGTATATATATACAATGGAATATTACTCAGCCATAAAAAGAAACGAAATTGGGTCATTTGTAGAGATGTGGATGGACCTAGAGACTGTCATACAGAGTGAAGTAAGTCAGAAAGAGAAAAACAAATATTGTATATTTACGCATATATGTGGAATCTAGAAAAATTGTACAGATGAACTGGTTTGCAAGGCAGAAATAGAGACACAGATGTAGAGAACAAACATATGGACACCAAGGGGGAAAGTGGGGGGCAGGGGTGGTGGTGGTGGGATGAATTTGGAGATTGGGATTGACATATATACACTAATATGTATAAAATAGGTAACTAAGAACCTGCTGTATTAAAAAAAAAAAATGAGTCGCTCACCTGATTAAGTCACTGTTATTTGTGTTGTCTATTACAGGCAGTCAGACACACATCCTGGCCAATGCAAACCTAAAAACTCCTCACAAAGTTATTCTTCCTGAATTCCAAATGATCTTCTGCCTGAGAGTTGCACTCTAGAGTTATAATTTATACAAATTTACATATAAAATATATCTCACAATAGTATGAGTTTTATTTTATGATCAATTTTTTTAACAGATTGTGGTAAAGCTGCATAATTTGCTGAAAAGAGCAAGACCTGAAGAATAGGATTTGGACATTTTACCCAAGATTTGCTAGTGAGCAGTCTGGGACTGCAGGATGATTGTATAAAATCTCTAGGTCTCAGTCTCCTCATCTGTCAAATTATGAGACTGAACATGAATCCCTCTGAAGACTCTTCTCCTTCTAATACTACATGTCTGTTTCTGGGCTGTTTGACACCTTGTGCTGTGGATGATTATTGTAAAGTTCTGCATTAAGAGAAATGTTGTAGTCAAATTAGCCTAGAGTAAATTAGCCCAACTTTAAATTAGATGACTATGGCTACCCTTCTCACCCACAAAACACAGTGTGAAGGCTGTATGTCAGATATCTGTTTTATTCACCAAGTTAGGGAGCTATTGTAACACTTCCTAATGACACCTGCTGTCTTCTCTCAGTGATTTTCTAAACTACAGCTGGAGATTAGATTGTACTTGCTACATCTATTTCTAGTGCATGGTCAGATTGACCTGGTGCAACATCTTTGTTGGTGAGAGTGAAAAGTTAATGAGACAGTATTGGCAGATTGAAGGAGAACTGAGAAAATCTAACTGGAAACATTTTATAAAGCAAATACTCTGAATCACTCTGGACTGTGTGTTTCCATATACCATTCTAGAACATTCATGCCATCCCTTATGAAGTAGCAGTTGCCCTGCTGGAAAATGAACTCCAAAGAGCAAGTATTTCTGTCTCTTTTGCACACTGCTCCATCCCAAGGGCCTAGGACACTGTGTAGCATAGATTAGACATCCAAGAAATAGTTTTTGAATTGAAATGGTTTAGTTCTTAGTATTGCCTCTTTGGAATAAAATTGGCTGTATTTATGGCAGATAATTTCCAAATTTAAAAACCAACAACCCATTTGTATTGCTAAGCAGAAAGTGTCTTCCCATGAAACATAAAATACATGTTTTGAGAATATATTAAATATGTTTTTCTGATTTTTGTTCAAGTTACGGTGACTGGGAGTGAACTCAATGTCATAACCAATTTTAAAATGCATAAATATTAAATGCGTAAATTGTACTCTCTTCATTTGCTAAGTATACACATACTAACATAAAGGATTTGGCTCAAATACATGGGCATGAATGGGAGAGTATGAGGCAGAGCTAGATCAGCTTTCCCAGTGTCTGTCAGAGCAAGGGCGTCATTGCTTCCAGGGTGCTGGTTGCTGATATCTAACCAGGAAGGCAGTAAACGTAATGAGGGTATATCGCTGATAATGAGGGTATATTGCTGAGATGCGATACAGCTTAGCCGCTTCCGTGAGCAAAACGAGCATAGAAGTAAGACGCTCAATGGAAGGCTTTCTTTCAAGTTAAGCTTTGATTACAATAAACATCATACAGTGAAATAACGCTGTCCTATATTGAAATTTAGTAAAATAAACATAAAAGGAAGCTACTATAGGCTGCATTTTCCCATTATTCCAGGGGGCATCAACTACTATTGAAGTATGATTTGATATATTATTAATTCTAGAGGATCTAGACTTAAGTTACTTTCTCTCTAATGGAAGGAGATTAAATTTGCTGACCGTATGTACTTAAAAATCTTTATCTGTAGGAATTCTAGCAGATGTTTCATGAGAAACTGACCAAAACCTTTTTTTTTAATCCCATGTTTGAAATTAAAAATAGTAACACACTCACAAATGTATGATACTTATGACTTAATTTTTACACTTTAAATCTACTGATAAGAGGAAAGGATGGAAACACATCCTGTTTGAAGGGTCATGTTGGGGGTTTGGGGGTGGAAAATTGAGACTGGGCAGCAAGAGAAATGTGGATTTCTAAACTCTTTGGGGGGAATTTCTGCCATATCAGCACTATCGCTTGTCTGTGGTGGATATGCCCCTACTTACTTTGGTCCCATCTATCCCTCTAACTTCCTCTCCCACCTTCTCTCCTTCCAGCCACCCTGGCTTTCCTGATGCTCTTGGACATCACGCTTTCACTTTATGGTGTTTTTATCTTTGTCCTCTGGCGAGAATGGTATTCAGCCATTTATCCTCATAATTTACTCCCCCATGTAATCCTGGTCTATCCTTAAATATCACCATACTAGTAAAGGTTTCACCTACAACCATATGTCAGGTGGCATTGTCTCTCACTTTGGATATCCTGGTTTGACTTTGCTATTCTTATCAATGCCACATATTATGTATTAACTTACTTCTGACTGTTTTTGCCTCTAGAATATAAGCTGCACGAGGGTTACATTCGTTTTCTCCACTGCATATCCACAACACCTAGAAAAATGCCTGGCAGGTAGTGGCTGCTCCTGAAATGCCTCTTGGATAAATAAATGTGTTGCTTCATTGTCAGCCTACACAAAACATGCTTCATTTCTGAGATAAGCCAGCCACTTTTCCAGCCTTAATAGCCATGGTGTTAGCTGACTAAGATCTTTCCAAATAAATATTTCTGTTTAGATCGTTTTCTGCCATTTCAGTGTTTCCTTCGATCACCTGTCTACTCAGTTTTGGGATTCAAGTCCAGTATAATGAAGAACTCAAGTTCAAAGTGTTGTCCTATAAGACATGCTGGAGCTTACCTAAGTTAATAGAGGTTTTAGACTGCCATAAAAAGAGTATAATGCCTTTTTTTTCTTTTCTAAATTTATATAAAGTGTATTTTCAAAACTGTGTCTCACTGTCAGCTTCTGCTGGTAAACTCCCTCATCTGCAGATCTTAACAACCTCCTGCAGGGTTTCCACTCAAATGTTACATCTCCTGCTGTGTTTTCCCAGTATCAAACAGGACATTTCCCTGGAATGCTAGGTGTTTGGAGACAGGGAAGAAAGTTTTCTGGATCTGTGCTGAATTTTGACACTCTATTACCTTCTCTCTATCCTTTCATACCAGCTTGTGTGAGAATTTTTTTTTTAATTTTTGTTTTTCCTTTGATAGCTATGGTATCAGAAATAACAGTTGACATTGATCTTAAAGTGCTTTAGGGATCTGTGTATCAAAGGATGAAGAGAAGAAAATTTTGAATAATGCAAACATGAATGTTATTCCTGATTCCTCTACTTACTAGATAAGAGAATTTTAAGAAAACCACTTAGTGTACCCAAAATCGTTTTCTTCTTCTGGTAAATTCTAGTCACACTATTTAACAGGAATTTTGCACCAATTATATGAAATAACGTATGTAAAGTGCCTGGAACATAGTTGATGCCCAGTGAGTGTTGCCTATTAATAGCATATTAGTCTAACCAGTAAGGTTATTAAGTGTTGTGAAAATGAGGAGAAAAGAAGAGGAAACTCAAAAGCAAGAGTGATAGTAAATGAAAGAAGCAAAAAAGAAAAAAAAATAGCAAAATAAAAGAAAAGGAGGAAGGCAAATTCACATACACAGATGAAAGCCATGAGCAAGAGAATGGGGTCAGGAAGCCACTGAATTATCTGTATGATAAAGTACATTAAAACCCTTACATTTTCCAACTCAAGAATTCAAGAATTCTATGTGATAGTAGCTGCCTTTTGAGGAGATTAGAGCGTATGGGGACACTGTTCTTAGCCACATAATTAAATTCACAAAGTCAGTTTTGGAAATCATTGAACACGTGATCATGAATCAATTGTTTTTATGGATTAGTATGAATTATGATGATTTATTTTTATAATTGTTATTATGAATCAATCTATACTTATTAAAGTAGAGACAGTATAAATAATCATTTCATTGGGATAAATATTGCTCTCTTGAAGTATTCGTAACATTTTCAAAGGAGGAAACTGTTAACCTTTAAAAGTCTCAGGAATTATGTAAACAGTTTACCTAAGCAAACTTTTAAAAAATATTTTAACAAACACAGTGCTTTTATAAAAGCAAACAATAACAACAGAAAAACACACAATAGTGTATTAATTTGCTTGAAATTTGCGTTAATCTTCTTGAAACTGTTCACTGATCCCTGGTTAGTTTTCTTACTTCATTTATTTCTATTACCCCTCATTACAAATTAAATTCTATTTACACTGAACTTCTTTCTGTTCCCCTAATGGACCATTCTCACTTTCATCAGTATATAGGAATGTTCAGGGATCATGTCTTAAACACATTCTTCAGGAAGCTTTCCTTGACCTCTGTAGCATGGACTATTTGCCTTCCCTAACCACTCTCACAGAACCAACATTCAGGACTTCCTTAACCCAAAATTTAGGAAATTGTAATTGCTTATTTAGTACATACACTCTTTTCACCCTCAAAGACAACAAACCCTAGAAGGCCAAGGACCAATTAGAACACCTGTATCTGGCTCAATAAATATTATATATATATATATATATATATATAAACTTGGGTAGAAAAGGGAAATAGACAGATATGTTCATAGGATAACAAATTCTAATATATACACACATTTGTCTACAAATTTGGAAAAGTGTTTTTGGTAATGTGATAAAAAACATTTTGTCACTTCAGCTTGCCTTTTCATCAAGCTCAAGGAAGGTTTTCTTAGGAGGTCTGTGGGTAGAGCATACAACTGACATTTCTAGTACAGCTATATCATCATAAAAGCATAATCTTTCTTCTTTTCACAAGTACCCTTTGTGAGTTGATCGGGGAGGGCACAGTCCTTGCTTACGTAACAACAGCGATGAAACTTGAAACCAGGATAAATGCAAACTGAATACAGCAATAAGGTACAGAATTAATTCATAAGTTTTAAGGAAATGTAACACATGATAGGGTAGTACTCAGAGGGATATAACATTAAGTAACATTACTTTGTCCAAAATATTTACTGAGGGTATCTCTGTGCAAGGCCCTCTGCTAGAGTTGGGCAGAACAACTAAATCTTCAAATAGAACACAAATCTGTGTGCAGACATGTGCACACACACATTTATACTGCCACACAGGATGAAATATATGTCTTAAGAAGCATGTAATTGTCCTTATGAGTGCAGAGAATGGGATGATTAATTCCTGCTGGAAAGATCAGAATAGATGCATCCTCATGAGATGTGTGGCTTTAGTGATGCTAGGACAATAAGTGAATAGTCTGTGAAAAGTGCAGCTAAAATAGAGATTGTGATAACGGAAAAACCGGGAAGGTTGAAGATATCAATATATTTGGGAAATCTGAAAGGTGTAGGGGTCATGCAGAAATATGAAAAATAAGCCATAAATACAAGTTTGATCTGATACAGGGACAGTTCTGAATAACAGGGTAAGGATTTTGGATGCAGTGTGACATTTTGAACAGAGAAGAGATGAGATAAGAGATTTCTTAATGAGAGTTTTCTTTGGAGAAATTTTGTTTTTAAGGCAGAAAAAAGAATTAGAAAATAACAACAAGATGTTTAAACAAGTGCTTCTGATAAATACCCATGACTTGTAAAAACGGTGGAAAAAGGGTTAAAATCTCAAGTAGAAAAATATCAGATGCAAACACATCATTATATCAACCACATTAGAGACAGATCACGTACCATGTAAATGGAAAAACAGGGTTTATTCTAATCTTAGTCATCTCGCTCATCTGTGACTTTCCTCTCTGACTCTTACCAACCACTATCAATTTATTTACTTGTTCAACTCCCATTTACATGTAAAGCAGTTACTGAATTGTTAACCCATACCACCATGAGAAACAAATTTTCCAATTTGAGGGCAGTGTTTATGTACAGTTCCTTTAGGCTTTAGCCTGACAGGTTCCAGTCAAAACACCATTTTCCAAAGTTATGAGTACTTTTTAATGACTACGAATAAAGCTACAATTAATATTTGTCTTCAGGTTTTGGTATAAACATAAGTTTTCAAAGAAAATGAGACATTTACAAAAATGGCGAATGCTTAACCAGGAGGGATGAGAGATCTAGGAACATGGTACTCTATTAGTTTGGATTAGATTTTGGTTGAAAGAGAGAAAAAACCTTAAATAGTTCTGTAAACCACACACAAATTGATTTTTCTCTCATGGCAAATTCTGGAGATGGTGGTCCCAGGGCTGGTGTGCTCTATGGAATCAGGCCTCTTTTTTCTTATTGATCAGACACTCAGGTCTCTTTTGTTAAGTGACCACAGATGCCCCCAAAGCTGCTTCAGTTCCAGACTTCACATGATCATTGTAGCTAGCAAGAAGAAGGAAAGAAAATAAGAAGAATTTTCCTATTTAGGAAAATTCCCAGAATTTGCACATATCACTTTCATGGACATCTCAGGGGTCACAACCTACTCACGTGGACACATCCGGCTCCAAAGTACACCTGGGAATATTATTTGTACTCTTGTCATCCATATGTCTGCTTAAAATTTGGTGAGTTTAATACTACTAAAGAGGAAAGAATGATTCTTTTCTCTTTTTCTGGTAGCTACAACATAAACAGGATAGCTGAAGCTTGTATCAATAAATTTGTCCATAAAGGGAATTTAGGAAGAGAAGCTCCCACAATGGTTTCTATGAGACACAAGGATGGAACTATGAGACACAAGGTGTCAGTCCATGATTGAGCACTTCCAGGGCACTTCTCAAGACAGAAATTACCTTCTGTCTCTCGTATGCTATTGTTATTTTATGTTTTCTGTCAAAGACAAACCTAGTTCTAAGTAATAGAGAGAAAAGTCAGCTGTTTCTTTCACAGTATCTTCATTCAAATTGCTACCACAATAGAAAGACTTGTTTTCAAAGCTTCCAAAAAATAAAATTAGCACTATATGGTGAATATACAAATAAACAGATATCATTTCATAGATTGCTTACTGGATTTCTACCATGTACCAGACACAGTGCTAGATAATCAGGGGTAGAGTTTGAGCTGATCTTAACATGGCTCTGCCTTCCTGAAATTTTCTGTCGACTTAAGGGTAAATATTCTAATAAGGCAATTTTACCCAAAAAAGTTTATGTATAATTTTGGAAAGTTATATGAAAGAAAGGGAGAGAAACAACTTTCAGGCCAACTTGCCCATATATGAAACTGACTACTTTCATCACTATTTATTGTTGGTTTATAGGCACAAACTGGATGACAGCTTAGGAATGTGGTAGAGAAAATTTGTGTGTGGAAAACAGACCTCTGGAAGTTGAAGGTCCCACACAAATCATGCATAGGTCCTATGATATAAAATCTTATAGAAATTATGCTATAAATCCTAAGGCTTTTTAAAGATTATATTCTAAATGCTGTTTCAGATGTTATGTATTGCATTAAATGTGTTTGGGAATATTATTTCTGGTTCTGGTTGATGAATACCTTGATCGAGTTCATGGTATTAAAAGGATCATATTTAATTCCAAATGCATCCTTCAGCCTCCTCAGGAGTTAGGATGCCTTTTATCTTCCTCCCTGAGGTTTGACGCAGGGGTGGCATGCATTAACTGTTTGACGGTTATATGTTGCTCAGTAACTCATTTGGTCTCAAGCTGATCCTCAATTAAACCTCTAAGAAACCAGATAGTTCCAAAAAAGACATTAGTTCCTGATTCATAATGTCAATGATTTGGAGAATTTAAATATAACAATTTGATAAGGTAATTGTCTTAGTAATCCTGTAAGGTTTCTCATTCTACTGAAAATAGCACAGATCGTCACAAACAGCTAATTTTTAAAAAAAAATTCTGCTGCAACAGTAGAATGGAGATATATACTGATGTGTTCTTATTAATTCTGAAGTTAGTGTGTTTGCTCTCCTTAAGCAATCTAATTATTTCACATTGTAAAGCTATTTGAAATTTAGGTTGGCAGTTAAAAGTAGCTTAAAATTAATCTCTAGTTTTATCTTCAGAAGCAATGTTTATCATTAAATATCTTCCTGTAGCATTTCATCACTTTCTCCAAGTAGTATTTTTCTCTCTCTTCACTACCAAATCAAATAAAAGAAAAAAATGTGACAATGTGATTAGTTGACTTATAAAAGAAGTTCTAATGCTTAAAAACAAATTAAGTGGAAAAATTATATTAAAAGCTTAAGAGCACCTGACAGTATAGATATTTCTGAAAGCAAAACACAGTCCACGTTAAAAATATCCCAAGTTTGAGGATTCAAGATGACAGTGTAGTAAGATCCTAAACTCACCTCCTCCCATGGATGCAACAAATCTACTACGACATATGGAATAATCCCCTCAGAAAGGGACCTGAAAACTGAATGAATAAAGCCTCCACAACAAAGGGGGAATAGTACAGCATTAATACTTGTAAGAGAGGCAGAGAGACAATCTTTCCAAGGAAAAGCCACACTCCATTCAGCGATTCACAGTTGAGAAGGATCACAAAGATTTGGATCTTTTTCCTAAGGAGCAAAGGATCTAGTCTCCACATGAAGCACCTCAACCCCTAGATCCTGCACAGGAGAGACAAACCTCCAAAAACACCTGGCTTGGGAAACCAACTGGGAATACATCTAGGAAAACTAGAGAACTGAAGGGAATGAAAAACCTGCTCATAAAGGGCCTACATGCCGAGTATCTTGACTCAAAACTAGCACAAAAACACCAAATTAAGAAATGCACATATATGAAATTTTAAAAAATGGTACTGATGAACCTAGTGGCAAGGCAGGAATAAAGACGCAGATGTAGAGAATGGACCTGAGGACACGGTGGGGAAGGGGAAGCTGGGATGAAGTGAGAGAGTAGCACTGACATATATACACTACCAAATGTAAAATAGATAGCTAGAGGGAAGCAGCTGCATAGCACAGGGAGATCAGCTCAGTGCTTTGTGACCACCTGGAGAGGTGGGATAGGGAGGGTGGGAGGGAGACGCAAGAGGGAGAGGATATGGGGATATACATATACATATAGCTGATTCAGTTTGTTATACAGCAGAAACTAGTACAATTTTATAATTGTAAAGCAATTATACTCCAATAAAGATATGAACAAAATAAAAAAATAAATTAAAAAATGCATGGACCATAGGTGAAGGGAACATAAGTATTAGTTTTGAAGTGTCTGCTGGAGACGCAGGAACTAGTTGAGACACTCCCTGGGGACAGAGACACTGGCAGGTGCCATTTTTGTTATCTCAGGCTACCTGCTAATTGTCACACTAGCAGCACCATTTAAATTCTCCCTTTAACCTGTTAGTGCCCGTGGGTGCACCCCTGTGAGAGCTCCACCTACCATGCTTTTCAGCTGGACCTCACAGCCAGCAGATGGAGAGCCATGCCCACCAGCACATGTAAAAGTTGTGGGTGGGCCTTGATGCTGGTCCAGGGCCAGCCCAAACCACCAGCATGCTTCAGCAGCATCTGCAACCCATCACAGCAGGAAGGCACATGGAGCTCACCTATGGGACACCTGTTGAGTGCCTGGTTCTGGTGGCCAGGTGGGATTGAGACTCTGAACCTCACAGGATATCCCCTAAATAAGGCCACTCCTTCAAGATTGGATGATTTACCTAGTACATAAAAACAGACACAGAGAATTAGGCAAAATGAGGAGGCAGAGGAATATGTTCCAGTTGAAATAATAAGATAAAACCTCAGAAAAAGAACTAAATGAAACAAAGATAAGAAATCTACCCAATAAAGAATTCAAAGTAATGGTCATAAAGATGCTCACCAAACTTGGAGAAGAATGAATTAACACAGTGAGAATTTCAATAAAGAGATAGAAAATACAAGAAAGAACCAAACAGAAGTGATAACTCAACTGAAAAATACACTACAGGTGTTCAATATCAGTGGATGAGTTAGAAAAACAAATCATTATCTGGAAGACAAAATAATGGAGCTCATCCAGACAGAGTGACAAAATGAAAAAATAATTAAAAAAAAACAAAGACAACTTAAGAGACCTTTGGGACATCAACCAGAATAACATTCACATTGTAGGGGTCCCAAAGGAGAGGAGAGAAATAAAGGACCAGAAAAATTATTTGAAGAATTAGTGACTGAAAACTGCCCTAATCTGGGGAAGGAAATAGGAATCCCTCAGTCCAGGAAACGCAGAGAGTTCCAAGTTAGATGAAATCAAAGAGACACACTCCACACACATTATAATTAAAATGGTAATTAAGGATAAAGAGGGAATCCTAAAAGCAGCAAGCAAAAAACAACTTGTGATGTACAAGGGAAACCCAATAAGGCTTTCAGCAGATTTTTCAGCAGAAAAATTACAGGCCAGAAGGAGTGACATGATTTATTCAAAGAGCTGAAAGAAAAAAAAATTCAACAAAGAATTCTTTAACCAACAAAGCTTTCATTCAGAATTGAAGGAGCAGAAAAGAGATTTCCAGATGAGCAAAACCTAAAGAAGTTTATAATCATTAAACCAGCCCTACAAGATATATTAAAGGGAGTTCTTTAAGCTGAACTAATTGTTGACAAAAAACCAAAAGTAAAAATCTCACTGGAAAAGGCAAATATATAATAAAGGTAGTGGATCAATCACTTATAAAGTAAGTATGAAGAATATAAGAAAATAGTAAAATTAACTTAAATTACAATAATTAGTTAAAAGGCTGCATAAAATAAAAGGATGTAAAGTATATCATTGACAGCATGAAATATGGTGGGAAGGGGTGAGTAAGAAGATAGCCTTGGAATGCGCTACCAACTTAAAACAGACTACTATTTACGTAGAATATTATATGTGAACCTCACAGAAACCACAAGAAAAAAACTTATAGTAAATGCACAAAAGAAAATGAGAAAGGAATCTAAACTTGACATTAAAGAAAACCACCAAAACACAAGGGGAGAGAGAAAGAGAATAAGAAAGGAACAGGGAGGAACTACAAAAACAGACAAAAAACAATTTAAAAAATGACAATAGGTCCATACCTAGCAATAATTACTATCAATATGAATGCACTAAATTTGCCAACCAAAAGACATAGAGTGGTTGAATGGATAAGCAGTTCTATCAATATATTCCCTACAAGAACTCACTTCAGAAGAAAGGACACACTCAAACTAAAAATGAAGGAATAGAAAAAAATTTTCCTAAGCAAATGGAAATAAAAAGAAAACTGGAGTAGTTATACTCACATCAGACAAAATAGACTTTAAAACAAAGACTATAATAAAAGAAAAAAAGGGTATTACAATATGATAAAGGGGTCAATCCAGCAAGAAGATATAACATTTATAAACATATATTCACCCAACAGAGGAATACCAAGATATATGAAGCAAATATTAATAGATTTAAGGGGAGATATTGAAAGCAATACAATAATAGTAAGGAGCATTAATACCACACTTACATCAATGGATGTATCATCCAGACAGATAATCAATGAGGAGTCATTGGGTTAAATAATATGTTAAATCACATTGCTTAATTTTATGTGGAACATTTTATTCAAAAGCAGCAGAATACACATTCTTCTCAATGGCATATGGAAAATTCTCCAGGAAGATTACATGTTAGTTCACAAAACCAATCTCAGAAAGTTCAAGAAACTGAAATCATATCAAGAATCTTCTCTAACCAAAATGGTGTGAAACTAGAAATTAATCAAAAGAAAAAAATAAGAAAACACACAAACATGTGGAGAAGATGCTACTGAACAACCAAGGGGGTCAACAAAGAAATCGAAGGAGAAATCAAAACATGCCTAGAAATAAATGAAAAGAGAAATACAACATATCAAATTCTATGTAATTCATCAAATGCAGTTCTTAGAGGGAAGTTGTTAGCAATACAGGCCTACCTCAAGAAACAAACAAACAAAATCCCAAATAACAATCTAATCTTATACCTAAAGGAACTAGAAAAAGAACAAATGAAGCTAAGAACTGGTAGAAAATTAGTAAAAAAATTAGTAGAATTAGTAAAGATCAGAGTGGAAATAAATAGAATAGAGACAAAAAAATAGAAAAGTTTGATGGAACTAAGTGCTGGATCTTTGAAAAGATAAACAAAATCATAAACGTTTAGCCAGGCTAACAAAGAAAAAAAGAGAGAGGATTCAAATAAATAAAATAAGAAATTAAAGAGGAGCAGTTACAACTGATACCACAGAAATGCAGAGGCTCATAAAAGACTACTAAAATAATTATACACCATAAAAATAGGATAACCTGGAAGAAATGGATAAATTCCTAGAAACATACACTCTTTCAAAAATGAATCATGAAGAAAAGGAAAATCTAAATAGACCACATACTAGTAAGGAGATTGAAACAGTAATCAAAAATTTCCCAACAAGAAAAAATTTAGGACCAGAAGACTTCACTGGCAAATTCTATAAAACATTAAAAAAAGATTAAATATGTATTTTCTCAAACTCTTCCAAAAAATTGAAGAGGAGGAAAATCTTCCAAACACAATCTATGAAGCAAGCATTATCTTGATCTCAAAACCAGACAAGGATGCCTCAAGAAAAGAAACCTGATGAACATTTGCAGAAATCCTCAACAAAATATTAGCAAACCAAATCCAACAATACATAAAGGAATCATGCACTATTATAAAGTGGGATTTATTCCGGAGATGCAAAGATGGTTCAACATCTGCAAATCAATCAAACTGAAACAACACATTAACAAAATGAAGGATAAAAATCATATGATCATCTCAATAGATGTGGAAAAATCATTTGACAAGATCGAACATCCATTTATGATTTAAAAAAAACCTTCAAAAACCAGGTATCAAAGGAATGTACTTCAATATAATAAAGCCCATATATGACAATCCCATAACTACCATCATCCTTAAGAGTTAAAAGCTAAAACTTTTTCTCTAAGATCAGGAAGAAGACAAGGGTGCCCACTCTCACTACTTTCATTCCACATAATATTGGAAGTACTACCCATAGCAATTAGACAAGAAAATGAGATTAAAAAGCATCCAGATTGGAAAGGAAGAAGTAAAACTGTCACAATTTGCATACTATATAGTACTTTATATAGGAAACCCTAAATAGTCCATCAAAAAAATGTTAGAACTGATAAATAAATTCAGTGGAGTTGCAGCATACAAAATTAAATATACAGAAATGAAGGCAGTTGTGTTTCTATGTACTAAAAACAATCATAAAGAAAAACTAAGAAAATAATCCATTTACAATTGTATCAAAAAGAATAAAAATACCTAGGAATAAATGTAACCAAGGTAGTGAAAGACATGTATACCAAAAATTTTAAGACACTAATGAAAGAAATTGAAGAAGACACAAATTTTAAAATATTCTGTGTTCATGGGCTGAAATAATTCATTATTGTTAAAATGTCCGTACTACCCAAAGCAATCTACAGATTCAATGCAGTCCCTATAAATATTTCAATGGCATTTTTCACAGAACTAGAACAAATAATTCTAAATTTTTTATGGAATCACGAAAGATCACAAATAGTCAAAACATTCTTGAGAAAGAAAAACAAAGCTGGGTATCAAGCTCCCTGATTTTCAACTATAGTACAAAGCTATAGCAATCACAAACTGGCACAAACACAGACACACAAATCAGTGGAACAAAATAGAGAGTTCAGAAATAAACCCACACTTATATGGCCAATTAATTTACAACAAATAAGCAAAGCACATACAATGGAAAAATAAGAGTCTCTTCAGTAAATGGTGTTGGGAATACTGGACAGTCACATGCAAAATAATGAAACTAGACAACTATCTTACACATACACCAAAATTAACTCAAAAAGAATTAAAGACTTGAAGGTAGGGACTTTCCTTGCAGTCCGGTGGTTAACACTCCACGCTTCTACTTCAGGGGACACAGGTTTGATCCCTGGTCAGGCAACTAAGATCCCACATGCCATGTGGCACGTCCAAAAAAATTAAAAAAAAAAAAAAAAGACTTGAATGTAAGACTTGAAACCATAAAATTCCTAAAAGAAAACATAGGTGGCAATTTCACTGGCATCCATCTTAGCGATGCTTTTGTGGATCTGACTCCAAAGGTGACAGAAACAAAGCAATAACAAATGCGACTACATCAGACTAACAACCTTCTGCACAGTGAAGGAAACCATCTCAAAACAAAAGGTATTTTACAGAATGGGAGGAGATATTTACAGATCATATATCCAATAAGGGGTTAATATCTAAAATATATAAAGAACTCATATGACTCAACAACCAAGACACAACCCACTTAAAAATGGGCAGATATCATAAATAGTCATTTTTCCAAAAAAGACATATGGATAGCCAACAGGCACATGAAAAGATGTTCAACATCATTAATTATTAGGGAAATGCAAATCAAAAGCATGACGAACTATCACTTCACACATGATAGATAAGCTATTATTAAAAAGACAATAAATAACAAATATTGGACAGGATGTGGAGAAAAGGGTACCCTCACAAAGTTGCTACTATAAACTGGTGCAGCCACTATGGAAAACAGTATGGAGACTGCTCATAAAATTAAGAATAGAACTATCATATGACCTAGTTATTCTATTTCTAGATATTTATGTGAAGAACATGAAAACATTAATTTGAAAGACATAGGCACCCTTATATTCACTGCAGCATTGTTTGTAACTGCCAAGATATGGAAGAAACCTACCTGTACATTGATGGATGAATGAATAAAGAAGATGAGGTATATATACAAAATGAAATACTACTCAGCCATAAAAAAGACTGAAATCCTTTCATTTGGGACATAGATGTATCTTGAAAGTGTTATGCTATATGAAATAAGTCACATGGAAAAAGACAAATACTGTCCGATTTCACTCATTTGTCAAATCTAAAAAAAACCAAAAAACAAAATAAAACAAAAACAAAGCATAGATACAGATATCAGATTAGTGTTTATCAGAGGAGGAGAGGGCTGGGGGGACGAGCAAAATGGGTAAAGAGAGTCAACTGTATGACAATGGACGGTAACTAGACTTGTGGGGTGATCAGTTTATAGTTCACACAGATGTCAAGTTATAATGTTGTACACCTGAAACTTTAATAATAATAATAAAATAATATTTCCACAGAAATCATCAAGATGTTGTTTTCAACTAAATCTCCTAAAGTAGGAATGTGTGAGTGAACATCTCAGACGTAGCATTAATGAACAGAAACTAAAGATAAGGGTAACTCAGTGAAGCAGATAGGTGACTAATCTCACACAGTGTTTTCCAAGGATCCCTAGCTATCCGGGATAGTAGTATGTAATACACATAGCAACAAAAATACTTTCTGATCACAACACTTTGGGAAGTGCTAGGTGACAGAGTATAAAATATTTTTGTAACATAAACCTTAGTGTTTGTTTTTGCAGAGTGATTCATGTGACAAATTTTGAATGAATCAACCAAAATGAAGCAAGTTTTACTTCATTTTATGTATTTCGGGCCTGAATTTATGGGTTTAAGTTTCTTCAATGATGGAATTTCACAGAATATTACACAAATAGGAAGCTATTGTGGAAAGAGCTGTGTAATAAACTAGACATGAGTTCAAATCTTTTACTGCCATTTACTAGTTACATGACCTTGAGCTGTTTAAACTTTATGAATTTTAGTAATCTCATTGGTAAAAAAATTTTTTGGCAATCTACCTACATTTATCTAAAGAGTTATAAACATAAAAAATAAGGTAAGTAATAGCTATGATGAACTTTTTTATCTATAATTTATCAAAAAAAAATTCTTAGTCACTGAATGCATTATGTAACTTAAAAAGATGTCATATCTGATTCTGATAAGCTTTCCAAGTGCATTAAAAGATTATAGAATTATAGAGTCCTGGGTTTACAATGCCATTCTAAATGAATCAAAAGTTATGACTTGCCTTTGTGTAAAATACAATTAGACCTATGTTGAATCAGTAAGTAACAAAAGAAAAACAATTATTTAGGCAAGAGTCTGAGTTAGAAAAAAAAGGTTCAGATGGAGTGATCTTGGCACAGAATGATTCATATATGAAAGTATAAAGCACAAGATTTTAAAAATGATTTTTCATGTTTAATTTAGAAAAAATGAGAGGTCATCGATCAATAAAGAGAAAATCTAAAGGGAAGAAGAGCAGCCATTTAGAGATATTGTGAAGAAAAAACATAATGGATTTGAGCCATTTGGGGAAAAACTGAACATAGCTTTTAAAAATCAAAAAGGACTCAGGAAATTGAGAGCTTCAAAGAGATTTTTCTGTGTGTGAAATGACTATAACTGCTCATTGAGACATTATTCCAGTAATGGAATCAACTGCAGATTCCCACAAATGGTTCTTGACAAGAATCACCTTTGTTAATACTATATTCATAGTTGCACTGAAGTTTGAACTTTAAAAGTAGCATGGATACATCACTTAAAAGATGCTTTAGGACATTTATTGAATTTACTATGGAGCCGGTCCATAGAGAAGATTAATTTATAATGAATTTGAACTTTAACAAATAAAATACCTACCTCTGAAGGAAGATAATGATTATAAAGAAAAATTTCCCCTTTGTCAAATACCTACTGATTAATTCAAGATTTCAAGACACAGATCGAATGTACTTTCTCTGCAAAACTTTTTTTTTTTTAATTTGCAGACTGGAAATATTTAATTTTCTCATGTTTTAACATAATTTTTTTAACATCTTTATTGGAGTATAATTGTTTTAGAATGGAGTGTTACTTTGTGCTTTATAAAAAAAGTGGATCAGCTATAAATATACATATATCCCCATATCTCCTCCCTCTGGCGTCTCCCTTCCATCCTCCCTATCCCACCCCTCTAGGTGGTCACAAAGCAACCAGCTGATCTCCCTGTGCTATGCGTTGCTTCCCAGTAGCTACTTATTTACATTTGGTAGTATATATAAGTCCATGCCACTCTCTCACTTCGTCTCAGCTTACACTTCCCCCTCCCTGTGTCCTCACATCCATTCTCTACACCTGCATCTTTATTCCTGTCCTGCCCCTAGGTTCCTCAGAATCATTTTTTTTTTTTTTTTTAGATTCCATATATATGTGTTAGCATACGGTATTTTTCTCGTTCTGACTTACTTCACTCTGTCTGACAGGCTCTAGGTCCATCCACCTCACTACAAATAACTCAATTTTGTTTCTTTTTGTGGCTGAGTAATATTCCATTGTATACATGTGCCACATCTTCTTTATCCTTTCATCTGTCAGTGGATACTTAGGTTGCTTCCATGTCCTGGCTATTGTAACTAGTGCTGCAATGAACAGTGTGGTACCTGACTCTTTTTGAATTATGGTTTTCTCTGGGTATATGCCCAGTAGTGGGATTGCTGGGTCGTATGGTAGTTTTATTTTTAGTTTTTTAAGGAACCTCCATACTATTCTCCATAGTGGCTGTATCAATTTATATTCCCAACAACATTGCAAGAGGGTTCCCTTTTCTCCACACCCTCTCCAGCATTTATTGTTTGTAGATTTTTTAGATGATGGCCAATCTGACCAGTGTGAGGTGATACCTTATTGTAGTTTTGATTTTCATTTTTCTAATGATTAGTGATGTTGAGCATTCTTTCATGTGTTTGTTGGCAATCTGTATATCTTCTTTGGAGAAATGTCTATTTAGGTCTTCTGCCCATGTTTGGATTGGGTTGTTTGTTTTTTTGATATTGAGCTGCATGGGCTGCTTGTAAATTTTGGAGATTAATCCTTTATCAGTTGCTTCATTTGCAAATATTTTCTCCCATTCTGAGGGTTGTCTTTTGGTCTTGTTTATGGTTTCCTTTGCTGTGCAAAATCCTTTAAGTTTCATTAGGTGCCCTTTGTTTATTTTTGCTTTTATTTCCATTTCTCTAGGAGGTAGGTCAAAAAGGATCTTGCTGTGATTTATGTCATAGAGTGTTCTGCCTATGTTTTCCTCTAAGAGTTTTATAGTGTCCGGACTTATATTAAGGTCTTTAATCCATTTTTCATTTATTTCTGTGTATGGTGTTAGGGAGTGTTCTAATTTCATTCTTTTACATGTACCTGTCCAATTTTCCCAGCACAACTTATTGAAGAGGCTGTCTTTTCTCCACTGTATACTCTTGCCTCCTTTATCAAAGATAAGGTGACCATATGTGTGTGGGTTTACCTCTGGGCTTTCTATCCTGTTCCACTGATCTATATTTCTGTTTTTGTGCCAGTTCCCTACTGTCTTGATTACTGTAGCTTTGTAGTATAGTCTGAAGTCAAGGAGCTGATGCCTCCAGCTCTGGTTTTCTTTCTCAAGATTGCTTTGGCTATTAGGGGCCTTTTGTGTTTCCATACAAGCTGTGAAAATTTTTGTTCTAGTTCTGTGAAAAATGCCAGTGGTATTTTGATAAGGGTTGCATTGAATCTGTAGATTGCTTTGGGTAGTAGATTCATTTTCACAGTATTGATTCTTCCAAACCCAGAACATGGTATAGCTCTCCATCTGTTTGTGTCATCTTTGATTTCTTTCATCAGTGTCTTATAGTTTTCTGCATACGGGTCTTTTGTCTCCCTAGGTAGGTTTATTCCTAGGTATTTTATTCTTTTTGCTGCACTGGTAAATGGGAGTGTTTCCTTAATTTATCTTTCAGATTTTTCATCATTAGTGTATAGGAATGCAAGAGATTTCTGTACATTAATTTTGTATCCTGCTACTTTATCAAATTCTTTGATTAGCTCTAGTAGTTTTCTGGTAGCACCTTTAGGATTCTCTATGTATAGTATCATGTCATCTGCAAACAGTGACAGCTTTACTTCTTCTTTTCTGATTTGGATTCCTTTTATTTCTTTTTCTTCTCTGATTGCTGTGGCTAAAACTTCCAAAACTATGTGGAATAGTAGTGGTGAGAGTGGGCAACCTTGTCTTGTTCCTGATCTTAGTGGAAATGGTTTCAGTTTTTCACCATTGAGGATGAGTTGGCTGTGGGTTTGTCCTATATGGCCTTTATTATGTTGAGGAAAGTTACCTCTATGCCTACTTTCTGGAGGGGTTTTATCATAAATAAATTGAATTTTGTCAAAAGCTTTCTCTGCCTGTATTGAGATGATCATATGGTTTTTCTACTTCAGTTTGTTAATATGGTGTATCACATTGATTGGTTTGCTTATATTGAAGAATCCTTGCATTCCTGGGATAAACCACACTTGATCATGGTGTATGATCTTTTTAATGTGCTGTTGGATTCTGTTTGCTAGTATTTTGTTGAGGATTTTTACATCTATGTTCATCAGTGATATTGGCCTGTAGTTTTCTTTCTTTGTGACATCTTTGTCTGGTTTTGGTATCAGTGTGATGGTGGCCTTGTAGAATGAGTTTGGGAGTGTTCCTCCCTCTGCTATATTTTGGAAGAGTTTTAGAAGGATAGGTGTTAGCTCTTCTCTAAATGTTTGATAGAATTTGCCTGTGAAGCCATCTGGTCCTGGGCATTTGTTTGTTGGAAGATTTTTAATCACAGTCTCAATTTCAGATCTGTTTAGATTTTCTATTTCTTCATGGTTCAGTCTCGGAAGGTTGTGATTTTCTAGGAATTTGTCCATTTCTTCCAGGTTTTCCATTTTATTGGCATATTTGCTTGTAGTAATCTCTCATGATCCTTTGTATTTCTGCAATGTCAGTTGTGACTTTTCCTTTTTCATTTCTGATTCTATTGATTTGAGTCTTCTCCCTTTCTTGGTGAGTCTGGCTAATGGTTTATCAATTTTGTTTATCTTCTCACAGAACCAACTTTTAGTTTTATTGATCTTTGCTATTGTTTCCTTCATTTCTTTTTCATTTATTTCTGATCTGGTCTTTATGATTTCTTTCCTTTTGTTAACTTTGGGGGGGGGTTTGTTCTTCTTTCTCTAATTGCTTTAGTTGTAATGTTAGGTTCTTTACTTGAGATGTTTCTTGTTTCTTGAGGTACGTTTGTATTGCTATAAACTTCCCTCTTAGAACTGCTTTTGCTTCATCTCATAGGTTTCGGGTCATGGTGTTTTCATTGTCATTTGTTTCTAAGTATTTTTTGATTTCCTCTTTGATTTATTCAGTGATCTGTTGGTTATTTAGTAGTGTATTGTTTAGCCTCCATGTTTGTAGTTTTTACAGGTTTTTTTCCTGTAATTGATATCTAGTCTCATAGCGTTCTGGTCGGAAAAGATACTTAATATGATTTCAATTTTCTTAAATTTACCAAGGCTTGATTTGTGACCGAAATTATGATGTATCCTGGAGAATGTTCCACGAGCACTTGAGAAGAAAGTGTATTCTGTTTTTTTGGATGGAATGTCCTATAAATTTCAATTAAGGCTATCTTGTTTAATGTATCATTTAAAACTTGTGTTTCCTTATTTATTTTCATTTTGGATGATCTGCCCATTGGTGAAAGTGGGGTGTTAAAGTCCCATACTATGATTGTGTTACTGTCGACTTACCGTTTTATGGATGTTAGCATTTACCTTATATATTGAGGTGCTCTTATTTTGAGTGCATAAATATTTTCATTTGTTTTTATCTTCTTCTTGGATTGATCCCTTGATCATTATGTAGTGTCCTTCTTTTCTCTTGTAATACACTTTATTTTAAAGTCTATTTTGCCTGAATTGGGAATTGCTACTCTAGCTTTCTTTTGATTTCCATTTGCATGGAATATCTTTTTCCATTCCCTCACTTTCAGTCTGTATGCATCCCCAGGTCTGAAGTGGATCTCTTGTAGACAGCATATATATGGGTCTCATTTTTGTATCCATTCAGCCAGTCTATGTCTTTTGGTTGGAGCATTTAATCCATTTACATTTAAGGTAGTTGTCAATATGTATGTTCCTATTGCCATTTACTTAATTGTTTTGGGTTTGTTATTGTAGGTCTTTTCATTCTCTTGTTTTTCGTGTGTAGAGAAGTTCCTTTAGTATTTGTTGTAAAGCTGGTTTGGTGGTGCTGAATTCTCTTAGCTTTTGCTTTTCTGTAAATGTTTTAATTTCTCCATTGAATCTGAATGAGAACCTTGCTGGGTAGAGTAATCTTGGTTGTAGGTTGTTCCGTTTCATCACTTTAAATATATTTGCTCCTCCCTTCTGGCTTGCAGAATTTCTGCTGAAAGATCAGCTGTTAACCTTTTGGGGATTCCCTTGTATGTTATTTGTTGTTTTTCCCTTGCTGCTTTCAATATTTTTTCTTTGTATTTAATTTTTGACAGTTTGATTAATATGTGTCTTGGCATGTTTCTCCTTGGATTTGTCCTGTATGGGACTCTCTGCTCTTCCTGGACTTGATTGATTATTTCCTTTCCCATATTATGGAAGTTTTCAACTATAATCTCTTCAAATATTTTCTAATTCCTTTTCTTTTTCTCTTCTTCTTCTGGGACCCCTATAACTCAAATGTTGGTGCGTTTAATATTCTCCCAGAGGTCTCTGAGACTGTCCTTAATTCTTTTCATTCTTTTTTTCTTTATTCTGCTCTGTGGTAGCTATTTCTATTGTTTTATCTTCCAGGCCACTCATCTGTTCTTCTGCCTCAGTTATTCTGCTATTGATTCCTTCTATAGAATTTTTAATTTCATTTATTGTGTTGTTCTTCACTGTTTATTTGATTTTTAGTTCTTCTCGGTCCTTGTTAAACATTTCTTTTATTTTCTCCATTCTATTTCCAAGATTTTGGATCATCTTTACTTTCATTATTCTGAATCATTTTTCAGGTAAACTACCTATTTCCTCTTCTATTGTTTGGTCTGGTGGGTTTTTACCTTGCTCCTTCATCTGCTGTGTGTTTCTCTGTCTTCTCATTTTGCTTAACTTACTGTGTTTGCAGTCTCCTTTTTTGCAGGCTGCAAGGTAGTTGTTCCCATTGTTTTTGGTGTCTGCCCCCAGTGGCTAAGGTTGGTTCAGTGGGTTGTGTAGGCTTCCTGGTGGAGGAGACTGGTGCCTGTGTTCTGGTGGATGAGGCTGGATCTTGTCTTTTTTGTGGGCAGGATCGCATCCGGTAGTGTGTTTTTTGGTGTCTGTGACCTTATTATGATTTTAGGTAGCCTCTCTGATAATGGATGGGTTTGTGATCCTGTCTTGCTAGTTGTTTGGCATAGGGTGTCCAGCACTGGAGCTTGCTGGTCATTGAGTGGAGCTGGGTCTTGGCATTGAGATGGAGATCTCTGGGAGATTTTTGCCATTTGATATTACATGGAGCTGGGTCCTGAACTTGGCTCTCCCACCTCAGAGGCACAGTCCTGATGCCTGGCTGGAGCACCAAGAGCCTATCATACACATGGCTGAGAAGAAAATGGAGAATAAAAGAAAGAAAGAAAGAAAAGAAAAGAAAATTTTTAAAAAACAATTATTAAAAATAAAAAAAAATTAAAACGTAATAATAAAAAAGAACGAATGAAAGAAGCGAGCAACCAAAGCAGAAAATAAATCCACCATTGATAACAAGCGCTAAAAACTATAGAAATAAAAACAAAAAACAGACAGAACCCTAGGACAAATGATAAAACCAAAGCTATACAGACAAAATCACACAAAGTCCACCACCTCAATTATGGGATGATTCGTTGTCTATTCATGTATTCCAGAGTTTCTGGGTACATCAAGTTGATTGTAGAGATTTAATCTGCTGCTCCTGAGGCTGCTGGGAGAGATTCCCCTTTCTCTTCTTTGTTCGCACAGCTCCCGTGGTTCAGCTTTGGATTTGGCCCCGCCTCGGCGTGTAGGTCTCCTGAGGGCGTCTGTTCTTCGCTCAGACAGGACGGGGTTAAAGGAGCAGCTGCTTCAGGGGCTCTGGCTCACTCAGGCCGGGGGGAGGGAGCAGTACAGAGGAGGCGGGGCGAGCCTGCGGCGTCAGAGGCGTCGTGACGTTGCAGCAGCCCGAGGCGCGCCGCGCGTTCTCCCGGGGAAGTTGTCCCCGGATCACGGGAGCCTGGCAGTGGCGGGCTGTACAGGCTCCTGGGAGGGGTGGTGTGGAGAGTGACCTGTGCTCACACACAGACTTCTTGGTGGCGGCAGCAGCAGCCTTAGCGTCTCACGCCCGTCTCTGGGGTCCGCGCTGATAGCCGCGGCTCGCACCCGTCTCTGGAGCTCGTTTAGGTGGCGCTCTGAATCCCGTCTCCTCGCACACCAGGAAACAAAGAGGTAAGAAAAGTCTCTTGCCTCCTCGGCAGCTCCAGACTTTTTCCTGAACTCGATCCCGGCTAGCCGTGGTGCACTAGCCCCTTCAGGCTGTGTTCATGCCGCCAACCCCAGTCCTCTCCCTGCGGTCCGACTGAAGCCCGATCCTCAGCTCCCAGCCCCACCCGCCCCGGCGGGGGAGCAGACAAGCCTCTCGGGCTGGTGAGTGCTGGTCGGCACCAATCCTCTATGCGGGAATCTCTCTGCTTTGCCCTCTGCACCCCTGTGGCTGCGCTCTCCTCCGTGGCTCCAAAGCTTCCCCCCTCCGCCACCCGCAGTCTCCGCCCGCAAAGGGGCTCCTAGTGTTTGGAAACCTTTCTTCCTTCACGGCTCCCTCCCACTGGTGCAGGTCCCATCCCTATTCTTTTGTCTCTGTTTTTTCTCTTTTCTTTTGCCCTACCCAGGTCTGTGGGGAGTTTCTTGCCTTTTGGGAGGTCTGAGGTCTTCTGCCAGCATTCAGTAGGTGTTCTGTAGGAGTTGTTCCACGTGTAGATGTATTTCTGATGTATTTTTGGGGAGGAAGGTGATCTCCATGTCTTACTCCTCTGCCACCTTTAAGGTCTCCCTTTATTTATTTTTTTATTTTTAATTTTTTGGTTCTGAAACTTGCCTTCTTTATTACTTATTTATTTATTGACATATAGTTGATTTACAATGTTGTTAGTTTCACATGTACAGCAGAGTAATTCAATTACCTGTATATATATATGCATATATATATACATATGTATTCTTTTTGATATGCTGTTACAAAATATTGAGTATAGTTATCTGTGCTATGCAGTAGGTGCTTGTTGATATTTTATGTACTGTAGTGTTTTGTGTATATGTTAATCCCAAACTCTTAATTTAACCTTCTTCCACCTTTCCCCTTTGGTAACCATAAGTTTGTTTTCTATGTCTGTGCGTCTATTTCTGTTTTGTATATAAGTTCATTTACATCTTTTTTTTTAAGATTCCACATATAAGTAATATCTATGATATTTGTCCGACTTACTTTACTTAGTATGATAATCTAGGTCCATCCATGTTGCTGCAAATGGCATTATTTTATTATTTTTATGGCTGAGCAATACTCCACTGTGTGTGTGTATATTTATATATATAATATATATAATCCTTTTTAAAATTAGTATTTAGGCATGCATAATATTTCAGACATTTTTGTCCATTTCTGTGATATTGATTTCAAAGAATGTTCACATTTTACCCTTTGTTCTTTACCTTTGTGTATGTTGTTTTTGTTAGAACATTTTTCCATGTAATTGAATAATAAATCTTTTATTTTAGTGATTTTTGTTAATTTTAAAAATTTGTATTAATATGAAATTCACATAACATAAAATCAACCATTTTTAAGTGGATAATCCAGTGGCATTTAGTACATGAACATTGTCATGCAGACTCCAACTCCATCTAGTTTCAAAATATTTTTGTCACCCCAAAAGGAAATCTCTTACCTGTTAAGTTATTATTCTCTATTCCCCACTTCCCCCTGCCCCTGGTACCCTTTAAATTGCATTCCATCTATGTGGATTTACCTCTTCTGGATATTCCTTATGAAATAATTTGTACCTTATGTGACATTTTGTATGTGGTTTCTTTCACTTAGCATAATGCTTTCCAGGTTCATCCATGTTGTAGTGTGTAACAGTTCTTCTTTTCTTTCTATACCTGAATGATACCCCATTGTATGTAAATACCACAATTTGTAGTATGTTCACCTTGTGGCCATTGTAAATGATCCTGCAATGAACACACATGCACAGGTACTTGCTTGAGTACCTGTTTTCTATTCATCTGAGTATACACCTAAGAGTGGGATTGCTCAGTCTTATGGTAATTCTGTGTTTAACTTTTTGAGGAGCCACAAAACTATTCTCCATAGTACTAAACCATCTTACATTCCCACCAGCCACGTATGAGGGTTCCAATTTCTCCACATCCTCACCAACACTTTTTTATTACTGTTATTACTATTATGACCATCTTAGTGGTCCAACGCTCTTTCTCTCTCTCCTTCTCTCTCTCTCTCTTATTCTTCCTCAATAAATTGGTTCTCTTTCTTTAGGAAATCCTGACCAGTACACTTGTTAATTAGAGACTAATTAAATGACTTCCATACACTCAGTATACAATGGGGGAGACAGAAACTGTATAATTCCTGTAGAAAATCCTGTTTCAAAAGAAGGAAAATAGGATGCACACAGAAGTCACTGGTCCATAGCAATTCTGAAATCCAGATGAACATATAATACCACTCATTAATTAGCTTACAATTCTCCTGCCTGTGAATGATTCCCCAACATTCATGGTTTTGCTGTTGCCATCTAACTTATTCCTCCTCTTCAAAAAAAGATGTAGCCTGTCTTTGCAGCTTAGTAAATTTCTCAACATTCTTGTTACCTTGAGAAGTTCAAAGATAAAAATCTTTCTTTTCATATTGTACTCTGTCTTCTTTTCAGTTCTAGCTGATGCAATTTCTTTAAAAATTTTGCAGGTTTCTTATGACACAATTTATAATTCACTCCATTAGACAAAAAAATAATCCCACAAATTTGATCTAGAAGTTATTTTATACCTTGATCTCCCTGTAAGTCTTTTTTTTTTTTAATTAATTAATTAATATATTTTTGGCTGTGTTGGGTCTTCATTTCTGTGCGAGGGCTTTCTCTAGTTGTGCCAAGCAGGGGCCACTCTTCATCATGATGTGCGGGCCTCTCACTATCGCGGCCTCTCTTGTTGTGGAGCACAGGCTCCAGACACGCAGGCTCAGTAGTTGTGGCTCACGGGCCTAGTTGCTCTGTGGCATGTGGGATCTTCCCAGACCAGGGCTCAAACCCATGTTCCCAGCATTAGCAGGCAGATTCTTAACCACTGCGCCACCAGGGAAGCCCTCCCTGTAAGTCTTTTATAAGACAATGCTCTTAAGATTCAAGAAAGCCCTGTTGTTTAGAAAGGATATGTAAGAAATGGCATAATCATATTTAGAGAGCCCTCATTTTTTTGAATAGGTCGCTGAGGCCCATCTTTAGAGTTTTCAGAAATCTTGACAAAATATTTTACTTGCAGGGTTCTGATTCTATTTACAGAACTATTTATTTGTTTGTTTGTTGCAGTATCCTCTATTTACCCACTGCCTTGAAGCCATTTCTTAATTTTAGAAATGTTTGCTATCTGGAGAGGTTGGATCTAAAAAAAAATTGTTTTATTTTTAAACTGAAAAAATCTGTGATCCTTTATACTATATTATTTTTACTTCAGCTCTTTTCTATTATCTAACATTTTACTATTGACAGCAAGGAGAAGCCAGGTTATATCTTCAACTCTCTTCCTGGAAGTATCCTTAGCTAGTTTATCAGTGCCTTAGATGTATTTTATCTTTCCACATTACTTCAGTCCACACTGTTCCCAGATTTCTTCTACTCTAATAAGAAAGCTATCCTGCTTCCTATGACACTTACCTATCTTTCATTAACTCCTCATCAATAGGCTTTTGAGAGCATTTAAGCTTTTTCTAACAGTGTCTTCTTAGTCTTTCACTAACACTCTTCTCAAGACCCTTCCATCTTCCACCTGCAACCCGATTCCAAAACTACTGTCTCAGATTTAGATGCTGCTCTGGGACCAACATCAGTTTCAACATGAATTGTAGCCAGGATCGTGGACTTTGGCAAGTTCTGCTTTCCAACAAATGACACAATTCCAACCTCATATATTCTTTCAGTAACTTGCCCCTATCCCAGAAAGATATATTTTCTCTTCTCTTGAAACTGGGTAGCTCTTTGTAACTACCTTGATCAAATGGAATATAGCAGAAATAATATGCCATAATTTATAAGGCTACGTTAGAACAGAAAATACAATTCTGCCAAGTTCTGTCCCTTGGGACACTTACCCTTGGAATCTATGTACCATATTGTAGGAAAGCTCTGACCCACTGAGAGGGCACAAACACTGTATTATAGGTAAAGGCCAAGCCAAGTGACCAGCTTATCAACAAACAGTAAGTATCGACCACCATAGTGTGGGTGAAATGCCTCAGATGAGTTCAGCCCCTATGTGTAGAGTCAGTTCAAGCCCTCAGCTGTTAGTTGAATCCCCAAACATCATTGAACAGAGACAAATGGTCCTCCCTTTGTCTGTCTAAATCCTAATACTCCATAGAACCTGTGAGCATACAAAATGGTTGTTTTACAGCACTAAATTTGAGGGTAAATTTTTTATCCAGCAATAAATAATCAGAACAGTAAGGATTATCAAGAGCAGATGAAAAATATGGAATTAATTGATAGAAATAATCCTGAGATTAAAAAAAATTGGTTCAACCACATTGTCAGTTTTTAAAAGATGATTAATGCATTAATTGTTTTAAAATAGTCCAGTATAAAAAGATGAGTTTTTACGGACTCATAGTTATAAAAAGATGAAGTTAAATTTTGGTCTCCCATGAGACTAACATCCCTTGAGAACTGAAATCATTATTCAAATTTTTGCATAGGTTCTCAATGTTATTAATCAATAAAAGAACTAATTAATGATTGAAACAATAACTTACTGAATGATGTGATGACATTTCCTTTAAACTGATTAGAATTAATATGGGACATTTAGATTCCTGAAAGTCAGAAAGTGATTGTAGGGATTGCGAACTGCTCCTCTCCACACCTCTAAACACATAGACTCACACACATAAGATCTTAAAGACATTAAACAAGACACATGAGAGTAAAGATATTTCTGGTTCAAGTGGTTTTGTTTTGTTTTGTTTTGTTTTTAGTCTTAATGGCAGGATGAGGATATAATAATATTGCAAATAATTCTTAAATTTTGTAATTATACAGTTTTTTCATGATTGTTCAACTCATAAAGCAAGAGTCCTAGTTCTCTACATATAGATCTCAAGCAAGGAGAGCAAAATATCTAGGTATCAGTTTTTTGGCCGGGTAATATTAGTGTAGCAAAATCTGGCATTGTACCTGTTCCTCTGTAAACACACACTTTTAAATTATTCAAAATTTAAGCAATTTGACACTACCCATCTATAGGCCACCTGAAAATACTGTTTATTCCTAAATTGCTTGAAATAGTTAAGTCACTGTCCTAAACTAAAAACATTTTTGTGTATAGAGCTACTGGTGTTGCATCTGACATCTGGACCAATTATCAGCTCTAGATAATTATGTCCCTTAATGTTCCATGCACTTATTTTCTATCCAGTTCGGACCTTGTAATTAAAACCTCTTTAAATAGGATACAGCTTTTTTGGATAATGCAAAATCCTGATTGAATTCAAAAGAGAGATGTGATATCACAGAACCATTGTCTGTAAAAAATAATTATATTTTTAAAGTTTTCATCTTTGCTTGCCTAAGAAAAATGTAGGTATTCTATACATAGCCACTAGGATAGCAGTGAAAATCTCTACTGAATGTATTAATGTCTGTGTCACATAAAAATTCCTACTTAGGTTTCATTAAGTCCCATTTGTTTATTTTTGTTTTTATTTCCATTTCTCTAGGAGGTGGGTCAAAAATATCTTGCTGTGATTTATGCCATAGAGTGTTCTGCCTATGTTTTCCTCTAAGAGATTTAGAGTGTCTGGCCTTACATTTAGGTCTTTAATCGATTTTGAGATTATTTTTATCTATGGTGTTAGGGAGTGTTCTAATTTCATTCTTTTACATGTAGCTGTCCAGTTTACCCAGCACCATTTAGTGAAGAGGCTGTCTTTTCTCTATTGTATATCACTGCCTCCTTTATCAAAGATAAAGTGACCATATGTGTGTGGGTTTCTCTCTGGGCTTTCTATCCTGTTCCATTGATCTATATTTCTGTTTTTGTGTCAGTACCATATTGTCTTGATTACTATAGCTTTGTAGTATAGTCTGAAGTCCAGCAGCCTGATTCCTCCAGCTCCATTTTAATTTCTCAAGATTGCTTTGGCCATTCGGGGTCTTTTGTGATTCCATACAAATTGTGAGAGGTTTTATTCTAATTCTGTGAAAAATGCCATTGGTAGTTTGATAGGGTTTGCATTGAATCTGTAGATTGCTTTGGGTAGTAGAGTCATTTTCACAATGTTGATTCTTCCAATCCAAGAACAAGGTATATCTCTCCATTTGTTCATATCATCTTTAATTTCTTTCATCAGTGTCTTATAGTTTTCTGCATACAGGTCTTTTTTCTCCTTAGGTAGGTTTATTCCTAGGTATTTTATTCTTTTTTTTTTTTACAATGGTAAATGGGACTGTTTCCTTAATTTCTCTTTCAGATTTTTCATCATTAGTATATAGGAATGCAAGAGATTTCGTGCATTAATTTTGTATCCTGCTACTTTATCAAATTCTTTGATTAGCTCTAGTAGTTTCTGGTAGCATCTGTAGGATTCTCTATGTATAGTATCATGTCATCTGCAAACAGTGACAGCTTTACTTCGTCTTTTCTGATTTGGATTCCTTTTCTTTCTTTTTCTTCTCTGATTGCTGTGGCTAAAACTTCCAAAACTATGTTGAATAATAGTGGTGAGAGTGGGCAACCTTGTCTTGTTCCTGATCTTAGTGGAAATGGTTTCAGTTTTTCACCATTGAGGATGATGTTGGCTGTGGGTTTGTCCTATATGGCCTTTATTATGTTGAGGAAAGTTACCTCTATGCCTACTTTCTGTACGGTTTTAATCATAAATGGGTGTTGGGAAAACTTAAAGAAGATGAAAAGTCTCCCTCAGAATGGGAGAAAATATTTGCAAATGAAGCAAGTGACAAAGGATTAATCTCCAAAATGTACAAGCAGCTCATGCAGCTCAATATCAAAAAACCAAAAAACACAATCCAAAAATGGGTGGAAAATGTAAATACACATTTCTCCAAAGAAGACATACAGATGGCCAACAAACACATGAAAGGATGCTCAACATCACTAATCATTAGAGAAATGCAAATGAAAACTACAATGAGGTATCACATCACACCGATCAGAATGGCCATCATCAAAAAATCTACAAACAATAAATGCTGGAGAGGGTGTGGAGAAAAGGGAACCCTCTTGCACTGTTGGTGGGAATGTAAATTGATACAGCCACTATGGAGAACAGTATGGAGGTTCCTTAAAAAACTAAAATTAGAACTACCATATGACTGAGCAATCCCGCTACTGGGCATATACCCAGAGAAAACCATAATTCAAAAGATAAATGTACCACAATGTACATCGCTACACTATTTACAATAGCTAGGTCATGGAATCAACCTAAATATCCATTGACAGCTGAACAGATAAAGAAGATGTGGCACATATATACAATGTAATATTACTCAGCCATTAAAAAGGAACAAAATTGAGTTTGTGTAGTGAGGTGGATGGACCTAGAGTCTGTCATACAGAGTGAAGTAAGTCAAAAAGAAAAAAACAAATACCATATGCTAATGTGTATATGGAATCTAGAAAAATGGTACTGATGAACCTAGTGGCAGGGCATGAATAAAGATGCAGACGTAGAGAATGGACTTGAAGACACAGGGGGGAAGGTGAGGCTTGGACAAACTGACAGACTGGCATTGACATATATACACTATCAAATGTAAAACAGACAGCTAATGGGAAGCAGCACAGGGAGATCAGCTCATTGTTTTGTGACCACCTAAAGGGGTGGAATAGGGAGGGTGGCGGGAGATGGAAGAGGGATGGGATATGGGGATATATGTATACGTATAGCAGATTCACTTTGTTATACAGCAGAAACTAACACAACATTGTAAAGCAATTATACTCCAATAAAGATGTAAAAAAAATAAATAAATAAATAGATAAATAAAGCATACCCAAAGGAGAATGGCCAAGGAAGAATAAACTTGGAAGGGAGCCCCTCTGCAAGGCCGTAGTTTAGCCTTTATTGGAGAATAGATTGTCTCCCACTGGATAGTAGAGATATTTGGGTTGCCCAAGTCAGAGATGTTCCACAGTCACCTGGTGGCAACAAATAACTCTCCAGGCAGCAGAAGAACCTAGATTGACTTATGGACACACAAGGGGTCGGTGCCTCTGTGGGCATGAAGTCTGGAGTGTGTGGTGGCGTCTGCATCAGTAGGGCCTCAGGAAGGAAATCACTGTGTCCAAACAGGGCTACAGAGTCCCTGATGGACAGCGTGCTCTGGAATGCAGCTGAGGTAAGGCTCCACCACGTGTTTCCTCATCCTCAAGCCACTAACCAGTCACTAAACAGGATCCACAAACTGGATCCTTGAACAGAAATCCTTCCCTCTCATTGTGTCTCTCCTGTGACCTCCACTAACGAAGCTTGACATCCTGCTGATTGTAAATGAGAAACGCCTAAGAGTCCATTTCAGAGCAGCTGTCGAAGGGTGAAACTGGAGCAGAGAGGTCATTAATTGGTAATGGGCATGATATGAGAGGAAGTAAGCCATGACTGAAGACATAGATTTGAGTGTTGTCAACTACTTGGTGTTTATTTTCTAAGTGTAGTGGTTGAAGGTAACCTCTGTGAAAAGTGTGTAGTTAAGGAAAATATGCTGACTACTAGGAGACATCAATATTTAAGAGATGGGGAAATGGAAAAGAATGTTTAAGGGAACGAAGAAACAAAGGGTCACAGAAAAGTAAAAAAAAAAAAAAAAAAAAAAAAAAAGGCACTGGTTCTCTGGCTTTGATAGATTCATTTCTGTTTTTAATTCCAGGATCATCTTCTTCCTCACATCACACCACAGTCCATACTCTTTTCCTTTGCTTGTTTACGAACTTGTGCTCATTTTTCTGGTTTTACCTGAAATGTCCTAAGATTTAGGAAAACTTCCCACAACCCCTCCCTGACTCTGGCTGGGTTAGTTACTCCTGAAATGTGCTTCCAGGTAGGAAGAAAACCAAACAATCATATACAAAAGAGAGTAATGAGTTCATGACACAGAAATGCATGTTGAATTAAGTAGTAAGTAAATGAAGTGGAGCAGAGAAAGTGAAAACACTTTGGAAAATTAAGGCAGTGGAAATTAAGATGTGCATCAATAGTATTTCATTGGCTTTAGATATTAGTGGCAAATTAACAATTTTTGATGTCTTATCTACTTCTTTACTTCATTTGTAGGAAAGTCCTTAAAAGTGTTGTCTATAACAAGTATGTAGGCTGAATAATGCCCATTCCCCCAAATACCCAAGTCCTAATCCTTGGAACCTGTGAATGTGTCTCCTTATATGGCAGCAGAGACTTTGCAGATGTGATTGAATTAAGGATCTTGAGATGCAGAGGTTATACTGGATTACTGGATGGGTCCCATGTATTCACAAGAGTCCTCCCTCATAAGAGGGAGGCAGTAGAGTTAGAATCAGATAGAAGAAAATGTGACCAGGGAAAGTGAGAGAAAGAGAGAGATGCAGCCTGCTGGCTTTGAAGATGGAGGAAGTGACCAAGGAATCCAGGAAGCTTATAGAATGTAGAAAAGTCAAAGAAACAAATTCTTCTCTAGAGGTTCCAGAAGGAACACAGCCCTGCTGGACCTTTTTAGAAACTCTGACCTCCAAAATTGTACGAGAAACTATAGTGTCGTTTTAAGACACTAAATGTGTGATAGTTTGTTACACCGGCAATAGGAAACTAATACACCAACTTCTTTAACTCTCTATTTCCAGCATTCTCTTAAATCCGTTATGCCCAGCTTTTTGCCCCTGTTACTCCACCCTAAATACTTTTTTCAAAGTCACCACTGACTTCTGTTTTATTAAAACTAATGATCAGCTCACAGTCTTTATCCTTTATCAGGCTTAACCTATCAGTAGCAGAAAACATGTTTAGCCACTATTGTTGTTAATGGAGAAACAACTGCTTCCTTTAGAATCAAGAACAAGACAAGTATTCTTTAACGAATATTTTACAGAAATTTCTAGTTAGCAGGAAAAAAATTAAATAATAACAATGAATAAACTATGAATGAAGGATACAAACTTCTGCCTACACAGAATACTCACAATAATCTACAGCCAAAGTATTATGGATAAATTTCTGGATGTAATTCTACTATACAAAAGAAAGTTTCACTTGTATATGTAAGAAATAATCTGTTAAAAAAGTAATTAAAAACAGAATTTATGGGGCTTCCCTGGTGGCACAGTGGTTGAGAATCTGCCTGCCAATGCAGGGGACACGGGTTCGAGCCCTGGTCTGGGAAGATCCCACATGTCGCGGAGCAACTAGGCCCGTGAGCCACAACTACTGAGCCTGTGCTCCGCAACAAGAGAGGCCACGACAGTGAGAGGCCCACGCACCGTGATGAAGAGTGGTCCCTGCTTGCCGCAACTGGAGAAAGCCCTTGCACAGAAACGAAGATCTAACACAGCCATAAATAAATAAATAAATAAATAAAATTAAAAAAAAAAAACTGTAAAAAAAAATTAACAGTGTGAAAAAAAATATATAGAATTTATAATACAGTAAGAGTACCTAGGAATAAACCAAAATGCTACAAAACTTTTATTTTATAAAAAGTAAAAGTATTTCTTGCAGAACATTAAATAAGATTCGAATAAAAGTAAAGATATTGAATAGAAAGACTTGATACCATACCAACAGGGAAAACAAGTAGGGCAGAAATGCCATGCCAGGTTACAAGACTTAGTAGAAATGTTAGTATATTGGTGCAGGAATAGGCAAAAGTAGTGTGACCAGATGGAAAACTGATAAATATCCAATCACATTTATTGAAAACTTAATATTTCAGAGAGGCCATTGCAGACCAGTAGGAAAAAGTGGGTATTCAAAATTGGAACTGGAAACATGAAAAATGAACAAGTTTATATATATACATATGTATGTATTTGTGTGTGTACACACATATATATAACATGTATATATAAACACCAACACACACATATATATAACATTTAAGGAATGCAACTGAGGTAACAAAATACAGGAGCATGAGTAAAAACAAGGGAGGAAATTAGATAAATTGGCTTGAGGAGGACCCTACTACTGGCTTTCAAAACGTATCAGTGACCTGTTGTCTTAAGTTGGGTTGGGTGGTAAGTAAGAATTTGTTTGAATGATTCATATATAGATATATATAAAGCTGTGTTATATGGATTTTATATGTAAAATGGCTTCCATTATAATAAATACATAAAAAGTTAATAAAATTTAAGAGATACAATTGAATAAGAAGTAAGGGATTTTACATGGTAAATTCAGAGATGAATATAGTAGCCATGACGAATTTAATAAAGGGTTGTTTAAAAACACAGAATAAAATAAGTAAATTCAAGTTCTTTAAAGATACAATGAGCATTGATATACAAGCTATAACTTCCAGTTTCTAGAGTTGCAAATATTTTCAACTGTCTTCTTCATTGTGAAATCCTAACACCTAGAACAATGCCTAGCATATATTAGGTGTATGACTGATATTTGTGGGATGAATATTTTTTAACCATTTTCTATTGAAGCAAAGTTAATTTACAATGTTGTGTTAGTTTCAGGTGTACAGCAAAGTGATTCAGTTATATATACATTTTTTCAGATTACTTTCCATTATAGATTATTACCAAGTATTGAATATAGTTCCCTGTGCTCTACAGTAGGTTCTTGTTGTTTATTTTATATAGTAGTGTGAGTATGTCAATCCCAAACTTGTAATTTCTCTCTCTCCCCTCCTCCACTATCCCCTTTGGTAACCATATGTTTGTTTTCTGTCTGTGAGTCTATTTCTGTTTTGTAAATAAGTTCATTTGGACCATTTATTTTAGATTCCACATATAAGTGATATCATATATTTGTCTTTCTCTGACTTATTTCACTTAGGATGATAATCCCTAGGTCCATCCATGTTGCTGCAAATGACAATATTTTATTCTTTTTTATGGCTGAGTAATATTCCTTTGTGTATAGATAGATAGATAGATAGATAGATAGATAGATGCTTAGGTGGCTTCCATGTCTTGGCTATTGTAACTAGTGCTGCTATGAACATTGGGGTGTATGTATCTTTTCGAATTAGAGTTTTCTCCAGATATATGCCCAGGAGTGGGATTACAGGATCATATGGTACCTCTGTTTATAGTTTTGTAAGGAAACTCCATACTGTTCTTCATAGTGGCTCAACCAATTCACATTCCCAACAGTGTAGGAGGATTCTTTTTTCTCCACACCCTCTCCAGCATTTATTATTTGTAAACTTTTTAATGATGGCCATTCTGACTGGTGTTATGTGATACCTCATTGTAGTTTTGATTTCTGTTTCTCTAATAGTTAACAATATTAAGCATCTTTTTATGTGCCTGTTGTCCGTCTGTTTGACTTCTTTGAAGAAAAGTCTATTTAGGTCTTCTGCCCACTTTTTGATTGTGTTTGCTCTTCTGATATTAAACTGTATGAGCTGTTTGAATATTTTGGAAATCAATCCCTTGTCAGTTGCATCATTTGCAAATATTTTCTCCCAGTCTGTAGATTGTCTTTTCATTTTGTTTATGGTTTCCATTGCTGTACAAAAGCTTTTAAGTTTAATTAGGTTCCATTTGTTTATTTTTGTTTTTATTTTCATTACTCTAAGAGATTAATCCAAAAATATATTGCTGCTATTTATGTCAGAGTATTCTGCCTAGGTATTCCTCTAGGAGTTTTAGAGTATCCAGTCTTACATTTACATATTTTATCCATTTTGAGTTCATTTTTGTGTATGGTGTTAGAGAATGTTCTAATTTCATTCTTTTACATGTAGCTCTCCAGTTTTCCCAGGACCACCTATTGAAGAGACTGTCTTTTTCCATTGTATAGTCTCGCCTCCTTTGTCATAGATTAATTGACCATAAGTTCATGGGTTTACCTCTGGGCTTTCTACCCTGTTCCATTCATCTATATGTCTGTTTTTGTACCAGTACCATACTGTTTTGATTACCATAGCTTTGTAGTATAGTCTGAAGTCAGGGAATCTGATTCCTTCAGCTTTGTTCTTCTTTCTCAAGATTGTTTTGGCTAATTGGGGTCTTTTTTGTTTCCATACATATTTAGAAGATTTTTGTTCTAGTTCTGTGAAAAATGCCATAGGTAATTTGATATGGATTGCATTGCATCTGTAGATAGCTGTGGGTATTATGGTCATTTTAACAATATTGATTCTTCCAACCAAGAATACAGTATATCTTTCCAGCTGTTTGTGTTGTCTTCAATTTCTTTCATCAGCATTTTATAGTTTTCAGAGTAGAGGTCTTTTGCCTCCTTAGGTAGGTTTATTCCTATGAATTTTACTATTTTTGATGCAATGGTAAATGGGATTGTTTCCTTAATTTCTCTTTCTGATGTTTCATTGTTAGTGTATAGAAATGAAATAGATTTCTGTGTATTAATTTTGTATCCAGCAACTTTACAGAATTCATTGATGAGCTCTAGTAGTTTCCTGGTAGCATCTGTAGGATTTTCTATGTATAGCATCCTGTCATCTGCAAACAGTGACAATTTTACTTCTTTTGTTCCTGGAATGAATTAATGAAGCAAAAAAAAATAAAAAAATAAAAACCTCTGAACAAAAGAACATGATTTTGGAGGGGTTGTCATAGTGATTTTGGAGGGGACTGCAGTTGACAGCTATTTATGTTATTATAGACTTTTTATCCTTTTTTCTGTTTGGTGTGTGTGTGTGTACACATACGTGTATGTGCGGGTATATGTGTATACTTTTTTCTTCCTATTTGAATCTGTTAGTCTTTTTAATTTGTTGCTGCCTTTTTGTTCTGAATAGATAGACAAGATGTTGGAGAATGGTACAGAAAAGAAAGATACAGAAGGCTAAATGCTTTGTTCAGAATTTTTTCTAGATTTAAGGGAGACAAGTAAAAACAATCTTAAGGGTTCTTCTAGATTATCCAATTTGTTTCAATCCAAATATGAATAACGCAGATAATGACACACATAGCCTACTTCCAACCTGATTAGCTGTTTACTCATTACATTTATAGTAACAAATGTCTAGTTCTATTAGTAATTAAGACATTATTTTGTATCAGTCATATAATTATCTAAGAAAGTCAAAGACAGGTGGGAAATTTCTTTAATCAGGTGAAAGCATCTTGTTTTCAAGTACTAAAACATCCTAAAATTACAGCTTTTTACTTCTATTTCCAGAATGAAGAACTTTAATACTTGAAATTATGTTAATTCCAAATTCTCATTTTTGTTTGTTTGTTTCCAGAAGACAAAAGTCCATTCTTAGAGAAGACAATGAATGATAATTTATCAGGAAAAACATTTACATGCAAAAGGAAAAGCAAAGAAATATTTTAGAAAACAATGATACTCTGAAATGAAAAATCAAAATAGATGGATATTTTTAAAAGCTATGCCATACTATTGAAAGCCATCTGACAATTAATATAATTATTTATGTATAAAATTTTTCATAAATTAATTGGTTTCTTCTTTTCATAGGAGGACATGGTCAACTATTGAATCTCCTTATATTCTATATGTTCTATATTTGGTAACACTCAAAAGAGACACAAGAAATAGATCTTTTTTAGGGCCAAATAAAAAGAATCTAGATAATTAAGAAACTGTATCCTACATAATTTGAAAACTGTGTTTTTTGCCACCTTTCAATAAACTGTCAGGCAAAATATTATACCATTACTGAAATATTGAGAAAAACTTACCTGACCCACCTAAGCATATTTTTCCAGAATGTTAGAAGTGGATAGATTTATCATTGAAGAACTTGCACATTTAAACAAAATTCAGTGGTTACATTCTGCTACGTTCATTGTGTTAGAAAAATGCAAATTTAATATATTAAATCATTCATGTAGGTATGTGTATAAGTCAGGGTACATATGTATATGTGTGTGTATATATATATATATATATATATATATATATATATATATGTTACATTTGTATATATATTATCTCCTCTTATTGTTGCAAACTGAAATCAAAGAGGAATTATGAATTAGAATTTTTTTTCTAGGTAAGTAGAACATAGGACAATTTAATGGTCTGAAAAGGACAAGATTAAAAGTCTTAGGAAAACAAAGTTCAGAGAAGTAGAGAATAAATACAAATTTTGTCTATCAGTAGCCCCAGGAAAGGAAACACAGAAAACAGAGGTGATAAAATAATAAAAGAATTAACAAGGGGAAACTTTCCCCATGGTAAGGAAATATAAATCTATGAATAGCCAAATTATGTACAAAATGTAGTAGTTATTTCCCAGACATTCAAAAAACAAAAACAAAACCAGGGACTTCGTTGGTGGTCCAGTGGTTAAGAGTCTGCACTTCCACTACCAGGGGTGTGGGTTTGATCCCCTTTCGGGGATCTAAGATCCCGCAAGCCACACAGTCAAACAAAACAAAACAAAACAAAACATTTTAAAGTTAAGAATGGAAGTATTTGGACTCAGCATGTGAAGATATTATTCAAAAAAAAAAAAACAGTTCAAAGTTTTTATTGTAGAACACCATTAAGAGTTTTGATGGATCTTCACTATTACTAGGAAGGAGGTAAAGAGAAGAATAAACTAGAAAATAAAGTTTTTTAAACTTCTAGTACTCTAATACTATTTCTTAAGTTATCTTTCATTTTGTTATTATGCACTTATATATCCATTTATTCAACAAATAAATGAAGTGGCTTCTAGAAAACTATAACATAAAATAAAAATAATAACTATTTGAAAATAAGGGAAGAGCAGATGAAGTCAGTAGGAATGTTGCCTTTTAACAGTGAAACCTGTACTTGAATGTTTTGTTGATAAATATGGGCAGAAAATTCCTAAGTTTTCAAGGCAAAGTAAACATACAAATAGAATCACAAAATTCTAGGATAGAAGTTGTACAGTGACAAAAACTTGAACTGATTGCATGAAATTAAAGTGTTCAAAGATAAAAATCTTTAAAAAATGTCATTTTGCCCCTCTAAACAAGAGGCAAAAATATATCCTTAGGTCATTTACTTTCACTGTAGTCTATAAATTTCACTTTAAAAATTGATCTCATGGCAGTAACAAGAGGCAATAAAAATATATTTCTACTAGTGGATGAAAACAAGAGAAGCACACCAAAGGAAAATTGCTCATGTAGGCTGTTTGTACAAGGGACCCACTGTCTTGAGTCACATGAGAAGTTTTGCACTTCATAAGTAGAACCATATATTAAGACATGTTTTTAAATAAAATATTTACCTCTTTTGATCCCTAAAATTGTACACTATTATAGCAAACACTACAATTGCATGTATATATTTCATAAATACATGCTATACTTATCGATGTCTTCATAAAAGCCAGCATCTTCCTTTCGGCAATTAACAATCTTACTGTATAGAATTAAAGATAGTCAAGGAACCTTATAAAGATGAGAAAATCAGTCCTGAAGTGGATAATTTGTCCTAAATAACACATGTAGGACTTGCCAGATAGTGGACTTGAATTTTAATTCAGAATCTTTAATTCAGTGCTATTTAAATTATACCAAAGACAATGGCAAGATGATAATGAATCTTTTTAATACAAACTAAGGTTATTTTACTATGTGACCACAAAATAAGACTTTTTTGTGTGTTTGTATAATGACCTTTTCCCATATAAAAAGGAAAAGGGCATTTTTCCTTTTTCTGTATAGTTTCAGGTTAAAGGTTTGCCATGAACTTGATGAGCAACCTTGGGCAAATTACTTAACCTCTCTGTGCTTCAGTTTCCACATCTATAAAATGAAAACAATAAGAATAACTCCTTCATAGTGTTGGTACCAAGATCAAATGAATTAATATTTGTATAGCATATAGTAAGCTCTACCTAGATGTTAAACACAAATATATAAAAAGATGCCAACCTGCTAATCTTTATATTATTCATTTTTCTATTTATACAGCCCTTCATTTGATGTTTTTGCTATCTTACTAACGGATTAGCAAAAATTTTTAGAAGCTGGAAGTTTGAAAAACTAGTATTTACTTTTCTGGAAACAGAGACCTTTGGCTTACATCAACTTTTTTTTTTTTTTTTTTGATGGGGATAAACTTTTTTTTCACATCTTTATTGGAGTATAAATGCTTTACAATGTCATGTAAGTTTCTGCTGTATAACAAAGTGAATCAGCTATATGTATACATATATCCCCATATCCCCTCCCTCTTGAGCCTCCTTCTCACCCTTCCTATCCCATCCCTCTAGGTGGTCACAAAGCACCGAGCTGATCTCCCTGTGCTATGCAGCAACTTCCCACTAGCCATCTATCTTACATTTGGTAGTGTATATATGTCAATGCTACTCTCTCACTTCATCCCAGCTTCCCTTTCCTCCCATGCCCTCAAGTCCATTCTCTATGTCTGCATCTTTATTCCTGTCCTGCCACTAGGTTCTTCAGTACTGCTTTTGTAATTCAATATATATACGTTAGCATATGTTATTTGTTTTTCTCTTTCTGACTTACTTCACTCTGTATGACAGATTCTAGGTCCATCCACCTCACTAAAAATAACTCAATTTCATTCCTTTCTATGGATGACTAATATTCCATTGTATATATGTGCCACATCTTCTTTATCCATTAATCAGTTGATAGACATTTAGGTTGCTTCCATGTACTGGCTATTGTAAATAGTGCTGCAATGAAAATTGTGGTACATGTATATTTTTGAATTGTGGTTTTCTCAGGGTATATGCCCAGTAGTGGGATTGCTGGGTCATATGGTAGTTCTATTTTTAGTTTTTTAAGGGACCGCCATACTGTTCTTCATAGTGGCTGTATCAATTTACATTCCCACCAACAGTGCCAGAGGGTTCCCTTTTCTCCACACCCTCTCCAGCATTTATTGTTTGTAGATTTTTTATGATGGCCACTCTGACTGGTGTGAGGTGATACCTCATTGTGGTTTTGATTTGCAACAAATTAAAGAACAAAAACCATATGATCATCCCAATAGATGCAGAAAAACTTTTGACAAAATGCAACACGCATTTATGATAAAAACTCTCCAGAAACCGGGCATAGAGGGAATTTACCTCAACATAATAAAAGCCATATATGACAAACCCACAGCAAACATCATTCTCAATGGTGAAAAACTGAAAGCATTTCCTCTAAGATCAGGAACAAGACAAGGATGTCAACTCCCACTACTGTGATTCAATGTAGTATTGGAAGTCCTAGACACAGCAATCAGAGAAGAAAAAGAAATAAAAGGAATACAAATTGAAAAAGAAATAAAACTGTCACTGACTGCAGATGACATGATACTATACATAGAAACTCCTAAAGACGCCACCAGAAAACTACTAGAACTAATCAATGAATTTGGTAAGTTTCCAGGATATAAAATTAATGCACAGAAATCTCTTGCATTACTATGCACTAACAATGAAAGATAAGAAAGAGAAATTAAGAAAACATTCCCATTTACAATAGCAACAACAACAAAAAATACCTAGGAATAAACCTACCTAAGGAGGCAAAAGACCTGTACTAACAAAACTATAAAACACTGATGAAAGAAATCAAAGGTGACATAAACAGATGGAGAGATATACTATGCTCCTAGATTGGAAGAATCAATATTGTGAAAATGAGTATACTACCCAAAGCAATCTACAGGTTCAATGCAATCCCTATCAAACTACCAACGGCATTTTTCACAGAACTAGAACAAGAAATTTTACAATTTGTATGGAAACACAAAAGACCCCAAATAGTCAAAGCAATCTTGAGAAAGAAAAATGGAGCTGGAGGAATGAGGCTCCCTGACTTCAGATAATACTACACAGCTACAGTAATCAAAACAGTATGGTACTGGCATAAAAACAGAAATATCGATCAATGGAACGGGATAGAAAGCCCAGAGATAAACCCAAGTACATATGGTCACCTTATCTTTGACAAAGGTGGCAAGAATATACAATGGGAGAAAAGAGAGCCTCTTCAATAAGTGGGTCTGGGAAAAATAGACAGCTACATGTAAACAAATGATATTAGAACACACCCTAACACCATACACAAAAATAAACTCAAAATGGATGAACGACCTAAATGTAAGGCTAGACACTATAAAACTCTTAGAGGAAAACATAGGTAGAACACTCTATGACATAATTCACAGCAAGATCCTTTTTGACCCACCTCCTACAGAAATGGAAATAAAAGCAAAAATAAACAAATGGGACCTAATGAAACTTAAAAAATTTTGCACAGCAAAGGAAACCATAAACAAGATGAAAAGACGACCCTCAGAATGGGAGAAAATATTTGCAAACAAAGCAACTGACAAAGGATTAATCTCCAACTTCTGAAATAACTGTGATAGATAGATAAATAGATAGATATATAGATAGAGAGATGATAGATAGGTAGATAGATAGATAGGTAGTTTTCATCAAGCAAAATTTATTTGTGGTATCCTTTCAAAAACATCATTATGATTATAAAAGATTATTGTTTCACCTAATGCAAAGCCATTTCTAAATAATTTCCTGCTCAATAAAGATGTTTTTCTTACAAAATTTAATGCACGTCATTTTGGCCAAAGCAACAGTGGAAGCTGATTACATGTCAGCTACATTAGACAGTGTGTCCTGCTTTATAATTGCTATGCTGGCCTGAAAATCCTGGAGTAAGATTACATGACAGCTGTTTCCCTGTTTGCCCATAAAATTGAGATGTTTGTTTCATAAAGCAATCCCTGTGACCAGAGATTGTTTTTAATATGCAACTAATATCTTTACTGAAATAAGGGAAAATACAAAATGGTTAACTCTCATTTTTCTTGTCCCATTATTTTTATACCTTTGTTTGGTAATAACTCTGTGTGTATAGCTTGCATATGTGCTTGTGTTTGTAGAAACATTCTTATATAATACGTATAAATTTGTGCATAAATGTATATATATATTTCTGATATGACAATAAAAAGATAGAAAGATAGAGGCCATAGGGAAAAATGATAGAATAGGGAATATAATCCACTATATATATCGATTATATGGACACTTTACTTGCCTTCTATAACGTTCAGAAAGTATATTTCTCTACAATGCAAAATTGTAGCATATACATTTTAAATCAATTATACCATTAATCTAGACATTTAATTTACAGTCTGTAGAAGAAATTCAATAAAATATTTTAATAGAAGTATTTGGCAGCATTTTTCTACATGCTGAAGTCCTGTCTCTCTCTTTCCGTCCCTACCCTAACTTTTTATATTATCATGCATCATATTGTGTTATTTTAAAATTTTTATATAATTCAGACTTTTTTATATTTGTCAGCTGATGAAGTACTTGTTTCTTTTACTAAATGAAGTGTTTCAAGGATAAGATCATCTCTTTCTCCATCTTTGCATTTCCAGCACCTGAAAGTTGTATATACTTGTCTTTAGATCAAGAAAGAGTCCTGGTTGAAGATGCCCTCATGCATATAGATGGTATTTAATTGGATAAGATCATCAAGACAGGAAAAGATTAATTGGTGAGATTAATTGTAAGCAGCAAAGAAAACTGAACGAAATCTTCCAGCACATTCATAAAGATAACATCCAAAAGTGCATGTTGGATCAAAAGAAGAGTTTTGTATTGCTTACGTTTTTCACGTGAGAGAAAAAGAAGAAAGAGAGATCAGAACTGAATTTTCCCTTAGTATGTGTCTCAGCATATAAGCAACTCACATATAACAAAGAAATCCTGGGAAACTGTTTGCATGGTTTATCACTGTATGCTCATGCCAAAAAAGTAGAACCTTTTGTTTTGATCACTGATTATTTTGAGATCAGTGGGATAGACAGGAAAAGAAATGTTGGGATCAATACTGACGTATGGCCTATGACGTATGCAACAGGATGGCATTTTGGCAACACATGCATGCCAATGTCTGTCTTACTCACCAGAAATATCTTGTAATCATACATTTCCCGATCTTGTTTTTGTATTGGAGAAAAAAATGGCAAAATACAAAAGCTATCACATTGCTCCCACTTGTTATACGTAGAAATCTTTGTATGATCTACAAAAATACTTCTCAATAATTTTCATCATTTTTACTTTAACATTTAAACACACACCAATGAATCCACCATAGTTTTACATAATTTTCATGGCATGAATTATAAACCCATCTTTTACTTTCTCCTAAAGTATGTGTATAGAATGGAAGTGCTTGAAAGTGACATAATTGTTAGTATAACCTTAAGTTTATTTCACATAATAAAAATAATAAACAAAATTGTATATCATAGTGACATAAACTGCAAGTTAGGAGACTGCAAACTGTAGCTACCATGCTAGAGCCAGTTCAATAAATATATTCTGAGAATTTTATAGCAAAATGCAACAGACCCAGAATTTTAAGTGTAAAGAGAGTTTGACAACACATTTTTGTCTATTAAAATGTTATAAACCTAAGATGATATATAATGACTTTTCAAACTAAAATGTTTTTTTATAGTCTATTAATATTATTTTTGTACAACAACTTTTAACAGACTTCAAATAATCCCACAATGCTCAGTGAATATCAAAGAGAAGAGGACCAAAGATGAAAAAACTAGAACCTATCAGACGAAATAGATTGTAGCTGTTCACTGCTAAATACCTTTAGACAAATTATTGAATTGTAACATTACAAACAACACTGGTGATTATTTGTGCTGACAGAAAAATCCATCCTGAAAAACGAAAGCAACAAGAATATGTTTTTCAAATCCTAAAGGCCATCTCAGAAAATTGTTTTGTTTTGTTAATTCCTTGAGGAAGGAAAAATAATTTTTAAATATTTGAGCATAAACTGTTGAAGACTAAATATGGAGACACTGAGAAATAAGATAGTTGTATAAGTACATAATACAGTTGTTACCATCATCACTCACAAATGATAATACAGATTAAAATCATGTCACACACAGCACTGAACCAAACTACGATGCACGATAGGCTAAGTTTCTTACCAGTGGTCTGCTGTATAATTAATAGTTACTTTGGATGAGTCAGTCCTTATCAATACCACCAAATTAAAAACAAAAAATAGCTGCAAAGTTCAAAACAGAAATAGATTTTTTATTAATTGTAACATTTATAAGCAGTTTAATATTTACTTTGGTTTTTTCCCCTCTATCATATCAATTTACTTGATATAAAAATCATAAGACTCTTATAAGCTAAATTTAGGTTCCCAAACCTGTACAATATTTAATTTGATATCAATCTAAGGATTTGAGGAATAAGCAAATAACCATATTACAGTTGAATTTTTTTAACACCTTTATTGGAGTATAATTGCTTTACAATGTTGTATTAGTTTCTGCTGTATAACAAAGTGAATCAGCTAAATGTATACATATATCCCCATATTCCCTCCCTCTTGCATCTCCCTACCACCGTCCCTATTCCACCCCTCTAGGTGGTCACAAAGCACCGAGCTGATCTACCTGTGCTATGTAGCTGCTTCCCACTAGCTATCTATTTTACATTTGGTAGTGTACATATGTCCATGCCACTCTCTCACTTTGTCCCAGCTTACCCTTCCCCATCCCCATGTCCTCAAGTCCATTCTCTATGTATGCATCTTTATTCCTGTCCTGCCCCTAGGTTCTTCAGAAACTTTTTTGTTTTTTAGATTCCATGTATATGTGTTAGCATATGGTATTTTTTTTTCTTTTTCTGACTTACTTCTCTCTGTATGACAGACTCTAGGTCCATCCACCTCACTACAAATAACTCAATTTCATTTCTTTTGATGGTTGAGTAGTATTCCATTGTATATATGTGCCACATCTTCTTTATACATTCATCTGTTGATGGACACTTAGGTTGCTTCCATATCCTGGCTATTGTAAATAGTGCTGCAATGAACATTGTGGTACATGACTCTTCTTGAATTATGGTTTTCTCAGGTATATGCCCAGTAGTGGGATTGTTGAGTCATATGGTAGTTCTATTTTTAGTTTTTTAAGGAACCTCCATACTGTTCTCCATAGTGGCTGTATCAATTTACATTCCCACCAACAGTGCAAGAGGGTTCCCTTTTCTCCACACCCTCTCCAGCATTTACTGTTTGTAGATTTTTTGATATTGGACATTCTGACTGGTGTGAGGTGATACCTCATTGTAGTTTTCATTTGCATTTCTCTAATGATTAGTGATGTTGAGCATCCTTTCATGTGTTTGTTGACAAACTGTATATCTTCTTTGGAGAAATGTCAATTTAGGTCTTCTGCCCATTTTTGGATTGGGTTGTTTGTTTTTTTGATATTGAGCTGCATGAGCTGCTTGTATATTTTGGAGATTAATCCTTTGTCAGTTTCTTCATTTGCAAATATTTTCTCCCATTCTGAGGGCTGTCTTTTGGTCTTGTTTATGGTTTGCTTTGCTGTGCAAAAGCTTTGAAGTTTCATTAGGTCCCATTTGGTTTTTTTGTTTTTTTTTTCCATTTCTCTAGGAGATGGGTCAAAAAGGATCTTGCTGTGATTTATGTCATAGAGTGTTCTGCCTATGTTTTCCTCTAAGAGTTTGATAATGTCTGGCCTTACATTTAGGTCTTTAATCTTTTTTGAGTTTATTTTTGTGTATGGTGTTAGGAAGTGTTCTCATTTCATTCTTTTACATGTAGCTGTCCAATTTTCCCAGCGCAACTTACTGAAGAGGCTGTCTTTTCTCCATTGTATATTCTTGCTTCCTTTATAAAAGATAAGGTTACCATATGTGTGTGGGTATATCTCTGGGCTTTCTATCCTGTTCCATTAATCTGTATTTCTGCTTTTGTGCCAGTATCTTACTGTTTTGATTACTGTAGCTTTGTAGTATACTCTCAAACTAAAATTTTTTGATTGACTTTTGCAGTTATGTATCAAATTACAAATGTGCTCAAATCACAGAAAATGACATTGGTGACCTCTATGTAAATAACTCAAAGACTAACTTCCAGTACTTTCTCTTGTTTGAAAGATTATTGTCTTGACATATTGTAATCCACAAATATTCTAAAAAGATGTTCATAAATTTTGAGAATTTAAATCAAATACTAACAAGAAATTCACTATTTTTTGTCTACAAGCTAAATCATTTATGACAAAAACTGATAAAAATATGAAACCAAAACAACTAAATATTAAATTATATTAATTTACTCATAGTAATTTAGATATAATGGAAATATAAATGTCACTCATTTTTAAGGAAAATTACTGAGATTAAAAATTTTAAAAAGAATAAATTTAATTTTTCCATATATTTCCTCTGCAATAGAATATAAGATTGGTATAAAAGTTCTGAAAATTTGACATAGATAAAAAGCAGAGGAAGCCTTCTTAAGGTGGTGCACCCCCAACCATCACCTCTATCTTTATCCCAAGCATACTGGGTATAAAAAAAGAAAACTAAAAATATTTGTCTGAGAACAAACAAACAAATAAACAAACAAAAATACAGTTGACCACCCCATGAGGCTATAGGTAATATATATATAGGAAATAGAAATCTCTGTACATGGCGTTAGGGTCCTTCAGAGAACCAGAACAAACAGGAGATATTTATATATGAAAGAGAGAGAGAGAGAGAGAATTGAAGGAATTGGCTCATGCAGTTATGGAGGCTGGTGGGTCTGAGGTCTTTGGGCCAGGCTGAAGCCTAAAGACCCAGGGAAGAGCTGATGCTGCAGTTTGAGTCTGAAGGCTGTCTGGACAAAGAATTCCTTCTTCCTTGGGGAATTTCATCTTTACTAAGGCCATCAGTTCATTGAATGTGGCTCACCCAGGTTATGGTGATAATCTGCTTTACTCAAAGTCTATGGATTTAAATGTTAATCACATCTACAAACTACTTTCACAGCTTTGTTTACCAAATAACTGGGTACAATAGCCTAGCCACGTTGACATATAAAATTAACCATTACACATAGAAAGGTAATGAGTGAAGCAGATAAAATTTAGAGGCTAGGATTTGAGTTAAACCTTTGCAACAAAATCTGCAATATTGTCAATATCTCTATAGATGGGTAATCACAAATATAAAAATAATAATTCTGGTCTGAGAAACCTAGAAAAACAGATGAAGGTGAAAACAAAACTGTAGTACTGAGAAGTGTAATCTAGAAGGTGAAAAAATACACATTCAAGGTGAGTCTACAAAGTACTATCCAAAATATGTGATGAAATTTAACAGTAAGAGAGCAAACAAAAAAAAATTGAGATAAATCTGTTTAGAATTCTAATAAATTAGACAACCTTAAAAGAGCTATCCAATGAGTATATATTTATCCTCAAGGAAGTAAAGAATGCAATTAATTGAAAAATACAAGTAATTATGTAAAAAATCCCTCCTATTTCAATTGTCATAAGCAAGCAGCAATGAAGAGGGACAAAGTAAAAATACTAGAAATACAGCTATCATAACCAAGCTATCTCTTCTTGGTAAAAGAAGAGACAGATAGATCAATGAAACAGAATAAGGAGTCCAGACATAAACTCACACAAAAATAGCCAACTGATCTTTAACAAAGAAGCAAAAGCAATATGACAGATTTTGCTAGATAACTGGATATCTGCATGCAAATAAATAAAAAAAGAATCTAGACAGAACTTAAACCCTTCAAGAAGATTAACTCAAAATGGATTGTAGGCCTAAATGTAAAATGCAAAACTGTGAAACTCTTAAAAGATAATATAGGAAAAAATATAGATAACTTTGGATTTGCAATGACTTTTTAGTTACAATACCAAAAGTATAATCCGTGAAGAACTGATTAGGTGGACTTCATTAAAATTAAAAACTTCTGTTCTGCAAAAACACAGTCAAGACAATGGGAAAATAAACCACAGACTAGAAGAAAATATTTGCAAACCACAGTCGACAAAGAACACATCCAAAATATTCAAAGAACACTTAACACTCAACAGTAAGAAAACATGCAAATTAATTAAAATTGGGGCAAATATCTTAACAGACACCTCACCAAAGAAGATATACTGGTGGCAAATAAGCATATGAAAATAGGCACCACATTATATGTCATTAGGAATTTGAAATTCAAACAACGATGAAATACCACTACATACTTATTAAAATGATCAAAATTCCAAACACATGACAATACCAAATGCTGGTGAGGATGTGGACCAGAAGGAACTTTCATTCATTGCTGGTGAGAATGCAAAAATGGTACAGCCACTTTGGTAGACAGTTTGGCAGTTTCTTACAAAACTAAACATTCTCTTACCATACAATCCAGCAATCATGCTTCCTGGGTTGAAAACTTATGTTCACACAAAAACCCACACACAGATGTTTATAGCAGCTTTATTCATAATTTCCAAAACCTGGAAGCAAACAAAGATGTCTTTCCAAAGGTGAATGCATAAATAAATTTCCGTGCATCCAGAAATGGAATATTATTCAGTCAGTACTGAAAAAATGGGCTATCAAGCCATGAAAAGACATGGAAGAATCATGAATGCATATTGCTAAGTGAAAGTAACCAATCTGAAAAGAGTGCATACTTTATGTTTCCAGCTATATGACATCCTGGAAAAGGCAAAACCATGGAGATAATCAGAAAAGCAGTGGTCACCAGGCATTAGTGGGGAGGGATGAATAGGTGAGGCACAGAGGATTTTTAGGGCAGTTAAACTACTTTGTATGATACTATAATGATGGATACATGTCACTATACATTTGTCCAAACCCATATAATGTGCAATGCCAAAAGTTAACTCTAATGTAAACTATGGACCCTAGATGATAATGATATATTAATGTAGATTCATGGATTGTAACAAATGTACCACTTCGGGGAAGGAGTTATAACTTCCTCTCAATTTTGCTTTGATCTAAATCTCCTCTAAAAATAAAGTCCACCTGAAAAATCCTGGAAATAAAAAGAAGCCATTGAAATAAATATGTCACACTACAGAAAAAAATTTAAATCAATGAATATAAAATTGATGAATTAGAAGACATTAATGAGAAGTCACACAAAACAAAATTTGTACAACGATCCTAAAAATATGAAAAATGCTCTCAAGAGACATAGAAGCTAGATCAGATGGCTCCTATATATGCCTATAATGAATTCCAGAATAGAAAAATGTTTAAGTAATATTCTATGAGGTAAAAGCCGATATTTTATCAGAAGAAGAAACAAACTGTCAAGATTACTCAGATTGAATGTGAATTCTGAGTCCTGAACAATCAAATTCAATTCATACACATGTTATGGTAAAAACGAATAAATCAAAGATGATGAGAAAATAAAAAAGGAAGTCAGTAAAGGACAAAGGTAAAAGAATAGCATGATACATAAAAATACAAAATAAAGTAGTAGAAATAAGTCTTCATTTTAGTGGTATAATGAACAAATGTGGATTGACCACACAACCTCAAAAATTATAACACTGTCAAGAAGGATAAATTTTAGAAGAAAGTGACAAAATTTTTTCCAAAGTTATTGTACCATATTACAGATTAGTTTTGTGCCTATCCTATGGTTTTACTCCTTAAATTAAGCCACGACACTTAACCATTTTGATACTTAAGTTTAAGCACAATTTGGAACAGAAAAATTGAGTACCTTTATACATTAATTCAGTTCTATTAATTACTAACACAGTTACCAATTTTTCTTCCATAAAAGTGAACAGAGTACTTTGATTATAATCAGAGATATTGGTGTCTGACTGGTTTTGAATCCCTTTTCTCTCATTCACACACTGTAAGTTAAGGAACATTGCTTAACTTTTATGTTCTTAGGTTTCTTTTAAAATAATGGTACCCGCCTCATAGGGTCATTATTAGTGTTTAGATAGGTTAAGTTATGCAAAGTGCTTAAACAATGGCTGGAATGTGGTAGGCTTTCTGCATTTGCTCTTATTATCCTCCAAGTTACACTTCCTTAGAGAAAATACTACTACATCTTTGGAAACTTAACCTGTCATTAGCCAAATGGGAAAGCATATTTGCCAATAAAGTCATCTTTCTTTTGTTTTTCTTCTTAATATATCAGCATGTTAGAGTGACAAGTCAAAACAATGAGACAGAAATTACGATTTGGGGGAAAAAAGCTGTATTTTTTTTTTTTTCTATTTGACACAATGTAAATAGGTAGAAGAGAGCCCACAGAAAAATCTCTGTAGGTCTATCCTTTGTCATTCACCCACATTTCTTTTTCTTTTTTAATAGAAAAATCAATAGAGCTAGAAAAACACCATGATACTTAAGCATTCTTTTCTTTAAACATTTTTTTTTTAAAGTAAAGCACACTGATATGTGTTCATGCTTTGGAGAGAAAAACTTTGGAGGCTGCCTTCTGGGCAAGGACACAGCTCTCCAGATGGGATACCCTTCCTGCCCACCACACTTTTCCTTCTTAACTTTATGACACTGCTCTTGCCCTGATTGTTTTCCCATTCAGTCAGATTATTGTTTCATATTTTTAACTCTTTATTGTCCATTGCCCATTTTTATATACCTATGTTGTGTGTTTGGAATTGGGGTTTCATTATTTTGGAAGTGCTGGTATCTATGTCATGACTTTCTCAACCAGCTCTCCCTCAGAAGTGCCACCTATTATATATTAATATATATAATTTATTATATATATAATATAATATAATAATACAATATAATATAATATATACAACTTATATTAAATAATATATAGTATATAATATATATTATAATATAATATTACATTATAATATTAATATATATTATATATTATAATATGTTATTGTACATATAATTATATATGACATATATTGCATAACAATATATATTATGTTATATTAATATATTACATTATATTGTAATTAATATATTATAATATAACATAATATAGCATAATATATATAATATATATAACATAATATAACATAATATATTATATTATAATATAATATAATATATGTTATAATATATAATATATATTTATATTATAAATATATTATATATTAAATATATATTTTCCTTAAACTAATGATAAAATTGTTAAAAATATAAATAAATGTGTGTATATATACATATATATACACACACACACATATATATATAAAACTGTTGAAGAAATTATCTGATCATGTTATATAAAAAGTTTGAAGATAGTTAGAACTGTAAGTATTGCCTAGTAGCTCTATCCCCGCTCTTGGGAAAGTTATTTACCATCTCTGGATTTTGTTTTCCTTAGCTGCAAAATGTGTGTGATTTAATATTTTTAAGACTATAAACATGGTTGATGTAAGCTGTCACAAGGTAGATACTTAGTATTTTTTTCTCATTTTTTCAGCATGAATAAATTTAAGTTTCTATGAAAAGCTGAGAAAATATAGGTACTGTGCAAAAGTAAGTTATTAACTAACACATTATAGTCTTTTACCTTTTCTTTCCTACTGCTATTACTCTTGTTTAGACACCATTCTTTTCTGCCTGGACTATTATAATAGACTTCAAATTCCGATGTTCACAATGGCCTTCCAATATCATGTGTCTCCCATCTGTAACTAAACTCCCAAAGACTGCTATTAAGGAATGTTATCTTGAAACATAACTCCAAATAACATACTTCTCAGTGATTTTTCTGGGCTTGCAGGATGTCACAATCTTTTGTCTGTATTCAAGGTCTTCATATCCTGACCACAACTAATTTTTCCATCTTCATTTACAGATATTTTCTAACATGCACTTAAGATTCACTCTAACATCTCTGCTTCGTTCATTGCATTTTCTATGTTTGAAATACCCTTAGTTCCCTACAAAATGAAAGCTTACCTATTGTTCCAGGCTTACTTAAAATACTAAGTCTACTGAAAAGTTTTCCCTAAGAACATCCTCAAGCACAGCGATCATATGCTTCATTCCATACTCTCATGAGCAGTGGAAACTTTCCTTTTTGCATTAAAGCTATGTTTTTTACAATGTATAAGCATTCTGTCTAGTTCCCACAAATTTGCCATCCAAACCTAAGACTGTTGGCTTCTTAGAACAACAATATTTTATCTTTATTTTTGTTGCATTCAATGTATTGTCTGCCACGTGTGCTTTTTTTGATGGTAGATCAAACACTCTGCCGTTAAGAGAGTGTATTTTGTTCTCAAATTCCTTGTCTAAATGTATTATGGAAATGCCTTTGCTTTAAGTTTACTTTGTATAATAATCTACAGTGATATATTTAGGTTTTATTCACTGTTTTTGTTACAATTTATATAATCTATATCATAATGCTCTTAATCCTATAGTGGCAGTAGGAGACTTTTACCCCCAGCCATAGACTTAATTTTGTATGCCTCAAGAAAATCAAATCAGAATGTCAGCATATATGTATAGAAGGTAATATATGTATAGTCAGACAAATACATACATACATATGAAATTTTATGTGAGATGGTTACAATGAGATGTAATTTTTATCACCTTATAATGAGGTAAATATCTATCTCTGTATATATGGACAAATAGATATTCTGTTTAAAATATGGTTACTCTTATCTAACATAAAATAACAGGGCCAGAGGAGCTCTGAGAAGAGTAAATATTACAGTCAACCCAGAGAGATGCTAATTATCATTTTTTTGTTTTTTGCCTGCCCGTTGAGGCATGAGGGATCTTAGTTCCCTGACCAGGGATCAAACATGCACCCCCTGCAGTGGAAGCACAGAGTCAACCACTGGACCACCAGGGAAGTCCCCGATGCTAATTATCCTTCTAATGAACATGATTGCATGTAACTCCTGGTGACCTCTGAATAAAATTCCTTGTAAGTGAAACTCTCCTCTGTATGCTATTTTTCTAAAAAGTAAAACGCCATGGTTGAGCTTTCCCCAAAATTCACACTTAAATTATACTTATGATTCTCAGATGGTATAGAAAACCGCTGATCTTAACCATCATAATTTTTCCTTATCCATTAGAATGTATACCTTGTAAAATATATTTTAGGACTATAGAAAAAAATGCTTCTTTATGTTGGAGATGATCTGACAATTTTGTACAGCCCTTCTAAATTCAGAATTTTTCACCCTACACTGAAGAATGTTCCTTAAGAATTTCTTGGCAGTGTACCAATCAGACAACTAAACGTGATTTTAAAAACATGACTTAGAGATTTTGTTACACAAAAGATTTATTACATAATCTTTGACTTTGGTAATAGAAGGCAGGTCGTTTAGGCAGTAGCAATAAATTTATCCAATTCACTCCCTATTTTTATGCTTGAATTTACACCTTTGAATTCAGGATTCTCCTTATCTTGTTTATTAATTTGAGGCAAGGACTCAAGCCCTTTTAAAACTAGGTCAGCAGAAAACTTCTGCTTCTAGCTAAGGCAGAGTAGTGTGTAGGCAAATAATCCCTTCATGAAATGATCTAGAAATCTAGAAAAATTGCAAATTTATTTATTTACTAATTTGAGGGTTTAATTTTTTTTTTTTAATTTAAAGGCAACAGAATGCTGCTGAGGTAATAATGAAAGCCCTACATTCCAAAAAGGGGGAGTGAGGAGAGGTGAGCAGATGTAGGGCAGCTACTTCTTTTAGGATATTTCTGCTTCTTTGTGGATGGAAAGAGGCTTGGGTGGTAGGCACAGGGCTTGAGAAGAGGACTGCAGTTGAGAGTCAGAGAAACCAGCAAGTGTTTTGAATTGTTGTGTGACTGAAGACATGAACTTTGGAGATGGGAGTGAGCAAGGTTCTGATAGAAAGGAGAGTCAGAGAACTGAGCATAAATTCAGACAATTTTTTAATCAGGATGTTTTGAAAATTATAAACGATGTAGGTAAGAGGTGAAGAAAGTGAGCCAAAACTTTCTGAGAAGTGAAACAGTTTTTCCTTGCCTCACTGCATTGAATAGACAAAGATTATAAAGTTCAGAACCCACTGGGGGACCAACCTCAATGAAAAACTCAGGCTCTCAGCTGGAATCACTGGAGGGACATGCTGAGAAGTGGGTATAAAACACAAATAGACATATTATTAGTGCAACTCTAGCCCACCTCAAACTCAGCAAGTTCATAATTAGATTCAGTTCATCAGTTACCTGCTCTATATTCCTAGCAGAGGAAGGTGTAAACCTTTAATGGAAAATGGCATAATTTAGAACACCTACTATTTAAACCACATCAGATATTTAATAAAATTACTAGGGTTGTCAAAAGATAGAACCAAATGACCAAAACACAAGAGAAAATTCAGTCAATGGAAATAAATCCCTACATAATCTAAATATATAATCTACATAATAGGCACAGGTGAGCAAACACTGCCATCTGGACCCGTTGAGACTGCACTCCTGCTCCCTCATCCCGAAGCCTGGTTTCTCCCGCTGCCAGCCATTTTCTCAGCCCAGCAGTTATTGATGTGCTGGGATAGGAGGGCATTCACATACCATTGGGGAAATGAGGAAAAGTACAGCATGAAAATACCAACTGAAAAGGACTCACTGGAAGTCAAAATAGTCCACTAGTGGTAGCAATAAAAAAGAAAGTTGATGAACTCTTGCATGGGGAGGGACAGAGAACATACATTGAGAAGAGCTCTTTGCTTTCTCTCAATTCATGGAAGCTAATTCAATGAAACCAGGAGCAAACTGGTAGATTGATCGTGCATCTATTGCTGGGCAAAGCTTGGGTTGCCCACAGTTTAATTTCTCAGCAATTTCCTGAGAAGTTGTACATAAAAGTCTGTTGTTGAAATGAAGAAAGATGCTGGGAATGGGCTTTCTGATCCTGCTCTGTTGTCAGGTTGGTTTCACCACCCAGGGGCCCACCGTGCCTCTCCCCACTGCTGGGTTTCAACGCGCTTTTCCTTCTCTTGGCTGCTTGAGCAAACAGCCATCACTGTTTCCATTGTGAGCTCTTCTCTGTCTGGATCCAAGCCCAAGTTCAGAGAACATGTGCTTGCGACCAACATGTGGCAGCCTGGGTCCCCACTTGGAGTGACTCTCTACCTTTGCCTTTTTCCCATCAAGACAGTTCCTGCATCTGGAGACTGAAGAGTAGTACTGAGCACGCTTAGTTCTAAAAGCTGAGTACTCATCCTGCTAGCTCCCTGGGATGAGGGCCACAGAATTCACAAAATTCACACCCAAATCCAGAGCAGTCTCTTCATTGGAGGCAATCTTTCCCTTAGCCTGATATTTTCTAGTAAAACAATTTAGTTAAGGTAAATTCTTGACCTATGTCTTTATTCCATGTTAACTTCTTAAAGGAAAGAGTGAATTTTGTGGTTGGTAAGTGGGGTTGGAAGGATTCTAAGACAGTCCCAAAGATTCCCATCCCCTAGTGTTAATACTCTCCACAATCTCCCTTTTTCTTTTTTAAGGTATTTGTTTATTTATTTATTTATTTTTGGCTGTGTTGGGTCTTTGTTTCTGTGCGAGGGCTTTCTCTAGTTGCGGCGAGCGGGGGCCACTCTTCATCGCGGTGCGCGGGCCTCTCACTATCGTGGCCTCTCTTGTTGTGTAGCACAGGCTCCAGACGCACAGGCTCAGTAGTTGTGGCTCACGGGCCAATTGCTCCGCGGCATGTGGGATCCTCCCAGACCAGGGCTCGAAACCGTGTCCCCTGCATTGGCAGGCAGATTCTCAACCACTGCGCCACCGGGGAAGCCCCATAATCTCCCATTTTTGTAGGAAGAACCTATAGATATGGTAGAATGCACTCTCACGAAGATGTTGCATTCAATGGCAGAGGTGAAGGCATTTTGCAGATATAAGTAAAATCTTTCATCAGTTTGACATTGAATTAGCCAAAAGGAAAGTTATTCTGTGTAGGTCTGACCTTACCAGGTGAATCCTTAAAAGACTGTTTAGGCTCTTGTTCAGATCAGGGAGATGATCTATCTGGTCTTGAATAAGCAAGCTCCCATGTGTTCAACAGCAGCAAGAAAATGAGCTCTGTCCACAGTCACATGAACTGGGGAGAGGACCCTGAGCCTAGCTCCTTGCACCCAGGACCCACAAGAGACGTGCCTGGACTTCTGACCTACCTGTGAGGTAATACATGAGTGTTGGTTTAAGCTGATAAGTCTGTGGTGATGTTTATGCAGTGATAAAAAGTTAATATAGTAAGTTTGGAATAAGTTAGTGATAAAATATTGTAATATTTTATTATCTGGGAGCTGCCTGACCACAAGCTGCATGGGACGATTCTTTTATGGAAATCCTGTAATTTTTCTAGTTGTGGCCCTAACTAGGTTGGTTAATAAACCCAAATCGGGGATAAGTAGTAGCAAGTTCTCTTCACACATATATAAAATCATGCTCTTCACTCAACTTTACTAATAATAAAGGTAAAATTTGGGTATTAATCAATCTAAATCCTGATTCTTTCTCCCATTTGGTTCTGAATTAGTTTGGGGAAAAGAAATACACTTTCTTTGTTGGATGTTTACAAACCCTGAAATCTACAATATTTTCACTTGTCATACAATAATAATGCATTACCAACATTGCACATCATTACTGCTAACCAAGGCAATTGAAAGAGAAATGAAGCAACCAGAAAAATAAAGTGCATCATGGGGAAAACGGCATTTCTCTAAAAAATCTAAAGCAATTTCAATGCTATCATCTAAACAACCAACCCTGAGCTTCATTATTTTCTTCCTGATGTTAAATGGGTTGAAAATATAACTTTTCATTTTTAAATGCACAATTACAAAGATGGTCACAGTAGAAGAAAATCTTTATGAACACCATGTCCTTGAATGATGTCAGAGTTGTTGTTTGAAATGAATTTGCATAACTACCAGCCTTGAGTTTCCTAAACGTCTTTGGCAGAAATAGTGTACCAATTGTTTTCTCCAGAAGCAAGATGACAACGTTCTTAAATAAAATTGTCATTAAATTTCCTTTTGAATTCTGACTGCATGATTGAATAAATATTATCTGCTGAAACTGGCTGTGAAGATAAGTATTTCATGACAGTTAATATATTTCATATGCAAATGTTTTGGCCTCTCTCTATATTGGAAACATGGAAAAAAAACACTTGCTATCTATTTAATTTAGAATGTAATATCAAATCAGATGCATAGGTTCCTGAAATCAAATAGCTATTTTATTGTATCATTTTATTAAAATGACACATTTTGTACGGGGGACAATTCAGTGATGATATGCTGATTTCCGTATGTATGAAGTACTACCAGAAAGAAATACATTTCTTAAATATAAATTATTCAAGTAAAATGTGAAGTCTTTACAATATGTATATATGAACTTTTTACATATATATGTATGTATATATATATATGTTTCCAAATTTTCATCTGAATTTCTCCTCACAATTAAATTATCATATATTTTGCCATAAATATCCTTGGATTCCTTGTACCATTAGAGAAATATATACTGCTTCTTCTATTCATAAAACATCTCTGTTTAGATTATTCTGATTTGACCCTCACCTGATTTACTGTGTATATAATTTGCTTAATATCATAATTTATTCTTCAATTTAAAAAAATAAATATCACTTGTTTAAAGATCCATAGGACTTATTTTTCCACAGACTAGAAGTTTTAGGTCTAATAACCATTTTAAATTAAAAGTATGCTGGATGAGAAATACATTAGTATTTGTAATTTAGAAATATGTGAATTATTTCTCATTCCCTGAAAGCTGTTCCATATTTACTAATTCAAAAATACCATACATTCATGTTTTCTTAATATCAATTGCCTTCTTTCCTAGACAGAGAGGCATTGGGTTTTGATGTTATTTGTACAAGTAATGAATAGTCTTTGTAAAAATTCCCACTCTTCTTTAAATGTGTAATTTTGTTATTATCACATTTTATGGTCGGCCTACTTTGAGTCTTCCCCAAATTCCCCTTTTGTGTGAGTTGCTAGCCCCCTTCCTAATTAGTGCTGTGATTGTTGCTTTCTTAAAAGTGCACCAATATATCTTCTCTTGTAAAATACAATTGCTTTTTATATTTCTGGAACTAAAAACAGATGATTCTAAAAACACAGCAACACAGAAAAAAAATTTTTGAATTCTTAGAAACACTAAATCTCTGAAAGAAAGAATAAGTAGGAAAATAAAAGGCCAAGGATCCAGAGGTGGGGAAAGACTCAGAATTAAGAGATAGAAAGTGGAAGGAGGGGGTGAAAAAAATGAGGTGTTTGATGCAAGAGAACAGAATGATAACCTTGTGTCCTGTGATAGAAGATAAAGGTGAAAAAGGACCATAAATCTTTGTGAATGTTGAGAAGTATGAAAAAGAAGACATGAAAGTGACAGTGAACAAAATGACCCCATTGTATTTGGAAAGAAAAAAGCATTTTCTGCAAAATTGTAGACAAGAAAGTTAAATCACATGGAGACTGAACAAATATTTAATCTATTATCTCAAATTTGGTCTCAATTATGTTTATTCCTATGGAAAATAAACCAATGTTTTAATACTTATTTTTCTGTTCTGTAAAAAACCAAAAGGATAAGTTTTGTGATTTTCTAATAAATTACATACTTATTTCTGTATCACTCTATTATCAGATAGTCACAATAAATATTAAATGGAAAGTTGAGAAATTAGAAGGAGAAATTTGGGGACTGTAGTTTTAAGTTATATAAAACAGTCTAGCGTTTTACCCCAGTGTAGATTCCTGTATCAGTCAGGGTTCCCCAGAGAAACAGAACTAATAATTATCCAACGTGTGTGTGTGTTGTTGGGGAGGAATATATTTTCCTCCACCCTTCTAGGCTCTTCTGGCTGCTCTAAGAATTAGATTAACATGAGGCAGATTAACAGAAAATCAAACAATGGAGAGACCCGGGAAAACTAACTCACCACGATGGTTGAAATTCTCACTTTAAACACCGTCTTCAGCTGCGGGAGGTGGTCGGGACTTCTGAGGGGAGGAAGGCAATTCCTGGAAGATGGAGAAGCAAATGTTTGGTAAACAACTGTTTGCTGGGCCACATGGAGACAATGAGACACAGAGTGGACTTTGATCTCTAGGCCCTGTTCCCCCACCACTCCTAGCCCATGTTTTGCAGACATCTCCAGTGACTGTTTTATTCCAGGAACAGTACCATAAATCTAAAGGCAGGCAGTTAAGGGGGAGATAACAAGAAAGACCTCCGGAGTCATGTTTTTTTTAAAATAACCAGCCTAGATTAATCCTCTTGCCAAAGAGACACAACTAGGGGTGGCAAATTGTGCTGCCCTAAAGTCCCACGTTTGAAACTTCTCCAAGTCTCAGAGTTCAGAAGCTGAGTCGGCAGATTGGTTCCATCCCACTGAACCAGTCTCTTAGTCTTGACAGTAGTTGTTCCTGCCCGTCTGCAGGAAGTTCAGGCAAGACCCCATGGAGGTGTTTGTGGACGACCAAGCTCACACTGCTTGGGCTGCAGCAGTACTGCGTCAGACTTCTTGCAGAAGAACCGCAAGCTCTTTGATCTCGTGGACGTGCTGGAGTTTAACCAGGCGGTGATATTTGTGAAGTCGGTGCAATGCTGCATGGCCTTAGCCCAGCTCCTCGTGGAGCAGAACTTCCCAGCCATTGCCATCCACAGGGCCATGGCCCAGGAGGAGCAACTGTCACGTTATCAAGCAGTTCAAGGACTTCCAGTGGTGGATCCTGGTGGCCACCAATCTGTTTGGCTGAGGAATGGACATTGAGCGTGTCAACACTGTCTTCAATTATGACATGCCCGAGGATTCGGACAGCTACCTCCACCACGTGGCCCATGAGGGTCACTTTGGAACCAAAGACCTGGCAATTACTTTCGTGTCTGATGAGCATGATGCCAACATCCTCAATGATGTCCAGGACAGGTTTGAAATGAATGTGGCAGAGCTTCCAGAAGAAATAAACATCTCCACATACATTGAGCAGAGCCGGTAACCACGTGCCCTGATGTCCCGGAGCCGCCCTGCTTCCCACGTGTTGCTTCAAGTCCTCTACCTAGGTGATAGTGGGTCTTTCTTTTTACTGTTTAAAAGCTGTAGATTTGTGTAAGAATAAATTTTTATTATGGAAAAATTCAGTTCAGAAGGTGGTGATGGAGATATGCTCTCAAAGTAAGGCCTGTGTGGTGCTAGAAACCAGGTATTTATTATTTATTTATTTATATTATTTTTTTAATAGACCTTTATTGGAATATAATTGCTTCACAATACCGTGCCAGTTTCTGTTGCACAACAAAGCGAATCAACTATATGCATACACATGTCCCCATATCCCCTCCCTCTTGAGCCTCCCTCCCCTCCTCCCTATCCCACCCCACTAGCTCATCGCAAAGAACCGAGCAGATCTCCCTGTGCTATGTTGCTGCTTCCCACCAGCCAACTATTTTACATTTGGTAGGGTATGTACGTCGATGCTACTCTCACTTTGCCCCAGCTTCGCCCTCCCACCCCATGTCCTCAGGTCCATTCTCTATGTCTACCTCTTTATTCCTGCCCTGAAACTAGGTTCATCAGTACCTTTTTTTTTTTTTTTTTTTGGATTCCATATATATACTTTAGCATACGGTATTTATCTTTCTCTTTCTGACTTACTTCACTCTGTATGACAGACTCTAGCTCCATCCACCTCACTACAAATAACTCAATTTTGTTTCTTTTTATGGCTGAGTAATATTCCAATGTATATATGTGTCACATCTTCTTTATCCATTCATCTGTTGATAATAAGAGGCATCTCTATGGAGACTAAAGAAAAACAAAGGTTAATGATTGGAGCAATGTATAAACCAGTGTCTAAGCCCAGGAGGCAGCCAGATGAGAAGATTTCTAGATGTCAAGACTAAAGCATCTTCAGATCAAGTGAGGGCAGACAGCGACAATCTGACAGATTTTCCTGGTTTGTAGTTGAATGTCTCTGATGATGTCATCAGGTGTTCAGGTAAACTACTGAGTGACCACACAGCAACAGGCATGAAGATTGTATCTAGACATGAGCTATTGTGATGATCTCTCTTAAATTTGTATCAAGTTGTTCAGCTTCAGTTTGCTGGGCTCCAGGAAAAGCACAACTTTAGCTCTCAGTGACTCCAAATAACAAGTAAAAGAAAAATTGGAAATGTTAGTTTGGAGAGTTGTAGACAAATTCTGAGGAAACTAGGAGAATTTGTGATCCAATCCAGTAATCCAGTAATCAGGTGGAAAAACAAAACCTCTAAGATGATTAAGGAATAGAATTTAATATCCGCTATTGAAACATAATTTTTTTCTAAATTTACCCCCATTTTTTTTTTAATCAAAGATAGCCAAAATAGGCTAATTTGTTTACAGAAAATGTCTAGTTTCAATAAACTTGGTCTGATTACTTGCATAGTCCGGCAAGAATAGCAATTGACCATAAAGGCTCTTTTAAATTTGCTTTGCTGGAACTTTTCATAAGGAATCTCTAGGCTGAAATTTTAAATACCTCTCAAGGCCAGGAGGCCAAGAAGCCAAGGGTTTGCCATCAGACTTGCCTGTAATACCTATAGATTTGGGTGAATTTCTCTCTTCTTGAGGTCCCAAAAATATCCTGAGGTTCCTGCACCTGCCAGAAAGTGATCTTCCTTACTCACCTCATATAGGTGCTGGGAATCAGGTAGGCAAACAGGCAAAACCTGCCTGTTTTCCAAAAGGCTTTATGGCTACATAGAGTCAAACTAAGTTCCTTAAAGCTGTCTGGCTATATCTGATTCTGTTCACATTCTCAAATATGACATTATAGTCAAAACCTTGGTAATATAATGTTTCCAAATGTGTCCTGTCACAATGAGAGCAGATTTTTAGTGAACATATGTAACTAACAATATTGTCAGCAACATAAGACTATTCACTAAGAGCTTTCAAATTCTGGAGGGATCAAGTAGGGAGAATGTTTCAATTCTGCTTACCAAGATATACTTTATGAAATTGTTGTCGATCACAGTTATCTTGTTTTCCTTATATCTGGAACACAAAGATTAAAAAGCTAGTAAAATTTCAGGAAAAGTTATAACAATTATAATCATATTCATTAGGTCATTCAGTGCCATGTAATTAATTCTTGTTGAACTTGTTTTTTTTTCTTAGCAGTTTCATGAAGTTATCAGGTTTTCCATTAGAATTCTCTAATTTTTTACTGAGTTCAGTGTTATGATCTGAAAGTTATCAGAAACCTATAATTGTCAAAAAGTCCTTGCTACAAATTTTCTTGATGATAAAGAATTTTGCAAAAGCATCAAAGTAAAATGATAACTGTCTACAAATTTCAAAAGACATAATGGCATACAGATCTGAGTACAATACAATTAATTTTAAAAATTGTCATTTCTGTGACATATAACATTTTAAGATAACTAGAATTAAGACTGTTAACATTATACTAAGACATATCAGATTTTAGGAATGTCATATAATTTTTAGAACACATATTAATAACATTCCTGCACACAAAATAACCTACAAAGGTTTAATATTGCTTATTTGACAATGCTTCCCATGTAATTTAATATGCTAAATAAGCTTTATTAGTTTAGTATAACTCTGAGGTTGTTGACAAAAAATTAATCGATTGATCTAAGAAAGAAATGGAAAATTTTATTCAAGCCAATTGAGGATTATAACCCAAGGATAGCATCTCAGAAAACTCCAAGAACTGTTCTGCCCATTAAGTCAAGGCACAGTTATATAACATTTTTGACACCGAGGGCTATACATTAAATGACATATTGTTGACTGTTTACGTATTCCAGATCTAAGTGTCATTATGGCCCCTTACAAGATGAAGAAAAAATGTTATTTTTTAAGCAGTTGTCTTGTTGATGCTAGGAGAAGGTTGTTCTTCTCCTAGCATGTATTTCTACTGATGGGAGGTTTGGTCAATGCATAATGCAGATGTACAATGCACAGTAGAGGGGAGAGAGGAGACCAAAGGGCAGAGAAATATGTTTTATGTTTAAATTCTTTTTCTTGCCATAAAATGTGCATTTTATTTCACACTTGTCATCCCTACCTCAAAATCATCACACAAGTCACAAGCTAACATCTGACTTTAGCTGCTCCTCCACTGTACACATCATCAACTGTCATGAATATAGCTCCAAAAAAATAAGAACTCACAGGAAAATAAGATACATCTTTTGTATGCCACAGCTGGAAGAGAAAGAGAAGGTAGATCAGATGAGGCAGAAGTAACATATGTGATAAATGATAATTTAAAATAAGCATATTCATTACTCACAAAGAGGCAAGGGAAGATATTGGAGCAGTAAAAATGCACATGAAGTCATAAAAGCCAAAGAGAAACTACTATTAATAAAAAGCAATAATTAAGATAAAGAACTCAACAGATGGGCTGAGTTCTGGAATGAAAACCAGAGAAGGATGGATTGTTGACCTGCAAGATTAGGCAAAATAAATTTCTCAGAAGGTGCTAGGAAGAGAAGAAGAAATTTTAAAAGTAAAAGAGATATGGAAGTTGGAAGTATAATTGCCAGTACGTATACCATAGATTTTAAAGAAATAAAGAGTAACCCAAATGTCCATTGACAGATGAATGGATAAAGAAGATGTGGTGCATATGCACAATTAAATATTACTCAGCCATACAAAAATAATGAAGTAGTACCATTTGCAGCAACATGGATGGACCTAGAGATGATCATACTAAGTGAAGTAAGTCAAACAGAGAAAGACAAATATAATATGATATTGCTTATATGTGGAACCTAAAAAAAAAAGATAAATGAACTTATTTACAAATCAGAAGTAGACTCACAGACATAGAAAACAAACTTATGGTTACCAAAGGCGATAGCAGGGGTGGGAGGAGAGATAAATTAAGAGTTTGAGATTAACATATACAGACTATGATACATACAATAGTCCAACAGCAAGGACCTACTGTATAGCACAGGAAATTATATTCAAAACATTGTAATAAACTATAATGGAAAAAAACCTGAATGAATATACATATAACTGAATCACTTTGCTGTACACCTGAAACTAACACATTGTAAATCAACTATATTTCAATAAAAAATTAAGAAAACAAGAAACAAAGAGTGGTAAGGTAATTTTGTTTTAGAAATAATCACTGAGAAATTTCTCAGAATAAGAGAATGATCCTGGTATTATAAAATGCCAAGCAGAATTCCCCACCCTAAACTAGTATTCATGAAATTTTAAATCATAAAAGAAAAATAGAACATCCTAAAGGTGCTAGGGGAGAAAGTAAATTAGCTAGTAAAGAATCAATTTGACATTATAAATTATACTTGGTCAAAAAGAGAATGGAGGGCTTCCCTGGTGGCGCAGTGGTTGAGAATCTGCCTGCCAATGCAGGGGACACGGGTTCGAGCCCTGGTCTGGGAAGATCCCACATGCCGCGGAGCAACTAGGTCCGTGAGTCACAATTACTGAGCCTGCGCGTCTGGAGCCTGTGCTCCGCAACAAGAGAGGCCGCGATAGTGAGAGGCCCGGGCACCGCAATGAAGAGTGGCCCCCGCTTGCCACAACTAGAGAAAGCCCTCGCACAGAAACGAAGACCCAACACAGCCATAAATAAAAAAATAAAATAAATAAATAAATTCTTCAAAAAAAAAAAAAAGAGAATGGATATAAAAAATGAAACCGCTAAATTCAAATTTTCTTTCTAATTAAGTGAAAGAGAATAACAAGGCTTCAGAAAGCTTACCACATACAGACCCAATCTGAACTCCTGCAAGAAAGAAATACATCAAGGGGGATACTATATGATAGTAGAAGTTATGCTGGATAAGTACGTTTGAAACAGTTTAATTGTCTTAATAAGCAAACACACACACACACACACACACACACACACACACACACACACACCAAACAAGCAAAAAACACCAAGGGGCCAGAAGAGAGAAGAAGAAAGGTATTTCTTTATTAATAATCTCGAATAAAATGTCTAGAAAATTACAACATGGTAGAGAGCTGGAAGTAGGGTTGGGGAGATCACAGAATGGTGCATTGTGAGTTAGTTTTCTCACACAAGGTTACTTATAGTCTTATAAAATTCATAAGAAAAATAAATATGTGTTTGCATAAACACTAGAGTGGATTTCAGGGATGAGCTCTAGGAGAATAAAACTAGTAAGTACACATTGTGAAGCAGAAATATACATTTGAACTATTCAGAAAAAGAAAACAAATTATGAAGTAGAGTTGATATAGCACAAAGTTAAATGGTAAGTAAGCCTATATTAAGCATTAATGAGAATAAATTTAAATGACTTAAAGATAAATATTATTACATCAAAACTAAGAATTTTGTTCAGAGGTAATCTACAATAAAGAAAGGACTTCATAACATTAAGAAAATACAAATAAAAAATAATATGTGTAATGCTAAAAATTATAAAGAATTAATATTCAGAAAATTCAAGAGATTTTTGTAAACAAACAAAAATACAACACCAATAGAAAAAAAGGAGCAAAATTATGAATAACCAATTACTAGAAGGGAAATTCTGTTATGAGCATTAGTAACCAGCATATTTTGTTAACCTATCAGATTGATAAAAAATCAGAAAATTTGACAATACTAAATGTTAGTGAATAATCAAGAAAATAAAATTTTTTCTGTATAGTTTGCCCAAATCCTGACTCTTACCACTTCATTTCCTGTTGTCATTTTATGATTGACTTAGGTGCTTTTTATGTTTTAAGGAAATCAGACTCATCCATAATATGTGTTGAAGTAATTTTACACCATTTTGTCACTTTTTTTTTTTCTCTGTAATATGGGCCATACATAAGGATCTTTTACCTCATGTACCTAATTTAAGTCTTCTCTGTTTGGGTTTTTTGTTGTTTTTGTTTTTTAATGTCTTATTCACAGAAAAGCTTTCATTATTATGATTTCTAAAAAATACTCTACTTTTTCTATATTCACAGAAACGTAGTAACTTGTGTTAGCTTTAGTCCTGGCTCCATTATTTGAGTTTAGTTTTTCTGGCTATCTAACAGGCTTATTTTTGCATGCAAACTTGTAGTTAATTTGTCTCATTAAATTTTGATATTGGAATTAATGTCAGATTTACAGATTCATTAGATAATTTTTTAACTCTTTGGTCCAAGAGTTTTCTAACCATTCTTTATATTTTTAATATTTATTTATTTATTTGTCTGTGCCAGGTCTTGGTTGTGGCACGTGGAATCTTTTAGTTGAGGCATGCGAAATCTTAGTTGCAGCATGTGGGATTTAGTTCCCTGACCAGGGATCGAACCCTGGCCCCCTGCATTGGGAGCGAGGAGTCTTAGCCCCTGGACCACAAGGGAAGTCCCCTAACCTTTCTTTACAGTTAAGTATTATTTTAATTTACTACATTCAGTACAATAACATTTTTCTTACCCAAATGTATTGACAAGTATCTCCCTTACAATACTGAATAACAGTAGTAATAGTGGAGAATTTGGTCTTGTTTATTATTTCAATGAGAATGTTAGTAGTTTTTAAGTTGATGGTTTCAATTGAGGAAAATGTCATATACTCTTATTTCATTAAAAGTTTTTTTTTTTATTCAGGAATAAATTTAAAATTTTATCTCATAGTTTTCTAAAAACTGAACAGATTATATAATTTTTCTCTTGTTCTAGTCATGTAAGGAACTCTAATAAATGATTTCTTAATATTGAAACATTGAGTTCCTGGAAAACATCTTCATGGTATCACATGTAATTCTTTTTAAAGCATGGATATTTAAGCTTACTTATATGTTCTCTAAGGATTTTACTAGTATTATTAAGTGCGATTAATGTATTTTTTCTATCTATATGTATGCTATCTTGGTTGGATTTAGGTATAAATGTTATAAAGTCTACATAAAAAGAATTCAAAAGATTTTGTACATGTTCTATGCTTTGGTACAATCTGAACAGCATTAGCCTTATATGTTTCTTAAACTTTATATGAAATTTTCTCTGAAAAACCACGTGGACCGAATGTTTTAGTGGAAACAAAGATAACTCATTATTTTTATCTCTTATTTCTTAGTGATAACTGGTATTCTTAGATTTATCTCCTTTCTGCCCTCAACTCTGAAAATGTATGTCTTTTGAAAATTACCTAGTTTTGTCAAAAACTACAACCATAATTTTTTTCCATTGTAAATTGTATGCAACACTTTTGCATTTATAGAGGATTTTGAAGCACTTCCCCCTTCTTAGTAATCTGAGGTTAGAGATTTCTCCAATTTTCTTTCAAGTTAAAATTATGTTCCTGTTTTATTTCCCTTGATACTTTATAATGACATCTGTGAGGAAAGGGGGGTAGATAATTCTTCATCATATTAAATCAGAAATAAAAACTGGAAAACTAGTTTTCATTTTAATAGTGTAAAGACTATCTTGCAGGTTTGTATAACCTACAAAGTCAAGCTGTATTTTTCTTTACACTATAGAGTTACTTATTGAATAGAAACAGCAGGTATTCATTTTTGGTAAGATACCATTTTTAGAGGGCAAAATACAACTAGAAAGATCATCAGAAACTTAAAATGTCATGAATTTAATTTTAACATTAGTAATATTTCTAAGGCACTTAAATTTGATCTCAATATGACATGTCATTATTTTTAATAATAGAATTTGGCAAGAAAATTAAAACTTGACAAGGCTTGAATAATTTATAATTAATAAAATCTATGCTTTGAAAATGACTTGCCTTACCCATAGAACTCTTTGCTCAGCACATTTTAGAATGTTACCATGACAAAAAAAATGGCAAGAAACTTGAACTAATGAGTATTTTATACCAAAGTTTGGTGTCTAAAACCAACACAGAGTTTTTTCCCTATCGTCTTCCCTTAAAAAAATCCATCCTCCCACCTCTAGAAGAAATGGGAAGTAGGAGCAAGAGAAGGAAGAGAAGGAAAAAGAGAAAGAGAAGAAAACATTTTTGGTTAAAAATTGTTTACAAAATAAACTGAAAGGAATGATACAAATATCTTCTACAAATGGAGATTATAATTCTTGGACAAATTATTAATTCCTTAGCATCAAAGACTATGCATGACATCCATTATCAAGTCAAAAATCTTAGTATAATAAAAATAATGAAATAATAGTATCATCACATTTTTGACGAATTCCTATCTAATAGAAAATAATACAAATCATCCACATAAAGCATACATTAGAACTTTACCTGACCACAAACAGAACATAATAAATTACTGTTGTGTTTATGCTATTTATTATTTAATCCTCATAATGTCTTATAAGGTGTTCCCTTTTAAAAGAAGAAGACTGGAAGCTCATAGAAGTTGATTAATTTGTTCAACATATCATTGATAGTAACTTGAAAAGGCAGATACTAACTTGGCCTCCAGATAATCTTTTTACGACATTGCCAACTATCCTGCATGTGACTGACTATGTATATGTCAGCATACCTTCTTACCCAAATATACTTGGAGTTCTTCTGAATCCAAAAGGATTTCCATCCATAATGACAAAATACCTATTTTCTCTTCTCAGGACTGGAAGCCCTTCCACCACACAGCATGCCTATGAACAGGCACAACTTTCTACAGAAAAAGGTGGCAATTCATCTACAGGGTAAGCCTAACCCATCCCACCCCCAAATCCACATCTACATGACGAGAATGCACTGCCACCTACCGAAGTGAACTTGATGATGGTATCTCTTATCTAACATGGGCTAAAGTCTCGAATATATACTGTTTGGTATCCATTTGTTGGACTCAGAGCAGTCTATCCCAAGATATGCCACAAAGGCATATTGATTATTTTGTATTAAAGTTACTTGAGAAACAGCTGGTGAAATAAATCGATATTAAAAAAATGTTCTGACTCTCCTCTTTCCCCCTGAAAATAGAAAATAAATCTTTCATGTGAAGGTATGCTCCCTTATACCAGGAGGTTAGAAAGCAAGCTTATCATCAGAGTTAGGGACCTCAAGCTTAAGAAACCTGTATAAGCAAACACATCCTTTTTCATTAGTCTGCTACCCCAAGCACAAGCTGCTTTGTTTCATTAAATCTTCACAAATAATTGTTGTGTTAATCTAAACCTGGTGTAAAACAACCTGCTGGGGTTACATCAGGGATCTCACTTTTATGAGGCCTTCATGCATATGAATTAAATTGTTGTTTTTGTCTCCTGTTAATCTGTCCTGTTTCAAGTTAATTATTAGACCATTCAAAAGAATTTCAGTGGGGAAGGGGGAAATGTCCTCCTCCCCAAAACATTCTATGACTAACTAAACTACCCGACCGGCATAGCTATGAACTGTACCTTCCCCATACATCTGGGTCTAAATTGAAACCTGATTGTCTCATGAGGACATTACTTTTCCTGAATCTTTTTTATGCTTTTATCTTGTTCTTTCAACTATTCTTGCTCACAAGTTTTTTTTGTTTGTTTGTTTGTTTTTTTAATAACTGAAACATCTCGCCCATTCACCACTCTAGAGTGTTCATGTGCAAAAGTCTATTCCTGCTTCGTTTCCTGTCAACCTTACTATCGCTGCCATATCACTTCAAATAATCTCAACTATATTCCAAACTCTTTTGTCCAATTATCCTTCCACTACTCCCACCTGGAACTCCATAACTAAGTATGAAGTGCCAGTATCCTACTCTCTCTTACCTCCAGAGAGGCTGTGATTTGATCCTGAAAAAAAAAAAAAAAAAAGAATAGGTATTGTTTCTTCCAAAATTTTGATTATTCTTGCTATCTATACATGTTTTTCTAGTCAATTACTTATTCTCCACAGTAAGTCTTTCAAAACTTCAAACCCTCACCTCTCTCCTTGTTGTCATTCAGGGAAAGGAATTTCTAATACTTTCACAATGGAATAAGACCAAAAGCTTCACATTCACTATGAAATATATCACTAGCCACTTCCTTAGGGAAAGTTCATCAGCCTGAAGGGATGCAGGAAAAACCCTTCTGTCCAAGAACTCCCACTGATACAAGACAAGGTTTGACTGCCATGTGGAAGAGAGGCGACACAAAGCTAGCTTTCACTCTGCTCTCTGCCCTGAGTATGAAGAAGTGTGAAGAAGTGTTGTCTATCACTCGGGAGGTGCAGAAATGCTGAGAAAGACATACCCTTGAGGCTCAGATGCACAGGGCCTGCCTAAGCCTTTGACTAAACAGAAGAATGAAGAAACGCCCCCTTATGTACAGCACAGGGAATATAGGCATTATTTTATAACAACTTTATATGGACTCTAATCTGTAAAAATATCAAATCTCTATGTTGTACACCTGAAACTAATGAACTATTGTAAACCAACTATACTTCAATTAAAAAAAAAAAAAAAGAAACACCTCCTGCCCCGCTTCTGAGCCATTTACTGAGTAACCAACAAGAGCAGTCTACCACTGGAGAAGGATAAAAGAGAAGATACCATCTCCTCTTTATGTTACAAGTGTGCAAAGCCGGCCAAAAGATGACAGTGAAAGAACACTGAAAAATCCCCATAATAGACTTCAAACTAATCCCAAGGTAAGGGCAGCCCCGGAATGTGAAGCCTGTTGTACACTGAAGGTAACTGTACTAAAAGCAAAACCCTAAACCGTTCAGCCACTGACTAGATTGACTTATTCCCTACACTAACAGTCTGATAGAAGATATGGTATGACTATTTCCAAGCAGAAATATAATATTCATAAGTCTTTAGTCTTTTTTTTTTTGTACACAATGTTCAAAATTCAATTAAAAAGTACAGAATTTGTAAAAAAATCAAGATAACAAAACTAGATTCATGATTAAAAGTTAAAATAGTCTCAGACGCAGAGATGTACAAAATGCTGAAACTATAAGAATATTAGCTTTAAAATAACTATACTTAATATGTTAAATGTTTTAGTGAAAAAGGTAAACAGCAAGCATGAGCAAATGGTGAATTTTAGCATATAGATGGAATCCATAAAAAGAAGCCAAATAAAAACACAGTATCAGAAATGAAAAATCCCTTAATGAGTTAATCAACAAGATGAACACAGCAGAGGAAATAATCACTGAACTCAAAGATGTAAATATGCATAGTACCCAAAATGAAATAAAACACACAATGCAAACAAATAGAACAGAGCATTCAAGGGTTGTAGGAATATATCAAACAGTCTAACATATGTTTCATTGGAGTTTAGGAAGGGGAAAATGAATGGATCAAAAGAATTATTTCAGTAGAAAGTAGCCAAGAATTTCCAAAATAAATGAAAGCCCACAAATTTATTTAAACCTAGAGAACCACAAATAAATATTCACCTAAGTAGGCACATGATGATCAAGCTGCTGGAAAACAAAATTTAAGAGAAAATCTTGAAGACAGCAGAGAATAAAGAAACTTACCTACAGAGGAGCAAAGAGAGGACCACAGCAAATTTCTTGTCAGAAACTATGTAAGCAGAAGAGAATATCAATGTCAAGGGAGAAAAAGTCATCTTGGAATTCTGAACACAGAAAAATTGTCTTTCAAAAACTTCAGGCAAAATACTTTTTCAGAAAAAAAGCTGGGAGAGTCTATTACCAATGCACTTGTACTACAAGAAATGTTGAAGAAGTTATTCTGGCAGAAGAAATATGATACCAGATGAAAATGTGCTTCTACAGAAAAGAATGAAGAGCACCAGAAATCATAAAAATTGGAGTATATATTTAAAATCTCATTTAAAATGTTTAATTGCTAATAAATTGACTAAACAAAACAGTAAGAATATATTATGAGGTTTATGACATATATAGAAATAAAATGTATAAGGATAATAGTACAAAGAACTTGAAGGAGAAAATGAAAGTCTAATGTAAGTTTTCTTTAACTACATGAGAGATGGTATAACATTCTCTGAAAGTAGACTGTAATAAGTTAAATTTGCAATATTTAAATCTCAGAGCAACTTCTAAAAATAAAATAATTAGCTAAAGCCAATAATGGAGAAAAGATATATAAGCATAAGAAATACCCAATCTGAAAGAAGGCAGGAAAAATACAATATAATGCTGATTGACGTTATTTCTCTCCAAATTTATATATAATGGACTGTATATGAAAGAGAAAACAGATTAATGTTTGCCTTAGCATTATTATCAGCAGCAATTCTAACCTTATAGTGTCAGGAAAACTTGGGGTTAAGTCCAAGTTCTGCCTCTTCTGAGCTGTGTAATAACTTGTCAAATACTTAGCTTCTCATACTTACTCTTGTTCTTCTTATATGAGAGGCCTTTGTAATCTCCATCTTGAAATTGTGTAATTTTTTATTATTATACTATAGATATTGAGTATCAGAAGCTGAAAATCCTCATTATTTGTTTCCTGTAATTACACACTAACTTGCCTTCAACATGCTGCCTTTACCACACTCCAAATCAGCACATTTAAGTAACAGCATTTTGAAATAAATTTGGTTAACATAGCCATATTATAGTGTGTTTTATCTAAAGTCTTGCTATTGCCTAGCCAATATCAGTGTACATACGTAGTGGGAAATTATTTGTAACCGGGCAAATATCATGTTGCCTCATTATTTAACCATTACAGACGTCAAAGGAAATATTTGTTGGAGCTCAGACAGGACCTTCAGTAACAAAAAAACTTGATGTGGCAAAAAAAGAGTCAGGGTTTTGATCTCAGAAAGCAAATGTAGATCTTTTTTTTTTCTTTTTTAATTTTCCCCAAAGACTGAATTAAAACTATTAATATGTTATACAGATTTTAATAAACTAGATGCTTATTTACTGCTTTGTAATGGAGAGGAAAGCTGTAACTTCCAAGTGACTGGAGTGCAACATTTTTTTTTTCAGACGGCACTTTCTCCATTCTCCAAATTTTCAACAGAATATGATAACAGAAGCAAAGAACGGGCTTTGATTTTTACACGTGCCCGTTATTAGAGCAAATATATTTAATATATCATGAATAATGCTTAATTTGACTATTGCAAAAAAAAAAAAAAAAAAGAAAAAGTAAAAGAAACATCCCTGCCCTCTGTGAGAGGCCCCCAAAGATATCTAGGTCCTAAACCCTGGATTCTGTGAATGTTATAAAACTATAAAAACATGGCCAAAGGACTTTGCAGATGTGATAAAATTAAGATCTTGAAATGGGTAAATTATCCCCTATTACATGAGTAGGCCCTGGATGTAATCAGAAGTACCTTTAAAAGAGAAAGGTGGGCTTCCCTGGTGGCGCAGTGGTTGAGAATCTGCCTGCCAATGCAGGGGACACGAGTTTGAGCCCTGGTCTGGGGGTATCCCACGTGCCGCGGAGCAACTAGGCCCGTGAGCCACAATTACTGAGCCTGCGCGTCTGGAGCCTGTGCTCTGCAGCAAGAGAGGCCGCGATAGTGAGAGGCCCGCGCACCGCGATGAAGAGTGGCCCCCGCTTGCCACAACTAGAGAAAGCCCTCGCGCAGAAACGAAGACCCAACACAGCCAAAAATAAATAAATAAATAACCCATTAACTTTAAAAAAAAAAAAAAAAAAAGAGAAAGGCTTCGGGGAACTTGACACAGCAGAAGACAATGCAACAACCACAGCAGACAGAGATTTGGAGAGCCTACACTGCTGACTTGAAGATGAAGGAAAAGACAAGAGGTAAGGAAGACAGCTCTATAAACTGGAAAAGACAAGGAAACCCATTCTCTCCTTAGACATTTCAGAGACAGCATGGCCCAGCTGACACCTTGATTTCAGCCCAGTGAAACTGATTTCAGAATAGTGACCTCCAGAATTGTGAGATAGTAAATATGTGTTTAAGATAATAAGTGTGTATATAAGATAATAAATGAGTGTTAACACAAAGCTTGTGGTAATTTGTTATAGCAGCCATAGGAAAATAATGTACTCCCTGCCCCCTCCAAAATAAATTACAAGTAGAATTCTCATGCCTGTAAGAGTGAGTGTGCCTCCCCTTGATAGGCTAGAAATATAGTCATACAAATTTTAATTTGGGATTTTTTCTTCTAAAGTTCATGTTTGTTGTACCTGTTAACCAGATTTGCCTTAAATTTTTTCAATAAAATAATTGTTTTTGAAGAATGCATTCTCCATATACTTGGAAGTTTATAACTCTAATTTAAGAGAAATCTCTTAAAGATATTAGTTTGTCAGATGACTGAGTCTATCCAATTTGTGTAGTAACTTGCTAGTCTTATTTTCAGGAAATCACCTCTTTTCAATGTGGTCCAAAATTAGGGAGAGCTGACAATTTTATTGTACTCCCCAAGCAGTAAAATTGTTGCATTTGTAGTTTTACATTTTCCAAGTATTTCATAGTAATAAACTCAACTGATATTTTCGTCAACGTAAGATATGCATGACAACCAATATTATTATAACTAAAAAGACAACTCAGTACAGAGGAAGACTAAGCCATTTAGTCACTTGGCTCATTAATGTGTTATATCTGTGTCAAGACCTTGAATCTCTGTCTCTAGTAAGTAGTACTAGTTACTAGTTACTTTCCTATGCACCACCTAATGCATCAAAACCTGAATTTCATGCCTAAGCATGACATAGAGATTCAGAGTGGCATGATCAGTTTATACTACTAACTAGATGTGATGCCACATATAGGTACTAGTACATGACTCAGGAACTAAAGGATCAATTTATTTTATGTTAACAGGAGTTACTGTTTTCTAATGCCAGATACAAAGCATGTATGACATAAACAGTGTTCCAACATAAATATATTTCCTATTTTAAAAAATTATAAAAGTGAAACATTAAAAGGGATTAATAAATTGTTTTCAGAAATTTGAAATTAGGCATATCTCATTCAAAATAATATGCTATTCCTATTATATTAGAGCAAGAAAACATACCCAATAGTATTAATTAAATCAAAGTGTTTCATACTTTCAAAAAATCTCCACTTAGGTGTAAAAAGAGCATTAAAAATGTAAATTGAAGTTAAGTATGCAATAAAATTAAAAATAAGTTTTGAGATTAACTGTCAAGAAATAATAGTCAATAAAGTGATTGCATTATCTTATATGAAACTGTGGTTTGACATTTCAAATAACTTTTATGATGGTATCAACATTAACTTAAATGTAACTTTAAAGAGTGAGTCAGAAGTAATGAGAAAAAGCACTTAGTTATGAATATTAACTAACCATCTGGATGTTATGTTTGAAAAGAGACCTTTTATTTACTAACAACAACAGCATAATGATCACAAAATCTGGCTTGGCCTAATTGCTTATGACGCTGATAAAACTGCAATGATGTTCATATTACAATCATAAAATTACAGTGAATTAGAAATGAGAAATTATGGATGAAACAGTACTAAACATTTGGTGATGATAAAAAACTATGAAAACAATTGTCAGTGCATATTCATGCCAAGCCTGAATTGAAGATTTTAATAATAACAATACAAATAGAAAGAACTAATTTTATGAGTCAGACTGAAATTAGCACCAGTTCACCTGTATTATTATACTTAATCCTTACTATCCTCACATTGTAGACAAACTCTTTAATACATTTTCCCAAATATTTGACAGAGTTGTGACTGAATTTGAATATCTGACTCAAAATCCCATTTCTTTGCCTTATAACAAATGTCTCTATGTTAATCTCTAACTTTATTTTTACTCTTTACTCTGTTGTGTGTTTATATAATGATGAATTTATGTGTTCATTAAAATTATATATACATATCACTCTCTTTACTTCTAAAGTGGAAAATATGGAATAATTTTAATATTTAATTAAAATTAACTGTTTATCAAGTTTACCAAAACAAACAAACAAACAAACAAAAACCAAGCCATTGTTCCTTCTCAGGATTCTTAATCTACCTTGTCAAAGTATGAATATGTAAAGTGGGTAGAGATTTGTGAGAATGCTGGAAACAGACACAATAAATTGCAAATAATATAATTTGTATTCTTTATGAATAAAATGCTATTCATTCACAATAGAAAAATATTAAATGGAGGGTTAAAAAGTATTTTTATATCAGATAATGTGGTAGTTATCTGTTGTATTTTCTCCCCTCATTTATTCTACCTTCTCCTGCTAACAATTCCTCTGACAAACATAGTCTAACCCCTCTAGGGTAGGCACCTGATTAGCACGGAACAATATGCCGTGTTCCCCTGCCTCAGTGATTTGCTGGAAATGCATATATGATCCAATTAAAGGTGGAGGCAAACGTTGTCATGATGCTTTTGGGGGAATGTTGGAAGAGTCACACTTTGTCTGCTTGTGTTAGATTTGACATGTAAGATTGTATTGCCCCTATTTTTCCCCAACATGGTGCCTAAAAATGAAATTAACTTGGAGAACATCACAGCAATACGGAACTGCAAAACAGAAGAACTCACAGAATAAATAAAATTTCTAAAAAACAATTTCAGAATCAGGTAATGCAAACTGAAAGAAATCCAGTCAATTGCGAAGTTTATTAAAGTACATGTAGAAAAGATGATGCAGAGCAAATGAACCTCTTTATATGCAGGCAGGAACATTCATAGTAATTCAGGGAAATGAATGGTGTATCAAAACTACAAATATATTATAGACATTAGAAACCTGTGTGTGATGAGAACCACGGAGATTATATATCTATATTTACAGTTACCAAGATAATGACAAAGGTAGAATTATAAACACCTTAAAATTGATTAATAAATCAGCAGCAGTAAAAGAACAAAAGACTTTATTGAACAATATCACAATAAATGTTCCATGGTGGGCTTTCTTACCTCATCTTTATCTGAGTCTTTTATATGAAAGAAAATCTAGATAAACTTCAACCTGAAATTTCCTTTGGTACCATATCCAGTGGGCTGTGTGATAGAAAAATTTATTGTGGCAGTTTATTTCTCCACCAACAAAGATCTCAAATTTCAAAGAGAAAGAGAGTCATAATTACACTAGTCAGGGTTCACTTCCATGAATAGAGAGCATTGACATTTTAAGCAGAAATGTGTTTGAAATAGGGAATTAGGAACTTGAGGATGGGCTTGACAGAAGTAGCTCCCAGTATAGCACAGGGTGGGTTTCTAGAGATATCCAATGAGACTTCTAGAATTCTACCATGGAAATGCTACCTCCACTACAAAGAGAAAGGCACAGACTTTAGACATGCCCGACCTAGATTTCAAATAGATCAGCAATTGGGGAGGAGATGAAAGACCTGCACACTGGAAAACCATAATATTGATGGAAAAATCTGAAGAAGAGAGAAATAAATGGAAAGATATTCTGTGCTCATGGATTGGAAGAATTAATAAATATTGTTAAAACGTCCATACATCCAAAGCAATCTATAGATTCAAGGGAATCCTATCAAAATTCCAGTGGCATTTTTTACAGAAATAGAGCAAACAATTGTTAAATTAGTATGCAAGCACATTGATTGTTAGAGTGAGACCTATCACAATAGAAAATGCCAGGTGGAACCCTTTAAATATGCCTCTCATCACTCCCAGAAAAGAAATATGTAATAAAGCATCTATTACATCTGGGGAAGGGAATGAGCATGATCCTAAAAAATCTTAAGGACTTCAAGACTTGTAGTCTCTATCATATCACATTCAGTTCACAAGTCTGGCCCCTTCAAATACTGAATTAATAATAGTAAATGATAATGAACAAAAGTAACTAAATAGGAATCTCAATTGCACTTGCCGTACCAAATTTTGTTATTTTTTACCAGCAGCATTTTTGATATTTGGTAGGTAGCAATTAATAAAATAAATGTGTGTTATTTTCAATACCCATCAGAAAGAAAGATAAAAAGTAAATTACATCACATGCAACACACAACAGTAGTAATTTACTCCCTTACCCTAGAACTATGTTAATTCTTTTGTACTCTATCACAAAATAGTCTGAAGAGACCTGGACCAACAGAACATTCTTTAAAACATTACAGAGGTTCACCATACTTATGATATCATGTTAATTGGACCTGATAAGCAAGATATGGCAAGTACTCTGGATGTCTTGTTAGGAATATGTGCCCTAGATAGGGACAGCTAAATCCTAAAAGTTTCAGAGGCCTGCCACATTATTGAAGTATCCAGAGTCCAGTGCCCTGTATAATGCTTGCACATCTCCAAAGTGAAGAAGAGATTATTGCTCCTTAAATCTCCTACCACTTAGAAAGAAGCACACTATTTGTTAGATATTTTGGGGTTTTGGAACTGCATATTTTGCTGTCAGCATTTATTGGGTAATGTGGAATGCTGCTAGTTTTGAGTGGATCTCAGAGCAAGAGAGAGCACTTCAACAGGTCAAGGTCATAGTACAAGCTCTTCTGCTGCATGGGCTATATGAGATTTGCATTATGCACTCTTAGGGTACTAGAGCAAGGCCATGCCTTTGGGAGAAGAAGATTACATATCATTTGAAATGCAGGAGCTGGCATGGTACTAGGTCTGGGTAGAGACTGAGCTTTTGCCCATTAGACATAAAGTGACCATATGGTCATAACTACCCATCATGTGGGGGATGCTATCAGACTGAACAAGTTGCAATGTCTGATGGGCCTGCATCAATGTGCTGCATCCACGGTTGAACCTGTACATGTCTAAGGGATGTAAGTAAGCTTCAGATACAAGTGACCCCCATGTCACCTGCTACTAGTACACGAAGGCCTTTTCTTTAACTCACATCTATGGAAGTCCCATGAGGAACTTCCAGAGGAGGAAAGTACCTGAGCTTTATTTATGAATGGGTTGGCTTAGTACAGAGATGGAAGCTAAAAGTGGACTTCTACTGTACTGCAGCCCCTCACAGGTGATTTGAAAGATGATTCTGCATGGAAATCTTCCCAATGGACAGAGTTTTTAGTATTCACTCTGTGTGAAGAGAAAAAATAGAGGTTATTTATGGGTAATGGACAGAAGCAAATGGCTCACCTGGTTGGTCAGGGTGCAGGAAGGAGAAAGATGGAAAGATTAGAGACAAGGAGACAAGATTAAGGAAGAAGAATGTGGCCAGGCCAATGAGAGGAAGAAGAAAATGTGAGAAACTTTGTATCATATATTAATGCTTACTAGAGAGCCAGAACCATACCAATTTAACTAAGTGGATAAACTAACTCACCCAGAAAATGTTGGCTGGATTCTATTCTTAGCCACTCCAGTACTCTTAGGATGGGTTCATATATGGATTGAATGGGGTGAGCAGAGAAGGAGGTTATGCATGGACCCAACACTAAGGTTCTCTTTTATTAAAACTGATACAGCTATTGTGCAATAAAGCAAAGCACGATAAAATGAGGTATGCCTGTATTTGTCTTTATCTGTCTGACGTTTCCCAACACCATCTATTTTTTTGCTCTGGTTAGGATTTCCAATTCCATGTTGAAATAAAGTGGTGAGAGGGGGCATCCATGTCTTGTTGTTGATCTCAGAGGAAGTGCTTTCAGCTTTTCACCATTGAGTGTAATGTTAGCTATAGCTTATCGTATATAGGTTTTACTATGTTATGTTGCTCATGGGATATTTGGGTTTTGGAAGCTTCATATACCCACTTATGGGATATAACATGGAATGTTGCTAGTTTTGAGTGGAACCCAGAGCAATTACTTATGCTCTGTCAAATATTAAACACTTCCTGTGAATTTATATTCTGGGCTTTGTCTGTATCAATCACCAGCTAGCTAGTTCTCAATTTAAATCAATTATTTTATTGTATTAGATTTAAACTTACTTAAACTAATCTCACTGTTGTAGCGATCCAAATAAATTTATGGTCAAGCAGAACTCACCTCTTTTCTTATGTGCATATCTTTGTATTTAAACTATAGTGTTTTAAATGTTTCAGTTTGATTTTCATAGACTTGAGGAAGACTTTTAAATATTACAGCTGCATTCTTCCAATGGCGAATGGTTTTAGTTTGAAATACTCAGTACATAGCAATGTGCACCCCATTACGAATCTAAACAAGCTTTTCTTTTCATGTAACTGTGGAATGTGGTCTCTTCACATGTAATCTGCACAAAATTTTCACATAAAATTTTAAAATAAAGCTTGTTCGTTTAAATTTTATTTCTCATATCATATCAACTAAATATCATATATTATGAATACTAATACTATTTTGTGAAAATAAATTAATAGCTTAATTCATATTGCCATGTGAGCTTCCAAGGCTAAGGAAATTAAAAAATGAAGCATAAAGAAATATAATACAATTTAAGTATAGAGAAACATAGACTATTTTTATTATTCCTTGATTTGAAATATAAAGATTTAAAGATACATTTATTTTTTAGAAAGGAAAGTATTACTAAGATCACAGTAGAAACTGCAAGGAATGTTGAAAAATATTTAAACGTTGATTTCCATTTTCAGTTTTACCAGGTAAAGAACTTGGAACTTGTCACTTTTGTTCCTATAGCAAGTAAAAAAAAAAAAAAAGGACTAACTAGAAATTTAATGACTTCTTGGATCCATCAAATAATTGAGGTTTCAGGGCAAACCACCACTCTGACATCTTGAGACAGACAAATTCAGAAACACAAAGTTCCCAAGATTTACTTAGTGGGAACAGTGGCCCCTGCAATACAGAAACTGGGAACAATGTATAAATGGCTTTTTGACAAATCATTGTAGGCTGAGTGTGTACTAGCATGAAAGTGAGGAACTTCTGGGGACTACAGACATTTATGGGGGCACTGGGTCTTACTGGCTTTCACTTCAGGAACCAACCAGTATCTTCTGGGAGGGACCTAAGATAGATCCCCTTACTGCCATGGCAGAGAGAGGGGGAAATATAGACATCCTGAAACTTTTCTCCCTAAAAAAAGTCTAGCAGACAGGGCAAAAAATTCACCATGGGAAATTCTGAAATGATATTGCATATGGGGGAAAGGAATTCTGGCCTTCTCAGCATGCTCCAGCCTTCCTATTTCATGTAAGAGGGAAAAAAAAGAAAATGTCATCAAGAGGGCAGGACTTCAGGAAATAGATTAGAAACACTATAGCTAAGGAAGGAGAAAACTGTACCTCTGGAAGAGGGATAGAAACACTTGTGAAGGCCACAGCGCTGATTAACAGGCCCACTAAAACACTGAGAATTATTCAAAATTTTGAATATTGAATATTCCCCTCCCCAAAGCCTATACCACCATATCAACAAGCTTCCAGTATAAAAACAGTGAATGACAGAAGAAAGAGCTGCAAGACACAGACTGTTTTTGAGAAGCAGTACAAAAAGGAATAACAAAGCCAAGAGAAGAGATTAAACAAAGATATTAGAGGAACTTTAAGCCTCTGGCACCTGTTGTTATAGCATACAATAAAAACAGAAAAACTCCCAGCCAGATTAACAAAATTACTCACATTAGTACCCTACTTCCCTCCTCATTACCCAATGCATCATGACTAGCTTTCAATAAAAAGGTACAAAGCATTGCAAGTGCAAGAAAAATAAAAAGTCTGAAGAGATGTAGCAAGAGTCAGGAAAAGACTTGGATATGACGTGATGCAGTAACTACCAAAAGGTAATTCAAAATAACTATGATCAATATATTAATGACTGTAATAGGAAAAGTGCTCAAAATGCAAAAACAGATGAGTCATGTAAGCAGAGAAATGGAATCAATAGAGAAATAAAAAGAAATGAAAGAGGATGGCATCAGTGGAATTGGTGGAGTAGTTAGTTCTTGGGGCCACCTTTCCACAGAAATAGTGAAAATGTAAGCAAAAATTTTAAAAATTAACATTTTCATAGCTCTGGAAAAGAGTTGAAAATTTACAGCAACAGAGTGAATACTTAATCAAGAAAAAGGCAACTTAAAAACAGTGGGAAACTCAGGCTTCAGCAAACAGACCAGGGGAGAAGCCTGGGGTTGGCTGTGAAGAGACAGCCTGAAGGGGCTGGAGTGTGGTCTGAGTCACAGCCGGGGGTATGTGCAGGACAGAGCCCAGGTCCACCACAGAAGTCCCATTGTTGGTGCAAGGGGCCCATGAAAGCCTCATTCTTGGCAAACTCAAAGTGGGCATGACCCCACCCTGGGAGTGTGCAAGCCATGGCCATTTGTCTACACATGGAGGTGGGGCTGAAATCTGAGCCAATCCCCAGGGGCCTCATGACTTCTGAATCAGAGCTGAAATCTGAGCCATCTCCCAGCAGCTGTGCTACTCGTGTAAGCTCAGTGCCTGCAGGATGCTTGAGCCCTTTCTGGTGCTCCCATGGCTAGGGCAGGTCCAAGGTTAGTAGCTGCTGGATTTGCCAACTCTCACATGCAGAGGTGGGGCTAAGGGATGAGCTGATGCCATAACTCCCACAGTGGATCTAAGTGCATGACTAGTGTGGTCCTGGTGCCTGACTTCAGCAGATCTGTGCTAACAAATCCGCACTGATGGCTGTGTGAGCGCAGGGCCTGAAGGACCCCTGGGCTGATTGCCTGCATTCCCACAGTTGAAGAGGGGCTGGGGGCAGTGCCAACAACAGGGTACATTGTAAGCCCACACAATGGGTGGCAGGCACCACCAAAGAACACAGCTCTCAGGGGACAGCTCCTGTGGAGAAATACCCAGTGTCTCCTCTCCAAGGGTAAGCACACCAGTCCTGCCTACTTCACATTGCAGCTCAGAAACGGCTCTGGGGACTTCTACTCCAACACCTGGGGAGCAGATCCTGCCCCAGACAAGGCTGTGACAACCACAGAGCAAAGAGAAGTCCCCACTTAATATCCATTGCAGGCTCTGATCACCAGAACTCCAGTCACACCCCCTATCAAGGGAATAATGGCCAGCACACACTGAGGAAAGATGCAGGAGTAATCCATACTAAAAATAACTCTTGTACCAAAAATATTAAACTCATGCAGGCTACACAGGGAGGCTCCCACATAAAAACAACCCTTCAAGATCACAGTAGATGACGGTTAACACTAAACTCATAGAGTCAGAGAACTATAAGTACAATGAAGAAGCAAAGGAACCATTCTCAACTAAAAGATCAAGAAAATTCCCCTGAAAGAATGAACAATAAAGCAGACCTCTCCAGTCTATCATATCCTGAGTTCAAAAAGGAGGTAATAAAAATACTGAAGGAATTAAGAAAGGATATTGATAGAAATGCAGATTACCATAAAAAGAGACTATAAACTATAAAGAAGAATCAAGTAAAATTAGAAAACTCATTTGCCAAGATGAAAGATGAGCTAAAGGCAATAAAGCAAACTGAATAATGCAGAAGAACGAATAAGTGATCTGGAAGATAAAATAATGGAAATCCCACAATCAGAATAACAGACAGAAAGACAAATTTTAAAAATGAAAGCAATATACAAGACCTATGGGATAATATAAAGTGTGCTAATCTACGCACAATAGGGATTCCAGAAGGAGAAGAAAGAGAAAAGGGGATAGAAAGTGTATTTGAAGAAATTATGGCTGAAAACTTCCCAAACCTAAAGAAGGAAACAAATATCCACCTATAGGAAGCACAGAGGCTCCCAAACAAGGTGAATTCAAACAGACTGAAACCAACACATATCATAATAAAAATGGCAAAATTAAAGATAAAGAGAGGATTCTAAAGGCAGCAAGCGAAAAAACAAAGAGTTAGTTACCAAGGAACACCCATAAGGCTATCAGCTGATTTTTCTACAGAAATGTTGCAGGCCAGAAGGGAGTGGCAAGATATATTCAAAGTCCTGAAAGAGAAAACCCAGCAACCTAGGATACTCTACCCAGAAAGATTATCACTTAGGATAGAAGGAGAGAGAAAGAATTTCTCAAACAAGCAAAAACTAAAAGAATACAGCAACACTAAAACTATCCTAAAAGAAATATTGAAAGCCCTTCCCTAAATAGAAAAGAAGCAGGAATCTACAGGCAAGGGAATATCACAGTAGGAAAGTAAATCACTTAAGCCAGTACGCAGATTAAAAAAAAGAAAAAAAAAATCTAGTGAAAGCAATGATCACTACAATGAACAGCAAAAGGATAAACATGAAGATACAAGAGGACATCAAAATCATAAAATGTGGGGAAGGAGAGTAAGAAATGTAGATGTTCTTTTTTAGAATGTGTTTGATCCTACATGACTACCAGTCTAAAGCAAGTAGATATAGTAATGGGTTAACATACTTGAAAAACAGGGTAACAACGAATGAAAAACACAATAGATTCACAAAAACAAAAAGAATATGACTCAGCACAATACAAAAGAAAACCATCAAACCACAAAAGGAAAAAAAAAAGACAGGAACAAAGAAGGAATACAAAATCAGTTGGAAAACAAGGTTTAAAATGGCAATAAATACATACCTATCAATAATTGTCTTAAATGCCAGTGGAATAAATGCTCCAATCAAAAGACATAGAGTGGCAGACTGGATTAAAAAATTAAAGAAAGAGCCTACAATATGCTGCTTATAAGAGACCCACTCTAGGGCAAAGGACGCACATAGATTGAAAGTGAAGGGATGGGACTTCCCTGGAGGTCCAGTGATTAAGAACCACACTTTCACTGCAGGGGATGTGGGATCGATCCCTGGTCGGGGAACTAAGATCCTGCATGCTGCATGGTGCAGCCAAGAAAAAAAAGGGAAGGAATGGAAAAAGATATTTCATGCAAATGAAAATGACAAGAAATGCGGGGGTAGCAATACTTATATAAGAGAAAATAATCTTTAAAACAAAGGCCCCAAAACAAGAAAAGATGAAGAAGGACACTATATAATGATAAAAGGATCAAGACAAGAAGGCATTACACTCATTAACATATATGCACCCAGTATAGGAGCACCTAAATACTAATAGACATAAAGAGAGAAATTGACAATGATACAAAAATGATAGAAGAACTTAACACCCCACTCACATCAATGGATAGATCTTCCAATCAGAAAATCAATAAGGCAACAGAAATACTAAATGATACAATAGAACAGTTAGAATTAATTGATATTCTCAAGACATCACATCAAAAAAAACCAAAACAGGATACACATTCTTTTTAAGTGCACATGGAACATTCTCTAGTGCAGACCACATACTAGGGCACAAAACAAGTCTCAACAAATTTAAAAGGACAGAAATTCATTTCTGACCACAATGGCATGAAACTACCAATCAAGCACAGAAAGAAAAATGAGAAAAAAATGATTACATGGAGACTAAACAGCACACTTCCGAAAAACCAATGGGTCAAGATGAAATCAAAGAGGAAATTAAAAAATACCTTGAGACAAATGAAAATGAAAATACAGCCATGCAAAATCTATGGGATGCAGCAAAAGCAGTCCTCATAGGGCTGCAATACAGGACTTCCTCAAAAAACAAGAAAAATCTCAAATAAATAACCTAATCTACCCCCTAAAAGAATTAGAGAAAAGAATAAATAAAACCTAAATTCAGCACAAGGAAGGAAGTAATAAAGATCAGAGAGGAAATAAATAAAATAGAGATTAAAAACCAATAGAAAAATCAATAAAACCAAGAGCTGGTTTTTTGAAATGGTAAACAAGATCAACAAACCTCTGACCATGCTCACCAAGAAGAAAAGAAAGAGAACCCAAATAAACAAAATAAGAAATGAAAGAGGAGAAATAACCAATACCTCAGAAATACAAAAACCATAACAGAATACTATGAACAAACTGTGTGCCAACAGATTGGACAACCTAGAAGCAGGCAAGTTTCTGGAAACATACAACCCACAAACACTGAATCAGGAAGAAATAGATAACTTGAACAAACCAATCACTAGAAGTGAAATAGAATCTGTAATTTTAAAAACTCTCTGCAAACAAAAGTTCAGGACCAGATGGCTTCACTGGGGAATTCTACCAAACATACAAAGAACGTGTACTGATCCTTCTAAAACTCTTCCAAAAGATTCAAGAGGAGGAAACACACCCAAAGTCATTCTATGAAGCCACCATCATCCTGATATCAAAACCATAAGAAAGACACTACCAAAAAAGAAAATTACAGGCCAATATTTTTGATGAATTTAGATGTAAATATCCCCCCAAAATATTAGCAAACTGAATTCAATAAGACATGAAAACCATCATACACGCTGATCAAGTTGGATTCATCCCAGTGTCACAAGGATGGTTCAATATATGCAAACCAATCAATGTGATACAAAACATCAGTAAAAGAGAAGAAAAAAATCACATCATCTCAAGAGATGCAAAAAAATCATTTGATAAAATTCAACATCCATTCATGTTAAAAAGTCTCACCAAAGTGAGAATAGATAAAACATATCTCAACTTAATAAAAGCTATTTGTGACAAAACCACAACCAACATAATACTCAATGGGGAAAAGTTGAAAGCCTTCCCACTAAAATCTAGAACAAGACAAGAATGCCCACTCTCAAGACTTCTAGTCAACATAGTATTGGAAGTCCTAGCCACAGCAATCAGACAAGGAAAAGAAATAAAACGTATCCAAATTGGAAAGGAAGAGGTAAAATTGTAATCATATGCAGATAATATGATACTGTATATAGAAAACCCTACAGACTCCACCTAAAAACTACTAATAAACAAATTCAGCAAGGTAGCAGTATACAAGTTTAGCATACAGAATCTTCATTTCTTTACACTAACAATGAAATATCAGAAAGGGAAAGTAAAAAAAAAAAAAAAATCCCTTTTAAAATGACATCAAAAAAATAAAATACTTAGGAATAAACATGACCAAGGAGGTAAAAGACTTATATGCTGAGAACTATAAAACATTGATAAAGGAAATTGAAGATGATTCAAAGAAATGGAAATATATCCCATGTTCTTTGTTTAGGAGAATTAATATTGTTAAAATGGCCATAGTACCTCAAAGCAATCTACAGATTTATTGCAATTCCTATCAAATTATTGATGACATTTTTCACAGAACTAGGACAAATAATCCTAAGATTTATATGGAACCATAAAAGACCCAGAATTGCCAAAGAAATCCTGAGGAAAAAGAACAAAGCTGTAGGCATAACCCTCCCAGACTTCAGACAATGCTAGAAAGCTAATCAGAACAGCATGGTATTGGCACAGAAACAGATGGATCAGTGGAGCAAAATAGAGAGTCCAGAAATAAACGCACACACCTGCAGTCAATCTTCTATAAAGGAGGCAAAAATATACAATGGAGGAAAGACAGTCTCTTCAGCAAGTGGTGTTGAGAAAGCTGGACAGCCATTTGTAAATCAAGTTAGAACACTCCCTCACACCATACACAAAAAAAATGAACTCAAAATAGCTTAAAGACTTAAATATAAGACATGACTCCATAAAACTTCTAGAAGAGAACATAGGCAAAACATTCTCTGACATATATTGTAGCAATGTTTTCTTAGGTTAGTCTCCCAAGGCAAAATAAATAAAAGCCAAAATAAACAAATGGGACCTAATCAAACTCATAAGCTTTTGCATAGCAAAGGAAACCATCAACAAAACAAAAGACAATCTATAGAATGGGAGAAAGTATTGCAGATGATGCTGCAGACAAGGGCTTAATTTCCAAAATATACAAACATCTCATGCAGTTCAGTATCAAAAAAAAAAAAAAAAAGAAAAAATTGCAGAAGACCTAAACAGACATTTCTCCAAAGAAGACATGCAGATAGCCAATAGGCACATGAAAAGATGCTCAATATTGCTAATTATTAGAGAAATGCAAATCAAAACTACAATAAGGTATCACCTCATACCAGTCGGAATGACTGTCTACAAATAATAAATGCTGGAGAGGGTGTGGTGAAAAGGGAACCCTCCTACACTGTGGGAATGTAAATTGGTACAACCCCTATGGAGAACAGTATGGAGGTATATATACACACTTCTGTCTTGTGCGTGAGGTTATCTTATTTTAGCTAAGGATATATAGGCATGTGTACACCCAGCTGTCATCCATTTTTTTATCTCTAGTCAATGCAGTAAAATAGTGCATTAGAGAACATTGCTGCAGTGTTCCTAATACAGCTGTTTTCTGAATGTTTTCCCATTTAATAGACTACAACCAGGGCATCCTGAAAACACAGAATACCTACTGGGGAGTAAAAGAAATGATCAGATAAGTAATTTATCTTGAACAAGTTACTTAAGTTTCTGATCCTACTTCCCCAACTGTAAAGTAGTAATAACACCTACTGTTGCTGTGGGGATCAAACAACAGAGTAATTGGTATGGATTTGCTGTATAATAGCTATTAATCCCCCCTCCCAGTAATAAGGCCTTACTGATTTGTATATATGTAAATATTCAATAAAAGCATGAAGGTTTTCTTCAACTACAAAATGGAGATTTAATTACACATACCACAAAGGGCTAATATGAAGATTTAAAGAAATAATTTAGGTGAGTCACTCAGAATAGTGCTGGTACAGTATAAACATACAATGAAAGGTAGTTTTATTTCATGACACCAATTTTACAAAAAGTTTTGTTTCCAAAAATATAACTTCATATGTATATGGTTATTTAAGTAAAAAATATAATACAAAATGCAACATATAAACAAAAGTTATATATTACATATACTATGAGGATGTTAAGAAATGAAGAGCCGTAAATCACTTTATGAAACAGAACATTACAAAACCTTTTAAGTCACCTGTGTCCATTCCATTTACTGCAATCCTAATCCTTCTCCACCAGTAACCAGTGTCCTAAATTTTGTGTTAATTATTCTTTTACTTTTCTTTAAAGATTTACCACAGTTAGACATCCAAAAACAATATATTGCTTAGTTTAACATGTTTGTTAACCTTTATATAAAGGGTATCATATTATTAGGCATTCTTTTGTGACTTGGTTTTACCAGCCATCATTTATTCTGAGCCATAAACGTGGGAGCATATATGAAGGTATTCCTTTTCTGTGCTTTGAGTTACATCATGATAAGAATATAAAACTATGTATCCACTCTATTTTGGTTGATACTAGAGTTGTCTCCAGTTTTGTATTATTTCTAACAATTCTACTATGAATTTTCCAGTTCACATCTCTTGGTGCCTACATGCAGTAGTATTTATAGGTCAGGGCTGGAAAATTTTCTATAAAGGGACAGAAAATAAATAGTTTAGGTTTTGTGGGCCATGTGCTCTCTGCTGCAACTACTCACCTCTGCCATGGTAGGACAAAACAACCCTAAACAACATGTAAATGCATGGGCATGGCTGTGACATAATAAAATGTTATTTATGCAAAGTGGCAGATGGATTTGGCTGAAAGGACTCCTGCTCTAGTGTGTGAGAGGTGGGTTGAAATTGTTGATTTAGGGTGTATGCGTATCTGCATTTTACTGATGAAGGACAACTTCTTTTACAAATTATTTCTACCAATTTACACCCTCACCAACAGCATGAGAGAGATCTCATATTTTTGCATTGTCACCAATACTTTTATTGTTTAATAAATAAAAACTTTAATTTTATTTTTCATTTAAAATTAATTAAAATAATTTTTCTAATCAAGTGGGTTTGAAATGGTCACACTGTGGTTTTATTTGTATACTTGTGATTATTAATTAGGTCAGCCATATTTCCATATGTTGATTTGCTTTTATAATCTCTCTTCTATAAAAAGCCTATCCATGTTATTTGACTATTTTTCAGCAGGAGTGTTTTTTCTTATCCTTGCGTAGGATTAAATATTAAAGATACTACTTCATTATTGATCAACTCTGCTGCAAATTTCTTCTTCATGTTTGTGGCTTGTGTTTCCACTCTTTATGGATTCCCTTAATAAACACAATTCTTTAATTTTAATGTGGGTAAGTTTATCAATCCTCTCCATATGGTTGCGGGTTTGTGTGTGCACACCATGTTTAAGAGAACTTCTCTTCTCAAGTTAATTAGATATATCTTTTATATTTTCTTCTAAATTGATGGGCATTTTTGTGTAAGGCTTAAAGGAGTTTAATTATTCATTATGCATGACCAGTATCCAAGGAATACCTAACAAGTTCACCATTTGAGTTCCTTTGAGCTACAGTATCACATCAGATTTCTATATATGTGTGCATATCTTTATAAACTTTCTATTGCACTTAATTAGCCTTTACTCCACAGACTGGACCTTAATATTTTAATTACTACTCATTTATAATGCACTTTGAAATCCATTAAGATATTATTATTCAATCTTGCTTTCCTTTAAAATTATATTATCTATTCCTTGACCCTTATACTTTTATATTAACTATATAATCATCTCTTCAAATTTTATGAAATAACTGTGGGAGTCAAGTGGAATTGCGCTCAGTCTAGCACAATTTAAACTAGGACTAGTTTAAAGGTAACTCATATCTTTTGATGTTGTCTTCCCATACATCTATAAAAAATAAAATTTTGACAGGTTTTAAAGGAATCAGTTAGGTGTCTGGTGGGAAGACGGGACCAGCTTAGAACTCCTGCAATATTACAGATCAAAGTGTATGGTGGTGGAGGAGGGAACCTCCCCCAAGATGTCGATGTCCTAACCCTTGAAATCTGTGTATGTGTTACCTTACAGGGCAAAGGGACTCTGCAAATGAGGTTAGGGATCTTGACATGAGTAAAATATATGGGATTACCCAGGTGGGCTCAAGGTAATTATGTGTCCTTATAAGAGAAAGGCAGAAGTGTCATAATGAGAGAAGGAAATGTAACAATAAAAGCAAAGTCAGAAAGAAAAATACTTGAAGATGCTATAATGCTGACTTTGAAAATGGAAGAAGGGTCCATAATCCAAGGAATATAGGTAACCTCTAAAAGCTGAAAAGGACAAGGAAAAGGATTCTCCCTTAGAATTTCTAGAATGAATTCAGTCCTTCCAGCACTTCGATTTTAGGACTTTTGAACTGCAGGACTATCAGACAGTAAACTTGTGTTGTTTCAAGCCGACAGGTTTATGGTATTTATTACAATGGTAATAGAAAACTAACTCAAAGTGGATGGCAAGTTGGATTAGGAAATCAGCAGTGCAAGCGGTGAGAACCGGGTGAATTCATCATAGAACTTGAAGTGAGAATCAAATATGATTTGTTGGTTGATTCTGTAAATTATGAGAGTCAAAGAAAACTCTAGCACCTGAGCAACTGGAAAATTAAAAACTATTTTCTGATATATAATTGATCTGGAAAGAAAGAGTAGAGATGGGAAAATGAGTTTAAGTCACTTTAAAGTTGAAGTGCCTATTAGGCATCCAAATGGAAAATTTGACCTTACACATGGATTCAGGGAAGAGGGCTAGAATGAGGATACATATCTGGAAATTCCCAATATCCACAGTCTCTAAAGATGAATTAAATCATCCACTGAGTGGATAAAAAAATAGAATGGGCCATGGACTGGGTACAAGAGAGTTCAAAGATCAGGAATATAAAAAGGAATCACTGAAGTAGAGAAAAATCCTCCCTTTGAGCAGGAGAAAAAGAGTGTTAGGTCCTGAAAGTCAAGTGAAGAATAGGAAAGGAGTGATTAACTATATCCTATGGTGCCAAGTCAGGAAAGAGGAAAAGATAATAGCACCTAATGAAACTTAAAAGCTTTTGCACAGCAAAAGAAACCATAAACAAGATGAAAAGACAACCGTCAGAATGGGAGAAAACATTTGCAAATGAAGCAACTGACAGAGGATTAATCTCCAAAATTTACAAGCAGCTCATGCAGCTCAATATCAAAAAACAAGCAACCCAATGCAAAAATGGGCAGAAGACCTAAATAGACATTTCTGCAAAGAAGATATACAGATTGCCAACAAACATATGAAAGAATGCTCAACATCACTAGTCATTAGAGAAATGCAAATCAAAACTACAATGAGGTATCACCTCACACCAGTCAGAATGGCCATCATCAAAAAAATCTACAAACAATAAATGCTGGAGAGGGTGTGGAGAAAAGGGAACCCTTTTGCACTGTTGGTGGGAATGTAAAGTGATACAGCCATTATGGAGAACAGTATGGAGGTTGCTTAAAAAACTAAAAATAGAACTACCACACGATCCAGCAATCCCACTACTGGGCATATACCCTGAGAAAACCATAATTCAAGAAGAGTCATGTACCACAATGTTCATTGCAGCTTTATTTACAATAGCCAGGACATGGAAGCAATCTAAATGTCCATCAACAGATGAATGGATAAAGAAGATGTGCCACATGTATACAATGGAATATTACTCAGCCATAAAACAAAATGAAATAGAGTTATTTGTAGTGAGGTGGATGGACCTAGAGTCTGTCATACAGAGTGAAGTAAGTCAGAAAGAGAAAAACAAATACTGTATGCTAACACATATATATGGAATCTAAAAAAAAAAAAAAAAGATTCTGAAGAATCTGGGGCAGGACAGGAATAAAGACGCAGACGTAGAGAATGGACTTGAGGACACAGGGAGGGGGAAGTGTAAGCTGGGACGAAGTGAGAGAGTGGCATGGACGTATATACACTACCAAATGTAAAATAGATAGCTAGTGGGAAGCAGCCGCATAGCACAGGGAGATCAGCTCGGTGCTCTGTGACCACCTGGAAGGGTGGGATAGGGAGTGTGGGAGGGAGATGCAAGAGGGAGGAGATACGGGGATATATGTATATGTGTAGCTGATTCACTTTGTTATACAGCAGAAACTAACACACCATTGTAAAGCAATTATACTCCAATAAAGATGTTAAAAAAATAAAAAAGATAATGGCAACAACAGCTGTGTAAGTTGAGTGATGGGAATAAACACCTAAATAGACTGAAATAAGAGAACACTGGATAATATAAATTGATAGTGAGTATTGGCAACTTTTTGTGAAGCTTTCTGAAAGACAAAACAAAGAAACAGGGTAGCTGAACTGCAAGGCAGGTTTTCTTTTTTATCTTAAGTTGAGTTCTACTACATAATAATTTCATGTTAAAGAGAGTGATTTAGTAGAAAATTTTTGGAGATGATCTTGGACAGAAGACGGGACAGGGCTTCATCACAATGTGGAGAAGTCAGGCTTATATAGGAGAAAGGCAGTACATAAGTGCTCAGATTTGGCACTAAAAGCCTATGGATGTCCTCTAACTGATTTATTTCTTCTTCAGTTTTATTGAGCTATAATCAACATATAACATTATATTAGTTTAAGGTATACAACATAATGATTTGACATATGCATATATTGCAAAACAATTACCAGTAAAAACTGTAGTTAACATTCATCACCTGACACAGCTACATTTTTCCCTGTGTTGAGAACTTTTAAGATTTACTGTCCTAGTAACCTCCAAATTGTATAGTGCTGTATTGCTAACCGTACTCATTATGTTGCCTGTCGCATCCCCAGGTCTTATTTACCTTACAACTGGAAGTCTGTAGCTTTTGACCTCCTTATCCAAGTCCTCCACCACCCATCCCCTGCCTCTGGCAACCACCAATCTTTTCTCTGTTTCTATGAGTTGGTGTTTTTAGTTTGGTTTGATTTCTTCTATTTTGTAAGTGAGATAGGCAGCAAGATGAACAGGTGAATCCGGATCAAGTACTGGATGCCTGAACAAAACAGAAAAATTAGAACAGTGATGTGCCCTGGGTAGATTTGGATGAAGACATGACTGGGATTCTGCCAGGTTAACATGACAAAGAGAGAAGAACTCGAGAGTACTGTGGGTTCATGGAAAAGTACACAAAATGGAGTGATAATATGTATGGCCAAAAGCATCTAATCTCAATAATGAAGGAAACTGAGGACATGAGGATGTGGAGATACAGCAGAAGAGCAGTAAGGTCCATGAACTGGAGTTTCTAGGTGGATAAATAATTGTTGGAGTTGGGTTAATAGGAGTTATGCATTGGAGAAATGAGAGGGGACTGCTAGATGGAGAGTCACTAACTTGAAGACTGCATTGTGGAGGAGGTACCATTGTTGGTATTGATGATGGTTAGGTGTGACCTTATGTATAGGTGGTTGAGGTGGTGGGAGGATGGCACTGAAGGAGAGGAACTGAACAACCAACAAATTAGTTTATTTTCTGGATAGTGAAACCCTTAAGCATTATGACAACAAAGATCTGAGGTCAGCAGCAACATGAATGGAGCTAGAGATTGTCATACTGAGTGAAGTAAGTCAGACATAGAAGGACAAATATTGTATGATATTGCTTCTATGCGGAATCTAAAAAAAAAAAAGGTACAAATGAACTTATCTACAAAATAGAAACAGACTCACAGACTTCGAGAACGAACTTATGGTTACCAGGGAGGAAGGGTAGGGCTGAGGGAGAGATTGGGAGTTTGGGGTTGACAGGTACACACTGTTATGTATAAAATAGATAACCAACAAGGACCTAATGTATAGCACAGGGAACTCTGCTCAATATTTTGTAATAACCTAAATGGGAAAAGAAATTGAAAAAGAATAGAAAAAATAAATAAAATTTAAAAAAAATCATACTTGAGGAAAAAAATATACTCTACAGGATTAAAAAATAAATAAATTGTGGTATGATTGATATATTAATTTTAGCTGTACAACATAGTGACTTGATATTTTTTAAAAAAAGACCTAGGTCAAAGCCTCAAAGACTAGGATATTTTCAAGAGAAGAACTGGAAAAAGACTGGAATTATCAAAGTGAAGGCAAAAGAGACCTTCCACCTCCAGTCGTGTATGGGGGGCAGTGCCTTTTGCGTGACCCTCAGAGGGAGCAGTGCCTCCAGAGTGGAACAGTTCTCACAAGAAAGCGAGCAGAACTTCAGGAAAGATGTGAGGGACAGAGGGAGTGTGCCAGTAGAGGGCTTGAGGTCCAGAGTACACAGTGAAAGCTTTAGTGAGCGGTGAAACACAGGGTTGGGCTGGAGAACACAAAGAACTGCAAGGGGATCAGTGTCCTGATGGAAAGAGGGCCTGGGAGACTTGGCTTGCTGCGGTGACCTAGATAAATAGGGGTGAAACTTATAATGGGACTCTCTTAAGCAGATTAGAGTGACAATATTCCAAAAAATTAAATTGCTGCTATGAAGAATGAGAAAATATGTCAGTGTTGGAAGAAAATTTATTTGCATTGAAATTACAAACTATATACAAATGGCCATGAATAACTAATGCTGTTAATTAATTCTAAATTGAAAAATAATGTATGCAACCTTTATTAAAAGAATTACAACAGCCTAAAGGTTTCCAACTAAGAATTAAAATTTACTACGTCCAACTGTATCTAAAGATCCAGATTAGAAGGCCAATAACCTTAATAACTCTTTACTATGAAATTCTTAAACTCATTTAAAACCAGACTGTATTGTCTAAGTAACATGCTATTAACTGACTTCCTGAATATGCTCAACGGAATTATTAACTGATATAGTATTTCGAGCTTTGGTGATAATTTTTATTTATTGTTAGAATCAAGGATTTTTCAATGTTTTGGCTCATTTTCTTCAGTTACAATAACACCTTAATATTTAATGAATATTTGAGATTCTAGTCTAGACTAAGAAGAGAGCTCATAATGGGAACTGAGTCACCAGTACAAAAAGCAATGTAACAATAATAACAGTAAAAATGTTAATATCTCAAAGAATGTGTTCTATGTGGGATCCTCTCTGGAACTTAACACAAAAGAGATGCCATCGAATTGTTAGTATGTGGCAGACATACCATTCTGACAGAAAGAAGCGGCTGCTTGTTCCCTCATGAAACCATTACACTGAGTGCAGACCATGAGCCCTTTGCCTGCTTACTTCTTACAAGTTCACTTTCTAGTGGATTTCTAAGCACAGTATGAAAATTCTACCCTAAATAGTTTCCAAAATTCTGAGGAATTCTCTGTTTCATCATTTTGTTTCAAAGTATTTTGTGAAAGAAGTATTGGCAGAGAATACTGTCAAAAGTGAAAAGTGGTTTCTAAAAGGGGTGTATACTTAACCTGAGGATGGAGGCAACCTCAGTTGCTCCGATTATATTTGAACAGGAAAAGTCAAGCTCTGATGGTCCCCTTTTACACTTTGAGCATTTGTCTGTAAAACCTGCCAGCACTTCCAAAATCGATGCCACTGCTGACCACATCCATGTCTCTCCATTGTGTATAATTACAATAGGGAGGTGCTTTCAATTAGCTGTCAACCAACATGTGACCAAGGGAACTTAAACTAATAGAAGATTCATTATTTAATTGTCTCAGGAACTATTTGTATCCTCAGAGGGAAATTAAAGACAAGACAAAACAAAACACCAGACAAAACAACAAGAACAACAAACTACCTCCATACTTTCAAAATACAAAGGGATAAACCTTTAAGTACAGAATTTTCAAAATTGTGATGAGAACTACCTAATATACTATTTATGGTACTAAGTAAGGTGCTTCTTGACTTTCTGAATCTTTGTGTCTTCATGATGATGAACTCACCTAAAACATCCACTCTCATTTACATATCATTTAAGTGATGGCTTCTTTTTATTCTAGAAACTTGAATCCTGTATATAGATCTGTCTAGGCATGTTAATTTACTGAGCTCAGGGAATTTTCTCACTTAAAGCTCTCACTAGATGACACTGTTTTACCACCTAGAAGTGCTTCCAACTGGCTGTATACCAGACTGCCAAAGCTTTTCCTTCCTTTCTAATAGAAGAGTTGTATATTAAAAAAATTTAATCTTCATAGGTTTCAGACTGTGCCAATCTTAAATGAAAAGTGTTAAGTCTTTTACAACTTGAGAGAAAATCTTTTTGGATATATTTGTTTGTTTGCTTGTGAGACATGAAAAGTTTTGTGCCTGCTCTCATGTTCTTAAAATTAATAGTCTAAACAATACTTAGTAATAATTGGTAACACATCACCAATTATTATGCACCATGTACTGTCCTAAGTACTTTACATACATTAAATAATGTAATCCTCACAAGAAAAGTTTAAAAAGGTAATCCAACGTCAGACATCTATTATGTGACAAAGTCTAATTAAGGAGTCTACGTTTTAAACCAGAAGTGTCTGTTACCTGTCATATTCAATAACTACTTGTAGATCAAGATAACTGATTCCAAATGGATTTTCTCCCAACACAAGTATTAAAGTTCAGTGAACCAATTTCTCTACTTTGGTTTTAGCATCAGAAACAAGTTTAAAATCAAATCCCACATCAGTGGCATGTATGTTTTGAAGGGGGGTCAGACTGCCTAGATTCAAATCCCAGCTCTCTCATTTACCAGTGTAAACTTGAACAAATTATTTAACCTTCTAAAGCCTTAAAATGGGGATTTTGATAGTACCTAACTCCAGTAATTATTGAGAGTTTAAATAAAAGTCCTGCAGCACAGTTCATGAGATGTGATTATTATTATTTGAAATACAGTTCAAGCAAAAAGAAATTCTTTCTGTGTTCCCTCCTAGATCAACTGCAAAGGATATTTTTTGAGTACAGAAAGAGACAGTTTGATGATAAAGGTTTATTAATTAAAAGCCATTTAAGTTTTTATGGGCATCTATCTGAAATGATAAATGTAGCTTTTGAGGAGTTGATTTGTAGTATTTAGTTATACCTTGATTTAACAGATTTATTATGCTTTCTTGCAAGGAAAATTAAATCCTTTCATCTGCATATAGTCATGGAAGAAACAGGCATCCACTCTCTTCCAATACAGGGTGAAGACGACAATGTACCAATGGTCTGCCGAGCTCTGTAGATGTTAGCTTTTTCTTCTAACACAGCCACTTACTCCTCGCCTCTCCCAAATATCTCTTTCCGATGTGTTCTCTAATATTTCTGCTTCACCGTGAGTTAACTCTCTAGAATTTTAAATTCTTCTGTAGATATATAATCTATATCCTGGCCTTAACTAGACTCTAAAATGACTACTTTTTCTGTACCCTTTTAAGGCTGCTGAAGCTATTTTTTTCTCTCATGTCTTATGGATCTTAGAATCAGGGTATGGAATCAATGTCCTCCTGTTCAGACTATTTTGCCCTTCTTTTTATACTTAAAAATAAAATATGCTTCTTTGAAACTCAGATTACTCTCTCCCTTTACTTGTGATGAAAACACGACAGACTTCCTGTTTACTACATTTATAAAGTTGCACATATCTGGCTTTCAGCACCCAAATTCCATAACATTTGTTTTTATCCTAGGTTATTTTAAAACTTATCCAACAACCTGCTTTTCTATATTTTGGCATAGGCTCCATCGACCTTTCCCCTCTGCCACACCACAACATTTTCCTCTCCGTATCATGCCCTAAGATTGCAGAAATTGTTCCAACATCCAAATCACTAAATCAGAAATCCTAATCCCCAACAACAACTTTTCCTGATAACTTACCTTTATAGCATCTCCATTGTTGCATAGAATTATCCTTCTGTGGCTTTTCAATCCACTGATTCCTGGACTTCTTTCTCCCTCCATCTTTTCAACATTTTCCTCCATTTCCTCATTTTTTACACTGTTTAGATTTTTGAGGCTTATCAATCATTGTAAACAGTACTTATTCACTTTTGTGTTCCACATATTACTACAGAGAAAATGTCTTTTCTCTAAGATAAACATTTCAATATAGCATTTCCTCTCTGCTCCTAAGAACTTCTTTATCAGCTCTATACCTTCTCTCTCTAGCCCTTTACTTGCTTCTTTCTACTGTATTTTTTCCATTAGTATGCAAATGATATAGAAAAGTATTTTTAAATTTCAGATTTTGTGTACTCATGCACTTTGCAAAATTAATGCCCTATAGAGTATAAAGCAAAAATTTCTCATAAATAGGAAATAACAACAAGAATAGATAAAGAGGGAAACAACACTTGAAATCTTTTATGTATATAGAAAAATATAGAACACTGGAGATTAGCAAGCCTCAGAGAAGTATTGATACAGAATTAATAAGGCATTGGAGAACAAACAAAAATATGCACATACTGGTGGGAAGTTGAAACTTGGAAGAAAGGAATAACACTGGTGATTTTCCTGTCTTTCATTGTTTTTAGCCTGTGGCATGCCCCAGTCTGTCCCACATGGGGAAGCTAAAACTCCAATGGAAAACTTGCAAGCTAATTGGCTTGAAGATTAGAGGACAGACTTTGAAACATCTACAAATTGATGGAAATTGAGATGAAAAATCCTTGGAAGTTCAGAGAAAGCAGGAGAGGCAGAGGCCCAAACTCTATGTATAAACTGCAGTCAATTCTCTGGCTGACTGCTTAACATCTATATATAAGATAAGCTCCAAAAAGCTAGATTGAAACAGAGGGAACTGAATTTCTAGCTGCTACCCACTAACAAGGAGAAAGAATTTTCAGTTTGACTCTCTAGAGTCTATTTATTATATGGATAAATATAATTTTAAGTTTTCTATGATTAGTGTACTTTTAACAAGAAATAATAATTTACTGAAATCAACATTATAATTAGTAAAAAAAATTGAAAAGATCAGATTTAAATGGTAGATTGAATAGATTACACCCACATTTATTTTTCACTTCTTAGTTTTTAAAGACATATACCCAGGAAGATAAGAGAAATATATATAATTCTCATTCTGAAAGTTGTAAAAGAGATGGAGGTGTTGAATTGCACCTACTTGAGAAGACCTGAAGAAGCCAAATATTAAGCCAGCAATAGGAATAGCTGATAAACACTCTGGTGTTTTCACAGTATCCTTGGAAAGCTCAGGCACTGGGAGGATCTCATGCCTCTGGAACTGATTTTGAGGAGAAGGTGCTCAAAATAAGGATTGGATGAAAGCTATTCAGTACATTTCTAGATCTCTTCCTTATCCTCAGAGGAATCTGAAGATTTATCTTTGTTGAATGCAAAACAAAGCTGGGGGAAGGCAGGCACAGATGAGAACCTGGGTACCATACCAGAAACAAGGGAGTAAGAGATCATAAGTATAAGTGAATTGCTAAGACTTCAGGCTCCTTCTGAAACTAGACTTGGGAACACTAGCAGGTCAACATTTTCCCTTTAAGCACAGGGCAGAGGGGATAGCCTTAAAAAAATAAATAAATAACTAAGACACTAATATCCCAGTGAATTTCAAAGCCTACGGTATACTTCAAAGGCAGCAAGTAACTCTCCCACACACCAAATGCACAGAGCTTCCAATTTGCATTTTAGTTACTGCCTGAGCAATCAATCCAATCAAGAAAAACTGAGCACGAATGGAAAGCCTGTAACATGGAAGATAGAAACTAAAGACAAAACAAAACAAAACACACACACACACACACACACACACACACACACACACACAAACCTAGAAGAAAGATAGATTTTTTTTTTTTTTTTGTAAACTGGTGCAGCCACTATGGAGAATAGTATGGAGGTTCCTTAAAAAACTAAAAATAGAGCTACCATATGATCCTGCAATCCCACTCCTGGGTATATATCCAGAAAAGAAGAAAACTCTAATTTGAAAAGATATGTGCACCCCAATGTTCATAGCAGCACTAGTTACAATAGCCAAGACATGAAAGCCACCTAAATGTCCATCAACAGAGGAATGGATAAAGAAGATGTGGTACATATATATAATGGAATGTTACTCAACCATAAAAGAGTAAAATAATGCCATTTGCAGCAACATGGATGGACCCAGAGATTATCATACTAAGTGAAGTAAGTCAGACAAAGAAGAATATCATGTTATCACTTATATGTGGAATCTAAAAAAATGATACAAATGAACTCATTTACTAAACAGAAAAATAACTCATAGACACAGAAATAAAAAAAAAAAAAACAACTTATGGTTACCAAAGGGAAATGGGTGGGAGGGATAAATTAGGAGTTTGGAATTAACCGATACACACTACTATATATAAAACAGATAAACAACAAAGACCTATTGTATAGCACAGGGAATTATATTCAATATCTTGTAATAACCTATAATAGAAAAGAATCTGAAAAAGAATATATATATGTATAAATTACCTAGCTGTACACCTGAAACTAAGACAACATTGTAAATCAACTGTACTTCAATTAAATGAATGAATGAATGAATGAATAAATAATAACTGATGTTCTGAATTTTACTTGAGCTATTTTTTTAGGACTTGGAGTCCTAAGGGATTATGGGTACATTTCTTAGGCAGGGACCTGGGTGGGGGCATGCTTAGGCAGAAACCTAAGGGGAACTTTTGAGTGATTTGAGTTGGCTGGCTTTTTTTAGTTTGGCTTAAGTTGGAAAATTTATATATATGATCTGAACCAACTGTTTGCCAGTGAAATGAGAGACTGAGCCTGCTCAGCTCCAAAGAAAAGGGACACTTCCAGCCACAAGGTATTCTCAAGTAACTGGGGACCCAGTGGAAGTGTCTGAGGATAAATCCTCGTGATCTGTAGTGGTCCCACAGGGAATCCCCCTACAACCATTAGGTAAATTCTGCTTACCAGGGGTACACAATAGGCTGATCACCGAGTAGCTCAGGCACCCACGGCAGTCTGAGACTTTTGGAGGGAGAAACTGAGGCATGTAAGAGAGCTGAACTGACCCAAGGGTAATTCCTTAGGGAGCTAGACTCAGAAGCAACACACATTCAATGATCACACTGCCCTCAGAAAGTTGTTCAGATTACAACGGGATTAGGCTACCAAATTAATAATGGGAAACTGTGTTTCAAATGTCAAACAGCTCCCTGAGAGACAGCTACCCACTGGGACTCTGGCTGGCTTCAGATACAATTGGAAGGAAGCCACTGCTTGCAGGTACTTAACTCTTAAATGGCCCGGATGGAGCTCTTTCAAAACTGTAGAGAAAGCCAGCTTGATCAAACCTCTTCTCAAAGTTCTGACCCTGAGAGAACAAAGGCATTCCTAGGAGAAAGCTTGAAATTATAACTCTTATCATATCCTTGAAAAGGAAAGACAGTCCACATCTCCTGAGACTGCGGCCTTGGCTCCAGGAGCAGAACCTAAAACTAAAAAAAAGAAAAAAAAAAAAAAAGGTGGGGGAATGCCTTTTTAAATTCAAGCAGGAAAACTATGAGATCTCTGTCTATGTCTATCTGGATGTATGTATGTCTCTGTGTACATTATAAATATGACATGTCTCTACATCCAGATGGCATTGTCAAAATTAATTTGTAAAAGCTCTACTTAATTGACTTAAAAGTAAGCGCTTCCAAATCAAATATATCAAAGTGTAACTTTAGCCCAATTTTAAAAGAATTACATGATCTAAGAGTAAACATTAATGAATAAAAATGTTTAAAGCAATGGTTTAATTAACATAGACAGGACTTTAGAGCCATTAACATTAATTATAATACTTTTATTGTACCTAAGTGTACTGAAAGTCAATAAGCTCATGCTATCTCTGTTATAAAATTTGTCAACAAGATAATTAACTTGGTATGACGATATTTTCATAAGTAATGAAATAGAGATAAATGGGATAAAAGGTTTTGGATGAATTCTTTAAGAATAATTATGTTTTATAATAAGTCTACCTAAAAACAGTTTCTCCAGATTTTTGGTAACTTGAAACTTTAGAGTTCTGCCAAGTTAAGTTAAATAATGAAAATTCATTGAATGTCTAGGTCATTTTTAATAAGATAAAATACTCAAACATTAATTGGTAATGAATATCTATGTTTACCTAATTTTGACCTCTTATTACAGAGACTAAATCTGTTTGAGAATATTAATAAGTATATTCAGTGCCTTATTGAAAGATTATGTTATGAAATGACATATATTTCTAGAAATTATTTTCTTAAAAGGAGCTGAGTTAAGAGTTTTATGCATGGTCATGATCGACTAAGATTAGACTGAATTTAATTAAATGGATGAATTTTAATATGAACAGTGAAATGGTACAAAACTAGAATTTGGTTTTGTTCTCTGTTAAAGGACAAAGTTTTCCTGAAATATTGATCTACTTTTGATAACAGATGGTGAAGTTTCTTTACCACCATCTAATTAACCTACTGTAACTTTCTGCATTTGCCTTTTAAATCTTTTATTGTCACTTTGGTTAAGTGAATAGGTGTTATTTCACAGTGACTTATGAGCCTACTTAGACGAAAGTTTACAACCTTTTGATATCTTTGACAAAATTACTCAAATCAAATTCTGAATGAAGTTCTTTTGGGAGCTAGCTTTGGAATGCTTCAAAAGGCCCTTGAATATCTCAAAGAGAGATTTTAAACTACTTGGGTATATTTGGTATGCTAAATTACATGGGAAATATTGTCAAATGATTAATGATAAACCTTAGGTTATATTGTATGGATAAAAATTATTAATATAAATATTCTAGACATTATAACAAGTTCCTAAAATTTGAACTGCTTTGGTGTGTTGTCAGTCATAATTCTAGTTATTATCTTAAAATGTTGAATATCACATAAATAGACAAATTTCCTTGACAACTGCATTGTAATCAGGTCTTTTACCATGGTTTTAAGTCTTTTGTCACTTATAGGTAGTTACTGTCTTTTTACAAAAATGCCTGTAAATGATTTGCTTTTATGCTGCAAAACTAAATTACACTCGGTAGCAAAAGGACTTCCACTTTGTATGAGGTATATTTCAGCAATGGCTCTCTTTTGTAAGGCTACTGAAGGAATAAAAATACAGTCTTATTTAACTATTTATGTTTCACACTCACTTTAGTCTCTTCTAAACTCTCACCACACTCAGAACTATTCTGTAAGCTGACTAAAGTTTTTTCAAGTATTGGTGCTTTATGCATTAATATTACATTGGTTCAATGTAATAAACTTAACCCTGCAACTTCGCTTCCAGTGACACAGGAAGAAAACAACCATGAAAACAACTTAGTTAACAAGCATTTTGTTAACTAAGTATCTTCTTGCTTCCAGGAATGATTTACAAGAAGGTCCTGCTGATAATGCTTGATCTATTTTAACTTACAGACGAGTCCTACTTAAGGGATGAGCAGGGACATTATCAAGCTGGATATGCAATAATGCACACACTGACATAACTTAAGCCTCTTACTTACCAGAAACAAAATCAAATCAGCACAGCCAGCCAAGTTAATTGCCTTAACCTGAGCTTGTCAACCAGCTAAAGACCAGGTAACATGTCTCTTGAGTGTCACACAACTTTGAAATGCTATGAAAACAATAAAGTTTCAACCCAATGGAAAACAGATAGCAGAGCTATTAATTGTTATACAACTGTCAAAACAGTTAGCAGTTATTAAAACACCAAGGCATTCCAAATCTGACACTATAAATGCTAAAGGAAATCAGCTTGCAGATGCTGCAGTCTAACAGGCAGCTTTAAATACTCATTCTGTCCTGCCTCAAGAATGTCCAATGCTCTCTGTTAACCCTGCTAGACCAGCAAAACATTTCATTCTACATGCTCAAGAAGTAACCAACAAAGAAGATAAACAAAAGGGGAATTTTGGAGGTGCTGGCAAGATGGCGGAGGAGTAAGACGCGGAGATCACCTTCCTCCCTACAAACACATCAGAAATACATCTACACGTGGAACTGCTCCTACAGAACACCCACTGAACGCTGGCAGAAGACCTCAGACCTCCCAAAAGGCAAGAAACTCCCCACGTACCTGGGTAGGGCAGAAGAAAAAAGAAATAACACAGTCAAAAGAATAGGGACGGGACCTGTGCCAGCGGGAGGGAGCCGTGAAGGAGGAAAGCTGTCCACACACTAGGAAACCCCTTCGCGGGCGGAGACTGCGGGTGGCGGAGGGGGGAGCTTCGGAGCCGCGGAGGAGAGCGCAGCCACAGGGGTGCGGAGGGCAAAGCGGAGAGATTCCCGCATGGAGGAGCGGCGCCGAGCAGCACTCAGCAGCCCAAGAGGCTTGTCTGCTCAGCTGCCGCGGCAGGCGGGGCTGGGAGCTGAGGCTCGGGCTTCAGTCGGATCGCAGGGAGAGGACTGGGGTTGGTGGCGTGAGCAGAGCCTGAAGGGGTTAGTGCGCCACGGCGAGCCGGGAGGGAGTCCGGGAAAAGGTCTGCAGCTGCCGAACAGGCAAGAGACTTTTTCTTACCTCTTTGTTTCCTGGTGCGCGAGGAGAGGGGATTCAGAGCGCCGCCTAAACGAGCTCCAGAGACAGGCGCGAGCCGCGACCATCAGCGCGGACCCCAGAGACGGGCCTGAGACGCTAAGGCTGCTGCTGCCGCCACCAAGAAGCCTGTGTGCGAGCGCAGGTCACTCTCCACACCGCCCCTCCCGGGAGCCGGTGCAGCCCGCCACGGCCAGGCTCCCGTGATCCGGGGACAACTTCCCCGGGAGAACGCACGGCGCGCCTCGGGCTGCTGCAACGTCACGACGCCTCTGACGCCGCAGGCTCGCCCCGCCTCCTCCGTACCCCTCCCTCCCCCCGCCTGAGTGAGCCAGAGACCCCGAAGCAGCTGCCCCTTTAACCACGTCCTGTCTGAGCGAAGAACAGATGCCCTCAGGCGACCTACACGCAGAGGCGGGTCCAAATCCAAAGCTGAAACCTGGGAGCTGTATGAACAAAGAAGAGAAAGGGAAATCTCTCCCAACAGCCTCAGGAGCAGCGGATTAAAGCTCCACAAACAACTTGATGTGCCTGCACCTGTGGAATACCTGAATAGACAACGAATCATCCCAAATTCAGGAAGGAGACTTTGGGAGCAGGATATATTAATTTTACCCCTTTTCCTCTTTTTGTGAGTGTATATGTGTATGCTTCTGGGTGAGAGTTTGTCTGTATACTATGCTTTCACCATTTGTCCTAGGGTTCACTCCATCCTTTTTTTTTTTTTTTTTTTTTTACTTAAAACATTTTTTTTTTCTGCAAAATTTTTTCTTTATACTTTATTCCTTATTTTTTATTTTGAAAAATTAAAAAAAAATTTTTTCTTAATAAATTTTTGTCTTAATTTTTTTCTTATTTTTATTATAAAAAATTTAAAATTTTATTTTAAAAAATTAAAAAAAAATTTTTCTTAATAATTTTTTCTTATTTTTTAATATAATAGCTTTATTTTATTTTATTTTTATCCTCTTTCTTTCTTTCTTTCTTTCTATTTTTTCGCCCTTTTATTCTGAGCCATGTGGATGAAAGGCTCTTGGTAATCCAGCCAGGCATCAGGGCTGTGCCTCTGAGGTGGGAGAGCCAACTTCAGGACACTGGTCCACAAGAGACCTCCCAGGTACACGTAATACCAAATGGCAAACATCTCTCAGAGATCTCCATCTCAACATCAACACCCAGCTTCACTCAACAACCAGCAAGCTGCAGTGCTGGACACCCTATGCCAAACAACTAGCAAGACAGGAACACAGCCCCATCCATTAGCAGAGAGGCTGCCTAAAATCATAATAAGGCCACAGACACCCCAAAACACACCACCAGACATGGACATACCCACCAGAAAGACAAGATCCAGCCTCATCCACCAGAACACAGGCACTAGTCCCCTCCACCAGGAAGCCTACACAACCCACTGAACCAACCTTAGCCACTGGGGACAGATACCAAAAACAACGGGAAATACGAACCTGCAGCCTGTGAAAAGGAGACCCCAAACACAGTAAGATAAGCAAAATGAGAAGACAGAAAAACACACAGCAGGTGAAGGAGCAGGGTCAAAACACACCAGACCTAACAAATGAAGAGGAAATAGGCAGTCTACCAGAAAAAGACTTCAGTATAATGATAATAAAGACTGAACCAGGAAGAAATAGAAAATATGAACAGACCAATCACAAGCACTGAAATTGAAACTGTGATTAAAAAACTTCCAACAAACAAAAGCCCAGGACCAGATGGCTTCACAGGCGAATTCTATCAAACATTTAGAGAAGTGGTAACACCTATCCTTCTCAAACTCTTCCAAAACATTGCAGAGGGAGGAACACTCCCCAACACATTCTACGAGGCCACCATCACCCTGATACCAAAACCAGACAAAGATGTCACAAAGAAAGAAAACTACAGGCCAATATCACTGATGAACATAGATGCAAAAATCCTCAACAAAATACTAGCAAACAGAATCCAACAGCACATTAAAAGGATCATACACCATGATCAAGTAGGGTTTATTCCCGGAATGCAAGTATTCTTCAATATACGCAAATCAATCAACGTGATACATCATATTAACAAATTGAAGGAGAAAAACCATATGATCATCTCAATAGATGCAGAGAAAGCTTTCGACAAAATTCAACACCCATTTATGATAAAAGCCCTGCAGAAAGTAGGCATAGAGGGAACTTTCCTCAACATAATAAAGGCCATATATGACAAACCCACAGCCAACATTGTCCTCAATGGTGAAAAGCTGAAACCATTTCCACTAAGATTAGGAACAAGACAAGGTTGCCCACTCTCACCACTATTATTCAACATAGTTTTGGAGGTGTTAGCCACAGCAATCAGAGAAGAAAAAGAAATAAAAGGAATCCAAATCGGAAAAGAAGAAGTAAAGCTGTCACTGTTTGCAGATGACATGATACTATACATAGAGAATCCTAAAGATGCTACCAGAAAACTACTAGAGCTAATCAATGAATCTGGTAAAGTAGCAGGATACAAAATTAATGCACAGAAATCTCTTGCATTCTTATATACTAATGATGAAAAATCTGAAAGTGAAATTAAGAAAACACTCCCGTTTACCATTGCAACAAAAAGAATAAAATATCTAGGAATAAACCTACCTAAGGAGACAAAAGACCTGTATGCAGAAAATTATAGGACACTGATGAAAGAAATTAAAGATGATACAAATAGCTGGAGAGATATACCATATTCTTGGATTGGAAGAATCAACATTGTGAAAATGACTCTACTACCCAAAGCAATCTACAGATTCAATGCAATCCCTATCAAACTACTACTGGCATTTTTCACAGAACTAGAACAAAAAATTTCACAATTTGTATGGAGACACAAAAGACCCCGAATAGCCAAAGCAATCTTGAGAATGAAGAATGGAGCTGGAGGAATCAGGCTCCCTGACTTCAGACTATATTACAAAGCTACAGTAATCAAGACCGTTTGATACTGGCACAAAAACAGAAATATAGATCAATGGAACAGGATAGAAAGCCCAGAGATAAACCCACGCACATATGGTCACCTTATCTTCGATAAAGGAGGCAAGCATATACAGTGGAGAAAAGACAGCCTCTTCAATAAGTGGTGCTGGGAAAATTGGACAGGTACATGTAAAAGTATGAAATTAGAACACTCCCTGACACCATACACAAAAATAAACTCAAAATGGATTAAAGACCTAAGTGTAAGGCCAGACACTATCAAACTCTTAGAGGAAAACCTAGGCAGAACACTCTATGACATAAATCACAGCAAGATCCTTTTTGACCCAGCTCCTAGAGAAATGGAAATAAAAACACAAATAAACAAATGCGACCTAATGAAACTTAAAAGCTTTTGCACAGCAAAGGAAACCATAAACAAGACCAAAAGGCAACCCTCAGAATGGGAGAAAATATTTGCAAATGGAGCAACTGACAAAGGATTAATCTCCAAGATTTACAAGCAGCTCATGCCGCTCAATAACAAAAAAACAATCAACCCAACCCAAAAATGGGCAGAAGACCTAAATAGACATTTCTCCAAAGAAGATATACAGATGGCCAACAGACACATGAGAGAATGCTCAACATCATTAATCATTAGAGAAATGCAAATCAAAACTACAATGAGGTATCATCTCACACCGGTCAGAATGGCCATCATCAAAAAATCTAGAAACAATAAATGCTGGAGAGGGTGTGGAGAAAACGGAACACTCTTGCACTGTTGGTGGGAATGTAAATTGATAGAGCCACTATGGAGAACAGTATGGAGGTTCCTTAAAAAACTAAAAATAGAACTACCATACGACCCAGCAATCCCACTACTGGGCATATACCCTGAGAAAACCATAATTCAAAAAGAGTCATATACCAAAATGTTCATTGCAGCTCTATTTACAATAGCCAGGACATGGAAGAAACCTAAGTGTCCATCATCGGATGAATGGATAAAGAAGATGTGGCACATATATACAATGGAATATTACTCAGCCATAAAAAGAAATGAAATGTAGGTATTTGTGGCGAGGTTGATGGACCTAGAATCTGTCATACAGAGTGAAGTAAGTCAGAAAGAGAAAAACAAATACAGTATGCTAACACATATATATGGAATCTAAGGAAAAAAAAAAAAAAAAGGCCATGAAGAACCTAGTGACAAGACGGGAATAAAGACACAGACCTACTAGAGAATGGACTTGAGGATATGGGGAGTGGGAGGGGTGAGATGTGACAGGGTGAGAGAGTGTCATGGACATATATACACTACCAAATGTAAAATAGATAGCCAGTGGGAAGCAGCCGCATAGCACAGGGAGATCAGCTCGGTGATTTGTGACCACCTAGAGGGGTGGGATAGGGAGGGTGGGAGGGAGGGAGATGCAAGAGGAAAGAGATATGGGAACATATGTATATGTATAACTGATTCACTTTGTTATAAAGCAGAAACTAACACACCATTGTAAAGCAATTATACTTCAATAAAGATGTTTAAAATAATTAAAAAAATAAAAATAAAGGATACAAAGCAAAAAAAAAAAAGTGGATAAATAATCCAATTGACATTATTTAAAGAAGACATAAAAATCACAACAAGCACATGAAAAGAAGTCCAGCACCGTTAATCATTAGGAAATACAAATCAAAACCACAATGAGATACCACTTGTTAGCCACTAGGATGGCTGTAACAAAAATGACAGACAATATCAAGTGCCAACAAGGATGTGGAGACTTTGGAATACTTACCCCTCCTTTGTATCCATCCTTTGTGGGAATTTAACATGATATAGTCATCTGGGAGAACAGCTTGTCAGTTCCCAAAATGTTAAACATACAGTGACCATAAGACCAAGCAATACTTAGATATATACCCAAAAGAAATAAAAACACATTTGTACACAAATGTTCCTAATAGCATTTTGCCATAGCTAAAAAGTGGAAATAAGCCAAATCCCCACCAACAGATGGATAAGCAAAGTGTGATGTATCCATGTAGTGGAACATTATTTAATATTAAAAATGAAGTGTTGATACATGCTACAACATGGATCAACCTTTAAATATTATGCTAAGGGAAAGAAGTTAGTCATAAAGAACACATATTGTAGGATTCTATTTATATGAAAGGTCCAAAATAGGCAAATCTGTAGAAAAAGCAATTATTTTATTGATTGCTAGGGCACAAAGGGTTGTGTGGGGCAGGGAATGGAGAGTGACAGCAAATGTGTATGAGGTATCTTTCTGGGGTGATGGAAATGTAAAATCATGGTACTGATTGCACAACTCTCTAAATATACTGACAACCAATAAATTGTGCACTTGTGTGTGAAATATATCTCAATAAAGGTGTTAAAAATCAATCTAATTTGGCACATGAAAAAAAATAAAAGGAGAAAAGTCAAATGCCCATATCTAGGAATCCAGGAAAGATTTGATAACATTTAATTACCATGCATTAAAAAAAATTCTTAGCAAACTAAAAATGGAAATAATGACTACAAAATGCCTACAGTAATCATCGCACTTAACTGTGAAATATAGAAGTTTTCCCCTTTATTTTGGGGATGAGATAAGAATATTCTCTTCATCAATTAGATTCAACATTGTTTCAGAGTTTTTAATACATGCAGTGAGGTCAGAGATGGAAATAAATGACAAAAAGTCAAGTAAAGAAGTAATAAAATAATCACTGCTTGTGTTTGATATCATCTTACCTTTAGAAAATCCAAAGGAATCTGTGGGAAAACTATTAAAGCAAAATCTCTGGATACAAAATTATGATACAAGGTAAATATATAAAAATAAATGAATTTCTTCATTCCAGCAACAAACAAGTACAACAGGAAATTCATAAAACTGCCCTTTCAGTAGCATCAAAACATCAAATACATAAGAATAAAACTAATGAAAATATTCAAGGCTTCTACATTGAAGACTGCAAAGCATTGGTGAGAAAATTTAAATAATCTAAATATGTAGAAGGATTATACCATATTCATGAATCAGAAAGTTCAATATTATGGATAACTCTCCTCGAATTTTTCTATGGATTCAATGCAAAATAGATAAAGAAATCATACAAATCAAAAGTAAAAAAGCAGAAACCTCATTAGAAAAATGAAAACCAGAATGTGCTGGATCTTTCCAATAATGTATATCCAAATGCATAACAAACAACTGAAAAGTTGCTCACCTTCATTAGACTTAAGAGAAATAAAAAATAAACCACAATAAAATACCACTACATGACTCTCCATAAGAAAATGGCTAAAGTTAAAAATAAGCATGTAATAGACCAAAGTGTTGCAAGGATCAGACCTATCTGATACTCTGCTAGAGAGAGTATGACTGCTCTGGCCATCTGTTTAGCAAAGTCTAATGAAGAGTCACATGTGTACTTTATTACCCAGTAATTCTATTTCTAGTGTACAGCCAACTGAAATGCATTTACACATTCAGCAGATACTCAGTGCTAGACTAGACTTTTTATAGCAGAACTGCACATAATAATGCCAAGTTTTAAACTTCGCAAATGTCCAACAACACAGAATATATATGTAAATGGTGACATGTTCACATATTGCAATGTGATACAGCAAGAAAAATTGTTATACTACAATTTCCTACATCAATATGGATGAACCTCATAACTGAAATGTTGAATAATGAAGGCCAGGCACAAAGAGACCATATTGCATTTATATACAGTTCAAAAATATCTGAAACTACTCTTTGGTTTTAGAAGTTCTCACAGCGGTGACTCTTTTGGGGAGAAAAGAAACAGGAAGGAAGTACTTCTAGGGAGATGAGAACATAGTTTATTGTTCTAGTTGTGATTACATGTCTAAGTAGAGTCTTAAAAATTGATCAAGCTATACACTTTATTTGTATGCTTTTTTCTATGCAAGCTATTCCTTAATAAATAATTCACAAAACAATCATGGCACTATGAGTGAACATATATTCAGTTTTAAAAAATAAAAATATTGTGGTGTACCTGGAACATGGCAAAAATATTCTGAAAAGAATGCATAACCAGACCATACTGCATAATCAAAACTAGAAGAATCTAGCAATAAAAAAAGGAAAAAGTTTTTATCAAGTTCACTTGTCTATACTTTCAAAAATCTGATCCATAATGTTATTTAAAACTCAAGATAACAGATTATTCTATTTTAGAACATCTTTTCCTTTTCATGAATTCTCAAAGATGCTCCACACTGAATAATATCTGTAAATTATTCCAGTACTCTGTAATACGAACTGAACAAGACTTGAACATGAATTAATGTTTAAAAGCAACTGTGCGCTTTCCTAATGATTCTTCACCTTTCAGACAGCAGTTCCCTCTTTGAATTCTTTGTACTATATTTCCAGGTTTGAAGATAGATTCTCATGTATTTGGAAGATGGAAACAAAATAAGGGTGGACCTTTTTTATCTTCAGCCTTGTTTTAAATCAGTGGATTGACATATTCCTAGTTGTTCATTCTAACATTAAAGATATGTTTTTAATTGAGGCAAGTATTTTTTCTTTGAGTTTCAGGTTATTTTATCAGTTAAGGATTTTATTGTGACAGAATCTTAGGTTTATGATCCTGCTGTTTACTTTCTTTTAATGTTCTTTTTTTTAATTGAAGTGTAGTTTATTTACAATGTTGTGGGGTTTTCTTATACATCTTTATTGGAGTATAATTGCTTCACAATGTTGTGTTAGTTTATGTTGTACAACAAAGTGTATCAGCCATATGCATACCTATATCCCCATATCCCCTCTCTCTTGCGTCTCCCTCCCACCCTCCCTATCCCACCCCTCTAGGTGGTCACAAAGCACCGAGCTGATCTCCCTGTGCTATGCAGCGGCTTCCCACCAGCTATCTATTTTACGTTTGGTAGTATATATATATCAATGCTACTCTCACTTCGCCCCAGCTTTCCCTTCCCCTCTCCCATGTCCTTAAGTCCATTCTCTATGTCTGTGTCTTTATTCCTGCCCTGCCACTAGGTTCATCAGTACCATTTTTTTTTAGATTCCATATATATGTGTTAGCATAGTATTATAGCTTCTTGAATGAAACAATTTAATTTTTCATTTAAAAGAAAAGTATGTTAAGATTTTTAGTATAATGGTTACCATATAACAAAAATTTCTGAAATTTAGGAATAAAAATGATTGCAATAAAAGCACATCAACGAATATTTCTGATGGAAGAAACAGTCTCTGCTGGGCATACAGGTAAAGCAATAGAATTTGATGATTGCAATCAGATAATTTGCCAATCAATAAAAAGATCCTACACACTAGCTCAGGACCCCCATGAAAATTTATTTTGCTAGATATATACAAAGAAAACATTGTCTTTAAATTCTTACACTCAAGCTTACTCCTGGTATAAAGATTATAGAAGCTTTTGTTCTGATGATCACAGACTATAGTGTAATATCAAGGTACTCAGAACTACCCTTTTTGTGCCAAGCACTTCAAGCTATTGGTTTCTTTTCTCTTTCTTAAACTTTAGAAGGACTAGTAATCATTGACTGTCATATTAATAGCAAGATACCCAACAAGCTGAGCAAATTTATTCTCAAATGTATTATTTGTTGTCCCACTAAACTAATCAACTTATGGTATCAAAGTTATTTTGGTAATTCATATGGATCTCACTAAAATAACTTCAGATGCCACAACCAGAGACTTCTGAATTTGTTTCTTTAACGTCAGAATAAGTATGTATTCCTTGAAGAAAATGAGTGAACTACTGATTGTGCTTCATCTTCTTTCTAAATACATGAGAACATCTTGTTTAACCAGTCTCTATTTGACATCTATTGTCATGTCAAGTATATTGTTACTACTACTCATATTTTTTGCAGTTTGTCCATCACAGCTTTTCTCAGTCGCAATACTGTCCCTATCTGTTTACTCTGACCGTTTTCTGTGCTTTACCACAGTAGTATTCCTTGTATCTGCCGCTTTTCCTATCAGTTCATCTCCTCTTTCCAGGAACAAATGCCATTCTTAGTCCACAGATGGGAATGCTAAGATACCAGTGGTACGGTGGGAGGGTTTTTTGTTTCTGTCGTGGTGGCTGTTGCTTTTTACTTGTAGCGAGAGGTTCAAATGGATCTGCTTCAGGGTGTCACAGGGTTTCTCCCGTGACGCACATATGCTTGGAAACCAGAAGTTAAGTGGGTGAAGTCTGGGAATGGATCAGACCAAGGTGAGCAGCCTGTATTTGACAGCCTATTGTGTGTTTTGCTTATATTGTTATTTCATTCTCATAGGAAACAACCTGTTACAAGGAGCTGAATAGTTTGCAGTCATTGTCTCCTTCTATCTATCTCCTTATTTCAGAAATTAAATTCTCTTATACATTTAAAATTGTAGTGTGAGATAAAAAGTGAAATATGAGCCATTAAGGCATTATATACGCTGGTATTATAATAAATCACCCCTTCTTACTCTAACAGTAAATGTACTTTCAAACCACCTAATTTAAAGATACATTTTGCTAAGAAGGAGGCTTTGAAACATGTTGTGGTTTTTGTCATAGTACTGCCATATAGCTTACCTAAAAGCAGCATTGATGAATATTCATTCAAATAAATTAATATGTATTTTTTAAAATAGGGCAGCAAGTTCAACGTGTGCATGAATGGAATACTCTACATAAAGTGAACCAATGTAAATTTGGGTACAAATAGTCATTGAGAAGCTTCTTGCTCTTGATTCTTCAAATTATATACAAATTTTTAAATTTCAGCCTTATACACACACATTCTATATATGTATTTCCATATTTATATTTTCAAATATATTATATATATTTCCATATATTATATATATACATAGATATACAAAATTATAAATTTCATAGAAAAATAATTGGAAAAATTTCCTAACTTATCAAGTTTGTTTCACTTTGAAAAATCACTAAAATCAGAAAGTTAAAAGCTTTGCCATAAAAGATGAAAATCCAAACAAGGCTCTGTTTCTCTTGGCTTCATGGTTGTTTTGTTTTAGTATGTCAAATTCTCTTCCAATATTAAAAACACCTGTTTAAAAGGTTGGCAAAATATCTATTTAGCTCTAATTGATTAATGGCATTTACTTCTTACTGAAACCATTAACAGTTTCATGAATGAGAGAATTAGCCTTGTTTCAGATTGCATCCTAAAGAACCATTTAATCAGAATGAATGGTCCTCACATTACCTAGTACATAGACATTTAGCTCTGAAAAAGCAGTATTAATCTTGAACATCTTTGATGAGAGACGTTCATCCTATTAAAGTATCTATTTTTGATATACAAGCTATTTCAAAGAGACCAGAGATATTGCACTGTTCAAGACTTATGTTCACCCATACTACTGTAATTATTTATAACTGAAGCTTACTACATCTTTTAGTTTAAGTATATCTGGTGCTCGGAAGATTGTTGACAGAAGTTTTCACACAACATGAGATTTGTATTTCAGTTAAAACCTTCATGTAGACACTTCTATAGCATACAAGGTACCACGAAATCCAATTAAAATGAAGCCTTCTCAAACCCAAAGCTTTGAAATGTGGGACTTGCTTATACATTAGTGAGTTTCATAATATTGTCCCAATAACTGCCTATCAACTGTGCAGACTGAAAACAGTTCAGTGTAACTGAAATCTCTGTCAGGAGAGATGAATTGACCGCCTGCTCTAACAGCCACTGGCTGTTTTCTTCTGTAGTCAATGCCAACCAACCCTAAACTCTTAAAATGCTTAAGGAGGCCACAGTTGTCTGATGCTTCCTATTGTTAAGGTTATAATTCATCCTGAAATATTGTATACAGAAGAAGCCTTTTCAACTAAACTATTTCCTGGGCATTTTGCTTGAATACAGTAATCTTTCTAAAACTGATGATTTAAAGCCATTGTTTACCCAAGCCATGATGGTGATGCCATGTCTTTTTTTGTCTGGGTGAAGAAGCAGTTTGTAATGAGTTCAAGACTGTCCTCTCCTTGGAGAATGTCACCAGGACAAGGATGCCCCTATGCCCTTATATACCTTTTGAAGTTAATAAATATAAGTATGTTTCCCGATGATAGAAAATAAAAGTTTTATTCTGGTCTTTTATCAGTAAAGTAGATAAAATGATAAAATATAAAATATACTTTAATAAAGTTAAGGGCTTCATTTTTGCAGCATTTCTTTAACTTACTTGATTATGAGACTAATTTGGGCTTTTGTTTAGAGTCCAAATCCCTCCATCCTTCAGAGTCTGGGAAATGGTCTAGTAATTTGTATTTTTCATAAATACCATCAGGGGTTTGGGGAGAAATTCTGTACTAAGGGATATATAAGCTTCAAAGTCTTAGTTAAAATATGCCAAAAACCAAGCTGGAGCCCTGGTACAACTCAGGTAAATTGAATCATTAATACATGAGATCCTTGGAGCCTAGTTTGAAGATTATCACTACAAGCCAAGAACCTGAGGCACAAGTCCTGGGGTGAGAGCAGAGGTACTTAAATCACTTACTTTTCCGCTCTCAAAATAGTTCTCAGTTTAACTGAGATCTTTAAAATCCTGATGGCCATAACACAGACCAATTAAATCAGCATATCTGGAGGTGGTACCCAAGCATCAGAAGTCTTGAAAGCTCCCCACGTGATTCTAATGTGCAGCCGAGGTTGACAACTCCTGTCTAAAGGCTGGATGGTGAGAGCTGCATTCGATGTGAATGAAGTTCACCTTCAATGTCTGACCTCATGCAGATAGAACAAAGCTAGTAAACCCCACTTTTATTTCTGGATCATTGCACGAACCTACAAACCCCACAGTTAGAAGTAAATGAATTTCAGTAAGCACATATTTTTCCATATTGATTTTATATCTAAATATCTGTCTAAACACTTTTAATTCAAATATTTTTTTCTGTATATAATGTTGGGTTTTCTTTGTAGATGAGCATATTATCTGCAAATAACAAGAATATAGTTTCTCCCTTTCAAATAGTTATTATTTTTATTTATTTATTTGGCTTTACTATGGGCATAGCTATGAACTTCCAGCTCAGTATTGTCTGGAAACAGTGATATTAACTATGCTCACCTAGTTCTTGATTTTAAAGGGACCACTTATGATGCTTCAAATCAAGATTAAGGATTTTGGTAGATTCACTTTATCAAATTAATGTCCTTCTATTCCTAATTTGCCAAGAAATTGTAATCATCTACTGAGATGCTTATACTTACATGCTGTTGATAGCCATTACATCATTGTTTTCCATCTCCTTAATTTATGCTTTGAATTTACTCTCATTATTCTCCACATTAAATTTATTCTTTTATTATTTTCCCAACTAATGCAGTTGAAATTTTAATTTATTAAATATTAGTTTTCCTATTTATTTATTGTAAACATGTTTGACTATGAAATTTCCTTAATGTGATAATATCCCATGTTTTTATACTAATGTTTGAATTTTCATTTAGTTATATTTATTCAACCCATGAATAATTTAAAATGGGCTTAAAAATGCAAACATGTATTTTTAGCTTTTCTCTCTTTTTTTGAGTTTTAATTTTCATTAAGGAAAATTTCAAATACATAATAAGTAGAGAAATGGTGAACCCCTATGTACCCATCCCTGAGCTTAAACAGCTAATAATTCATGGCCAATCTTACTTTACTATACGTACACCCAACCACTTCCTCCCTAACCTAACACATATGGATTATTTTAAAACAAAAGCATGTATCATAACTTCTAATATGTAAATGCTTCAGATAAGCATACTTTTCTTTAAACATAAAAATAATGCACTATCACAATTAAAAGTTAGCAATAATTGCCTAATGTTATCAAATATTCAGTTACTATTCAAATTTCCCTGATTTTATTATATTTTTACAGTTTGTTCAATTTAGGATAAAAACAAGGTCCACTCTTTGCATGTGAATTATATGCTTATTAAGTCTATTTAATCTATAGGTTCTACCTCTCTTAAAAAAAAAAAAAGAAAAAAGAAAATCTTTAGAGAAATAAAAACACTATTTACTGAACAAACTGGGTAATTTGTTTTGTAAAATTTCCCATATTATAGATTTTGCAAATCACACCCATGAGGTGCCCATTTTCTATGTTCTGTATTTTAGGAACACATTTAGATAGATGAAATTCAGGTCAATTTTTTGAAAGAATACCCCATATTCGTTGATGGTACAATGTCTATCTTAGAGTATCACATGAAATGTGATTCTTTTTTATTTTTTTGCAGGAATTTGAATCTTAATTTTATTTTGCACTCCAACAACAAACAGAAATTTTAATTTTAAGCCAGGTATGTCTTATAATCTTAATAAAGAATAGAAAGTCTTTAGACTAAATCTTACAAAAATAGTTACAGGATCTTAACAGAGAACATTAAAAATTTTAATGAAAAACACTATGACCCAATAAATGGAAGCATAATCCCTAATTTAATTACTTCCCCTGGTGTCATTTATCTTGTTCCTCTGTCTCCTGCATTTCCTGGAAACTGGAATTTACATCTTAAGTCTCTATAGAATCAGGTTAAATATTTCTGGCTAGATTACATCACAGGTGATACTGTCTACTTCATATTTCAGCAGATCAGGAAAGATATCTGGTTATTCCACCATGAGTGACGCTAAGAATAACCAGTGAATTAGGTAATTGACCACTTGATGGAATGATCTTCAGATTCTTATTAGTTATCATAGATTAGAAATTATTTTTATGGTCATTACAAAATATATGACAAAAGTAAAGAATTTAACGTCTCCCTTTTTTCATTGACAAATGTAATCCATTTCTTTTGCTAATACAAAAATACTTCAAAATCAATTGGACTTTTTCATATCATATATTTGAAAAATAATTGTGATACTCTTAATTTGAGACGGCACAATCAATCACCATGCAGCCAATCTGTACATACCAAACCACATCCACCACATAGAAATGAATCTCTGGTATTCTGAAGGTAGAGATTTGGGGCTGTAGTCTGGAGTTTCGCCTCTAGGAACCCTGCTCAGCTTATTACCTCTTTCTCATTCCTGACTGGCTTCACTTTGGCTTGTGACACCAAGCTCCTTGGGCACAGGGAAACAAACTCCTCCAGCACATCCCTGTGCAAAAGGGGCATCATGTGCTCTACAGCTGGCTGCAACAGTAACGTCCAGGTGGCAGAGCATCGTGTAGGCTATCCGCAGCATGTTGCAAATGTTGCTGTGAGTGCAAGATGTCATTCATCTGGTTCTCTGGTTCTGGGGACTAAGGCACACTGTCAGTCTCTGCTTGGATCCGGTGGCCTTATGAGGAGACCCTCATGAAACTGTTCTCCGTCTGAAGTGACTGGCCAGAGGGCTTTGACAGCCTCATGCCTAGCCTAGCTGCCTCTGCGAATGCCAAGAAGCAACTTGGTCGCTTATACGTATTGGTGCTGATCTGTTGACTTACCAGTTGTAGCTGGGCCTAGAACTTCCCAGCCTTCCCCTGGGTCATCCTTCAGCTTCTCTAACCTCGGACCAGGTGTGTGAGGAAGGGCCTGGGGTTTTGCAGGACAATCATACCATGAAGATCTGAGGTAATAAAAACTGACAAGGGTTTCAGTCTGTGCTTGTGATTTCCACTTGTTCCTACCCTCTCCCACTTCACATCCATCTTCCCTTCTTAAATGCCTGCTCCATGAACGTCAAGCTCCTTCATCAGAAACAAAGATTAAGCGCTTACAGAGATTGCTTAACCAGCTCCCATGACAGCAGAAAGTCAAATCCCTTACATAGAAACATATATCCTAGTAGTTCTGCTTCTCTGATTGAATGCTGACTGATACAGTTATACACAAGGGAAGTAATGAGGCTATTGAGACTACCTAAAATGATACTTGTCATTACACTCTCAAAACACCTAAAACCTGTATTGTATCACATATTCTTACTGCCTTTCCAGTAGATTTTTAACTCCCTGAGGTAGGAACTTTTTATTTCTGCATGACCAGGGCAGGATTGTGCTTAGCACAGCAATTCTTTGTTTAATGAATAATTTGGAACACCTCTGTTGACCCTATCAAAATCTCCTTTAAGTAACATCTTAATAATGATTTCAGTCCGATTTCTATATAAGATGAATACATTAGCCATCAATAAATACTGACCTAAATGATTGTTATATAATTAAAATCTTAGGAAGTCAATGAAAATAGCAGTTATCCATATGGTACATATTTTCAAATATTTCCTGTTATGTAAGTTACCCACCTGTTTACAAGTAAATCCTTATACAAGTATGGGAGAATTAAATGTCAACAAACCAATGGGAGGGCAGAATTTTCTAACTTATCTGCTGGATTCTTGAGAGTGATTTTATGACACATTGAGTCCATAATATTTTCTGTTGACATACTACTAAAATGAAAAAAAGTCAATGATATAATTTGATATACAAGATTTCCTTTAGTTATTTTAAGAATATTGAAAAGCTTTAAATTTCCCATAACCTATCAGCAAGAAATAGCTTACCACTAATAGTTTTATAAACAATATTATCTGTTCAATGACATCTTTAATTTTTACCCATATAATAAATGTTGAAATAATATTTCAGAAAATTATATATCTTGAAAAACTTTGTTTCAACTGTCACTTTATTGCAAGATGGTTGAATTAATTCAAATTTAAACTATAACTTGATAATTTTTAGTCAAGTACCAAATTTTATTCAAAGCAAACTGCTTATTCAAAAGTGATCATGGAACAATTCAAAATGCAGTGCAAGAAGGTTGAGAGAAACATCTTACTGGCCAATAGATTGTTTTAATTCCCTCATTATATGAAACTCAAACTTCATTTTTAGGAAAGGGAAACTGTAACTTCAGTAGACAGCAATACAGAAAGGTTTTGTCACATAGACTAGTTTCCATTTAGTCAGTCAACTGTTTCTAGCTGTCTCAATCGGGATAGATGCATTTACAGAACTGGCTATGCTTGAGCCTTCTTTGCAAGCAGCTTTAGATTTGCAATGCACTTGGCAATTGTCTCCTTCTCCTGTTGCACAGAGATGCTCTGTACCATGTGCTTCTCCACCCAGTTTATCATGTGCTCTTGTTCCTTCTGACACATCCTATTCTGCACAGAGATGTGACAGTCCAGGCGATTCTTTACCTCCTTGTATACTCTATGCAGCCATTCCCGGTAAGTGACCTCCAAGGCCATGGCAATGTCATTCTTCTGGACATCAAAAAGGTAATGGCGCTTTTGAACCAGTGCCTGCTGTGACTTCTCCAGATCAGTCGCATCCTGGATTTGTTTAACGGAAGCCTGTTTCACTTCCTCCAGCTGGGCAATTTTCTTGCTATAGTTTATCAGCAAATCCCAATAGAGGCACCATATTTTTTAACTACACAGACAAGCACCCCTATTGTTGATATGGCAGAGAAGGTCTTTGGAGTTATCACATATATTTCTTTGGAGAGTGAATATAAGATAAGCCCAGCTCTGAGCGCATAGGGTCCTGTTACACCAGTTTTAGGATAAAGGAACTGGAAGAATTCCTCAGGCATCAGCCCAAATCGAACTTTTCCTCCATATTCAGGAAGAGGTGGTACAAGGACAAGACTTTGCTGTTCTGTGTGAAAGATCCTTGTTGCCTGCAATAGCCCTGGACCAAGGAGGGCCGCGTTCTCCAGCGAGGGGGCTGCTGCGGTGGCGGCAGAAAGTACCACCCGGGGCAGCATGGTCAGGTAGCATCCGCACTGCAGTCTTTGGGCCCCAGTGACCCTGACAGGAGACTCTGTCACGGGCAGAAGCAAGATGAAATGTGATCCTGATTATCTCTCACTCAGAAATGTTAAGATTCATCAGTGATCTGGGTGCTGTCAGTCTCTTTCTTGCAAAATAAATTTTCCCAGCAGTCTTTTGCATAAAAGTATTGGCAGCCATTGAAGATCATTGGCTCGATTTACTATTTCATCAGGGGTTACAAATTGTTGATATTCAACTTTGATAGTCCTTCTGCACTTACCTTCTGAAATACTTTCCTAAAAAATAACATATCTCATCAATTATTAGGTTATTACAATTTATAGATCTAGTAGGAATGGCTACATTCATGGTTGATGCTTTCCCTTTGTTTAGCAGTTTTCAGAATAACAAATTGGTTTGTAGCCAAACTCAAATGTGAAGAGTTTCATTACAGTTTCTTTATTTACTCTTTTTAAGAACTCATAGGTTTAACATATCTGTTGCCTTTGTTTCTAGTGTAGGTTTTATTCTTTTTAATATTCAGATTGGTCCCTATTTGCTACTAGGAGCCCCCTCAACGTGGCTCAGGTATGATTTTAATATGATCCCATAGTCTTTGCTTTTAACCTTTATAGTCAATAAAATAGTCCAGATTCATCTTGCATGTTTCTTATCACAGATCTAAAGTTATATATTTCTGCTGTCTGCTTCTCTTTAGTGGAAAATGGCATTTAGAGTAGAGGTGCTTATTATTATCAGATGGTCACTTTTTATAGGTTTATTTAGAGAAAAATACTTGCGAGCTTGTAGTATTTACAATTCAAGTTTAGGATTTGTAAAAATACAGTGTTTTTACTAAGTTCTTTGAGTCTGTTTGTCTTACACCTACATTTGTGGTGCTGAATAACTAACAAAAATACTTGCTTAAAAAAAATCTTGCTTGTTTTATCCACATACCATTTTATATTTATATTTCAAATACTTTGCATATCACGCTTAAAAACTACATTTTACATATATTTTTATATATAAATATATATAATTTGAAAAGAGTGATTCTAATATTATTACTGCTAATAACATTGAAAACAGCTTAATGTATATTTGTGTAGTTTAAGATATATTATACTGTGTATGTTGAACATACTGCTGTTTTAAAGTGATTTGAAGTAAAACCTTTCTATTAAACCATAATAATATTAATCATAATTATGTTACAGTCTCTGATATTTCCAACATCTGGGTCAAATCTGAGTCTGGTTTTATTGATTGCTTTTTCTCTTGACAGTGGGTAACTTTTTCATGTTTTACTGTCTCATAGTTTTTATTATCAATAAATATTGGGCATTGTATATAGAGTAGAGATTGAGGTAGATAGTTTTAATGCATGGAAATAGGCACACCTCTTTTTCTGTCCTACTGTAAATGGGAGTGGTTGAGTCAATCTAGTGAATAGTTGAGCTGGATTTGGGGCACCACGGACTTCAAATTACTCCAGAGATGGAATGTTGTTGCTTTTTACTTATTGCAGATCCCACATGTCTTGAGAGTTTTTAACCAGTGTTTTTACTCTTCCCTCAGTTTTCAGCACACAGGTGTGACACAGGTGCAGAAGTTAGACATAAGCCCAGAGGTCAACTTCTGTTGCTTCTAACTTGATGAAAAGCTCATGATTGGTACCAGATGGGCTGCTCAGTTCTTCTGCTACAGCTGCGGGCTTAGGCCATATGTGCTCTTGCCTCAAGAATGGGGCTTATCACTCCTCACCCGTCCTCCGTGGCAGCTGATTTCTACTTTGGGTCCTGGAGTATTCTGGGAAGAGCTCTTGGGTTGGAGCAAGTGACCTGTTCTCCAGTGGTAGCAGATCTCTGCTTTATAACAGTGCAAGATTCATGGTAAGAGAGGGCTTTTGCCCTTTCCTCACCAGCAGATGGCTTTTTTTATTTCAAATTTATATTTCAAACATGTGGTTACATGTTAGTCACATGGTTCTTTCGGGTGTAATTGGGTCTCACAATGTAGTTTTTACTCTAAATAGCTAAAAATAGGATTTTGTTATTAATAAAATCATAGAAAATGAATATTGGCGAAGTCAGCTAGCACTGTCTGAAAAAAAATACCATGTGAGGCGCCTAAAAACATAATACAAAATAACGTTATTTCATTTTAATTTTTGTAAAATCTTTCAAGTAAATGTTACTTAATTATTTTAACAACCCTGTGGAACAGAAAGACAATCTTCTACCCCAAGTATTGTTTGGGATACACATTATAAACCTCAGCCTCAAAAATTCTGTGAGATGCCTAAGACAATACTATTTTTAAAGACAGAATTACATAACCTTTCTCTAGGGCTATATGTAAAGTGCACTAAATTAGGCTTCATAAAAACTGAGATTTTTCTGATTTTTTCTTGTAATAGTTCTATGATCTTGTGCCTCTCTGAGCTTCAATACTTGCAGCTAAAAATAAGCACTATAATTCTTGAAATTTTGAATTGCAAATGAAAAAATACAGGAAAAATGCTGTGACACCCAGGGAGTACTGAACAACAATATGCAATAGGATGGTAGAGTACATCCATCTGTTGTGAGTTATTAAAACAAGTAATGTGTATGAAATACTGTGCACAAGATGCTGAGACTGTTGCTGGCAATTGATAAATATTTGTTAAAAAAATCAGAAGAGTGAATATTTGTGATAGGTGTGGTATTTGTTTTATTATTGCAGCTTTCCTTTTTGCATTTCCCAGTACATGAACTGGTTAGCCTCAGGGATCCACTTGCCCCAGGGATGCTGTTAAATTCAGTAAACAGGAGGCCATTAGGCCGAGGGAGCTTGTACAGTCAGGCCATGCAAGGTGGCTGTTCTCTTGCTCTCTGTACCTCCCCTGCTTGACCAGCACCTGCTTCACCTACACCCTGCTCACATGACTGACCTTCCTACATACTTGCCCCAGAACCCAGCTCGTGATTGTTCTTATCAAAGAGGTGGCAAGGGGTGTCTCCCTGTGCTGGTTTCGCTGGTAACCAATGAGCCAACCTGACCTCAATTCCCCTATAACTGGCAGTTTCCCCTTCCCCCCGGGAGCAAATGTTGACACCATGTCCTGCCTGCCGTCTGCCACACATGGTGGGGGATTGCTCCAGGGCCTTGCTTCAGACCTGTAAGATCCCCCAGCCATTAAACCATTGATGTCTCAGTTGCTGACTCAGGACCCTGTCTTCGGTCTTGAAGCTGAGCAAGCAGAGGGCTTCTAGGTGTGCAAGGTGCAGCCCAACAGGGCTCTAAAGCCTTAGCAGCCTGTAAAAGCAAGCTGAAACCCAAGCCAGAGTCAATCCCTGTAAATGCCTCAAGGTTAAAAAATCAAAACTCAAGAACCACCAGTCACAAACAGCCATCTAAGCTTCCCAAATAAGACAATCACTAGACCTATAGCCAACCAAATAATTTCCTTGCTTTGCTTGCATGTCTGCTCTACAAAAGACTTTTCCTCGTCTCCCGCTTGTGGAGAGCTCTGAGCCATTTTCTGTTTGGCGTTACCCAATTCAAATTGATGTTTGCTCAAATAAGCTCTTCAAAATCTTAATATACTTCAGTTTGACTTCTAATAGTGTGGAAATTCAGTTTGCTGAGATAACCAGAAAGCAAGGAAAAAGAAACTTAAAATTCAGCTTCTAAACTAAAAGTAATAAGAAATTGAAGAAATGCCAGGATTTCTCTAGAAGAAAGAATTTTGTAAATTTCTTTATTTCCCATTTTCCATATTGACAGCTAGTCTAGGCCACTCTTCCATAGGGCTTTTCTCATAAAATGGTTAGTATATCATTTCCTCTGAGAACTGTTAGCCAGCGAAGCTTATTTGCTAAGCTGGAAGGGATCTTGTGTAGAGAAGGTAGAAAACTTGAATCCCTCACCTTCTAACTGAGAAGAGGTGTGGGGAAATGTGTCTATATGTGTGTCCAGATTTTCTTCTCAGACCAAAGTAGGTGAGGACAAACTCTGCTATTTATATCTAGAGCAGTGGTTCTCAAAGTATGGTCCCTGAATTAGCAGCAGTTTGATATCTGAACACAGAATATCCTGAATTTCTAATGAAGAGAGACACAGACATCAGATGAAATCTGTTTGAGTAGGATGTCAGAATTGGCTACTTCCACATGGAAGAGTGGCCTGTCACTGAGGGCTATAAGACAGGATGCCTGTACCACGACTGGGAACTACAGTCAGATTTCATGGATTAAGCAAAGCTATAATCACCCTGAGGTTTGTACTGGCTTGAATAGTGCCTCCACACAATATTCATGCCCACTCAGAACCTCAGAATGTGATATTATTTAGAAATTGGATGTCTGCAGATGTACTTAGTTAAGGTAAAGTCGTAGTAGATTAGGATGGACCCTAAATCCAATGACTGCTGTTTTTATAAGAAGGTCACATGAAAAGACAAAGAGACATATAGAGGTACATCTATATATAATGGAATATTACTCAGCCGTAAAAAAGAATGAAATAATGCCAATTGCAGCAACATGGATGAACCTAGAGATTATCATACTAAGCGAAGTAAGTCAGACAGAGAAAGACAAATATCATATGATATCACTTATATGTGGAATATAAAAAAAAAAAGATACAAAGGAACTCATTTACAAAAGAGAAACAGACTCACAGACATACAAAACAAATGAACAAAGTTATGGTTACCAAAGGGGAAAGTGGAGGGGGAGGGATAAATTGGGAATTTGGGATTAACAGATACACACCACTATATATACAATAGAAAAACAACAAGGCCTTACTGTATAGCACAGGGAAATGTGTTCAGTATCTTGTAATAAACTATAAGGGAAAAGAATCTGAAAAGGAATAGATGTATATACACACATAAGTATGTATAACTGAATCACTTTGCTGTACACCTGAAACATTGTAAATAATCAACTATACTTTAATAAAAAAATAAATAATTTAAAAAACCAAAAAGAATGAAACCTGCCTGCACCTTGCATTCAGACTTCTGGTCTCCAGATCTGTGAGAGCATACATGCTTGTTGTTTTAAGTTACCAAGTTTGGGTAATTTGTTATGGCTGCCCTATGAAACCAATACAAACCTGGTCAAAGAAAATTGGGGAGAGGCATGGGAGAAGACCAGAGTTTACCCCAGACAAAGATTTCAGCAGCAAAATATTCAACAAGCAGAATATTCAGACGAGACAAGTTTTGTACCAGAGTCAGCAATTCAGGGAGCTGCCCTGTCCTGTCGTTCTTAAATCACGCTCCATCTCGGATGTGAGATGGGGGAAGTGACAGAAGTCTGAAAGACCAGCTGAGGAATATTAAGCATTAAAACGACAGCACCGGGCTTCCCTGGTGGCGCAGTGGTTGAGAATCTGCCTGCCAATGCAGCGGACATGGGTTCGAGCCCTGGTCTGGGAAGATCCCACATGCCGTGGAGCAACTAGGCCCGTGAGCCACAATTACTGAACCTGCGCATCTGGAGCCTGTGCTCTGCAACAAGAGAGGCCGCGATAATGAGAGGCCGCGATGATGAGAGGCCCGGGCACCGCGATGAAGAGTGGCCCCCACTTGCCGCAACTAGAGGAAGCCCTCGCACAGAAACGAAGACCCAACTCAGCCATAAATAAATAAATAAACCCAAAGTTTAAAACAAAAAACGAATTACCTTTAAAAAAAAAAAAAAAAAAAAAACGACAGCACCAAAAACCTCAAACTACTGAACCCATCTAAGATTACGGATTTTCTGAAATTATTATGGTCAAAATAATAACCTGTTTCTGTAGCTTCCTCCTCTGCCGCTTTCCCTGGACGGGGACCATCCAGATGTTGATCCTCTGAGGTTGAGAAAGAATTTGATTCTCTCCGGATCATCTCAACTGGTTGGCAGCGCTGTTCTGGGAAAGAAGAAAAGAGTAGGGTCAGGTTATAGTCGGGGTCACGAAGACGATTAGTAAAATGCCAAACAAAGGGCCCTGCTGACTGGATATTGGGGCTTCATGTTCGTAATTCTCCTTATTTATCCATTCGTTATTTTATCTTTCTAGTATTTGATAGGATACTCCCTAATACCAGACATTGTTTTCAGTGCTGTAATATAGTAAAAAGAAACAAATAAAAAATAAGTTTTCCAGGATTTAATTGTGAAAATTTGCAAATTGGAAAACTTAAAAGACTTTGTCAGTGACCATCAACATACCCACCACGGCCTAGTTTCTATACTTAAGCATCATACTGTGCATACTTTATAACATATGTATCCAACCCTCTAATCCTCATCTATAAATCTTATTTTTGATATGTTTCAAAGTAAATTTCAGGCAGAAGTAGACTTTCCCTAAATACTTCATCTTGCATATCATTTACTATGATTTAACATTTCTTTGCTGGTTTATTTTCTTTAGGGTTTAAACTTACATACAGTGAAATGCAGACATTTTAGGTGAACATTCACTGAGTTTTGACAAGTGGGTAGATACGTGTAACCCCCAAACATCTCAAGATATAAACATTACCCTAGATCCCAAATCCCTTCACTTTCCCATCCATTCTGTGTCCACAGACTCCAGAGACAACCATTGTTTTTCTCTCACCATAGAAAAGTTTTGCCAATTCTACAAGTTCATATGTACAGAATAATATACAATGCATTATTTTGTGTAAGGTTCTTTCACTCTTTTTGTGCTGATTTATATTGTTTTTATCTAAATGAGTTGCTTTTTATTGCTGGGTAGAATTAAGTTGTGTAATTTTATCCCAATTTGTCTGTTTATTCTCCTATCTGTGGGCAACTGGACTGTTTCCAGTTTGAGGTTATTGTAAGTAAAGCTGCTATAAACATTCTGTAAAAGCCTTAAAGGGTTTGTGTGTGTGTGTGTGTGTGTGTGTGTGTGTGTGTGTGTGCACGCACACACACTAATCTGGGCTGACATGACATTTGGTCTTTTTTTTATGTGTGCATTTTTATTTTTCAAAGATAAGAGAGAGAATTTAAAAAGAGATAGACAGACCATGGTGTCGGCTGTTAGTGTCACAGAGATAAGGGTGTGCTCGTTAAAAAAAAAAAAAAAAAGTGGCTTTTACTTTTGTGACCTTTCTGGAAATCTCTGGAAATTTTTCTGTGTAGTCACAATTAATAATCTTACAGAATTCTGTTCCTTACAGATGAAAAGTACTTTAAAAGACTTTTATATGTCTAGATTTTCAAGATAGATAGGAATGAATACTCCAGCATTTGTCATCAGAAGCACTCATATCCAAGTAAATTTGAAAGAGAAAACTAAACATCGAACATTGTGTATAAATTGGGTTACCACGTAAGAATGTAAAAGAACTGAATGACCAGAAAGAGGAGAAAGTGTAACATCCTATCTGTTTTGGAAGTTAGGGAACCATTCTGCCATTCCTGGTGCTAAGTAACATCCAGTTATTTTAAAGTATTTTGCACAATGTGTCTGAATAAATAATATTTTATTTTACCTTGTGGTCCTGTGCTCCTGCCATGGCTTTTCTTTCTAAAGACCAGTACGTTAAATATAAATTATGAAACTTGGAATATACGGACTTGTACCATATGGACTTAATTGCTTTTCAAGCTTTACAGCCGTCTTCATACCTTAGACGAATGTTTTGTTCCGGAAAACATTTTATTGCTTCTCTTTCCTAAAAACCCTTGTACTTCTCTACCTTTCCTCATTGCACCCTCAGTTCCTAAACAATAATGCTGCAAGCCCCAAATCAAATAAAACACTCTGCAGTCTTTCCTGCCAACATTCCAAATGTGATTCCTCTTTCTTCTGAGTTCTTACATCTTTATGTTATGTGTTTTTATCACCAGAATATGAGAGCTTGTGTAATAGTGATATATTTCATATATGTTTCTTTACCACAAACTATCTAGGCAGGAACATGGTTTACACATCTTTGTACCCCTTCCTCTTCGCCTCCTAATGCCAAAACAATGCATTTACTTGTGTGAATAAACACCTGGCTGTTCAAAACTGCCAGAACCTACTTAGGAGGATCAATAACTACCTCACGGAGGCCCTTCACTAACCCTTCAGAGACCTGTGAGAGAGGTCTCAGAATTTTCTTTTTCATCCTCACTCCTGAGTAAGCTATGTCAGGGTAGCCTTTTGCAAATATAAGCAAGAATTTTTCATAATACTTTTAAAAACAATCTGTGGATACTACTTGTACCACTCTGCCCTGATAGAGGTTAATTTACTAAAAATAGTGTGTTTGTGTGAATGGGAAATTGATGTATGTATGTTTGTATTTATCATAAACATCACACAGGGCTAGCTGTATCAAAGCCTGAGTTGCACTTTTCCAAGATTACTTAGACTTTGTGTATTTTATCACGTTTCCAGTTTTACATCACTTTCAGGTGGTTCACTGTAGTTAAGTTTTATGACCTCAATGTAAGATATAACGAAAAAAATTTAGATTCAAAGACCACCTTATTTTTATCAGTTTTGATCACATCTTGTAATATTTCATTTCACTGGCCTAAAAAGTTCTGGAAGAAGCTTACCGTGCTTCATAAAGAAAAAAAAATATTTCTGTCTAAACAATCCCTTGTATGAAAAGAGCCAGAAAGATGTATCTTAAATACAGAAAAAGAAGACTATTTTTAATCTAGAGGGCAATATCAATCTGAAAGTTTTGCCCAGGTTCCACAGCTGTTAAACTACTAAGAATTCTGTTCATACACACAAACAAATAAACCTGTCCAGACTAATTCCAAGGAACAGATATTTGGCATATAGGATAGTTCCCTGAAAAGAAACTGTGATAAACATGGCTTTCAGGAAACTGCAAAGCCCTCTACTTTTCCTCTTCCCATTATATCCAAAACAGATATTTACCATAACTGCATCAAAAGATATAAGAAAATACTGTTATATGTAAACATTATATGTATTTCTTTTTTTTTTAATAAATTTATTTATTTATTTTTAATTTATTTTTGGCTGTGTTGGGTCTTTGTTGCTGCACGTGGGCTTTCTCTAGTTGCAGCGAGCGGGGACTACTCTTCGTTGCGGTGCATGGGCTTCTCATTGCGGTGGCTTCTCTTGTTGCGGAGCACGGGCTCTAGGAGCACAGGCTCAGTAGTTGTGGCACGTGAGCTCAGTAGTTGTGGCTTGCGGACTCTAGAGTGCAAGCTCGGTAGTTGTGGCGCACGGGGCTTAGTTGCTCCACGGCATGTGGGATCTTTTCGGACCAGGGCTAGAACCCGTGTCCCCTGCATTGGCAGGCGGATTCTTAACCGCTGAGCCACCAGGGAAGTTCCAGCATTATATATATTTCTAAAGTATGCTCTGTATGCTGTGTGAGGTAATGATAAGGAACAGCCTTAGCTAAAATATTATGTATAACATAAAAGCCAAGACAGTGGCCAGAGAACGCTTCATCCGTCTAAGCAGGGCCCAGAGAACACAGAAGATAATCGAGAACACCCAAAACTCACTGGTGAGTGAGACTCCTCCCTTGGGGGGACCCAACACCTGGAATTAATGATTAGGTGTCTGTTTTTCAGATCTTACATCAGACTTATTCCAGTTTGAGAAAAATACCTCGAGCAAACCAAAACAAAGAGAATAACTTCACTTCCAGCTTCTACCTAGAATCCTGTGGGCGGTCCACTCTCTGACCACGTCTCCAGAGCAGTTAATTCTCAGACTCCCCCCGCATCAAGAGCAAAGTCCTCTTGCTGTCAGGGCCCAGCATCTGGTAAGAGAGCATTTCCCTCCCTTCCCCCCAATATCCATTTTATTTCCAACTGTAACAACATAGAGGTATGTAGGGTAGGGACAGAGATAGTTGAAACATTCCTTTAAGAGCACTGCCTCTTTCTTTTTTCTTAGTATCTATATAGAGTAGTCTTTGAAATAGAGACATTTGTCACATAATTAGGGTTGTTGAAATCAAAGCCAAACACAGAAATAACAAATAAAATAGACACTACTGTTTTCACACTCAGGCTCCTAGAGAACATATATTACATTATAGAGCACACTTTTTCAGTCATTTCCTTAAGGAGCGCTACCAAATCTTTGCATATTGAAAACCCCACTTCATGACCTATTTCCTTTCACAGCGCACAAATTAACTGTTGAATTAATCACCACAGATGTTTTGGAAAAAAATATCACTGCAGACAACAGCTAGCTTTTTCAAAAGCCCTATCCTCTGCTGCAAATTAAACATGAAAGTGATAACGTGTTCATGATAAAAGTTTACCCCAGCCTACTTCAAAGGACAAGCAAAACAAGATTTAAAAAGGAAAACATTTCACTCCCTTTTGTTCGCAGATCTAGGTGAAAGTTCTCCAAATAGCTTGGGACTTAATGATGACAGAGACCAACAGAGAAGATCCATCATCTCTAACTTTCTTCTGATTATGAATAGTACAACAAGCCTTAAGTGAACTGATGCTTTACTAAGGAAAAACCATCTCTAGCCACACTCCTTTGCTGGCTGGTGTCTTTGAAAGTGGCATGACATTTCACCAGAATATGTTTTACTCAGTCGTATTTCTAAATAAACGAAATTATATGCATGCTGTCATTTTAACATATTAGGAAGTATTAAATTAATTAAAATGAGGAGGGCATTAGGTTGAGGTGGCTACCAAAGTGAAAAAAAACACCTCAAGGTTAGGAAATTGAAACCTAAGGACAACCAATCACAGCCAACTAGACTATAATTTGTCGCCAATCAGTAATTTCCTTACTTTTCTTCAGCCTTTTCTCTATAGAAGTCTCTCCCACCAGACCCTGTCAGTGGAATGCTCCTAACCACTTCCCATTGACGCTCCCTGATTGAAATGAATTTTTGCTCAAATAAACTCAAAAATTTTAATATGCTTCAGTTTATCTTTTACAGAAGTAAGAAAGAGTTTTAAAGAAAAAAAACACTTATTTCTGTTTTTAGTAAGTAAAGCTCACTAAAAAAGTATATTTTTGTGTGTGTTAAGAACTGCACCAAGATTATCTGTTATTTTATAATATTGGAATACATCAATGCTTCCATGGGTCTTTGATGTCAGCAAAGCTTACCTGCCTTTGGCATTCTCGTAATTTATACAGTTTACCCTAATGATCCAGTGGGGCTTTTGCTATCTCCAGATGCAATGGTCTCTCCAGAGTACCTCTTATAGTGTTTTAGTGAATGCTTCTGCTTTGCCTTCCCTTGCAGCTGGGTTCTTGACAACCAAATACCTTGGATACAGGTGGGTTTATTTCTGTTGCTTTCCAAACTTCCATACTAATTTAGATCTTCAGTTCGTAAAATCACTGCCCCAGTATATATATATATATATATATATATATATATATATATATATATTTTGGCTGTACTTTGCCACATGTGGGATCTTAGTTACCCGACCGGGATTGAACCCGTGCCCCTTGCAGTGAGAGTTCAATCTTAACCACTGGACCACCAAAGAAGTCCCCACTGCCCCAATTTCTGATTGTAATCCAAGGAAGCAGGTAAAAATAAAGAAAACAGAAGATGTTGCATAATTGTTATTATGGAAAAACGAATTCATCATTGTCTACGATAAATTCAGTAATGAAGAATTTCTTCCGCTTCTAAATTCTTGTTGCAATTGTTTAGTAATTTTCCATTTCTATCTTGTAGTATACATATTTTTATGCATGTCTTAGCTTCTGTACTAAAATTTAGTCTTTTTAAAGACAAAAACAAATATGTAATGATTTCTATCTTGCCTTATTAGTTCAAATGTAGTACCTTAAATGAATGTTTGAGAAGTGTAAAGTACATGTTCTTTGAGACAAGATTTCACAGATTTAGAAAACGAATTTTAACAAAGTACCAGAACATGGAAAAACAAAACAAAAATGCCAACAAACAAAAATAGTGCACTGTAAACACCAAACATGGCACCTATAAAATAGGGTTTATAAGGAAAAGCAATAGTCCCCTGCTGCATGTTTCCCAAGATGTAGGCTTCCTCGGTGGACTCAGCTGTGGTTCCCTCACTTAACTGTATATGCTTTTAATTCTTGGGGTTTTTATCATACCATAAAATAACATGCTTATACTGCTGTGTCTTGACTTTACAGTTTTAAACATTTAAAATTGACTTGTTGCAGGGAGGGGATCAAGACGGTGGAGTAGGAAAACCTCAGCCCCCTCCCCTCTCAGGCACACCAAAATTACAACTACTTACAGAACAGCCACCCGTGAGAGCGAAATGAAGATTAACAGCAAAGACTTTACACAACTAGAGATATAAAGAAGGAGTAACAATGAGAGGCAGGAGGGGCAAAGACGCAGTCTAGTCAGGACCCTCAGGCTGGAGGAACACCATAGCTGCAGAGACCCTCCCCAGGAGCAAGGAGTCCAAGCCTCACACAGGGACGCCCAGCTCGGAGGTCCTGCACCAGGAAGATAAACCCCCAGAATGTTGGGCTTTGAAAACGAGTGGGCCTTACGTTCAGGAGAGCCAGAGAGCTGTAAGAAACAGAGACTCTGCTCCTAAAGGGTGCTTGCAAAATCTCACCCTCTCAGAGTCCCAGCCCAGGGGCACTAGTTTGAAAGGCACCTGGGACATACCCACCTGGGAACGTGGGGAGCTCCTGAGAGTCAGGAGAAGGCTGGGACTCCCCCTGGGCACTGAAACACTGGTGGCAGCCATCTGGGGGCTTGTCCTTCTGTGATAACACCAGCGCTGTCAAGTGCCAATTGGAAATCCTTTCTCTAGCCTGTTAGCACTGCAGGCCGGCCCCAAACACCACCAAGCCCACAGCAGCCATGCACCACGGGGCCACACATCTGGCCGCTCAGGAAGCCAGCCTCCCCCACCAGTGGCTGGAGCGGCCACAAGGCAAGGCCTTGCAACCAGCCTAGTGGGGGTCCAGCCTCAATGCACCCACAGTAGTCAGCTCGGCCACAACTGAAGAGGAAGGGAGCACACAGCCCTCATAAGGGACACCCCTGAAGCATTTAGCTCTGATGGCCGGAGAGGAATATGTTGCTGGGCCCATACGGTGTCCTGTACATAAGGCCACTTCTCCAAGATCAGGAAAAATACCAGACCTACCTGATACATAGAAACGAACACCGAGAATCAGGCAAAATGAGGAGACAGAGAAATATGTTCCAAGTGAGTACACAAGACAAAACCTCAGAAAAAGATCTAAACAATGATAAGCAACCTACCTGTCAAAGAGTTCAAGGTAATGATTATCAAGATGCTTAATGAACTTGGAAGAAGAATGGATGAACACAGTGACAATTTTAACAAAAAATTACATAATATAAAGAACTAAAGAGAGCTGAAGAACACAATAACTGAAATCCACTACAAAAAAAAAAAAAAACTGAAAAAAACATAAACAAGTGAAGGCTAAACAATATGCTCCTAAACAAATAATGGATCACTGAAGAAATCAAAGAAGAAATCAAAAAATACCTGGAGACACATGAAAATGAAAATACAATGATCCAAATCTATGGGATGCAGCAAAAACAGTTGTAAGTGGGTGTTTATAGGGATATGATATTACTTCAGGAAACAAGAAAAATTTCCAATAAAAAATCTAACCTTACACTTAAAAGAATTAGAAAAAAAAGTGACTAGAAGAAAAGAAATAATAAATACCAGAGCAGAAGTAAATAATATAAAGGCTAAAAAACAATAGAAAAGATTACTGAAGCTAAGAGCTGGTTCTTCAAAAAGATAAACAAAATTGATAAACCTTTAGCCAGACTCATCAAGAAGAAAAGAGGGAGGGCCCACATAAATACAATCAGAAATGAAAGAGAAGTTACAATCGACACCACAGAAATTCTAATGATCATAAGAGATTACTATGAACAATTATACTGAATTATTGAATTACTTTACTTAGTATAATCTCTAGGTGCATCCATGTTGCTGAAAATGGCATTATTTCATTCTTTTTTATGGCTGAGTAATATTCCACTGTATATATGCACATTTCTTTATCCATTCATCTGTCAATGGACATTTATGTTGCTTCCTGTCCTGGCTACTGTAACTAATGCTGCTATGAATATTAGGGTGCACCTATCTTTTTGAATTAGAGTTTTCCTCTTTTCTGGATATATGCCCAGGAGTGTGGATTGCAGGATCATATGGTAGCTCTATTTTTATTTTTTTAAGGAACAACCATACTGTCCTCCGTAGTGGCTGCACCAGTTTACATTCCCACCAAGAGTGTAGGAGAGTTCCCTTTTCTCCACACCCTCTCCAGCATTTACTATTTGTAAACTTTTTGATGATGGCCATTCTGACTGGTGTGACATGGTACCTCACTGTTGTTTTGATTTCCATTTCTCTAATAATTAGCTATACTGGGCATCTTTTCACATGCCTTTTGGCCTTCTGTATGTCTTCTTTGGAGAAATGTCTATTTAGGTCTTCTGCCCATTTTTTAATTTGGTTGTTTTGTTCTTTTTTTTATTAAACTCTATGAGCTGTTTGTGTGTTTTGGAAATTAATCCCTTGTCAGTTGCATCATTTGCAAATATTTTCTCCCATTTCACAGGTTGTCTTTACATTTTGTTTATGGTTTCCTTTGCTATGCAAAAACTTTTAAGTTTAATTAGGTCCCATTTGTTTATTTTTGTTTTTATTTCAATTAGTCTAGGAGATGGATCCAAAAAAATATAGCTGTGATTTATGTCAAACAGTGTTCTGCCTATGTTTTCTTGTAGCAGTTTTATAGTATCTATTCTTACATTTAGATCTCTAATCTATTTCAGTTTATTTTTGTGTATGCTGTTAGAGAATGTGCTAATTTCATTTTTTTACATTCTTTTCATTCTGTCCAGTTTTCCCAGCACTGCTTATTGTAGAGGTTGTCTTATCTCCAGTGCATATTCTTGCCTCTTTCTCATAGATTAATTGACCATAAGCACCTGAATTTATTTCTGGGCTTTCTATCCTGTTCCATTGATCTATGTGTCTGTTTTTGTGACAGTACCGTATTATTTTGATGACTATAGCTTTGTAGTATAGTCTGAAGCCAGGGAGCCTGATTCGTCCATCTCTGTTCTTCTTTCTCAAGAGTGTTTTGACTGTTCGAGTTCCTTTGTGTTTCCATATGAATTTTAAAATGCCATTGGTAATTTGATAGGGATTTCATTGAATCTGTAGATCACCTTGGGTAGTATAGCCATTTTAACAATACTGATTCTTCCAATCTAAGAACATGGTATATCTTTCCATCTGTTTGTGTCATCTTCAATTTGTTTCATCAGTGTTTTATAGTTTTTGGAGTACAGGTCTTTTGCCTCCTTCGCTTTATCCCTAGGTATTTTATTCTTTTTGATACAAAGGTAAATGTAATTATTTTCTTAATTTCTCTTTCTAATATTTTGTAGTTAGTAAAATCAGTTTTTTAAAATATTTTTATATCTGCTTCTGTACACTCTTCCACTGAAGTTAGCAGCTTCCTTAGGTTTACTGCCATCCCTCACTCAAGCCTTACAAACCTTTCTTGTACACTAAATTATTTATATGAAGCTAAGTTAAATTTCATCATTTGTTGATCACTTTTTTCTGTTCCCTCCATAAGTAGTATCACTTTATAAGAGCAAACATATGTTCTCTCATCTGTGTCTCATTTTGTCCCCATCGATCTCTTTTATTCCAATCATGAACCTGTTTTGTTCCAATTTAATATTTCCTGTCTCATCCCACTACTCACTCCCTCATCTTTTTTCCTTAATCCTGTCTCCATTGCTCATAAAAGTCTCTTAAAACCATTCCAAAAGACAGAAAGGAATGGTCTGGGACTCGAGACTTTGTCTAGTTATAAAGTTAAGTGACTAAAAAACTTTTAAATTTAAGATGCTATTTCATATTGATTTAGGAAGAAAGAATAGAAAAATAGGTGGCTCAATTGCTAATGACTGAATATAATTTTGAGCAATAATGATTATTTTAAACCTTTTTTCTTCTTTAATTAAAATAAGGTGATATAAGCCCTTGCTTCTGGTATTCTGATAAATACTGCTATCACAAATACTACTACTATTACAACCCTTTTTAAGAAGACATAAAAGCTAGTGATACTTCTTTGCCAGAAATTTGAAATAAAAATTTTAGAAATAAAGAAGGCTAAGTAATTCTACCAAATGAGGTTACAGTATATATCACTAAATATTAACTAAAGTTTTAAGAGTATGTATCAAAAAAATGATTCATTCATATTTGAGTACTTTAGAAGAAACAGAAGACTCTTCAGCTTGAGGAGAAAGGGATGGCATGGATGGAAAAGGAGGAGAGAGGAAAGGAAGGGAAGGGAAGGAAGGGGAGGGGAGGGTAGGGAATGATGGACAGAGAAGTTTTGAGAGTAGAAACCTACCAAAGGAACCAAACTCTTCCCTGTGATTTGATTATTCATTTTTCATAGTAAATGTTATAATTCTGTTCTAATTTTTTAAAATAGAATTCCTGCAGCATTAACACTAACTGGGAAAAATTCAGAGACAAAAGCAATAGGCTTCACAGAGCATTCTACAGCAGTGCACAGGGATATGGGCAACAGGGCTGGATATCAGACTCTAGGCATAAAACCTTTGGCTATTGGGCTTTTAAAGTGCACAAGTAAGGAAACACTAGTTTTTTCCCTGGTGAAATTGAGTACAGAGCACAAGCAATATGATATGGGGGAAAAAAACTGTGCTTTAGCCAATCATCCCATCTCAGGCTTTACATTTGTTGGGAAAACAGTCTCTCCCTTAGGCTTATCACAAGCCAGTGTCTGGGGCTCACAGCTGCAGTTCAGTGGCCTGGTAAAACATGTCTGTGTTCACAGTGGAAGAATCACTGGGTTCCATCCAGGTAGGTTGGGGCTTGGATCCAAACGTTGCTGTTGACTTGGACTGACTTTCTGAAGCACAGGGCTCTGGCTAGTTTTTCTGGAGGTTTTCAGAAAGTCAGGGCTCTTATGGGAGGCCAGCCAGAAGGGAATCGGTCTTACATAACCTTCTCTCTCACTACTTTGTTAGTTTTAGAGGAAGCAGCTGCTATCTCATGTTTCTCATTCTGCTGCAATCTACCATTCACACTATTCTTTCAAAGGTAACGGTAAGACACCCCCAGATTGGCAAACACATGGTCATCTGTAGCTCATTAATAACTTTAATGTTCTGATGTTTATGAAATAGTTCACCCCTGTGCCTTTTAAAAATAAATGTAAACTTTAAAAAAATTCTGACTAAGAATGTAGGCCTCTGGTATTGTTTCCTCCGTCAAATAGGGACACTAAGGTTTACATTATAAATATCCTTCAAATAATCAGATCTTAAATTTAAAAAAAATCAAGTTATCTGCTATCTGTTTCAGAAATCATCTTATAATTATTGATTTATTTTCTTTTCCTTAATTACATGATTTTTTTTCCAAATTTTTAATTTGTACATTGATTTTTCATTCTGACAAATTTTATTTTTTATCTTTAAAAAAATTTATGGTATAAGTTACAAGTGTAAAATGCAGTGATTCACAATTTTTAAAGGCTATAGTCCATTTATAGTTTTTATACAATATTGGCTCTATTCCGCGTGTTGTACAATATATCCTTGTAGCTTTTTATGCCTTGTAGCTTATTTTATACCTAATAGTAATCCCCACCCCTATATTTAAATGTAAAAATTATTTTTATAGACGATAGTTAAACATCAATGTATTTTATGATTTATCTGACTCTGTTAAAGATTGTACATCATACTTCTTTTAGTCTACACCCTGACTTTCAAACAGTTATTATGAGTGGCGTATGCTGTGAGTCCTTAATGTCTGAAGTGACTCACTTGTATCATCAGTTTTGATAAGTGTTTTTATCCTGAGAATACAGGACTAGGTTGACAGTAATGGAGGTTTAGAAGGTTGAAAATAGTATTCCACAGTCTTCTGGCATTTATTGTTAATGACGAACATTTTGCTGTCAAGCTTTCTGCTTTTCCTTTACAGAAAATCCTCTCTCTCTCCCTGTCTCTCTGAAAACTTAAAAATGTTCACTTTCGGGCTTCCCTGGTGGCGCAGTGGTTGAGAATCTGCCTGCTAATGCAGGGGACACGGGTTCGAGCCCTGGTCTGGGAAGATCCCACATGCCACGGAGCAGCTGGGCCCGTGAGCCACAACTACTGAGCCTGCGCGTCTGGAGCCTGTGCCCCGCAACGGGAGGGGCCGCGATAGTGAAAGGCCCGCGCACCGCGATGAAGAGCGGTCCCCGCACCGCGATGAAGAGTGGCCCCCACTTGCCGTAACTAGAGAAAGCCCTCGCACGAACCGAAGACCCAACACAGCCAAAAATAAATAAATAAATAAATAAAATTAAAATCTCTTTATTGTACATTTAAAAAAAAAAAAAAAAAAATGTTCACTTTCTCATTGATGCTAAAATTTTACCATAACCTATTTAAAAATTTTTTTTTCTTGGAGTATAGTTGATTTATAATGTCGTGTTAGTTTCAGGTGTACAGCAAAGTAAATCAGTTATACATATACATATACATATATCCACTCCTTTTTTAGATTCTTTTCCCATATAGGTCATTACAGAATATTGAGCAGAGTTCCCTGTGCTATACAGTAGGTTCTTATTAGGTATCTATTTTATATATAGTAGTGTGTATATGTCAATCCCAAGCATATATTTATTTTATTTATCCTTCTCTGCATGTAATCTAACAATTTTATTTTATTCAATTCTGGAAGAGCCTTAGCCATTTGTTTTTTAAAATATTTTTATGTCAATTCTTCTGAATTTTATATAGCTCAGTCAATAGATAGACATTCATATGTATCTTATATTTGTGTATGTATATCTTATAGAGATCTATCTATCTATACCTATTATCGATCATCTTTCTGTTTATCTATTTAATTATCATCTATTTGTCTATCTAATAATCAATTTGTTTAGCTTTCTTTTTCTAGGAAAACTATTCATTAAATCTGCGATCTGTGCTTCATAGCTATCAATGCCCCCCCCCCCAATTTCTTCCTTGTCTCTTCTTTCCTCTTCTCTGAAATTATAGTATATTTTGAACTTTGACTATGCAGTGCTGATTTTGTTTTCCATAGTAATGATACTGCTTTTACTGCAATATCTACAGTTGGATATTCTGGGGTTTTTTTCTTAGTTCTTTCTGTGACATTTTCAGAGGGTTTCTGTTTTTGTTGTTGTTGTTGCTATTGTTTATAAATATTTATATCTTGTTTAGAAGTATTTTATTAAAGGTGCAAAGTAGTTGATTAACATTTTTGCTTATTACTTTGGGAAATTACTTCTTAAAATATGCTCATTTTAAATTATTTTTGCATGCTATATTTACATGCTTCTGTTGTTGCAAAATGTTTCATAAGTAGCTTTCATTTTTTATTCTGTTAGGTAATTAGAAATCAAGATAACTCTAAACTAGTCTTTGATTTTCAACAAAATAATGTGAGTGAAGTTTACTTGGTTTTTCTCCATGTTTATTTGGGCAACATTAGGCCCCTGTAATATAATTCCACTTAGGCCCCTGTAATATAATCCACTTAGGCCCCTGTAATATAATCTTGATGGTCAGAAAATAAAATTTATATTCATCTCAGTAACTGATGGAAATAAGAAGCTAGTACTCCTGTTGTAGGTCCTAGCCTGTGCGCAATATTTGTGTTTGGACACCACAGTGCAAGTCATGTGCCGTGTACAGCTGCAGCAAGATTTGAGAGCAGGCTTTCTATCCATACCGGGGCTCCATTTTGATTTCAAATGGCTCCCCTGATTGGGAAATAACTGGCCACAGTAGTGCAAAGGTTTATAATATTGAGCTGCATGTTTGGTTTTGTTTTCAGTTTAGTGAGACTGCATGTATCTTCTTTTGTAAAAACAGTGTGGAAGTGTCTTCAGGAGTATCCACCATTTCTATGGCCGAATCTTTTGACTGACCCTGTACTGCAGTTCTACCCATGTCTGATGTTGCTAGTACTTTTCCTACAGCCTTGTAAGTTAGGCTGCAGATTACTATCAATTGTGTATAAAGGGAGCTTCCAATGCATTGGACCCAATATCATTTAGATTTTACCCACAATTCCAGACACATTCCTTACAATTGGGTGAGGTACAGATGATTCGCCAGAATTCCTTCTCCTTAAATATCAAAATACTCTACCCTTCTCTCTGGGAGGCAGTTGTATCTTGAATTATGATGTTCTATTTCATTTTGCTCTGAATTTTACATACATGGCACAAATTGCCTGTAATTTCTACCAAATGATTGGCATTACACCCTGATTTTAATACTGAGTTTTTCCTCAAGGTAAGTGTCAGTAGCACTTCAAGGCTTCCCCATTCTATGACGGTGAGTGAGATTGAAGTTGTGTTAATATCCAGAACTATCTCCATCCTTTTACTAAAGTAAATGACTTTATGTGCCCAAAATTTCCTCTCTCCACATTCTTTTGAGGTTACTTAAGGAGGCGCACAATTGTTTGTTTATCCCGCTTTGCCCTTACTCAATACCTATAGACTACTAGCGGGGTAGAACTAATTCTCTGTTCTATTGTCTGTATAATATTCACCTTAAATTGTTTAATATTTTCATTTTTACTCAGGATCCTATGTAAGCAATAAGTTATTTGGCAACAAGTTAGTTACTATTCCAAACATGCATTGCTCATCGATGCTGTATATTCACTTACCCTTTCTCAAATATAAATAAAACATTTGTATTTTAAAACTGTACAAACTGTATTTATTGCTTTTATTTAATCTTTAGAAAGTGCAATTCCTACTCTCTTATTTTTATATATTCTGAGTTCTTTAAGTCAAGTTTCACAATTAAGGAATTGGTCCCTGATAATATCTTTCTGTCTGTCTGTCTGTCTCTGTCTCCCTGTCTCTGTCTCTCTCTCTCTCTCACACACACACCCACACATGAAGTATGTTGTTAACCTTAGTTGCCTCAATCACTAAAGTTCCCAGAGCTATGTTCCCACCATAACTTTTACTGTTGCTGCCCCCAGCATTCCAGATCTGGAAGCCCATCTTGTAGTGGGGTTTTTGCCAGGTATAAGTGTCCTCAATTTAACCTCACGGTAAAGATCTGCTGATCCCAAAGGCACAGGTGTTTCCACCAACTGAGTTCCCTTCTTCTGTGTGATGTATGACCATGTGAGCCTCACAATGGGGAAGACTGCCTGGGCCCAAGTGTTACAGCTTTCTGGTGGTGGTATGTTTTCAACCCACACACAGTCTGTCATTTTCTTCAAACCCTTCCATAGCCCTGAGTTTCTGGGCTGGGTTGGATTCTGAGGTCCCTGTAGTTTTGGTGAGATAAAAATATGCTGGATCAGATTCATTTCATCTTAATGATAATTTCCTTCTCCAAACATCTTTATCAATTCCCATAAAAATGCTTAGTAAAGACCATCTTGTGAAGGTAAGGACTATATGGATTTTGTTCTCTCAAGAAATTAACATAGTTCGAGGAGCATTATATGTCTGTTTATGCATTTGCTCTCTCAAGCTTATTCCCCAAAACCTTAGCAGCAAGGATCACGTCTTTTATAGTAAGCACTGCATTACCTCTTCTCAGTGCAGTGCCTGGGAAGTGGGAGGTACTCAGTAATGCTGGCTGAATAAATATTTGTCTGATTGGTGGATGCATAGTCAGGCTTCAGGTTGCCAGCTCTCTTACCCTCCACTTCCTTATTAACTCAGATAGATATATGGGAAATAGAGCGATGGGTGAGGAGACAAAAGTATGCCTTTAAAGAATCTTGAAGCTAGACCCCAGGTTCAGGAAAATACTGTGAAATGTGTCCCTTTTTGTCATTTCAGCTAGTTCGAGAAAGGCATCAAGGGAGAAATCTGGGGAAGATTTTAAGCCTGTTATTATATTACTGCCTTCTCAGGGAACTCTCATTTTCTATCCTTGAATCTAGCTTTATCTACTTTGGTTTCTATGATATATATATATATATATATATATATATATATATATATATATATATATATATATATATGTATCATATATACATATATATTATATATAAATATATATATATATATATATATTCTAGGCTTTCTTCTTATAATTTCAGACTTTTTTCTTCTCAAGATTGTGTGATAGTTTTTTTTCCATAGCACCATCCTCAGACTTCCTTACTCCTTTTTGTACATAATCTCTCAATAACCACCTGCTGAGCACATCACTGGATACCCCTCAAGTACCTAAACATATCTCAAATCAAATGCATTGCATTTTTCCCAGATATTTTCCCTGGTTTCTATTTCAGTAAATAACACTTCGAACTTTTCCCTAACCAAGGAACCTTTCTATTTACCAATCATTCAACCTATTTTTTAGACATAAGGATAAAAGACCCATTTATTTAATATCTACTATATTCCAGGGACTGTGATAGACTCTAAAAATACAGAATCAAATAAAACATAGTTCCTGAACTTGTTTAGAGAGAAAAGTAAGTAAATAACTAAGTAAGTAAACAACTAATTGAAGAATGCTATGATACATCTATGCATACAGAAATATAGGACCGTATATGTGCCATCTAAATCTGATTAGACATTCAAAAAAAACTTTAAAAAACTTTTTTTAAATATCTTTATTGGAGTATAATTGCTTTACAATGTTGTGTTACTTTCTGCTTTATAACAAAGTGAGTCAGCTATACATATACATATATCCCCATATCTCCTCCCACTTGCGTCTCCCTCCCACCCTCATTATTCCATCTCTCTAGGTGGTCACAAAGCACCGAGCTGTTCTCCCTGTGCTATGCAACAGCTTCCCACGAGCCATCCATTTTACATTTGATAGTGTATATATGTCAATGCTACTCTCTCACATCGTCCCAGCTTCTCCTTCCCCCTCTGTGTCCTCGTCTTTTCTCTATGTCTTCATCTTTATTCCTGCCCTGCCACTAGGTTCATCAGTACTGATTTTTTAGATTCCATATACGTGCGTACAGTATTTGTTTTTCTCTTTCTGACTTACTTCACTCTGTATGACAGACTCTAGGTCCATCCACCTCACTACAAATAACTCAATTTCGTTTCCTTTTATGGCTGAGTAATATTCCATTGTATATATGTGCCACATCTTCTTTATCCATTCATCTGTTGGATGGATATTTAGGTTGCTTCCATGTCCTGGCTATTGTAAATAGTGCTGCAATGAACATTGTGGTACATGTATCCAAAAAAGCCTTTTAAATGAGAAGACTTTTTGAAGGAAATGTAGAAGTTTTCTGCATGAGAAAATGTAAGTGCTCTATCTAGTCAAAGAGAAAGTAATGTGTTAAGACATATAAATATGAGCTATAAGAAGTGGAGAGGAGTAAACAATGGAAGGTCTATGGGTGAAAGGATGATGGGCACAAGGAGAATAAGGCTAGAAAGATAGATGGAACTGTTCAACAAAGACTTTATAGACACACTGCTGGAAAAGCACATGTGTGTAAGTGTGTGTGTGCGTACGTGTGTGTGTTTCAGAATTAGCAGATTATTGGTGAAAAAGAGAGTTTTCTGAAATAATAGCAGTAAAAATAAGAGTTCAGTGGTTTCAAGAATGAATTGAAGATAAGAACGTGGAGGAATTGAAATTGAACCTACACTACTTTTTCTGGAAGCTTGATTTTCAGTGAAAAACGTATAGAACAGAATGTAGAGGACATTTATAGTGAGTGCTGTGGAGTAAAGACCAGAAGGCTTTGAATGTTTTATTCGCTGAAGGGAGAGATGGTAGTGATGAAGGAGAGGCAGAAGGCCCACGACAGGACAGCTGACTTTTAAGCCAGGCACCCTGTGGAGGCGGGCGGGGCTGGGCTCTTGAACACTACAGTACCAGCCAGACAGGAGGGGCGGGAGCTGCCGTGCATTTTCCTTATCCACTGGCCTCAGAAATACCAAGCAGGTTATTCTCAGACTTCTTTAGTTAGCAATGTATACCCTCCTTCACCGAACAGTTTAAAGATACCAACTCCACTCTCTAGGTTGTATTATGAATTATCAAGGACATCACTTGCTCAAAACTTTCCATTGTGCCCCACACTCACCACCAACTTTGTAAAAGGATACGTAAGGATTTTTTTCTTTTTTTATTATTTTTTTATTAACGTAGAGTTGCTTTACAATGTTGTGTTAGTTTCTGCTGTACAGCAAAGTAAATCAGCCATACGTATACATATATCCCCTCTCTTTTAGATTTCGGTCCCATTTAGGTGACCACAGAGCACTGAGTAGAGTTCCCTGTGCTATACAGTAGGTTCACATTAGTTATCTGTTTTATACATAGTCGTGTATATATGTAAATCCCTATCTCCCAATTCATCCCAACTCTCCCTTCCTCCCTTGGTGTCCATACGTTTGTTCTCTACATCTGTGTCTCTATTTCTGCTTTGCAAATAAGTTCATCTGTGTCATTTTTCTAGATTCCACATATATGCAATAATATATGATATTTGTTTTTCTCTTTTTGACTTACTTCACTCTGTATGACAGTCTCTAGGTCCATCCACATCTCTGTAAATGGCACAATTTTGTTCCTTTTTATGGCTGAGCAATATTCCATTGTATATATGTACCACATCTTCTTTATCCATTCATCTCTCAGTGGACATTTAGGTTGTTTCCACATCCTGGCTATTGTAAATAGTGCTGCAATGAACATTGTGGTACATGTATCTTTTTGAATATGGTTTTCTCCTGGTATATGCCCAGTAGTCTGATTGCTGCGTCATATGGTAGTTCTATTTTTACATTTTTAAGGAACCTCCATACTGTTCTTCATAGTGACTGTACCAATTTACATTCCCACCAACAGTATAGGAGTTCCCTTCTCTCAACACTCTCTCCAACATTTATTGTTTGTAGATTTTTTGGTTATGGCCATTCTGACAGGTGTGAGGCAATACCATTTTTTCTTACTTATAAACATTAAGGACAGTAAGTTAGATTCAATTTTCAAAGCAGTTACCTAAAAAGAATTAGGATTCTCTTTCTACACCAGATGGCTAACTGTCTTTGGACTATCTAAAGCCTTGTGCTTTCACTGGAGTGTTAAAAACACTCTGAACTGTAAAATATTTTTTTCTGAAAACTATAAACTCTTCAGGAGTCAAAAGAGGACAATAAATGTCTTACAAAAGATAAAAACCCCTTTACAAAAATGATCAGGGAATTCGAAATAAGTTGTAAAACTACTAAAATTCAAATTGAGTTTCACATTTCACTTTTGTCTGCACATTTTATCTGAGATGATTTATAATAGTAGCTGACAAGACAATTAAATAGATATCAGATACACTAAATGTGTTATGAAGACTGATGTCTTACAGTGACTAACAATGACTTATTATTCAATATTATTCATCTCGAATAATTTATAAATTCTAGTCAATCCCATCAAATTCATTTCTGTTCTATTGGAAAGCAAGCTCATCATTGATCTCTCCTTTGAAGGCTTAGACAATTTATATGGCAAATTTAGTGTAATTAAACCAGTTAAAAATTGTTTAGCATGCATTTAAAAAATATTATTCAAATTAACAGTGCTTAATTGGAGAAACACAGCAAAAGAGACGCTTTATAATCTATCTTTCTAAATAATATATATTTTGTCAATTGCCATTTATAAATACAATGATTTGAATGAGTTTAAAAAAAGGTACCAAACATATTTTCATGTGCCTGTTGGTCATTTGTATGTCTTCTTTGGGAATATGTCTATTTAGCTCCTCTGCCCATTTTTTAATCAGGTTTTTTTGTTGTTGTTAAGTTGTATGTGTTCTTTATATTTTTTTGGATACTAACCCCTATCAGCTATATTGTTTATAAATATCCTCTCTCATTGAGTAGGCTGCCTTTTCATCTTGTTGATAATTTCTTTCACTCTGTGGAAGCTTTTTAGTTTGATCTAGTCTTATTTGTTTATTTTTGCTTTTGTTTCCCTTGCCTGAAGAGATATATCCAGAAAGATATCACAAAGACTGATGTCAAATAGTTTCATATAGTATAATGCCTATGTTTTTCTTCTGGGTGTTTTATGGTTTGGGGGCTTACATTCAAGTCTTTAATCCATTTTGAGTTTTTTTTTATGTATGGTGTGAGATAGCTCTTTTTGTTTTTTTAACATGTAGCTGTCTAGTTTTCCCAACACCACTTATTGAAAAGATTATTCTTTCTCCATTGTATCTTTTGCTCCTTTATCATAAATTAATTTTCCATTTATGTGTGGGTTTATTTCTGAGCTCTCAATTCTGTTCCATTGATATGTGTGTCTGTTTTTCCTCCAATACCATGCTGTTTTGATTACCATAGCTCTGTACTATAGTTTGAAATCAGGGCATGTGATACTTCTAGCTTTGTTCTTTTTTCTCAGGATTGCTTTGGCTATTTGGGGTAAAATTTTAGAATTTTATGTTCTATTTCTATGAAAAATGTTCTTGGGATTTTCATAGGGATTGTATTGAATCTATGGATTGCTTTAGATAACATTTACATTTTATCAATGTTAATTTTTTTGAATTTGTGAGCATGGAATATCTTTCCATTATTTTTGTCTTCTTCAGTTTCTTTCAACAATGTCTTATCGTCTTCAGCATATATGTCTTTCACCTCCTTGGTTAAATTTATTCCTAGATATTTTATTATTTCTGTTGTGATTTTAAATGGGATTCTTTTCTTAATTTCTCTTCTTGCTAGCTCATTGTTAGTGATTAGAAATTCAACAGATTTTTATATGTTGATATTATACCCATCAATTTTACTGTATTCATTTATTATTTTGAATAGATTTTTGGTGGTATCTTTTGGGATTTCTATATATAAAATCATGTCATCTGAAAATAGTGATAGTTTTACTTCTTCCTTTCAAATTTGGATGCCTTTATTTCTTTTTCTTGCCTAATTGCTCTGGCTAGGACTTCCAATACTGTGTTGAATAAAAGTGGTGAGAGTGGGAATCCTTGTCTTGTTCCTGATTCTAAAGGGACAGCTTTCAGTTTTTCACCATTAAATATGATGTTAGCTGTGATTTGTCATATGTGGTCTTTGTTACATTGAGATATGTTTCTTCTATACCCATTTTATTGAGAATTTTTATTATAAATAAGTGTGGAATCTTGTGAAATGCTTTTTCGGCATCTCTTGAGATGATCATGTGGCTTTTATCCTTCATTTTGTTAATGTGGTGTATCACCTTGATTGATTTGTGGATGTTGAACCACTCTTGCCTCCCTGGGATAAATCCCACTTGATCCTGGTGTATGATCCTTTTAACGTACTGTTTTATTTGGTTTGCTAATATTTTGTTGAGGATTTTCACATCTACATGCATCAGAGATATTGGCCTGTGATTTCTATTTTTGTGTTGTCCTTGTCTGGTTTTATATCAGGGTAATGTTGGCCTTGTGAAATGACTTAGGGAGTATTCCTTCCTCTTCAAATCCTAATCCATGATCCTTCACTTACCTCTGGCTCCATCTGATAAAATAGTTAATTCCCTGCCCTCTAACAACTAAGTGCTTTTCTATGACCATATTATATGTAACCCATTGTCTTGCATTTATTTGTTGCACGTTTATTTTCCTTACCAAAATAGATAAGTAACTGTGTTTTATTCAGTTTGTGTCTGTACTACCCAGTTTATTGTCTGCATAAATGAGCTAAAATAATGTCAGACAGAAATAATCTAGTTTGTTAATAGTGAATAGAAAAGAATCTTTAAATTCCCAAGAGATAAGTAATGTTGTACTAGCTCTCTTAAAGCAAGTCTTTCTGCCTAAGTGTCCCCTGTTCCTTCCAACCCCACAAGGTTTCAAGGGAGGGAGAGGAAAACATATGACAGAGGACCTTGCTCTCTACTCTTTTTCTCTTAGTCATGGATCGTCTTAATAATTTTCTCTCTAGAATGTGTGATCTCTCATAAGTCTTCATCATCTAAGAGTTTGAAGTACTCCCTACTTTGTCAATCAGATCACTTGTGAAAGTTGGAAAAAAGACTCACTTGTGAATTCACCTAGTATATCATTAGGCCACACTTGACTTGCAGTTGATGTCGTAAAGCTCAGTCTGCAGTCCATTTGCCATTCTAGCCAAAAGCAAACTACAATCTTCTGACTTCCTTTGAAAATGTTGTTTTGATCTTCATCATAGTAAATTCTAAATTTATGTAGCCAGTGCCTTTTCTTTTTTTTAATAAAGACTATCCTGACCAAATCTTGTCACCCATGCTATGCAGTCCAGACCCCAGGTGCAGAAACTGTTTTTAAACAAACAGGCTAGTTGTGTTTTATCAACAGTATGCCACAAAGGCTGCAACAAAACCAGATTGGACAGGCTAGATCCAAGATGGTGGGCAACGTACACTAAGGGTCACCATTTTCCTTGCTGTGTTGATCTCTGTGTTTGTTTCACAAGCACCTGGTGTTTGGCAGAGATGCTTTGCAGCTGTACTTTGAGAGATACACAGTGGTCAACCACTCCGACCAACTCTGACTTGACCACAGGAACGCACCTGCGCAGATGAGACCAGAGTTGCCTTTGCTTCATTGCCACAGTGAGATCTCCACCCCAAGGGGGGATTTGTACTCTGTTAAGCGCAATTAGTGCCATGTCAAGGAGCCTGAGGGACTGTGCATGTGCCGGCTGTTCCTGGAAATCTCCACCCTTTTCCCCAGTTTCTGATGATTCACCTGCCTCTTACCCCTTAAAGGACCCAACTTTCCTCCCTTAAGGGAGAAGATGCTTTTAGAGCATGAGCTCCCCTTCTCCATTCTCTGGCCGTTGAATAAAAGTCTGTCTTGTTTGCACTAAACTCAGTTTCATTCCTGGCAGCGTGAATCCAAGTGGGAAAGAGCTTCCTGACCTACCAGGGGGGTTTTGGTTCAGCCAGGACACCAAGAGGGTGGCCTCACATCTAATTTGGTAACACTTTTACAAACTTTTGAAAACTGTTTGGAAGTGATATTGGAAATTTATTTCTTTTATTTTAATTCCTCTTTGCCTTTTATTTTTAGAGTATGGATTATTTCATTTATCAATTAGATAACTTCCTGTTTTATAGTTGGGAACAACTGCCAGTGTTTCATAATCCCATTAAATTTCAGGAACAACCATCATGCTTTAGTTATCATTCATTTTGTTTTTAGGCAAGGCTTTATTGGGTCTCATGCTGTAGAACAAGGGAGTGAAAGCAGTGGAATACTACTCGGCCATAAAAAAGAATGAAATAATGTCATTTGCAGCAACATGGATGGACCTAGAGATTATCATACTAAGTGAAGTAAGTCAGACAGAGAAAGATAAATATCATATGATATCACTTATATGTTGAATCTATGATACAAATGAATTTATTTACAAAACAAATAGACACACAGACTTCAAAAACAAACTTATGGTTACCTAAGGGGGATGGCAGGGGGAGGGATAAATTAGGAATTCAGATTAACAGATACACACTACTATATATAAAATAGATAAACAACAAGGACCTACTGTATAGCACAGGGAACTATATTCAAATCTTCTAATAACCTATAATGGAAAATAATCTGAAAAAAATATGTATACATATGAATAATTGACTCACTTTGTTGTATATCTGAAACATTGTAAATCAACTATACTTCCATACAAAAAAAAAAAAACCTGAAAAAAATTATAATTCACTATGTTCATACGGAGTCATTCATCAATATTGGACCCAAAAAATGGGATATAACAAGTTACTGGGTGTGATTCACATAATTCGGTGGAGTGATTCATTTAAATATAATGTCTTCATTCTAATGCAGTCACAAGGACACAACCCATTCTCACATTTGTTCACACCATTCCTTCCATCTGACATCTTTGACTGATATCTTAACTAAACTTGCTGAGAGCAAATTGAGAATGATGATGACGATCATCAGGACACAAAGAAAGACGAGGAGGATGAAGAGATGAAGAGATGAAGAGCAGCCTCACAGAACCCTTTGCCTTTTACAAAGTGGTTTCACACACAGCTTGCACTTCATTCTCACAGCAGCTCAAGAGGTGGTGTCATTCTTCTCACTTCCCAGCTCACACAACATAATTTCAGAAAGTTTGTGATGCTTTTCTGAGTATGAAGTGCTAGATGCAGAATCTGAATAGAAGTATGAGCTTTTTTCTCCAAACGCCATGGTTCTTGTTACTTCAGAGTTAAACAATAAATGACTGTTTCATGCCATTTTGAACGCACTTACGTGTAGTCTTCATGACACTTCACCGCTAAGTATTTCAGCATCTGCTAAGAATGAAGGTGTTCTCCGACATAGCAAAATTACATGCATCTCTTCAGGGAATTTAACAATAATATAATACAAATACCTAACACAGAGTTCAAATTAAAATTTCTCTAATTGCTCAAGGAATATTCTTTATTGCCTTATCTTCTAAAATCTAGGATCCAAAAAGAAGCACACATTGCCTAATGTTGTTACATTTCTTTAGTCTCCATTAATTCAGCACAGTTATGTTTGATTTTCATTACATTGTCATTTTTTTAAGAGTACAGTCCAGCAGCTCTGTTGTATAATCCTTAATTTAAGCTTTCTTTATTTTCTCTGATGTTAAATAAAAATTTTAATTAGTAACAAGAGAGTAAAGTTGAATCTCAGACATTCCCTTTTCCACCCAAGAAAATGAAAAAAGAAAAAAAGTGTTTGTGTGTATGGCAGGGGCCGGAAGAACAGTAAAAATGTTCAGTCTCATACAATAAGTATCACAAATGGCAGCCACAGAAATGAGTCCAGAGAGTAAGATCTGCTCCTACTCTACACCAACTCTGAAAAAAGGAAGACAAGTCACAATATCCAGTGAATTTTTGATAGTATCTTCAATTTGTAGGAAAAGAAGACTGTGGATTATTTAAACAGCCTAGGGGGAAAAAAAAAGGTAATTCTAAAAACAGCTGAGCAAGACTATTTTTTAGATGTTTGAACATCAGGAGAAGAAATAAAACAAAATCAGACTATAGTGGGAAAACATAAAGTAAGGGATTGCTGCTCTTCATCTCTATGTAATTTTATTTCATTTTTTAAATCAGGTGTATTACTTCAGGAAAAATGAAAAAATTCAGAAAATTTTCTGGAGAATTTTGAAAGACACAAAGAGATTGTTATCCATAACTGACATCAACATTTTCTTATACATTCTTCACTTTCATTCTCTTTACTTTCCATCCTCTCTGGAAACGTTTTGTCAGCAGGACCTCCACCCACAACTAACTTCCCTGAAACACAGGTGTCCAAATCATTTTCTCTAATTGAATCATTTTATTTTCTACAAATGTCTTAGGTTGACTTGAACTATTCTTGTTGCTGAATGACTTATTTAATTTTCCTTTTGGATCTGTCCTGTTCTTTACTGCCAATATTGAATCCTGAATTTCTACTAAATGAGGGACGTGGGGTCTGGCCACCATGGTAGCTTGGGGGTGTGGTGGTAACAGACAGTAAGGAGAAGCTAAAGGCACCAGCTTCATCACCTCCAGGCCCCCGCTACCCTCCAGCCACTAGGAACTGCCTCTGCTCAGTCTGTATCACAGAACACGCAGAACTGCTCTTGCAGAGATAATTTGGAGACGGCAGTCTCTAAACCCTTTCATGTTCACGACTTTGCTACTTGCAACAAGCACTAACAATAAGCTATCACACACTCTGGAACAGAAGCAGCTCAGAGGGCTCTAACCACACAGCAGAAAGGCAGAGAGGTCAGAAGAGATTTTCTGCAGGTGACTCTCTTGAAGCTGAAACTTAAAGGATGTGCAGCAGTTAGGAATACAGGCAGGAAAACTCATTCCAGAAAAAGGAATCAGAGATCAACAGGGCACTTGGCTGGGCTGTAGTGAGACAGGAAGGAAGTGGGAAGGGCACAACCACTAAAAGAATGACACAACTGTTAAGAACAGGATACCACAAAAACCGGTTAGAACCCACTGGGCCCAAGACGGCAGAAGATTTGACTTCCATTTGACCTTGAACCTCATTATGTGCTCATTGTAATACATTAACATATGCTAAATGCACACCCACCAGCACCATGACAGTTCCAAGGCTGACCATAAAAGGCCAAAAAGTGGGTGGTGCCGCAATTCCTGGCAATCCCTGCCCCTTCTCCAAGAGAGTTAGAATATTCCTTCTACTCAGCCTATGCAATTACCCAGCCCATAAAAACTAACCACCCCCTCGACTTGGGGGCAAGTCTCACTTTCTGAGACCACCCCATGCCCCGCGGCCACCTCTCGCCTTCTGAGATGGCCCACACTCTCTCCATGGAGTGTGTATCTCCCTTAATAAATCTGCTTTCACTTTACTGTGGCTCACTCTTGAATTCTTTCCTGTGTGAAGCCAAGGACCCTCACCTGGCAGACCATCCCAAGGACCCACCCGAGACCTGGGGCATGACCATCTTGCACCCCAGTTTTCCTACAACAGTAGGAGGAGAAAGAACTTGGTAAGAGTGTGGATGGGAGGGCACCAGAGACGTGGGTAGCCATCAGGTCCTAAAGGGACTTGTACACTAGGTTAAGGATTTAGGTTCTCTTCTGAAACCAAAGGAAATGTTTGTGTCTGCTTTACGGTAAAATCAATGAACTCAGAGGCTCTCCCTAGTAAACATATTTATACCATTGTCAAGGCAGCATAATACAAATCCCATGTTCATTTACCCTTAAGTTACCTGGCATGAGATTACAGATGAGCAAATAATTTTTTTTTTCTGGCTGCATGCATTTCAATGAAATAGAAAGGCATAGCATGTTTAGTTGTTATTATTTTGGGAGAAACATCCCTTTATCTTGCCAATCTTCTCTAAAATACACCAATATGTTTGTTTGCAATATATTTCCCTAGATGAATGCTGAAAATAAACACCCAAAATTGAAGAGAAACTCTGAGGAACAAGCCAAGTCTGTTTCTGGCACAACCTCTTCTCCTTTCCAGCAAATTTTCTCTCCTCACAATCATGGCTACTCCATGTGATATTTTTTTCATGCATTTTCTTATTTTGCAATTCTGAATCATGGTATCTAGTGGCCATTGAGAAATATTATACTTTCTGGGAAAAGGTTTAGTTTTGCCTTCCCTAAAGGGGAAAGGCATTCTCAGTTTAATTAATAAGTAAACAAGAGTTCCTTTGATATAAAACCAGAACATAGATGGTGGGTATTAATGTACTTAGACATGAGAAGGAACTCTTGTCTCCCTCTGATGCTCACATTTTTGATCTGGCCTTCCAAGAGCCTAAATGTTCTTATGGGCTCACTTAGGTTGGAGAGCACATCTGGTGCCTTAGAGTTCTCTAGAAAAATGTGCCTAAGAGTTCATTAAAATGCTAATTATTTTTTTGTGATTTACAAGCCCAAGGCAATGAAAGTGAGGGAAAAGGAAGTGAGGCCAGGAAAGATGCAAATCAAAGAGAAGTGATGTTTTACAACACTAGTTACTGCTTCACAAGCTGCTTTATTGACATACCACAGGTGACTCAGCACTTCCAGGCAGCAGTACAAGGAACTCTTTGATTTGCAGGAAAGAGGCAAATCAAAGAGAAGTGATTTTTACAGCACTAGTTACTGCCTCACAAGCTGCTTTATTGACATACCACAGGTGAGTCAGCACTTCTGTGCAGCAGTACAAGGAACTTCATTGGAAGGGCTGCGAAAAGATCCACACCTTCAAGGGGGAAAAGGAAAAGGGGACTTATCCATTTTTACCCTTCCGTGTTACATTTCTCATTGGACAAGATTCACCCCATGAGTCGTTCAACTCTCTTCATCTGACTAACCACTCCAGAAGTCATGTTCCACAAACTCCAGTTTGGTATTTTATGCAAGTCTGGCATTGGAATTATGACTCTACAAGGGACTGGTGCATCAAAGAGAAAGAAAAATGAAGGTGGTGAAGGAATCTGTAAGGATATATGAGCTTTTTGTCAAATAGAGATAGGGTGCTCTGAGGGGATTTATATAGGAAGACATACACCTATATAATTTTGTACAGAAAATGCATAAGTCACATTTTATGTGGCAAGATCATACGTTAAATGTTATTTTTTTCTATGCATTTCTTTCCTGATTTTCTTGCATCAATACCCCGAAGGCTGGTTTTCGGCCCTGGCACTCTTCAAGGCAAAAACCAAAGATTCAGAGACAAACATTGAAGGCAATTTTCATCCAAATACCAGGAAAAAGAACCTTGGAAGGATACAGACTAATAAATGTCTTTTTTTTTTTTTCTTTTTTTCAGAAACTATTGTAATAGAGAAAAAAATCTGACTCCATATTAGATCTGTCTCTTTTACTTTAACCTTTGTGTTCTCTTGCTTTTGCTACAAATTAATCACTAAAGAAATGTTGCCTATACCTTACAGTGTACATAATGGCCCATCTTTGGGAACCCTGCCTCCCATGCCTGAGCCTTAAGCTAAAAGGCTTAAGCTAAGGCTTCCTGTGTTTAAACTCACAGGAAGCATCCTGAACAGGCCCACCTGTGAATGGCTGCAGGAAAGAAGAAATTAACACATCCCCTCTGGAGTCTGGCCTGAACCAGGAAAGATCTGCAACAACTTATGGCCTTTTTACTTTACCTCCTCACTTCCCTCCCCCTTTTGCTCTATAAAAGAACCTAACATCCAAATATGGGCAAGATGCTTCTTTGGGACATTAGTCCACCATCTTCTTGGTCTGCTGGCTTTCCACATAAAGTGGCTATTCCTTGTCCCAACAACTCGTCTCTTGATTTACTGGACTGTTGTGCTTCGAGCAGTACAAGCTTGGACTTGGTAACACTACTAAATCAGGAACTGTGCAACCTAACAAGATAACCTACGTCAGTTTCATAGATGCTGGCAGAAGATGCAAAACCACTGACGGCCCAGCAAGAAATGTCCACTTCATGTTTGCATCAGTTCCAAGTCCCACAGAGGAGAGACAGAGCAGCCGAGGTAGATGCTTCTCATGCAGTGGGTTTGCATCACAGCTGAGGAAACCCCCAAACATATAACGGGGCTGCTAGCACATCTGACCAACCCCTGCACTATGGAAGACATTATCTTTATTAACTTGGCCATCTAGCAAGAAGAGAGACACTATTTGTCTTCCAAAGCTGATAGCTGTGCTAACATATTTGAAAAAAAAGGGAAAAAAATCTACCAGTACTTCTTACTCAGAAGACATGGAGAAACAAGAGAGTCATGGTGAAACGCCTCTCAACAAAGGGCAGAAAGTTTAATTTGGAAGAAAAGCCCATTTGGCCTCAAATGTTCTCCAGATCAGGTTTTTGTTTGTTTGTTATAATGTAAGTGTTTAATCTGCATACCTATGTTTATCCCTCAGCTGTATTGAAAATTGAAGAAAGAAAGTAAAAGGGGTTATTATCTTGTTTCCAAACTCCACCAAAAAAATTACTGTTTAAATCAGATGAAAATGTTGTCAAGTTTATATTTACAAGTAGCTGGTAAGTGTTGTGGATTTTAAAATAAGCCAACTGCTAAATCTTGTATAGATATGAAAAAAATAGCATGTATAAGAAAAAAGTCACATCCTGAGCTTTGTCTTTCTAAAAAATGTGGACTTCCTCAAATAAGCAGATAAATGCCAACTTTATCAAGATATAAAATACTCCCTCTACATTTGTTTTAATATCTTGGACTTTGACTCTACCTTTGACTAATTTGTGGAGATAGAAGAACATTTGTGCTAAGGCAAATCCCATGTTAAAAAAAGAAAAAAAAAAAAACTATTGGTTAAATCTTATGGATTGACCTATTTCCTTTTACTCTACGACCCCATTTTCCAGTGAGAGTCAGTGAGAAAACGTCAGATCTCTAAAATCAAATATCTTTGCTTCTAGGCCACTTAGCTCAGCATGAGAGAAAGCAGTAGTTGGTCCATGGGTCTGTCCTCTTTCAGTGCAGCTGTAACTAAGCTCTCTGCACATGGAACTGGAGGACCAGGCCTAGAACGTGACACCTTGGACAAAGCCATCCAGCGCCCAGGGGCTGGGAAAGCCAGCCCTGCTGTCCCTGCCACTGACACATGAGTGCAGTAGCCATGCAGAGTCTATATCTTTACTTTTTAGAGTAAAGTGTGGACACTGGCCCAGAGCAAACTTGCCATGTAGCTTCAGGTTTCCTTTGATATCTGTGACCTCATTATTGCTTGTTCTTTATCGACATCCATGAATTCATCCATCAAATGGTTGCCCAGTGATTTTATTCTCTACCCCCAACCCCTCCTCAAAAACTACATGCAGGAAATATTTTATTATTATAAATAATAATATTTTTTATTATTTTATTATTTATTTAATTTTTATTTCCATGAATGTGTAAATGACTGACAAGTTTTAGCATGTCAACCTTACATTGGTGCATTTGTATTTGAATAGATGGGAAATTTAAACCAAGGATCAGTCAACAAGTAGCAAAGGTTTAGAGGAGAAAAATAGGAACTGACTCTTCCTGAGTTCTTCGTGTGACCTGTATTATCCTAAATAATGTATTAGCTGTGATAACTCCCATCATCCTCCCAACACTTCTGCGAGGGAGGTACTGAAACCACACTCCGCCTCAGCTAGGACTCAAACCCAGCCAAACCTCACATTGTGAATTGAACCCACGATCCCTGACTTAGGAGGGGACTTGAACCCACTGTCTTTTGATTGAAACCACTCATCTGGTATCAGGACTTACTGAAGCTCAGTTTCTTTGTCTTGATGCAGAAAGAATTCAGCTTGAGGCAAAGTGATAGGCAAAGGGTGAGTTTATTAGCATAGGATGCTTATGAGAGGTACAAGCAGGCAGGCAGGGGAGCGCAGCTCTGAGAACAAAGAGGGCTACATTTTTGTAATCAGAGAAAAAGGGAGAGGGAGAAGACCACCTTCATCCTCATTCTTGGGTAGACGTCAAGGCTTACATCACTAGTTCCTCCTTTAACCCTATATGGTCTAACTAGGATTGTCATGGCATTATTTAAATCATATGTATATAAGCAAAAGGTGGTGACATATACAAAAATATGGTATTTCATCTCACGTTTTGCTATAATGTCCCCTTTCACCTAGTTTCTTTCCCCTTTCACCTATATTCCTGTCTTGGCTACATGCAGAAATGCTACTCTTCAAGCACCATTAACTCCCCGACTTCATGTAATAAGATTCAGACCGCATGTCTATTTTCCTTTACTTTAACTACATATGTAGGTTGTTGCTTGGTTACTGGATCCCTTTCTTCAGTGGTCACTAGCTTACAACACTCTCCCAAACTCCCTTAAAATTCCCTTTCTGTTTTTAATCCCCTAGTGGGATTTCTAAACTAACTATTTAATTATCCTACTGTATCCCTATCAATACTACAATAGGTATTCACATTTTCAAATATCAATAGATATGACTCACATATGAGGAAACCACGGCGCAGAGAAGTTAAATAATTTGTTGAAGATTCTTTCCACAGACACTTAACGCCTGAGCTAGAATTTTAATCCACCTTCCTCAGCATCTGTGTACACAGTCACTGCAATACACTGATGCTGGAGGCAAGACGAAGAAAAACGGAAATAAGTTTTTCTGGCTTCTCCAGAAATCAGATCACGTAAGCACCGCATTATCTGTCTACTTCTAATGCCAGCCCAACCAGCCATGTGGGAGTACGTGAAGGTTTCTGTGTTCGTATTAGGAAACCCAGGAAGCCAGTCTTTACATCCCTTGCTTATACGGACCATCACCCAGCAGAATTGACCAGCACCGAGGTGTCAAAACACCCGCAATAAAATTCTCCTACCTTATTAACATGTACTAAAGATAACTGGAGAATAATTGGATACAATCATGAATTATGAAAGGCATTTACAGGTTGAAAGTCATTATTTTAGTTCTCTCGACGGCAATGATTCCCTCCGGGATTCCTTCCCCTACTTTCTCAAAGAATATTCTCTCATTATTTAGCTGCACTTGGTACAGAATGGAAGCTTGTTCTAAAAATCAACAGTGAAAAATCCCCCAAAAGAATGCACAGCAGCACTGCAAACAAATAGGCTGTGCTATTTGGATCATTTCTTTCACACTTATTTTCTAAAAAGTCCCACCATTTTCTGAAATAAAATATGCACTTATTGAGTGAGCAGCTCTTAGAATGTGCCTCTATTGTGGAATTTGTAGAAAAAAATATTATTAAAATAACTTAACTGAATGTAAAGGATGTAAGCTATATTTACAATTTTGACTTGAAGCCTCTGTATGTAATTTTTCACTACTCTTTAGCTAGAAGTGAAGGCACCAGAAAAGTAATTATTAGGTAAATACAGAAAAAGCTAATATTGTATAACTAGGAACCAAATCTTTAGTACGTTTGTCTGCAGAGATAATCAGATTATCTCTGAGAGTATTACTTCTTCACTAAAACAACTGAGGAACTTATGTGATGATAAGTATTCGTAATAACCATTCTGGCATTTCCTTCTTTCTTCTTTGTATTCTCATGAAAATAGTGCTTGCATAGATATATATAAATAGTCAAAGTTTATGTGTAAGTATTAGACCAAGGGCCAGAACTCTGGCTGATAATCAGAGTCATTTTCAAGTTGTTTTAAAACACAGAATCTCAGGATCTGTTCCACTCGTGCTGAATCAGAATTCCAGCATTAGGCCCAGAAAAGAACCCTCTGTAGAGGGGTCAGTTGATCAGCAGAATTGGAAGTCTCTCTGTATCTAGGCTGATATACTTAAGAGTAATTGTTTAATTCAATTCATGTTTATACTTCAATTATAAGAATATACATTTACCTCTTTATTGTTATTCCCTAAAAAGACATGCAAAGTTTGCTACTATGATGTCAAATATAAATAGAAGAGGCCTTGAATGATAGGGCCCCACGTCTGCCTTACTCACTGTTAGTTATAACTGTAGCAAGAAGCACAGAGCCAAAGACCTAATAGATAATCAATAAAGGTTTGTTTAGAGAATACATTTAGTCAATGCTATTCGATACTCTGGCTTTCTATTATCTAGATATGCCTTGATTCAGTGTGCAGTCCTCATCAAAGGAAAAAATGGAAGGAGTGAGTTAACCATCAATAAAAATATCATTAGATTTAGTGACAAAGTTCTTTACGCATCTGTAGTGTACCTAGACAGCATCCTCTAATGCTACTTTTCAGAACTAGCTATATATATCATAGAAACATCACTTGTTGTTATTAAATTAAGTTTGCAGACTTCCAATTTAGGATCTATCAGCATCGTCACCATTGTTTAAAAATGTACTGCTATTGCATTACCTAAAATGGTCCTGTGATGACCTAGCTATCTTACTTACTTTCTCTGACTGTTCAATGAGTCATATTGTATTTCCTTTCAAAATCTTTCATCTCATTTTTACTAACCAAATGCTTAAATAACTGGCATTATTTATGGAAATGGAAACATGGTGAAAGTGAGTTGAAAGTTAGTATAAACCTAGCCAATTTTATAAGGTACAAATATTTAAGATGAAATCACCACAGTATTATGTCAATAGGAAGAATTATTTCATCTTCTTATTTAATATAGTCGTGTTTTCTCTATGTATATAAATATCTGTATGTATATATGTATATAAATATCTATGTATATAAATATCTGAGTGTGTTTTATATATATATATAAAACACACACTTATGTATTTACTATATATATACATACACACACACACACGCCTATGGGCATAATCACATTTTCAAAATAAAAATAATATTTTCTTTCTTTTAGCATCCACTCTGAAAGATCTACAAACTGTGTTATATCTCCTTATAGACACTGAACCTATTCTTTGACTTGAAAGAATATCTATTCTCGTTTTGCTCTTTGTAACTATCAGCTGTAAATCTTAGTGCCCACTTTTCTTTCATTTATCTTAGGTCAATTTACCCTATAACAGCTGGCTTATGGAATCCCCCGGAGAATTTCAAAGTTTATTGCATCTGAAATAGAATCATTTTCCAGAACTTCAGAGTTACAGAGGCAGCTAACCACTTAGAGTTGCATATAGATTATGGTTTAGATTTGTTTGTGAGAACTGCTCAAGACACTGGAATCAAAAGAAATGTCAAAAGCAGATCTAAATGTATTTGGTATGTACAAATTAAGTCCTAATTTAGTCTCGAGACCATTGATTTGTTCCAGTGATAGTAGTCACATCATCATCATGCTTTGTTGTTAGTGCAAAAAGCATGCTGACATACGATTTGATTTTCTCTTCTGTCAATTCTTTTTTGGCCACTATTTAACAAAATCCTCAATTAGGAATGAAAGTATACATTTTAGCTCGTATTTCTCCATGAAATGTAACTACCCAGTCTAGTTCAGTTTACTTTAGTTTGCTTGTTCTTAAGGTGTATCAATGATTCATTTACAGCTAAAAAAAGTGATGTTTGCAGGTTCTACTGTGTGAAATATAAGACTGTAAGGGTCATTCAGCAGGTCATCCATGCTGATCTAAAAGAGCTGTGAGGGTGAAATTGCCAGCTTCATTGGAAATTGTTCCAAAAGATCAAGAATAATATTTTCAACTGAGCAACTAAGCCTCCAATTTTTGAAAGCATTAATGATTTAATAATTTGAATGAGTAATACATTTATAGCATGGACATATCATGTATATCATTGATACAAAGTAGTGGTGTCATAGATTTTGTGTTTATTTTTACTATTTTTGACATGGCCATAGTGTCACCTGACCCACCTTAGGATGTCAGCAGTCAGAGTGAGTAATGGAATTCTCTGGGGTTTAAAGACAAAGACTTTTATCTCAGGAAGAGAAAATATTTTTTAGAGGATATATTAAGATGAAAATAAAAGTATCAGTGAAATTACATATACTTAGTGATATATAAATTAACAAAAGCCTATTCTCACATGCACTGACCTGTACCTTCCTAAAATTTACCATATTAAACAGACGTAGTTTTATTTATCACAAATACACTTCTACATTTAAAGCCTCTATTTTTAGATCATTCCCACATTTAGGTGGGTAAAAATTGGAAACTGAGGAACTCTAATGGGAAGGCACCTGTTTTGGTGTTATGTGGTGGTGAATTCCTGGAATAATGTGTGCAAACCACATATAAAAGTTGGAAGTTTTGTACTTGCTAATTGTCTAAGATCAAGTACCATGTGATTGAAAATTCCTATGTGTAAAAACCGTTGACCCTAGAGTCTTTGGGCTTCCTTTGTGGCCCCTCTTTTTGAACTGGCTTATAGATGCCAAGGCTTTAGTCTCCTTGGAGCATCTTAGCTAAAGAACTTATCAAACTCCAGAGCAAATAAAACAATCAAAAGTAGAAATAGCTTATCCCATCTCTGTTAACCAAGTGGTGAGATACTCAAACTACTCAAATTTGACCCGCAAAACCTTAGAAAGTAACATATGTATTCAGATTACAGTGATTAGACAAAATAACAGAATGCAGCCTTGGGTTCCCATCTAACCCCCATGCCCGCTCTCCACTCCTCACCAAAAGGCCAGCTCAGTGCTTCCTGATGGCTACTTAGTAGCAAACAGCCAAAGTCCAGTTCCTCTGTCAGTCATTGTTAGAGAGCACTGACTTTGGAACTTTCTTGTCCTTTAGGTTTCCCCACAAAGGACTATCTAGATATATTAATCCATGGCCCCCTTAGCACAAGCTATCCGTCAAGTTTTCTTTTTTCCATCCAATATACCATCATCTGTCACAAGACATTCTAAGGCATAAGCAACACATTTTTATGATTATGATTTTACCAGCACTGACAACAGTGTACAAAACATCCTGTATGGTCTAGTTAGCAAATTTCAGTACAAGCAACACCATTATTTGGAAGATACTCCTCAAAATAGTTTATACCATGAATCTTTTCATAGCTTACTTGCCTATTAAATTATTTCTTTTTTATCTAAGGCTAAGTAAAACTAAAGACAAAACAGATAAGTCTTTTTCTTTAGATTTGGCATGCATGTAGGATTTAGCCACAAGATATTTTATAATTAAATATATCAAACTAAGTCAACCGCTTCATATTTTAGAAATTTTATTACAAATCTCTTGAACATGACAGCAGTCCATCCACATCTATGATCTGCATAATCCCTAAAATTAATTACCTTAGGGTGTACTTATCTGAAAAATGTAATCTTAGAAACAGCACAGTACACTTTGAAATTATGTTAGGTAATACAAACTATGCAAACCTGACAATTAATAATGTATTATATTTTAATATCACTAAAGATTGCATTTAAAATCTAATAATTCTCTAAAGCCGTTTGAGTTAAATGATCCTTACAAAATGTAGTAATTTTCATTTCAAAAGGAGCTTTTGTGCCTTAAGGCTATGAGAGCCTATCTGAAATTAAACTTGCCTAGAGTGAGATAAACTATATAAAATGGAGCAGTGTTAATGCTTACTTAATGCCTGCAGAGAAAAACAACCAGATAATATCTCTATAGTGTAGTAAAAGCAATTGCTTGTAGCTTTGTTCAACTTGATTTTTATTTAGACATTGAGGGATTAATAAAAAAGACTTCGAAGTTTCTTATGATGACAGCTTTAGAGACAGAGGCTAACATCCGGATACCTTTGGCTCAGGAAAAAAAAAATAAAAGACCAAAATGATTTATTGACTAGAATTTTTTAATACATAACAAATTAGATTTTAAATCATCAGATCAAAATGCACAGCTGGATTCCTGGTCCAGAACAACCGTCAAAATGAAAACACAGTTTCATTCAGCTAACATTTATATCAAATCTAGGGACACAGAGTTTTATATTTTACATTTTTATGGATGTAAAATTCCATGCATTTGAATAACTTTAACATTTCAAAACAGATTTGACTTCCAGTTTTTAAAATAAAGTGAGATGAACTAAGAATTTGTATTCAAATTAAATATATTCACCTCCATTGAAAGTGGTGGAAAAAATAGCTGCCCATGAGGTAAGAAACAGCTTTTTAGAAACTGAATGCTGCAACAGGGAAGTGTGGCTAATAATTAATAATCTTCAACTGGGTCACTAAGACGCAGTGCCCAGCTAGTATCTGGAAATCCTGAGTGCATTTTTTCCAATTCTCCCCAGAGCTTCTCGCAAATCTTCACCAATACAGCTATGTATGATCCCCACTTCTCAGCATATGACCATTTTCTTGACTTCTGTGAGAAAATATAGTCCATCAGATATGAAACCCCACACCTTTCTCTTAATATCATTCTAATTTGACTTCATCACTTTCTCTTTCCCTCTGACTTATTAATCTCTTAAGGGCCAATCACCCTACACATGCCCTCAATTTCTTTATCTCCTGCCGGTGCAGTGGACGTCCTCCACAAATTACTTCTCTTCCCTGTGTATTATCTTCACCATCTTCCTCCAGATTGGTTTCTTAAACTCAGTATGCAGGTATGCTCACATTTTAATGTGAGTATTAAATAATGAACTTTTCTTATGCCTGCATCTCCCTACATCTAGTCCCACATGTACCCCTACCTACCATTCCATTCGTGGTTGTGGCTCCATGTGGACTAATTCATATAGTTTATATTCTGGGTTCACACTTCCTCACCTCACCCTTTCATACCCCTACGTCTTGTTCTTAGTCTTTCATCTAAAATTCCTTTGCCAGAGTTATTAATGAGGCCTGATTGCCAAGTGCAAGATTTGTATAATCCTTTTTTCATGTCACCTTCCTGCATTGAACAATCCGCCTTCTTACTCTTGAAATTCCACTTTCCTCTACCTTCAGCAATTACACTTTCTTCTGGTTTTCCAGCTACTCTTCCAGAAACACTTTCCTAACATCCTCTTTCTCTGACTACCTCTGAAACGGCAGTGTTCCCCAGGGTTCCACTCTTAACCATTTGTATTCTAATTTAATTCTGTATCTCCTCCACAAGTGATCATATTCACACCCATCACTTTAGCTAAGCTTAATAACTAAAGTTTAACCCCTCACTCAACTAATTATAAGAGTGATTGCTATGTTCTCTATTGCTAAATATTAGAGATTACTAAGATACTAAAATACCATCAATTAATGTATAAGATGCTTAATTATTCTGTCATTCTCAACTTCCAGGTGACTAGTAAAAACTGAGTGTAATATATACACTTGTGCGTGTGTGTGCATAAAAGTTACATAAATTTAAGGGCAATCTGGTGTAGGACAAACTTGGGTTAAAATCTTAGGTCTGCCATATAGTAGTTGAGTGGTTTGGGCCTCAGCTTAAGCTTCATTCAGTTTGTTTTTAATAAATTTATTTATTTATTTATTTATTTCTGGCTGTGTTGGGTCTTCGTTTCCGTGCGAGGGCTTCCTCTAGTTGCGGCAAGCGGGGGCCACTCTTCATCGCGGTGCGCGGGCCTCTCACTATCGCGGCCTCTCTTGTTGCGGAGCACAGGCTCCAGACGCGCAGGCTCAGTAGTTGTGGCACACGGGCCTTGTTGCTCCGCGGCATGTGAGATCTTCCCAGACCAGGGCTCGAACCCGTGTCTCCTGCATTGGCAGGCAGACTCCCAACCACTGCGCCACCAGGGAAGCCCTTCATTCAGTTTTAATTCCCTCATTTGTAAAATGAGTCTAAGTAGTAATATCTACTCTACAGTGTTGTTGTGGAGATTATATAAGTATAATAAAGCCCTTGGTATTTAATAAATTTTCAAAAAAAAATTAAAAAGAAAAGCTGCTAACATTTTCATCCATAATTTTATCAAGCAAATTTAGCACTTGGTATAATTACATTAGCTATGCCCTGAAATTAGTAAAGTTGAATTTGATGGCACTTTGAAAATGAAAGAGAGTTGGAGAAAGCCTTCACTCCACTAAGCGGCTGCAGCCTTGGAGACTGCCTTGTCAAACAAAAGACCAATTCAGACCAAAAGGAGAGATTTTATTCAAAAAGACTGTTGGAATAAGGGGAAAATGACTACAACCATAGAGAAAATGCTCCGACATAATTCTTGTAAGTTTTTCAAAGATGAAAAGGGTTTTCTTTTACAGGGAAGAGTAGATAAGACAGAAAACACCATGTTTTCTGGGGGTGATAAAAGAAATGTTCACATACTGAGATACAGGGAAGTCATTCTGGCTTATCCATGAGTTAACTGGAAGTCGATGCTGACTAAAGCAGCCTGTTTGTGGCTATCAGACATAGATTGTGCATCTGCTTTAATTATTAAAGAGACGGGTGCATTGACCAGAAGTAAAGAATGTCCATGTTAAAAATAAGACTCCCTTCCCAGGTGCCAAGGCCATACGTACGCGTGCTGGTCTGTTTGTTTGAAACCTTGAAGAAATGTATCCCTGACTTAATGTTCTTTGTTCTGATAAGATACAAAACTGTGCTGAAAACCTGCTTCTCCGAAGCAGTTTCTCAGAGTCATCTGGGAAGCAGACTTCCAGGCTAGTCCTCAGTTTGGCTTAAATAAAATTCTTTTCTATTCTTATTATTGATTATATATCGATTATTTTCATTGACAGGGGAGTGGGCTGGGCAGGTGGCATGACTGTGTAGTTGAGCAGGAAGTGTCTGCTTTGCTGTCAGCCAGTTCTCAGGACAGGGCTTTGAGAGTGGGGAGGGTCTTTCTCAGTCCAGTATCTCCTTGAGCTCCCAAAGCTTGCTTAAACATTAGGGTGGGTCGAAGTTCAGGACCTGGGAAGAGAGAAGCCTGGCCAGTATTCAGTAATGTCAAGCTAAGAGGAATTTTGTCCAGATCGGTCAGCTATTCACCGATGAGACAAAGGAGGGGATGTGTATCCAGCCTTTCTAAGGTAAACAAGGGGGCCGCCCCCAAGTCCCACCTAGGTCATATGGGGCAAGTGTGGTTCTTTGTAGCAAGTCCTTTCCTGGAACACAGAGAGTCGGGGGATTTCTTAACCATCCCTGCTTTCCTGAAGTATAGGGATTAGGTAAAGTTCAACATTTACCTAACATATACCAGAATGTGTTACATTTGGTACAACTCATTCCACCCATGGTTAGTGGCTGACCCAGGTAGGGTGGGGAATCCCGTTTCGCATGGCCACTGGACACGTGGTGATAGAGATAAGGCATGCATTCTGCAAGAACTTATACAATTTTTATTTTGAAAGATTTTACCATCTAAATGTTGGGTCTTCGTTGTTGTTTTGGTGCAGGGGACTCTCAATTATCTGCCTCAGATATCTGTTGCTGTTGTCACCTTTTTGTGCGTCCTTTTTCTGTCTTCTAATTGCTAGACTTGTCACCAGCCTCAAATACACTGGGAAAGAAAACTGCCTCTAGACATGCTCTACTTGATGTTAAGACTCGACCATGATGAGAATAGGTCTTTCCTTGAGAACGTATCTTCTGCAGATCCTTATAGAGAAATAATGATGACTTTCATTAAAAGGATTCATGCATAGTTTATAAAAAATGTGTTTGGCTCTTAGGCCTTCTATCATTAATGTTAGGGTTCTGCCATATTAACAATTATGCTATCATTTTTTTCTATTTTTCAAAATTGGTTTAGTATTTTGTACCCCTCCCCCCCAAAAAGGACTAATTAATGTAACTAAGTAATGCATATTAGAAATAACTATTGTGTTTTGGAGCTCGTTGGTAATTAATCAGCATTCTTTTAGAGCTGTGATCACCCACACTCCAGACGTCCAGATGTGTTACTTCCTTACACAAGAGCTGTGTGCTTTTTCCTGGAGATCTTTTCCTTTAAGGCTTCGACCCTTCTGTTCTAATCTAGACTGCTCCTCCCTTCCCTGCCATGTGGCTGTCCTCCTGTGAACTCTCTTCATCCTCTTGTGTTGGGTATACGGTTTCCAGATCATTCATATCTTTCCTTTCTGAATTTAATCCTTAGTTTTGATGGAAAACATCTTCTAATAGCTTCCTCTTTATCCCAATTGTTATAGGTTTATAACTATTTTTTTTCCTTTAGTTAGTAGATGGAAAGGAAAAGGACACCCACGTGATCAATCCCTATTTTTAACACTTTTTCTCTCATAAATAATGTTTTGAAAGAAATATGCAAACCAGGCTTAAGTGGTAAGACTAATACTGATTACCTTCATCATCAAATTAAAAGTGCAGAAAATCCTACAAATTCAAAACTAATTGCATCTATTAAACATTATCTTTTCAACCTAGGAATAATATGTGCATTATCTTATGAATCTAAGAATAAAAATATTTGAGGTGCCAGTATTTGGAATAACAAAAGGAAAGGAATTTGGGAGTTTCTATAAGGAGAAAAAATGAAATAAGCTATTGATCAATTCCAAAGGAACGGGCACTTTAATTGCAACTATTATGAACCTGGTTTCTAATTACAACACAGTATGGCCAGAAATGTTGAGAAATACAAGCTTTAAAAACTGAAAAATGTTATTTTATTTTGCATCCCAGTTTTAATCTTTTCATGATTAACTTTCTTAACTAGATAAATGACAACACCTTTTTCCTTTCTTCATTTATCTTTAACAGACATGTGTACCAATACTTCCCAGATGGCTAAATAGAGATTGGAAAGAGGCATATATGACAGATGAGATCAGCATCTAAACTAGTTCTCTGTTGACTTTATTGAATAACCAAGAATAAATAAAATAGCAACAATAATAATCCTATTCATAAACTATTCAAACTCTCATGAATAAAAGTAGTTAAAAAGGAGGCCCTGTCTGCCTTGCTCACTGTTCGGTCTCAGAATTCACTTGAGTGTCCAGTGCCTAAAAGTAAGTCAGTAAATCTTTACAGCTGAATGAATACCCTTTTTATTAGCTTTCAAAATCATTGCTGTCATCTGAGGATTCTACATTATGTAAGCTCATTTTCTGTCCAATTCCCTTTATTGTTTCTTTATATCTCTAGAATCAGTTTTTCCCCACTAATCTTAGAATCGTGGCTTAGTCCCAACCTGAGCATTACTTCTTGATATAAGTATAACAATAAATACTGCTGCTGCTGCTATTTGTAACAGTCTTACTAAGAATTTTACAACTGCTCGTGTTGTTATTATATATCACCATGATGTTAATAAAGGATGCTGCTGCTGATGATGATAATAATGAGAATGATGAAGATGACATAACAACATCACATTCTTCTTAAACCCAAGTTACTTTGTATCCTTCTCAGGTACTTTCATGGAGGGTTAGCTGCACCTTTGATAAACGAAAAGCCCCTCACCATCCACTTCGCATTCTTTCACGTAGACACGTGCAAACCATCTCAATTCATTGTTTTCTATTCAAAAGCCTTCTGTCTCATGCTTTTTCTTCAATCTCCCACTGGGACAGCCAACACATTCTTTTTTTTACATCTTTGTGTGGATTCCAACAGGAAAGAGATGGTACAGGAAAACTGGGGTCTTTTGAACAGTATATATTTACAAAGAGACTAATACCAAAAAATAAGGAGGATTAAAGGAAGCACAGAAAATAAGGAGGAAACAGAGGCCAACAGTAGCGGAGCTGCCACTATTCCTACACGCTAAGGAACAAGGGAAGGAAAAGGAAGAAGAGAGTGGGGCCTTGGAAGAACCAGGCACCTTCAACAAAGGGCCACCACCAAGCCAAGGCAAACTCTCAGGACAGGAACCAGAGAAATAAGCAGAAAATAACCAGAGAAATACCTTCCCCTCACCCTCGTCCCTCCTTCTGATCCTGGCCAGTGTTTCCCTCTAGTTTAACCCAAACAGATTCCAGACTGCACAGGAGCTTGTGATGTGATCCACGGGGATTAGGATCCCGGAGGAGAGAGCAGGGTGGAAGGGTAGAGACTGGCTGTGGGGTGGAAGGCTGTCTGGTGGAGTCTATACTCTCTTTTCTCCAGCATCCATTCTCCTGCTCCATCCTGCTTAGTCATAAAGCCTGAAAGGCAGGACAGCTTGTCCCACAGACTGAAACTGTTTCAGGGTCCTTTCCTGCTTTGGGACCCATTTAAAATTGAAATACATGTCACCTGATAAAAAGATTGGAACACCACGTCCAAATGTGACATACGTTGCTTCTGAAACCCAAAAGGCTTCCCAGGCATGGTGTCACTTTCCTTTATGATGGGACATTAAATGTACCTTCTCATCTCTCATCTTAGAAGAGCTCATCTTGATTCCGGCAGTGGAATGGCTTAAAGAAGGACCTCGGTCTTGTCTTCTTTGAAGAAAGAATTCAGCAAAGCGACCAAGATTGTGAAATAGAGACAGCATTTATTAGAAGCAAAGTATGCATGGAAGAACACGTGAGTGAACTCGGAGTGAGTTTGCATGCAATAGGGCAGCTTAGGTTGTTTACACGAGGGCATTTTTCCAGGTTGTCTCTGGTCAGTCGTCTCGCTTGTTCCCATATTTGGTCTGTCAAAGGGCAGCAGGAAATCAGGTGCAGCTGCTCAGCCTGGGACCTATCTATCTCTTACCTCAACCTGACAAGTACCAGGTTATGGACTCCTACAAACTTCACTGACAGATTGGGTTTCTGAATTTTTCCAGAGTTTATTTTCAACCCCCAAAGCAGAAATGTCTTACTAAGGCATAGAGGGTGCCACCTGACCACTAGATCCTAGTAACATAAAGCCGTCAATGTCATGATGTCATGAGCTAGTGTGATGTTTTGTGGGATATCAAGTTAATCCAGGTTCCTCTAGACTATATCATAAAAGAGACCCAAAGAACGGGCATAGACGGGACAGGGAAGGAAATAGGAAGTATTGTCAGTGCTATGTACATGCAGACTAATTCTGATTTTGTGTACTGACTGCAATGGAAAGAAACATATTTGACATGTAAATACCTAAATATCCAGGACCAGGGATCGTGTTGAATTGTGCTACTAAAAATAGCACATCTGTAACCGTGGTTGTAAATTGCATCATTACTTGGTTTAAACCATGACAACCTAATGAAATGTCCCATGATGCATCTGGGTTTTTTGCTGACCAAACGGATACATAAAGTGAATACATGTTAGGAATAACCATCCCTGCATCTATAGACTTTGATAGCGTCCCTGAGCTCTATACTTATTTCAGGAATATGGTATTGCCTTTGGTACGCTCTCTCTGATTGAAAAGATCTGGGGGCTTTACCTTGTAGTATAATAGCCCTTACTTTATTACTCAGATAATCAATTTTAATATTCTACTAGTTACTAAATCTATCCATTCCAACTATACCTTCTAAGATAGTGGACATAATAACATGATTGAACTATAGTCATACCCTCACATACTGTATCCATTCCAATATTCCCAGTTCCCTCTGTTTTCAGCTTCCTTCTACAATATGACAACATATCTGGCTTGCCGATTCCATTAAGCGTAGGCCACTGTTGAGTCTGATTCTGGCACGTTTTTAGTACATTAAGTTTTGAATCCTAATTTGGTTCACTGTTGTCAATAAATTTGAGCTGTCTGAGATTTACATTATTTCCCCCTTTGTCTAATATTCATACAGCCTTCAGCTACCATGCTCCTTGAGATCCTGCCAATAAAGATTGGAAAGGTCTTATGATTCTCTTAATGTACAGGTTATATATCTCCTCCTGGACCGTGTTTCATAACCCTTGGCCACTGTAGACAATGTCGGATTCAAACTCAAGTATTGCCCTGTAGAAAAAGAAAAGAAGGTGGTTCCTAGAGAATTGGTATGGGCTTGGGAAGCCACTGACACAGGAGCGCTTTAATTCAGAGGCGGAATAAGACCCCTCAGATAGGGGAGTATCTTGCTACCTACAGCATGAACATTTAATGGAAATTTGGATATTCAGGTTTCTCAATCTCAACTCTATCTGCCCAAATGTCTCCAGCCAATGTCCTAGGGCCTCATTAGTTTCCCATCAGCATCATTAATGTAGTGTAAGAAAGTTGTTAGGATAGAGAGTATAATCTGTGCTGCTACTTTGAGACCATCACAAAGCCAGGCTGATTCCTAGCTGAATCTACCCTGTGACTATTAGAGACAAGAAATTTCAAAACTGCTATGGAGACTTTTGGTCTTCACCAGTGTTCTTAATTTAGAGTCCTAGTTTTCAATCTGTCTTTGTTTTCCTAAATATGTCCTCTAGGGTGTTAAGAAGTAATCAGGTAATTCCACAATCACTGTAAGGTTTTTTGTTACCGTGTGAGTTGAGGAACCCCCAGACCACCTCCTGGTTCACTGATTTTCAAGGAGCTACAGGACTCATGTAGTCATGTGAATGCTATGATTTATCACAACTAAAGGTTGCAAAGCAAAATCAGCAAAGGGAAAAGCACACTGGGTAAAGTACAGAGGAGACCAGGCACAAGCTCTTAGGAGTCCTTTCCCAGTGGAGTCACAGAGGACCTGCTTAATTCCTCCAGCAAGTTTGTGGCAAAACATATACAATACCTCTCAGGGGAGCACATTGGAGACTCAGTTCCCGGGAGTTTTATTGAGGGCTGGTCATGTAGGCACTTGCTGCAAGTACCAAAATTCCAGACTCCCAACTTTTTGTTGCAGGTGTTCAACATAAAGCACATTGTTTGTTACATCAAAACATCACACTGTACACCTTAAATACATACAGTTTTAATTTGTCAATGGCTGGAGGGAAACACATTTTAGAAACAGTTTAGGCACAAAGAGACAATCTGAGTGGGTCTGGGAATGGTAAGAACCCTCCCAAATCCAAATTCCCAGATGCCAGCCAAGAGCTTGTCTTGTAAGCAGTCCTTGTGAAGGGTGGGGGTCTAGGGCCTCCTGCAGGAACAGTAACTCAGTGCATGGACCCCTGTTCCCCCAAGACCTTGCTCTCTGAACACAGTTTATTCCACGTCCGTCTGGTGATAATTTGAAGAGTCGTGATTTTTTTTCACTTGTTATGAATTACTCATATCTTACTTTCCCCTGCAATGGGAGTTATCTATGTATTCCTTAAATCTATGACAAACAAAAGTCCAGAATCCCATTTCAAAGACCTTTTTATTAAGACCACTTCCAGTGGCAGTTACTGTATCAGTCAGGGGTCCAGCAGAAAACAAATAAAATAATAAACACTGAGATATATCAAAGGGGAAGTGTTTATAAAGGGCATAATTACAAAGGTCAGAGTAGGGAGACTGCACAGGATTAAATAGAAACACAGGACCACCATCAGCAGAGATACCAACCACCGAGGCACTAGGAGACATTGGAAGGAGAGTTTTCTGAACCCAGGAAGAGAAAGGGTTGCAACCTTAGGAGGAGCAGTGGATATGTTTCTTGGAGATGATTATGTGATAACTCAGGACAGTTTAATATCTTGTCTAAGACAAAGATGTAGATATAGAATCATTGAAAGCAATTATACTCCAATAAAGATGTTAAAAAAAAAAAAGAAAACTTACCAAAAAAAAAAAAAAGAATCATTGATATTTAGATATAACTAAAGCCATGGAAATGGGTGAGATCTAAATCTGTATACTGCATGTTTTGAGTGGACAAAAGCATAAATTCTGGCATCAGATCAAAGTGCTGATAGATTTGAATCTTCATCCTAACACTCATCAGCTGAATTAGCTTAAATAAGTTTATTAACTCATGTGTAGTATCCTCATTTTTAAAAGGGAATAAGGATAGTGGACACCTTATGGAAATATCGAGAGTATATCATTAGTTAAAATATACTAAGTGCATAGGATAGCACCTGGCAGAAAAGCACGTGCTCAATAAATGTTAGATTACTATCATCATCATCATTATTATCATCTCCTAAAAGAGTACTGAATGAAAAGAGGTTCAGGACAGAGTTATGAGAAGCTTTAAATTTTAACAATCAGGAAAGAAAAATAAAGATTGTGAAGAGAAGCCAGAAAGCATGAAACCAGAAGAGACCTGAAAAGATGGCCACTAGACTTAATAGCACGAAGGTAATTTTTTACCTCAAGGACATCTAAGCAAAATGGCGAGAGTAAAAGTCCAATGATTGTGTTTGAGGAGTTGACAAGAGGTAACCAGATGGAGAGTATATGAACTCTTTCAAGAAGTTACCTGTGAAAGGCAGGTAGCTGGAATGAAAGTGGGAGAGGCCAAAAGTTTAAATACAGATAGGAATATTCTAATAATAATGGAGATATTGAAGATGGGCAAGTGAGAGGGGGTCATGTAAAGATAATTAATAGTCAGTCTCTTTAATAGAAAAATGAGGCTGTGCTCAAGTACCAGTAGGGCAACTGGGGAGGGACTATAGAATTAGCTGAAAAGAAATATAACTCCCTCCTTGTAATAGAAGAATAGAGAAAAGGAAAAGTTAATATTTAGGATAATTTATAAACTTGGTTGTCAAAAATGAGGTAATTTCTCTCTAATCATCTTTCTGTTCTCACTAAAAATAGGAGACAAAGATGATCTGGTGTGTAGCTTGAGAATATTAAGGAGATTTTGTTATAACAAAATACAGAAAATTGAAGTGAGAATCAGACACAGATATTTAGTTGATTATAAAGAGATAATAAGTACAATTCTGAGATTAATGATCATAAATTTTTGGTAGCATCATTTTACCCTAATATATAAGATCCTCCAGTTTTGCTTAGCTATTTGGATGAACACATGGATAAAGTGGCCAATTTTATTCATCCACAGTTGCGATTTTTTGATAAGTGTTAAATAATTACAGAGGACTTAGGAAATATAGGTTTAGGCATTTATTCATGGAATCTAACTTGTATTACAAAGGAAGTGATGTAAGGAAGATTCTGATGGATAGGGAGAAATAAGAAGGGTTGGTAAACTGGCATTCTCCCTGGGCTCAGATGATGGAGATGACAGATTTAATAAGTGAATAATCTGTAAGCAGAATGTGTTGTATTAAGACAGTGGGATTTCAAGGCTAATGTTTGGAGAGGACTAATAGACTTGAGTGATATAAAGGTACGTGGTATGGTCCTGGGGCCAGAGCCCCATTAGCAGAGCAAGCTTTCCCATCAATTCAGCCTGCATGGATTTCAGCCCTTGATCACCCACTTGCTGGTGTTTTTGCGTAGTTTACACACTGCACAGCCTGCATCCTGGAGTATGGTCACTGGGGGTGAAGTGGGAAGATTACTGTAGTTGAGAAACACTGAGGAACTAGTGTGAGGAATTGGCCATCTATGGATTTCACAGTTCAGAGTGATGACAGGACTTGAAAGTAAACGGAAGATTTTAATGTGGGTACCAAAGTATCATGAGGAAAGATGAGTGACTAGATGCTCATCTGTAACATGGGGACCAAGAATATCTAAGTGGATTCCTCAGATAATATGAGACTTGGTTTTCCTGAGACAAACACCAACATGTCCTCCCCACACAGAGGTAGCTAGGCCCTTATTTGATTTTTATTCAGTGAACATTTACATAACACTGTATCTCGCAAACCGTTCTAACCTCTTTGGAAATATTAACATGTTTAACCCTCATAACAAGCTGGTGAGGACACTGCCATACTTGAAACTGCACTCCTTCAGATGAGACTCGAACCCACGATCCCTGACTTAGGAGGGAACTTGAACAGATTGTCTTTGAACTGAAGTGGCTCACCTGGTGTCGGGACTTACCGAAGCTCAGGATCTTTTGTCTCGAGGCAGAAAGGATTCAGCGTGAGGCAAAGTGATGGGCAAAGAGCAGGTTTATTAGCACAGGGCTCTTGTGTGAGAGGTACGAGCAGACAGGCAGGGGCAGTCCCAACAAAGAGGGCTACATTTTTATAATCAAAGATACATCATTAGTTTCTCCTTTAACCCTATGTGGTCTAACTGGGACTGTCATGGCGCTATTCAAATCATATGTATGTCAGTAGAAGGGTGGTAACATATACTAAAGCATGGTAATTCATCTCAGGTTTCAGTATAATGCCCCCTTTTTCTAGCTTCTTTCTCCTTTCACCTATATTCCTGTCTTGGCTATAGGCAGGAATGCAGTTTTTCTCAGGGTCTGTTGTCTTATAGACCTCCCAAGGCCAAATGCAGGTCTTGGAATCATTTTTCTGTGGTAGTGGCCTAAGTCTGTTTAGTTTCAAAGTGTTCTGATTGTTGCTTAGCTGCCAGATGTTCTGGGCATTTTCTTGTTGGTGCCTAGCTTATTGTGATCTCCTGAAGTTCCTCTCTATCTATCTTCCCCTAGTGGGATTTCTAGCTGTGTAACTATCTTATTCTATCCCTATCATGCTCATTTAACAAATGAAGATATGTAAGCCCCAAAAGTTAGGTAAGTTGTCTAAAGTGATGTAGCTAGTAAATAGTGGAACTGAGATTCAACCCACTTGGTGAGAGAGGGAGAGAGGGAGACAGAGAGACAGAGAGAGAGAAGCCACTTCTTAATTAGGCTACAGGGGTTGTGGAAGGTAGAGGAAGGTATTTGTGCTTAATATAAGTAAACATTGAGTGATTAGAAAGATGGTGAAGAGACAGGTCTGGATAAAGATTACAGGAGAAAAATCAGAAATAAAAGTTTGGCTTTAGAAAAGTAATCTGATGCTGGAGTAAGAGCAAAAAGGAGCAAATGTCACCAAGAAAAATAAAAAGTAACGCACTCTAAATTGTGTTTGAACAATCCTTTGATAGAAAGTGAAAGTTAAAAGAGACAGGTGTGTGCCATGATCTGAAACAGGGTTTGGAGTTGCTGTGTTTGGTTGGGGCTTTTCCATCCATGCCACAAGAGGCTGATACAAACAATTCCTATTCCAAGACGAGAGTGGCGGCCTTGTGGTCCAGCACGCAAGCAGGGAGTCTGGGTGCTGGACCGCAGTTGGAACTAACCACGCCATTGACCATCCATCCATCACAGCAAAGGGCACTTTCTCGTGGCCCCATTCACCATGCTCCACAGTTATGTATCTTTGCTAGTGTGTGCATTTTGTTCCACAATAAGTGGGTGGTAAATTTCCATTATTTTCAACACGCTGAAAATGATTAAACCACATTGCTTTCTGTTTCTCAAATTTCTGTGTGTTTAGGAGAAGGGACTGCCAGGCAGTTGTTGAATAAGGTTCTTAAGAACCTTAATAAGAGCTAAGCCTCAAGCTGTCTCTGTGACTAATCAAATACAAGAGATTAGAGGCACCACTGCAGAGACACTCTGCACCAGGCCAATACTTAGCGAAAATTTTAATTTTTCATGAAGAAGGATTCAGACTTCCCACTGTTAATCTCATATCCAGATTGGTTGTTTTTTTTTTGTTTTTGTTTTTGTTTTTAATAAAGCAATAAAAGTCACTGGGAAATAAGAGACACCAAGGGAGAATGCATTTATAAAAGAGCTAAAGCAAAACTTAGGACTCACAGAATAAAAGACCCTGGGAGTCATCTAATCAGAAAAGCGCAGGGCAGTCATATGACATTTACTCTTTTTTTTTTTTTTTAATTTATTTATTTATTTTATTTTGGGCTGCTTTGGTTCTTTGTTGCTGCACGCGGGCTTTCTCTAGTTGTGGTGTGCGGGGGCTACTCTTCGTTGCGGTGCATGGGCTTCTCATTGCGGTGGCTTCTCTTGTTGCGGAGCACGGGCTCTAGGCGTGCGGGCTTCAGTAGTTGCGGCACGCTGGCTCAGTAGTTGTGGCTCACGGACTCTAGAGCACAGGCTCAGTAGTTGTGGCACACGGGCTTAGTTGCTCCGCGGCATGTGGGATCTTCCTGGACCAGGGCTCGAACCCATGTCCCCTGCATTGGCAGGCGGATTCTTAACCACTGCGCCACCAGGGAAGCCCGACATTTACTCTTCTCATAGCCACGGCGGACCTCCAAGAGTAACCCTAGTGATCTTCCTGTTGATCACACATCTAACCCTAAAAAACTAAAAAAGGAGCCTCAGATAGCACCAGAAAATTAATGTAGAGAGCTGGTATACATTTTGACATGAATTTGCCCTCCTCAGTGAGGTATTATCTCTTCATCTAAGAGAAAAGGAAACTGAGAAAAGGAAAAGATGCCAAGTGACCAGTATAAGTCCAAGTAAGTGAGGGAACAAGTCATACTAGAACTCAGATTTGCCCACTGCCAATCTTGTGCTCTGCAGACCATCCCCAGTTCATCCATGCAGTAGCTGACCTACCTTTTGTTGAGGGAAGAAGATATGTGTGTTATATAGGAGTGTGCCTAATAAGAGGAACAAATGAAGTATTTCGTGCTGAGTCCCATCTTCTGTTCATTGATTTACAGAACCCATCACAGGAATGCAGAGCCAGTAGACTGTTCCACAGATGAGATATGAGTCTCAGTAGCGTCAGTCCAATACTCTCCTCTAAAGTGCCACCTCCAGTAATTAAAGGTGGACCTTTTGCTTAAGGTAGAGCATTTTCTTATCAGCTTTACTGAGGTACAGCTGATAAAATTATATTATACTTAAAGTATACAACGTGTTGATTTGATATGTGTATACATTGTGAAGGATTCCTACTGCTGAGTTAACTGACACGTTTTTGACTATAGTTGATAATACTGTATTTTATAACTGAAATTTTCTAAGAGTATAACATAAATGTTCTCACCAAGAATAAAAATGGCTAGAGCAATATTTTAAACTTCATAGACTAAGACTTACTAAGATTTCAACAATTAGTTGAAAGCATGGTCTTTGTGAGGGCAGGAAATGTATATTTCCTGGTGAGAAAAGAGAAATAAAATGGAAAGGAAAAAATACGGCACTTTCGCATTTTGCTTCACTGTTTTGCCATGCCCAGACCCTACAGTCAGAAATCCCCTTATGCTTATTCCTAGGTACCAAAATATCTCTTGGGATTGAGACTCTCACAATTGAAGTGACATTAATTTTCTTTCAGAACAGTATAATATCAGATTGTGACAATTACAGTGATTTGGCATTCATTTTATTTAAGGACAACGTACATCTTAATCCACAGCTTTCCCCATTCTTGAGTGTCAGCCTATAGAGAGTGTTATTTTTTCCCTTTCTCGTTGTTACTCTGAACTGTGCTTAAAATGGACTCTAAAAACAAGATTCTGTCTTTGCCAACTCTCTATTTTCTAGCGCATAATTTGTTCCAAATAATGCAAATGTTCCCCTGTACCTTAGGAATAACCTAGAGGTAATAGGCTATTCAAACCCTGTAACTGTATCTCCTCGGATTTTCTTCTAATTTTCTTATATTTATATTTTCTTTTTTCTATTCCATTATGTGCATTATGGTTGCAAGAAGTCTCAAATACTTTGGGATTTAAGGGTGAGGGGGATAAATACCGCCTCCTTTCCAAAAGATTCTTGTCACCCTTAGGCTGTCTCTGAATCATGTATATTTAAAAATAATTGAAATGCCTGCTAATACTTAATTGACAGGTAGGAAAAGATTTTTTAATTACCTATACTCTATTGTAAATTTTGAAATTTAAAAATATTTTTTACATATAACAAAGAGCTTAATAAACTGGACAATACTGAAGACCAGTGAGATTTAAGTTTGAATATAGAAGGTAGAAGTTGTTGATCAGTATAATCTAATGGTCCACATTCTCCTTGTGAACTGCTCATATCTCTAATATGTTCTCACTCTCAAGTGCTAGCAATCTTTCTGATCTCAATGTATAAGCAAGACCTTTTAATTTTGTACCTAGAGTTTGGAATAAAAGGAAATGGGCCCTCCCTCCCTTGACTACTTTAGAGCTGATAGGTCATTTATTATTAGAACTGAAATGGTATAAACAATTCTCTTTTTTCCCTTGTTAACAGCAACTTTCATTGTTAGAGAGAGGAGAGTGAGAGAAGCCTCACTGGTTGACGTCACTTGGTTCATGAAGCCTTCACCTAGAAGTGAAGCTGCTGAACAAACCTTGAGAAGAATCATCTCTTGCTTCAATCTGCTGCTAAATAGGAACTAATCAGAGAGAAAGAGGCGGAAGATGGAGAAGGAGGGTGTCCAGGGCTTTCCTGATCACAAATCTCATCTCCACTCCAACTCTTTTTATACTTTTCTTGCAAAAATAATAATAGAAATAAGGAGGTGGTGGGGTTTCCAAAAACAAAAATCGTAACCTTCAACCATCTGGGGAAGGCAAAAATCCCATCCACCGCAGCTCTCAGTTCGAACGTAAAGTTGTACCGCACACAATCAGGATGTTCCTTAAGAGTGCTCTTAAAAGAACACATGGTGTGTGGCTGACAGGGTCTTGGTGCTCTGGACGGGTGTCAGGCCTGTGCCTCTGAGTTGGGAGAGCCGAGTTCAGGACATTGGTCCACCAGAGACCTCCTAGCTCCACATAATACCAAACGGTGAAAGCTCTCCAAGAGATCTCCGTCTAAACGCTAAGACCCACCTCCACTCACCTAAGTGTCCATTGACAGATGAATGGATAAAGAAGATGTGGCACATATATACAATGGAATATTACTCAGCCATAAAAAGGAATGAAATTGAGTTATTTGTAGTGAGGTGGATGGACCTAGTGTCTGTCATACAGAGTGAAGTAAGTCAGAAAGAGAAAAACAAATAGTGTATGCTAACACATATATATGGAATCTAAAAAAAAAATGTTTCTGACGAACCTAGGGGCAGGACAGGAATAAAGATGCAGACATAGAGAATGGACTTGAGGACACGGGGAGGGGGAAGGGTAAGCTGGGACGAAGTGAGAGAGTGGCATGGACATATATACACTACTAAATGTAAAATAGATAGCTAGTGGGAAGCAGCTGCATAGCACAGGGAGATCAGGGGTGGAATAGGGAAGGTGGGAGGGAGACGCAAGAGGGAGAGGATTTGGGGATATACGTATTCGTATAGCTGATTCACTTTGTTATACAGCAGCAACTAACACAACAATGTAAAGCAATTATACTCCAATAAAGATGTTAAAAAAAAAAGGAAATGGGTCATAGAATGTCACAGAGCATATTGACCTTTTAATGCTTTCCATTAAAATTCCTTTTCCTTTCTCTAATTGTGAAGAAAATTATCCTTGGCTTAAGTTTCAATTTTCCTTCAAAATTCTGCTCTCCTACCACCAAAATTCAATTAATTTGTTCAACAACTTTTTTGGTCCTTATTCAACAAAGCTTTTCTTGGAACTATTATAGCTCTTAAATTTTGTGCAAAGTGCTATTAACTCACAGATAAACCAGCCACTGTGCCGTGTAATGTATCTCAGAGACCAGTGTAGAAAAAACTACCAGTTGAATGTAGAAAGTAGAACATTCAGGTCAGAATTTTTCTTAATGGCCAGAAATTGTAAGTAATCTCAAAAATCGCAATTGCAGAAGGAACAATTATAGCATGGCACAGTCACGTACTAGAAAACCAGGCAACAATGAAAATAAAGGAACTGCAGCTACAGCTACATGCAGCAACATGGGTGAATCTTAGAGAAAATGTTAAATGAAAAAAAGCCACAGGAAAAAATTGCATACTGTGTAATTCCCCTTTATGTGTATTTCAAAAATTGGCAGAACAAAACTATAAATCTTAGGAAGGTAAACTTAAATGTTAAAAGGACAGAGTCAGGAAACTATGAATCATAAATGTTACAATAGTGGTAACTTTTGAGAAAAAAGGAGACTATGAAACTTAAAAGGTTTATAAAGTAAGATGCGGAGCCCTTGTTCATGTGTCCAGATGTTTGTTTTATACTAGTTTATGAGGTTGTGCACATGTTTTATTTTAGGTGTGTGTTACTTTTCAAAATAAAAATATTTTTACAACAGAAAGTGTAACATATCCTAAAAAATGACATATGTGATTGCTTATTACGTGTTTTTCATAATAAAGTCTATGTTCTGTGTTAGTGGAAAGTGCTTTGTTCAGCCTTGGATACACAATGCCCAGCACTTAGCATGTGACGTTGAATAAACGAACAAGTAGAAGTATTGGAAGGTGATAAAAATTGTGTGCACCTCAAGATCTTTCAGTATGCATTGTTCATTATGGATAAAATTATGGAGGGTTTAAAATATTAAATATTTATTATTATGTTATATATTATAATGTATATTATATATTAAATAATTAGCTTTCTCATTAACTTAATAGTTGAAGATAGTGAAGAGAGAAAAAAGTGGCATCACAGCATTGAGAGATAATCCTCTATGGGTCTGTCACATTTCTTCATGTCTTGAAAGCAGAGACACTGCTACCTTTGCTCCAGACTATCATCTAAGAGATGTTTATCTCCCTCCAGAACCAAGGGGGCAGATTTGCTTACAGCCCATTGTGAAAGATTTGGGTTCCCTAAGCTCGGGATTCCTCTTCTATAATGCAACCTGCTGCATGTGCAGACAGTCTCTGGTCCTCTAACCATTGCTTTGTGGATAATGGCACTTGGGTAACCAACAGAAATGTTGATATTCTGGCTACTGCCTTTGCCATGAGTAATGAACTGTCTTTTGTCTCTAAAACAGGAGCCTTGTGTCTTCCACGGCATCTATAGAGCTGTGGCAGGCTAACTTGTAGAGAGAAAAATCAGCCCCTTCCCAGCTCCTGACACACAGATGTTACCTTAAGGAACTGCAAGGACACTAGAAAATCCCAATGGAACAGATCAACACCTATAGCTTATTTTGAAAATACATTTTTAAAAGGAAATCACCTGAAGTTCTGGCAGTTTCTTTTATTTTTTTGAACCTCTTTATTGGAGTATAATAGCTTTACAACGGTGTGTTAGTTTCTGCTTTATAACAAAGTGAATCAGCTATACATATACACATATCCCCATATCCTCTCCCTCTTGCATCTCCCTCTCACCCTCCCTATCCCACCCCTCTAGGTGGTCACAAAGCACGGAGCTGATCTCCCTGTGCTATGCGGCTGCTTCCCACTAGCTATCTGTTTTACATTTGGTAGTGTATATATGTCCATGCCACTCTCTCACTTCGCACCAGCTTACCCTTCCCCCTCCCCATGTCCTCAAGTCCATTCTCTATGTCTGCATCTATATTCCTGTCCTTCCCCTAAGTTCTTCAGAAACTTTTTTTTTTTTTAGATTCCATATATATGTGTTAGCATACAGTATTTGCTTTTTCTTTCTGACTTACTTCACTCACATATATACAATGGAATATTACTCAGCCATAAAAAGAAACAAAATTGAGTTATTTGTAGTTAGGTGGATGGACCTAGAGTCTGTCATACAGTGTGGCAGTTTATTTTAATGAATAATTGTACTTACTATTTCTAAGGAAGTGTTTCAAATTGTCATGTTAAAATTGAGCTTCCCTTTACCCCAAACAAACAAGAGTTTTCAATGAAATGGAATGCTAAAGTGAAAAGGAACATCAGACGCATTTCTTCATAATGTTCTTGTTTATTTATGAAGTGTTAGATTTTTCCCTCACTTATTGGGCATATTTAACTAACTATTGAAAAAACATTCAAGAGTTTTATTCCTTAAGTGAAGTCCTGAAAAATAACATTTCTCTATGCACCGGATGCTAAAATTGTATTCACAGCTAATGCCTCACAAAATATGACACAGCTGAATGTGACACAGCATATTACACAGCAGGGTCTTTGGATATAAAATGTCAGAACAACAGGACACCAAAATGCAAACACTTTTACTTTACTTTCTGAAAAGAAAAATGATTGGAAAATGAATACAAATACTACTTAGAAACATTTAAAACTATCAAAATAACTTCCATGAAAATTATTGATGTTCCCATTTTCCTCAGTGCCATTAAATACTCAGTATCTAATTAGCTATTGCCAATGGGATTTTCTCTTAATTTTGTTAGATGGCCCATTTGTTTCATGCCATAATCCTTTCATATTAGAAAAGTCACTACAAATTATGAAACTGCTCCCTATTTGCCGAGCTCTTATGCCTTACATGTCTTATGCTACTTAATCTCTAAGCCTGCATAACACCATTAGGTATTAATACTATGCCAGAGGTATTAAGAGATTATCACATCCTTAAATCATATTTTTCAAAATACACTTTTCTGTGTTCATTGTCACTGTTGGGTAGAAAATTGTGCTAATAATCCCAAGCTCATGGAACTGCCTTCATGTGGGTCAGGAGGGCTTGGAGCCCGCCACGAGCAGACATTTCTGTCAAATACCCATGGCTCTTTATGGACAGGGTCAGAGAGAGATTACATTGTCATTCCTGGGAAAGCTACCCAGAAATGCCCCACAAGTCTGAGATGGTATTGTCACCTCTACTCTTGAGGGACAGCTCAATTTTTTAAGCCTACAACATGGAGTCCTTTTAAATAAGATTTACCCTTCATTTGCAGATATATCATAAATTATTAAGTGGTACCATCAGTTTCCTCCTCTGTTTATGGCTTCATCATCATCACAATTGTTATTTATTAAAACAAATGCTGTGATATACATTTATTTACTGTTGTCTCATTTAACAGTCACAATCAACCTTTGTGGTATTAAGATCCCCATTTTATAGGCTATAAAACTAAAGCTTAGAAGGACCAGGCATTGCTCCTGTTGGGGAAGCTAGTAAAATAGTCTTGTTCAGGCTTCAGAGGCAACAGTAGGCCTCTAACTAAACAAAGACCCTGAAAGAGCTACATGCCGAGCTGCTAGACTACATGCAGGTCAGCAGAAACGGTGCTAGCAAGTCTTGGGAACCAACAGATAAAGAAGGGAATTAGTCACGAAGCTTCCTGGGCCTCGGGAACCTGGCCAGTTCCCAGGGATCAGCAAACATTCTGAGACTTACAACTAAAGTATCAAAGCATTTATGATAATAGCCAGAGCTGCATATTGGCACACAAGCTGATAATTATCAGCTTGCGGCTTGGCGTTAAAAGCAGGACTCCTTTGAGCGGCACTCTGAAGTCTCACCCGTGGGGTGCACCGCCTGGGACCTTCCCAGCTGGGGCTCCAGATTGCTGTTCCAGGGACTTCCTAGCTGCTGCTTGGATCTGGAATTAGGTGTCGGCCCAATTCGGTGATGCATGCTCTGTTATATACTCTGTTAATGTTCTCATTCCTTTCCTTTTAATGATTGTATATTGAAATTAAGTTAAATCACCTTCTATTAAAGATTTGATTGAAGCTGTATATTTGTGTGAGAGAGTGGTTATTTTGCCAGAGAATCCAACGAACCGTAAAACCGAAAGCAGGTTTTCGGCAAAACAGCTCCCAAGGCCATATGTCTGTTCAGTGGATATCAAAGCAGACTGGAATTTAGACCTTTTCAACCCCAGGAACTGCTTCCATTTTAGCATATTTCCTAGTAGAACCAATAGGATTAGGTGTATATTGGTTTGTTTATTTATCAAATATTGATAGGGTATGTACTGCATGCCAGACTCTGATTTAGGCACTGGTATTTCAGCAGTAAGCAATCCAAACAATGTCTCTGCCTTCCTGGTGTTCACACATGGGAGACAGATAACGCACTTAAATAAAAGGGTAATTTCAGCTAGTGTTTAGCGCTGTACTTCAGTGATCAATTACTGCATAATGAACCACTCCAACACTAAGGGGCTTAAAACAACAATTATTTTGTGTGTGTGTGTCACAGATCTGTGTGTAGAGTGGACAGACCTGCTGGTCTTAACTGGGATCACTCAGGCTGGCCCCCTGACTCGCATTTCTGGGTCTCGGTGCCAGCTGTTGTCTGGCCTTATCTCTCCATGGAGTCCCCTCATTATAATCTAGCCTGGACCCCCTGACATAAGAGATGGAGCAAGAGGGGAAACGCAGAAGGTTGTGATGCTGGCCAGCCGCTTCTGAGGTGTTTCAACCTCTCGTGCAACTCCATCACCTTTTGTCTTTCTAAGTCCAATTAAAAATTACAATTCCGTGAAAGCTACTTGGTGGGAATTAAGGAAGGAAAGAAACCAGGAGGAACACAGTGCAGCAGCAGCCTGAGAGGCAAAGTCACCCACATAAAGCGCTACAGATGGGATTCAGGCCGTGGGAAATGGGGATCACAGTTCCACATGCAGCAGAGCCACCCACAGAGTCGGGGGCCAGGAGCGTGGCCAGAAAAAGATCCCAGCAACGATCATGCAGATATAAGCCCGCCCGCCTGTGAGGAGCAGGACGACAGGCATGATGACACAGCTCCCTCGTTCAGCCATTACCCTCGGGACACTCTAGAAGCGCGCAGGTGGGCAAAGAATCAGGACAGAGGAACTAGACTGCGGAAGGAAGGGAACAGCACTCGGTATCTTAAACAACAAAAATGAAACCTCTTCCTTACCTAGTAAGAGACAGAGGTGCTCATTTCGCACACGTTTTTCAATACCTCTTCTTTCAGACATTCAGGATGCGTGCATACAGACTGCCATAAATTTTTATGACACACAGAAGGACACTGAATTGTTGAGCTCCTGGCAAAGAAGAATAGGGGTGCTAAATTCTTAATAGAAAATGTCGGAAGAACAATTCTGCAAAAGAATTCTCTTGAGAATTGATTTATGCTTAAAATCTTACATGTGTTGGTGAAGTGATAAAAAATGAATTTCATCTCTGAATACAGCTTGATTCACATAGAATTCTAGATAGCTCATATATACTGCTATTTTTTTCTTTGGTAATTTAAAAAACCTGCTAAAGTCACTCTAATTATAATCCCCCCAAGCCCCCAACCAACACAAACATACACACTAAACAAAACAGGGAGGGGAATTTCCTTTAATTTTTGGTTAGAAACTGCAATTGGGTTTGGCAATTCCCTAGGAAACCAAGAACTCATTTTTGCATAATTTTGAATAGATAGTCCTTTTAACAAAAAGGGTGAGGGGTTTCGTTAGAGACAACTGTCATTTAACCAGTAAATGTGTATATACATTTGAGAATGTTAATTAGAAGTATTATATAATCATCTATTTTAGGGATTCATTTACTTTTGGGATTCAGTTTGGTTGCAGGTAAATTTTCATTGGTAAATTTGATTATAAATTGGAAAAGTTTATTTGTAGAAGTAAACAGATATTTCTTAATATCCTCCATGTTCAGTGTGTATACCATCACCGAACACGATATAGTGGGGTAAGCATGAGGTGTTTCATCTCTGCAACAGTTACCAAATCAGGTCCGGCTACTCGCTGTTCAAAAATCAATACTCAAGAGATAAAAATGTTGGTAGAAAGGAAAGTTGCTTTTAATCAGAATGCCAGCAATCTGAGGAGAAGGTGGACTCAGTGTCCCCCAGAAACCACTTCCAAAGATTCGGCCATGAAAGTTTTTAAAAGGAAAAAGGGAAGTAATGTCACTTAATCTTTTGAGATAGGGGGGTCAGATTCTTCACCATTCCCACTTTGTGCAGGCTTGTCGACTCCTTGTGATCTTTCTTTAGATTCTGTCTTGTGCACACAGCTTGTTCACTAGATTACTGAAGGGGAAGCCAGGGAAGAAATCTTGTCATCTGTTAATTACTTATCCTTCATTTCTACTTCTTTGACCTATGGAAAGAGCCAAAAAGTTAGGCAAGGTATTGTGTGATCAAAAGATCTGAAAGGTGTGCTAGGGCCAGAAATGATTACAGCATGGGAGTGCCTGTTTTAAGTTTAGTGGCAAGAAAAAGGGGTCTCATGTAGAGAGCTCTTTCCTGCCAAAGTTGCTTACACAAGCTATTTATAAGCCTCGAAACCTGTTTGCAATTAAATTTACTTAGAAATGCTTAAGAATTTCCATTGCATAATTTTTTTGTGTTTTCTAAATTTGTGGAAAGGTATAGAAAAAATTCTGGGAATGTTTCCAAGTATAGCAGTCAATTATTTTTAATGTTATTGGTTAATAGTAAGGTTTTGGGTTAACACTGCTACGAACATGGAATTGGATTTAGACTATGATTCTGAAAGTTATGGGGATCAGAAAAACTGGAATTTCAATTGACTTTCCTGATGAAAAACTTACCTCGCAATAGGATTTGTTTGCTTGAGGCCTGGTTTGTGTTTCTGAGAGCTCTAAGGCCTTTCCTTTTGCATTTAGGAGTCCTATGGCCAGACCTCTGGTGTGTACTTGTGCTCTCAAGAGAGGGCCTTTCCTCCCTTCCGATGTCAGCATTTCCGGTTTCCTCAATATGATGACAATCTAGAGGCCTGATGGAGGAGGCATATTTATCCCAGGATACCTGGTGCTGTTTTGTTGTTTGTTCATTTGCAGCTTGAGAACAGGCGAATGAATGGCAAGCTAGAGTCTGTAAACCCTATACTATAATATCATGGCTGCCCATCAACATATTACCAGTCATTTCTAGGAGTTTTCTTCGGTTCTTATAATGGGAACTCAGAAGCCAAAACAAATTCTCCTACTTTTCTTCTTGTGATGGTCCGAAGCCATGGCTTCTGCTGACAGTGAGAGCCCTTCATTCTGAGCATGGCTCTCCTCTGCCTGTGATGACTGCTACTGTTGTCACAGTGTGTCAGGGAGGAGGGGACTCTGCCTTGGGACACTTGGAGTGGATGGTCCCTTACCATCTGGTGAAATCTTAATCCAGGGTCCATCAGGAAAAGGATTAAATGGCCTCAATATGTCTCCCAAACTATGTGTCATTCAGTTTGAGCATGGCCCGTGGTATATCAGCAGCCCGGGTTAAGTGGAAAAGCGCCAAGAAGAGACACGTTCCTTTCTGACTCCTCGTCCTCAAAGCCTGGAGCCCAGTCTCACCTATGGCTGCCCCTTGCTAAGGAAATCTGGAAAAACAAATATGAAACCGCACTCCTTCTTGGGTAGGACTCGAACCCAGCCAAAAACCAGACTGGGACTTGAACCCACGATCCCTGACTTAGGAGGAGACTTGAACCCACTGTCTTTTCATTGAAACTGCTCACCTGGTGCCAGGACTTACTGAAGCTCAGATCCTTTTGTCTTGATGCAGAAAGAATTCAGTGTGAGGCAAAGTGATAGGTGAAGAGTGAGTTTATTAGCATAGGAGGCTTGTGAGAGATACAAGCAGGCAGGCAGGGGAGCACAGCCCGGAGAACAAAGAGGGCTACATTTTATAATCCAAGAAAAAATAGAGAGGGGAGAAGACCACCTTCTTCCTCATTTTGGGGTAGACGTCAAGGCTTACATCGTTAGTTTCTCCTTTGACCCTATATGGTTCAACAGGGACTGTCATGGCACTATTTAAATCATATGTATTATATATTAGCAAAGGGACGGTGACATATACTAAAATATGGTAATTCATCTCAGGTTTCAGTATTACGTCCCCTTTCACCTAGTTTCTTTCCTCTTTCATCTATATTCCCATCTTGGCCACATGCAGAAATGCTACTCTTCAAAGACCATTCACTCCCTGACTTCATGTGACAAGATTCAGACCCCATGTCTATTGTCTTGTGCTTTAGCTCTTAGAACTTGTGGCTTGAGTGTGCCTGGTGCTGGGATACACCTGGTCTTCCTTCAAAGTAGAGTAGATTGTTGCTTGGTTACTGGATTCTTTTCTTGAGTAGTCATTAGCTTACAACAGTCTCCCAAACTCCCTTAAAATTGCCCTTGTCTTTAATCCCCTGGTGGGATTTCTAAACTAACTAATTATCCTGCTCTATCCCTATCAAATGTAGTTAATGCAGTAAGATCATACAGTAGTGAAAATGGTTGAAAGCTACTCATGTCAACATGGATGAGTCTCAAGAATATAGCACTGAGAAAAAAAAGAAAGTCTCAGAAATATCCAGAGTACACTTCCTTTTACATGAATTTTCCAAACTAAACAATATATTGGACAAAATATGTAGCACTTTAAGTATAGCAAACTAAAAGTATATAGCGAACTAAAAAAATATGTTGAAAATAAACATATGTAAAATAGGAAGAAAGCAAGTGGGAGTGACTAACACACAGTTCAGGGTTTGGTTTTTCTCCAGAGACATAAGAAGATGTGCTCAGATCCAGGCTCCCAGCGACCTTGGGGCTACAAGTAACATGCATGTTCTCTGCCTCTGTGTTGGGAAAGCCACTTTTCCTTACTCACTTTTCAACTCTATGTGTGTATTAATAGATTATTTTATTTCTACACCATATTCCACAGTTTTAAAAAAGGATAAACATTATAGAAAGTAAATCTGAAATATACAAAGGATGAGCAATTAAACTAATGCAAAATATTGTTTTTAAAAAAGAAAATATTTTAATCCCAAATTCCTAATTTATCCCTTCCCCCTGGTAAACATAAATTTGTTTTCTATGTCTGGGGTCTGTTTTTGTTTTGTAAATAAGTTCATTTGTATTTTTTTTTTTTTTTTAGATCCCACATATAAGCAATATCATATGATATTTCTCTTTCTCTGTCTGACTTCACTTAAAATATACACATCACTATATGTAAAATAACCAGCAAGGACCTACAGGGAACTATATTTAATATATTATCATAACCTATAAGGGAAAAGGATCTGAAAAAGAATATATATATGTACATATATGTATATATATATGTATAACTGAATCACTTTGCTGTACACCTGAAACTAACGCATTTAAATCAACTATATTTCAATAAAATTTTCTTAAAATTAAAAAAGAAAAAAGAAAATGGAGGAAAGAAAGGGAGAGAGAAGTGAGATTTTATTTAATAAATTATCTTTTATTTATTTATTTTTGGTTGTGTTGGGCCTTCATTTCTTTTTCTTTTTTTGGGGGGGGTCTTCATTTCTGTGTGCGGGCTTTCTCTAGTTGTGGTGAGCGGGGGCTACTCTTTGTCGTGGTGCGCAGGCTTCTCATTGCGGTGGCTTCTCTTGTTGCAGAGCATGGGCTCTAGGCGCGCAGGCTTCAGTAGTTGTGGCATGTGGGCTCAGTAGTTGTGGCTCGCAGGCTCTATAGTGCAGGCTTAGCAGCTGTGGCGCACGGGGCTTAGTTGTTCCACAACATGTGGGATCTTCCCGGACCAGGGCTCGAGCCTGTGTCCCAAGCATTGGCAGGCAGACTCTCAACTACTGCACCACCAGGGAAGTCCCAAGAAGTGAGATTTTTAAGAGATTACGCTTGGAAAACAGATTTTAGCCTGTGAGGAAAAAGAACTACAGCAAAATTTTTTCAACAACTGCCAGTCTTTTTTTGTTGTTTTTATTGTTACTGTTGTTGTTATTTAGTTTATGCTATGGGTTGTGTTATGGACTGTGTTGTAGATTGCTTTGGGCCTTTTCTCTTTTCCACTAGCTGTATTATATGTCTGCTTGATGTTGTCATTGGGGAACGTTGGTTTATGTGACCAGTTCTAGAGGCTTATTCCAAAGGTCAAGAAAAATGAATACAATATTGTTGAGCTTCCTGGGCTTTTGATATGTTAGCTGTACTTTTTATGTTGTCTGTTTTGTCTTGTTGTGCTCTGATTTTTCACTCTTGCTTGTTTGAGGGAATACATAGAGGATAACATGGGTGTGTTTGCAGAATGACCGCCATAGTGGAATTTAGCATGCCTTTATGTAAAAGGCATCTAACCACATGGGAGAAAGAAAAGGGACTTCTGACATACAACAAAGTGTGTGGGTTTATTACTACTGGGAAAAAGTGCCCCAATGTTGACTGCTTACAGGTGAGATAAAGGGGCTGGCAGACTAGATGGGGTAGTTCTGTAGGACTTCTTTGGGAGAAATAAAGAGTCAAAACATCAGGACCTTGAGATTTTATCTCCTGACGTACAGAGCTGTGGGATGAAAATCAGAAAAAGACCCTGCGTTTTGTTTTTGTTTTTGTTTTTATAATGCCCTAGTATGAAATCTCTGTGGTGTGAACCATACTTATAACATCCTATGTAAAACACAGCCCTAGGTCACATGGATTGATTTCCTTTGTTAAGATGACCTGAATATATCAATGAAATATTTCCCAAACCTGTCAGAAGCATCCGAGTTGTTGTCAGCAGTATTTCAGTTGTAGTTTTGCTCTACCCCTCTCCGCCAAGGCCACTGTAAAGACTCCTGCTATCCGTAAACTCCACAGTGCTAGTGGCACCATTGTCCTAGCAATGTAAGGTGAATGGTGTTTACTGGAGTTGTGCAACGTGGTGGCCCTGGGCCCCTGAGCTCTACCTTGTAAAGCATAAAGAATGACATATATCTAGATAAGCTCGAATCCTATAGAACACTGTGTATCCCACAAAGTGTGATGGGCATGGCTGTGGACTGAATTGTGTCCTCCAGCCAAATTCATATGTTGAAGCCCTAACCCCCATGTGACCATGTGAGAGACAGGGCCTTTAATGAGGTGATTAAGGCTAAATGAGGTCATTAGGATGGAGACCTGATCCAGAGGAGCTGGTTTTCTTGTAGAAGAGGAAGAGACACCAGAGCTCGCTCTCTATCGTTCCATGCATGCCGAAAGAAGAGGCCATGTGAGCACATAGTGAGAAGATGCCCACCTAGCAGTAAAGAGAAGAAGAAGCTTCAAAATGAAACCTACCTTGCTGGCACCTTGACCTTGGGCTTCCAGCCTCCAGAACTGTGAGAAATAAACCTCTGTCGTTTAAGCCCCCCAGCCTACAGTTTTTGTTACAGCAGCTGAGCAGAATAATACAGAAACATAAGCTCCAGACTGCAAAATCTGATTAGGGATTTTATTTATACCTAGAATGCTACCCTTCCTATTCCTCTGCATCTACTCGCAACTTCATAAAATGTATCTTTTGCATCCTTAAAATCCACTTCAGGTGACCTCTCTTCCACAGTGCCTTTCCTGATCTTTCCTTGGATGTCATCATGCTAACGACTGAAATGAATAGCATGTTTTCACTGTTCATAACTTATGTTCCAGTGGTCTGTGTGCGTAATTATGAACATTATCACTATTCCTGTTATTATCTTGTCGTTAAAACGCAGTTGCTCAGAACGTAAACTTTTCTTTCCTTCATATGGAATATGTTGGCAAGTTTTGTCAGCCCTGTGTCAACACATTGCTCAAGACTGACCATGTCGCCTCCGATCCATCTCCATCTGTTGAATTTTAACTACCATCGCCTGTCACTCGGACAACGTGAGCGGCCTCCTAAACACTTCTCTTCCTCTGCTCTAGTTTCCTTACAGTTTAATCTTTTCATAGCAGCCACCGTGATCCTTTCAATATGTAAGTCATATAGCATCACTTATCGGCCTAACCACCAGTACTGCCATCTTGCTGCAAATCACGGTACAAAATCAAAGACTGTCCTAACTGGGATACTTTAATCTATCTTGTTTGGTCAGAAATGAGGGGCTGAGAGTCTCAGCATAGGCGAGAGGCATCCTGAGTCATGCTCAACATATTAACTGCAGAAGTGTGACTATTCCTGACTCCAATGCTATTCTTTCATCACACCATATGGGGTACACTATTTCCTTTTAGTAGAGCAGTCGCCAACATTTTTGGCACCAGGGACCAGTTTTGTGGAAGACAAGTTTTCCATGGGGGCGATGGGAGCAGCAGGGGAAGCTTTGCTCAATCACCCACCGCTCACCTCCTGCTACGCAGCCCGGTTCCTAACAGGCCAAAGACCGCCACTGGTCCACGGCCCTGGGGTCGGGGACCCCTGTTTTAGTAGGAATAAAAGAAAGACAATCTTTGAGAAGGCAGAGATTAATAGAAGGAAATGCCTAGCTGAAGTACAGAAATTTATGATGGATAATATCTTTTATTTTGGCTTCCAGAATCTATCTGAAGAGCGTGAGTTTCCACTGTGTGTGTTTTTCATTGCAAATTACTTTATACGTTTCATGTAAATTATAGGCATGATTAGTAAATTAACATTAAATTCATTTCATCATTCACTCTTCAAATATTATTGCATCTCCTAAGTCCCAGGCATTATTCTAGATGTTGGAGAAAAGCGGTTAACAAAATATACACATATGTGTAAATTCTGTTAATTACGTAAAGTTATAAAAATTAATTGGTTTGGAATTTTTATATGAAAGCAATCAAAATTGAAAAATTAAATAGTGATTACATCTCTGCAATGGACAAAAGACAGACAATGGACAGAAACTTCAGTAAAGCATGGAGTATGTTAGATCCTAGTAAGTGCTGAAAAGTAAAATCAAATAGGGAAGAACTAGGAATAATCTGGGAGTGGAAAAAGGGGTGTAATTTTAGGTCAAAGATCCAGGAGAGTGTTCTGTGACAAGCCTGTTGTTTGACTACAGACCTAAAAGAAATGAAGGAATGAGTCACGTGGGTACCTGAGGAGGAGGAGTTAGCAGAGCAGAACCAGTGCAAAGGCCCTGGGGCAGGGGCGTGTCTGCACGCTTGAAGACAGGTTAGTCAGTGCAGTCAGAGCAGACTGAACAATGGGGAGAGGGTGCTAGAGAGAAAGACACCAGGTCATGTGGAAAGTCAGAGGTTGGTTTGGGACTTCAGTTTTTTCTCTGAGTGGGATGGAAACCCCTGTAGGTCCTGAGCAGAGTGGTGGGGCTGACTTTCCCTTCTCAGGCACAGAGTGAAGCGGTAGCAGCAGAGAGCAGGGGTATGGTTTGAAGACCATTGCAATAACCCAGGCATCTGAAGTGTGGGCATTTCTGAATCACCTCCACACAGATCCCATCCAATACTGTAGACTGCCCCACTAAAAACCCCTCACCTAATGTCTTCTAGGTAACCAACCAGACTAACACATCCTCCCCGTACCCTTGGAAACAGGGTTCGCCTTAGCCCTCTTATGTTCAGCTACCTGGCAGGTGGGATGCTCGCCAATTATCACTTATCTTCTTCATAAATCTTTTTTGCTAAGTTTATTAATTATTATTCATTTATTATGTAATCCAAACAAATACTATGTAAACACTTTAAATGTGTGTACAAAAAGAGAGTCATTGTTTATATGAAAAACAAGTGAAATTCTTTGGAAAAAAATTGATAAAAGTAATCTGCTTTAAAAATACTATTGAATTAGGGGAAGAAGTTGATTTTAAAGACTAGAGGAGGGAAAAAAAAATCTAGAAAGATGCTTTACTCAGATTGCTTTGTAAGTCTTTAAGCAGAGTGTCTACTTTTAAGTAAATCAAATTAAGTGCAAATATTGGTAAATATATTTTATGTGCAATTATTTTTTTGTTAAAATAAAATATCTAAGCCTAACTCATTATCTTTAAATGATACTCTGCTTTAAAGATATGTTTTCAATTACTCAACCTACAATCTCTACTCCTGATAGGTAGAGGGTTTCTATTAGAGTATGTGTAATGTCAGGTAATTAAGTAAAACTATAAAAATTAAGTATTTGGAATTTTTATCTGAAAACAATCATAACAAAAAATTAAATAGTGATTGATTCATCTACAAAACATAGAAGAAAGTCTTTGCCATAGACTGTTATGTTACATTCAAACATGCCTTAGCTAACTGGAAATCGAACTTTAAGTCAGAATTTCTATGATTCAGTCTTCCCTCATAGAAATAGAAGCTAATTAATATAAAAAATATATAAAACAAAACCTACCAAATAAAAAACAAGTAGCTTATTCCTCACAAATGTCCATAGTGTTTTATGTCAGAATTGTGAATATTCAAATGATACATTTTAAAAAAATGTGAGAACTAAGAATTTTTAGAATATAGAAAGGGGTACTTCAATGGTTAGTATTCAAAGGTTTTGTATTCAGTGTGTTTTATAATATCACAATACTTGGGGAACATTATGATCTTCCACAGGCAATCTTTCTAACTGAGGGGTAATTATGGAAATTGTACAATAAGTGATCCAAACGTAACATAAATACTGTACTCCCAGCCTTCTCACTTTTCTGGTGAATAGATACACATCTTTGAATCAAATCCACCCTTTAAGCTAGATGCTTCCCTACCTCTGCCACATTCAAGGTGCTAGTAATCTGGCTACACAGTATCCCTGCTGGATTCAGTCTTCTCAGGACATTTTTTTTTTTTTAACATCTTTATTGGAGTATAATTGCTTTACATTGTTGTGTTAGTTTCTGCTGTATAACAAAGTGAATCAGCTATACATATACATATATCCCCGTACGTATCTCCTCCCTCTTGCATCTCCCTCCCACCCTCCCTATCCCACCCCTCCAGGTGGTCACAAAGCACCGAGCTGATCTCCCTGTGCTATGCGGCTGCTTCCCACTAGCTATCTATTTTACATTTGGTAGTGTATATACGTCCATGCCACTCTCTCACTTCGTCCCAGCTTACCCTTCCCCCTCCCTGTGTCCTCAAGTCCATTCTCTACGTCTTCGTCTTTATTCCTGTCCTGCCCCTAGATTCTTCAGAATCATTTTTTTTTTTTTTTAGATTCCATATATATGTGTTAGCATACGGTATTTGTTTTTCTCTTTCTGACTTACTTCACTCTGTATGACAGACTCTAGGTCCATCCACCTCACTACAAATACCTCCATTTCATTTCTTTTTATGGCTGAGTAATATTCCATTGTATATATGTGCCACATCTTCTTTATCCATTCATCTGTCGATGGACACTTAGGTTGCTTCCATGTCCTGGCTATTGTAAATAGAGCTGCAATGAACATTGTGGTACATGACTCTTTTTGAATTATGGTTTTCTCAGGGTATATGCCCAGTAGTGGGATTGCTGGGTCATATGGTAGTTCTATTTTTAGTTTTTTAAGGAACCTCCATACTATGGAGGACATTTTTTATGTCCAAGAGAGTTATGTGAAGTAGAGAATAAAGAGTTGGCACAGTACACAGCAAATAATAAGCATTTCATCAAAAATACCTACAGGGGTAATTTTTTTACAGTTTTATTTATCTATTTATTTATTGCTGCTGTCTTGAATTTATACTTTTTAGGGCAGACTGGCAGGCTGGAAAGTCAGGCAGGAGCTGATATTACAGTCTTCTTATTCTCCGGGAAAACTCAGTTTTGCTCTAAAGGCCTCCACGGATGGGATGAGCCTCACCCTCACCATTGAGGTTCATCTCCTTTACGTGAAGTCAGTTGACTATAACTGTGAACCACGTCTTCAACACACCTACACTAATGTTTGATTAAACAACTGAGTACTATAGCCTACTGAAGTTAACGCATGAAACTAACCATCACATGATGCTAAAGCAGCCATAGACAGTATGTAAACAAATGGATGTGTAGATGTTACTGTGTTCCAATAACATTGATTTCGTTTGAATTTCATATACTTTTCACATGTCACAAATTATAATTCTTTTCTTTCTTCCTGAAACACTTCAAAATATAAAAACCACGTCCAGCTCATGGATGAGACATACAAAGCCGGGTGGTGGGCCATATTTGATCCAGCGGCTATAGTTGCTGACCCCTTGCTCCAGGACAATGTGTTGCACGTGTTAGCTATGTTAATGATAAATATTGTAATTTTATTTTTAATCACATTGAGCAACATTAAGAGAGGTTTTGATAATATGTCCAAACTCAGCGGTGTACTATAGAAATTAGAGCCTGGCCTCGGTGTCCAAAATAGACTATACTCTTGAACCAGGATTTGTTAGCTGAGAATTTTAAAGCAATAGTCTAACCTCTTTAAGCCTCAGTAAATGTCTTGTACATTTTCCCTATGAACTAAATGATATTAAAAAAAAGAAAAAATTAAAACGGGGTCTAAAGACAGAATTAGCACCAAGCAAACGATAGTTACTGTTATCAGTGCTGGCATCTTTTGGCCTTATTATGGCCAAAACACTGATTATATAAGTATCAGTGTCAGCAATTTAACGACTCTGACAATGCAAGAGAAACATTACTAAGAAAGAAAAGTAGTATTTCATACAGAAGACTTAATCGAGTATGTTCTTAAATTGGCACATAATTTTGTAACTGAACAAACAATATTTTCAAAGTATAAAAGACAAGACCTTTATTAGAAAGGTCTTCATTTTTTACGTATATCCACTTGAATTCTCCAAAGTCTCTTAAAATCAAACAAAATCTTAAATACATTTTTTTTTTTTTGCCCTTCCCGACCTTTACCTGTCCTCCAGCATTTCCTTGCTTCTACACATTTATAATCTTTCGATAGTAATTCCCCACCCCTTGTGCTCACCCCATGCAGTGGGCCAAATCTTTCCTTGAAAATACCTGTGAGGGGAAAATAAACTGCCTTCCCCTTGCAGTTTGAAATGAAATCCCATGTGCACATATGCTTAATAAATGCCTTCTCACATAACTAAATTTTTCTACACACTTAAATAATCATTTTCTTCATCCATAAATTTGACCATTTCAGCACTCACAATTTTAGGTAAATAATGTCCTATATGATACTTAAATAATCTATCATGGGCTTTTAACATCCACTTTTAGTCACTCTCTTATTCACTTGCATTTTTCTGTGTATGAGAGAGTCGTAATCTGCACACATAACCCTCTTAACCTCCTGAGACATTGCACATTGAGTTTCTCCTTCTGAAATGAACGACAGTTTGGTACTGACAGCGACACTCCATAACCTGTGTCTTGCCTGATGGCCTTGCACTCCAGCAACTGCTACAGGCCTCAGCACCTTCTCTGTGCCTCAATCATCTTCCTTCCCATCACACTTGTACCTAAGATATGATTTACCCCAGGCTTGAAAAAAGTGAACCACGATTCATTAAACAAAGACCTGCTGCTACCAAACCCTGAGTCAAGCTCAACTGAGTTGCCACCTACGAGGATGAACTCAGCTGTCACTCAGCAACCACAGAGTAAAGCACCTGCGCTTGTCACCTGTTAAAGGGTCATATCCAAAATGACTGTTTGTTTTCTCTTTCTGGGGCATCTAATACATATGCCACGCTTCTATCAACCCACAGTGTCATGGGGCTGTTACCAGTCCTTGTCTTCAAGTTCCTCTGAGGTCATTTAAAGTACATTTTATGTTATGCTACAAGTGTCCTTCCACCCCAAACAAATGCTCTAAAGGTGATGGCAATCATGTCAGATTTAAGTGCTTGAGGGGCAGGGGGGTGAATGTTTAAGCCCTCTTTTACCTACTAGTATTATTCTATTTACTCGAGTTTGGATAACTGTCATCTCCACCTATCACCTTGCTATCTTTATATTTAAGAGATTAACCAGACTTCCCCAAAGTTCATTTCATATACATCATATAGTCTATACATGCCCCCCATTTTGGGCAAATGTTCACACGCTGCTCTAAAGTGATGGAATATTAGGAGACAGTGATTCCTTTTTTGCAGTTGACCTTGAACAAACTGGGTTTGGACTGTGCAAGTGCACTTACATGTGGATAGTTTCAATAGTAAATACTAGAGTACTACATGGCCCAAAGTATACTTGGATTAACGCTCACATTGTTCAAGGGTCAACCGCACATATAAATTATTGGGTACTGAATAAATCAAGTGTAACTGAATAAAAATATAGTTACTTTCACTTTCATTATTTGTTTTTATTGGAAAAATAAAATGTATTTTACTGTGGACACAAATATAATATTAGCTTTTTTACTGCTTTATCATTTTTCTATATGTTTTTCTAGCAATTTCCTTAGATTCTCCCCTCAGCCACTCTTTCTTTATTCCTTATGGTCTTTTCATTTTGTCTTAATTTTAATCTGGAATTTTCCGCAGATTTTTTAAAAAATCTAAATATTTTGCTTTTCTATTTACCCTATATATTCCTTGCAACCTACAATTTCACATTGATTTAAAATCTTATAGTGTGTATACACATTACTATATATAAAATAAATAACTAATAAGGACCTACTGTATAGCACAGGTAACTCTACTGTATACTCTGTAATGACCTATATGGGAAAAGAATCTAAAAAAGAATGGATATATGTATATGTATAACTGATTCACTTTGCTGTACACCTGGAATGAACATGACATTGCAAACCAACTGTACTTCAATAAAAAATTTTTTAAAAATCTTATAATAATGAAAACTGTGTTATAAACATTATGAAATGTGTTACACACAGAGACACAAGTATTTGATTAACCAAAGAATTATTACTCTATCTAGCCTAAAAATACATTGTGAAGATTCGTTTAATATAGAAAATAAAACAAAACATTTTGGAAACAGACTTCTCCATGATACCAAAGCAAAGATTATTTTTATCAATTTATTTGGACTCATATTATTAAATCAATGCTGATTTTTCCAAAGCAGAGTTGTCAAATTACCCTGATTTAAAGTGAGAACGACACTTAAATGCAGAACCAAAGTTGAGAGAATCCCATAATTTGTGTGCCACAGAGAAGCCCTCATAATTCAGTTTTGAAATATACGGTGGTGACTGTATGAAATGAATTGTCAAAAGGCAATCCGGGGTTCTGGGAAAAATCCATTTAGCTCACATAATATATGAGTTTCATTATTGCCAGGTCTCCCCACCAAGGCAGAAAGCAAAGCAAAGCAAACCCATTTGTGTGTATGTATGCTCCTTCTTAAAATACTAAATATCATAAACACTTTATAAACATTAATATTTCAATAGAATAAAAGACATTAACTTACATAAACAATTTTCAAATGTTTTGAATTGACTTTGCATATCCCTTGATATACTGACTAAAATGGTGATTATTAAAAGAAGAATCACCAAGAAGTTCTACCTGCCAACAATCTTAAGAGTTAAGAAATGTTATGGATATAATTGTAGGCTTCTCATTAATTCAGAATATTACCCTCTGAATATTTTTCCTAATATCAGAATATTTTTTTATTCTAAACAAATTCTATTCATGGGTCTTATCTCCGATCATTCTTTAAATGTAAAATATCAAGGTGATTTATTCTTGAAGAGAGGAGACGAGCCTATTACATGTATTAGGTCACCGTTTTCTTTAAAGATAGAGGACTACCTGATTAGATACTTAAATAGCACAAAAAAATGAAAATAATCACTGAAAGGGATTGACTGAAAATTGCAAACAATTATAGAAAACCAGGTGGTTTTACTTAGGTGGTTCTCCTATCCCTGGCTTTATGTTTGCAATGAATAAAACCCATGCAAATGAGCGTAAAAAATAAATGTAAGCGTAACAGGTGCGTGCAGTGCCCCCTCCTGCCCCCCTTGCTCTGCCAGGTCTCAGCACAGCTGTCGTGGGCTGTTCCAGGAACGTTGCCAGCCTCCCAGCTCTGTGTCACAAAGTGTCTACTCCCCACGGTCAAGACAAGCCACCCAGCCTACACAGCAGAACCCAGAGTGCAGGCGATAGGTGCCCCCAGGACAAAGCCCGCCGAGGGATACAGGACTTGCTGGGTCATTGCCTTATCCTCCTGGCCTTTGGTGAAAAGCTCTGAAGTACGTATGAGCTCCTCAGAAGGCCCCTGAAGGAAGTAAACGCCATTCGCCACAGTGGGATCCGGCTTACAATCCTCCCTTAACAGCTTGTCCCTTCTTTGTCTCATCCTCCCCTTTAATTCCACTTCTGGAATCACTCCCCAAATAAGCTGCCTGTGTTGAAGGCCATGTTTCAGGCTTTGCTTTCAGTGAAATCTGAGGATTCAGGATGCAGAACTCACTTCCAAATCTCAGCAGGTTCTCATGGGGTTTGAAAGGGCACCAAGAATGTAGTAATCTCTCAAAAGGGTTCTCTCTTATATCCACTGGGAAAAAAAGCACGAGTTAGAAGTTGAGAATTATGTTTTATTCAGCAGACACGCTGAGGACTCAAGCCCGGGACACATCCTCTCAGATGCTCTGAGGGACGGCTCGGAAGGGGTCAGGGAGCAGCCAGGATATGTAGGGGGTTTTGCAACAAAAACCAGGTGGTGGGAACATCAAAAGCTTACAGTTAATTAAATAAAACCAGACGTCCCAAGTTAATGAGTTTAGCTCTTTTCTATGTATGGGAAGATGCAAGAGTCTGGGCTCACTGAAATCATTCCTTTGAGATGCACCACAGCTCTCTGGGGCCCGTATCCTGTTCTTTCCCATCCTGAGTCTCCTCAGGGGGCACCGTTGGGGGCAGCTGAGTGGTTGAGGGATTGATGGCCCAGCATCCTCTGTTTACTGATATGGCAGGAAACATTCTTAGTCTACACTTATACCTCCTTTTCTTGAGGGTCTCTCTCTCTCTTCTCTTTCTTTCTCTCTCTTTTGTTCCAAAAGCTGAGCAGTTTAATTCTCTTTTTGGCTTATCTTCTGTAAATCCATACAATCAAGGTTTCTTCGACTAGCCCAAGCAGCTTATAAACATGTTGTTGATAAACATGTTGTCATAAACAAAGACAATTTTGTCCATGAGAAGAATTTTGGTTAACTTTTAATTTTTTAATATGTTCATAAATAAGTAGAATTCTTAGGGTAGAAATTGTTTATATTTTTCAGACATGTCTTTATTCCCTTCCTATTTTTATGATAATTCCAGGAAATAAATGCCATATTTTTAAAATTATTTACGTGTGGTTTGATTGTAAGTTCAGTGTTAAGAGCTATTATTTATCATGTATTAAAGAAAAGGATTAAGTGAATATTAAGGATTAAGGATTAATATTACTCAGCCATAAAAGAGAATGAAATAATGCCATTTGCAGCAACATGGATGGACCTAGAGATAATCATACTAAGTGAAGTAAGCCAGACAGAGAAAGACAAATACCATATGATATCTTATATGTGGAATCTAAAAAAATGATACAAATGAACTTATGTACAAAACAGAAACAGATTCACAGACATAGAAAACAAACTTACGATTACCAAAGGGAAAGGGGGAAGGGATAAATTAGGAGTTTGGGATTAAGATACACACAGTACTATATATGAAATAGATAAACAACAAGGACCTACTATATAGCACAGGGAAATATACTCAATATCTTGTAATAACTTATAATGAAAAGAATCTGAAAAAGAATATAAATATAGCCGAATAACTTTGCTGTACACTTGAAATAACACAACACTGTAAATTAACTATACATCAATAAAAAAGTTTCAACTTCAGAAACACTTTTCAAATAATAGGAGATATATTTAGTTGATATATATATATATACGAATGTTTGTCATGTTGGAGCATAGTAAGCTGATTTTTTTTCCCCTATGACATTAAATAAAATTTGTTTTCCTTTGTTTGTACTCTTTAGAAAAATATCACCAACAATTCTTCATTTTTCTTCCCCTAAATACTGCATATCATTTTTGACAACATTCTTTCTGTACAGATCAGTAAGGTGTTAACAAATTTTTACCTTGGACGTTTTTACATATTTTGAATTTTTAACTAGGGGCCATCAATTTTAAGGAAAGATTAGTTTAAATTGTTTATTAACTATCAATCATAGCCCCATCCAAGATCCAATATGGAAAGCCCTCCAGGTATTTAAGAGCCAACAGCCCTGATACGGGGTTTAATTCAGCTGCCAACCACAGGCCACACCAGCAGAACGATTCAGTGTGGCATCTTCCATCTGACCACTGGCCCTGGGACCCAGAGTCTAACGTTTACTATCACCACCCGTGCAATGGGTCCTCATACTCTTCGTTTAGTACACAAAACTCCCTGATTGTCAGGGCTTTGATGCCTTCCACGCCATGGTTAGAGACCTAGACTTTGGCCAAATCACTCTCCCTGCTAAGAGGCGACAACGAGGTCTCTAATCCCAGCTCACTGCTGCCACCTTCTGGTCTTGAATATTAATTCTGACTTCCCCCAACCCACCCATCCCATCTGGGTTTAGCCCTTAAAATTAGTTTTGTAAAAGCCAGATCAAGGGCTTCCCTGGTGGAGCAGTGGTTAAGAATCCGCCTGCCAATGCAGGGGACACGGGTTCGAGCCCTGGTCCGGAAAGATCCCACATGCCGCGGAGCAACTAAGCCCATGTGCCACAACTACTGAGTCTGTGCTCTACAGCCCGCGAGCCACAACTGCTGAACCCCGTGAGCCTGTAGCCTGAGGACGAAGAGTAGACCTGCTCACTGCAACTAGCACGCAGCAACAGAGACCCAACGTGGCCAAAAATAAATAAAAATTAAATTAAGTAAATTAAAAAAAAAAATACTGACCTTAAAAAAAAAAAAACAAACTCGGATCAAAAAGAGATTTATTTGATTTTGCATTTAAAGCTTGAAACTTTAACAGGGACACATGCCCCTGATTATCTTGTCATGTTGTTATATCTAAGGATTATTTTAAGCTTCACTAACTGGCACAATGTAGTCATAACAACACAGCTTTCTTCTTTGTCTCATCTTGATAGGCAACTATTCCGAAGTAAATACTGCTGACTTCATTTCTAGATTATTGTACCTACTGTTCCAATTAAATTTACATTCTGTACCAAAGACTTAAAATTGGCTGAGTAATGCTGACATGTCAGTGGGACGTTAGAACCATGCAGTTTGATGTGGACAAGCATTTCCTGAGCCAAGGGCACCAGCATGGATCTAATATGCCTTGAACGGCTCGTGGGCTCGGGGCCGAGGACAGATGTGACGGGGGTGGACGGCTAGTGAAGGAGTCTAGGCTCAGTCCCGAGCGTCCCACTCACCCCGTGGACGCAGCAGAGTGTTACTTATAGAACCGTGGTTGTTATTACATCAAAAGTGTGGGAAAACATGGAAGGATAAGACCAAAAAGCATCAATAATGTCAGAAGGATTCTTAAGATTTTCATTCAATAGTCAAACAGTGAATCTGAGCTAGGGAGAATATTTTCTTCTTTGTGACACAAGTACTGATCCCTTGCAAAATGATGAAAATCCAAGAATACTGTCATATGAACCTTAGGTTCTCTAACAGAACTGAGGACCCAGTTGTGCCCTCTCTATACCAAAAGCAGAGCCTCGGTTCCATCACCGAGGGTGGAAGCCAGGAAGGGACTCATTTCCTTCTCCAGTAAGAGGTCGAGGCTTGGCCCAATCCCAGCTACAAAGATCAGGATGTAGGACCTGCGACTACTTTTCAAGGTCAAGAGCAAATGGGTTAAAGCAAGGCTTGTAAACTTCAGTGCCTGGAGGGCCTAGGCTGGTAAGCTAATCAAGGAGGCAATTTATACTATGAAACTGAGCTGAAAAATGGTGGTAAAAATGGTAAATGACCTGAGGCCTCCATGTTGAAGGAACAATATAGAGTGATGGTCAGTAATTGCCACAAGTGAAAGAAATCATTACCTGAGTGAGCAACCCCAACTCTTGCCATCAAAAAATGTGGGCCTGGTATACTAGAAGTTTTTCTTTTTTTTTCAACAAAAATCATCAATTTGATTCTTTAGGTGAATTCTCCTGGAGTTAAATAAGGCAATTTTCTAAACCAGTGTGAGAATCCCGAAGAGCTGTCTGACAACTGGTAACTCTTGGAATAGAGGTTGCTGTGTACATACATCATCAACTCCCTAGGGTTGTGTTCATTTAGTGTTTGCTCTATGGGTCCACTTGGATTCTTTTAACTTTTGAGCTCCTCTCTCTGAAGGTCTGATGCAACTTGGTTTAATTCCAGTGTAGAAAGGATCACCAGCCTCAGGAAACCTGGGCAGGTGCAAAGGAGGCGCTACCTGGAACTAACACAGCTCTTCAGAAAACTAGACTGGGATTTGGGCCCAAGCCTTACAGACCCCACAATTTTCCCCCAAATGCCTCCTTAACTGAGGCAAAAGTAGTCAGCTGGTAATAAGTCAATGATACCTTCCCGTCAGTCATTTTTAGTCTTTTTTTCATTTTTCATCTGCAAAATAGAATATCTAAATCCTATAAGACCAACAGAAAATTATTATAGACAATTGTTTTCCATACCCTGTGTTGATAGTAATATCTACATAGGCCAGATTTATGACAGAGATCGTGATCATGACACACTCATGTCAAAACACCACGTACTGCTGGTCTCACACATCTGTGCTTCACCAAGGACCATGTTAACTGTCTGTTGGGACACGTTTCTCCACGGATTTCTTGTGTTTCCGCATGGCTTGGTAGTGAGGCATTGACTGTCCTTTTTTGTGGGTAAACCGTCATGGATAATTGTATAGTGAACAGCCTTGGAAGACAGAGACTGTATCTCCCTCTGGAACAAAGGCTGAGCATACTTCTGCCCATTGTAAGAAATGGGTGTTCCCAAGTTCAACACACTGCAGTGCTGAGCTGACATCCACTGGGCCCATTCACATCACCTCCGTGAGTCTGGAGGCCAAAGAAAACTGACCCAAATATGTTGATCTTGATGCTGCTGGCTGTGTCCTGAGTGACAGAGTTCTCTGTGCCTGACCGGAAGTCTTGGGTCTGCTATCATCCATGATAATGTTGCTTCCTTCCTTGGAAGCTGTCCACCTTCACAGCTTCCAAGGAAGGAAGAATCTCAGACACTTCCCAGAGCTGGACAGTGCCATGCCTGTAGCAGAATGCTGGCTTGTTACATGCAGCTGGCCCTTTCCACTTGTCTGACGTGGGATTCTGTTATTGTTCTGCAAGCTAGACATTAGTGTTCTCTGCCCATCTGCCATACTAGAGGACTTTACTTAATGTCATGCTCTATTTTTGTTAACTCTTCATGGCTATGGCAGATGGCAGGTACTGTGGGTCCCTACAGAGGCTGAAACAGCACATACTTTTTCATTCTTCAGCAAAACTATAGAATAATTTAGTACCCCCAAACACATACTTAACGATAGCTCTCATTTGTTTATAATCCGGATAGCAACTATGTTCTCCTTGCTGCTAATGACCAAGACGAGGTTATCCCAACAAACTTGCCTTTCACTGTTTGCAGAAAATCCAAACGATGTTCTTCCAAAATTTTCTCTGAATCTTCAAGTGTCTTGTGTCCTTCTCTGACTTTGCTGTCTTATTTTCTCTTCTAAGTCTTGCAGTTGTTTCTTTATCACTGTCCTTGCATTCACTCAAATATGACACTGAGCCCCTTATCTTGGTTTTCACAGAGGGTAAAATATACCATATGAGATCAATGTCCATGTATAAGATTTATTAAAGATTCGAAGAAAGTGTATGCCACATCAAAGACATAGGGTTTAGGAGATTGTCTTGTCCTTCCTGTTATGGAGTGAACATGTAATACCCACTCTCTAGTCCAGTGAGTGTGGTGCCTATTCCCAATCTGTGTCACCCTTAAGTTCACACTCTGCTTCTCTCTGGTGCGTTCTGAGCCCCAGGACCCTGAGAGCTGCCACACTAAGGTTCATGTGTCCAATAGGAAGCAAAGCCAGAGGTCAGAGCTTAGTAGAGAGGACAGGTTCTCTCTCTCTTGCTCTCTCTCTGCCTCACCATTGTCTGGCTGAAGCCACATTCTTCTACCAAGGACCACAGTTTCTGCCCAGCCCTCGTAGGCAGAGGCTGCCGATGGCTTAGTGCCACTGCTACACTCGCCACTGCCTCACCACCTCTGTTGATTCCCTGCCCAAAGTTCTGAAAATAGTCCCTTCACTAAGCCACCAGTAGTAAATTTTTTGAGTGTATCATCTCTTTCCTTCTAGTAATCCACCTGATACATCCAAGCACTGGAAACACATTACTTCTAATCCCAGTTTTCCAAGGAAGAAGCTAAAGCTCGAGGGGATTAGCCCAAGCTCACTCAACCCCCAAGGGGAAGATCCAGGATATAATTATGAATGGGTTGTTTCCAAATCCTGCCCTGTTTTTACCATGTCAGGCTCCCTCTCCAACGGTGCTCTATAATTCAGCTGATTGGTTTCACTCACAGATATGCTATAATAGCAAGCATGCTCTAAGATACTTTTCTAAACATGGTTCTATTGCTTCTGCAAACTTCTTGATGTTTACAAGTTGAATAACAATGAAAGCTCCATATGAAATGTCTGAAGTCTTGAAGAATATACATGCTTTATACTGAATAAATAAATAAAAGAATAAATAAGTAAATAAGCTTTTTAAAAAATATAGTCTAGATGTCATTCAATCATTGCTTCCCCATAGAGCATTTATTTCTCATCCTGAATGAAGCAGAATGTAAAGGCAGGATTCTACAAAGCTTTCTCAGTTACTAACCAGAATTTAGATCAAAACCCCTTTATTCGTAATTATCTCTGTCCATCACTTTACTAAGAAAAAAAATGGAGAGACAAGTGTAAGATTTAAAGTAAGAAAAACAAGTACTAGAGTGTCAATACAAAATACTCTTGAGGATTATTTTAGGTTTGCTTTTATGAGAACCTGCCAAGGAAGTCTTGGACAATCCAGCGAAAAACTATCAAGGTTGATTTCAGGAGGATGAAATTAAGTTTGGTCTCATTAGTTGTTGAGGAACACAGATTAGGTCACTGCTTTCTTCATAACTAGTGAACAAATGGATGTCTTTGCTGGCAGGCTGACAGATACCACAGACGTCTTATGGAAATTTAAAGCCAGTTCCCTCTGATTTTCTCAATCATATTCAGTCTATCCCTCCGTGTATTAATGTCTGTGCTTTTCTCTAACTCCTAAGTCTAATTTTACATAAAATAATTTTCTTTTAGAAATTCAGTTGATAACTTGGCCATTTTATAAGACACTTTATTATGTCCCTTTTTGTCCTTTGCATATATAGCATGAAAATTTTGTTTCCTAACATATTTGGAGGATAAAGCGACTCCCTCTCTTTTGGTGGCAGTGCCAGTTAGATATACATACATACATTCCAATAGATACAAATACCTATGAAAATTCACCTGGCTAGAATGATTCAAATAGCATCCCCGGGTTACGTAGTCAGTTCCCTAGAGAGAAGAGTGACTTTTAGATGTTTGTTTTCAATAAATATATTTTTTCAGGCATTTTGAGAAAAATAGAATTTTAAGGCTAAATAACTGGGTTTTGTTGAATTTTCTGCCACATCTGACAAGAGGTCTGTAAACCAAAATGTTCAACAATAACAATAATGAAAGCATGTTCAATAATAAACGGTCAAAAGACATGGTATATACGGGGAACATAAAAAGGTTACTTCAAGTACCATTAAAGAACCATAAAGTATCTGTGCCAAGAGCAGCAGGACCCAAAACAAAGAAATTACTGGACTTTTTAAGCACAATCTCAGGAACTCGAGTGAGTCATACCCGGGTCCATCTTGAAGCCCGTCTTGCCCTGCCCAGCATATGTTATGCTGACTTCAAGCAGCTAAGCCTTACAGTGGGGCTCAACAAGGTGGAGATGCATCAGGTCAACGTGACAGGAAGGAAAAGCATTCCTTTTAGAGGAGGACAACCAGCTCTCTTTTTTCCAGGTTTGATGCTCCCAACAGGACTAAAGGTTTCACTGTTCCTTCCAAACAAGCACCCACAGACTGTTCTTAATCACTTCTCTGAGCTTCAGTCATCATCACTGCTTTCTTGTTAGAGCACAAAATGATCCTTCCCTTTTCTTTCATCCTGTGAGTGGACAGCTATCTGTGCGCCTTTGTACAGGAGAAGGTGGGCAAAAGTACCTATCGATGTGCATGTGTGTAGAGATATATTTTTGTGCCAGATAGATAGATAGATGATGGATAGATAGGGAGATAGAGAGATAGATGATAGATAGATATGCCCTTCAAAAAGTTGAAAATATGAATAGATTTCAATATATTTTCAGAAGCTCTAGTTTATACACAAGTTTTCCCCCCAATTAATATGTATAAGCCGTACCAAAAACAGTCCTTCATTTTTATTTTGTTGTTAGTGTCAAATTCATTTTCTACTTCTCAGCTCTCACTTCATTTCTTCCTAGTTGTAAGATACATCCTGAAGTTCTTTATTTTTCTCAGGAAATTAAGAACTTTCATATATTTCAAAGTATAAAAATAATCACTGCTATAAAACTGGGAAATCAAGTAAGAGAACAAAACACAGAACATAGCTTTCCTTCAAAAAGTGACATTATGGAATAAACTGTGAAGTATAATTTATTAAATTATTTCTTTAGATCTCACTGTCACTATAAAAAGAGGTTTACTTCATATTTTACTAGAGCAAATTGTCAGACTATGGTTACCAGTGGGGAAAGATGGGGGGAGGGATATTTAGGGAGTTTGGGATTGACATGTACACGCTGCTATATTTAAAATGAATAACTAAAAAGGACCTACTGTATAGCACAGGGAACTCTACTCAATATTATGTAACAATTTAAATGGGAAAAGAATTTGAAAAAGAATAGACACATGTGTATGTATAACTGATTCACTTTGCTGTACACCTGAAACTAACACAACATTGTTAATCAACTATACTCCAATATAAAATAAAAAGTAAAAAAATAAACAAAAAAATATATCAGATTAGGAGATAAAAAATACAATAAAAGAGATTAGGCAAATGAGTGCTAAAAAATAAAAATATTGGATCAAAAAACAAAACAAAACAAAACACTGCCAGAATATTTCTCAAGATTCCAAAACAATGTTTAAGAAAAGTCTATGGGGTACTTTACATAGACTTGATATTCAAAAATTGCTTGTTGCATTTTGTTGCAAGAATGGAAGAAATAATAAACACAAATACACATGCGATTGAAGTTATGGTTTTTCATATAGAAAATGAATGCCCACCCAGACATTTTAAACTAACTTAATTATTTGAATTCCATCTTGAACAAGAATAATATCCTTTGGGATTCAGTATCACTTCACTTCAAAAGTTGAAAAGGTTTCTTAGAATTTTAGAAAGAGATCAGCTAGTCTATTGCTTTCTTAGGTACTAAAATTTTGGCTCTGTTGAAATCTTACCCAGAGCCATAAACAAATAAAAATATATCTGACCTATCTGAAGTGGGTTCTGGGGACCTGTAATACTGTCAAATGTAGTCTTCATCACCCTTTCCACAAAACCACCAATAGGGAAGTCTCTCAGAAGATTCAAAAAATAAAACAAAGATGAGCAAAACCCTCCAAATTTAAAAGCTCTGTTTGAAATCCACTGATCTAGACCAGTTTCCACATATCATGATCTCATAGAAGAAGATATTGACTTGGCAGAATATAAAAGTCTAAAACCTTAGCTAATTAATATCGAGGTCAGGTCTTCAGGCTCATTTGTTCAGTCCTTTTTATTTTTATTTAACTAACTTTACTTTCATATTTAAATGCAAATCCTCACTTAATAGTCATTTTATGGATTCTCATTTGTTTAAAGAATATAGTTAACAATATTGTCCACTGAGAATAAGCATCTTTTCTTAATTTTGTTATACTATAATAAGAGCTGACTTTACATAGTAGGAAAGTGCATTAAGGAGTTAAAAGATAAAGTCATTAGCAAAATTAATCACAATCTGGGTACCTATCTTTCATCTTTATCCTTTCCCCTCTCTGACCCTTGATAATAATCTCTCTGGAATAGCTCTCAACCCCCGGACAGCTCCACAATTTCTAAAGAAGACAGTCATCAGGTTGGTAATTTATCTGGAAGTGAGAACAGCCAAGAAAATGTTTTATTCAGATTTCAGTTGTATTATGGAAGGCATGGAGAGAAGAGTGATGAAGATTAAGGGATGCCAATCCTTAGTGGTTCCACTTTCTAATCCTCTGACCTCCTTTCATTATGCAATTTCCATCATTACTCTTCATAACAGTTCTTGTGGTTCTATCTTAGTACTTTTTCCTCCCTTACCTTGTGGTCACATACAGTAAGGAGCCCTTTGATGTTTTCTTCCTCCAATGTCTTATTCAGATTTTGTATTTTCTTTCTGTGGAAGACTTGGTCTGAATAACTTAGTCAACTATTTCCCAAGAAGAGCAAACCAACATTTATCTCTCTATTATTAACCCTTGATGACATCTGCTCCACACACTTATATTCTGTCAAAATTTTTAGTTAGGGTCTTCATGGATGGAGGGAGTCATCTATAATTCTAGGAAGAACAGAAAATATTGACATTTTCTGTAAAGAATTTAATATTGATTGAGTGAAAAGATTGCTGGGATGTGTGAAAAAAAAATGAGTAAGACATTTCAGTTTGTTTTGGAACAAACAGGAAGGCTTTCCTGCAGCAATGTTGGCAACTCAGAAATGAAGGCATGAGATTCAAAGACATATTTTACCCAGGGCAGATGACTGACAAACAAAGGATTCAGAAGTGAGAATACCATTAATGTACAGGTCTACAATAGTAAGGCAGGAAGGTGGAATTATAAAGAAAGTGACAGGCTATGAATAGGAGGAACTCGAAAGCCAAATATCAAAGAGAAAATTTAATAGTGACAAGTGTATGAGAAATACTGAAGGAAGGAGGAGATTTTTCAAGTCCATAACCCTATAAACAATGCAGAGCCATTTTTAACAAGGTACAACAGGAGAGCTGTTCCTGGTGGGACTGAATAGAAAAGATCGCTGGAGCAGGAAGGCTGAGGCTCTGTGAAGAAATTTTGATTTTTTTTTAATGCTAACATTTTTTTCTTAAAAAATCATAATCAGAATTAATATTTTGCTAAAATTTCAGATATCTTCTGGTGATGGTTAAATGTATAGGCCAACTTGACTAGCCACAGTGTACCAAGGTTAAACATTATTTCTGGGTGTCTAGGATGGTGTTTCAGTGGACTTGGTAGAATAAGTTGCCCTTCCCAATAGAAGGGAATATTAGCCAATCCATTGAGGGCCTGCATAGAACAAAAAGCAGAAGAAAAAGGATTTTGCTTTGTTTTTTCCTGCTTCATTAATTTAGCTGGACTACCTCATCTAGCATCTCCAGCCATCAGACTGGGATTTACACCATCAGGTCTCCAGGTCCTGAAGCCTTCAGATTTGGACTGACTGAATTACACCACCAGCTCTCCTGGGTTCTAGATTGCAGATGGTAGATCATGGAACTTCTCAGCCTTCATAACTGTGTGAGCCAATTCCTCATACTCAAATCAATCAATCAATCAATCATCTCCTACCAGTTCTGTTTCTCCTAGAGCACTTGACTAATATACTTCTTGTATATCATAAACCTAATTTTTGGAAGAACTATATTGCTTCAGCAGATTATTGCTCTTTACTACTCAACCATTTTGACATTTAACCAAAATATTTATGTTTTCACCTTCACCTTAGGGATAAATGGTGTACACAAACATCATGCAGGCATCTGGATCATACAGATATTCTTCCCTCAATGGTTAGCTATTTTCTATCAGTGTTTTGCAGAATGAGGTAAATATATAAGAAATGCGTACCTCATGTGCGAAAGGCTTGGTAATTTTCATTGGTGGATAGGCTTTCTAAAATTTTAATTTTTATTTATTTAATGTGTATTAGAAAAAAATGACTGGCACATCAAATCCATAATTTCACTGCTTAGGTATTCATGCTTTTAACTAGAAATACCAAGTCTATTTAAATAAAAATATTAAATAAACAATATTACAGTTCAAATACAGTTAAACAGAAATCACAAAAGCAGTAAATGGCTGAGTTAAGTTTGGAATAGTGAATTACATACTATTGACTCCTAAAAAGTCACTTTTGCTCTGACCTAGATCTGGCCCAAAATTAAAGTCTTTCGTAATATATGGAGGAAAAAATGTATTTAGTTCCTCAAGAAAAATATATGTCCAGTGTAGATTATGTGGGCTATATTATAAGGAAGATGGTTTAGTGTATGAATTTTAACCAACTACCCTTGTGATTCTTCTCTTGTATCTAAAGTTGAAAAATCTCTCTTTCTCTCTCTCTCTCTCTCTCTCTCTCTCACACACACACACACACACACACACACACACACACAAAAAAAAAAAACAGAAATAGAAGTTTAAAAGCTTCCATGGCAAGAAGAGTAGAAAACTACATCTGGGAGCTGTTATATGTATATAATGCACTTGTCAAGTAACATGTCCAATTTTGAGTAAGGACCAAAGTTAAAAGACAAAATAAATTATCTTACCTCATTTTTAATTCCTCGGAGCAGAAGAAAGAATCTTTCTATTTAACTACATATTACCATACATTTTAGGATAGTGCTTTATCCTTTTCAAACCACTTTATCATATATTATTTCAAAGAAGAGAGTATAGTGGAAGGATAATGAACTTAGACTTTGAAGCAAGACAGCGACATACTTGGTGAAAATTTGTGAACTGAAATTGTTTAGCCTGTTTCCCCATTAGCTCCAAACCAGAGCTAATAGTAATACCTCCTTATGAATGTTATTGAGAGATTTAAACATTATAACATATAAAGTGTCACATGTGTTTTGTTCATTATTCATATATTCATTCGTCCCTTCACCGCTTCATTCAATAAATGCTTATTCAGCACATACAGTGTTCAAGCATTATACTGGTCTTTGGGAATATGTCAATGAACAACACAGAAAGAAACAATTGTTGCCTTTTTGAAGACTGAATTCTAGTGTGGGGAGAGAGAAAATTAAATATAAATAGATTATCATATTGAAGGATAAAAGGTGATAAGTGCTATGGAGACGAGGGGATGAGGAGTGTGAGGGGCACTCGGTCACACTGGTTAATGAGGAAAGGAAACAATAAACAGAACAAAAAGACAACCCATAGAATGGGAGAAAATATTTGCAAATGATGAGACCGATGAGGCATTCATTGCCAAAATATACAAACAGCTCATACAGGTCCATATCAAAAACAAACAAGCAAACAAACAAACAACCCAATCAAAAAATGGGCAGAAGACCTAGGTAGACATTTCTCCAAAGACATACTGATGGCCAACAGGCACATGAAAAGGTTCTCAACGTCACTAATTATTAGAGAAATGCAAATCAAAACTATAATGTGGTATACCTCACACCAGTCAGAAATGCCATCATCAAAAAGTCTACAAACAATAAATGCTGGAGATAGTGCAGAGGACAGGGAACCATCCTATACTGTTGGTGGGAATGTAAAGTGGTACAGCCACTATAAAGAACAGTACGGAGGTTCCTTAAAAAACTAAAAAGAGAGTCACTATATGATCCAGTGATTCCACTCCTGGGCATATATCCAGAGAAAAACTATAATTCGAAAAGAAACATGCACCCCTATGTTCATAGCAGAACTAGTTACAATAGCCAAGACATGGAAGCAACCTAAGTGTCCATCGACAGGTGAATGAATAAAGAAGATGTGGTATATATACACAATGGAATACTACTCAGCCATAAAAAAAGAATGAAATAATGCCATTTGCAGCAACATGGATTATCATACTAAGTGGAGTAAGTCAGACAGAGAAAGACAAATATATGATATCACTTATATGTGGAATCTAAAAAAAAATGATACAAATGAACTTATTTACAAAACAGGAATAGTCTCACAGACATAAAAAACAAACTTATGGTTACCAAAGGGGGAACGGGGAGAGGAATAAATTAGGAGTTTTGGATTAGAATATACTCATTACTATACATAAAATAGATAAACAACAAGGACCTAGTGTGTAGCACAGGGAACTATACTCAGTATCTTATAATAACCTCTAATGGAAAAGAATCTAGAAAAGAATATACACATATATATGAATGAAACTGAATATATATGTATATATTCACATATATGTACACATATATACGAATGAAACTGAATCACTTTGCTATACACCTGAAACTAACACAACATTGTAAATCAACTATATTTCAATAAAAATTTAAAAAAAAGAAATGGCTTCACCAAGAACATGAGAATTGAGCAGAAATATCAAAAAGGTGAGAGTAAGCCACGTGGGTTCCATAAGGAGAGTATCTCAGGCAGTGGAAGTACAACAGCGAAGACCCGAGGGTGAAGGACACCTGGTCTACCTGCAGGCGATGTGAGAGAGATTTGAAGGGGGGAACAGGGATCCACGGAGAGCCAGCATGAAGAGTCCTGCCGAAAGGCCATTGTAAGGACCATGGCTTTTACTTTGAATAAGGTGGGAAACTATTGAACAGTCTTGAGCACAAAAGTGATGGGATCTGATTCATCCCATTTTGGAATATTCATCCCATATTCATCCCAAATATCATAAAAATCTGATATTTTTAAAGGTGGGATGTAGGTAAGGGTGCAAGAAGGAAGACCAATGCCATAACTCAGGTTTGAGATGAGGGCGCTTGTACCAGAACGACAGCAGGAAAGGCGGATCACAAAAAAAGATGAAAATCTGAAAATATTTTAGTAATAGTGCAACATAATTTGCTGACAGATTTTATGCGAAGTATGATAGAAAGCAAGAAAAATAGGAATGAAGAATTCTTCTGTATTTGCAAAGAGACTAGCTAAAATTATTATCAGCTTACAATCCCTACTTAAAAGTGAAAGAAACTAAAATCTAAGTAGATTAAAGAGACTTGGCAATGAAGTACAATTAGTCTGTTGTGCAACCAGAATCCAGGCATCCAGACTCAAAATCTACATTTCTTTTCACTATACCTACATTGCTTCTCAGGGCAATGTTTATGCCATTTAACCTTAAATCATGAGCACTTGTCCAATCCAAGCACATGAAATCAGAATTTCTGGAAGTCAGCTGAGTAACAGCTACCTTCTGCAGTTTACTGTTTCTGCATGAGATAGTGTAAGATTATCAAAGTGTTTGCAGATCTGATAGGAAGCAATTTCACAACTTATAATGCATTTGCTCAATTGCTGAGGCTGAGGAATGACTGTTATGGTAAACTGTGAATGAACTAATCCTTTCTGGAATGAAAAGAACAATTCTGGGTGAAAATGCTTTCATTTTTCTCCTCACTTTTTATAAATTCCTTGGCCATGGGAAGCAAATGAAAAATGCTGTGGAAAAGCTGACAACTCTTTTAATTCAGGTGTGTGAATTTTTGTACAAATAGCTCCCTACCCAGCTCCTTCTCCTCGAGAGGGTAAAACTTCTCATTTTATACCAGAAATCAATTTGTCCTAAGAGTCCTTGAATTAAACCTTCAGAATAAAAGGAGGTTCAGACATTATTCCATGAGTTTTAGAAGCAATGCAAGCCACACTCTCAGGTCTATGTCAATTGATGTGGCAATAAATTCCCAAGAGCTCTTCCCCATGGTGACCTCTGATTGCAGGCAGCATTCAGAGCTGAAGGTTGATGACACGCCAGAGTTATAAGCATCCCAGAAAGATATGGGGGTAAGCTGTTGGCAGCAAACTGCGCCCACCTGGTGAAGTTCATGATGAATTGGCTGAACCCACTTCAGGCTTTCTATACTTGAGTTTAGCAGGAAAAATGATACATTGAAGTGAGTTCCAGGAAAACAGCCAGGTCCAAAATTAAAGCAATCCTTTGGACTTATGTCTTGTAAGTTAACCAATAGTGTTTTCCTAACCTGGATTTTTCATATACAACCCTTAGATCATAAGGTCTTAATATACCTATAATTATAAGAAAACCTTATACAGCCTCCATAAACACTTATATGACCATGGAACACATACCAAGAAGAAGGAATAATTTTTTTGTGGTGAGAATGAGACAGTGGTAGAAAAGTAATGATTGGTTTTTATATGGCATTTATGAAGATCTATCACATCAACTTATGGCTATACCTTGTACACATCTGTTTTGTAGACAATCTAGATGGCTGAAAAGTGAACTAGGATTGCCAAGAATAGAAAAATTGAATATAAAACTTAAAGCTGTTTCTAAAACACTACTGAGGAAAATTAGATTGCCAGATAAACTACAGGATGCTCAGTTCAACTTGAATTTCAGACGGACAATAGATGATTTTTAGTATAAATATAAGTACTGCAGTTTTTTAATTTGTTAAATATTGTATATTCTGGTGTTTAGTATTACATAGCATGTAGTATTATTTATTGCATATTTTAGTATTTAAGTCTGTCTTAAATATTGTATGAAACATAGTTAAATGAAAACATTAGTTGATATCTATATGAAATTCAAATTTAACTAAACACACTGTGTTTTTGCCTGCTAAATCTGGCAAACCTAGATAGAAAGAGGGCATTCTGGATAAACCAGCAAGGTTTTTGGGAGAATACATTTTCCAGGAATTTGGGAAATTGAGTCTCTAATCATCTGTGTGATCTTGAGCTTGTATGAATCTCAATTTTCAGCTGTCAGTTAAACCATTTAAACTATTACTGGTTTCAATTTCATGATGTATAAATATTCAAAACTAAAACATCCTGTTATATGAAAACGGTCACTCTGAATTATCAAGCTAAATACCACCAGTGACCACTAATTGAGACTTTATCAGGAACCAGGCAAAGCACTATATTTATAGGGTATTAACCACTTGACCCCCTACATAATCTAATAACACAATAACATCGGTGGAATTATGCCCCATTTTACAGGTGAGAAAAATCTGTTTCAAAGTCTAAATAGCTTGTTTTGAGAACACAAAGCTACTAAGTGGCAGATCCAGGATTTAAACAGAGATCTTGACCACAGGAATGCTCACACACGGAAACACTGTACTGCCTTCTTTTCAGTGATGCTTAAATCAGATCAGATAACTATTCAGCCTTTTACATTGCGTTAAATTTATTTTATAGATAGCCAACTTTGGATGTATTTATTTGCATGAAAAACAAAAACAAAGTTAAAGCAATCATTTTTACCATGTGTATACACAGAAAATGTAGATCACCTGCCATTTTGCCAACTTGCCCTGAACTCCTGCAGCCTTTTTCCCTTGGTAGTCTCATTTCCTCAGAGCCCTCACTTCAAAAGAAAATTACCAGCCACTTCACAGAGCCTAAACTAGCTTCAGTTGACTGGCAAAGCATCTATTGAAAGACCACAGACACACATTCTGAGTCAATAAAAATACAGCACATGCTGTGGTACCCAACTATTTGCAATGTGGCTGGAGAATGGGAAATGTCAAGCGTATATTAGGAAATGCAATCAAATTAGTCCAGTGATAAAACCATTCATGGTAAAGTAAATGATATGATGCCAAGTCATTGAAGATTGAAAGCAATTTTTATTCAGTCTTCTAAGCATCATACACAAATGTTGTTTGATGAATTGCCTTGTCTATAAGATGACAGGCAAAATAAGAAACGATTCCAAAAGTAGCATGCTATCCAAATGTAACATAAATTACTTTATAAAGTCATTAAAATGTCTGCACAACTTTATTAAAATATAATGTTATTTTTTAACACGTTATGGTCCTTCCTGGAATGAGAAGAATATTAATTGATGTGTAGCAAATGTCCTAAGAAAGAAATTCACATTTGAGGTGAATCTGATCCAATTCCGCTATAAGTAAAATGGAGATGCAGGGATTGAGGCCATGAGTTTCCAGCAGGAGGAAGACAGATGAGAATGATGTTGATGCTTGTTGAGAGAGGAAAAGAGAGCTTTTAATTCATTCCCTACCACCACGTGGTGCTAGCAACCAAGAACAGAATGGACAAAATGGCCATGCCATCCACCTTGGCCCCTGATTAAGGAAGTCTGACTCCCTTAAAAGAATTCCTAATGTGTCAGGAGTATACGGAAACAACAGGGGGGTGTAAATAACCATGACTGGCTTCTCAGGAATGTGGGTGCTCTGAAGGGAACAGTATGAAGAGTCAACAATAGCAAAACTGCAGCTCTGGCAGCACCAGGGACTTGGACACCAGCCTCATCGGGATGGACGAGGACCATCTCGTCTTCATGGGAAACGAGAGAACAAGTAGAACAGGAAGAACAGCAGCAGGGGGTGAGTGGGGGTCCCTGGGGGTCTGCCCCCTAACTGAACCCCCAGTCCTACAATGAATGGAACTAGAGCAACGGCAAATCAGTCCTTTGGAGCCTGGCTATAAAACACTAGGTCTTATCTCAGCCCTAATGCTTTCAGCTGCTGAGGTCTCGACAAGAACTGACTACTGGGCACCCCTGAATGAATCATTTCAGTAAATAGAAGAAACCCACGTAGGAATCAATGGTATATGTTATTTGCCTTCAGGTCTAGAGAGCTAAAGTCATAATGCATTTTGACGGGAAAATAACATTCCACAGGCTAAGCCAGCTATTTAACCTGTGTTGTCTGACCTAGCAGTGGACAAAATAGTATGAAAAAACAAAGCAAACAAGCAAAAAACTAGCAAAAACCACTAACCACTATGGAATTTCAGTTTAATATCTAAACAAGATTCTGTGCTTCCAGAATTAGACTATTCTCTCTTTTAAAGCCATAAATGAGACACAAGCTGGGCTTAATTCATAATTAATGACTTTCTTTGGCTCCCATTTTAAAGTTAATTATCTACTTACACTGTTATGTTTTTCATAATTACCTCTAAAAATTAATGGACAGCAGTTGCAGAGAACAGAAATTGCTCCAGCCGATATATACAAGAATTTATTAAAGAAGATTAAGTGTCTTGCAAAATTATGAGGAGAAATGAAGAAACAACCTTCAGTCTGAGCTTCCAGAAAGAACTTCCACCATCAGGAAGCCATCCTGTGAATCTGTTACCACAGCTGATCTGCACCAGCAAAACGGACCCCCTGTATCCTGCCTCTCTCCTTGCCTGGTTCCAGTCCAAGTCTTAGGAGAGTGTGCATTTGATTGGCATACCTATCATCAACCACACCGGCAGCAAAGAGATATGAGAAAAGTATCATCTGTCTTTCTGATCTCTGGCTGATAGTCAGTAGGAATACATGTTGCGCTAAGTAATTCACAAATTTACTGTAACCACCCAATACTTTTACAAATACAAATGCTTTTATGCCTTGGCAAGTTGCTAAATGGGTAAACACAATTACATGCCTATTTTATCTGAAATATAAAGGTGACATTGATTTAAAATGCTTTTTTTAGATAATTGAACACACAAAGATCTCACCTAAGAACCTCACTGACAATTGAATGATCAACTGCTGTGATAAATGTAAGACTTGCTGGAAATAAATTTAAAATATACACCATACATCATTTTGTACATATATACAGGAAGAGAAAGAAAGAACTGAATCATTTGATAATTTTCATGGCAAAAGAATTGATTGACTCATTCTGTTATTAAAATAGACAAGTTCTTAAAGTTATTTAAATACTTCAAGACTAATTCCCAAGTTTGACCTCTCCCATTCTTTCCTGGAAGAAACATAGCAAAACACTTGTAATGAACTTGGAAATATTTTTTCAAATAGGAGTCAGCCTAGATTCTTATGTGGGGAGAATAAAAGAACCGTACATAATATTATGTTGATTGGATACAGTTGTTAGTGTTTTAAACTAAAAATCTATTTTTCTAGAATTTTGTGCATATACTTCACAAAGTTATTAAAATGTCCTACATAAACCTCAATACATATACCAAACTCTTATGAAAGTGAAGCAATGTACTCATAACTTTCTTGTGTTTATTCCATTTGTATATTTTTAGATACTCTTAATAATACCAAAAACTTTACCTATTAATTGTATTGTTCCTATTACTTTTAACTTTATCTCAATAAATTATTTCATGAAGCTTTTAAAATTAAGTATAATAGACTATTTGCCTTTGTGGATTTAAGATCTGCTGTTTTGACAAGCAGTACTGTGGAGTTTAACTAAAACTCAAAGGTAACATTAGAGTTATGCTCAAAAATGTCCCACATTAGCCAGGCAGAAAAAGTGGGAAAACCACGTGTAAAAATCATATGAAAATCATAAGCTACGTTGGTACTATAGGATGTGGTGTGCTGGACCACCCATAGATCATCATGGCACAAGTGTCCAGGGTGTGTAGGGATGTGATGGTGGACCACTCTGGAAAGGCAAACAGGGGGCAGATCATGGAGGTGGAGGTTTGAGTTTGTCCTGCTTACATTTTGAATATTATCATGAAAACAAAGGGAAACATTGAAAACTATTCAACTGAGGGAAAATGTATCATCAGAGGTGTAAACTAACTAGTTTTGTGCTTTCTAAATATCACTGTTTAGCAGTGATGGAATGATTTCAGAGGTGCTAAGGGGAAAACAAGAACAGCAGCTAATTGATTAGATTGGAAATGATGGGGCTTAAAACTAGGAGAGGAGCAATAAGATGAAGAATGTCAAAATTCAAGAGATACATAGGAAAAAGAGACAGGACTAGTAAATAATTGTATATGGATGACAAAGATAAGGTAAAATCAGTCTCAAATTTATACACTGATTGAGTAGATGGTGGGGTAATCATTTTGAGATGTCAGATTAGTAGATCATTCTGCTATCCTCACAGATCAGTTTTTTATCTCTCTCTCAAAAAACAAACAAATACCTTTCTACTAATAATTATTAAATTCTAAAAAGTGGGGTAGAGTGAAGAGACTATAATAATTGGTCCCTATAAAACCCAGGAGTCAACTGGGCTCATACAACCCAAAAAGATCTAGGTGAGTTTTATTTGAACACTTATTCCATTTTCTGTGTAAAGTTTATTCCCATACTGTATATTTTTATAAATTCCTAGACTTCCAATTGCCCCCATGGTCACCATCGACTTCAGCTTTCTGTCTACAGAATTCCGTTTTTCTTCTATACATCTTGTTTCTAACACCAACTATACATCAACTCAATTCTGGGCAGGGGAGAGGAGAAGGAATATATATATATTTACTATATAAAAAATATATATATATATATATTTACTATGTATATATATCATTACTGAATTTTAGTGATCTTTTATGATTTATATCACAGAAATTTCAAAACTGCATATTCAACATATCAGTTTTTAAAGGTCTTTCAGTGGCTGAGCCATGTTTCTTGTTCAGTTATTCATTCTCCATCCTTTTCTTCTGCTTTTCTTCCTTTCTTCCAGGAATAGAAACCCACAAATTAATCCAATTTTCTTATGGTGAACAAATCAGCTCTCTCCAGCTCATACTCTAAAACCCATGGTCTAATCTCCCTTCCCACATCCAAAGACTGGGATGAGATGAGAAATTACAGTCATCAAAAGGTTAGCTTCTCATACAAGGGCCACATTTCTTCCTGTTTACTCTATGACTAGAAATGCGTTATGTGTTGGGAGGGAGCGTCTCCTCTTCCAGATATTTCTATTGCTTCATCTTTTGCTTATATTTTACAATACAAAATACACATGTGGAAATTTGTGTGTTATACTAGTCAAGTGCTTTTTTAATTTAGCTTTACAAAAAGCTTCAGAGCAAAGAAGGTGAAGAAATAAATAACTCTTTAAATGTGAACAGTTCTAAATGAAAATGGAAGTTCCACAAGAATAGGAAACTTGTTTTACCCTTCTTCACTGCTGTAGCTCCCATATCCTGAATTCTGCTTGGCATGTGGCAGAAACTTATATATTTGGATGATTGAATACATTATACTTAAAAATAGACCTAGCAGCTACTACTTCTGATCTCTCCCCCTACAGCTATCTTATAGTTATCTAAAGGGAAAAAGCTGTTTCATTATGTATAGTGTTCAAATTTAGTGAATGTATTTTATCATACTGTAGGACTCTCTTGGCATTTCTTGTATGGTAAATACTTCTGAATTGAAACAGAGTCTTCTATTTTCCCTGCAGTCATTAGACTACTCAACATGTCTTCTGAGCTCTGCTAGTGTGACCCTGACATGCTCTCCTCTAGGGGACTCTCATTCTTTGCGGCTCACAGACCAACAGTTCTAGCACTTTTCTCATCCATTTTAAGAGCATCAATATGTTTTCAAGCAAGTCCACAGTTCATGCTTCTTTGTGACCAGGAGAATGTTAAATCAATCCATTGCACTAAGCAGAAGGAAGGTGTAAATAAAATATTTACATAAATAAAATGTCCAAACACAAAATCAGTGAGCTTGCTGCAGCATGGCACTGCCTGCCATCTAACTCATTGACCCACCTACTCTCAAGATTAAGGGTTCGAGTTATTCAGCTTTGTTTACTTGCCCAGGACGGCTGTGAAAAACTGCCACAAACTTAGTGGCTTTAAATAGCAGAAACTTATTTCCCCATTAGTTCTGGAAGCCAGAGGTCTGAAATCAAGGTGTCAGCAGGGCCATTTTCCTTCCGAAGTTTCCAGGGGACAAACTGTTCCTTGCCTCTCTCAGCTTCAAGAAGCTCTAGGCATTTCCATGTCTACCTCTGTGTTCTCATTGCTTCTTTTCTCTCTCTTTCTTCCTGTGTCTCTTATAAAGATACTTGTCATTGGATTTAGTGCCTATCCAGATAATCCATGATGTTTTTCCCATATAAAAATCTTTATCTTGATTACACCTGCAAAGACTACCTCATCACTACTCCCAAGTTGTAACTTTCAGGATCCCAGCTCAAATTTATGAGATCCTGTATGTATATATAAATGCATATACATTTATATGCAGGAAGGTTGACCTGAGTACCCGGTCCAGCATTTTCCAACATCAAACATTCACATGCTAATTTATAAGTTATTATAGAGATTACTAAGACAGCACAATAAAATGGTATATTTGTAGATATATTTTATCTACATAAGCTATAAGACATAAGTGGGTGGAATAATAAAATAGTCGGTTTTAAGTTCTCATCTTTGTAAGAGTGTATATAAATGATTAACTGTAGCAATAAGCAAATTATTATATAAAAATTATAACCATCTTATATATAAAAGCGGATGAGGATATTTACATTTGGGAAGACATAAATCATGAAGAAATACTCAGGTTGCAAATTAGAAACTGTCAACTGAGTCGTGCTTTAATTGGATTTATCCTGAAACCAGCCCAGATTTCTCTTAATTTGTATTATCCAATAAAACTCTAAATTATTGTTACTTAGTCTACAGAGTAGACAGTCTCTTTCTCAGTCAGCATCGCTTTTACTGTTAGTCAACTTATTTAAATCAATTTTGAATTGAGGAGAAAACACATCAAATTGAAAGGGAACAAATAAAGCACAGCTTCTTTCTTGCAAATGACTGAGGTATTAAAAAACCTTCTCTAAGCATGTTGTCATTCATCTAAAAGTTTGGACAAAGGTGGAAATGAATGTGCTCCTCAGTGTATTGTATTATTTCATTTGAACTTAGAAATGGCCAAGCTGATGTTTCCACTTTTTTCCTCCAAAATCATCTTGAGGGAGACCATCCCTCTCGACTTCCCAGTGAAAGAGGAAGAGCTCATTTTGATCATGGATGACCAGGGACTGCTTCAGACATTATCCTGGCTTGTTCTGAAGCATCTGTGGCCCTCAGTTCTCTCACCAAAAAAGTAGATGAGATTAAGTGACACCAAAGATGCCTTAAAATATAAGATTCTGTGACATAATTTTTAAACATCACATGCAAGCCTTAAAGGAATAAGGATTAATAAAGAGAAATATATCTGCTATTCTTGAGCTATTTGTAATAAATTATTCAAAAGTCATTTCAGTATGATATGTTTGACATATGGAAATAATAATGACCAAAAATAACTGAGCTATTAATATGTCCAAGACAAAGAACTTAGTACTTTACATAAATTGTCATATTTAATCTTCATAACATTACTAGTAGGTAGAAATGTAATACTTGTACATGTATAAAAATATGTCAGCTTGTGTGTGTGTGTGTGTGTGTAGAAAGAGAGACAGGGAGAGGGAAAGAGAGAGAAAATCTGAAAATAAAAATAATTTGAACCATGTTTGTTTAATTGCTATATACATCACTTACTTCTAGGGAAAACATACACACAAAAGTGATCAATTGCAAATGTCATTGATTCCTACCATGTGCTAAGCCTGGAAGGTGAGAAAATTTCCCCAAGCTTCCTCAACCATTGAAGCAGCGGAGCAGAAAATCAAATGTCGATTTCCCTGGCACAGAAATCAAGTGACTTTATTGTTATGCTATACTGCTTTTTACTCAGTTTCAAGATGGTAGATACTTTACATATACATTTCTGACTGTATTTCTTTTCCTAAGTATAAAAACATAAAAAATCTAGTTAAAAAATAAGGTCAATAACAGACTGTAGTATATCTGTAAAGTTTAATTTAGTTTTAAGCCAACACTACAAATATAGGTTAAATCAACAAAAACTTAATGCCTACTTTAAGTAAGAAATAAGTCCAATAGCTACTGTTTAGGCTGGTGAAATAATCCAACCTGATCCTAGGAATATCAGATACCTCGTCTAAGTGAACTGTTTTACTGCCTAGGATTTCTGATTACTTGTCCTCTATATACACTGAATCTAAAAATACGGTTATAGGCTAATTAAGAGCTCTGCATCCTGGCTGGAACATAAGCAGGAAGGAGCTGCTCACTTTTTTTTTTTTTTTTGGAACATGAATGCCAAAAATCTTAGGGTCAAAAATGCTTTTCAGATAGGTCGGTGCCAAATTATCATTTACAAATGGTCTATCCTGAACCATGTTCTAAACAGAAAATTTACACCTCAAACCAGAAATTGAACTGAAATGTATCATCATATAGAGAAAATATATTAGTCAGAAGCAAAATGTACTACATTGCAAATGTAAATATGTAATATTTTTCCAGTGAAGATATTAAAAGTTCCCTTCAATAACATCCAAAAAGAGTGTGTCACAGTTATATAGTGGTTGTTTTCTTCTCAACCCCCATCATCACATTGCTCAGGACCGTTTCATTTGTTTACAAATGAAATCAAGCTAAAATGAACATCCGGGGTAGACTCAATGGTGTGGAGGCAGGATTTCTGAAAAAGTCATTATGAGGGGTATAAATTAAGAGAAAAAACTGTTCCCATTTTGCCTTAGAGCATTGTTTCTCAAGCTCTGCACCACTGACATTTTGGTCTGGATAATTCTTTGTTATGGTGGCCTGTCCTGGTCACTGTGGGATGTTTAGCATCATTCTTGCTTCTGCCCACTGGTTGCTAATTCCAGTTCCCCACCCCTAGTTGTGACAAACAAAAGTGTCTCCAGACATCGCCAAATATTCCCTGATTGAGAACCTTGCCTTAGAGGAAAGGGTTAGTGGCTGATTTTTATGAAAAAGAGCAATATATCTAGGTCTGTTATTGATGACTGGTTAATGAAACTGGGGATCCAACATCTTACAAAGATCCTTGCTTCTTTTCCCTTTTGCACTTTTATCCCCAACTCATTTCCTCTGTATATGAGGGAGCCATTAAAGATGTTTCCTGATTTTATGAAAACTAATCTTTTCTTATCCCATGGATTTAAAATACCAATCTTTGTGCATATATGTATCTTAAATACTCTTTCCACACTTTGGTCACTGTATGTCTTTTCTCGTTTTCCCTGATTTGTTTCCCCATGGTGACATGTCAAGTAAATGCTTTGTGGAGCTATCTATGTAAAAGATTTTTTTTAATGGTAGGAGGAAATAGAATTATTATAAAACTACATATTGGGCATGGAGATTAAAACAAGCAGACCAAAGTGTTCTATAGAGTCATATAGAAAGCAGATAAAATTAAGGAATACTAGTAATTTGAATATTTAAAAAATCAACTACTTTAATTCATACTATAACTCCAAATTATTTTGAAGAGATCTGACTTTTATGTTTGTGGTCAATACAATAGAAAAGAGAAATTTAACTAGGTAGATTTTTTTTTTTCCAGTGCTAATGTGAACATATTTTAAGCACCTTGGGAAACGTCATTACTTTGAAGTAAATAATGTTCCACTAAAGGAATAATTTATGAAAGTATCACTTATGATAAAATTAAAAATGACAACATGCAACTCATGATTTAGTGTTAGTAATTTTTTAAAAAAAATATATACTGACTATAAGCAGTATTATCATTGAATTGTAAAATGTTATAAAAATGTGTGCTATGACATTTTTATCAATTGTAGAACTCATAGGTTGACTCTCGTATGTATTTGAGAAAAATAAAATGTAGAATGATCATTCCTTCCCTAGGAACTCAGATTGAATGTGTCATAAACTAGTTTTCCAATATGTTGCAGAACAAACTAACAAAATTGGACCCTACAGACAACTCTAAAGAGTCATACCATTTTTCAAGAAGACACATCTCCCTCTTACTGACTGAAAATGAAATCTGGAGCTTACCTAACCTTGAAGGCTCCCTTAGGCACCTGAGAATTAGATCCAGGCTTACTCACAGTTAGAGCCGTTCCCAGCGGGTTAAGACACCAGCGGTTCACATCAATACACTATTTGAATTTTCTGCCTCAGTTGTGTATGCAGGTTGAGTGTTTATAAATGCAATTTTTTAAGTGAGCAATGATATGAAAACCCTAATTTATTCAAGAAGGCTTTAGAGCATGGAAATAAATATTATTTATGTTATGTATTATTTTACTTCAAAATATGCTTTTTTTCTCTTGATGTATGTGGGTTGTATTTCTCAGCAGATTACCTTACATACCACTTCACAGTGATATTAAAGCTGTTAGGCTCAATCATTTAGCTGCCCCCATTCGTCTTTTACCATACAAATAATGCATCATCACCACATTTTTTTCCTTCTCTCAGAAGATATAATTTATCTGTCCCATAGTTTCATCCTTTTGCAAGAGTTCCACACACGCTTGCCTCATTCACAAAGAGTGAACACTGATGTGAGCTTTGGATTTAGTTAATAACAATGACTCAGTACTGGCTCATCAATGGTAACACACCGTATGAATACCAAAAAGATACTAATCAACCTCTTGGACGTAGTTTGCATTTTAAGAAAAATCCACACAACACATTATTTTCAAGTGCACATAGAGTAGTCACTGAGTTATACTATATTCTGACTATAAAGTGAATCTCAGTGAAGAGATTTAAAATTAATACAAAATATGTTTTCTAACCACAAGCTATTAAACTGAAATCCACAACAGAAAGATACCTAGAAAGTTCCAAAATGTTTGGAAATGAAAGAACACACTTCTAAATAATCCATGATTGAACAAAGAAATCCCAAGGAAAATTCCAAAACATTTTGAACTTCATGACAATGAAAATGGACTAGATCACAACTTGCAGGAAACAGCTAGAGCAGAGCTTGGAGGGAAATTTATAATTTTAAATGCTTATATTAGAGGAAAACAGCCTAGAATAAATGATTTTTGCCATATCCACTCTAGGAATCTGGTAAAAGAAAATCAGACCCAAAATAAGCAGAGGAAACATGTAACAAAGTCAAAAATCAGTGAAATTCAAAACAAAACAAAAACTAAAACCAGTAGATAAGTATCAAAGAAACCAGCAGTTAGTTTTTTGAAAAGATCAGCAAATGTTCCTGACCTGAATATAAGTTAAGAAAGATTTTTAAATAATCAGGAAAAGTAATAAACATAATTCTTTGCCTACACTAGGGATGTGTAACATTTGGGGGTCATGAATCCCTTTGTTCCAGTTATCGATGTACTGCCTCTCAGCTTCTGATTTGGTCTTCATTGCCTGCTTTGCAAGAATGGAACCAGACACTGTACATATTTCTCCTTTGCCAGATGGCACAATAGTAAGCTTTGCCAGTAGAGGGTAATGGAAGAAACACTGTCCTGGGTCAGGTGTGCTTGTCTAGGCAAATTCCTGCAGCCCATGCAACTTTCCCAGGAGTTCAGCCCTATAGCATATGTGGCTTCTGCAGTGTCCAGCAGAGATTTCCTGGCATCCACCTGAGTGGCTTCCCAAAGGATCGTCACTGTCTCAGCATCTGCCATGAACAGCTGCTTCTCATTACCGTCTTGGAGAATTCTGCAGCAGGGTGCTGTCACTCATGAATGGCTTCCCTAGAACCTAAAGTAGCTTCACAGTGGAGTGTCAACAGCCTACACAGTATCTTCTAACAGACAGTTTCCCCCAGGATCCCCTTGTACAACTTCACAGTCTCTGTGAGTTTCATGATCCAGTGTCCTCTCCAGCCATGTGTAGATTTCAGCCCTGGCCGAGGATTGAGGGCAGGAAGGACTCACTTCTTCCTTGGAGCTCTGCCTCAACCTTAGGATTGGTGGACATTTTCTATTTATAGTTACTTTAGAATTTTATTTACTCCTTACTAGCCAATTCTTTACTGCTCCAATTCCTTCTTATAGTTAATAATTCTTTATATTTAACTTTCTCTGTTTGATGCATCAATTGATCTTGTCTCCTGATCAACCCTTGACTGATACACCTTATGCAGCCTGGTGAAGCCAACAGACCCCATTTCATAGCAATGTTTCAAAATGCATTAACTAAAGTACATGGAAAATAAAAAATATATGAAATATTAAAATCAAATAAAAATATTTAAAAATACTTTTTGTGGTATAGTAATATATAAGCTTCTTAATACTACACTAAAGACATACTGTAATTTCAAAGTTATGAGATGTTTAAATAATATTTCAAAAAATCTTTGTCAGCTCTAATGTGATAAGAACATAGCTTTAATTTTTGTTGTGATGAGTTGAAAAAAAAAACAACCCTCGTGTGTTTCTCCTTTACTCTCACGCTACTACCATACTCAATACATTTCTGACACGAGATGTGTGGGGTTCTCTGTACATCTGAGACCAACTGAGGGCCCTACAATGCAATTAAGTTCTGACACTAACTGGAGTTAATGCAGACCCCACAGGTTAAGGGTTCACTCTTATGAGACTGTCCCTCACTTCAGATACCAGTTGCAAGTAGTGGGTTCCCAAGTTTCCCACAAATTCTTCCTGACTTAGTTACGAGTCAGAGGTTCCCATGACCTTCCTCCTTGGATCCACTTGCTAGAACAGCTCACAGAACTCAGGGAAGCACTTACATAGGTTTACCAGTCTATTCTGTAATAGAGGATGTGGATAAAGGAGACAGATAAGCAGACAGATGAAGAGATACGTAGGGTGAGATCTCAGAGGGTCCTGAGTGTAGGAGCTTCTGTCCCCAGGGACTTGGGGTGAACTACCCTCCCAGTATGTTATGTTCATCACCTGGAAGCTCTCTGAACGCGCACGGTATTGGGATTTTTACAGAGGCTTCATCGTGTGGGCATGATCCATCTTCACTCCATTTCCAGCCCCCTCTTCTCCTCGGAGAATGGGAGCAGAGCTGAAACTTCCAAGCTTCTAATCATGGCTTGAGTTTCTGGGGACCAGCCCCGCTCCAGGAGCCATCCAGGAGCCCATCCTGAGTCACCTCATTAAGACAAAAAACACTCCTATCACCCAGGAAATTCCAAGAGATTTAAGAGCTCTGTGTCAGGAACCAGGGTCAAAGACCAAATATTAGAACAAAAGATGGTCCTAGTGTTCTTATCACTTAGGAAATTACAAGAGTTTTAGGAACCCTAAAGGCACCGGGCTTGGAGACCAATATCGATATATATTTCCTATATTTCCCATGTGACGAAATAACAAGTAATATTAGCACCACTGTGGTGTGTTACCTATATATGTAAGTAAAGAAAATGCTAATTGCTTATTAGAAGTTAATGGTAATTTATATGTATTTTTTTCACATCCGAGCTTAAAGACATGAGTTCTGTACACGGTCTCCTTCTTTAGAACTCTTAAGTAGTAATTGTTTCAATCGACAGTGAGATTTGTGTTTCCAGTAATGATAATTTAAGCCAACGATCATGCCAAAAACAAAAATAAGTTCAGCTAAATATAAAAACCATCTGTGGAAGGGCACTGGACAGTTAATAAGACAGTGAAGAAACATGGGGTAAAAAACTTGGAGGAAAAAAAGAAACCCATAAAGGTGAGCCCAATTAATTGAGGCTGCATTGCCCTACAATTTTCTGCCAATGATAAAAGAGGTACCAAAATGGACAAGAAACTGACCACAGCTTTTGACTGACCTATGACTCCAGGGGCACAAAATAGGAGTTCAGGGACTTCTAAGAAAGAGATTATAGCAAAATACTGAGGCTTTGGGTTGTGACCCTAAGAGATTAAACCTATGAGTAAGGGTGAACAAGAAGCAGAATACCCTATTCCTTTATAGGGAGTAAACCCACATTTGAGTCAACTAAATCCCTGATTGGATTAAATTGGTCAGGAATTGCTAGTGTCTAGCTAATGTAGATGCTGGCCAAAAGCAAAACAAAATCTTCTCTTTGGGAGAAAAAGATCTTTTGTATACTCTAGGTATCTCTAGAATTTTTCAAAATCTGCATAACTTAGTCCTTTTACCTAACCAATGAGCAAGGTAAACTGACACTTTCACAAAGACAGGCTACCATTTTGGGCTCTTGAGGAAGTAATGCCTTGAATGGAGAAAGGTAGAGCTTCAACAGAAACTGTGGAATTTCTAAGTATAAGTATTTTCATATTAAATACTCTTGTAATTTCTATTTAAAACAGAGAAATGTCTTGATGGATGATGGAAATTAATACAAGAAGAACTGAAAGAAACATATGCAGGAGGAGATAGTATGTATGGAGTTAGGTAGTCATAGAGGTGAGAACACAGATAAGTACATTTGCAAAACACACACACACATTTTGGAGAAAGAGAGCAGAATAAATGACGTGAACACAGAAATCAAAGCAAGAGACACCATTGCCATGTGTCACCTTTATGATGTGAAACCCAAGCTAAGGTTCAATAAAAGAAAGAGAATTGTTTGATAGAGTGACATGGGATAGGCAAGTAGCAAGGGCAGCAATTTGACGGAAGACGAGTTTAGCAATAAGATGCTTGAGGGCTTTAATAGGAGTGAGTGTACACGCAACGCACAAAACGTAGAAAGTCCTGCATGTGTCCATCCGGACGGCTGAAGGGATCACCCAGTATCATATTAGAATCATATGGTTTCTCCTACAGTTTGTAAACTTTATAATTATTTAATCACCATTTTATTCATATGAGTTAACATATCCCTACCATTCTGACTGACTTCAAAATGTATGAAATAAGAAACATTACCCAATGAAAGTAAAGAACTTTATTTTCAGAAAACTGCATATATACTCCAACAGGTGGAAGAAATACAACACCCTATATAAAATTATAAATTTGATTTCTTTCTGTGATTGAGAGAGAGCTTTCTTCTGTTCTCCCAAAACAGAAAATCAAATTAAATTGAAGAGGATTCAATTCCCACTAGTTTAGATTCCAGTCTCCTAACCATTCAGTGGGCTAATTACAACTTATGATTTCTGTATTCTCCATAAAAAAAGAAAATGAAGCATCCCTCCTTATCTAATGAAAATGCAAGAAGATATATAAAACATCACACATTTTTAACGAGAATTTGTGGTAACCAGCCCTGTCTTGGCTTATTCTTCAAATAGATACATAAATTTGAATGCCTTTTAAAATTTATTGTGCTATACTCATGCACCCTTGGCTGATGGAGAATAGGGGACAATGGGTAAGGGTTTCCTCCTTTTTTTCCTTCACGAGACAGTTCACAGATATGTTTCACAAGGCTCCTTAGAAGGAAGATCCTACAGGATTAACACCAGTCATCTCGAGGGTGAACAACTTGACTGTGCAGTTTTATGCCTTTTTTCCTTCCCCATTTTATGTTTCAGTCCCTCAAAACTACTTCCTGGGAGCTCACTCCTAAATGAACTCCTGTCACCAAAGCTCTGCTTTTAGAGGAACGTGCGAGTTCACTTTCACTGGGGATCCTCCATGACCTGGTCACAGGCGGCCGGGTCAAATCTTCACCAGTTCCTTGAATCACTTTAGTAAATGTTCTACAGTTTGTCCACCTTCCAGGCAGGCTTCGTTTACAGCCCCACCAATGTTTCTGCTTAGATCGTTTACTGTATTCTTTACCTTGGTCCCTTTTTTTAAAAAAATGTAAGTCCCTTTCTCTGCCATTTAAGATTCCCCACTAAAGACACTGGCTCCCTTTCCTGATATTGGGTCTGCATCTAACCAGGGGGATGAACCATCTGACCGGCTGGCTTCCCACACACCATCCAAGAGCAACGCTCTCCCACCGTGCTGACTCAAATTGCATCATGCTTACCAGGCTGGTCCTGCTCCCTAAATGATATCCCCTGCTAGGGGCAAACCATAACCTACTCTTGTGCAAAGGAAAAGCGACAACAAGACTGAAGTCTATTCTTCAGTTTCCTTTCTTTGAAGTCTATTTTAGTTTCTCTTTTTTTTCCCTCTTCTACCCACAATTTTGACACATCACATTAAAATGGTGATTAGGGGGGTCAGGGCAAGATGGCGGAAGAGTAAGATGCGGAGATCACCTTCCTCCCCACAAATACATCAGAAATACATCTACACGTGGAACTGCTCCTACAGAACACCCACTGAACGCTGGCAGAAGACGTCAGACCTCCCAAAAGGCAAGAAACTCCCCACGTACCTGGGGAGGGCAAAAGAAAAAAGAAACAACAGAGACAAAAGAATAGGGATGGGACCTGCGACAGTGGGAGGGAGCCATGAAGAAGGAAAGGTGTCCACACACTAGGAGCCCCTTCGCGGGCGGAGAGGGTGGGTGGCGGAAGGGGGGGCTTCGGGGCCACGGAGGAGAGCGCAGCCACAGGGCTGCGGAGGGAAAAGCGGAGAGATTCCCGCAGGGAGGCTCGGCGCCGACCAGCACTCACCAGCCCGAGAGGCTTGTCTGCTCCCCCGCCAGGACGGGCGGGGCTGGGAGCTGAGGCTTGGGCTGCGGTCGGATTGCAGGGAGAGGACTGGGGTTGGCGGCGTGAACACAGCCTGAAGGGGCTAGTGCGCCACGGCGAGCCGGGAGGGAGTCCGGGAAAAGTCTGCAGCTGCCGAAGAGGCAAGAGACTTTTTCTTACCTCTTTGTTTCCTGGTGCGCAAGGAGAGGGGATTCACAGCGCCGCCTAAACGAGCTCCAGAGACAGGCGCAAGCCGCAGCCATCAGCGCGGACCCCAGAGACGGGCCTGAGACGCTAAGGCTGCTGCTGCCGCCACCAAGGAGCCTGTGTGCGAGCACAGGTCACTCTCCACACCGCCCCTCCCAGGAGCCGGTGCAGCCCACCACCGCCAGGCTCCGGTGATACGGGGACAACTTTCCCGGGAGAATGCACGGCGCACCTCGGGCTGGTGCAACGTCACGACGCGCCTCTGACGCCGCAGGCTCGCCCCGCCTCCTCCTTACCGCTCCCTCCCCCCGGCCTGAGTGAGCCAGAGCCCCCAAAGCAGCTGCTCCTTTAACTCCGTCCTGTCTGAGCGAAGAACAGACGCCCTCAGGCGACCTACACGCAGAGGCGGATTCAAATCCAAAGCTGAATCCCAGGAGCTGTGGAACAGAGAAGAGAAAGGGAAATCTCTCCCAGCAGCCTCAGAAGCAGCGGATTAAAACTCCACAAACAACTTGATGTGCCTGCATCTGTTGAATACCTGAATAGACAATGAATCATCCCAAATTCAGGAGGTGGACTTTGGGAGCAGGATATATTAATTTTTCCCCTTTTCCTTTTTCTGTGAGTGTATATGTGTATGCTTCTGGGTGAGATTTTGTCTGTACAGCTTTACTTTATAATAGCTTTATTTTATTTTATTTTATTTTATTTTATCCTCTTTCTTTCTTTCTTTTTCTTTCCTTCCTTCTTTCTTTCTTTCTTTCTTTCTTTCTTTCTTTCTTTCTTTCTTTCTCTCTCTCTCTTTCTTTCTTTCTTTCTTTCTTTCTCTCTCTCTCTCTCTCTCTCTTTCTTTCCTTCTTTCTACTTTTTCTACCTTTAACTCTGAGCCATGTGGATGAAAGGCTCTTGGTGCTCCAGCCAGGCATCAGGGCTGTGCCTCTGAGGTGGGAGAGCCAACTTCAGGACACTGGTCCACAAGAGACCTCCCAGCTCCACGTAATACCAAAGGGTGAAAATCTCTCAGAGATCCCCATCTCAACATCAAGACCTAGCTTCATGCAACGACCAGCAAGCTACAGTGCTGGACACCATATGCCAAACAACTAGCAAGACAGGAACACAGCCCCATCCATTAGCACAGAGGCTGCCTAAAATCATAATAAGGCCACAGACACCCCAAAATACACCACCAGACGTGGATGTGCCCACCAGAAAGACAAGATCCAGCCTCATCCACCAGAACACAGGCACTAGTCCCCTCCACCAGGAAGCCTACACAACCCACTGAACCAACCTTAGCCACTGGGGACAGATACCAAAAACAACAGGAACTACGAACCTGCAGCCTGTGAAAAGGAGACCCCAAACACAGTAAGATAAGCAAAATGAGATGACAGAAAAACACACAGGAGATGAAGGAGCAGGGTCAAACACACCAGACTTAACAAATGAAGAGGAAATAGGTAGTCTACCTGAAAAAGAATTCAGAATAATGATAGTAAGGATGATCCAAAATCTTGGAAATAGAATAGACAAAATGCAAGAAACATTTAACAAGGACGTAGAAAAACTAAAGGGAACCAAGCAACGATGAAAAACACAATAAATGAAATTAAAAATACTCTACACGGGATCAATAGCAGAATAACTGAGGCAGAAGAACGGATAAGTGACCTGGAAGATAAAATAGTGGAAATAACTACTGCAGAGCAGAATAAAGAAAAAAAAAAAAATGAAAAGAACTGAGGACAGTCTCAGAGACCTCTGGGTCAACATTAAACGCACCAACATTCGAATTATAGGGGTCCCAGAAGAAGAAGAGAAAAAGAAAGGGACTGAGAAAATATTTGAAGAGATTATAGTTGAAAACTTCCCTAATATGGGAAAGGAAATAGTTAATCAAGTCCTGGAAGCACAGAGAGTCCCATACAGGATAAATCCAAGGAGAAACATGCCAAGACACATATTAATCAAACTATCAAAAATTAAATATAAAGAAAACATATTAAAAGCAGCAAGGGAAAGACAACAAATATCACACAAGGGAATCCCCATAAGGTTAACAGCTGATCTTTCAGCAGAAACCCGGCAAGCCAGAAGGGAGTGGCAGGATATACTTAAAGTGATGAAGGAGAAAAACCTACAACCAAGGTTACTCTACCCAGCAAGGATCTCATTCAGATTTGATGGAGAAATTAAAACCTTTACAGACAAGCAAAAGCTGAGAGAGTTCAGCACCACCAAACCAGCTTTACAACAAATGCTAAAGGAACTTCTCTAGGCAAGAAACACAAGAGAAGGAAAACATCTACATTAACAAACCCAAAACATTTAAGAAAATGGGAATAGGAACATACATATCGATAATTACCTTGAATGTAAATGGATTAAATGCTCCCACCAAAAGACACAGACTGGCTGAATGAATACAAAAACAAGACCCATATATATGCTGTCTACAAGAGACCCACTTCAGACCTAGAGACACATACAGACTGAAAGTGAGGGGATGGAAAAAGATATTCCATGCAAATGGAAATCAAAAGAAAGCTGGAGTAGCAATTCTCATATCAGACAAAATAGACTTTAAAATAAAGACTATTACAAGAGACAAAGAAGGACACTATATAATGATCAAGGGATCGATCCAAGGGGAAGGTATAACAATTGTAAATATTTATGCATCCAACATAGGAGCACCTCAATACATAAGGCAAATACTAACAGCCATAAAAGGGGAAATCGACAGCAACACAATCATAGTAGGGGACTTTAACACCCAACTTTCACCAATGGACAGATCATCCAAAATGAAAATAAGTAAGGAAACACAAGCTTTAAATGATACATTAAACAAGATGGACTTAATTGATATTTATAGGACATTCCACCCAAAAACATCAGAATACACATTTTTCTCAAGTGCTCATGGAACATTCTCCAGGATAGATCATATCTTGGGTCACAAATCAAGCCTCGGTAAATTTAAGAAAATTAAAATCGTATCAAGTATCTTTTCCGACCACAATGCTATGAGACTAGATATCAATTACAGGAAAAGATCTGTAAAAAATACAGATGGAGGCTACACAATACACTACTTAATAACGAAGTGATCACTGCAGAAATCAAAGGGGAAATCACAAAATACCTAGAAACAAATGACAATGGAGACACGACGACCCAAAACCTATGGGATGCAGCAAAAACAGTGCTAAGAGGGAAGTTTATAGCAATACAAGCCTACCTCAAGAAACAGGAAACATCTCGAATAAACAACCTAACCTTGCACCTAAAGCAATTAGAGAAAGGAAAACAAAAAATCCCCAAAGCTAGCAGACGGAAAGAAATCATAAAGATCAGATCAGAAATAAATGAAAAAGAAATGAAGGAGACAATAGCGAAGATCAATAAAACTAAAAGCTGCTTCTTTGAGAAGATAAACAAAATTGATAAACCATTAGCCAGACTCATCAAGAGAAAAAGGGAGAAGACTCAGATCAATAGAATTAGAAATGAAAAAGGAGAAGTAACCACTGACACTGCAGACATACAAACGATCATGAGAGATTACTACAAGCAACTCTATGCCAATAAAATGGACAACCTGGAAGAAATGGACAGATTCTTAGAAATGCACAACCTGCCGAGACTGAACCAGGAAGAAATAGAAAATATGAACAGACCAATCACAAGCACTGAAATTGAAACTGTGATTAAAAATCTTCCAACAAACAAAAGCCCAGGACCAGATGGCTTCACAGGCAAATTCTATCAAACATTTAGAGAAGAGCTAACACCTATACTTCTCAAACTCTTCCAAAATATTGCAGAGGGAGGAACACTCCCCAACTAATTCTATGAGGCCACCATCACCCTGATACCAAAACCAGACAAAGATGTCACAAAGAAAGAAAACTACAGGCCAATATCACTGATGAACATAGATGCAAAAATCCTCAACAAAATACTAGCAAACAGAATCCAACAGCACATTAAAAGGATCATACACCATGATCAAGTGGGGTTTATTCCAGGAATGCAAGGATTCTTCAATATACGTAAATCAATCAACATGATACATCATATTAACAAATTGAAGGAGAAAAACCATATGATCATCTCAATAGATGCAGAGAAAGCTTTCGACAAAATTCAACACCCATTTATGATAAAAGCCCTGCAGAAAGTAGGCATAGAGGGAACTTTCCTCAACATAATAAAGGCCATATATGACAAACCCACAGCCAACATTGTCCTCAATGGTGAAAAACTGAAACCATTTCCACTAAGATCAGGAACAAGATAAGGCTGCCCACTCTCACCATTATTGTTCAACATAGTTTTGGAAGTGTTAGCCACAGCAATCAGAGAAGAAAAAGAAATAAAAGGAATCCAAATCGGAAAAGAAGAGGTAAAGCTGTCACTGTTTGCAGATGACATGATACTATACATAGAGAATCCTAAAGATGCTACCAGAAAACTCCTAGAGCTAATCAATGAATTTGGTAAAGTAGCAGGATACAAAATTAATGCACAGAAATCTCTTGCATTCCTATACACTAATGACGAAAAATCTGAAAGTGAAATTAAGAAAACACTCCCGTTTACCACTGCAACAAAAAGAATAAAATATCTAGGAATAAACCTACCTAAGGAGACAATAGACCTGTATGCAGAAAATTATAAGACACTGATGAAAGAAATTAAAGATGATACAAATAGATAGAGAGATATACCATGTTCTTGGATTGGAAGAATCAACATTGTGAAAATGACTCTACTACCCAAAGCAATCCACAGATTCAATGCAATCCCTATCAAACTACCACTGGCATTTTTCATAGAACTAGAACAAAAAATTTCACAATTTGTATGAAAACACAAAAGACCCTGAATAGCCAAAGCAATCTTGAGAACGAAAAATGGAGCTGTAGGAATCAGGCTCCCTGACTTCAGACTATATTACAAAGCTACAGTAATCAAGACAGTTTGGTACTGGCACAAAAACAGAAACATAGATCAATGGAACAGGATAGAAAGCCCAGAGATAAACCCATGCACATATGGTCACCTTATCTTTGATAAAGGAGGCAAGCATATACAGTGGTGAAAAGACAGCCTCTTCAATAAGTGGTCCTGGGAAAACTGGACAGGTACAGGTAAAAGTATGAAATTAGAACACTCCTTGACACACCATACACAAAAATAAACTCAAAATGGATTAAAGACCTAAGTGTAAGGCCAGACACTATCAAACTCTTAGAGGAAAACATAGGCAGAACACTCTATGACACAAATCACAGCAAGATCCTTTTTGACCCAGCTCCTAGAGAAATGGAAATAAAAACACAAATAAACAAATGGGACCTAATGAAACTTAAAAGCTTTTGCACAGCAAAGGAAACCATAAACAAGACCAAAAGACAACCCTCAGAATGGGAGAAAATATTTGCAAATGGAGCAACTGACAAAGGATTAATCTCCAAGATTTACAATCAGCTCATGCAGCTCAATAACAAAAAAACAAACAACCCAATCCAAAAATGGGCAGAAGACCTAAATAGACATTTCTCCAAAGAAGATATACAGATTGCCAACAGACACATGAAAGAATGCTCAACATCATTAATCATTAGAGAAATGCAAATCAAAACTACAATGAGATATCATCTCACACCGGTCAGAATGGCCATCATCAAAAAATCTAGAAACAATAAATGCTGGAGAGGGTGTGGAGGAAAGGGAACACTCTTGCACTGTTGGTGGGAATGTAAATTGATACAGCCACTATGGAGAACAGTGTGGAGGTTCCTTAAAAAACTAAAAATAGAACTACCATACGACCCAGCAATCCCACTACTGGGCATATACCCTGAGAAAACCATAATTCAAAAAGAGTCATGTACCAAAATGTTCATTGCAGCTCTCTTTACAATAGCCAGGACATGGAAGCAACCTAAGTGTCCATCATTGGATGAATGGATAAAGAAGATGTGGCACATATATACAATGGAATATTACTCAGCCATAAAAAGAAATGAAATGGAGGTATGTGTAGTGAGGTGGATGGAGTTAGAGTGTGTCATACAGAGTGAAGTAAGTCAGAAAGAGAAAAACAAATACAGGATGCTAACACATGTATATGGAATCTAAGGAAAAAAAAAAAAGGCCATGAAGAACCTAGTAGCAAGACGGGAATAAAGACACAGACCTACGAGGGAATGGACTTGAGGATATGGGGAGAGGGAGGGGTAAGATGTGACAGGGTGAGAGAGTGTCATGGACATATATACACTACCAAATGTAAAATAGATAGCTAGTGGGAAGCGGCTGCATAGCACAGGGAGATCAGCTCGGTGCTTTGTGACCACGTAGAGGAGTGGGACAGGGAGGGTGGGAGGGAGTGAGATGCAAGAGGGAAGAGATATGGGAACATATGTATATGTATGACTGATTCACTTTGTTATAAAGCAAAAACTAACACACCATTGTAAAGCAATTATACTCCAATAAAGATGTTTTAAAAAAAAGTGATTAAAATAGTTGTATTTAATTTGAATATCTAAATATCTAGGTCCTATCTTAACAGTCTCATCTGTTCTTTAAAACCCGAGGCCTCAAGATTTTGCCAGGCAAAAATTAAATATGTGACACATCTGTAACCATTGTGACTTGCAAATCTCTTTTGCGTATGTAATCTTATTTGATTCTCCCAACGTCATAACCATAAGAGAGATGGTTACAGGCAAGAACATCTCTATTTTACAAATGAAGACATTGAAATTCAGAGAACAGAATTGCATGTGACCACAGTCATCAGGCTGGTAGTAAATATTGAAGACAGGATGTGAACTCAAGTCTTCTGATTTCCTGGTCAAATGCTCTCTCCACATACAAAACAGATGACTGTTCAGCAGGTGAAATCCAATGCTATAGCGGGGTACACAATCCAAACTCACTTCTTCCTCCAAGAAAACGTGGCAAGAAAAAAATTCATCAGTCACCTTCCTCCTGAAGGAGGGGGAGCAGGAAACACAAATGTGGTCAGTTTTGTGAACAATGCTGTCATCTTTGTTGATGGTTAAAGGCAGCATTTTAAAATAATCAGAAGTCAGTATCCTCCCTCCAAGAGCTTTGTTTATTGGCGAGTTTCTATGCTACGCTGGAGGTATAACAGATGCCTGGAGTGTCTGTAATGAACTTTGCATACATCAGTGTGCTTTGTGATTAGAATCGCCTGCAGGGCCTCACAGATGACCTTTGTTCCCTCTTTTTTCTTGATACATTTCACTTTCATGGTGAAAACTTTAATAGTGGCACCCCTACCTGGAGCAGGGCTGTCAGCACTCAGTGTTTGACAAGACAGAACAATCAAATTATAATGTGTGATTAAAACGAAAAGAAAAATAATGCCATTTGCGGCAACATGGATGGACCTAGCGATTATCATACTAAGTGAAGTAAGTCAGACAAAGACAAATATCATATGATATCACCTGTATGTGGAACCTTTAAAAATGATACAAATGAACTTATTTACAAAACAGGAATAGTCTCACAGACATAGAAAACAAACTTATGGTTACCGAAGGGAAAGGGGGGGAGGGATAAATTAGGAATTTGGGATTAAAAGATACACACTACTATATATAAAATAGATAACCAACAAGGACCTACTGAATAGCACAGGAAACCATACTTAATATCTTGTAATAACCTATAATGGAAGAGAATGTAAAAAAAGGAATATATATTTAATTATACACATTCATATACATATGAATATGTATATAGGAATATATATAACTAAATCACTTTGCTATGCACCTGAAACTAATACAACATTGTAAATCAACTATATTTCAATAAGAAAACAAAAAATAATATAATCTCCATAGCAGCTACACAGAGCCCCACTACCCTTGCCTGGGAGAATGGGAAGGAAGGGAATTTGGAGACTACTAAACACTATCATTGGCCTGGAACGAACGCACACAGATGAACTGGTTTCTATGGCATCACTGAATAATGTGCCTTCAAAGATGAGTGAAATCAAATTGTTTTTGTTGTTGGTTTTTAATATTTATTTTTGGCTGTGTTGGGTCTTCGATTCTGTGCGAGGGCTTTCTCTAGTTGCGGCGAGCGGGGGCCACTCTTCCTCACGGTACGCAGGCCTCTCACCGTCGCGGCCTCCCCTGCTGCGGAGCACAGGCTCCAGACGCGCAGGCTCAGTAATTGTGGCTCACGGGGCCAGTTGCTCCGCGGCATGTGGGATCTTCCCAGACCAGGGCTCGAACCCGTGTCCCCTGCACTGGTAGGCATATTCTCAACCACTGCGCCACCAGGGAAGCCCTCAAATTGTTTTTTTTAATCAAGAATTTAGCTTTCATGTAATTCCTCAGCTAGAGGAACATTGCAAAATGGAATTCCTAAAGTCACCATGAAAAAAATCCAGGACACATCTTTTAGTTTCTAGAAATCTGGATGTAATTTTAAAACTTTTTGGTTTCTGGTCAGTTTGATTTCATAGGTTGCAAACTAAAAGTCATCTTTAATTTATACACTTAATTCTCTATATGTCAAGAGTATAAGACCTATTGATGTATTCTTCAAAATGCCTCAAGGCTTTCTATTCTTGCCACCCTCATAGATTGCATCCTTATTTATGAACCCCTGACAGCTGGCTAGAGCAGTGCCATAGAGAAGATAAACATTTAAGAAAGAAAGCCTGAACTAATGTTGGAGGTTGTAATTTTTAAAAAACTACATAGTAAGACAAATTGCCAATGGAAAGAATAAAATCTTAGAGAAAATATAGTTTTAGAAGATTAAATTTTTAAATGACATTAACTATAATTGGGAGACACAGGAAAGTGAAATTCTAGAAGGCATTGGTTTTCAAAACAAACCATATCCATCAGTTTTATCACCCTGTTCTGGGAGATACCTTTCACTAGTACTGACCCTCTGCAGTTCTTCAGGTCAGCCCATTGTCAAGCACCAGGGGGTCAAAGAGGCAGACTGGTGACATACTGGTAACAGGCTGGTGACAGGCTGGTTGCTGACTTCTTCCTCAGCAGCAAATGCTCTCTGGTGGGCATTAATTTGAGACTCAAAGATCTGCTCACTTTATAAGTCCAGCCGCAAGTCTGTTCCCCCAGACATTCTTATCTTTGTCTTCCAATATTGCTCATTCCTGACATAATAAGTGTTTGTGTTTTTTTAATCTGACAAGTTTGGAGGTTATTTGTTGTGTCGCAATAGATAATTAATACAAGGAGTAAAGAGATTTCCTTATTAATATTGTAACAGGGAAGAAGAACAAATCTGACTCTATGTTGGATCTATTTCTTTTATTTTAATCCTTGTGTTCTATTGCTTCTGCTACAAGTTCATTACTCAAAGCCTACAGCTAGAGGCTAAAGCTTAAAGTATACATAATGGCCCATCTCTGGAAACCCTGCCTCCCATGCCTGAGCTTAAGCTAAGATACCTTTGTTTAGCTCACAGGAAACATCCTGACCAGGCCCACCTATGAATGGCTGCAAGAAGGAAGAAATTAACACATCCCCTCCAGAGTCTGGCTAGAACAAGGAAATAGTTGCAACTTTTCCCCTTTTTTACTTTACCTCCTCACCTACCCCCTCTTTGCTCTATAAAAGAAACTAGCATCCAAACCTGGGCAAGATGGTTCTTTGGGACACTAGTCCGCCATCCTCTCAGTCCGTTGGCTTTCTGAATAAAGTCACTATTCCTTGATGATAATTCATCTCTCCATTTATTGGCCTATTGTGCAGTGAGCAGTACGAGGTTGGACTCATCTTCAGTCCCCTTACCTGACCCAACATAAACCAACATGTCTATTGAAACAGTGACTATTAGCAGAAAAAATTTCCCTTTCCTCACAGAGGGAGATATAAATCAAACAAAAAACTAGGTTAAATGTTTATTTTTTTGAGATATAATTGACATAAAACATTATACTAGTTTCAGGTTTACAACATAGTGATTCAATAGGATGAAAATGATCACCACAATAAGTCTAGCTAACATCAATCACCATACACAATTACAATTTTTTTCTTGTGATGAGAACTTTTAAGATGTACTGTCTTAGCAACTTTCAAATATACAATATAGTATTATTGAGTATAGTCACCATACAGTACATTACATCTCCAGGACTTATTTTATAACTGGAAGTTTGTACCTTTTGACCTTCTTCACCCACTCTGCCCACCTCTCCTCAAAATAAGTTTATGTTGTTGCTCTTTATTGAGCTCATGGCTGAATACGATTCTCTAATTTTTTCTTTGAAATGCTTTAAACATCCTTGACTGAATAAATGCTAGTTTCAGTAAATTAGATCCCTTTAGTCAAAACAATTTATGGAGAGATAATCCATACCCTGATACAAGACATAAAGAAGTGTAGAAAACAAGGCATGTTCTAACACACTGTCCAACTTTAACACAGCTAGCAAATGTTAGAGGAAAGAATCAATTCTGCAATTGAGAAGAGGCAGGAGGAAGTCACCACTGTTCTTAATCACATAATTTCTGAGAGTCTGGAGGGCCTTTGTCATTTGTTTCAGGTTACACCTGAGTAAAGAAGAGAGATTTCTTTCTTTAACTTTTTTTTCCAGTTTCTTGTGCTTATGGAAGTGCCAATTAAACCTTTGAAAAACCGTCACCACAGAAAATAACAAAGACTCCTCAGAGCTGCTCTTGAAAAACAAGAAGAAAGATTGCCTGATTGTGATTTAGTGAAGGAGGCTTAAAGGATACAGGCCTCAGCAGGGCAGCTTGGAGAACTGACTGCTCTCTAGTGGGAAAGGACAATTCTGTGTAGTAAGTTAGAGTTTTCCCTGAAGGATTGTTCAGGAAAAAATATGGAACAAACAAACATTTTATATAAATGGACTTAATGTAGAAAGCACTAAGCAAATAATAGAAAATAATTTGTTTTTAATTTTTTAATGGAAGTATAGTTGATTTACAATGCTGTGCCAATCTCTGCTGTACAGCAAAGTGACTCAGTTATACACATAGAGATGTTCTTTTTTTTATATTCTTTTCCATGATGGTTTATCACAGGATATTGAATATAGTTCCCTGTGCTACACAGTAGGACCTTGTTGTTTATCCATACTATGTATAATAATTTGCATCTGCTGACCCCACACTCCCAGTCCTTCCCTCCCCACTCCCCTCCCCCTTGGCAACCACAAGTCTGTTCTCTATGTCTGTGAATCTGTTTCTGTTTTGTAGATAGGTTCATTTGTGCCATATTTGCAAATGATGCAACAGACAAGGGCTTAATCTCCAAAATATAAAAACAGCTCATACAACTCAACAACAAAAAAGCAAACAACCCAATCAAAAACTGGGCAGAAGACCTTAATAGACATTTCTCCAAAGAAGACATACAGATGGCCAGTAGGCACATGAAAAGATGCTCAACATCACTAATTAATAGAGAAATGCAAATCAAAACTACAATGAGGTACCACCTCACACAAGTCAGAATGGCCATCATTAAAAAGTCTATGAATAACAAATGCTGGAGAGGGTGTGGAGAAAAGGGAGCCCTACCACACTGTTGGTGGGAATGTAAGTTGGTGCAGCCACTATGGAAAACAATGGGGAGGTTCCTCAAAAGACTAAAAATAGAACTATCATATGATCCAGCAACAGCCAAAACGTGGAACCAACCTATATGTCTATTGACAGATGAATGGATAAAGAAGATATGGTATATGCAGGGACATGGATGGACCTAGAGACTGTCATACAGAGTGAAGTAAGTCAGAAAGAGAAAAACAAATATCGTATATTAACGTATATATGTGGAATCTGAAAAAATTGGTATAGACGATCTTATTTACAAAGCAGAAATAGAGACACAGATGTAGAGAACAAACATATGGATTCCAAGGGGGAAAGGGGTGGGTGGGATGAATTGGGAGATTGGGATTGACCTATATACACTATTGATACTATGTATAAAATAGATAACTAATGAGAACTTACTGTATAACACAGGGGAACTCTATTCAACGCTCTATGATTACCTAAATGAGAAGGAAATCCAAAAAAGAGGGGATATATGTATACATATAGCTAATTCACTTTGCTGTACAGTATAAACTAACACAATATTGTAAAGCAACTCTACTCCAATAAAAATTTTAAAAGAATAAAAAGATGACGTGTGTATGTATATACTATGGAATATTACTCAGCCATAAAGAAGAACAAATTAATGTCATTTGCAACAACATGGATGCAACTATAGATGATCATCCTAAGTGAAGTAAGTCAGAAAAAGAGACAAATACCATAGAAAAGGATTTTATTCAAGGAGTTAATAATAAAACTTCAGAGAAATCACTTAGAAAAGAAAATAATAATGTCGAGTATGATGTTCGGAAATCATCTGTGCCAGTGACATCAGAGAATGGACAACAGTGAAATGGAGTGAGAAATTCTGCACAAACAGATGTATAACACAAAGTTTCATTTGAAGAGTGATTTGTAACTAAAGGATTTCCACATGTTTTCTCCAATTGTATTCTTATAAAAATACTGTGAGGTAGGATAAGCTGGTAGAATTTTATTACAGATAAGAAAAAGTGAGATCCTCTGAGGCTGAGCACCTTGCCTAAGAAAGAATAAATAAGATTTCTTGGTATTAGTCCTTTATTAGATTTTTTTCTACATTATTTATTATGACACTAAATTCTATTAAACTTCTATTTAAGGGCCTCATGGAATTATGTCATTTATGACTTTCTTTTCAAAAGTGGAATTTAGAAAGAGAAGAATTTAGAAGAAGTGACTGTCATAAAACCTTCTCTAGGAAACTTTAGGCTGTTCTGCAAAGCTTTGCATTACTTCAGGAAGTCAGAAATGGGTTTTCAGAGACATTTTAGAACAAGACCATTACTTTCAAATAGTTTAATCCCCCATCAGTTTCTCCACCATGTCCTGCATATCTTCTCCACTCTAGCAGTTAAAAAAGAGGCCCAAAATACAGTAGAAGGGGATATTTTTAAAACAAGAACAGAAAACAAAAACTTCAATGCTAACTTCTCAGAAGAGTGTGACCAAATTCTATACCGACATTTCCAAAGAACATTATACAAAATATTAATCCCTTTTCTTCTCACTAGAATCTTCTTCTTTTTCTTAAAAATAGACTCATTATTCATTCTAGTTACAAATATGCTTTATAATAGAGTGACTATATCTTTAGATGTGAGTTAAACACAGGTGGATTAATTCATTGTACCATTGGGTTACCTCTAAGTCTATGCATTTTTCAGTATTAAAAACAGATTTCAGAGTCAGAATAGATTCAGTTCTTGACATTGCTTCACTAGGGACACCAGTAAGCCCTTTCAACTTTTCTTTAGAAAATCTTCTTTCTTCAGATCATTATCCAAAACCTACTCCAAAGTAGTAATTTTATTAAATTTTACTTTCCTCGTGTTTATATGCTTGAGTTTGACCATCCTGGGTATTACCCTAGGACTTATTCAATATCTTGTCTTTTTACAATTTAATTTTAAAGTAACATTCAGTTTCTTAACCATCCTACTTCAAATGGGTACATATCTCGCTCAACCAAGAAATTGGTGTACAAGTGTTAATCCTATCTTTGCAAACTCTTGTGTGCAAGAAATGTCACAGTAATCTATTTTGTAATCAAATAAAATAAGGCTCTGAGCCTATCTCTCCCACACTAGTAGGCAATTCAATCCCAGTTCTGAATGCCATCTCTGCCCACTCACCTCCACAGAATGAAGCAGATGGCCTGGCCTAATTTTTGAAATTTGAAACAAAAACTAGAGATGTACAAAACACAAACACTGCTGTATTAGAATTCCCCAAACCCAACTTTTCATTTAATAACTGACTCAGTTGATTTGTTTCATGATGCTGGAATCAGAGGCATGCTCAGTTTACCTCAAGTCATATAAAAAAATACACTATGGTATTATTGTAAAAAATACCCTAATATATGGTCAATAAAAATCATTTTAAAATAATAAAAGTACTAGGTTTAATGTTTTTTAGTAGATACGAGCAGGTCATTTTGTCATCCTGGAACGTGAGGATATCCATTGGTCCTTATCTACAGACAGAGATAATCCCATGCCACAGTTTTTCTAATGCTCTGTTTCATCCATTGTCTCCTGGCATACAATCAATCTCTCTCTCTCCCTCTCTCTCCCTGTCTCTCTGTCTCTCTCATTCAAACTCTCTAAGAAGATGGATCTAATTGAGTCAGTCACTAATATGGGGTACCACTTCAGTGCAGAGATGTGCCAGGTAACCTGACAGACTATTGATACCTTTTGTGTTCACCGTGTAAATGACCAACTTGGAACCAGGTACTGATGTTGAGTCCACTCATTCTTGCTCCACAAAGAAAACTGCAACTTAACAAGTCAGAACTCTCCCGTGACTGCTTTGGTTCAAAATGGGTCAAAGAAACTAGAAATTACTTTTAGGCTTCAAAATTGGTCAATGTAAAAACATAACATCACAGAACTGGAAAAAGCATATTTGAAGATATATTGTATCCTCAGAATGAGTGGCAAATTAGAACCTACTTAAATGGAGAAGGAGAAAAATGTGGTAGAAAGTTAAAATGGACTCATCCTCTAGCTTTCCAGGTCCTCCCAGTGTGGAATGTTATGCAAACTTTCCATAAGGAGTTGTGACATTTAATATTTCCAGTTTTATGTTCTCCCCTTTAAATGTTATGCATCTTAGGTCCTATTACTAAGACATTCAAACTTTTACTAACCAATCAAAAACCAAAATATAATACAGGATTAATAAATAATTGTGGCTTAATGGGTTAATATTCCCATGTTTATTTTTTTTGAGGAATTCAATGACTTAACCCAAATACTGTAATAACATTACACACTGTAATGGAGAGTGAAGACATGCTGTGTTGATGGGAGACCATTCCAATCACATAATATCACTTGAGTTGTAGTATTATTACCTTGTGAGTTGTATGGTGATGTTAATAATTATAATGCTCCCACTTTTTTAGTCAATGGTATAAACACCTTCAATATCACCACAATTACTATATAAATCCAATACTAACACTGCATATCACCATAAGATTTTAGATCTTTCAAAACTCTCATATATTATGTTTCCCAATTTTATTGCAGAGGGTTAATAGGAAATAAAATATGCTAAAGCACCAAGCACAGTCTCTGGCACATACGATAAATCAGTATATATTAGAAGACTTGGAATCTGAAAAATCTGAGACTGAAAGTAATGAAGTTAATCTACCAAGCTTAGAAAGCTAGACAATGGGAAATCTGAAAGAAGAATCAATGTCTCTAAAACATTTGCTGCACAGTTCTTTCTGCTGTACCATGCTGCATTTCATTAGCCCAAAGCTATTACTTCCTGCCTGACTCCCCCTTACATTGCAGGATAGTCCTGGTTTGTTTACTAATACTCTTAATTTTTTGAGTACTAAATGTCTTCCATATCGAGAAAAATGATTGCTTTCAAAAATTATACTTCTATTTATTAAATAGCTTTTATCTTTAACCTAGTCAAAGTGAAGATTTCAAAATGTTTCATGAAAAGATAAACAAACCAGAAATTCAGCACTTCTATTTTAATAAAGTATTACCCTATGAACTTGCTCTTGCTGTGCATAAATTTTAGATAAACATAAGCCCAAAGTTTTGACATTAACTTGATACTTGAGGTCAGTTCAATCAATAGATCAATGACCTTTTTACCTATATGCTGTGGTATATAAGCAAAAGTTAAAGAAAATAGTAAGAGGAAAAATAAGAGATAATAGAGAGTAAGAAAAGAAGTAATTTCTCTCAAGAGAATATTAAAAAAATATTTTGAACTAAATGAAAATGAAAACACTACTTAATGAAATTTACTGGATGCAGCAAAAACTTTACTTGGAAGTTTATAACATTAAATGCATATGTTAGAAAATATGAAAGCACTAAAAAAAAAAAAACAAAACTGAGCTTTCCCTTTAGGAAATTAGAGTAATATGAATTTATCCCTAAATAAGCAGAAGAGAATTTTAAAACAGAGCAGAAATCAATGAAATTGAAAAGAGGAAGGCAATAGATAAGATCAAAATAATCAAAAGCTGATTCTCTGAAAAGATCAATAAATTTGACAAAACTCTCACCAGACTAAGATTAAAAAAAAAAAAAAAAAGACACAAATTACCAATATCTGAAATGAAAGTGTCTCCATTGTCTCCATGAACATGAAAAGGAAAATAACAAAATACTATGAACACCTCTATGACCACAAATTTGCTAACTTAGATGAAATGGACCGATTCCTTAAAAGGCACAAAGTACCAAACCTCATGCAAGAAGAATAAGCTCTATAGCCATTAAAAATATTGAAGCAATAATTTTTAAATCTTCCAAAAAGGAAAGCAACAGCCCCAGTTGTCTTCACTGGTGAATTCTACCAAACATTTAAGAAAGAAGTGATACACATTCTTACAATTTCTTCCAGAAAATGGAAAGAAGGAATACTATGTAACTACTTGTAAGAGGCCAGCATTAACCTATGCTAAAATCACATAAAGACTTTCCACGAAAAGAAAACTACAGATCAATATCACTCATGAACACAGACACAAAAGTCTTCAACAAAATTCCTTTTGGTGTATATTTCTGGTTAGTGTGAACCACAAGATTCTCCCGACATTTTGAAGGGTGAGTGGCTGCCTTTTTATTGCATATGTTAGCTTTGCTGATCTGCTGACTTACCTCACTCACGTGAAGCAACAACTAGACCAGATGTGTGGGTCTGCTTTGTGACAAAAGGCCTCTGTAGGATACCCCTGTCATCAAGGACAGAGCAACAGGAAGGCAGACAAGTTTCAGCCCATCCTTGCGGGTATAAGCTCACGCTGGGGGGGTTCCAGCCTGTTCCTGATTTCTTCCTCCTGACTTCCTGCTCAGTGAACTTTAATTTCCAGCTTCAGCCAAGCTGAGACAGTCTTGTAGGAAATATTTAACTAGTGTCCTCAATGGTGCAAGTCAATTACATGTGCTATCCATACATTATACATATAAAATATGCTACTGGTTCTATTTCTCTGATTGACTCTCTTTGATATAAGCAGTGATCTCTGATCTCAATATGGGACCAAAGGAATTACCAAAGTTAAAAGGAAATCAAAGTAAGACTCCTTATGAAGTCATTTTTAAATGTTATAATATATATATATATATATACATATAGACCATTTAGTTTTGGAAGCCAAAGGAAGAAGAAACTTTCTATATCAACAGTGTCAAATGCACCATACAGCTCTAAACATTTGATGATATCTCTTGGATTTAGTAATTATAAAATCATTCAGCACCCTAGTTAAAGAAGGTTCCGTAGACATACAAAAGACATACTGTAGTTGATTTGGGGAATATACAGGACATGAGAATTTGGGCCTAGCAATTATTGACACCTGTTTCAAGAAAAAATTAGAAAATTTAAGTAGTAACTGAAGGGTATTAAAATTAACTTTTGTTTTAAAGACTGGAGATACTTGTGCATGTACAGGCTGAATGGAGAAGATTAGGTAATATGGAATGTACATGAAAAAACGTAGTATAGCAGTATTTCAGTGGAAGTATGAGAAAATTAAGCCTGGGTATACATGGAGGCTGCCCTTCAACATAATTCATCCTCTGACACTGATGACAAGACACGTCCTAACAAGGGAGAAGAAAAATAAACATCTTCATAGAAGGAAAAGCCTTATCTTCCACCAAAAGTGCCTTTGATGCATAAGAAAGATTCTGGTTGGTTTCAGACCTGCTTCAGCACACGATAAGTCACATTTAGGTTTTTCCCTAAAATTTCACATGTGAAATCAGGCGACAACAAATTCTAAGGTCGGTCTGGAAGAGAGAAGAAATTTGCAATAGGGTAACTACCATGAGGGCAAGGACCAGTCACCTATTTTTCCTAAACAAGGTTAATTGTATTTACGAGCCAAAGAGCTTCAGGTCTTCTCTTTCTCCTACCCCTTATACCAGGCAGAAGGCAATGTCACCCTCTAAGAACTTTATCCTTGTCTCAGTATAATTTAATCAGCTCCTTGTTATTCAAAAGATGTGACAGTCTGTTAAAGGAAATGTATTCATGCTTCGCACTTAAGAGGTACAAAATCACGTCTGAAGTTTCCTGGAATATCCTAAGCTGACGGAATATCATCATTCGGTGTTTGGATCCTATAAACGAACCATGAGGCATAGGAGCAGGACCCAGAGCATTTAGACACTACGTCTGTGGTGCCCTCAAACTGTCCAACACACACACAGACTCAAAAACAAGCCATGTGTTTATCAAAACATTCGTAAGACAATCTGTAACTAGATCTTAATGGTTGCCTGGAGATATTATGGAAATATCACATATCCAAAAAGCTTGATTTTGCTGATTTCTGCTACTGCTGCTAAAGACCTACTTGCCTCTGGGTATAGTTAATTCATTTTCCCCTCAGATCTGCAGCATTTGGGTTTGTAATATAAAGCTTATTTACATAGATAAAGTACAGCTCAACCTTTACATTAATAAACATACTTAGGAAACAATAACATGCTTTATGCAAAAAAAAAAAAAAGTAAGTTAAAAATTCACAAACAAATAGGTGAGCCTGGAGTCTGAGGGGTTCAATTACTGCATGAAAAAGTCAGTGGTGCTTTCTTAATGGTAAGATCAAATAGACTATATAAAACTTCTTCAGAAAAAGTAGTTTACAATTAACTCCTGCTCAAAACATGAGATATTTCTATCTAATGAACAAAAAAAAAAGATAAAACTAAAATAAAAGTAAAAATTAAATTAGTATCGTAACAAAACAGCAAAAATGCCAGACAGATCAATGTTTTCTGCTTCTCTTTTAGTTATTAATTAATTAATTGTTTCTGGCCATGTTTCTTGTCAGACAAATAGATAAGTGGACCTTTTGACTTAATTTATTAGGAATACATAAATTCCTAAAAGATATTAAGTTTTTATTCATTCAATAACATTTCCTGAGCCCCTACAATGATTCTGACATTGAAAATGTAGAAATAGGTAAAACACAGAACTCACTGCCCAAACAGGATACCAGAGATACAAACTAGCAACTAGCAGGTTATACAATATGGTATATCAAGTCCTCCTTATCACCCACACAGGCACCTTCTATGGCACCAGGATGTTATTGCATGCCTCTCTCTCCATAGTACAATCACTTTCGGAGAGAAGAACTGCCTGTCTGAATACTACACTTATTAGTACAGTAACTGGTACATAGCAACAGTTAATAGATGTATATGGAATGAATTAAATCCTGAAACTTGTGTTTCTGAACAGTTCCACAGAGAGTGACATAAGAATTTCCTTGGAAGAAAAAGGGGGAAATTACATGTTCAAAACTGTGGTAGAATAAAAGTTTGAAGACTACGTGGGAAACCAACTAATCCAACATGACAAGATGAAAGCGTGACTTGGAAGAAATGGCACCTCTTAGGAGGAAGAGATTGGTGACGTTCAGATGGTGAACCAGCTGGTGTGCTGTGCTACAGAGTTCAACTTCTTCCTGTAGACAACAGGCAGTCACTGAATGTGAGAGTGATGCTTATATAAGCAAAGCACATTGTCTATTTGTTTATTATTACGCTCTGGGAAAATGGTCAGTATATCTTCACCAAGTTTAGGGGGTACAGTTGGGATTGTCTATGAAAATGTAGACTTTACTCCATACTCAAAATTATGAGAGGAAGGGTACTTTTGAGGGCTTGCCAAATAGAATAGTTTAAAACTGAGTTATGACATGAGTCCCATTATATTCTAATATGGGGAGCTATGGCATATCTATCAAGATGTGATAGGGAGGGAGAATTTGCTTCAGATATAAGCCTTAAACTGAAAATCATAGAGACATAGTACCTTAGCAGGTAGTCTAGGTCTTGATCTTCCAACAGCTGGTCCCTGAAGATAGGTTCAAGATAAGATGTTAAAATAAGATCATCAAATATCATGATTCAGATGAAGGAGGAAAGTATGGGCTTGCTCTTACCAGGAAAAGTTCAGAAATAAAGGGTCATATACAAAAGATAGAAAGATGACATAAAGAAGCATTAGCTGAGACTGAAATATGGCATGGAAAGAAAACACAAAAAATCACCTTTTATTTATACTTAAAAAAAGAACAACAATCAGCAATGCATAGGGCAATTCTATTCCACTCATGGTATATTGACTTAGCCCAAAGCATTATTACCTAAATTTTATTATACTACCATACTTCTTTGACAATAAAAACCTTAGCAGGCTTACAAATGGCACACTAACAGTGAAAATAGGAAATTGAAAGTCTGAGGTTGATAGTACAAGTGATCACCTAACTACTCTAAATGAAATATTTTTTTGTGAAACAGAATGTGCAGTACCCAGCACAAGACAGACACCAAATGAATGGAGATCAATGAGAGGAAGTAAAAAAGATTTCAGCAAAACAAACCAAACTCTCTAATAATGATACATTGGCTTGTAGGTGGGACTGCCTGCTTTCACCCAGGATTTCCCCCAAAGTGAAAATGGTCACGTGAAAGGTGAATGACTTCTTGGTAATGATGCTACAAAAGAGAGCTGAGTGTCCAGCTCTGAGACTGGTTCTGTCAGCCCCTGACTCTAGATGTGCAGGGTTTAAATCAATTGTACCAAAATTCTAGGTTAACTGAATATATTTCTCCTTCAGTAATTAAGATTATGGGCCAAGTATATATAAACCAATAAAGACATTTATTATGGTATATTTATTTTTTAATGTATTTGTTCATTCATTCACCTAACAAATTATAAAGTTATCTAGATAATTAACAAATGTTAATTTATTTCTACCATGTGAAGTACATAATACCAGGCATGAAAAGATCAAAATTAATTTCATAGTAGAAAGAAGATACATAAACAAATATCCAAACACAAGTAACATGCAAGTCTTACAAGACACAAAGAAGAGTGCGCATTTGGTTCGAAAAGAAAATATTTTTGGAGCAGCTGGAATTTGAGCTGGGTCTTAAGGATGTGTGTCTTCCAGTGGATCTGGCGGTGAAGCATGTGAGAGGAGAGACCAGTAAAAGCAAAGGAAGGAGAGAAATAGTTAATTTTACTGAACATCAGGTACACGTTGGAAATAAGGCTGAAATGTCATTCCTATCCAGACAAGAGAGTTATTCTAATTCTGGGCCCATAGGTAGTGGAGTTCTCGTTCAGGAGAGGGCCTTGGCTGGACAGCCCTTTTTGGTTTTTGTTTTTTTGTTTTTCTGGCCACACCACGGCATTCAAAGTGCGGAGTCCTAACCACTGGAACGCCGGAGAATTACCAGGACAGCGCTTTTTGAAGGTTAAGATATTTACAAATTGACAGATGAGAAAAGCAGCTTTTTGTTATCTCTTTAGATTCAGGGGAAGAACAGAAAAGCCTGAAGGTCTGACACTGATTCTTATCTTGCCTGCATTATCCCATTTTGTCCTAACCACCTGTGAGTATTCTACTATCCACATTTTACAGAACAGGGAACTGAGGTTCAGAAATGCTAGATCACTTCCTAGGGATACAGAGTTGGTATTCATCTGAGTCAGGATTTGAATTCATATCTAACTTAAGATTCACTTTCTTAAGCACTACTTCATACTTCCAAAAGCAGTAACAGTGAGAATGAAAAGGAGGGTAAAGGTAAGCAAAACATTTCTGAAGGGAATATCCAGAAAACAGCTCTGAATGGTGAGAGGAGGAATTAAGAGAAAAGCATACCAAAAATTGGAGAGTCGCTATGCCACCTAAAACCTTTCAAAGACAGAAGTGATTTTTTAAATAAACAGTTAGAAATTACCCTTAAGTGAGATGTACATAACTCTGACTTTTGCTTTTCTATAAACAAAAATTTCTCTAGAGAGACTGGATTTAGCTTAATGAGCATACACTTCTTATTTAATATTTTTATATGAACCCATTTGTAACAAAAACTAGTTCCCAATGGACTGTCCTTATCCAATATCTTAATTAGTTTTCTGCATAGTGAATGTATAATAGAGGCTGACCCTCTCATCTCTGAACTTTAGAGATTCAAACTAAGTACGAAGAATACGTACGACCTGGTACCTTTGTCAAAAATCTCTCCTAGGGGCTTCCCTGGTGGCGCAGTGGTTGAGAATCTGCTTGCCAATGCAGGGGACACGGGTTCGAGCCCTGGTCTGGGAGGATCCCACATGCCGCGGAGCGGCTGGGCCCGTGAGCCACAACTACTGAGCCTGCGCATCTGGAGCCTGTGCTCCGCAACAAGAGAGGCCGCGACAGTGAGAGGCCTGCGCACCGCGATGAAGAGTGGCCCCCACTTGCAGCAATTAGAGAAAGCCCTCGCACAGAAATGAAGACCCAACACAGCCATAAATAAATAAATAAATAAAATTAAAAAAAAAAAATCTCTCCTAATGGTACCAATGAACCAGTTTGCAAGGCAGAAATAGAGACACAGATGTAGAGAACAAACGTATGGACACCAAGGGGGTGGGGGGAATGGCGGGGGGTGGTGGTGGTGGGATGAATTGGGAGATTGGGATTGACATGTATACAGTGATGTCTATAAAATGGATAACTAATAAGAACCTGGTGTATAAAAAAATAAATAGAATAAAATTCAAGAATAAAAAAGAAGCTTAAAAACAAAGACAAAAACCAAATGTACCATACTAATGTTAGATGTTAATAATAGCAGAAATTGGGTGTGGAGTTTATGGAAAGTCTGCAATTTTTCTGTAAATATAAAACTGTTCTAAAAAATAAACTTAAACAAATCTTAAACTTAAAAAACTTCATAAACTTAAAAAAAAAATCTCTCCTAGGACAGAGTTTATTAGCTGAGGATTCATAGCCAACGCCCTAGCAGCACCCATATTTTCCAGTCATCCATCAGACAAGTTCACAGGGAAAAAGATTAAGGGGAAAGTTGCGAGCTGTTATTTTTCCCCTGGGGCAAGAGACAGAGTAAGAGAACACAGGAGTAAAGTAGTTGCATGGAAGATATCTGTAACAAATGTTCCTTCACTAAGCCCTCTCCCTCAACATTTGTCTCCCCTCAAAACCAGATAACACAGCATCTTACTTAAGAACTCAATCATGAAAGGAAGAAGATGTTATGCCAACATTCAGTACGCTTGCAACATTCTATCCCATATGTTCAAATATTTGTAATATATAGGCACCACACACATACACACACACACACACACACACACTCATGCACAGATTACTGGCATTGTGGTCTCTTCACACAAGCTCATCAATAGATCTGACGCCAGTAGGATCTTATAATAAAACCAAAACTGTTATTTCAGTGCACACTGAGGACCTCACTAGAGAATAATATAATAATATCAAATATGATAACTGTTTTGTCAATATAAATGTAAAAAAGAATGCAATGCATGCTTATGTTATCAAATGCATAGAATGCAAAAAATCACCAGAAATCCTACTACCTGAGAACCTGCTTTTAATAGTTTGGGTCCTTGTTTTTCCTTGTCCTTTAAAAATAAAGACCATGGGGCTTCCCTGGCGGTCCAGTGGTTAAGACTCCGAGCTCCTAATGCAAGGGGCAAGGGTTCAATCCCTAGTTGGGGAACAAAGATCCCACACGGCACAGCCTAAATAAATAAATAAATAAATAAACAATAAAAATAATTATTAAAAGAAATAAAGACCACAACTCTCTGGAAGACTGTGAGGGTTTTCCTGATGAACTATGAACATCTTGCCTTCAGGATGAATGAATTATGAGAAATTCCATGAATTTTGCTTTTGCTATAGCAAAGAGCTCCTTGCTATTAATATACTAAGTGAATTTCTAAGAATTACTAAAAGTGAATAGTGGTTAACATTTATTGAGGGCTTTCTGCATGTCAGGCATTGTGCACTTGACTGTTAACTAATTTTTCTCACAACAACTGGGAGACAGGCACCATCCCTCCTAGTTTACAGGTGCACAGGAGGCTGGGTCGCCATACCTGCCACACAGCTGTAAATCATGCAGCCAGGATTCAAGCCCACAGAGTCTAACTCTAGAACCCTTAGTATTGCCTCTCAGTGGCACTGAAACCTTTACCCACAAACATAGGAAATGCATTTTAGAAAATTTAAGTAAAATGTAAAGACTAAAGAGTTCAAACATTTTTTCTGACAGTGTTACTGAGTCTAAGCTCACACTGCTTACCGCATGACAGGCCAATAATTGACAGATGAACTGCTGGGACAAGGAATAGCGACTTTATTCAGAAAGCCAGCAGACCAAGAGGATGGTGGACTTGTGTCCCAAAGAACCATCTTCCCCGACTTAGAATTCAGGGCCCTTCTATACTAAAAGGTGAGGGAGTAAAGTCAAACACTTCCTGATTCCCATCAGCCTCTGGAGGAGATGTGTTAATGTCTTCCTTCTGCAGCCATTCACAGGTGGGCCTGGTCGGGATGTTTCCTGTGAGCTAAACAAAGGTATTTTAGCTGAATGTTCATTACCTGGGAAGCAGGGTTTCCAGAGATGGGCCATTATGTATAATTTAAGCTTATAGACAACATCCCTTCAGTGATTAACTTAGAATAGAATACAAAGTTTCTTCCCTATTACAACAGTAAAAGTCTGATTGGTTGATGGTGAGGTAACAGGGTGGTGTCACAGGGGTTAACATTGTCAATCCTTAGGCGCCGGTAGGTCTGGGGGCTACGTGCTCAGGATCATCAGGTGGTTAGTTTCTTCCATTTGGTGGTGGTTTTAGCATCTGTAAAACAACTCAGGAAATGGGCATCCGATACTATTATCTAGGTCCTTCAGAGAGGAGCTACAGCAGAGGGTATGCGGGAGGGGTCTGTCCTGGGAAGGCCCCATAGGGTCTTGCTCGGTTACAATTCAGCAGCACTTGTTATGAATTTAGATGCACAAGAAATAAATATTTATTGTATTTAAACCATTGTACATATTGGTTGTTTCTTACAGCAGCCAACATTACCCTAGCTAACACCTCACTTATAAGGTTCTTTATTACAGTCCTGTTCAACATAAACAGTATTGCTGGGGTTTCAATTCTAGCTCCACCACACATGCTGTGTGATCTTGGAAACTCAGATAAATTCTTTGAGCTTAAATTTCTTCATTTGTTAAAAAAAGAGAGAGAGAGAGAGACTCAAACAAGCTATTTATTCATTTCACAGTGTCCTCTAATTCAATTATATAAACTTTAGCTTATCTACATCAGTAGCATTTCTAAAGAAAAACAAAACAAAACCCCTGAGCTTTTGATTAAAAACTGGCAGATCAAACATTCAACGTCCCTTTCACTCTCTCCCGCCATCTACAAAAATTACTGAAAAAGGAATTTTAAAAGGTTTAAAAAGATTTTAAACCTTTAAAAAGGTTTCTTTTTAAAAGAAACCATAAAGCCACAAAAATACAAATTGAATAGAAAAGGAGACAACAATAAAATTTTAATGTCTGAAAAGCAAATGGATGGGTGGTAACTAACCTATAAGCCAGCAGTGTGGAAATCAGAGACTCAGCCCATCAACACTGTGGAATCTCAGGGACCCAACACCAGCTACCTCTGGAATGGGACAACGGAAAACAGCAGGACTGGTGAAAGACTCTAGGAACGTTCAGATTCTTAAATATCTTTCCTACTCTGTGTGTCTGAATAAAGTCCTCCACCCCACACGGAGGCAAAAGCCCGAAGAGTTATCTTCTAGAGAGATTAAAACAGAGGATCAGGGACTTCCTTGGTGGTGCAGTGGTTAAGAATCCACCTGCCAATGCAGAGGACACGGGTTCGAGCATTGGTCCGGGAAGATCCCACATGCTGTGGAGCAACTAAGCCCGTGCGCCACAACTATTGAGCCTGCGCTCTAGAGCCCACGTGCCACAACTACTGAAGCCCGCGTGCCTGGAGCCCATGCTCCGCAACAAGAGAAGCCACCGCAATGAGAAGCCTGCACACCACAACGAAGAGTAGCCCCCGCTCGCCGCAACTAGACAAAGCCCGCGCGCAGCAACGAAGACCCAACACAGCCAAAGACATAAATTATAAAATTTAAAAAAGAGAACAGAGGATCACAGCACTAGGGACTATCAGCCATAGTTGACAGAAAAACACAAAACGGTTACCAAGTAAACACAGAGACCTCCATGAACTAGATGCCCAGAAGTGATACCCAGAACTCTGGCCACCAGGCTTGTACCAGCTCCCACAGCAGATCAGAGATAAGAATATGACCAGACTATTGTTGCCAAAATTCTGCCTCTCTACACCGGGGCTGGATTAAATCTCAGAGACAGAGTTTTGGGTGAAGTAGAAAGAAATACCTTTATTGCTTTGCCAGGCAAAGGGGGCTGCAGTGGGCTAATTCCCTCAAGACTGTGTGTCCCACCCTGAGAGGGTAGTTAGGAGTCTTATAGTGTTCAAGGAGCAGGGAGTGGTCAGCTCATGGACATTCTTCTGATTGGTCAGAGATGAGGTAATCAGGAGTCAGCATCATTAACCTTCTGGTTCCAACAGGTCTGGGGTCTACTTGCTTGTGGGCAGCACACAGTTAACTTCTTTCACCTGGTGGGGTTTCAGTATCTGCAAAACAGCTCAAAGGACATGGCTCAGAATATTATCTATAGTCCTTGAGGAAGAACTAAAGCTCCTTGACTTTGTTTAATGGCTAAAGTATTATTATTTTGTCTCACTTGACTATTTTCTTTCTGCATTTTCTCACTTCTCTGATTAAATGTATTATTTGACTACAGTTTTTCTACAGACAAAAGAGAGGCAGAGGACATGGTGGGGGGGGTCTATTCTGGGAAGGCCTCGTAGGGTCCTGCTCGTTACACCATGAGAGCAGCATCTAAAGATAATGAAATTGGGAGACAGTCAATGAACCGTACAGTCTGATTACCTTTTGATAAAAACCCAGTCAATACGCACACAATCAGGCCTCAGTCAGCTTTTTACTCTCTCACTCATAAATATAAGCAGAAAATAAAATAGTATCAGATATTTGAAGAAAACCTATAGCATATAGAGAACAAAACAAAAACAATTGGAGAAGCAGAAACTAAAGAGAAAGAGGGAAATTTCAAATATATATATGTATATATAATATATAGTACATATATATCATCTTCAAAAAGATAAGTTATTTAACCACTAAACAAGAAAAGTGTGATTTAAAGCAAAAAGTAAGAATTTAGAGAATAAGAAAACAGTGCTAGTATTAAATTTTGATAGACAAAAAAAATTAAAATTCAACAAAAGATTTGGAAAGAAATATAAAGATTTCTAAGGAAATCTCTCAGAAATGTAATAAAAAGATAAAGAAAGACAAGGAAATTATGAGAGTGATTTTAAAATAGAATAATATTCCAGAAGGTGCCAAAAATGCATTTCAAGAGTTTCAAAATAAGATAACAGCAAAATGAAGAAATCAATAATGCAAGAAACATTTTCAGAACTACTTCAATTTTCAGATAGACAGGGTTCACTGATGGCCCTGCAAATGGATTAAACTAGAACCAAACGAGTAAACATCATTATAAATCTTCAGAACACTAGACCAAAGTGAAAATCTTTAAAATCTCCAAAAAGGAAAATTTAGGTTTTAGAACAAGATTAAAATTAATAATATAATTAGATATAAGAACAACAATAAGAGCTAGGAGGCAGTGGAACACTATCTTCAAAATCTAGGAAACAATTATTTCCAAATGAGAATTCTATATTAAGCCAATTTATTAATTGAAAGTAATGGCAGAAAGAAGATATTTTCAGACATGGAGAATCTCAGTAACACCAGCAAAAATATCTATCACTAAGCCTTTCTCAGGACGCTCCAGGAAGAAATGCTCCATTAAAATGGTGAATTTAAGAAAGAGGAAAGCCTGAAATCCAGGAAACAAAGAAACCAAGAAAAGATAGTGCTACAGAGACTCCCTAGCATGATGTTGAAGGGATGCCTAAAACAATATCTGTGTAGCTGCCTTAAATCAGCTATTTTAGATTAGCATAATCAGAGGTGATAAAGCATTCAATTCAATTCAATTCAGTTAAATGAAGTTAAATTCTGTGTAAAAAAACAAGATGGCTAGAAGAAATTTATATTCTAAACATTAAAGAAAGTTAAGTAAACATGGATCTAACGTTCATGGGGGTTTCTTCTATTTTATTTTAAATGTCAAACCTGTCTTAATGAGGTTCTACCAACATACGTTCTCTTTAACCCTCAGTAAATCTTAGTAATAAAATCATTGGCATTAGGCCTTTCATTTTCAGATCTAAATAATACTAAATCATCCAGCCTCTCTTCAAACTAAATTTATACAGATATTTCATTAGCAAACAATTCTATTAATTAAAAGTATTTTTTTGTAATGGAGTTAAAAACTGCTTTTCTGTAACTTCAAACATACTGCCCTTTTTCTCTGATCTAAATTGTAATTGCTCTTTTATGTGATGACATCAAATACGCAGCTTCCTATCTTATGTTTTCAGATAAGAAAAAATTGTAATGCCTAGGGATTAAAATTAGCATCTTAACTTAAAATAATCTCTTTCAGGTTAACACTAACATAATTCCAATATTATACAAAAACTTTTCTCTAATATACCTCTGATCCTTCCCCCATCCTTTGTGCTATTATATCTTTATACATTATAAGCCCAGTAACATAGCTTCATAATTACTGTTCTATGAATTATCTTTTAAATCATATAGGAGATGGAAAGAGTTACAAATGAAAATACGTTTATACTGCTTTTATATTGACCTATATGGTTGTCTTTAGTGGTGCCCTTTATTTCTTCCTGGGGATTCAAGTTACCACTTACTGTCCTTTCATTTCAGCCTGAAGAACTCCCTTTGCTATTTCTTGTAGGACAGGTCTTCTAGCAGTGTGTTCTCTCAGTTGTTGTTTATCTAGGAATGTCTTAATTTCTCCATTATTGAGAGAGGGTTTTGCTGAAAATAGAATTCTTGGTTGACAGTTTGTTTTTTTCCATCACTTTGAAGTTGCCATCCTTCTACCTTCTGGCCTTCATGAGAAGTCACCTGTTGATCTTATTGAAGATTCCTGGTATGTGATAATATTTTTTCTGCAATCAAGATTTTCTTGTCTTTGACTTTAGCCAGTTTGACACTGATGTGAATCGGTGTGGATCTCTTTGAGTTTACTTGAAATTTGTTGAGATTCTTGGACATGTAGATTAATGTTTTTCATCACATTTGGGAAGGTTTTAGCCATGATTTTTTCAAATAATGTTTATGTCCCTTTCTCTTCTCTCCTTGTACTATTGTATTAGTTTTTGTACCATACAAAAAGAAGTACTATGGTATATTGTACTCCTTGTATTATTTTTTCTATTTATTGATTGTACTTATTTGGCGAGACATAATTGTTATACTTTCCTTTAATTGTTTAGTCATGGTGTCCTTTAGTTCCTTGAACATGTGTGCAATAGCTGCTTCAAAGTCCTTTTCTACTAAGTACAATATCTGGGTCTCCCAAGGGATATCATCTGCAAGGCTGCCTTTTTTCCTATGTATGTAGCATACTTTCCTATCTCATAATTTTTGGTTGAAAACTGGACATTGTGGATACTATATTACAACAACTCTGGTATCAGTTTCTTTCCTCAACACCAAGGCTTATTTTTGTTGCTGTTACTGTTGTTTTTCTTGTTACTGCTTATTTTTTTAATGACCGTCCCTGACTAACTCTATAGATTCTCTATTCCCTGTAGTATGTGGCCACTGAGTTCTTAGCTAGCATTTTTTAAGTTCTTGCTTTTATTTTTAAGCCTAGCTTGCTAGGGTTCAGCCCAAGGTCAGTATAATTGGTAGTCAGCCAATGATGAGCTAGAAGAATTCTTTAAATGCTTGCCAGCATGTCTATCACCCTTTGTCAAGGGAAGCTGTGTGAGAAGGCATGCCTTCAAATTTTAGGCAGCTTACAAGACAGTCTTATCTTCGACTCTCTGCTTGAATGGGGTGTCAAGTTCAGGCAGAGATGAGTGACTGGAACCCTCTCTTTTCCCAGGTCTTTCCTGGGCAAAGCCACGCACATGAGTGTAACTTTCTCAATCCCAGGAACATGTCAGAAATTTTCAAAACTCCCTATGGTCATCTAGTTCTCTTGGATTTTTCCTTTAAATTTTTGACCAGGCTCTTGTTTCTCCAGCTGAAATCACAGCCTTTGGCAGCTTTGATGCTGCCAGGAGACTATTATTTTCAGACTGCTGTGCCCAAGGGAGAGGGCCTTTTTGCACTGCACTGAGCTCTGAGTGAAATTAAATAGCCACAACACCTTAGGAAGGGATAATTTCCACACGGCTACTGAGAAAATATTGAGGATGGGGTTTTTAATATAACTCAAAAAAGATCCGTTCCTATCTTTGGATGCAAGGCTGCTGGCTTTCATAAGCTGCCACACCACTAGAACTAGAGGTGGAGAGGTAGTGGGTAGCTCAAAGTTAAACACTACCAGCTCTGGTGTCTTACAAAGAGTCAGTACTTTCTCATGGATAGATGATTTTCAGTTTGTCCAGTGGTTGGGATAATTTTCAGAGTTATGAAATGGCTGATTTTAGTTGTTTTGTCATTTTTTCATTGTTTCTGTGGGAGAGCAGTTCACCAAGGTCCCAGAGTGCCATTCCAGAAGTATTTCCTTTATTATTCTCCCATCTCACCCACAGTTGCCTGTAAAATTGTGTATTCTAAGAATAAAAGTCCAACTTTTTTCTCACTACTGTATCATCAGAACTATCACAGCACCTTTACACAGAAAGTTCTCAAACAGAGAGATTGAGATAGAAATATATGTAATATGTAGATTAGTAGAGAAAGGGAAAAAGAAAAAATATATGTGTATATGCATGGGCACGTCCAAGCATAAATACTTTCTATAATATACAAGATAGTAAGCAGTGATAACTTCTGGAAAATGAAAATTAGTGGAGGAGAATACATTTGCTTTTACTTTTTATGCCTTTCTACTGCTTGAACTTTTAGAGAATCACAAATTATAGCTGTATTTAATATAGATAGATTGATAAATGGATGGATAGAACTAAATTATCCTCAAAAAATTTTTAGAACTTTTACTTTCATGATTATTCTCTGTACAGATTCTTTGTTGATGCTTATCTGAAAATATGGCTTTTACAACTCAGTAAAAAATAAAATATGAAAAAAGCAAATTGAGCTATTACATGGAGTATAGTATGACTGATTTTTCTTATTTAAACAGTTAATCTTAATGATGAGGTCCTTTGGGAATTTCAGTAATGAAATATCTGAAAGAGACTCAACTTCTATGCTCTATAAAAAGAGTTATATTTAGGGGTACCAGTGAAATGTACAAAGGATACAGAAAAACGGGGAGGCTTTTACCTAGACCTTAACATTCCAGGTAGATAAAAGGTGTGAAGGCTCAGGTGTGCTTCTCCAGAACAGCAGTTCTCAAAGTGCACCCTGGAGCCACCAAGACCTTTTGGGAAGTATACAAAGTCAAAATAGTTTTTGTAATAATATTAAGATGTTATTTGCCATTTTCACTCTCATACCCTCTAGAAAAACACAGTGGATTTTTCCAGAGGCTATCTGTCATGCGATATCACAACAATCTAAATGCAGAAGCGTATGTGAAAATCCACCTCTCTTCTATTAAGCCAGGCATTAAAGAGAGATGTGAAATAACACCACTTTCCTCAATAAATCTTGGTCTGGAAATTATAGCTATTTTTTATAAAAATTTTATCTATATTAACCTATAAAATGGGCTTGCTGATATTTTAAAGTACACTAATTTTTTTGTTTTTAATTTATAATATGGTTAATATAGATAGATATAACTATCATTCATAAAAAGTTCTTCGATATCCTCAAGAATTTTTATTAGTGTAAAGAGGTCCTGAGACCAAAATTTTGAGAATTGCAGCGCTAAATCAGTCAGCCAAAAGACATTATAAATGAAAAAATAAAACCTACAGAAAGAATTTATTTACTTGAATATCTTACCTAATACAAAATTTAAGAGAGAAAGAAATTACACTAGTTGAGACACAATCTCAATAGGGTGAAATAGTACAAAATCAAGTATCCACAGCAAAAGAAACTAAAACTAAATACACTCTGAAATGCTGAAACATGAAGTGCTTAATTTTTTAAACTTGTAAGTCTCTAAAAATATTGCAGTAAGTACTTTGGATGAACAGTAAGAATCAACAATATTTTAAAAGGCAAACTTCAAAATTAATTTTGACAAAACTTAGATATTTCTCCTTCGAGAATGTTAAAATGTTTATTTGAAGATTATCCAGCATAGAAAAATTCTGAAAGATCATAGAAAATAAAATTACATCAGCCCATAAATTGGCAAATGTAATAATATATATGAGGCATCTTATTGGCTAAGGAAATTAAAATCTATATAATGATTTATAATGATATATCTTCCAATAACATAAATTAGTCAATTATAAAAAGAAATATGTATGTGTTCATGTGTGCCTGTGGTTGTGTGTGTGTCCATATGTGTTGCGTAGTAGTTTTTACTCAGAGGTAGGATGGGGTCTTCAACCTATTTTAAAATTTCATTCAGCTACATTCCTTCCAGCTGGCTTACAACAAAAGCTCAGGTGAATGAAGGCACTGAGCTTGTGTGGAGCCTTAAAATCAGCCACACTGAGGGGATCCCAGTTGTCTAGACGAGTCAGGAAGTTTGGTTGTTCTGTTATTTTGGAAAAAATTATTTCCCTTAGCACAGAAGTAAAGACAGCCAAATATTTACCTGAATAGTAACAGTGACTGTTAATTAAAGTAGTCTTCACCCCAAAATGACAGTATGAGTACAGGGCTACATTGAGAATATTTTTTCAATGCTTTGAATTTAATAAACAATGTTAACCATCAGGTCAAGATGTGTTTCATGTCATAATCAGTGATTCATAAACTTTAATGTGTATAAGAAATTCACATGGATCTTGCTAAAACACAATTTCATAGCAATTCCACGTTTAACAAGAGTCTATATGTACAGTGAGGTAAAAGCCTAGGAATTTACATGTTTGCAGGCATCTAAGTTGACTCTGATACCTGTGAATTAACTAACACCTTGAGAAAATGTTCTGGTAAAATCTCAGTATTTTAAAACTTTCAAGTTTTAAAACTTTTTACTTAAATTTTGATAAACTGGTTCATAAATGTAATTAATATATTAAATCCATTTAATGTTAAACGCAATCATATTAAGAGATTTGGGATAAGGTACATAAAATGCAGTTAAAAATCATCTCAGTACATCAATCATGATAAAGCTACCCAACGTTATAAATGTGCATAATGTACATGAACGTGTGTTAAAAATAGTTTCAACACGTTGATCACAATTAAGTTATTCAACTTTGACAATTACACTAATGGCTCTAGTTTAATGGTTTGTCATAGTTAAGTCAACATCCCCTTACTTCTAAAGACTAAAATGATTTGGGGTTTGCATGTATGTTTTTTACTTTAGTAATATATTATTAATCCTATCTTTAGGGACTTGGTTTTGTATAGTACATGTATATATGAATGTTTAATGTATTTTTGATGGTCTAAATGTTTATGAAGACATAAAAGAAAATGTGTATTAGGTAAGCTATAGAACAACTATTCAAAGTTTTTGTAAATATTCTATCAGAATATTACATGACCCGATGGCCTAATAAAAATAATAATTCTTCAACATACCTTTAAGTCTTTCATTTTAGAGCAGTGATTAGTCTTTTTGTCCAAGCTTAACACTTATTTCCTTTTTAAAATAAATAATTCACAGTTTATTTGATTTAGACATTGGCTACTAAGTTGATCATTTTGACTGAAGCTTGGATCAAGTCAAGACATTTAATCAATATTTCATTGAATATCTACTACATGCAAGATGGGGGACAGGCACAAAGATACTAATAGTATGTATTTCAAAACCAAACCTAAATGCATATATCTAACCTGTAGTACCCTGAGCATGATAACTGCTTTAATGGAGGCATAAAGACATGAGAATAGAGGAAGAAAATTACTATGTCCAGAAGAAGGCATGGAGAGAAGGCATGGCAAGCTTTGTAGAAGATTGCGCAAAGGAAAATAAATTTGACTTGGACTTTAAAGATTAATTGGGATTTTGGCCAACTGAAATACATAAGGACAGAATGGATAACAGGATCAAATGCATGCAGTCTAGAAATTGTGTCATATTTGTCAAAGGAAGTGTGATGTATAACATCCGTGACATGGAAGCAGGATAAGATGAGGCTGGTCGTGTTGGTTAAGTTCAAATTCTGAATAAGCATTAAAAATATGTTTGCAGTTATAATTTGAATCTATAGAATGTTTAAAGCCGTAAAATTGTTTTAAAAGCAAATCGACACAGTGGTATGTGTACCTTGGAAATAGTCCTCTGGGGGCAGTGTTGAGAATCAACCTTAATAAGGGAAAAAACTTGATGCAAGGAGGCCATTAGGAGAAAAATGTTTTAATAGGTACCTGAATTAGGATAGTAAGTGGTGAGGAAAAAAAAGAAAGTGACAGAGAAGGGAGAGAGGGAGGGAGGAAAAAGGGAGAGAAGGAGAAAGGGAGAAAGAAAAGAAGGATGGAAGGACGGAAGGATGGGAGGGAGGATGGATTTTACAAATACTGGCAAAGTAAAATTAAGATAAATTAAGATAAATTAGTGACTCCTTGTATATAAGAACGATGAATCAAATACAACTCTAAAGTTTGACTTTAAAACTTCTAGCTTAAACTGTAAAGCTAAATTTTAGTGCCTTAAACATGTATTGAACTTATTTTGTTTTCCTTTAAAAATACATATGACATTAAAATGATATATTCCATTTCTCTACTTGTTGAGGTGTGAAGTTACAAATTTCTTGTTAAAACAAAAAAATACCTATTTCATTAGTTTGCTCCCTATGCATTAAATACGATTTTGTTTCATTTCCAATTTTTTTTAAGATCATTGCCATTTCACCTCGCTATTTCCAATATATTTTCAGCATTACTTTAAAAAATATTATAGTTAAAGCTTTTTTTATACTGCTAATCATTAGGCAACTATAAGTTGTAAATGACAGCATCCCATATGACTCAATAGGTGAAAAATTACTAGCACTTTGTATTGCATTTTTTTCTATTACCTAGCTGATCATTATTCCTTCTAAGAGAAGCCTAGTACAATTCCCACTGCAGAGGCAGACAATAGGCATATGTGTTTTCTCAGGACTGACCCCTGCCCCCTCCCCTCAGCTATGGCTAATTGTGATGCCCCCCCTGGCTGGAAAACAAGGACTGAGCCTGATTCCTTCCCTTGGAATATGAGCTACGTGACTCCAAGACAATACATTTAGTTAATGGAGAAATCTGGAGCTGGAAGGTTCAGTCCCAAATCAAAGATATAAGAGCAAAACCAGTAAATTACCTGAGGAAGCCAGTCAGGGGAGAAAAATTGAGTGAATAACAGAGGAAATTGGAACAGCCTTAGAGAGAAGGATAGCGTGAATGGCAACATAGCCTGTGAAAGGAAACCAGAGCATTCACCAGGGCTGCTGTCTTCCCAATTCTATCTGAAAGACCCCATTTTCAGAAGTAAACTGCACATACATTCTGCTTCTTATATCCAAATTGGTCTTCCCAAATCTTTCCACAAATCTCTTGCAACTCTCCATTTCTAAGGAATTAAAATATACTTCAACCCCATTCTCAGAAGCATGGTAGAGGATGAGGGGACACACCAGTGTCCCTGGTCACAACTGATGGAAGGGTAAAAGGTGATAACCAAGCTTTTGTGTTTTGTAAATTTTTTTAATTTAATTTTTATTTTATACTATAGTTGATTTACAATATTGTGTTAGTTTCAGGTATACAGCAAAGTGATTCAGTTATACATACACAAATATCCATTCTTTTTCAGATTCTTTTCCCATATAGGTCATTACAGAATATTGAGTAGAGTTCCCTGTGCTATATAGTAGGTCCTTTTTGGTTATCTATTTTATATACAGTAGTGTGTATGTGTTAATCCCAAAGTCCTAATTTATCCCTCCCCTACCTTTCCCCTTTGGTAACCATAAGTTTGTTTTCTATGTCTGTGAGTCTGTTTCTGTTTTGTAAATAAGTTCACCTGTATCATTTTTTTACATTCCACATATAAGTGATATCATACGATTTTTGTCTTTCTCTGACTTCACTTAGTATGATAATCTCTAGGTCCATCCATGTTGCTGCAAATGGCGATATTTCATTCTTTTTTATGGCTGAGTAATATTCCGTTGTATACATGTACCACCTCTTCTTTATCCATTCATCTGTCAATAGACATTTAGGTTGCTTACGTGTCTTGGCTATTGTAAATAGGGCTGCAATGAACATTGGGGTGCATGTATCTTTTCAAATTATGTTTTTCTCCAGATATATGACTAGGAGTGGGATTGCTGGATCATGTGTTAGTTCTATTTTTAGTTTTCATGTTTAAACTAAGTGCATTTACATTATAGATATTACTATAACCCTTTTCTTATTTATAACACAATTAAGTTCAGAATCTCTATTTGGTTTTCCAAAAGAAAAACAAAGTCCTTCCATGTCCTGTACATACTTGTTCACTCTTGAAGCAGGTTAGCTCTTTATTATTTGAGCAATAAGACAAAGAAAAACAAAAGACAGATATTTTCCAGACACAGCAGCAGTGTTTTTGAGGTTTAGAATAAAATCAAGAAATATCATGAATCCTATTATAGCCTGAGAAAACAAACCAACATCTCCTCAATGTGGAGAGCTGGCTGCTTTCAGGTCCCCTTACATCATAAATCGCCCTAGAAAACTATGAGCCTTCCTTTGGGAATTCTGAAAACATTTCTGAAGGACACTTGCCTGGTATTACAAAGCAAAGCAATTTTGACTTCACTGAATCTGCAAACTGGGACTATCTCAGTGAGGGAAAAAACTGTAATCAGAAGGAGACATTTTAGAAGACTAATTTTAATTCTACTCATTGTAGAATATTTTTTTATGACAGGAGATCATTTTGTTAAAACATGGGATAAGAAAATTAAAGTAAAATGTCAGCATCATATAATTATTTTGCTCTGATATTTCTGAACTATAAAACGAGTATACCATAACTTCAGTATTTCAAATCCTACTTGAAAATAGGTGAAGTAAGTATCTAAGTAAATAAACCACATGTACACAGTCAGTAAACATTCAAAGCATACAAATTGTAAGCCCTTATTCCAGTGACTGCCATTTATCAAGACTTCCATTTATACTTCCTTTGAGCAACTGTCAAGCCGCATAATGAAATCTAACTTGTGCCTAGCCACATCTTACGTTTTACCCAGAAAGGTATTATCTAGCTTGAAAGTTTTATCAGGCTTTGGCCAATAATTACATTTTACATTTTCAAAACTTGTAAACTTGTGAAAGATAAAGATTTAAGTTTTTTTTAAGTGCTACAAATTCTGAAGGTATTAAACAGTTCCAAAATATTTTGGGTACCAACTGTTACCCTGGAGATCAATCAAGATGGTGGAATAACCCATTTTTGATGGATTTGTTCCCCCACAAAACATCCAAAATACATCTACATGTGGAAGAACTCTTACTGAAAAGTAACTGGAAACCTGCAGAAAGACTCCTGTAAAACCAAGGCTGTAAGAAAGATACACAAAGAATTGCATAGGAAGGGAAGAGAGGCAATCAGGTCAGGACCTGTGCCCCTGGGAAGGGACTCAGAGGAAATTGGAGGATACACAGGTAGAGACCTGCCCTGGGGAGCGAGTGGGTTGAGCCTCAGTCCTCGGGTCTGACACTGGGGAGAGGAGCCCCCTTGCTGGTCGGAGGGCTGGTGGGACTAACAGGAGGGCAATGGGAATCCTGAACCCTGCTCATGAGGAGCACATGTTGGCTTTCCCCTGAGGCAGGGCAGAGGGAAGTCTGCACCAGGGGCTGCCAGGTTTCATGCAACTGCCTCGGCGCACACCGCAGCCCGAGCTGAGCAAATGCGCTGGCCCCGCTCACTCCATGTCACAGTGTGGCACTGGATCTGGGGTGGGCGGGGACACAACTGGGAGAAGACTATACCATGGGATACAGCGGTGACCCAGTCACGGGCAGAGCCTGCCTGGGGCAGTGGCAGCCATTCTTGGCTCTTACACAAACTGCACATTAGAAGCTGCCCAGATCTCTTACAGCTGACCCTCTACCACAGCTCATCCCCAATATACACAAAGCGTCCTCACAAGCAGAAGCTGGGGGCAGTGATAGGCTGTGAGGGACAAAGGGGACTTGCACTTGAGGTTGCATGTGAGCAGAGCAAGGAAAACAAATACAAGCACCTGCTCAGGCAGTGCATCGGAGACAGCTCAAACCTCTGTATGCGGCCAACACAAGCCAAGAGGCCTCATGGGCCCCACTTGCTCCAGCATTCTCTCCCTCTGGGGCAAGGATCCCAGTGCAGGGAGAGGGGGAAACACACACCTAAAGGGAACAGAGCCAGCTTGTGCCCGACCCTCAGGTATTCTACTCCAGCAACTCAGGGTCAGTCACCACTCCTAATAAGGCAGGGATGGCCGCTGAGCATAGAGGAAGTCCTGCCTCGCACCCAGTTCCAGCTCTAGCCCCTCCATCTCCAGCCCCACCTCCTGGCAAGGGGATAGCTGCCAGCGCATCCAGGGGAAAGATGCGACTGGCATCCACATCAAAGCCGAACCTCCCACCAAAGGCATTAGGCACACACAGTCTGCAAAGGCATGCTTCCTCCTAAGAACACACCTTAAAGATGGCAGTAGGTAAATGACCTAAATTCATAGAGGCAGAGAAAATTAAGCACAATGAAAAGGCAGAAACTGCTCTCAGTTTAAAGAGTAAGGTAAAAAACCTGAGAAAATAAATAATGAAACAGAAATAAACAATTTACCAGATAAAGAATTTTAAAAATAGTAATAAAAATGTTAACTAAATTAGGGGAAAGACTAGATGTACACAGTGAAAATTTTAACAAGGAACTAGAAAATATGAGAAGACCCAATCAGAAATGAAGAATTCAATAGCTGAAATAAAAAACACACTACAAGAAATGAATTTGCAGATAACATGATACTTTATATAGAAAACCCTAGTCTCCACCCAACAACTACTAGAACTAATAAATGAATTCAGCAAAGTTGCAGGATGCAAGATAAATATACAGAAATCTGTTGATAAATATACAGAAATTCTTCTCTCTCCTCCTGTTCTCTCTCTCATATATATATATAGGTTCTATTTCTCTGGAGAACACTGACTGTACGTTTACCCTGATGGAAATCAGTATTTAAGCAATGTTCAGGTTTACCAAAATCTTCTCTCTTTAGTTCCATGTATTAGGAAAACAAACAGTATCAGATATCTAGTACTGAATGATCGTGTCTCACAGATATACTACCTAAAAATGGTTTTTTATAGTAGTTTCTTTTCCTTTTTTCTTTTCTTTTCTTTTTTTTTTTTGTTAACTGATATTTAATTTATGAATGGGTTTCAGTCTCATTAAGATGTTCTCTAGAACCTTGAGCATTTAGATAGATCACGTGTGCATCTCTAGTTATTTTCCTAAATGTACCAGTGAAAATGAGTGAGTTTTGTGCCTGGATTATCTAAATTGTCTGTCTGTATCTACCCACATTAAAAATATATGCTTAATGTGGCACATTTCATCCTAGGTAAAGAGATTATTATTCAGTCTATTTAAAATAGGAAAAACATGTGCCACGTTTCAGGAAAAAATAATATATAGAAAGTGTATTGGGGGCAAATGTGAGGAACATAAAATAATGTCACTCAGTTGCTTACATCAAACTTATTTCCAGTAAATAAAATTTAATGTAAAATATTAGTCCACACTTATGGCATTACTTTTTTTTGTGTAGAGATAGAGAATCAAATACATGCTACCATTGTGCGAGTTACTGTGTGAGACATGGGGTAGGGGAATGAGGAAGAATTCAAATATAAAAACCATCCTTGCCATATTTATCAGAACTATTATAATTATAAGTACAGAAATCTACCTGAACTAACTCAATTTTATACAAAAGATTTATTGGCACATGTAACCAATCTTTTTCAAGGACAGCACAGGATCAAAGGACCTGAAAATTGCCAGGATCCACTCCCTCTACCTCTTGCCTTTTTCTCCTGCTTGCATTCCCTTTATTCAGTCAATCTGGTATTTTTCCACTGGCTTAGAAACAAGAGCACCAAAAATCTCATTAATAAATGAGATTAAATCTCTTTCATTAAATCTCTTTCTTCTGTAAAAGAACTGAAATGCTTTTTGTCTAATGTTAATTCTAAAAATCTCCAGCAAGGGTTGTTATTGGCACAAATTGGATAAAGTTCCATCTTTGGACAAATAATAGTAGTCAGGGAGGTGGAATATCATAATGGAGCCAAATTGGATCAGGTACTGCATCCTAGACCAATCCCTGTAGACACAGTAGCCTCTACCAGAATCACATGATTGAAGTGACAACAGTAATAGATCAAGACCTGAGGGGAAGGAGTATGAGCGGAGAATCATTAGGTGTCTACTACCCTGTCCTCAGAAGTTAAAATAATTGAGTCGGCAGACAGAACTTGCTATTAACTTTTAGATTGAACATCTTAAGCCATCAATTAGTTTGCTGATATAAAATTTGTTTTGAACACACCTAAATACATAGTATTTCAGGAATGGGAATAAAGTGAATCATGCCCAGGGTACAGAGACCAATTAGAACTGTGCCATCAGAATGCTGAATTGCCTGTATTCAAGGAAATAATTGCCATTTTCTCAAGACACCTAACTTGACAGCTCACAAAGCTCTACCGCATCTGATGTGTGTGCTCCTAATTAGGAGAGAACAGCAGAAATCACCATCAACAAGTAATACATCAGAATTCCTCAAAGAACAGGCTCAAAATGAAAGGTTCTCATACCACAAAACATGAAGTGCTCATAAATAAAGAAGACCAAAGTAGTGGTTCCTAAAGTGGCACAGCCTTCTCCCCTGACTCACGCTCCAGAAAGTCAGTAGCACTTTAAAAGGAGCATAGCTTTGCCCACAGAGTTTGGAGCTGCTGCCCCCAACATTACTTCCTGTCGATGTCAACTGGCCTCAGGGGCAAGATGTTTAACCAGCAGTTCGTCCCCAGCTGAGTACCAACATGGTCTGCTGGTGACCAAGTCTGTACACGCGGTCTGATTAGGGGTTGATGCTTTGTTCCATAGCCCAGGGAGAGTGTCCTGCTTGCAGCAAATGGCCCAGTCACTAAGGGAGCAAGTATCCAACACTGTGCTCTTGTATCTAAGCTGACGATGTGCCACTTCCAACCGTTTCAATATTCCTCACGTGAGGAATATTCCTCCCTTACTGAATACTTAAGGCAGGAGTCAGCAATCTCTAGAGGTCATGACCTATGATCATGAGTACAGTATTTCTCATACCGCAGTTTATTACCACCAGTCCTGTGGCTTCCCACCCTATTTTCTGCCTTCTAATCAATCCACTAATCTCAGGAGATAATCAGTTACAAATAAGACAGCTAGAGAGGTTGAGAAACTTCATCTGTTGTGTGAAACCCAAAATGCCGTAGGAACAGAGCTTCCAGACAGGCTGTGATGTCGGCACGGATTCATCTTTATTTTGTTTGCAGGTTTGAAAAATGGACGAATTAGTGTGGGCAGGAAAGACTCTAGAAATGGCTTTTTAAAGATTGGTTGCTACTTTGCAAGCTTTTTCTGGCCTATAAGGGAATCCTATTGAAGACTGAGGATTGTGGATCTCAAATATCCTCATTGACGTTATGCCATTCTGCCTCCAGCATCTGTTCTGGGGCTTCCGCAGGTCCAGCATGTGTATAAGGTGATAAAGACCTAGCAGCCTGGGGTCCTAGGCCCCAGTAAGGATTCTAAATATTTCAGAAAACTTTTGGGGATCCTCCATGTGCTCAGGTAATTATTTAACTATGGCCCTTAATTTGGTCTTTGACCAAGGAGAGAAAGATACATGAATAGGATTGTCGGCAGCCTCCAGTGGTCTTATTTTAAAAGGTAACTGTTAAATAGTGTCTTCAGACTGGAAAAGGAATTCAGAGAGAGGATTAGTAGAATGTGAAAACTCAAGTAAAGGAAGAAAGATGGGAGCAGTAGAAGTCATGTCAATCTTATTGTCTTTTGTTTTAGGTATACCTCTTGTACTTTTAATTTTTCATTAGCCTTTTGCAACAACTCTTTCAATAAAGCTATTTTTGAATCTTGAAGCTTTTTGGAAGCTTCTGAATATGAATTAAAATAGGTATCCCATTCCGTTTGTTTGATTTGGGACCCTTTGCTTTCAAGTGCACTTCTGAAATGAACCATATTGAACATTCATTGGAATATTCTGCATAATGGTCACTGTAATTCTAGGTTGTCTTTAGTAAGATTTTATAGATAACTACAACTTCTGGAACCACAGTCCTTAGACACAAAATAAGCAGGTGTGTCAGAAAGTGGTGTGCTCAATTCTTTGAAACTCGATGATCCCAGTTTTTAAGCTTTGGGTCTCTTGGAGCCAAAATTAATACCTAAGAGGGATGTGTTGCTGGGTTGGGGATTTTGTGGTTTTTACATTGTATGTCACTGTACAAGAATTTTCTTGAGGTTGGCACGAGAGTTAGTATCAATCTAACCTATCCTGTGACCAACTTATCCTAACACAGGAGGCTTAGAGTTAAGTGGTGAGTGCTCTAACATCTTTTAAGAGCTCCGCCTCTGCCCACCAATCTTGGAGTTTTTGGCTTCCAAGATTCCCATCAGCAATAGCATTTACCTCTTGTGCACAATAACAGAAACCAACAGTGATCAAGGAAACAGAGATGTGGACACCAGCAGTTACCAAAGAGATGGTACTGTGAACTCTGAGAACCGGCCAAGAGTAGGTTTTAGGTGCACACAACCAGCAGTTCCCAATGTGGAACTGGAGTCTGAACCAACAGACCTTAACAAATGAACTGCAGACTGAACCACGGGCTGGGGGCTGGGATTCTGCATGGAACCATCAGCTAGCTCAAGCTGACCCACCCTAAACTGGAAATATAATTAGATCAGGAGATCAACACAAAGAAAGCAGAGCTCAGAACTAAGAGAGACTTACCCACAGCCCTTGGAAACAGTGTGATAGAGAGAACTCAAAGGGTTCATGGGTTCCAATACCTATGTTCCTTGCTGTCCCCAAAGCCATCAGAAGTCACCTTCAGATCCCACTGCTGTCACCAAAATGTTAAAAAATAAAATTCATCTGAGTGAATTTTATTTTTTATTTATTTTTTTAAAGTTAATTATGTATTTATTTTTGGCTGCGTTGAGTCTTTGTTGTTGCACGTGCGCTTTCTCTAATTGCATCAAGCTGCAGCTATTCTTCATTGTGGTGCATGGGCTTCAGTAGTTGTGGCTCTAGAGCGCAGGCTCAGTGGTTGTGGTGTATGGGTTCAGTTACTCCACAGTATGTGGGATCTTCCCGGACCAGGGATTGAACCCATGTCCCCAGCATTGGCAGGCAGATTCTTAACCACTGTACCACCAGGGAAGTCCCTGAGTGAAGTTTAAAGATATTGTTGGCTTTATTCAACAACTCATGAATCAAGCAGCAAACCATCTTGCAAATGAAAAGGAGCTTGAAAACCTGTATAAAATGAAAGATTTTTATAGGCAGAAGAAAACAGGAAAAAGGAAGTCATACTAGCAAAAAGTGGATTCGTCATGGCAAGGTGGTCACTTCTTCAGGAGATGGCAGGGGTCTATCAAGCAGATCACTTCACTAGTGTTGATCAGGTAGTCTTGATTAAGTGGTTTAAAATTCCCTTTCCAGGACAGTCAAAACTGTAATTAAGTCTCAGTTTGGTGATGTGGAGCTCAGCATAAGTGACTACATTTGGGGCCTGTTGTTCTGTCTTTAATACATGTGAGTGACTGAGTGAATCCCCGGAGTTGAACAGACTTAGGTCTAAACCTTCAGTGTGTGACTTTGGATATTTTGCCTCCCTAAACTCAATTTCCTCATTTGGAATAATAAGAGAGCTTTTCTCAAAGAGCTGCAGAGAGGATATGAGATCATTCTGATGGAGCATACAGCCTAACCCATACTAAATATTGCATTATGTCAGTTAATTTGATTGCCTCCTATACTTGATATGTGTTTCTTTCTTGAACACCACTGCAGTTTAAAATGGATTCTGGTCTTCCTTAATTAGTTTTAAAATTAAAGGAGGTATAAATGAATATCTGAATAATGGTTCAGAAAAATTAAAAGTTTGAGAGAATTTGACACAGCAAAGACTATGTTTAAATCCACATGGTCTTATTCCTTTATATCTAGTAATATTTCCTTTGCTATTAGTACTTCTGTGATTTTTAGAACTAAAACACATTTAAGTATAAGTAAACATATTCAGAAATATTATTAATACAGGCTAATTTTTCCCCCTCCCGGAATAATGCTTTACAAAAGCAAAACTCAAAATGCAAAGTGGAAATAGCCTGGGCTTTGAAGCCAGACAGACATGGGCTTCACTCTCAGCTCCACCAGTATATAATGGTTTAGTACATGGTTTTGGGATTGGTTAGCCTTGCATTTGTGTGTGACACAAATACTCCATTTTCATCATCTTTTTTTTTTTTTTTTAACATCTTTACTGGAGTATATTTGCTTTACAATGCTGTGTTAGTTTCTGCTCTATAACTGAAAAAACTATATTTAACTCCCAAAGGGTTTGGTGAAAATTAACTCCAAAATTAATAGTTAATAATAACTGAATTGCATATTTGAAAGTTTCTAAGAGAGCAGATCTTAAAAGTTCTCATCACACCCCAAAAAGTTTGTAATTATGTATGGTGACAGATGTTAACGAGACTTACTGTGGTGATCATTTTGCAATATATACAAATATCAAATCTTTATGTTGGACACCTGAAACTAATATAATGTTATATATCAAGTCTACATCAATAAAAAAAAATTTTAATTTTAAATCCACATGTTCTGGGGCTTCCCTGGTGGCGCAGTGGTTGAGAATCCGCCTGCCAATGCAGGGGACACAGGTTCGAGCCCTGGTCTGGGAAGATCCCACATGCCGCGGAGCAACTGGGCCCGTGAGCCACAATTACTGAGCCTGCGCGTCTGGAGCCTGTGCTCCGCAACGACAGAGGCCGCGATAGTGAGAGGCCCGCGCACCGCGATGAAGAGCGGCCCCCACTTGCCACAACTAGAGAAAGCCCTCCCACAGAAGCGAAGACCCAACACAGCCAAAAATAAAAATTAATTAATTAATTTTAAAAAAAATGTACTTAAAAAAAAAATTTAAAAAAAATCCACATGTTCTTAGAAATGAAAGCTCTTAGCAAACTAACACTAGACTTATCTTTATGAGATCTGCAATTATCTTAAGAGTTCTAGTGATGTAAAACATGCACATTGAAATAACTGCTCAACCTCAATGCATTCTCACCACAAAAGAAGCTTCCTTTATTGTTTAATTTCATATATATTATATATGTCATATATTTAATACCATATATATACCTGTGTGTATATATATATATATGAAGTACCTTCTTTATCCAAGCACTATGATTCAAATAATTACTTTGCAGACACATATCCAATTTTAGTATCTGTCTGTTCAAAAAACATTCAACTGAGCAGCATTCTTAATACTATTTTCCTCATATTTTGAGGAAAGAAAGAGTATCTCCAACTGCCAGTTGTAGAAATGAGAGTTTTAAATCTGTGAGAGGGAAGTATTCTACAATCCCATCATTAGAAATGGATTACAGTGTGTTTAATTTTGTGTTTCATTTAATGAAAATATTTAAATTTTCCTTCGTGTGTCTTATCAAACTTCATCAGAATACTGTAGTTCACAGTGGTATGTTACTAATGATTAGTACACAACCTAAATGGCTAGTATTTCAGAACTGATACATTGTTATGTAATCATAACTATGCACACATTATACCCAAATCTCTAATAATATTTAAAATTATCCAGTGACTAAAAAGTAAAAATAAAGCTGAGGGACTACTGTAAAAAACTATGAAAAAAAAGACCTTAAAGTAGTCAATTTTTACCCAATTAGCTTCTTCATTTTTTCCCTGATTTAGAAAGGTTTTCTGATCTGCTTTCCATCACCTGGCTCTGTTGATCTAAATTGTTGTCTTGAAAATATTTCTGTTTAACATTAATTCATTGTATCTGTTGAAGTTAATTTCTCACATCGTTCTACAAGAAGCTATGTTCCCAGCAGAGTTTATTTGTCATAGAATTTAAATGATCTGTAATCCAGCTAAAGGACCTAAATTTTCACACCACTTCTCCTTCTGGCAATATAACATTTGGCTCGAGAATGTCTCATTACTCTAATAGGTCTCTGGTTAGAATGCAGTGAATAGCCGTGCTTGTCCATGTTTTCTGGATCTGGATATAAACACAGACTCAGGAGGATACAGGAAAAAAAAATACCATTTCCACCCTACGGTACTAATTCCATCAGAGAATTAAAATTTAATTTCTTCATGAAACATCTACTCAGATTACCTCTTCTTTTGTCATCTGGTTTACCAAAATCTATGTACTGTCTGGCTTCACATAGTGATTTTATGACCTAAATATCAAGAGAAAAAAAGTATCCCTTTGCTATGGTAAAATTTAGTTTAAGAAATCAAAGTTATTAATGTTAAATTTCACAGTGCTCTTCATTTCAATAGTCCTTGGAGACTGAGCAAATATATTTATATTTGCTGTATTACAGCAAATATATGCTCTAAAGCATAGAGCTTTAGATTATTTAGCGAGGCTTATTATTAATAAATATATTTTATTGAAGACTTCATCTCCCCTCCATCTTTTTCATGTCTTATTTTCAGTCTGAACCCCAACCCCTCTTTCAATGGGATTATAACTATGTTTAGCCCTTGTTGTATTACTGAAAATAGAATAGTTATACTGGAATGCCAAGGATTTAAGCAATTCCCTTGCCTTATGCCCAATTTAAAACCATAAGGGAAAACCAAACAACCAACCAAAAAACTTACCTCTTGGGACTCCTTTACATGGATGCATTCTAAAGCTATTCCACAAGTTATTTGGGTGGTGACTATGTGAACAGAAAGATACTATAAAGTTACAGACACTAGATACTTGGATGTATCTAGTGTTTTATTAACCAATTATACTCATTTCAGCAAGTGCTGACTAGACCTATGAGGTCTAGTTTTCTTGTGGTACTAAGAAAAATAGAAATAATTGAAACATGACCAAAGTGTTTGAACACTGGGCAAAAGAAGGACAATATGTTCAATGAAGGAAACACCCACACAGTGATGAATGTGGAAGGAACCTGTGCAGAAGAAGATAGAGATAAAACAGGAGATGAAGACCCTTCTGGAGGGTAGTGCAAGATGCGATGGATTAGGTAGAGTGAGTCGGACTATAAGTGGTCTTCAAAGACGTGAGGTAAGACAATTTGTTAAGGTATAAAAGTATATTTTGCTTGCATTATTGTTTATGTTTTTCTTTTGCCAATGCATATTAAAAAAGGAAGCCAACCTACTTTGCAATAAAAATTGTCAACCACCTTACTTTCACTCACTCTGTCTGGCACCAAAGGAAAACTTGGATTGTTTCTTAATCAAATGGGTGGGCATAGGAAGGTCCAGTGATGGTGGTTATTTAATTTTTCACCAGCTGCATGTATGAGCTCAGAGCAGAACACAGAGTTACTGGAATACAATACCTCTGATATTTGCTATGTTATTTGCTCTGCAACAAATGTCATATTCACCAGGCATGATAAGGAGTTTTCTTCTTCAGTAAAATTTACTTAACTCCCAAGTTATCCAAATATACAAGACAGTTCAATAATGTAGCCAAATATAATAATGACACAAAATCCAATAACTTTTTAATTGCTAGCAATAATCAAATTGTAAATATAATAGGAAAAAATATATCCCATCACAATTTCAACAAAATTTTAAAAAGTAGGAACAAACTCCAAAAACCCTACTGGAAGAAAATTTCACATGGAAAATACAGAAATATATAGAAAATAGAATAAAGATACAGAAAATAAAGATTTAAAGTGCTCATGCATTTTTTAATCTAGTAAGTTTACTTCTAAGCATTTATCATCCAAATGGACTATGGTGTTTATTACAGCTTTGTTTATTATAGTGAAAAACTGGAAATATAAATGTAAATCAATAAGAAAATGGTTAAATAAATTATAGTAAATTCATACTACACAGTTCCATGAAATCTTCAAGATGCATTATTAAGTGTTAAAGTAATTGGAGAATACTATGTATAGTATGATACTATTTGTGTAAAAATAGTAAAAAACAACACTATGCAAAAACTTGTGTGTGTGTGTGTGTGTGTGTGTGTAAGTAAACCATGGTAAGAAAAATTAAAGAAAACCCAACTGAATAGGGAGATAGTCCTTGTTCACAAATTGGACAACTTGATATTTTAATTTAAAAAAAATTTTTTTTAATTATTTTTGGCTGCGTTGGGTCTTCTTGCTGCAGGTGGGCTTTCTCTAGTTGCAGTGAGCGGGGGCTACTCTTCGTCGCGATGTGCGGGATTCTCATCGTGATGTGCTGGCTTCTCATCGCAGCGGCTTCTCTTGTTGAAGAACACAGGTTCTAGGCACGTGGGCTTCAGTAGTTGCGGCACGTAGGCTCAGTAGTTGCAGCACGCAGGTCCTAGAGCACGTGGACTTCAGTAATTGTGGTGCATGGGCTCAGTAGTTGCAGCTTGCGGGCTCTAGAGCGCAGGCTCAGTAGTTGTGGCTCACGGGCCTAGCTGCTCTGCGGCATGTGGGATCTACCTGGACCAGGGATCAAACCCATGTCCCCTGCATTAGCAGGCAGATTCTTAACCACTGTGCCACCAGGGAAGTCCCATAACTTGATATCTTAAAGGATGTTAACTTTCATCAAATTTGTCTTTAGATTCAGATAGTTCCATCAATATTTCAAAATGTTTTGTGGAAATGTACAAACTGAATACTAATAAAATGTACATCAAAATGTATAGGACCTAGAACAGCCTACTTGGGCTTCAGATAGGTGAGCAAAAACCAAGATGCAGTCTTGTTTAAATCAATGCTATTCAGGGTCTGTCACTTTCAAACAAAGATGACCCATAGAGTGGTTGTATCAGAAGGGCCTCATGAATATCATCAATATCAAATAAACATGTCTCTTCACAGTGACTCTCATTGCCCTAAATTGCCATCCCTTTTCCTTGTAGATAAGTGGTTTTGACCAAGCCTTTCCAGTTTTCTTGGGTTGGAAAGTTGTCTTGGTTCCAGTATCTGTGACTCATAATTTGAACCCTTTCATAGATATAGATGGTGTCCTTCCATTAATCTTCTAAGTACCAGGATGGGTGCTAACACTCGTTTCTCCATTGTTACCCTTTATACTGTATCACAGCGTGATTTCTGATGAAAGCTCTTTGCATCGACAGGCACTAATGTTCTCAGCATGAAATTCTGAGTGTAATTTTTTCCCTGTTTGTGTCAGATTCAATTCCTCCAAACTAGTACACAAGATGCACATTTTATCCAGGATCATTTTTAGGTGCTCTTTCATAGAAGAATACAGATAAGAGGCTCAAAAATATTTAGGTCACCTGTCAATCATGTATGTAACAACAAAGCCCCCTTCTTCGGTTTATAGATTCAGTGTCCATTCCAGGCAGGAGTGGCATAATTTTACCAAGTTTCAAGGTTACACAGTGAATTTTGAAATATAAACCTTATATTTCTTCAAAGAAGATAAATATATGTTTTAATTACATCATGATTTAGAACCAGTGATTCCTGGTTCAATTGTTAGTTCGGCTCCAAGGCTGATCTTTCCATCGGGAACACAGGATAACAGGACGGTGAGTTTGTCCTAGTACAGCTGCTAGGAAACAACAGAACTTTCAGGTTGCTCTCAGTTGGGTTTTCTGCCAGCTACTCTAGAGGAAGTTTCTGGATTACCATTTTAAAATTCATGGTAATCTTTTGTATTGGAGGTTCTCATCAAGCTTTTCTAAACAGTAATAGTTTATCATATCCAACAATTAAGAATGTGCAAATAATAGGGACTTCCCTGGTGGTCCAGTGGTAAAGAATCCGCCTTCCAATGCAGGGGACACGAGTTCGATCCCTGGTTGGGGAATTAAGATCCCACATGCTGCGGGGTAAATAAGCCCCCGCGTCACAACTAGAGAGCCTGCATGCTGCAACTAGAGATTAGCCCATGGGCCGCAACGAAGATCCCACGTGCTTTAATGATCTCTGAGTGATCAGGGACATATTTTAACATTTCTGCCTGAAAATATATTGATGATATTTCTCTCATAGTACCAAGATGCTAATCCCAGAGGGTGAAAGTAGCCAGTTTGTACTTATTTCAGGCACCCTGGAAAATGACCATGTTTGAATTTTTGGAAATCTAGTGGTTTGGGTTGAACAAAGTCACTGGTGGATGACTCTTGTGTTATAATAAGGAATTGACCTTTCTGAAACTCCTTCACCATCAAGATCCAATGTGAATATTATATTTTCACATAACCTAGCCAAAGCAATGGGTAGAATGATAAGAATCTCAGCTAAACTGAACCAATCTTATAATCTCAATTTTCCTGGTCGTAGTGGTTGGTATAGGAAAAGGGCATGTGACATACAAGGGCACAGTTAGAATCCTTCACCAGAACTTTTAGAAACAATGCAAAGAGAGAAGCAAAGTTGTGATATAGGAGCTTGAAGCCCCAGTGCCATGTTGCTGCATTGTGGAGATGGTCCATCAAGTCTCTCGTTCCAATTCTGGAGGTTCCTGGAACTTTCCTGTCTTGTGTATTAATTACCACAGTGTTTTAGTTAGTGTATAAACCAAACTGCTGTAACAAATAGAAACAAAAATGCATTGTCTCCAACAAGGTAGCATTTTATTTCTTTCTAATGTAATAGTCTAGCTGTAAGCAAGCAGTGAAGAATGGAAAGAAGATTTTGTTCTTAAGTCATACACAGAAAGATTCCTTTGCTCCTCTATCTCCTGGAAAAGCGTCATTGTGTATGTCGTAAAATCTGGCACATACCATATTGCCTCCATAACAGAATTTATCTAAAGAGCCACACTTAGCTGTGGGGAGAAAGGGTGGGGTGATGGCTAGGAAATATAGGCTCTAACTGGACAATCCTGTGTGTGCAGTTTAAAAGGAATTATTCTATTACTAAAAGAAAGAGAAAATAGACATTGACATCAATTATCAGTTTCTACCTGACAAGACATGTTTGTTCAATTCTTCCTTGAATTCTCTGATCTACCCCAATTTTTTGCCCGAGCTGCATTGTGCAGGTTTCTGCAACTTGCCAATCCAGGGAGGCAATGGTACAGTGAACCACTTAGATTTTTGACAAAAATTCTACTTCTGGAGTAAATAAATATCAACTAACTTTTACCTGAAACTTCAACCATCCCAGGCTCTGGTAAAATGTAGTTGTTAGTTAAAGAACATTAAGCAGTTTAAAATCCAGATTTGTGAGGTTTAGAATCAAGTTCTAGAGTGACTAACTCACCTTGCTTTGCCTGAGAATTTCCCAATTTAATCACTAGAATTTAATCCTATGTTCCAGAAAGCCCCTCAATTCTAAGAAAACCCAGATGGTTAGTGACCCTAAAGTATGACTTCACACCTGAATTATAATGGGCTCCCAGCTCCCATTTGCAGTTCAGTTTCATTGACTGACCAGCACTCTGCTGACCTCATCACATTCAGGTCCTCTAGGATGAGATCCCAAGCTTACAAACACTTTCATGAGAATAATAATGTCCTTGTGAAGTTCCATAGTTGTAACTATACTCTGGTTCCTATTGGCTGAAAATTTGTCACCCCATTTGAAATAGAAGCAAGAAAACTATCTTCTAGAGTGTACCTCCAGAACCTCCCACAATCAATGGCATATAAGTTTTATTAGAAAGTTTTTTAAAAACTGTTTTTAAGATAAATTAGTGAATCTTCACTTATCAGCTGTCCCCAGAGTCCCTGTCACCATGGTTCATACTCCTGCTTGGATACACCCATCACTTTTTGCTGGGTACCCATCTGTTGGTATCCTACTACCTTGTCTGTTACCTGACAACACAAAACGTCTGTCTGCTTGAGCTGCCATTCAGTATATCTGGTAGGCTCAATCCCCAGGTATCTGTATCACTCCACTGGGTATGACTATGAAATCTTACTAAGTTATTCTCTGGACAATTTATCTATCATTAAATCCATTGTTAATCTTCAGTTACATATGAACTAAATAGCTCAGCTCTTTCAAGGGACTGAGCAATGGATATTTTCTATCAGAAACAAGGCTTAATTAACCCTCTTTCTCTATTCCCTCATGACTCAGCCTGGCTTTCTCAATATTTGGAAACCTAACTCTAGTGGCACAATACAGAATTTCCTTGCAGTCCTCTAGGAGCAAACACATAGGTTTCAAGTAAATTCCTTTCATTACTCTCTGGTTCCCCAAAGAATGTGTCCACGCTATGAACAGCCAACTCCCAACATCTCCAATCTGACCCTCAATCCACATTTTAGTCACACAGCCACTTTTGCTTTCCCAATATGGCCAACTTTCCCTCATCTTTAGGGCTTTCATATATATCCATCCCCTTCTTTTCCTGGGACATTCTCCCCTTCCCTTCTCACGTGGTTAACCTCCACTCATTCTCCATGTCTCAAATTTAAACCCCTATTCTAATCGCTAGGAAATGTCCATGATGTCCCCACCCCTCACCTGGGATAGATATCCTTCTTGGGTACTCTCCTATCACCCTGTGTTTTTCCTAATGCGATATCCATCACTTTATAATTTTTGCATGTTAAATTGTCTTTATTCCATACTAGGCTATCAATGCTGTAACAGAAATAAATATATCTGTCTTATCCTCTCTCAAATGCCTAATACAAAGCATATGATTTGCATAATAAAGTTTACTTAGAGGAGGCAGAATAAAAGGGTCATGAGGATAAAAGAACGGATGGATGAGTGATCTGAAAGGGCTTCTGTTACATGTCATGGGCAAAAAGCAAGGTTGGAAAAAATGACTCTGCTCCCAAGCCCTGGCCTGCTTTTGTGTCTTGAACTCTCAAACCCTTTCCCTCATTTAGATGATTGTTCTCTCACCCCTTTAAGATGAGTTTGCTCCTTTACTCAAGGCTTAGATCAGATGTCACCTCCACACAAAGTATTTTTCTGACCACCTATCTAAAGCGACCTACTTCCATCACACATTTTAATTTTTTTCACAGCATTTATTACAATTAATAGTAATCTTCCTTGTTTATCACATGCTTATAGGCTGTCCAGTCTCTTAGCACATAAGCTCTGTGAAGGCCAGGACCTAACCGCTTTATTTAGCACTGAATCTATTATCCCTAGAAGAGTGTCTGGAGCAAAATATTCTTCCTCTTTCTTTTCTCTCTCTTACTGAAGTCAATGCATGAATTCATAAAATTAAAAATTTTTATATTTTCTTAACATGTAATGTTTTCTTTATATTTATACAGTAGTTATTATAAACCAAATATTTTAATCCATTAAGTTGCATTCTCCATTAACATAAAAAAATTTATATATTTCTTAAATATGTACACTAAATTTTAAAATGTATCAATTTGTCAATATAATATGTCAAATAATGTCAAATCAATATGTCAATAATGTTAAAGTGTTATAAAATATGCTCTTATTAGGATCCTTAAGTCAACTACTTTTAATGGTTCAAACTAGTAACATCTTGCACACTTTCAACTCTGAAAGTCTATCATAGATATAATAGTATTTAAAGAAGACTAATAGTGGGTATAAAACAATAGCACCAAAAAATGCACAATTATATGTGGTGATGGATGTTAGTTAAACTTATTGTGGCATCAGACAGAGAAATAGAAGTACCGTATGATATCACTTAAATGCAGAATCTAGAAAATACAACAAACTAGAGAATAAAATAAAAAAGAAGCAGAAAAACTTCTTGTGGCAATCATTTCTCAATATATACGTATATCAAATCATGATGTTGACCCCTAAAACTATCATACATCTACTATATCTTAATAAAAAAATTAAAAATAAGATAAATAAATAGCAACCAAAAGAATGTTAAAGGTCTTATAGATAGAAATTTAGATAGGAAACTGCCAAAAAATATGAAGAAAATGTTTGCTTACAATGCTGAAAGGAATTATTTTTGTGAGCTTTAGCTTATCCTGAATCAAGATAACCAGATATTTTCCATAATATTGTATAAAAAGGACTGAATTCTCTTTCATGTCCTTGAGGCCCTATAGGATAAAGAAGAAAAATTATATTAAGTATTCTTTTAATATTCAGTTCAATGAAACTTGGTATACATTTGTGGATTGATTTATGCTGCAAGTTACAGAAAGCTCCCTCAGAATTTTTATACAGAAAGAGGTTTATTATTTCTATGACAAGAAGCACAGAGGCAGGTGTCTCCAGAGCACTTACATGAGAGCATGTCTCTTCTCAGCTTTCCATTTATCCACCTTCTTGGCATCAGTTTGTTTGGGGGATCGGCTCTTCTCATCTTTCCAAGATAGTTGCCACAGTTTTAGATGTCACATATATATGAACAACCTCAGAGCAAAAAAGGTAGGATTGCCTTCCATGCATCACTGTTTAGCATCAAGAACAGCCTTTGGTAGAAACTTTCAAACAGATTTCCCAGTTGACCTTGTTGTTCCAAATTGTTTCACATGGAATTATTGTGGTCGTTTTGACCAATTGTGATTTAGCCACTGGAGCATAATTAAACCTGTTCCATTGCTTTATCCAACAAACATGTTCCTCTCTGATTTCTATCTTTTATTTGTGGCATTTGGATTATTATACCTCAGTCTGAGACATACATGCCCATGACTTCATTCTCCAAACATGTTCCCTTTTGAGGCTTCCTTCTCTCATGTCTTCTTTTAGATGCATGGTGGCCACATCAAGACCACATGAGTCTATCCTGCTGGACACAGATGATTAGACCAAGGGTGGATACATAAAACAGTGGAAACCCACACACATTATTTGTTCAGCCAAACAGATTTTTCCCATATCAAAAATGTAGACTATGAGACACAGAGTGCGAATGAGTCTGGTGATTTAGGACATAAGTTTATTTGGAGCTGGGGCCAAAATTGACACTGGGGCAAGCCACAGCCACATGGAGGTCAAATTTATAGGAAATCACAAGTGTAATCTTGCAGCAAAAACACAACGCTAGCCTACAGATTTTGAAATAGAACAGATGGACAGAGAGAAGCACATTACGACCAAAAGAGACAGAGAAAAAGAGAAATTTGCACACTGACATTTGCATTTGCAGTGACACTGGATTGCAGTTCCTGGGGTGAATTACACAAAATCCCCGGTATCTCGAAGACCGACACCCCTTTTGCTAGAATCTCTTTGCATGCTCTGTTCACTGAAACCAAATGATCTCTGTCCTGGGAACTGGTCTTCCTGTCTTTTCTGCTTCAAATTAGCCAGCCACCAGTACCAAGCTAAGGTTCTGAATACCTAAATTTAGTGTTTCCTACGTACATCATACTGTCACCTTTATCTTAGAGATTAGGACCAGAGAATGCTGGCAATGGACAGGACCTTCCCTTCGCTTACTTCATTCCTCTCATTTTGCAAAAGGGGAACCAAACCATAGAACTGAAGTGATACACTGTCAGTGAAAGATGACAGTGACATAGACAGAGACTTTCAATTTATATTCCCAGCCTAGAATTGTTTACCAGTTCAGCTTTTCTGAATTTTTCTGAAAAGCTAAGCACCCAGTACAGCCCCTTCTTTGCAGTGCTTTGGCCACCAGTAGCAGCCACTGAGCGTGTGGTTCACACACCTGCTGTCTGAGATGCTGTGCCTTTGTCTGAGTCAGTTCAGGGAGTCGGTTCTCCCCGAGAGCTGCCGTCCTGTTTGTGATGCTTCTAGCTATGGCTTCCAAGCCTCAGTTAGCTGGCACTTCGCTTTATATTGTGCTTCTCTTTTTTTTTTTATTTTTATTTTTTTATAGGTTTTATTTATTTATTTTTGGCTGTGTTGGGTCTTCGTTGCTGTGCGTGGGCTTTCTCTAGTTGCGGTGAGCGGGGGCCACTCTTCGTTGCAGTGCGCAGATTTCTCATTGTGGTGGCTTCTCTCGTTGTGGAGCACCGGCTCTAGGTGCACGGGCTTCACTAGTTGCAGCACGCGGGCTCAGTAGTTGTGGCTCACAGGCTCCAGAGCACAGGCTCAGCAGTTGTGGCACACGAGCTTAGTGGCTCCGCAGCATGTGGGATCCTCCCGGACCAGGGATCGAACCCATGTCCCCTGTTTTGGCAGGTGGATTCTCAACAACTGCGCCACCAGGGAAGCCCCATATTGTGCTTCTCTTGAAACATGCCTTCTGTTGCTCTGTTCTTGTAGGTTCATGCAAGGCTCATTGCTTCTGCTTTGGGGCTGTCATTTCTGTCCCTCACAAGTCCAGACTTGGAAAGATAAGGATGTCAAGTGAACCGATCTTATCTTTCATGTTTCTACATGATCAGTTAGCAGTGTTGAACTTTGTTATTTAAGATGTTCTGTTTTGAATTGGGTTAGTAAAGTGTCCAAGTTCTTTACCCAAGGTGAATATTAAGTTTCCATAAGGAAGAAGGCATTCCTATCAAATTCTCTCCATTTTCCTTCTATTCATCTTTTCTCCCCAAATACACGCACACACATACACGGCCATATGCACACACATGGACAAATGTGAACACACACACAGACTCTCTCATGCACAATCTCTGTCAGATGCAATTTGAATGAAGGACAAAAGAACTGGCAGCCATCTAATTCACCTGTTCCCGCTCTCAAGTTTGAGGGATAAAATGACTCTGTGGTGAAAGAGATTTGAATGGGCACAAATTTAATAACTTGGGATGAATCATTTGCAAGTCATACAAAGTTAAACATATACCATACACACACGTATACACACAGATATATAGATAGATAGATCTCTATATATCTATATAAATATATAGATATATAGAGATCTATCTCTCTTGCCATGGTTAGTTTGGTTAATCCTACAGTATACACATAGTGTAGATATAGATATATCTAAATCCTACAAGTATATCTGTCCTATACTCTATAATCGTATATTTCTATCTAACTACATATATATATACATATCTCACAAATCATTTATGTTATAGGAGAAATATATTATGCACCTGATTTCTTGTTATAAAATAACCCCAAATAAAATTTTAAGCAACATAGTAATATTAATATACTTACCTTGATTGTGTGTTCCAAGATATCTAAATAGCACTTCTCAAGCACCACTAACAAATTACACCACTAATACAGAGTCATCAAGAAACCAAATTGTAGTGGTGAGGATGAATTTTGCATGTTTCTGCCTAACAAATAAAAGCAGAGATGATTCATACTTAAACCATAATATATACCTACTGAAAAATCTAGATATAGAGATTTTTCAGCTCAAAACCTACCCTAGGATTAACCAAATGAACCAGGGCAAAATAATTAAAAATGATGAAACTCAACTAGCATCGTCTATATTTGAAAAGAAATATAGCCCCAATTGGAAATGAGTTCTGAGCTGTAATGAACACCCAGAGACCACAGATCCGGCCTCAGTGCCCCATCCCACCCCACTCTCTCATGGAAGGGGCCATATCAGGCCAGATCAGAGATGGGACGCGAGCCGAGGTCTGACTCACAGCGGCTCCATAGGTTCTGCGCCTCTACTTGCTGGCTATTCCCTGAATGCATGATGGTGAGACCTTACACTGGGCATTTGACTTATGAGGTGAAGGGTCACCTTAGTGAGGAAAGCTAAGTGCAAACCACAAAACAGCCCCTAACGCTGTCCCCCTAGGAAATGTGTGCCGACCCTAAGGAGCTAAAGGAAGCAGGAGTGGTGGCTCGATTGTGTCTTCAATTTAAGTCACCGGTCTGGCCCCTACAGAAACCCCAGATGGCTTCTGAAGGAAGAATGCAGACAACCACAGACCCACAGAAGAGCAGCCCCAGTGCAGCTGCCCCTCGGGTGTGGTATTGTGCTAGGTGGATTAATCCAGCCTCAGTACTGCTACGGTGATATGGCAAATGTGCTATTTTCTACTCAGTTCAGTTCAAACACATCAGACACAGTTTGCATTCACATGGAACGGACAAAATTGGTCATTTGTAGTTTTTCTTCAGGGTTCTGTTAACTTATTTTTCCTCTGTCAGAATATAAGCCTGAGAGATCTGGACCAGCTGGACATCCCACAGAGCATCACGTGGATAACTCTGTGAGAGCTGATGTGATGAGCAAGAAGGGGGTTGAACAGACTAGAAGCCTTGGAAAAACACATACATTCCAGAGAGTGAGAGAGAAACCAGCCGCACGAAGGTTCAGGGGGCAGCCTAACATCAGTATAATTATTACCAGCCCAGTGTTCCAGGACTGCAAGGATATCCCCTCTAAATTAAAGGATAAGTGATTGAATTTTGCATCTCATACCACAAAGGAAGAAGCAGGCCTGGGAGAACTCTTTGTGTTTAGGAGGTATTATATTCCACCCCTGGGTGACATGGAAAACTGCCACCTTTGAGCAGGTCCCAGGGAAGGAAGAAACCCTGCGAAGGATCCAGGCTTCATTTCAGGCAAGCCTGACATATGACCCAGAAGACCTTGTGATACTAGAAGTTGTAACAAAACATGCCACATGGCACTCTCCTGTGGGAGAATCACACACAGGCTTATGGGTTCTAGAGCAAGGCTGTGCAAGATAGAGTGGAGAATTACACACCTTTGGAAAACAATTCTTGGCATTGATACTGGACCTTGGTAGAGGTCATGTCTAACAATGAATATCATGCATCTGAAACATTCTATCTGGTTTTGCCAGACCCAATGAGTTATAAGGATGAGTGAGTCTAGAAGTAATCTATTATAAGGTGGAAGTGGTGTGTCCAAAATCAAGCATGACCCAGACAGAAGGGCTCAAGGAAGCTGCCCAGCTCATACCTACTGCCACATGGGGGATCCATTATGACCGGCTGGCAGAAGATAAAAAGCCCCCCTTGGTTTACAGATGGGTCTAATTGATATGAGGGTGAAAGCTGAGAACGGCTGCAGCATGGCTCAGGAAAGGTCTTGAAAGATAATGGGGAGTGGAAAACAACATCCTCAGAACACGCAGAGCTTCAGGTGGTAAACCTGGCCATCTACTTTGTGTAGATGGAGGTCGGGATGTACACAGAGCTCTAGGTCATGCATTCAGCACTTTTACAGGGGCTCGAAAGGAGACAAATTGCAAAACTGTGGATAAGAAGGTTTGATGCACAGACATGGGGATGAACATATGGGAATGGACACAAAGTGTGAACACCTTTGTACCACATAGTAGCACTCACAGGAGAGTATCTGTCAAGACTTGGACAGTCTGTGCCACTGGCCATGTCAGCAATGGTATGATGGGTACATGAGTTCAATTAATTCTGTGGCCACAGTGGGAGTAATGGAGGCTAAGCATGGGTCCAACAGCACGAGACCCCACTTACCAAGGCTCACCTACCTGCTGCTGCAACCCAATGTCCAACCTGCCAGCAAAAGAGACCAGTGCTGGCCCACACAGTGGGACTACTCATCACAGAGACAGATAAGCCATTTGATGGCAGGTTGACCACATCACGCCCCTTTCAACCTGGAAAGAACAAAGCCTTGCTCTAATAGGAATAGATACACATTGTGGAGGAGATTTTGCACTACTGCCCACACAATCTCAGCAGTACAACTATCTACCAATGGTAGGTGAAGTGTTTAATTCTCCAGTATTGGATCCCTCATACCACCAGTTAGATCAGAGCACTTTCTTTATAGCAAAGGAGGTATAGAAGTGGGTCCATGACCATGTGACCCAATGGTTTTATCACATATGCACCAACAGAAGCTGTTGGCCTTAAAGATCATTAGAAGGTAGAGTTAACCAGCTTAGAAGCAGTATTCTATGAACATCAGGCTTCAGCTTCCAGGATGCAGTATACACACTGAAGCAAAAACCTTATACAGTATCATATAGGAAGAATACATACATCTGAGAACCAAGGAGTAAAGACAGGAAGGGCTCCACTAATTATGGTTCTTCATGACACTGGGGGATTTTGGCCTCACATCCCTGCAACTCTAGGCTCTGCATGGCTGGAAGTTTTAGTCCCCAAAGGGTGCAAAGTGTTGCCAAGGAGAAGCAATAAGAACCCTATTGAGCTATAAGCTACGGTTGACACTTGGGCACTCAGGCTCTTTGTGCCCAGAGACCAGCAGGAAAGAAGTTATAATCTTGGCGGGGATAATGGATTGTAATCACCAAGAGGTGGTAGGGCTTCTGCCACACAGAAGGAGCAGAGAGAAATATGTGTGGCACCGGGTGATCAATGTGGAGGTCTATTGCTAGCCCCTTGCCCAACTGTAATGATACATGAAAAAGGCCAGCAACTACAACATGAGAAGTTTATGGTAACCAAGGGTCCAGGGCCCTCAGGGATGCTCCAGAACGCCATACCACCAAGCCAACCATCAAGACCAGCCACAGTGGTCTGAGGTTAGAGCAATCCATAAGGTGTAGCTGAGGAAGAAGCTGATGAGTATCAGATGGGGTCCCAAAGACCAACTTCGATAGTAGGGGCTGTACTTCATACTGCTAACCTTCCTATTCTGTGCTTCCCTTAAAAAAGAGAGGTCCGGGCTTCCCTGGTGGCGCAGTGGTTGGGAATCTGCCTGCTAATGCAGGGGACACGGGTTCGAGCCCTGGTCTGGGAAGATCCCACATGCCGCGGAGCAACTAGGCCCGTGAGCCACAACTACTGAGCCTGCGCGTCTGGAGCCTCTGCTCCGCAACAGGAGAGGCCACAATAGTGAGAGGCCCGCGCACCACGATGAAGAGTGGCCCCCACTTGCCACAACTAGAGAAAGCCCTCACACAGAAACCAAGACCCAACACAGCCAAAAATAGCCAAAAATAATAAAATAAAATAAATTAAAAAAAGAGAGGTCTTCTGGGATCCTGGACTCACTCTTCCACAAACATCTTTGAGGAAGTCAAGACAGTCAGCTTCAGGAGGAGAGTGCTGTGAACTCGGACATGGACCACTGCCCAGATCTTATTGCAGGGAAAGACTTGAAGTTGCTCCAGCACAGGGTGTGTCAGGAGTTAGCCTCAGTGGCAGAGAACTGCACAGTCCAAGGACATGATATTCCCGGGGTGGGCCACCTCCAGTGACAGATCATAAAGGAGCTCTGAAGGCCTGGCCATCTCCCTCACTGCGAGATATCAGCTCGTCACAACAGTACATACTCCAGAAACCCCTGTGGGATCAGCTGAGGCTGCATTGTACCTGCGCCCGTTTGACTTCTCCCTCTGCCCAGTGTCGTTTCCTCCAAGTCTGCTGTACCACGGAGGCCGTTATAATACGGTTTCTATTTCCAGTGTCTATTTTCCACATTTCTAATAATATTTCTTATAATTTCCTCTTTTTTATAGTCATTTTATATGCAAAAGCCTGAGACTGTCACTTAGTAAAAGCCAAGTATCAGAATTTGAGTTCCTCTGTCTTAGCCCAAACTAAGATATAGTCTGTGACTTAACTAGAAAACAAAAAATAAAATAAATTAGGCAACTTCTACTGAAAAAAATCTGACCATACCAATTGATGGAAAAAATGTTTTGAAGTATGGTTGATTTACTATATTAGTTTCAGGTGTACAACATGGTGATTCAATATTTTTATAGATTGTACCCCATTTAACGTTTTATAAAATATCACCCATATTTCTTGTGCTGTACAATATATCCTTGTATCTCACTTATTTTATGCAGAGAAGCTTGTACCTCTCAATCCTCTGCTCCTGTCTTGGCCCTCCCCATTCCCCTCTCCCCACTGGTAATTGATAGTTTGTTCTCTATATCTGTGAATCTGGGAAAATCTCATTATTTTTCTCTGAAACTCCAGCTCTCATTTTAAGAATAAAGAAATCAATACAGTATTCCTCTGGTAGGGATTTTGATTCCCCTGGGCAATATATTTCACTTGTAGTAAACGCAAGAAATTATTCAAAGGCAGCTAGAGTTGAATTACCCTCTTGGGAAATCATAATTTCTGATTTTGTACGATCTGTCTATTGTATTTCTGTGTGACTATATTGCATGTACTGTTACATGCCTCCTAGAGTTTTTCTGAAAGGCAAATTTAAGGTAATTAGATTGCCATTCCAGCTTTGCTTTTGATTCTGGGTTATTTTCTTTTTAATTTATCCTGTAATAACACTAGCATTTCTCAAATGGCTACAGTTAAATCTTGACATATATTTCTTGTTTTCTTCTTCTTGCAAGCACAGTAAAGCACATACATGCTTTATATATAAATTAAGTAGTTTCCACAGTTCTAAATTGAATGATGATTCATTCATTCTGTTACAACCAAATTTTCTGAATGCCTACTAGGTCTCAGACTCTTGGTTATGTGTCAGGGACATAAAGTTGAATAAGAGATGGTTATTCCTTTTAGGAATTATTTCCAAAGAAAACATAGTATGAATGATTTCTTAAATAGGCTTTATTCCTCTGCCACCAGAGTCTTAAATTCAGTTTGTTAGTATGATGGACTAAGTTGTGAGTCTCCAAAAATTCACATGCCAAAGCCCTAATATTCAATGTGACTCTATTTGGTCATAGGGCATTTAAAGAGGCAATTAAGGTTAAGTGAGCTCATAAGTCTGGGGCCCTAATCCAGTAGGACTGGTGTCCTTATAAGAAGAGAAAGAGGCACCTGTAGTGCATGCACACAGAGAAAAAGGCCATGAGAAGACTCAGAGAAGGGGACCATCTGTAAGCCAGGGAAAGAGGCCTTAGGAGAAACCAAACCTGCCAACACCTTGATGGTGGACTTCCAGTCTCCGGAACTGTGAAAACAATAAATTTCTGTTGTTTAAGCCACCCAGTCTGTGGTATTTTGTTATGGCAACCTAGCAGACTAATACAGTCAGATATTCCTTTCTGGCCAATTGACCAGGAATTCACTCTTGTGAATTGCAACGATACGTGGTCACTTCACCTCTAAGAACATCCTTCTTTTAAAGCATTAAAAATAAAACCTCAGACACAATATTTTAACTGAACATTCCTTTTCTCCAGAGCGCCCCTCTCCAGCACAGGCGGCCGTGGGCAGGGGAAGGGGCAGGTCCTTTCTTTGGCTCCACCTCCTCCACCTGAGCGTCCCCTCTTCCTCCTCCACTTGCCCTGATTCTTCTGACTCTTCTTGGGTTGGGAACAGAAGAAGGGCAATGACACAAGGACTAAGGGTGGTACTTCCCTTCCTGTGATATCCCAGTCATCAGGGCCCTCTTTCCTGGTATCATAAGAGGTGGTATTGGCTGGCTGCTCAGAGACACTTGGAAACTGCCCTGGGAACCTCCCACTCCCCAGTCGCTGACCCTGACATGCGCTTATTTCTAAAGAGGGCAGGATGGACTTTTCATATCAACCATACCTTTTTGTTTGCTTGAGTGCTCTACTATCTTAACTGCAAATAATTACAGCGGCTTTTTCTCCAGTAAAGTAAAATTAGAATTCATTCTTTCCCTTGATCCACAAGAAGCAAGTGTATATCTACTATCCAGCCTAAGAAATATATATATACATACATATATAAGGTATATAAATATATGCATACATAAAACACCATAACTTCTGAAGCCTCCTACACAGCCCTGTCCGGTTCCATTCTCCTGTCTCTCTCCAGAAGGAACATCTGTCTTGACTTTGTGTTTATAATTTTCTTGATTTTTCAGTATAGTTGTATCATCTGTTGTTACCTATGTGTGCAACCTCAAATAATAGATTGTTTAATGGTCTGTTCTTAAGCTTTATTTAAGTGGAATGAAATGTGTGCATTTTTCTTGCCTCTTTTACTCAATAGTGCATTAAGGAAACTCAAATATGTTGAACCTGTAGATCTAGTTAGTTGACTTTCCTGGTGCCCCATACTCTATCACAGACTATCACACAAATTTTTGATCTATTCTAGTGTTGACAGACTATTGCCCTTTCCCTATTTGTTGTTTCAACGAACAATGTAGGCACGTACAAGTGTGTGCATCGTGACTCTTGCTGAACCACAGGGAATGTGTCACCAGCTTCAGGAGGTGATGTAAGTTTTCCAGAGGAACTGCGCAAATTTAATCTCCTGTCGGTAGGTAGGGGCTTCATTGCTCCACACCCTCAAAAACACTTTGTATGGTCAGACTCTTCCATTTTGGCAGACTGGTCAGTATGAGGTAGTCAGTATGGCTTTAATATCCATTTCACTACTTAGTAACGATATTAAAAAAAATTCTCACGTGTTTGTGGGCCATTTGCTTTCTGAACTACTTACTCATAATGCTTAAGTTTACTATTGGGTTGTTTTTCTTTACCTCATTAATATATAGAAGTTTTTTATATATTTGGGACACCAACCATTTGTCAGTTGTACATAAAGCAAATATCATTCACTTTGAAGCCTGTCATTTCACTCCTTTTATGGTGTCTTTTGATAGAAGCTCTGTTTTAATGAGCTCATTTATGAATCTTAGCTTTTATGGTTTATACTTTTGTGCATTAAGAATAATTGGTTTTTCTTTGTTACTCAATGCACAATAATTACTGTCATTATTCTCTTTTTGGTGCTCAAATTATCAAATTTGTCAGGTGGAGACCACTGCCAGATGGGTCTTGTGTCATGTTTTATATTTCCTCATTTACGTTTGGGCTCTTTCTGGAACAAGTTGTCTCAGACACACTGTGTGCTTTCCTGTCTCAGGCCTGGAATCAGCCAATTCTCTAAGTCCTAGTTCCTTTTTATGAGCAATTATACTGTACTTAGAAACCAAGATCTGGGTAATGGCTACGCTAACTACCACCAAGGTGTCCTTTTAGGCCTTTATTAGTGAAGAAAAAAAAATTATAAAATATATATTTTAACAAGCATAAGACCTCATTAATATTTCCAATTCAAAATCAAAATCAGAGAGGGTTTTCTTTCTTATATTCTTTTAAATTCATATATCCTTTTTCCTACTGTGAAAAATTCTAGTTCCTAATAACATCAATACATTAGCTTATTTGACAGTATTCTATAATATATACAAAGGACTCTCAAAATTACATTACCAACATTGATATTAACAATAAATCCATAAGTACCTCATAAGTAATGTTTAACACATTTCTTGCAGTACTTTTATCCTGAGACTATATCTTACTAAGGATGTGCAGTCAGAGCAGTTTTTTTCAAACATGACCGAAAATAATCGTTTTCTCCACATGGTTGTGCTATCAATGTAATATGCATATACACTGGTTTGTATTTCATTTTAGGAGTGACTTTCACCCTTTTTATAAATTTACTTATTTATTTATTTATTTTTGGCTGCGTTGGGTCTTCGTTGCTGTGCGCGAGCTTTCTCTCTAGTTGCGGTGAGCGGGGGGCTACTCTTTCCTGTTGTGCTCGGGTTTCTCATTGCGGTAGTTTCTCTTTGTTGCAGAGCATGAGCTCTAGGCGCAAGGGCTCAGTAGTTGTGGTGCACGGGCTTAGTTGCTCCACGGCATGTGGGATCTTCCCGGACCAGGGCTCGAACCCATGTTTCCTGCATTGGCAGGCGGATTCTTAACCACTGCGCCACCAGGGAAGTCCCTCATCCTTTCTGGATACAAATTTATCTTTGACTGTGTAATATTCAAGAGTGAAAATTGCTTAATGCTTGTTTGGGAAAACACTGAGTTGTTCCAATACCATTTACATAATTGAGCATGATGAAAACTTGTCTTTGCTTATACACAGTATCATCAACAGGAAACCTTACCCAGCTGAACCTACTGGAGTAAGAATCCATAAAAGCAGACATACACACAGCTGACACATCCACCTGCCGCTTCAGCTGACAGCATGTTGCAAGCCCCATTCATCCACATCTATTGTTACAACTTTCCTCCAACCCTCCCTCCCCATCTCACAATAATTCACATGCTGCAACCCCTCTGAGGGCCACTTTCACTTGAAAACTTTAGGTCTGCTTCATGACACAGTGCCATGTTTATTGGAATATTTATGTATTTCTTAAACATTTAACAAGTGTATAACTGTGTTACCACTTTTATTGTATTCCTACCTTTTTTTCTTAATATGTAACTAATGAAGCTTTTGAGTATTGTGCCTCTAACCTTGAAACAGAGCAGGACCTTGTGGGGCTCCTTGGTACATATCCTTTCTGTGTACCCCATTTCCTGTTTGTAGGAAATAGTCTTCATTCAGCCTCCTTGACCTTCCCTGAGTTCCAAAGGGCAGATCAAACAGTTGCTTATCAGGGAAGGGAGGGGATGCAGAGACAAGGGAGAAGCAGCCAAGAAACAATAGTGCAGCCTTGGGGCAGGGTGTGTTCTTCCTCAAGGAATAGACATAACAAAATACCTTTGAGTTCTTCTGCAGGGACTAAGGCCCCCATCCAGGTAGAGGATGGTAACTTCATGCTGAGCACCAGATTCCTGGAGCACCGCCCTGTTACCTCACCACCAACCAATCAGAAGAAAGCCACACACCCTGCAGCCCACACCTCAAATTTTGCCTATAAAGACTTCTCCCCCAGAACCATCAGGGAGTTTGGGTTTTTTGAGCATGAGTCGCCCATTCTCCTTGCTTAGCCCTGCAATAATCTTTCTCTGCTCCAAACTCCAGTGTTTCAGTTTGCTTGGCCTCAATGGGTGTGGGGCACACAAACCTATGTTCAGTAACAACCTCGTATTTCCCTCAAGCCCTGTGGGATTTATTATGCAATTTGGTATAATACAGTGATTTTTTTTGGAATGCATATGACTTATTATAGCAGAACTAACAAGAACACAGGCTCTCATTCCCATCCCCTTTACTCATGACTATCAACCTCTTATAGGTAACATTTTCAGTAGGTCCTGGTCTAGATTCTGGTTTATCCTTCTAGTGTTTCCTTTTGAGAAATGAGCAATTAATAACTAGACAGTGGATAGATGGATAGATATTCTTATTTCCCCTTCTGTTTTACCAAAACTCAGTTGCACTGCTCCTTGAATTTTTTTCACTTAACAATGTGTCATGAACATCACTACCTATAAGATCATAGAGAGTTTTCTCTCCCTTTTTCACAGCTTCACAGAATTCCAACGTGAGGTTGTACCACAGTCCATTGAACCAAACTCCTGTTGATGAATATTTGTGCTATTAATCATTTGTTATTCTAATTAATGCTGCAATAAGTAATTTTATACGTATGTCATTTTGTATTTGTGGAGGTAAATCTTCAAGGTAGATGTAGAGAAGTGTGATTTTTGTGATCAAAAATAAAAGTATGTGACTTCCCTGGTGGCGCAGTGGTTGAGAATCTGCCTGCCAATGCAGGGGACACGGGTTCGAGCCCTGGTCTGGGAAGATCCCACATGCCGCAGAGCAACTAGGCCCGTGAGCCACAATTACTGAGCCTGCGCGTCTGGAGCCTGTGCTCCGCAATGGGAGGGGCCGCGATAGTGAGAGGCCCGTGCACCGCGATGAAGAGTGGACCCCACTTGCTACAACTAGAGAAAGTCCTCGCACAGAAACGAAGACCCAACACAGCCATAAATAAATAAATAAATAAATAAAAATAAAATGACTAATACTCTTAAAAAATAAATAAGATAAAAGTACGTGCAATGTTGTTGATTATTCATTTTGCATCAGTACCAGTAAAATATGGGAGTGCCTGTTTCTTCATAATCTTGCCCTCACAGTGGGTTGACAAGCCATTTTTGTTTGCCAATATTATATATGAGTATATAACCAACATGTTAATCTACATATGGATCTTTACATTTTTTTAAATCTATTTTTATGTCTCATGTGTTGTAAAGTACTCCTTGGGCAGGTTTTGCCACTGTAAGCTATTCCTAAGTACTTTGTCCTTCTGTCATTATTGTAAATGCAATCTACTCATATATTTTGTTGGTTATTATTAATGCATACAAAGACTATTGCATTTTGTATGTTAATTTTGTATCTTGCTCCCTTGCTGTATTTTCTTATTGTTTGTATAAGCTTTAACATTGATCCTGTTGAGTTTTTCAAGTACAGTATCAGGTTAATTACAAATTACTCTTCTGTTCCAATTTCCAGACATGAAACTGTTGTCTCTTCTCACTTTGCATTGACCAATACTCTAATACAATGGCAAAGAGTAATAGAGAAAGTAGATATTCCTTTCTTATTCCTGATTTTAGAAGAAGTGCCTTTGTTTTTTTCCCATTGGTTTAGCATTGAGATTGAGGTTGTTTAGCTTTGAGATTGAAGCATATCAAGTAAGGAATTATCCATCAGTTCCTATAAATATGTGTTACTGTCAGGAATAGGGATTGAATTTTGTTGAAGAGTTCTTCCGCAACTGTGGAGATGATCATGTGATTTTTCTCCTTAGATGTCTTAATATGATGAATTGTATTAATGTAATTCTTAATATTGAATTATTCGTATACTCCTGGAATAAACCCTACTTAATTGTGATGTATATTTTAAAAAATATGCTGATGGATTTTCTTTTCTAATTGTATTTGCCAGGCTTCAGCCAGAGAAAGAGATGCGTGTGCATGTGTGTGTGTGTGTGTGTGTGTGTGTGTGTATACATACACATACATACATATATATACCTACACATACATATGTATGTATACCTAGATAGAGATGGATGAAAAGATAGATAAATATATAAATAGATATATAGAGAAAGATTTATTACAAGGAATTGACTCGTACAATTATGGGGGTTGGCTAAGCAAGTCCACTGTACAGCACAGCCAGTCAGGAAGAGGAAATCCTAACCAGACTGGCAGGCTGGACCCTCAGGGCCTGAGCTGCGGGGAGCCTCTGAGCACAGGAAAGGCCTGATTCCTCTTTCACAAAACTCTACTGCTTAGATCAGACCAGGCTGACAGAATCTTCCTTTTTATTACCTTAAAATCACCTGAGTAGGGATTTAAATCACAGATGCAAATTCCTTTCACAGCAACACCTAGACTAGTTGGATTGGATAACTGGTAAAAGTGTTTCATCATAGCCAATCCTAGTAAGGTTCATATTTTTGTTCTAGGGGCAACATTTATACAAATAACTTTCTTAGATGTTCATAGTATTTTTTTTCCTTGATTTGGCTTCTCCTGTCCTTTGACTCCCAACTATTCTCTGCAGAGCCATCAAAGAGGGTATTCTACTCTCTCTATTCTTTCTCTTGTTTCTCCTTTCAAGTTCTTACTTGTGTTATTTTGCTTTGTCATAATCCATAACATTTGCATACTATATTTCCACCCATACCCCTACCTTTGTTTCAATCTTAGATCTGCTATTAAATGTATTCAGTTCTCCTGGGCCAATTTCCCCAATCATTTTGGGGGCCAATTTCCACAATCATTTTGGGGGTTAATGAAGTTTGTCCTTTAATAGATTCCTCACAAATGGTTTATATGTGCAACAATTCTTAAATTTTATTTACCTGTTTGCAATTTACATTGTCTTTCTGTAGTCTTGAACCATCAAAAAGAGCTTGGCCAGATTTAAAATCCTTGGCTCCTACTTACTTTCTTTGGATTTCTAGAAAATTTTGCTCCACTGTTGCTTTGCTTTGTATGTTGCTAACAAGAAGTTTCAGCCAAACAGATTTTTTTTTTCCCGTGAAGAAATCTGGTATTTTTTTTTCTTAGATGCCCAGAGAATATTAATAACTTTTTATCATCAAAAATAGTTAAAAGTAAAATAAATTATATCCTATCTGGGGCTCATTTGTAAATGTCACAAAGGATAAATTCTGTTTTATTTCCTAGTGAGCAGTCTCCCATGCACTTCTTTAGGTTCTTAAAATTTTATTAATTATGCATAATTAAAAATCAATTGAGAGCTCTAACACATTTTCACTTACATTGTTAAGTTTGAATTTTTTTAATCTTAATACCAGTCTGATACGGCTATTTGTTTATGTTGGTAAAAACCTAGTCTTTGGGCTTCTATACCCTTTAATTAAAATTAAAATGAAAGCTGAACAGCTTTTGCCCCCTAATTGAGTTTTTAATCTCATCCTAAAGAATTGTCTGGAAGCCATTATGCTTGGAATATAAATACTCTTAAATGAATAAGATTCCAACAGTCAACTATGATTGTGAGCCTTGAATTAACCATGCTAATGAAACATCCATCCTTTTTCAAAAGCATAAAAGTTTCCAAGAGATTAGCCTGCATTTTTTTTCTCTTTTAATTATTTCCATTTATGACTAAAGGGCTGGCTAAAGAACTAGCAGGATGTAAAGGAAAATTTTTATTTTAAAAGTAAATCAAAGCCCTTTTGCTTATTGAACTAAGCTTTGAGGCAAAATAAGCCACTATCTGGTAATTAATTGCCAAAGGAAGAGCAGGGGAAAAATAATAAATCTTGAAATTAGGAAGGTTTTGAAACATTTGATTAATGAAGTTCTTTTAAGCAGAATAATTTAAATGTATGCAGCTTACATGAGTATTACTCACTTATATGTACCATCAGTAGGAAAGATGAGAGCTATTTGAAGACATATCCATATATCTTCAATGTTATAAACTCATTAATGTGAATGCTACCTTAGTATACTTCTTACTCCCAATTTTGAATTCTTATTTTAGAAGGTTTGGTAGATAAGGATGAGTTATCTTTCAGTCATTAATTTCAGCAAACAGAATGAAAATAGACATTGCTCACTGACCTTAAAGCAGAAAGTCACTAGCACCACTCTTCCATCTATGCAATTAAAACTGGGGCGATCAAGATGGAGGAGTAGGAGGCCATGGAACTCACCTCCCCCCCAGGAATACATCAAAAATACATCTATGTGTGGAACAATTTTCACTGAAAAATAACTGGAAACTAACAGAAAGGCTCCTATACAATCAAGGCTGTAAAAAGATACACATAGAATCAGATAATAAGGGAGGTAACAGGTCAGGACTGATAACAGGTCAGGACTTGTGTCCCAGGAAGGGGACTCAGAAGAGAAGTGATATTACATGGATGGAGATCCTCCCTGGGGAGTGAGTGGTTTGAGCCACACATTGGGTGCCCCAGCCCTGGGGTCTGACACCAGGAAGGCAAGACCCCTGGGTTGATTAGGGGGTCAGTGAAACTATTAGGAGGGCTGTGGGAAACTAACAGGAGGGCTGTGGGAAACTAACAGGAGGGCTGTGGGGCTCTCTGCTCACGAGAAGCACGTACATGCACGCTTATTGTCAGAACAGGGTGGAGAGGGCAGCTTGAAACTGCAGTTGTTTCCTGAAACCACTCCAGCCCTGCTTGCTTCACAATGCAGTTCCACACTGGGGAGAGGGCTGCCACAGCCAAGGCAATTTACCAACATAGGTGGTCCAGAGACTCCAAGAGGCAAGAGAGGAAGTTACTAAAGCCTCTACAATGCAGGCATCTCAGAAGGCACTAACAGGAGTGCCCTTTGATTTCAAATTGGACTGATTCTGGAGCCTTTTGTTGGAGGGTGAGCTTATTTCTAAGTTACAGTATCAGGGAGATTAAGTGACAGTTGTAAATAAGGACTATGTTGACTACATAACCCAACAAAGGCTAAAAGATATTGGACTTGAATCAACATTACCGGTGCTAAGAGGGTCAATAGCTGTTTGTTGTGACAGTGTCAATAATGGAGAAGCCCTCAATTTACCAAATAATTTTCAGGAATTTAAGAGAGGTGGTGGGACCTTTAACTATGTGTGAGGCAATAGCCCATCCCCTTTTTGTAAGCCCGTTTGTGACTATTTGTATGGTTTTTTGGGTTTTTTTATTTTAGTATAGTTGATTTACAATGTTTTAGATGTACATCAAAATGATACAGTTTTATATGTGTATTATTTTTTCAGATTATTTTCTATTATAGTTTATTACAAGATATTGAATATATTTCCCTGTGTTGTACAATAGATCCTTGTTGTTTATGTATTTTACATATAGTAGTGTATATCTGTTAATCCCAAACTCCCAATTTATCCCTTCCCTACTTTCCCTTTTGGTAACCATAAGTTTCTTTTCTAGGTCTGTGAGTCTATTTGTTTTGTAAATAAGTTCATTTGTATCTTTTATTTTTTGATTCCACATATCAGTGACATCATATAATATTTTTCTTTCTCTGTCAGACTTACTTTACTATTTTATGATAATCTCTAGATCCATCCATGTTGCTGCAAATGGCATTATTTCACTCTTTTTTATTGCTGAGTAATATTCCACTGTGTGTGTGTGTGTGTGTGTGTGTGTGTGTGTGTGTGTGTGTGTGTGTGTGTGTATGTATATATATATATACACACACACACACACACAACACATCTTCTTTATCCATTCATCTGTTGATGGACATTTAGGTTGCTACCATGTCTTGGTTATTGTAAATAGTGCTGCTATAAGCAGTGGAGTGCATGTATCTTTTTGAATTAGAGGTTTTGTCTTTTCCAGATATATGCTCAGGAGTGGGATTGCTGGATTACATGGTAACTATATTTTTGTTCTCTAAGGAACATCCATACTGATCTCCATAGTGGCTGCACCAATTTACATCCCCACCAACAATGTAGGAGGGTTTCCTTTTCTTCACACCCTCTCCAGCATTTACTATTTGCAGATTTTTTGAAGATGGCCATTCTGATCGGTGTCAGGTGATACCTCATTGTACTTTTGATTTACATTTCTCTAATAATTAGTGATGTTGAGCATCTTTTCATGTGTTTATTGGTCATCTGTATGTTTTCTTTGGGGAAATGTGTATTTAAGTCTTCTACCCAATTTTTTGAGTTGGGTTTTTTTTTTTTTCTATATTGAGCTGTATAACCTGTTTGTATATTTTGGAGGTAATCCCTTGTTAGTCTCATAGTATGCAAATATTTTCTCCCATTTCATAGAGTGTTTTTTCTTTTTTTTTATGATTTCTTTTACTGTGCAAAAGCTTTTAAATTTAGGGCTTCCCTGGTGGCGCAGTAGTTGAGAGTCCGCCTGCCAATGCGGGGGGACACAGGTTCAGGCCTTGATTCGGGAGGATCCCATATGCCGTGGGGCAAATGGGCCCATGTGCCACGGCTGCTGAGCCTGCACTCTAGAGCCTGCAAGCCACAACTGCTGAGGCCCGTGCACTTGGAGCCCAAGCTCTGCGGCAAGAGGGCCCACCGCAGCTAGGGGCCCGCGCACTGCAGCAGGGAGTGGCTCCCGCTCGTCGTGGCTGGAGGGAACCCACTAGCAGCGGCAAAGACCCAACACAGCCAAAAAATAAATAAATTAAATTAATTAATTAATTAAAAGCTTTTAAATTTAATTAGGTTTCTCTTGTTTACTTTTGCTTTTGTTTTCATTACTCTAGGAGACAGACCAAAAAAAATAGTGCTGTGATTTATGTCAAAGAGTGTTCTGCCTATATTTTCCTCTAGGAGTTTTATACTACCCAGTCTTACATTTAGGTCTTAAATCCATTTGGAGTTTATATTTGTATATGGTGTTAGAGAATGTTCTAATTTTGTTCTTTCACATGTAGCTGTTTAGTTTTCCCAGCATCATTTATTAAAGAGATCGTCTTTTCTCCACTGTATATTCTTGTCTCCTTTGTCATAGATTAGTTGACCAGAAGTGTGTGGGTTTATTTCTGGGCTTTCTATCTTGTTCCATTGATCTGTCTGTTTTTGTTCCAGTACCATATTGTTTTGATTATTGTAGTTTGTATTATAGTCTGAAGTCAAGGAGTGTGATTCCTCCAGCTCCATTCTTCTTTATCAAGATTGTTTTTACTATTCGAGGAATAATTCCATCGAATTTTTTACTTATGCAATCATGAAGGAATTGATAAATTAAAATTTCTAAATACACCAGTCTTTAGCATAAACGGGTTATGTGATACCTTAAATGTATTATAAAAAGCTAGTGTCAGTAATATTAATATGGTGAAAAACAAATATGTATGTATGGAAAAGGAAATATATTTTATAACTAGAACTTCTAAGGTACTATCCAATGTTTCATAGAAACACATTAATTACTCTACTTCAATCTTACAATAATGGGATACATGAAAAATTAGTATGAGAAAGTTTAGTTATCAGTATAGAACCTGAACAATCATACTTTATTCCTTCCTACTTGACTTTCTTTTTTTTTTTTAATTAATTAATTAATTTATTTTGTTTTGGCTGCATTGGGTCTTTGTTGCTGCATGCGAGCTTTCTCTAGTTGTGGTGAGTGGGGGCTACTCTTCGTTGCAGTACATGGGCTTCTCATTGTGGTGCCTTCTCTTGTTGTGGAGCATGGGCTCTAGGCATGTGGGCTTCAGTAGTTATCACACATGGGCTTGGTAGTTGTGGCTCACAGGCTCTAGAGTGCAGGCTCAGTAGTTGTGGTGCATGGGCTTAGTTGCTCCATGGCATGTGGGATCTTCCCAGACCAGGGCTCAAACCCATGTCCTCTGCATTGGCAGGAGGATTCTTAACCACTGCACCACCAGGGAAGTCCCTTTTCTACTTGACTTTCAACATTAACATTTTATTATGCAGCAACGTCAAATGTCACATAATTTGCATATACTTGAAGAAATTAACAAGTTATATTTTATATTTACTTGTACCTGGCTCAACAAACTAACCTTGAAACATCTCAGAATAATCCTTGTTAATTTTTATCAAACAATTATCAAGCACTTATTAGCATGCTAGAGATGACATATTAAGGCTTTATAGAAATGTAATTCTGTTGATATTCAAGAAGTATTCTTTTCATAGCAATAAATTTGAACAAAATTGTAAATTATAAATTGCCCTTCTTATAAAATGAGGTTTGTTTAATTTTACTTTTTATGTTAACATTGATTGATAGGTGTGATTGGCTATATATGTATTTTTTTAAGTAAGTGGGATACCCAAAAGCATTTGACAAAGGGAATCATTCTGAACTAAGGTGACCAGTGGAGAAGAAAATTTATTAAGAATCTAGAGAAGGTTGTGTGCATTTATATGATTATAAACTCCCTTCATCTATGATTCAGTGCCTTCTAACAAGTAATTTATTACTTTTTTATGAGGGTACTCTTCCTGCTCTTTGGTGTGTGCAGAATATCTGCTCATTTCATCACAATGAATGGACAGACCATCTTCTCACTTGCTTCCAGAGTTGGAGTCTACTGGACTCACTAACCAGCTGTTTTAAATGCCTTGGAACACTTTCCTAAAAGCATAATTTTCTCTGAACACTATTTTCCTCCTTTCATATTTTCTTGTGCACAGGGCCAGATACCTCATATTCTGGATTTTCAAAGGTAGCCCTAATTTCAGTTTTATTCTTTTCTGTAAATATCACTTTTGTAGTGCACAAATGAATGTTATTTGAATTTATACCTTTTTTGTGAAATTTTAGCTAAATGTATAAATCAAATTACCCCTTATCACATTATTTACTCTACTTTTAATTCTCAAACATGTTCACTGTGTCCATAGAATAGTCATTTTCTGAAAAATAAAGTATGCAGTCAACTGCTTAACAGACTAGGGTTTGCAGTCAGTTATCAGTTCTTCCTGTGTAAAGTAGAACTCATCACGTTATAGAGTGAAAATAGCATTAGACATGGAATACAGTATGTCTATTTTGGAGAATGTCAATAAACATAGAACAATAATATTAGGAAATACCAAATGCTTGTCATCTGCCAACCACTTTATTTGCATTATCTCATTTTCATCCCTCTCAGTAGCCCTCTGACCTGAGTAATATTTGTATCATCAAACTACAAGTGAGGTGATGGAGGAATGGGGACTCAGTCACATGTTCAGGTCTGGTGAGCAGTAAGTGGGGTGAAGGTTCAAACTGAGACTGTCCATCTGCAGAGCTTAGGTTCTTAACACTTGGCTGTCTATCACAGTTTCATGAGAAATTTTACAAACGTGATTTCATTTTGCCCACACAACAATCACATTACACAGGTATTTACTCCATGACAAGTAAAACTCAGTGTTGTTTTGCCAGACATCACCCAATTAGTAAGAGTTTATGGTAGAAACTGAAACAAAGACCTCAAATATCAAATTCAGTATCTTTTCTTCCACACCAAATTATCGTCTCCACTTAGTGCCTACTGGGCAGTCAACACAGAAATGACATATTGATTTGTTTTTGAAAAATAACTATAGTTTGGATTTTTATAGTTAACAAAAGCACATATATAACACACACCTTCATCCTTTGAGGCAGGAAGCATGTTTTCTAACCCTTTAATTCCTTCACCCACTTAAAGCAAATCAACATTTAAAATACCAGTTCTAAAATCCTTTCCTACTTAAGATTCCTATGGAGGGATGTGGGCTCTTCCTGTTTACCCTTTGAAAACTTGAGGCCTGATAAGTGAATTAATAAAAAGAATAGGTCATAAATTAAAATGACTAAGAATCTATAGGAAAGAAAAAATTCCTCTAGCAAAGACAAATATATAGTAAAGGCTGAGGATCAATCACTTAAATAAGCTAGTACAAAGATTAAAACACACAAAAAAATCACAAAATCAACTATTCCTACAATAATCAGTAAAGGGATAAAGATGAAGATGTAAAATATAATATCAAAAACACAAAATGTGAGTGAGGAGAGTAAAAAGTGTATCTCTTTTAGAATGTGACTGAATTTAAAGGACTACATGTTTAGAAGAAATAGATACAGTTATAGGTCAACATAAATGAACCCACAGTAACCACAATCAAAAACCTACAATAGCTGCACAAAAACTAAAGAGAAAGGAACACAAACATACCACTGAATAAAATCATCCAACCGTAAAGGAAGAAATTAAAAAAAAAAGTGAACATAGAAGAACTACTAAACAACTGAAAAACAAGTAACAAAATGGCAATAAGTACACACCTATCATGAATTACTTTAAATGTCAATGAACTAAATGCTCCAGTCAAAAGACATAAGGTGGCTGATTGGATAAAAAAACAAGACCCATCTATATGCTGCTTAAAAGAGACTCACTTCAGAGCTAAAGACAAACATAGGCTGAAAGTGAGGGGATGGAGAATGATGTTTCATGCAAATGGAAATAATAAGAAAGCAGGGGTAGCAATACTCATATCAGACAAAATGGAGTTTAAAACAAAGTGTATGGACTTCCCTGGTGGTGCAGTGGTTAAGAATCCACCTGCCAATGTGGGGAACATAGCTTCGAACCCTGGTCCGGGAAGATTTCACATGCTGAGGAGGAACTAAGCCCATGCATCGCAACTACTCAGCCTGTGCTCTAGAGCCAGTGAGTCACAACTTCTGAGCCTGTGTCACAACTACTGAAACCCACACACATAGAGCCTGTGCTCTGCAACAAGAGAAGCCACCACAATGAGAAGCCCATGCACTGCAATGAAGACCCATTGCAGCTAAATAAATAAATAAATAGACAAATTTATTTAAAAAAATAAAACAAAGTATATAACAAAAGACAAATCATGACATTATATAATGATAAAGGGATCAATAAAGAAGAGGATATTATACTCATTAATATATACACACCTAATACAAGAGCACCTAAATATATAAAGCAAATTTTAATAGACATAATGGGTGAAATTGACAATAAAACAGTAGTAGTCGAGAACTTTAACACCCCATTGACATCAATGGACAGATCACCCAGACAGAAAATCAATAAAGCTACAATGGTATTTAAAAACACAATAGACCAGTTGGACTTAACAGATGTCTTTTCAAGTGGACATGGAATGTTCTCCAGGATAGATCACATGCTAGGCCACAACACAAGTCTCAACAAATTTAAGAAGATAGAAATTATATCAAGCATTAATTCTGACCACAACAGCATAAAACTAGAAATTAATTACAGAAATAAAAATAGGAAAACCACAAACACATGGAGACTACTAAACAACCAATGGATCAATGATGAAATCAAAGAGGAAATCAGAAAATAGCTCAAGACAAATGAAAATGAAAACACAAATTTCCAAAATCTACAGAATCCAGCAAAAGCAGTTCTAAGAGTGGTTTATAGCAATATAGGTCTATTTCAAGAAATGAGAAAAATCTCGAATGAACAGTCTAAACTTCCATCTGAAGAAATTTTAAAAGAACAAAGCCTAAAGTCAGCAAAGAGGAGGAAATAATAAAGTTCAGAGAGGAAATAAATAGAGATAAAATAAATAGAAAGATCAATGAAACTCAGACTCTTTTAAAAAGAAAAACAAAATTGAAAAGCCTTTAGCAAGAAGAAAAGAGAGAGGATCTGAATAAACAAAGTGAGAAATAAAAAGGAGAATATCAATTGATATCACAGAGATATAAACAATCATAGGTGAATACTATGAACAGTTATATATCAACGAATTGGATAACCTAGAAGAAATGAACAAATTTCTAGAAGAAATAGAAACTTGAACAGATCAATTACTAGAAGTGAAATTGAATTTGTAAAAAAAAAAAAAAACCTCCCAGGAAACAAAAAACAAAAGTCCAGAACCAGTTGGTTCACAGGGGAATTCTACCAAACACATTTAACACATAAAGAAGAGCAAATATTTATCCTTCTCAAACTATTCCAAAATATTGACAAGGATGGGACACTTCCAAATTCATTCTATGAAGCTACCATTACTCTGATAACAAAACCAGAAAAAAACACTACAGAAAATATTACAGGCTAATATCTCTAATGAATATGGATACAAAAATCTGCAACAAAATATTAGCAAACTGACTTCAACAATATATAAAAAGAATCATACACTGTGATCAAGTTGGATTTATTCCAGGGATTCAAGGATGGCTCAATATGCTCAAATAAATTGTTGTGATACACCACATTAACAAAAGGAAGGATAAAAATCACGTGGTCATCTCAATAGACACAGAAAGAGTATTTGACAAAATTCAACATTCATCCATGATAAAATGCCTCACCAAAGTTGATATACAGGGAACATATCTCAACATAATAAAAACCATGTAAGACAAACATGCAGCCAACATAATACTCAATGATGAAAAGCTGAAAGCCTTCCTTTAAAATTCAGGAACAAGACAAGGATGCCCATTCTCATGACTTCTGTTTATGATAGTATTGAAAGTCAGCAACTGAGAAAAAATAAAATAAAAGGAATCCAAATTGGAAGGGAAGAAGTAAAACTGTCACTATTTGCAGATGATATGATACTATATAGAAAACCTTAAAGTGTCCACCAAAAAGCTATTCGAACTAATAAATGAATTCAGTCAAATTGCAAGATACAATATTAATATATAGAAATCTGTTGCTTTCTTAAACACTAATAATGAACTAACCAAAAGAGAAAGCAAGGAAATGTTCCAGGACTCAAATCCAGCCTAAACCCTGATTGGGACTTGAACCCATGCAGCCAGGACTCAAACCTGGCCAAAACCCACAGTCTTCCAACTGAGATCACACACCTGGTTTCAGGACTTAATGAAGCTCAGGTTCTTGATGTCTCATCACAGAAAGAATTCAGTGAGAGACAAAGTGATAGGTAAGAGTGGATTTATTTAGAGAGAAATACACTCCACAGACAGAGTGCAGGCCATCTCAGAAGGTGAGAAAAGCACCAGGGTATGGGGTTGTCAGTTTTTATAGGGGTGGGTAATTTCATAGGCTAATGAGTGGGAAGTGTATTCCAGCTATTTCAGGAGGGGGCAGGGATTTCCAGGAATTGGACCACTGCCCATTTTTTGATCCCATTGTCAGCTTTCAAACTGTCATGGCACCTGTGGGTGTGACATTTAGCTTGCTGATGTGTTAACAGTGAGGTATACTGAGGGTCCTCAAGGTCTAGTGGAAGTTAACTTGTCCGCCATCTTGAACCCATTTGGTTCCAATCAGTTTATGTCATGTCCTTGGGCTATGTCATTCTTTCAAAGGCTATGCCCTGCCTCCTTCCCTCCTGTTTCATTCCCCACTCAGAGATTTTACTCCCGTTTTCTTATGGGATTCAGAATGGCAATGGTCTGTCTTCTGTAACTGCTTCAAGGCTGAGTAGGGGTGTTGACCCTGTCTGTCAGGGAGTAAAAATCTCTGGATGCCTGATCTAGGGGTCCCAGGAGCAGAACAGCTCCTTGTTTAAGACAGTATGGGTTGGAATACTCACATAGCCATCATCTTGGTGTGGAACTGTTGTAACTGCTTTCATAGCCTTTCTATGAATCTCCTTGATGGTGAAGCACTTTTTGTGACAGCATCAAACATGATATAAGCTGATTAGAATTAAATGGGTCCAAGATGGCAGACAAGTCGACTTCCACTAGACCTTGAGGAGCCTCAGTATACCTCACTGTAACACATCAGCAAGCCAAATGACACACCCACAGGTGCCATGACAGCTTCAAGGCTGACCATAAGGATCAAAAAATGGGCAGTGGTCCAATTCCTGGAAATCCCTGCCCCTTCCCGAAATAGCTGGAATATTCCTCCCACCCATTAGCCTGTGAAATAACCCACCCCTATAAAAACTGACAACCCCCTACCCTGGTTCCTTTCTCACCTTCTGAGATGGTCCACACTCTGTCACTCTGTCTGTGGAGTGTGTTTCTCTCAAGGCCTTTTTTACCTTCTGAGATGGTCCACACTCCTTCTGAGGATTGTGTTTCTCTCTAAATAAATCCACTTCTTATCTATCTCTTTGTCTCTCACTGAATTCTTTCTGTGATGAGACATCAAGAACCTGAGCTTCATTAAGTCCTGAAACCAGGTGTGTGATCTCAGTTGGAAGACTGTGGGTTTTGGCTGGGTTCAAGTCCCGGTCACGTGGGTTTGAGTCCTGGCTGCATGGGTTCAAGTCCCAATCAGGGTCTAGGCTGGGTTTGAGTCTGGGCACATGGGTTCAAGTCCCAATCTGAGGTTCAAGATTTCAGGGAGCAACCCTCAGGGTATTGGAGGAGTGAAAGGGAGCTCAGCCAGTATTTCCACCACCCACTCAGGCCCCTGGGAGCTTGCTGAGGTGCCAGGCCTGAAGGTCTGCCATCCGAGGCCCTCTCTGTCCGTGCTGCCTTTTCTAGCTGCGGGGGTCCTGAGGCTAGGCCCTGCGCCCTGCCTAAACAGAGCCTCCTCATAAGCTCCACCCCACCCCCCCCAAAGCCAAGGCCTTTTCTGGCCATTCTTTCTTTTTTGTCTTTTCCTTCTTTTTTTTTTCAAGGTGTGGTTCTGGTTCTGTTTTACCTGGCTGTTGTTGTCTCATTTATATTTTTTTTCTGATAATTTTTTATATTTTTCTAATTTTATTTTATTTTTTATTCTTTGTTATTGTTCTGCTCCTTTTAGTTTGTTCCCTCCCCCCCCTTTTTTTCTGTGCTGTTGTAGTTCTGTTTTACCTTGTTGTTGTTGTTTCACTTATATTTTTATTTTTTCCAAAATATTTTTTACTTTTCTAATTTTAACTTATTTTTTTATTCCTTGTTATTGTATTACTCCTTTTTTTTTTTTTTTTTTTTTTTTTTTGCCATGCTGCACGGCTTCCAGGATGTTGGTTCCCAGGCCAGGGGTCAGGCCTGAGCTCCGGTGATGGGAGAGCTGAGTCCAAACCACTGGACTAACAGAGAATCTCAGACCCCAGGTAACATTAATTGGAGTGAGATCTCCTGGAGGTCCTCATCACAGCACCAAGACCTGGCTCTACCCAAATGCCTATAACTTCAGTGCTGGACGCCTAAGGCCAAACAACCAGTAAAGCAGGAACACAGCCCCACCTATCAAAAACAATGAAATGAAAAAAAAATATTACAGATGAAGGAGCAAGGTAAAAACCTACAAGACCAAATAAATGAAGAGGAAATAGGCAACTTACATGAAAAAAAAAATACAGAGTAATGATAGTAAAGCGATCCAGAATCTCGGAAATTGGATGGAGGCATAGATCAAGAAAATACAAGAAATGTTGAACAAAGACCTAGAAGAACTAAAGAAAAAACAGTGATGAACAACACAATAACTAAAATGAAAAGCACAGTAGAAGGAATCAAGAGCAGAATAACAGAGGCAGAGGAACGAATAAGCGACCTGGAAGACAGAATGGTGGAAATAACTGCCAAGGAGCAGAATAAAGAAAAAAGAATGAAAAGATATGAGGACTGTCTCAGAGACCTCTGGGACAACATTAAATGCACCAACATTCGAATTATAGGGGACCCAGAAGAAGAGAAAGGGTCTGAGAAAATATTTGAAGAGATTGTAGTGGAAAACTTCCCTAACATGGGAAAGAAAATAGTCAATCAAGTCCAGGGAGCACAGAGAGTCCCATATAGAATAAAAGCTAGGAGAGACACACCAAGACACATATTAATCAAACTAACAAAAATTAAATTCATAGAAAAAATATTAAAAGTAGTAAGGGAAAATCAACAAATAACATACAATGGAATCCCCATAAGCTTATCAGATGAATTTTAAGCAGAAACACTGCAAGCCAGAAGGGAGTGGCAGGATATATATAAAGTGATGAAAGGGAAAAATCTACAACCAAGATTACTCTACGCAACAAGGATATCATTCAGATTTGGTGGAGAAATAAAAAGCTTTATAGACAAGCAAAAGCTAAGAGAAATCAGCAGCACCAAACCAGCTTTACAACAAATGCTAAAGGCATTTCTCTAAGTGGGAAACACCAGAGAAGAAAAAGACTTACAAAAACAAACCCAAAACAATTAAGAAAATAGTAATAGGAACATACATATCGATAATTACCTTGAATGTAAATGTATTAAATGCTGCAACCAAAAGACACAGATTGGTGGATTGGAGACAAAAACAAGACCAGTATATATGCTGTCTACAAGAGACCCACTTCAGACCTAGGGACACATACAGACTGAAAGCAAGGGGATGGAAAAAATATTACATGCAAATAGAAATCAAAGAAAGCTAGAGTAGCAATACTCACACCTTATAAAATAGACTTTAAAATAAAGACTGTTACAAGAAATAAGGAAGGACACTACATAATGATCAAGGGATCAATGCAAGAATAAAATATAACAATTGTAAATATTTATGCACCCAACATAGGAGCATCTCAATACATAAGGCAAATGTTAACAGCCATAAAAGGGGAAATTGACAGTAACACAATAATAGTGGGGGACTTTAACACGCGACTTACACCAATGGACAGATCATTCAGACAGAAAATAAATAAGGAAACACAAGCTTTAAATGACACAATAGACCAGATACATTTAATTGATATTTATAAGACATTCCACCCAAAAGTGGAAGAATACAATTTCTTCTCAAGTGCACACAGAACATTCTTGAAAACAGATCACATCTTGGTCACAAACCAAGCCTCGGAAAATTTAAGAAAATTGAAATTGTATCAAGCATCTTTTCTGACAACAACGCTATGAGATTAGAAATCAATTACAGGAAGAAAAACTGTAAAACACACAAACAAATGGAGGCTAAACCCTGCACTGCTAAATAACCAAGAGATCACTGAAGACATCAAAGAGGAAATTTACATAAACCTAGAAAAAAAATGACAACAAAAACACAACGACCCAAAACCTATGGGAAGCAGAAAAAGCAGTTTTAAGAAGGAAGTTTATAGAAATTCAATCTCATGTCAAGAAACAAGAAAAGTCTCAAATAAACAATCTAATCTTACTTAGTTACCTAAAGGAACTAGAGAAAGAACAACAAAGAAAACTCAAAGTTAGTAAAAGGTAAGAAATCATAAAGGACAGAGCAGAAATAAAGGAAATAGAAACAAAGAAAACAACAGGAAAGATCAATAAAACTAAAAGTTGGTTCTTTGACACGATAAACAAAATTGATAAACCTTTAGCCAGACTCATCAATAAAAAAAGGGAGAGGACTCAAATCAATAAAATTAGGAATGAAAAAGGAGAAGTTACAACTGACACTGCAGAAATACAAAGGATCATAAGAGACTACTACAAGCAACTATATGCCAATAAAATGGACAACCTGGAAGAAATGGAGAAATTCTTGGAAAAGTACAACTTTCCAACTGAATAAGGAAGAATTAGAAAATATAAACAGACCAATCAGAAGTAATGAAATTGAAATTGTGATTAAAACTTTTCCAACAAACAGAAGTCCAGGACCAGATGCCTTCACAGGCGAATTCTATCAAACATTTAAAGAAGAGCTAACACCTATCCTCTCAAACACTTGCAAAAAATTGCAGAGGGAGGAACACTCCCAAACTCGTCCTACAAGGCCACCATCACCCTGATACCAAAACCAAAGATATCACAAAAAGAGAAAATTATAGACCAATATCACTGATGAACATAGATGCAAAAATCCTCAACAAAATACCAGCAAACAGAATCCAACAACACATTAAATGGATCATATATCATGATCAAGTTGGATTTATCCCAGGGATGCAAGGATTTTTCAATATATGCAAATCAATCAATGTGAAATACAATATTCACAAATTAAAGAATGAAAACCATATGATCATCTCAATAGATGCTGAAAAAGCTTTTGACAAAATTCAACACCATTTTATGATAAAAACTCTCCAGAAAGTGGGCATAGAGGGAACCTACCTCAACATAATAAATGCCTTATACAACAAACCCACAGCCAACATCATTCTCAATGGTGAAAAGATGAAAGCATTTCCTCTAAGATCAGTAACAAGACAAGGATGTCCATTCTCGTTACTATTATTCAACATAGGTTTGGAAGTCCTAGCCTCAGAAGTCAGAGAAGAAAAAGAAATAAAAAGAATCCAAATTGGAAAGGAAGAAGTAAAACTGTCGCTGTCTGCAGATGACATGATACTATACATAGAAAATCCTAAAGATGTCACCAGAAAACTACTAGAGCTCATCAATGAATTTAGTAAAGTTGTAGGATACAAAATTAGTGCACAGAAATCTCTGGCATTCCTATACACTAACAACGAAAGATCAGAAAGAGAAATTAAGGAAACAATCCCATTTACCACTGAAACAATAAGAATAAAATACCTAGGAATAACCCTACCTAAGGAGGCAAAAGACCTGTACTCAGAAAATTATAGAACACTTATAAAAGAAATTAAAGATGACACAGATGGAGAGATAACAATGTTCTTGGATTAGAAAAATCAATATTGTCCAAAAGACTGTACTACCCAAAGCAATCTACAGATTCAATGCAATCCCTATCAAATACTGAGGGCATCCTTCACAGAATTAGAACAAACAATTTTACAATTTGTATGGAAACACAAAAGTCCCTGAATAACCAAAGCAATCTTGAGAAAGAAAAAAGGAGCGGGAGGAATCAGGATCTCCACTTTCAGACTAAACTACAAAGCTAAAGTCATCAAGATAGTATGGTACTGGCACAAAAACAGAAATATAGATCAAAGGAATACGATAGAAAGCCAGAGATTAACCCATGAACCTGTCGTCACCTAGTCTATGACAAAGGAGGGAAGAATATACAATGGGGAAAAGACAGCCTCTTCAATAAATGGTGCTGGGAAAACCAGACAGCTACATGTAAAAGAATGAAATTAGAACACTCCCTAACACCATACACAAAAATAAACTCAAAATGGGTTAGAGACCTAAATGTAAGAAAGGACACTATAAAACTTTTAGAGGAAAACAAAGGAAGAACACTCTTTGACATAAATCACAGCAAGATCTTTATTGATCCACCTCCTAGAGTAATGGAAGTAAAAACAAAAATAAGCGAATAGGACCTAATGAAACTTAAAAGCTTTTGCAAACCAAAGGAAACTACAAACAAGACGAAAAGACAACTCTCAGAATGGGAGAAGATATTTGCAAACAACGGACAAAGGATTAATCTCCAAAATATATAAACAGCTCATGCAGCTCAATATTAAAAAAACAAACAACCCAATCCAAAAATGGGCAGAAGACCTAAATAGACATTTCTCCAAAGAAGACATACACATGGCCAGGAAGCACATGAAAAGCTGCTCAACATCACTAATCATTAGAGAAATGCAAATCAAAATTACAATGAGGTATCACCTCACACCAGTCAGAATGGTCATCATCAGAAAATCTACAAACAACAAATGCTGCAGAGGGTGTGGAGAAAAGGGATCCCTCTTGCTCTGTTGGTGGGAATGTAAACTGATACAGCCACTATGGAGAACAGTATGGAGGTTCCTTAAAAAACTAAAAATAGAATTACCATATGACACAGCAATCCCACTACTGGGCATATACCCAGAGAAAACCATAATTCAAAAAAACACATGCACCCCAATCTTCATTGCAGCACTATTTACAATAGCCAGGTCATGGAAGCAAGTTAAATGCTCACTTACAGACGAATGGATAAAGAAGGTGTGGTACATATATACAATGGAATGTTACTCAGCCATAAAAAGAAAGAAATTGGGTCATTTGTAGAGATGTGGATGGACCTACAGACTGTCCTACAGAGTGAAATAAGTCAGAAAGAGAAACACAGATATCGTATATTAATGTGTATATGTGGAATCTAGAAAAATGATACAAATGAACCTATTTGTAGGGCAGGAATAGAGAGGTAGATGTAGAGAATGGACATGTGGACACAGCAGGTGAAGGGGAGAGTGGGATGAATTGGGAGATTAGGTTTGACATAAATATACTACCATGTGTAAAACAGATAGCTAGTGGGAAGCTGCTGTATAGCACAGGGAGCTCAGTTTGGTGCTCTGTGATGACCTAGCGTGGTGGGATGGCGGGGAGGGATGTCCAAGAGGGAGGGGATATATGTATATATGTAGCTGATTCACTTCATTGTACAGCAGAAAATAACACAACATTGTAAAGCAATTATACTCCAATAAAAAAATTAAATAAGTAACAAGGATATACTGTACAGCACAGGGAAATATAGCCAATAATTTATAATAACTTTAAATGGATTATAATATCAAAATATTGAATATTTTGTACACCTGAAACTAATATAATACCATAACCCAACTATACGTCAATAAACAATATAAATTAAAAGTTTAAAATTTAAAAAAGCAAACACCTGAAGAATCCTTTACATTGATAGTTGATAACCATAAACTCTAAAGTAGTATAAATTTTCTAAGTAATATCATAAAATATGAATGAAAGGAAAAACACAACATCTGAGAAGAATGACTTTCAGTGGAAAAAAATTTTAAACTCTATTAGTTTTAACAAAATTTTTACAAGAGGTGTTTTTGCCTTAAATTTCATTGGTTTAACTCATATCTACTTAACCTAATGTATTTTTAATTGCAAATTTTAAATTATTCTAGATATCCTTATGTAAATAACCTGAAGCCCATTACAAGGAAATTACATATATAATCTATATCAGTCATCTTTATCCTAAAGGAATTCATGTAATCCAGTTACAATAATGTTACTGAAAATACCATATATAATAGTTGCTTGCATGTTGTATGTTTTAGCATTTATGAGGAAATACCTCAGGTCTAGTTGCACTAAATTATCTATAATTAGCACCCAAGAAGATAAACATTATTGGGAAAAATCATGCCCACAAGCTGACTGATTTAGGCTTCAATCTATGACTACAAATTACAAATAAGCACCCATATTTACCCTGTAATCCTACCACACTTCCTTGGTGAGCATAGTTTTATTCTCAAAAATGTCTATTTCATTTGGTATCCTCTCTTCTCATGCTATCAACATCTACTAATGCATTCTCAAATTCAGTTGATTGCTTAACTTCCTTAAGAAAATAAAAATCACCAGTCAGAAACTCAATTATCTCCACACACCAAGTCTATAACAGACCTTAATAATTTATTGTATTGTCAAATAAAAAACAAATCTGACTTAGGTAAGGATAGATCTTATTCAAAAGGAATATCATAATAAATGGAGGGAACCTATTGTAATGGGGAGAACATGCATACTATGAGAAGTGCAAGTGCCTCACGGGTCCAGGAGAAATTTTCTTTTACGGTAAGTCCCCCAAATACAAACCTTCAAGTTGCAAACTTTCAAAGATGTGAACATGCTTTCGCATGCCCAATCACGTTAGTTCACATGTCTAGAGTACATTGTCACATGCGTGCATCCTCTACAAGTGGTTGTGCTTTTGTGTACTTTACTGTACAGTACTGTATAGAGTACAGTATCTTTATTTCAAGCCCAGGATGTCCGGAAGCAACCACAAAAGCAGCGGCATGTAGCCAATTGTGTTAGTTGGTTACCTAGACTAACTTTGTTGGACTTATGAACAAATTGGACTTATGAACGCCCTCTCGGAACGGAACTCATTTGTATGTAGCGTACCTACTGTATAAGAGCCAGAGGCAAGGCTAGAAAGAGCTGGGTGTGGGCTAGTGGGTGGCGTGATTGTAATGGGAAAGTTGATCAGAAAATGTCTCCCCTCATGGTCAACTGATTCTTAGGAGGGGCCATTAAGGAGAGGCTGTATGCTAGCTTAGGCTGGGTCAAAGGTCAGGGTCATGGGAGATGTAGAGGAGCAAATTTGGTCAAGTCAGTTAATTAGCAATTTATTTAAATTGATCAGTGGAGACAAACAGTTCAGCTAATCCTTTATGAAAAAAGAATGGGAATTTGGAAGGTCTTTGTCTGGCCTTATCAGAGATAACTAAAGGGGAGGCGTGAATCTTATCTAAGTCCGAGGGGGAAGGGTAGTTTCTTGCAGTAAGCCATCTCCTGAAACACAGAAGAAGAGAGGGATTTTGTAACCATTATTGTTTCCCAGGAGCACAGGACTCGGGTAAAGCTTAACTTTGTCAACAGATATTTGCATCTATTAAAACAGAAGTATCTCCAGTTCATCAGCTCCATTTGTTATCTCCATTCCCTTGTGTTCTTATCTCCATTTCCTTTGTATTTTCTAAACATTTCTTTGATTATCTGCCCTCATTTTCATAAATATCTCCCTTTCTAATGAATTGTTTCCAAAAACTCACCATCATGCCCAGGTATATCCAATTTGAAAACAAATCAAGATGAATAAACCGCCTCCTCAGCGCTCTGCAGCGCATTGGCTATATCCATATTTCTCCTCTCCCCTAACCACATAGGCTAGCTATGCTCCTTCCCGCTCATCCTCATTTTCCAACACACTACAATATGGAGCTTGTCCTTCTCCTTAGCCTGAAATCACTAATGACCTCGATGTTACCATTAACAATAGAGATTTTTTTATTTTCACAACTTTCTGTACCTCTCAGCAGGATTGGACACAGGTAACTATTCCTTTCTTCTTGAAATATTCTTTATCCCACCTTTCAATACAGCACATTTTAATCTAATTTACCCAACTGAGACAGGAAGGGGGCAGGGCACAACCTTTAATAGAATGACAGCCATTGAGTACATGACATACACTGGTTAGAACCAACTAGGTCCAAGATGGGGGACGAGTTGACTTCCAGTATATGCTCATTGTAACACATCAGCAAGTTAAATGACACACCCACAGGCGCCATGACAGTTCCAAGGCTGACCATAAAATGCCAAAAAGTCGGCGGGGGCCCAATTCCAGGAAATCCCACCCCTTTCCCAAAACAGTTGGAATAATCCTCCCACTCATTGGCCTATGAAATTACCCAGCCTTATAAAAACTGACAACCCCATACCCTGGGGCCTCTTGCCTTCTGAGATGGCCCACAACTCTGTCTATGGAGTTATCTCCCTGAATAAACCTTCTTTCTATTTACTATGGCTCACTGTTGAATTCTTTCCTGCTGGAAGCCAAGAACCCACACTTGGTGGCCGTCCCAGCAACTTGCCTGAGACTTGGGACGTGACCATCCTCTCATGCCCCACCACTCTTTCCTGCAACACAACCTCACTGGAAGCTTGTTTTCATTCTTCACTGTTGACTCCTTTCCTACACAACTTCCAAATATTAGAATCTTCAGGAATTTTTCAAGACTTCTTCCATTCTCATCCTAATTGCTCCCTCGATGATTTCATCCGTTCCCAAGGCTTTAAATGCCATCTATATCCTACTGATTTCAAAATTAGTACTTTCAACCAAGATGTCTTCCAAGAGCTCTAGACTCACAGACACAAATTCCAAGTTGACATCTCCATTTGGAGAACAGATGTTAAGAGAACTTCTTAAACCATGTGACCCGGTTCTGCTGCTACTTCCACAGATGACGTCACTGTTCTAGGAACTTTCAGACACCCTGCCGATGTGACCCATTACATCACAAGATGACCTTCAAAACCATTCTAGAGCTTAACTTATAAGAATATTGCAGATGACAATAAATGGAAGAACATGAAAGAGGACCCTGCTTCTACTGTGTTAATTCCCAGTTGAGAGAAGCATGTTACCCTGCTAGATGACACCTGTTCAATTGACTGAGTTCCTACCTGCATGGCAGTCAAAATGAATTCTGTGACTCAACTGTCAATGTATAAAAATGTTTTTCTTCAGAGAGTACAGTCAATTTGTTGAAATTGGGAGAAGGTAGGCATGCAATCAGCTGACAAAGTTTGCGTGGAGTTGCAAACAAAATTTCAAAAAAGATGACTAAGCAACAATGAAAATGCCCAAAGTCGAAAACTAGAAATTCAACTCTTTCTTAGTGTTTCATAAGTCAACACGATCTTTGTAAGACAGAAAATGACCAATTCATGTTTGTAGTTTACAAGCTTGTGTTCCACAAAACCAAGAATTCACACATTTGGGGAACCATCCATGGTTTTTCTGTTCTTCGGTGGTGTTGATATTTACCTCTTCTGCCTTATTTCTGGCTATTGGTTCATTCTTGCTGTTCTTTCATCCGTCTTTTAATTTTGGAATCTAAGTTGGTCCAGCTTTCTCACTCCTCTCCAATTTTGCATAATTTCCTCTCCTTCTAGGTTTTACTTTAACGAGCTTATAACCTTTGTTCTATTTTTAAAGAGTAAGGAATAGCTGCTGAAAATTGATAGGGTTAAAAAACACTGGTCACTTTGAAGTCTAGCATCTAATTAGAGCTGTTTCAGAGACCAGGTATTAGCTTCCCTGAGGTTTGACAAAGACAGTGTCTTGAAGGCCACCATCATTATTGATTAAGCAGCCAGATCCTTTCATTATCTGCTCTTCTTCCCTATTTGAAATTACTTCCTAAAGACTATGGTTGGAAGACACAGGCATGGTAAGTACAAGTTCTTGGTCTCATTACTGGTACCCACAGAAAATGTGAACATTCTAGGCACTTTTCCAGTCCTAAGGTTCACATTGCCTGAGAAATCCTGACCTAACTGACCTTAGACATTTTTTTACTCTGTAGTTATTTATATAATTTTGCTCTGCTTTAAAGAATAAAATTCAGACCCAGTAAAGCCTAGTACAGAAGGCTCTCTATTTTCCAGTTTTGTCTTCCAGTTTTCTTACATGAACCTTTGCTCCCACAGACTGTTGGAACCCTCCATCTCTCGCTTTCTTAATTAGCACTTGCTGTTCAGTGATACTCAATGTCCCTTGAAAAGTATAGTATGTTGTTAGTGATTTATTGCTCCAGGTCATCCTTTTCTTTGTTGCTTCTGGAATACAAATTAGATATGCCCTTTTCTCTTGTAACCCAAACCATAACATCAGAATAATTATCCACTAATCAGATGAAACATAAGAAAACAGAAGTATTACTTCTTCTTCAATTTCTGATTAGCCACAAATATAAACCATGCTCTCTGAATTCTATGAATTAATGTCTCACACACATCATCCCCAAAGGGACCTGTATTTTCCTTTCATAATGGTTGTACTTCTGAAGGCAAGGATCTCTGTCCCCAGCAAAAGCAGAATACTTAACACACATAAGAGCTTCTTAAATTTTTGTGGAACGAATGAATGAAAATGTTGGTATTCATTGTTGCAAGTAACAAATGGAAAAACTAGGATTTACTGGAATGATAACAAATATTTGTAAGGTCTAAGAGAAGGAATGAAGCAAGGCCCAAGGAGAGAAGTGGAATTGGGATTGCTCAGGGAGTCTTTATACTTAATTTCTACTTCTTTCTTCCAATATGCTTCATTTTACTTTACCCCTGATTCTTTCTCTCCCTCTCTTCTTTCTCTGTCTCTCCCTTCCCCTCTGATCCAGCTTTTGTTTATCCCATCCACATGACATGATCCCATATCTCTCCAACTGCTTTTTACAATCCGTATTCAAAAATATAAAAACTGATCTGCCCCTCTAAGGTCAAGCATCCATCCCAGAAATAACTATGACCAATGGGCCAGATGCACATAATACAAATATAGTTAGAATCATGCAGATGGAGGAGGAAAATAAATTCTAAAAATAGGTGGTAGGCACACAATGAAATAGGTCTAAGAGGAATCTACTATACAATGAATGACATAAATGAGTTGTTAGGGGAAATAATGGAATAATTTTTATTTAGACTTCAAATATTGATTCCTAGACAATCTCTTAGGATATGCCAAGAAACTAGACTTTCCATTTTTCAAGTATGCTTTGAATATTCTAAGGATCTCATCAAATATTGTCCTTGTTCCTGTTTAATCCCCAGTCTGTCTTTGTGATTACAAGGAACCTCCAAGTCTGTGATATTGTGACCGAACCAAACTTGGGACCGCTCACCTGTGTGCAGTAAAGCCAATCTACTGGCAATCACAATCACCAGGCTGTGGTGAAGGAAAGTGCGGCATTTATTGTAAGGTGCCATACAAGAGTCCAGGGCAACTAGAGCTCAAAAAAGCCCAAAGAATTTTTAAAGGCCAAGCAAGGGAGGAGAATCCCAGAGCATGTGATCAGCTCCTGCACAATTCTCTGATTGACTGATGGTGAGGTAAAATAAAAAATCTGTTAAGTTGTTGCAAATATTTCCTGGTTCTGGCCAGACTCCAGAGGGGATGTGTTAATTTCTTCCATTTGGTGGGGGCATCCTGGCACCTGCAAAACCACTCAGGAAACGTGCATCAGATACTATTATCTAGGTACTTCAGAGAGGGGTTAAAGCAGAGGGTATGCGGGAGGGGGTCTGTTCCAGGGAAGCCCCATAGGGTCCTGCTTGGTTACAATATCATCGCTTTCCTGCCTCACCATTTTCAAGGTTAAACTTAAAGGCTCTTTCCAGCCAAACAATTCAGATTAAAGTTTGGCTTTTCTTCCCTCCCCCATGGCTCCAAATCTATAATGTAATGGCTTGAAAACACTGTTACTCTACCATCTCCTCTGCCCCCGGCTCCCTGTTTCCACCCCTACAACTCCTGATGCTGTATTCTTCTATTTCACAACCTTGAGAATAAACCTAATTTCACCATGGAAAATAACAAGCTGATTTGAAGTACTAGCTGCTTTTGAAACACCAGCTCTTTGAAACACCTTTCTTTGAAACTCAGGTCATTCTTATTGTCCCAGCTCTTCAGAAACAGTCATATTTAGGCCATTCTAGTTGTTGCACATTAGCAGGAAGGTTTTTGAATGACTTATGAGTGTTTTGGTCGTCTTTTAACCAACGTTTTGGTTCTTCCTTACTTTCTATGTTATATTTCCTTCTTCCAGGTTCAGCAGCTGTTCATCTCCTGGGAACTTTTATAAAATAGAGTAGCCCCCTGGTTTCTGCTGATTTCCTTGGACCTTATAAATGAATCTGTTAGTACTTAAGACAAGCAAAGTTTTAAGTATTCAATAATTCTCTCACTTTTCATGTTTACGTGTGATCACAATTTTATGAAAACACAATTTACAAAGCTAGCAGTGGATAAAAGTAATGAGGCAGCTCCTATGTGCCCATTACCTTGCGTGCACTTCATGGACATCATCTCAATCCTTCCCAATGCCAACATCATATAGTTAGAAAACTCCTCAATTCAAGGGGGGAAAACCGAGGCTCAAGTAAGTTTCCTAAGGTCATATGACCAGTAAGTGAAGAAAATCATCTTCAAACATAGATCTGGGTCACTCCAAAGCCTGTACGTTTCTAGAACAATACATTTTCAATAGATCGTACCTTCCTCTCCGTGATTACATATTCATATATGCTCTGTTCTCTAATTTCCTTGCTCATCTCTTACTCTTATTTTTTTAACAAAGTAATATTAGACCATAAGAACTTACAGACATAAAACGTTGTTGTTTTCTTAAAAATGGGTATATGAGTATCCAATTGCTGCTGTAACAAGTTACCAGAAATTTAGTGTCTTAAAACAATAAAAATGTAATATCTTATAGTTCTAGAGGTCAGAATTCCAGAAATGGGTTTCACTGGTTACTATATATAGAATAGATGAACAACAAGGTCCTACTGTATAGCACAGAGAACTATAGTCAATATTCTATGATAAACCATAATAGAAAGAATATTTTTAAAAATGAAGGTACATATATGTATAACCGAATCACTTTGCTATACAGCAGAAATTAACAAAACACTGTAAGTCAACTATACTTCAAATAAAAAAAAACAATAAAATAAAATAAACACAGTCAGCAGGGCTGTGTTCCTTCTGCAGTCTCTAAGGGAGAATTCATTTTTTGCTTTTTCCAGTTTCAAAGGGCTGCCCACATTCCTTGGCTTGTGGCTTTGCATCACTCTGATTCTGCTTCTATCAGCACTTTTCCTTCTATGACTGTTTCTACTCCCTCCCTCTTTCACTGATAAACCAGGATAGTCTCCCCATCTCAATATCCTTAATCACATCTGTGTAAGGTAACATTCACAGGGTCTAGGTGTTAGAAGAGCTTTGGGTAGAGCATTATTCCCTCGAACAAAATAGGGTGAGAGCTTTCCTTAATTAAGGCAACAATGTTATGGTAAGAACTATTTCTTAACAGTGTGACTGATACACATGATAATGATGTAGCATTTATTGTTGCTTGATACTGGAAAAGAAATTTTTAAAAAAATATGTTTAAGCAGTATATTATAATTTTATCTGCTTTTACAGTGAACAAAACTGACTTTTCTTTTAAATCTTCCTTGTTCACTTCTTTCCAAATTTTTTTCTGATCATTTTCCCTAACAAAGGTTGTAGGTTGAATGTGTCCTGTTATCTTGTCCCTCTCCTCTCCAAGAGCAAATAGAGATTAAAAGATGAGTTTTAGTGTTACGGAAGCCGGATTGGAGAGACACAACAAAGTTCTGCTGACTAACACTTCCCCAAGTTGGCCGTCTCCAAGCTTTCACAGGGGGCACAGCTGGGCAAATGGAAACCTCCAGCAGAGGCAGCATTTGCACCAACAAACTTACCACATGCAGAAGCAGAAGCAATGAACAGCAAATACCATTACAGGCAGACAGGTCCATAGGGGAAGCCATGAGTCTGGGCCACCAGTAAGAAGAGAAAATAAGGAATGAATAAGGGTAGGAGCTATCTCCCTAATATTCTCAAGAGGATGTGAATGGCAATTTGGGGAACCATCAGAGACATAAAGAGAGAAGAAAAGATTCCTCTCTGTAAATAACATGTCTTCTATGTCCTCCTACCCACGTATGCTTCTAGTCTGAAATTGGAATAAAGAACAGAAAGCCACATACTTAAGAAGGTCAACAGCCCAGATCTTGCTTCAGTTTGAAAGCATTTGCTGTACAGTAACTATGGGACACACTCTTCTAGGAAATGTGCAAAATATTGTTAAAAGATAAGTTGCCTATGCTGAGGAGAGTGTGCCAGGTAGCACTGTAAAAGCATCAAGAGTATGTAAGATACCCAGAATGGTTTGTACCTGGAAGAACCCAGAGAATGCTAGGCAGAATGAGGTGAAGAAGATGACAAGGAGCACAGATGACCTTGACTTGGGATGCAGAAAATCCGATGCAGGGTGTAGGGGTATAAAAAGATAGGAAATTAAATAAATGAATGAATGTAAATTACATAAATGAAGAAATTATATAAAGGTGAATTCTTTTGAATTCACCTTTAGTTCTTTAAATATATTTAAGTTTCCTTTAGTTCTTTAAATATATTTAAAATAGCTGATCTAAGTATTGTTTTCTATTAACTCCAACATCTGTGCTTCCTTGGAAACAGTTTCTTTTTTTTTTTTCTGTGTGTGGGCTCACTTTCTTTTTTCTTTGCATCTCTCTTATTTTTATTGAAAACTGGAAATTTTAGATAGCATAATGTAAATTCTGAAAATCAGAGTCTTTCCCTCTCCTCACCTATTTGTTGTTGCTGTTTGTTGTCTTTGTTACTTGTTCAGTGAATTTCCTGATCTAATTCTGTAAAAGTCTGCTTTGTCATGTGTGACCACTGGTTAGCTTAGTGGTCATAATGATTGGACAAAGATTTCTTCCAATGTCTGAGACCAGTAAGTCTCCTAACCTTTGCCAAAGTGTTCTGTGTGCATGTTGGGGCACCCTTATTGCTAAGCCATGCAGCTGACAATACTGTGTAGCCTTCTTTTTCTGGTTGCACAGAGTCTCAAGATCACAAAACGTTGAGTTCCTAGGGCCTTTTCAGGGCTTTCCTTAGTGAACAAAGAGCCCTGGGCACGCACCCAGCTCTATGCATGCATGTGTCCTTCTAGAGTCCCAGGAATACATTGGAGATTTTCCTTCCCTATGGACACCTCCTTCCCCAACTTTTCTTTTTATGCTTTTTGGTTAGCCTATTGTTTGTCCTAATTGTTCCCCACCTTCTCATGTGGATGTGAAGTTAAACAATTGTCCCTACACAATTCAACAAATATCCCCAGGGAGCAGTTGTTCACACTGGGCAAGCTCCTGTCAGATCACATAAGAACATCTCTGTAGGTGAGGTCTTCCAGGGAACCACCAGACAGACCAAGTGATAAGAATCCTCTGAGAGTGAGACTTTGAAGGAGCCCCAACCAGTTCTGCCTCCTCGAGTAGCTGCCAGGTTCCTGGCTTTCACTGTGATGGTGGGCTGTCGGCTTTCAAAGCTACCACAAAGCTTCAGAAAAGAGGATAGGAATATGGCAAGTTAAAACACCACAAATCTCACTGTTCTTGCTGAGATTCAGCCATTTTTTATTGAACAAACACTCTTCGTTTGCTGCAAAATTTGGCTTAATTTCCAGAGATCTGAGAAAATTGATTCTGACACTATTTTGGTTTTCTCATTGCTTTAAAGCAGGAGAAAAAATTTAGAGGTCCTTCTCACCCATTTTCACTGATATACCAAAATAAATATATAAAGACTGGGTTTGGGGTGAACTACGAAGGACATGTTGTTAGGTGCATTTTAAAGGCCTTTATTTTATGAAAGAAGTCATTTGCACCAAAATGAGAAGGCTAGAAACATGGAGTGGAGCAACGGATGGCATTAAAAAAGAGTCAACTGAGCAAGTAATTGCCTTGTCCTTGAGAGAAAGGATGGCAGCTTGGGCCAGGGTGTTGATAGTAGAGCTCAACAGAAGTAGAAATTTTGCAAGACATTCAGGTCTTGCACTGAACATTATAGGGTGTGGTGGGCACAATTTTCTCCCCGTGATCTTAGCCCCTTGGTGCGACTCACGCTGTTATGTAACTTTACATGGTAAAAGGGATTTTGCAGATGACGTTAAGACTGCTACTCAGCTAACTTTAAAATAGGGAGATTTTCAGGATTATCCATGGGTACCCAGTGAAATCACATGGATTCTGAAAGGCAGAACAGGAAGATGAAAAGGGAGGTGTGGCAGAAGAGGAAGTCAGAGAGATTCACTGTTAAAAGTTCATATGCCCAACACACACGTGAGGCCAAACAAAATGAAACGTTGGAGTTTGGAGCAGAGAAAGGTTTACTGCAAGGCCATGCAAGGAGACGAGGTTCCTCATGCCCTGAAAAGCCTCAAGCTCCCTGAAGGGTTTCGGCAAAGCATTTTTAAAGGCCAGGCATGGGGGGGTGTCACAGGGTATGTGATCAGCTTGTGCATGATTCTCTGACTGGCTGATGGTGAGGCAGCAGGGTGGTGGCACAGGGGTTAACATTATTAGTCCTTAGGCTCCGGGAGGCCTGGGGCTATGTGCTCATGGTCATCAAGTAGTTCTACCATTTGGTGGGGGGTCTCACATCTGCAAAACAACTCAGGAAATTTGCATCAAATACTGTTATTTAGGTACTTCAGAGAGGAGCTAAAGCAGAGGATATGGAGGAAGGCCTGTCCTGGTAAGACCCCATAGGGTCCAGCTCAGTTACAATTCCCCCCTTTTCTTTGATACTCCTCAATCTTGAGGAGAACAAGTTTTGAACAAGAAAAGAAATAAAGGTTCAGATAGAGAGGTTAATCAGATAGAGAGGTAGAGGGCAAGTGTCAATTTTCAGCTGGCAGGGCTCCTTCATGGTCATAAATTTGACCATGGTTTTGGGGACACTTCATGACCATTTCATCCCACAGTGCTAGGAATGCTCATTCTCAGGTCTGGTGAAGAGTTCATTGGTAGGCCACTCAATGTGCTATCCAGCGGACTAGGTCTTAGTGCCAAAAGTCTCTGGACCTCCTGTTTTACTAGCCTCTTATGGTCCAGGAAAATATTCCCTCTCATTGCTTCTCATATCTAGAGTTTCAATATTACAATCATTGATCTCATATAGAACTATATATTATTTTATCAGAGGCTCAGTCACACATTAGTTAATGCAAGAAACAACAAAAAAGGCAATATGGGTTATAAGTTGTTGCAAATATCTCCTGGTTTTGGCCAGACTCAGGAGGAGATATGTTAATTTCTTCTTTCTTGCAGCCACTCACAGGTGGGCTGGGTCAGAATGTTCCCTGTGAGCTGAACAAAGGTATTCTAGTTTAACATTCAAGTATGGGGGCAGGGTTCCCCAGAAATGGGCCATTATGTACACTTCAAGCTATAGGCAACATCCCTTTAGTGATGAACTTGTAGCAAAAGCAATAGAATACAAAGGTTAAAGTAAAAGAAACAGGTCTAATATGGAGTGAGATTTGTTCTTCCCTATTACAATTCCCAACTGTCAATGTCCATTCCACAGTCTTGTGGGGAAAGGGCTGATGACCGCTCTTAGTTACTTCCTACTGTATGGGGGCAATGAAGGTTGATTGTGGAAAGGAATTGATCAGCCTTGTGCAGGGAATATTAAACCCTTTAGCCTTATATCTAATTTGTAATTGGACCTATCTATTAATTTTAACTTTCTGACTGTGTCATAACTATGCTTAGGGAGAAATATTTCCTCACATCTGGATAAACACAGATTGAAAGCCAGTAATATTTTAGGCAAAATTAAAAAATTACAACCATATTCATCAGTTTACTCAGTCCTATATAATTAATCCTTTTTACTAACAGCTTTATGAAATCAGAGTTTCCATTACATTTTAAAAATATCTTACCTAGTTTAGCAGTATGATTTAAAAGTTATCAGAAACTTTTTTTTGTTAAAACATCTTTTCTGTGACTCTTCTTGAAGATGTGGCAGTTTTGCAAAGCCATCAGCTCAACTGCCTATGAATGATAAAAGTCTTAAAAAGGCAAGGTTGAAGATCTGATTGCAATTCTTGGCAAAGAAGCTTATCCAAGTTGTTGTGACATGCAACATTTTAAGATAACAACTAAAATTATAACATTATACCAAGACATATACAAATTTCAGAAACTTTATATAATTTCTAGGATGTCTATCTTAATAACATTTATTCATACTGTATAATCTGAGGAGGCTTATCACTCATTTGACAATGCTTTCAGTGTAATTTAGCATATCAAACAATTCTAGGCAGTTTAATTTTTTTTTTTTTTCCTGAGGTGCCTCAGGGGCCCTCTGAAGCATCCCAAAGCTAGTTGAAGTCAAAAGAATTTTAATTCAAATTTGATAGAAAGTTCATCAAAAATATCAAAAAGTTTTTTTAAAAAACATTTGGTCAGATAGAATATTTAAGAACAAATGCAGGTCAGTTAAAGGCAAGATAGTTCACACAATCTTTATCAAAAGCAGCATTCTAAGTAAACTTGTTCTCTTAGCAAAGAGGAACCAAGTCTGGTCCTGCACCAGTCTACTTGTAATAACAAAATTCATTTACCCAATTAAGTGTAATCTAATCTCAGCCTGACCATGCATAAAACTCCTTTTTTTACTCAAAACATATATCCCACTTTCCTACTGTATAGTGAAATGTATTATTATTTTTAGTAGCTTTAATTACTTATTCAAATTAGAATTCCCAACTCTTAGAAACCTTAATTTCTAGTGAAAACCAAGAAGCAAGTAATAGTTACCAAACTCTGGAGAGACTATTTTAGATAATTTTCAGAACATAATTATTCCTACAGAGTTTACCTAAAAGCTCTTATCTTGTTTACATTTACTTTAAAGTTTCATCACATTATTTTTCTTGCTGACAAATTTGCAACAGATATAACAAGAATTCATTTAACTTCTATTAAACCTAGGTGCGATGAAAGTAATATACTTAATATTGATGACTCTAAAGACACGTCTATATTAATTAGATCAAAAAACTTAAACATTAATACCAGGTATTAATTTAATACTCAATATTTCCCAGTTCACATGAACCTGAAGTTCATTTAGCTTAATTTCTCTTGTATTCAGAATTGTCTGATTTGTAAGCGCTTACTTTTCTTTAAGCCAATTAAATGGAGCTCATTTACAAATTAACCTCAGCAATGTTATCCAAAGACAAAGATACATACAGCACACAAACAGAGAGACCTCATAGCTCTCATTTCAAAGTTTCAGCCCTGAGTCAGGTACAGCAATGTAAAACCCATCAGTTTACAAAAGAGGTTGGATTAAAATTAGGTTTCTGGCAGATGGAACAAATCAAGCTCACTTGTCTAAATGGCTAAATATTTGCAGAAAAGATACTTAGTATTTCTATTTACCCTTGACAAGTCAATTTCTAAATCACTTTACCCTCTTTTCAAAATTTGCATTTTAAAAGGATGGCAGAGATGAGGATTCCTGAGAAGACCAGACAGGACATTCGCATCTCAAAGATACAGGCAAGTGTGTCTTTGGATAACTCTGTTTCCCCTTTGTTGGTCTCTGAGGGGTCAAAGCCATTGCCATCATTTGGCCCTTTTGCATATTTCTCTGGGTGCATTCAGCCTTTTTGACCATATCCCTATTATTGGAAACCAGATAAGCCAATTGGAACAAATCATTCATTGGACTGAGGAACAGCAGTTGCTTTCTGAATTTTGTGTCTATGTCTGGGGCAGACTGGGCTATGAAATGCATAGCCAAAAGGACCTGTCCCTTGGGGGAGGAAGGATCCACCTTCTTATACTTCCTAAAAGCCTCCACTAATCTCCCTTGGAAGGCTGAAGGATTTTTGTCCTGTTGCTATTGGACCTCTCTCACCTTTTTATAATTAATATGTTTTACTGTAAGTTTCTTCACACGCTTACGAAGCTTATGAATCAAAGTTTGGCTGAGGGAACATTCCCAGCAGTTTTGAATGCATCCCCTTTTTGCTTCAGTTCCAAGCAACACAGATGGATTAGATAAGCTCCAGAGGGCCCAGGTAGATCACTTATATCTCAAAGGCTGAGGAAGAGAAATGCAAACTCCTTTTCTAACTACTTATACAAAACCCAGCCATCTCAGGCTATCTTCAGGGAACTTTCTTTTTTCCGTTTCCCAAATATCCACCTCAGTTTAAACAAAAAAATACGATAATACATATCATCCACTCACATTCACACGCCCCTTTTTCAGCAAAACCAGGAAGATAAAAAGGGGTTTGTACTCAGGTACGGAGAAACTCCTTCAGGTACATACACATATTCTCAAGATAAAAGCAGTTGCAAAAGACCCACTTTGATATAATAGCCAAGCCATCAGGGGCCTTTGCCCTCCAGATCTCAGGGATAATTGAGGCATTTTCTTTCATTTAGGGGGCATGACTAAAGATCTCTTAGTTTTGCAGAAGTACCCGGGGGACTCTAAGAGGCAGGGCTCTGATCATCCACACTTATTATTCACGGCCAGTGTTATCGAATGTCAAGCAAACACCAATTCAAATCTGTCCCTCAGGGTCACAGTTCCCTAGCTCCAAAAAGGAAGTAAGTCCTAACCAATGCTCTACTGCAGGCGAAACCAACGCAATAGGGAAAGATACCCTGGTGTCATCACGCACGAGCCCTGTTATTCACCAAGAATATCTCAACTGGCCAATGCAAGTACTAACACACATTTGAACAACAGACACATGGTCCCACAAACAAAGGACCAGACGAGGCGTAGCCCAGAAATTCCACCTCCATTCCCAGACGGAGGCTCCAGAGCAGCCTGTCTCCTGAAAAAGATGGACCACGAGTGGCTCACCCCAAAATGATACACACAAAACACAAACAACAACTAACCTATGGTCACACAGACAAAAAAATCAGAAGAGGTGTAGTCTAGAATTCCCCTTTCACTCCCCAAACGGAAGCCTCCACCAAGCCCAGCTCTTGCAAATGAACCGGTTCCCAAATCAGGTAGAGTTCAATAAACAATCCCCCTCTCCAACACGATACCCCAACCAAAATAATTGGCTTGTCCCATAAAGGATAAAGCCCAAATTGAGGGGAAAATATGTTCCCGGTGTGTACACCAGAACAACTTATCCTCAAGTGGCTCACTTCCCACAAGGGAAGCAGCCCAAATGGAGCGGAGAGAATGCCCAGCTTGCGCAAGCTGGAGTGACTCACCCAACAACAATGAATGTGGATCTCAGCTCCAGATGTTTGTCGCTCCAAACAGCCTTGTGCCATGGCAGCCGGCACCTGTTGGGGACAGTCTCTCCGAGATCCCCAGAGGGAAATGGGCTCCGGCAGTTGCTGGGGGCTCAGGGAAGGGGCTGCCCCAAGCTGGAGTTGACCTGCTATGGGCTCGGACTCCTAGGCTGGCTTCGCCAAAATTGTTAATGCAAGTTCATGTGCCTGACGCACCGTGAGGCCAAACAGAAACATCAGAGCTTGGAGCAAAGAAAGGATTCTCTGATTGGCTGATGGTGAGGCAGCAGGGTGGTGTCACAGGGGTTAACATATTCAGTCCTTAGGCTCCAGGAGGCCTGGGGCTATGTGCTCACGTCATCAAGTAGTTCTTCCCTTTGGTGGGGGGTTTTCACATCTGCAAAACAAAACAGGAAATTTGCATCAAATACTATTATCTAGGTACTTCAGAGAGGAGCTAAAGCAGAGGATATGGGGGAAGGCCTGTCCCAGGAAGGCCCCATAGGGTCCTGCTCGGTTACATCGCTGCATAGCAAGGACTTGATGGGCACCATTTCTGGCCTGAAGAAAGAGAGGTCCATGTGTGGGAGAGAAACTCTGAAACTGAGCAGGACCCTATGGGGCCCTCCTGGATACAAACGCCTTTCGGTGGCCCCGATTTCTTGCTTGTAGAACAAAAGGTCTCAGCCTCCTAGACCTTCCCTAAGTTCCAAAGGGCAGATTCAAACAGTTACTAATTAGAGAAGTGAAAGAATGCAGAAATAAATGAGAAGTCAAAAACAATAGTGCAGCGATAAAGCAGGGTCCTGGTTCCTTCTCAAGGAACAGACATAACAAGATCTTTGAGTTCTTCTACAGGAACTAAGGCCACCCACCCAGGTGGAGGGTGGTAACTTCAGGCAGAGCACAAGATTCCTGGAGCACCGCCCTGGTACCTCACCACCAACCAATCAGAGGAAAGTCACACACCGTGCAGACCTCCCCACAAATTTCGCCTATAAAAACTTTTCCCCAAAAACCATTGGGAAGCTTGGGTCTTTTAAGCATGAGTTGCCCTTTCTCCTTGCTTGGCTTTTGCAATAAACCTTTCTATGCTCCAAACTCTGATGTTTTAGTTGTTTGGCCTCAGTGTGAGTCGGGCACATGAACTTGGGTTCAACAACAATTCTGCCAACAACTGTGAGCTTAGAAGGGGGCCCTGAGAACCAGATGAGAACCGCAGGCCTGACTGATGCCTTGCTTTTAACTCAATGAGCTCCTGCACAGTGAATCCACCTGGTACCAGACCTCTGACCTACACAACTGTGAGGTCATGAAATAATGTTTGGTAATGTGATATGGCAGCAGCAGAAAACTAACACATTGCTGAAGGAGAGGAGAACAAGGATGAAAGCTTGTTTTGTAGCACATACAACTGCATGGAACTTGGTGCAAATTTCTGAGATAAGAACAGATCAGGGAGTGAGCAACTGAGCCAGGTGAGAAGGAAGGGTCATGAGTTCACTCTTGGACATTTTCAGTTTTCAGTAACTTTGGAAGTCCAGGTGAAAACAAAAAAAGCCTCTTTCTTATACAGGTCTCCAGCTCAGAGAGTAAATCAGGACTAAAAATATGACTTTACTAACATCTAGCTATTAACTGAGGCCAAATGTGTGGATAAAATGGCCTAGACAGAGAGTACAGAATGAGAAGAGACAAGTGATTATATGAAGCTGTGTTGCCTCAGACTTCTAGGTACAGACTAAAACAAGACTCCTCTAATCAAATCTATACATGTGCTCTGTGTTCCCTCATCTATTTTAAGATGGTTTTACAGAACCTAGAGTAAAGTTTGTCTTTCTTGAAGCACTTCAGGGGTTAAGACTAGCTAATATATTCCAAAGCCTCATATTTTCCTAGCATGCCTCCTAAAATGCTCCAATTTAAACAGCAGCTTCAGTAGCAAATATCAAGGATGACCAACTTAGCAGATTGGAAGACTGAAACTCACGGCCTCCCACACTTCCATCAGCTCAGTCAATTCTACATTTTATGACTGAGCATTTAAGCACATATCCCGCTTCTAAGTGCTTAATGTCTACATTTTTCAGGACTCCTTCATTTGAAAAATGTAGACACTAAACCTCAACTAGCCTAGGCAAAAATGAAAATTTTATTAAGTAGATTTATTCAATAAACAAAAATTTATTCTTTAAATCAATATATTTATATATTATATTATATTTAGATGTTTACATATTATAGTATATATTTATATATTTATATATTTACTATATTATATACTTTTATATATTTATATATCTTATATTTATATTTAATTTGTTATATAAATATAATATATATTTAATTATATATAAAATATATCATATTATATAATAAAATATATTATATATAACAAAATTTATTATATATTATTAATAGATGTTATATATAATATAATTATATATTGTAATATTAATATATTAATAATATATATTAATAATATATTAAATATAATAATATATAATATAATATAGAACTGAATACATATATTATACTTAATATAATATATTAAATATATTATACATAAATATATATTAATAATATATATTAGAAATAATATTAATATTAGAATATATAATTATACATAGTATATAATTGATATAATATATACTATATATATTTTATAAAATATACTGTACTATAATTGTAATATAATTATAATTATTATAAAATTAATTATACTTATTTATATTATAAATAATTAAATTATATCATATTTTTATATATATTTATAATTTAACATATATTATTTTATTATAATATATAATATCTATAAATAATATATATTATATATAATTATATATAATATATTATAAAAATGTATATTATTGTAATTATATTATATTATTATATATTATAATATTTAATAAAATTAAGTATAATTGTATATTACTTATAATTATATAAATATAATATATATTGATATATTATTTATAAATATATAAGTACTCATGTTATATAATATATAATATATAATATATATATTTAATATATGGTATATATAATATATAACTTTATGTATTGTATATTTATTTATTTTATTATTATTTATTTATTTTATTACTATTATTTTATTTTATTATTATGTTTATTTTATTAGTATTTTATTTATAGTTCTTATGTATTTATTTATTAATTATAATTGCATAGAAAATATATAATAACTTTATATATTATATATAATATTAATATATGAAAAATAATATGAAATATAGATTTTATATTATATTATGTAAATGTTAAATCTAATATATAATTTTCTATACTATATATAAAATATATATTTTATTTTATATATAATATATATTGTATTCATATTATATTGTGTTGTATATTTATATTTATTATATATATTTATATGTTATATACAAATATATTAATATATATTTATAAAATATTACATTGTATTTTATATATTGTATAATACTATGTAATATATCATATATTATATGATACTTATTTATAATATATATTATAGTATATGATATATTTATATATAATATTTCATAATATATTATAGTTATGTTATACATATCATTTATATATTTATATATAATGTAAATATATTGTTATATTATATCTTCTTATATAATATATAAATGTATTATGTCATATTATATCTGATAATAGATAATATTATTTGATGATAATATATAACACATCAGTAACTGCTAAGTGCCAGATATGCAAAGGTAAACAATGAAGACCTGGTCCCCTGCATTCCAAGCTAAGCATCTCATGGGATGCAGACACCTGGGTAACTTACACAGCAGGAGGAAGAGCTGAAAAACCAAGGCGGGGCTGGGGCAAGGATGGAGCCAAGGTTTAGAAACCACTGATACAAGAAATCACTCTAAGAATACAGTACTGAGGGCCTGTAATGTAATAGAGCATTTTCTGTTCATCATCTTATATTTTTCTCACGAGTGTATGATTTAAATAGTTTTAGCTCCATTTTGCAGATTAGGAAATTAAGGCCCCCAAAGATTAATAAATTGTCTAAAGTATTCTAAGTAATAAAATTGAGAGCTAAGAGTTTAAGCCAAATTTTATAACCTCAACTTCTATGCTCTTTTCACGATATCATTTTGTTTCCACACCAAAATCCAGGAAAAGGAGGAAATGGCGTTTATGTCCAATTTTCTTAAAAAAAATACAAAACATGTGACAACGTTCTCATTCACTCATGCCAATGGGCCAAGTGATTCTATGATTTCCACTTTCCTGTTTGTGACTGTTTCTCTCCACAATTGACTCCATAGCTCTGAATACATCCTACACCTATGTAATGAATCCAATAGCATGGAAATAATATATGTTCAATCTTCATAGATCTATTCAGACTGAAGTATTCAGCATTCCTTCATCAGTGCAAGTTAAACAAGCTAGCTGCATGTTTAGGTCTGAAAACGACAAGAAAATAACAGATGTCAGTAGATTTTTTAAAGGTAAGTTTCAATGAGAGTATTATATGTAAGCATACTACAACGCTGATACATTTAAAAGTCTTATTAGGCCAGACTATATTAAAACAAACCCAACCTGACAGATTTTGTATTGTTTATATAGCACCTCACTGACACGACATTTCTGAAAACAAGACCATTTGAGGTGGCTCAGCAGTAAGAATTATAAACCCAACATGTGGATGCTGTTAGCAAATACATTCCTAAAGGGAATAGTGCTTCCAAAGATCATTACTTCTGAGGAAAGCTCATGTTAGAGATATAGTTCAGAAATGCAATTTTTAAAAATTGAAAAAGGATCGACTATATAAATGTAAAAAAATTTAGTGCCCATCTTGATCTATGTCTTTCCTTTTCTTCTGACAGCAGGTGCCAAGCTCAGAAATCCCAGAATCTACCATGAATTAAGCAGCAACACTGGCCACGTTAACAATTCCCGGCTTCACGTTGGCATTTCATCTATAAGCTTGGGGAGAGAGGATTCTTTACTTTCTAGTGCAGTGGCCTAGTTTAACTTCCTCCTTGCTAAACGCACACACCCCCACAGATGCATGGCCATGGACACACAAAGGAACAACAAACAATTATTTCAAGCTGTGAAATTCAAATCCCAATTTGTGAGCTATTAACAATGGCATTGGATGACTCACTGGATACAAGATAAGACTTATGTAATTTCAAAGAGCAAAATCATTACCCAAAGTGAAGATGTGATTTTGAATATATTGCATTTACTTAAGTATATCCTCCCGACAAAAATTTGCATTGTGTTTGATTATCTAAGCTTAACAAATAACTCGACATTCAAAATGAGACAGGAGCACCAGAGCCTGAGAGAGTCTATGTGCTGCAGACACAGAAGGACAAGTGTTACCCAAGTGGCCTCAAGCCCTCCCACTTCCTGAGTTCCTTCTTTTTTTCAAAATAAAGTAGTTTAATGTTTCTTCATCCCAAGTACTCTAAGAAGTGTACCACTGCCCCAATTATTTCTGAAGTTCTGGAAGGAGGTGCTTTAGTTCTTTTTTGTCACCTTTATGCCCAGACATAAATTCCAATGATTACTGAGTGGTTAGACCCCTGCCTGCCAACTCACTTCCTGTAGCACCTTTCTTCTCTCCCTGTCTCATCCCTTGTTCCTCCTCTCAAATATCCACTAGAATCTTTTGGTGTCATCAACTTTGACTCAAGGCTGTAGCAGAATAATGGGACACTAGCAGAGTACATAAAAGAGAGCAATTTTAAATTTATTACTAGATATCAGTGTCATTAATGGTATTGGTCCATCACTACCATACAAAACTTCCCTCCAGCTGCCTTTATTCTAAGCCTGATTGTTTGCTTATTTTTAAATTTTTTGTGTTATTATCTCCTCTAACCAGAACTTTCTCCCATCACATACTCTTCATATTGTCCAGCAAAGAGCTCAAAACTCAAAATTTCTCTTATTGTATTAAGCAATTAAGAACAGGAATTCAGTTCTCTCAACTTCCTTGTCTTTCATGCCAAAAAGGTCATTAAAATATTTCCCTAAACAAAAGATCTGCTACCTGTGATCTCCAACTTAAGACACACACAAACAGAAAACTGAAACTGAAGTTTTCCTTTCATATAAGATGAAATCCATGGACAGCAAACTCTGTCCCACACATAGTCTCTGAAAGTGTAAAGCAAGCTTTGGGAAAATGACTCTTTTGTGTACTGAGAAAATCTGAATCATGATTGGTTGGTTGATTACTTCTTACAACTTAACACAAAATTAAATTTGGGGCATTAGCTTTCTTGATTCTGAACCGGGGCTCCAGAAGAAGTCCAATTGTAAAAATACTTTGGAGTGGATCTACAACAAAAATACAAGGAAGACACTGGATTGATTTAGAGAGAGGACTTCTGCCTGTTTTTCCTCTGGTTCCCTCAAATGCCCACCTCTTCACACACACTCTCTGCATTTTGAGGCCAGTCTCAGGGCTGCTGGTATGGTGGGAGTTGTACAAAACCAATAAGAGATTCCTCCCCAAATTGTTCCGGGTGTTGTAGAGTCCCTGCAGCCTGTATCAGCAAGCTCAAGAATAGCAGCCCTTTCTGAATGATTGCCAGGTTCACCCAAACATAGCCTTTAACATTTTTTTCTTCAAGAAACTGCCTTATTTTTCTTTAACAGTAGGAAAAAACCAAATTCCTATTTCCTCATTCCATAAAATATACAGCAGCGCTAGAGAAAATGGAGCAAATGAGAACAAAGCGTCTCCCTCCATCCTTCCCATCACTTCTTGATGAGGTGCACAAGGCAAGGATGACATTTCAATCTGTTGGGAGCAGCAGTATTCCGGGCTGGGACCCAAAACATGTATATTAGATTCCGCCTCCCAGCCTGGGTTATATGAAAATACACCCTAGGAATGGGTCGTCGATGCATTTCCCTTCATAAGTTGAGGTGCAGAGACTCTAAGTCCAAGAATCCTCTTCACCACCTTCTTAACAAATGTCTTTTGGGCCTTTGAAATATTTAGGACTGGAATTCCTCCTTAGCTCCTTTGATTAGTCTTTTCTGTTTGCATATTTCTTTATTAACTTTTTACAAATTTACATTTTCTTTTCATTGTTCTCCTTCAACTGCTGATATGGAAAACAAAAGATGTGGGACTTAATTCACTGTAACTTTAAAAGTTCAAAGGTTATTTTGGTTGCTATTATACTAGAAAAATTGAATTTTTATTTTAGACTAGGTTCTAGTCAAACCCTTCATTTGATAGAATAGGAAACTGAAATCTAAGAGATTAAGAAGGACTTGCCTAGAATTTCTGTTAGATTTTGTTAAAACTGGAATCCATCTATCTTATCTCCAGGCCAGGGCTTTTTACAATATGCCATGCTGCCTCTGTCTCTATGGTACATTTAATTTGTTACACTCAATAACAACTAATATGCTGTATTGGATTAGTTACTATTGTTTTATGTTTATCATTATTGTCTAAACTGCTGAATTACAAGTTTCCTGAGGGCACAGCTTATGTCTGATTCCCTGGTATGCCTGGAAGCTAGTATACAACAGCGCTGGACACATTTCTGGCACTGTTTACACTTGCTGGGTAATTTTAACACATTTTTTTTCTCCAAGTACCTTTGAAACTGAGTAGGACCTTGTGGGGTTCCTGGGCATGGAAGCCTTTCCTTGTCCTCCATTTCTTGTTTGTAGGGAATAGACTGCAGCCTCCATGACCTTCCCTGAATCCCAAAGGGCAGATTCAAAAAGTTGCTAATCAGGGAAGGGAGGGGACGCAGAGACAAGGGAGAAGCAGCCAAGAAACAACAGTGCAGCCTTGGGGCAGGGTCCTGGTTCCATCTGAGGGGATACACAGGACAATATCTTTGAGCTCTTTACAGATCCTAAAGCCCCCCAAAAATGGAGTTAGCATTCTTCATTTCAGAGAAGACCATCAGAGGACAGATTAAAGAAACCAGAGAAGTTCTTCAAGAGACCACCTGAAACAAGATTAAAGGAGTACAGGCCCTGCACACACTCTAATCTTACCAGCAACCCCACCTTGAACCATTGCTATAAAACTCCTCACCAAATCCTCCCAGGTTGGGACACACAGTTTTTCAGGGACATGAGACCGCTGTGTCCCCCTTTGCCTGGTAAATCAATAAAGCTATTTTTTTCTACTTCACCTAAAACTCTGTCTCCGAGATTGGATTCAGCACAGGTGCACAGAGGCCGAGTTTTTGGCATCACTTTGCAAGGCTTCATTCTTTCTGAATTTAGTGAATGATGTTAAAACAAAGATCAAATTAGCTTCAGGAGTGAGTCATAAGTCTTGTTCTATCTCCCCTCTAATGGTAATGTGAGAAAATGTTGCTAGATCGAATGCAATCTTGAGGGAAGAACTATAATGCTCTAGGTGCTGATATTCCCTTATGGAGGGAACGCCATTAGAGGAACACTCTGGCCTCTTTTCCCTGACACTCCTCACCTCTACAAAGGAAGGTAAAGAAACCATCCCACTCAGGACAGGACTTCTGTTTGCACAGCCCCATGGAGAGAGCATTTACACTGTAGTCTACTTGGTAGACTCTAGTGAATTATTAGTGAATCTGGCCCTTCTCTAAGGGGTCTAATTTTATGCAGAGAGGTTATTTTTTCCTTTGCTCTCAGCAAAGGAAACTCAACAGGGCATAGTCCTATAGTCGGAGGGAATAAATTTAATTATAAGGAGCTACATTAGCAAAACCACTTGTCTACAAATCTAGGCTATATTCACACAGCTTCCTCAGAAATAAAGCTGATACTTTTGACTCCCATGTCCTTTGGTTCCAAATTTAGGTGCCAGGAAAGGGGATTTATTTATTTAGTGAGCCCCCTTAAATGTCAAGAATGGTTGCCTCTTTTTGTAAATTGCTTCAAAAGCCTTGTAAGAGGACAGCAGATATATCTTAGCTGTTAGCTGTCTGAATGTCCTAGAAGGTAAATATAGGTACCCACTGATTGTAGAAAGATAAATGAAGTGTTATCTGTCTTCTGTCTCATTTTTTAGTACAGCAGAAGGCAATAAACTTAACTTTTATATTTCTACTATTTCTGTATTTCTAGCATTACGAAGACTTGTACAAAACAGTATAGTGATTCATTTTATCCAAGTTAATGTTCTGGCAGCACAGGAAGCTACAGTTTTTCACATGCAGGCTCTTTAACAGACGGTCAGAAGAAACATTTTGTCCACCTGGGACATTGCTGAACTAATGTGATACAGTGTGTCAAGCTTTGCCAAGTTTGTCACTGGCTACTATAATGTAATGAAAAATCATTGGGTTAATTAGTTAGCAGGCATAATTAGTTAGAAACATTCACCAAAAATCAATTGACTTAACTTTTTAGTAGGAATAGAATGGGTACTAGATACCTCCCAAGAGAAAATGGAAAAATGGACTCTAATGGTAGACAAATTAGTCAAAATAACATTACCAGAGTATTGGGTAATTTCTCAGTTGCCTTCTCAGTGAGGCCCCTTTCTAAAATTTCAGCCTGATACCCTGACACTTTATATGTCCCTTCTCTGCTTTTCTTTTCTCCTGGGTACTTATCACTGATTAAAATATGTATTTTGTTTACCTTTTTCCCCCAAGATATACACTCCATGATGACAGGGATCTTTTGCTCACTTCTGTGTCTCCAGATCTTACAACAATGCCTGACGCATACGAGGCCATCAATAACGTTTGTTAAATGAATGAACAGATACATGAAGGACAAAATTCTGAAGAATTCCTTTAATTTTCTCTTCCTGGCAGTGAAGAAAATTGCCTTTTCTGTTTTTCCCTGCTGCAGCCTTGCCCCTGCAGGGTCCCTTAACTTCACTCCATCACACTTGTCTACATCTTCTCCAATAAAAACAATACAGACACTTAGAAGAGCATGGTATTTTGTACCTAAGAACATATATTTGTTTTACTTCTAACACTTAGGAGCTGTTTAATGTGAGCCTGTTATTTCACCTGTGAAGTGGGAACACAAATACAAATACATTCACAAAGATGTAGAAAAGATTAAATTAGCATTGGAAAGTGCTTTGTGAACCTCAAAAACCTATAGAAACATTTACAATTACAGGCCAGCTGTCACAGAGCTTTTTCTTCTCCTTCCTGCCAAGTAATATTTATCCTCCGGTCCCACATATATATGTTTTAATTGTAAATGAAACCATTCCATGAACTCTTTCTTCTGGAATAAACAGAAAGGTAGTCCAGTAGCTTCTATGCTGCTGGTTATAGAGGCAAAGGCCATCATTGTCCATCATTTGTGTGACAGCTGCCACTTATGGACTTCCAACAACCAGATGTAAGCCAATGAGCCAACAGGAAATCTAACTTATTAAAGGGTCCAACAGCCAGAGAGCAAAATACCAGACAACGCAAACGAAGTACATGCATGGTAAATAACGGCAGAAGTGGTAGGTAATATAATTAGAAGGGTGCTGGAAAGATCTTTCCTCATTTGTTGTGGACTCTGAAATTACAAAATGAGGTATTGATTTCTTTGTTCTATGACATTTCTCTTCAGATGTCTTCTATGAGTGAGTCACTGCCACCTGAGAGAGACACATAAAAACCAGCATCAATCTTCAATATCTTTGCATAAATTAGGTTTTAGATAACTAACTCTCTCATTGGAAGACAGAGAACAAAAGCCCAGTGGAATGAGACGCATATTAAGCTAGTTGCAATGCTAGGAAATGAAAGTCCCAGAATAATTCTGAAGAAGAGTGGGTTAACCTATAGCAAGGTTCAGCAGATTTCTTCTGTAAAGGGTCAGATAGTGAATATTTTAGGCTTTGCAGGTGATTTGGTGTCTACTACAACTACTCAATTCTGACTTTGAGAATTGAGTAGTGTTCTACGGATGTTTGACGGCCGTGAAAGTAACAGTGCATCGACCATTTCCTGACCTCTACACTGGCATGACCCAAAGTCAGGGGTCCTGTGGTGACCCCTTGATTTCCTTCCCTTCTAATGATTTTGAAAGCTCCTAATTTTTAGAATAAATTTATTTCTGCCTGAAATACCTACACTTATTTCTATTTCCTACACTGAATCAAGGCAGCTTCTTTAAAAATGGTGGCTGGGGGGCTTCCCTGGTGGTGCAGTGGTTAAAAATCTGCCTGCCAGTGCAGGGGACATGGGTTCGAGCCCTGGTCCGGGAAGATCCCACATGCCGCAGAGCAACTAAGCCCGTGAGCCACAACTACTGAGCCTGCGCTCTAGAGTCCGTGAACCACAACTACTGAGCCCGCGTCCCACAGCTACTGCAGCCCGTGTGCCTAGAGCCCGTGCTCCACAACAAGAGAAGCCACCGCAATGAGAAGCCCGCGTACCGCAACAAAGAGTAGCCCCTGCTCACCGCAGCTAGAGAAAGCCTGTGCACAGCAACGAAGACCCAATGCAGCCGATTAATTAATTAATTAATTAGTTAATTAATTTTTTTTAAAAAAATAAAAATGGTGGCCAGCAAAGTGTCTAAGATTGGCTGACCTTTGGGTAGATAAAGACCTGGATGAATTCAGGGCTGTACTCATGCAAAGACCAGGGGAAGAGAGCTCTAGGGAAAAAGGATAAAAATTGCAAAGATGGGAGTTGAGTTCAATATGTTTGCAACACAGCATCAAGTCTACCACAGGTAGGAAAAAGATTGAGTAGGAAGCGGGTTATCACATAATATGGAGGGTAAACAGAGGCACGATCATATCTGGCCCTATAAGGCATGAAAAGATGGTAAGATTTATTCTTAGATGGGAAGTTATTGGAATTTTATAGCGAGGGAGTGACATAAGCTTTCTCCTGGGTGGAGAATAAAATATAATGGGAGCAATTATAAAAGCAGGAAGACCAGCTTGAAGGCTGTTGCCATGATCCAAGTAAGAAAGAAGAAGAACGTGAATGATGATGGTGTGTTGAAAATGGGGAGAAGTGAATGAATACTTGACATATCTTGAAGGTAATGCCAATAGGATTTTTGATGTTCTGTACAGAATATTCCATGGAATTGGAATTGGGTAAACAAATAATTTTTTACCCAAGCCAGAATACCTTGAAAATGAACAAGGATCTTAATATTTGTGCTGGGGACACAAACATAAACTGGGACTGTCCCAGGCAAACTGGATGTATCAGCCCCCTAAGTATGAAGAAAAGACAGAATTCAAGAATGACGCAAAAGTTTTTAGCTTTAACCACTGGATGGGTACGTTTGCCATTTTGAAAGGTGAGGGGTTGGAAGAGAGGTGGGTGGAAGTGGCTTAAACCAAGAATCCTACTAGGACTGGTCTCACGGACATGTGACCCCTGCCTTCACACAGATACTATGCACAGAAGGGGATCTCCAAACCAGAGCTGGAGATAAGATGTAAAAAATTAAATAAACGTGCTATTACAGTTGTCTGAAAGTCATCATGTAACTAGCAACAGAGTAGTTTGACTTTGAGTCTCAGGAGGCTGGGCAAGAGATTCTCCTTTTGTCTGAATTCAGAATTGGTCTTAGATCTGGGGAAGCAGCTAAGCCTGCAAGTGACCATCAGTCATCCCTATTATTGGGGGCAGGCAGGTACCCTGGGGAACAGAAACAGTATCGATTTGGACGCATGCTCTGCCATCACATACGCACATACACACACACACACACACACACACACACACACACGATGGGGGGGGGATGCAAAGAGGAGGGTTTGAAAACACCAAAGATATATTAGATGCTACATGTCACTAAAGATTTTCTACTTAATTTCATTTGGGTAAACGTAGGAATAAGCTTCAAGACTGTGATTTGAGGAAATGAAAGCAAACGCTTTTAAAAAATTACCTAAATGTATCATAATATAACTAATTTGTATTTTTAAATTTTTCTTCTTTTTCAGTTTTACTCTTTCTTGTTCCTTTCACTTTTCTTATTCTCTTCCAACTTGGTGTCTTTTCTCTTTGTAAAAAAGTATGTGACATTGAGCTATTTAAAAGTAAATATCATCATCCTTATTTAAAAGGAATATGGTAACCATAATTTCAACTTAATGTTTTTATTAGTCATTTTATGGAAGTCTATTTTTGCGTAAAATGTCAGCAACTGAATATGGATAATAAACAGAGAAAATTGGTCACTATTTCCACAATTTTTAAATAAACCTGGGTTTCTGTAACTGTGATTTCAAGATTAATTCTAAAGGAAAACTATAGATAATCTGTTTAATTTTCTCCTGCATCATATAAAATAACAGAAAAAAGTCTTCATTAATCCTGCCAAAACATTCCCTACCTAGTTATTTCTGTCAACAATTCTAAAATTTCATCATAATTAACCTATATTAGCTACGAATTGACTACCACCACAGTGCTCAGAAATAGAGCACATCACATTTATTTCCCCAAGTCACTTTTAATGAGTTCTGACCCCCTTTCCCGCCAAACTGGTAAGAATTTTGTGCTCGGTCTTTATTGGGATCGTGTTCTTTCTCTGAGGGCTTACAGAGTAAAGGTCACTGGGCAGACCGCACAGCCCTTGAGAGTGTGAAACTTTGGTGTTTCCCTACCCCCCTTGAGCACAAGTTGTGTGTGTGTGTGTGTGTGTGTGTGTGTGTGTGTGTGTGTGTTGAAAGCAGGTGCTCTGACACCTCCTCTTTGTGGTTCTTCCAAGTCAGTGGGTGCAGGGCTCTGGCCCCTGGCACCACTTATCCTGCTACGAGGCTCGTCTATGAACCGACTCACTCTGATATCCAAGTCAGTCTGAACAATATAAGAACTCTGTAGAATGTTCCTCATGTCCACATTTTCACTTTATTGAAAGATGATTTCCTAAGCATCTAAAATCAACCAGCAGCTGGATTTTAAATAACTGCCGCTTTATAGAATACAATCTCAAAAATCCAGTGGGCTGGAGACTGGTTTCTGAGGTCTGACTCAGTATAACAAGTCTGCTGAGCCACGCGGCTGCTTCTCCTGGGAAGAGGAATCCACCGTCTCCCCGGGGCCGCTCCACCTTCTAAACGTGGAGTGTTCCCTTTGTGCTCTTCAAACGACTCGTGATATTACAGCCACCTGGCCACTTCTATCGTGAAGAGAAAGGAAAAAACAGCAAGGAGAGAACCATTGTCTGAGAAAAACAACTTCTCAAATAACGTGACTCTTGTGTCTATGTATCGGCCAGATGTGTAGAAGCTGCCCACACCTTTAGTGACTACTGATTTTTACAGTAAGAAGATGTCAGATACAAAATGACTTATGGGTAGTTAATAGCTTTTATTTTTTATTGAAAAGAGATGATTTGAGGGTCAAACTGGATCCATGCTAATTTCCAACCAAGTCTGAAAATTCAATAGTCTATGAGAGCTGTCTTTTAAATATTGTAATGTGCGGGAAAAGCTTCTGAAGTTTGAGTGCCATAAAAAAGTCATAAAATGCCATAAATGGAGTAAATGCCATAAAGTGGAAAAAAAAATTACAGGAAAAGGGTTTAGAAACGTCTTTTCTATCAAGCAGGATTCCCTGTTTAGAACTATGACTCCTAATTGCCTCAAAATGACGCTTTGTGTCACTGAGAAAGAAAACATACCCTGCCCTTTTGTTCCCGGAGAGACAGCAATGGCTGGTCCTGAAGCAGGATCTTAGTTCCTTGACCAGGAATTGAACCTGGGTATCCTGGATGCCAAGGCAGGAATCCTAGCCACTGGTCCACCAGACCAGATAGAGACTAGAAGCAAAGTTGCCCTGGCTCTTGCCCCTGTTTGAAAAATGAATTTCTCAAGGAGGCAAAAAACTACAAAAACAGGTACAATGTTTATTATCAGAGACACAGCATAACGTGTGGGAGAGCACACAGAAAAGTAGTTTACTTACTTAAGACAGAAATAAGGCAGAAATACACACATGGCGAGAAAGGGTGTGGGCGTCCTCCCTAATGAGGAGGAGTGCAGTAAAATGGCAATTAAATCATTTATATAAGGCATTCCTTCCAGGTCTTTGTTTAACTTTGGCCAATTATCTTACTTCTTTTCCACACCTGACCTGCCCTAGGACCCTCCCCAATATGTGTGGGCATTTTTTGCCAAGAAGGATTCCAGCGCAGAGGCCTTTGGGAGGTTTGACAACACTTATTATGGGGTGGCACCCCCTCCCTCCATCTTTGACCCCCAAGGAGCCTTCCTGCACACGTGCAGTCAGGGAGGTTTCCCTGATCTCAGGAGTGAGAGACGTGGCCCTCTTATCTCTTTACTCCAGAAGAGCTCAGCTCCTGCCACTAACTTTGTCCTCGGAGGGTCTGGGAAAGCAAAGCTCCAATTTACTCCATTTGACAGACTCCAGCTGCTCTGCCCAGAGGCCCATCTATTTCCTACCTCACTTTCAGTCCTCAGCTTTCCTAACCTCGCCCAGAGGTGGGCAGGTTTGAGAGATAAGAGAAGAGGCAAACGGCAAACTGCATTTAAGATTTGCTAGCATATGAGGTCAACTGAGATTTTATTTGATCTTCCTCACTGCTGTCTCCGTGACCTGCCGCGGTGCTAGCAAATAGCAGACATTGTAAATATTTGTTGAATAAATAAATAAATTAATTAATTAAATGAAAGGATGAGAGATAGTTACGGATGTAGGAATTTCTGGTTTTTTAAGAACATTTGGAAATTTCACCTGTCCTCAGGCTATTTCTGCTAGTGTAGTTTGTCTGCATCTTGCAGCAGGCTAAGTAGGGAACTCTCCATTCCAAACACCACCCCCAATTCCAAAGATTTAGCTTTGCTTATGGCTTAAAGGAACAGCTGTCTCTAATGGCCAACAGCATGGCTTTCTTGAAGTCCCCACAATGAAGCCTGTCTTTCTAAATTAGCCCTGGAAACTGCCATTAGATGTGTCTTAGACTTAGGCATTTTACAGCTGTCATGTTTTTATTGACAGCCTTTAAGGTGCATCTCTTTAATTAATGAATGTTTATATCATTAGAGTAGATAAAACAAGATTGCCTTAAGAGTCTTTTCTGTAATGTTCAACTATAACTTGAACTCAAGGGAGTAAACGTGGCAATGGCTCCCATTCAATTTAGGAAAACTAACCCTAATGTAGAAGCATTAGCCCCCCTCCCAGGCTCCCTTCTAATAGCTGGCTGTGCAGGTATGGTACCCACCTCCCCCTTCTCTGTGGCTTGCAGGCTGTGAGAGGTATACTCTGTATTACATCCCAGCTTCCTACAGGCAGTACAGTTCCAGGCTGTGTTCTGCTGGGAAGGTCTGAATATTACTTCTTCGAAACAATATAAAATTTAAACGAACAGAACATATATTCAGAACAATCAAGTCTTTTACGTGTGTACGGTTGGTAAAGCTTTACGACCAGAACTTCCATCCAGAAGCTGACCTTTCTTTGAAGCTCCCACCTCTCTAAAAAACTTCCCCATCCACAGCGCCAGCAGTGTTCTATTGTATGCTTTTGTGGGTATCTTTTCTTTCCTTTCTAATACCAAATAGCTTCAGATATAACTGAGTGAGAGTCAGCATACAACACCTTGATTAAAGAAACTAGGCTTGATCAGAGAAGATGGCGGAAGAGTAAGACGCGGAGATCACCTTCCTTCGCACAGATACAATAGAAATACATCTACACGTGGAACTGCTCCCACAGAACACCCACTGAACGCTGTCAGAAAACGTCGGCCCTCCCAAAGGGCAAGAAACTCCCCACGTACTTGGGGAGGGCAAAAGAAAGAAGAAATAACAGAGACAAAAGAATAGGGACGGGACCTGTGCCAGTGGGAGGGAGCCGTGAAGGAGGAAAGGTGTCCACACACTAGGAGCCCCTTCGCGGGTGGAGACTGCGGGTGGCAGAGGGGGAAGCTTCGGAGCCACGGAGGAGAGCGCAGCCACAGGGGTGCGGAGGGCAAAGCGGAGAGATTCCCGCACGGAGGAGCGGCGCTGAGCAGCACTCACCAGCCCGAGAGGCTTGTCTGCTCCCCCGCCGGGGCGGGCGGGGCTGGGAGCTGAGGCGCGGGCTGCAGTCGGATCGCAGGGAGAGGACTGGGGTTGGCGGCGTGAACACGGCCTAAAGGGGTTAGTGCAGCACGGCTAGCCGGGAGGGAGTCCGGGAAAAGTCTGCAGCTGCCGAACAGGCAAGAGACTTTTTCTTACCTCTTTGTTTCCTGGTGCGCGAGGAGAGGGGATTCACAGCGCCGCCTAAACGAGCTCCAGAGGCGGGCGCGAGCCGTGGCTGTCAGCACGGACCCCAGAGGCGGGTGCGAGCCGCGGCTGTCAGCACGGACCCCAGAGACGGGCATGAGACGCTAAGGCTGCTGCTGCCGCCACCAAGAAGCCTGTGTGCGAGCCCAGGTCACTCTCCACACCGCCCCTCCCGGGAGCCAGTGCAGCCCGCCACGGCCAGGCTCCCGTGATCCAGGGACAACTTCCCCGGGAGAACGCACGGCACGCCTCGGGCTGCTGCAACGTCACGACGCCTCTGACGCCGCAGACTCGCCCCGCCTCCTCCGTACCGCTCCCTCCCCCCGGCCTGAGTGAGCCAGAGCCCCCGAAGCAGCTGCTCCTTTACCCCGTCCTGTCTGGGCGGGGAACAGACGCCCTCAGGCGACCTACACGCAGAGGCGGGGCCAAATCCAAAGCTGAGCCCCGGGAGCTGTGTGAACAGAGAAGAGAAAGGGAAATCTCTCCCAGCAGCCTCAGAAGGAGCGGATTAAAGCTCCACAAACAACTTGATGTGCCTGCATCTGTTGAATACCTGAATAGACAACGAATCATCCCAAATTCAGGAGGTGGACTTTGGGAGCAGGATATATTAATTTTTCCCCTTTTCCTTTTTTTGTGAGTGTATATGTATATGCTTCTGGGTGAGATTTTGTCTGTATAGCTTTGCTTTATAATAGCTTTACTTTACTTCACTATATTATATCCTCTTTCTTTCTTTCTTTCTATCTTTTCTCCCTTTTACTCTGAGCCGTGTGGATGAAAGGCTCTTGGTGCTCCAGCCAGGCATCAGGGCTGTGCCTCTGAGGTGGGAGAGCCAACTTCAGGACACTGGTCCACAAGAGACCTCCTAGCTCCACGTAATATCAAACAGTGAAAATCTCAGAGATCTCCATCTCAACATCAAGACCAAGCTTCACTCAACGACCAGCAAACTACAGTGCTGGACACCCTATGCCAAACAACTAGCAAGACAGGAACACAGCCCCATCCATTAGCAGAGAGGCTGCCTAAAATCATAATAAGGCCACAGACACCCCAAAACACACCACCAGACGTGGACGTGCCCACCAGAACACAAGATCCAGCCTCATCCACCAGAACACAGGCACTAGTTCCCTCCACCAGGAAGCCTACACAACCCACTGAACCAACCTTAGCCACTGGGGACAGATACCAAAAACAACGGGAACTATGAACCTGCAGCCTGTGAAAAGGAGACCCCAAACACAGTAAGATAAGCAAAATGAGAAGACAGAAAAACACACAGCAGATGAAGGAGCAGGGTCAAAACACACCAGACCTAACAAATGAAGAGGAAATAGGTAGTCTACCTGAAAAAGAATTCAGAATAATGATAGTAAGGATGATCCAAAATCTTGGAAATAGAATAGACAAAATGCAAGAAACATTTAACAAGGACGTAGAAGAACTAAAGAGGAACCAAGCAACGATGAAAAACACAATTAATGAAATTATAAATACTCTAGATGGGATCAATAGCAGAATAACTGAGGCAGAAGAAAGGATAAGTGACCTGGAAGATAAAATGGTGGAAATAACGACTGCAGAGCAGGATAAAGAAAAAAGAATGAAAAGAACTGAGGACAGTCTCAGAGACCTCTGGGACAACATTAAACACACGAACATTTGACTTATAGGGGTCCCAGAAGAAGAAGAGAAAAAGAAAGGGACTGAGAAAATATTTGAAGAGATTATAGTTGAAAACTTCCCTAATATGGGAAAGGAAAGAGTTAATCAAGTCCTGGAAGCACAGAGAGTCCCATACAGGATAAATCCAAGGAGAAACACTCCAAGACACATATTAATCAAACTGTCAAAAATTAAATACAAAGAAAACATATTAAAAGCAGCAAGGGAAAAACAACAAATAACACATAAGGGAATCCCCATAAGGTTAACATCTGATCTTTCAGCAGAAACTCTGCAAGCCAGAAGGGAGTGGCAGGATATACTTAAAGTGATGAAGGAGAAAAACCTACAACCAAGGTTACTCTACCCAGCAAGGATCTCATTCAGATTTGGTGGAGAAATTAAAACCTTTACAGACAAGCAAAAGCTGAGAGAGTTCAGCACCACCAAACCAGCTTTACAACAAATGCTAAAGGAACTTCTCTAGGCAAGAAACACAAGAGAAGGAAAACACCTACAATAACAAACCCAAAACATTTAAGAAAATGGGAATAGGAACATACATATCGCTAATTACCTTGAATGTAAATGGATTAAATGCTCCCACCAAAAGACACAGACTGGCTGAATGGATACAAAAACAAGACCCATATATATGCTGTCTAAAAGAGACCCACTTCAGACCTAGAGACACATACAGACTGAAAGTGAGGGGATGGAAAAAGATATTCAGTGCAAATGGATATCAAAAGAAAGCTGGAGTAGCAATTCTCATATCAGACAAAATAGACTTTAAAATAAAGACTATTACAAGAGACAAAGAAGGACTCTATATAATGATCAAGGGATCGATCCAAGAGGAAGGTATAACAATTGTAAATATTTATGCACCCAACATAGGATCACCTCCATACATAAGGCAAATACTAACAGCCATAAAAGGGGAAATCGACAGCAACACAATCATAGTAGGGGACTTTAACACCCCACTTTCACCAATGGACAGATCATCCAAAATGAAAATAAATAAGGAAACGCAAGCTTTAAATGATACATTAAACAAGATGGACTTAATTGATATTTATAGGACATTCCACCCAAAAACAACAGAATACACATTTTTCTCAAGTGCTCATGGAATATTCTCCAGGATAGATCATATCTTGGGTCACAAATCAAGCCTTGGTAAATTTAAGAAAATTGAAATCGTATCAAGTATCTTTTCCGACCACAACGCTATGAGACTAGATATCAATTACAGGAAAAGATCTGTAAAAAATACAAACACATGGAGGCTACACAATACACTACTTAATAACGAAGTGATCACTGAAGAAATCAAAGGGGAAATCAAAAAATACCTAGAAACAAATGACAATGGAGACACGACGACCCAAAACCTATGGGACGCAGCAAAAGCAGTGCTAAGAGGGAAGTTTATAGCAATACAAGCCTACCTCAAGAAACAGAAAACATCTCGAATAAACAACCTAACCTTGCACTTAAAGCAAATAGAGAAAGAAGAACAAAAAAACCCCAAAGCTAGCAGAAGGAAAGGAATCATAAACATCAGGTCAGAAATAAATGAAAAAGAAATGAAGGAGGGGCTTCCCTGGTGGTGCAGTGGTTGAGAATCTGCCTGCCAATGCAGTGGACACGGGTTCGAGCCCTGGTCTGGGAAGATCCCACATGCCGCGGAGTAGCTGGGCCCGTGAGCCACAATTACTGAGCATGCGCGGCTGGAGCCTGTGCTCCACAACAAGAGAGGCCACAACAGCGAGAGGCCCGCGCACCGCGATGAAGAGTGGCCCCCGCTTGCCACAGCTAGAGAAAGCCCTCGCACAGAAAAGAAGACCCAACACAGCCATAAATAAAGAAATAAAATAAAAAAAAAAAAAAAAAAAAAAAGAAATGAAGGAAACAATAGCAAAAATCAATGAAACTAAAAGCTGGTTCTTTGAGAAGATAAACAAAATGGATAAACCATTAGCCAGACTCATCAAGAGAAAAAGGGAGAAGACTCAAATCAATAGAATTAGAAATGAAAAAGGAGAAGTAACCACTGACACTGCAGAAATACAAAAGATCATGAGAGATTACTACAAGCAACTCTATGCCAATAAAATGGACAACCTGGAAGAAATGGACAGATTCTTAGAAATGCAGAAACTGCCGAGACTGAACCAGGAAGAAATAGAAAATATGAACAGACCAATTACAAGCACTGAAATTGAAACTGATTAAAAACCTTCCAACAAACAAAAGCCCAGGACCAGATGGCTTCACAGGTGAATTCTATCAAACATTTAGAGAAGAGCTAACACCTATCCTTCTCAAACTCTTCCAAAATATTGCAGAGGGAGGAACACTCCCAAACTCATTCTACGAGGCCACCATCACCCTGATACCAAAACCAGACAAAGATGTCACAAAGAAAGAAAACTAGAGGCCAATATCACTGATGAACATAGATGCAAAAATCCTCAACAAAATACTAGCAAACAGAATCCAACAGCACATTAAAAGGATCATACACCATGATCAAGTGGTGTTTATCCCAGGAATGCAAGCATTCTTCAATATACGCAAATCAATCAACGTGATACACCATATTAACAAATTGAAGGAGAAAAACCATATGATCATCTCAATAGATGCAGAGAAAGCTTTCAACAAAATTCAACACCCATTTATGACAAAAGCCCTGCAGAAAGTAGGCATAGAGGGAACTTTCCTCAACATAATAAAGGCCATATATGACAAACCCACAGCCAACATTGTCCTCAATGGTGAAAAACTGAAACCATTTCCACTAAGATCAGGAACAAGACAAGGTTGCCCACTCTCACCACTATTATTCAACATAGTTTTGGAAGTGTTAGCCATAGCAATCAGAGAAGAAAAAGAAATAAAAGGAATCCAAATCGGAAAAGAAGAAGTAAAGCTGTCACTGTTTGCAGATGATATGATACTATACATAGAGAATCCTAAAGATGCTACCAGAAAACTCCTAGAGCTAATCAATGAATTTGGTAAGGTAGCAGGATACAAAATTAATGCACAGAAATCTCTTGCATTTCTAGACACTAATGACGAAAAATCTGAAAATGAAATTAAGAAAACACTCCCGTTTACCATTGCAACAAAAAGAATAAAAAATCTAGGAATAAACCTACCTAAGGAGACAAAAGACCTGTATGCAGAAAATTATAAGACACTGATGAAAGAAATTAAAGATGATACAAATAGATGGAGAGATATACCATGTTCTCAGATTGGAAGAATCAACACTGTGAAAATGACTCTACTACCCCAAGCAATCTACAGATTCAATGCAATCCCTATCAAACTACCACTGGCATTTTTCATAGAACTAGAACAAAAAATTTCACAATTTGTAGGGAAACACAAATGACCCCGAATAGCCAAAGCAATCTTGAGAACGAAAAATGGAGCTGGGGGAATCAGGCTCCCTGACTTCAGACTATATTACAAAGCTACAGTAATCAAGACAGTTTGGTACTGGCACAAAAACAGAAATATAGATCAATGGAACAGGATAGAAAGCCCAGAGATAAACCCACGCACATATGGTCACCTTATCTTTGATAAAGGAGGCAAGCATATACAGTGGAGAAAAGACAGCCTCTTCAATAAGTGGTGCTGGGAAAATTGGACAGATACATGTAAAAGTATGAAATTAGAACACTCCCTGACACCATACACAAAAATAAACTCAAAATGGATTAAAGACCTAAGTGTAAGGCCAGACACTATCAAACTCTTAGAGGAAAACATAGGCAGAACACTCTATGACATACATCACAGCAAGATTCTTTTTGACCCAGCTTCTAGAGAAATGGAAATAAGAACACAAATAAACAAATGGGACCTAATGAAACTTAAAAGCTTTTGCACAGCAAAGGAAACCATAAACAAGACCAAAAGACAACCCTCAGAATGGGAGAAAATATTTGCAAATGAAGCAACTGACAAAGGATTAATCTCCAAGATTTACAAGCAGCTCATGCAGCTCAATAACAAATAAAGAACAACCCAATCCAAAAATGGGCAGAAGACCTAAATAGACATTTCTCCAAAGAAGATATACAGATTGCCAACAGACACATGAAAGAATGCTCAACATCATTAATCATTAGAGAAATGCAAATCAAAACTTCTGTGAGATATCATCTCACACCAGTCAGAATGGTCATCATCAAAAAATCTAGAAACAATAAATGCTGGAGAGGGTGTGGAGGAAAGGGAACACTCTTGCACTGTTGGTGGGAATGTAAATGGATACAGCCACTATGGAGAACAGTATGGAGGTTCCTTAAAAAACTAAAAATAGAACTACCGTACGACCCAGCAATCCCACTACTGGGCATATACCCTGAGAAAACCATAGTTCAAAAAGAGTCATGTACCAAAATGTTCATTGCAGCTCTATTTACAATAGCCAGGACATGGAAGCAACCTAAATGTCCATCGACAGATGAATGGATAAAGAAGATGTGACACATATATACAATGGAATATTACTCAGCCATAAAAAGAAATGAAATGGAGGTGTTTGTAATGAGGTGGATGGAGTTAGAGTCTGTCATACAGAGTGAAGTAAGTCAGAAAGAGAAAAACAAATACAGTATGCTAACACATATATATGGAATCTAAGGGGAAAAAAAAAAAAAAAAAAGGCCATGAAGAACCTAGTGGCAAGACGGGAATAAAGACACAGACCTACTAGAGAATGGACTTGAGGATATGTGGAGGGGGAGGGGTGAGATGTGACAGGGTGAGAGAGTGTCATGGACATATATACACTACCAAATGTAAAAGAGACAGCTAGTGGGAAGCAGCCACATAGCACAGGGAGATCAGCTCGGTGATTTGTGACCACCTAGAGGGGTGGGATGGGGAGGGTGGGAGGGAGGGAGATGCAAGAGGGAAGAGATATGGGAACATATGTATATGTATAACTGATTCACTTTGTTATAAAGCAGAAACAGGCACACCATTGTAAGGCAATTATACTTCAATAAAGATGTTTAAAAAAATTTAAAAAAAAAAAGAAATTAGAGCACTGCCTTCATTTCCTAGGGCTGCCATAACAAAGTCCCAAAACTGGGGTAGCTTAGAACAACCGAATTTAGTGTCAGAATTCTGGACGCTAGAAGTCCAAGATCAAGGTGTCTGCAGAGCTCATGTTCTCTCTGATGGCTCTAGGGGAGAATCTGTTCTTGCCTCTTCCAGCTTCTGGTATCTGCTGGCAATCCTTGGAATTCCTTGGCTTGTAGATGCATCACTTCTGTCACATGACTGTCTTCTTCCTAAGGGTCTTTATATCATCTTCCCGCTGTGCATGTCTGTCTCTATATACAAATTTCCCCTTTTTTATAAAGACATCAGTCATATTGGAATAGGGCCCACCCACCGACCTCATTTTAACTTGATCACCTCTGTAAAAGCTCTGTGTCCAAATAAGGTCACCTTCTGAGATAGTGGGGGTTAGGACTTCAACATATATTGCAGGGAGGGGCGGGCGGGAGACAATTCAACCCATAACATACAGGAAAGATGAAGAGAAGACTGGGCATAAAGAAAGATAATAAGAGATGAGTTTTCTTTTCTTTCTCACTGCTCCAGATTAAAGTAAGCAGGTGGAAGCAGGCAAAGATTAGCTGGAATGAGGAGTCAACTGCATCCCTAACCCCATCACACTGTGTGGTGGGAAATGAGGGGTTACCTGCTGATTGCCCTGCGTTTATGTTCCCAGGACCACTACTCTGTTTCCCGCTCTCTCAGGGCAGTGGGTCACCTGTGGGTGTCAGCAGCTCTAGTGCTGTGGTTCTCAAACTTCAGTATGTGTCACAATGACCTGGACAGAATTCTGGGCCCACCTCCGAGTTTCTGATCAAAAGGCCTAGGATGGAGCCAAAAAAATTAGTCCCCAGTTTCCCAGGGACCACACATGGAGAACCCCTGCTTTAGTGTAATTCGGGGTTCAGTAATCAATAAAATCTCATCACACATACTAATTTATCTTCTAATTCCAGTCACTTGAATGGAACTGTCCACCCTGATACCTGCTATGAGCCTCCATCAGTTTCAATATAAGCTTTTTCTAATAAAATGTGAAGTCACATTGTCAAAAATTGGTATATAAAAATTCCCCAATAAACTCCTCTGGTCTGTGTTTACTTCCTGCATTTACCTCCTGTAAATGCTGATTTAACATTCTTGAGGACTCAGCCTTCCCTTGGCTTCCTCCTCCTCAGTCAGCTTGCCCAGCTTTAGTAATCCTATTTCTAACAGTCCAACATAACATTATCTCATAAATACCTCAAATTCAGCCTGTCCAAATCTCAGCCCTCCAGCTTCACCTAGTCTCTCCCTGCCCTGCTAACAGCCCTCTAGTCACAGGACTGACACGAGGAAGAGATCTTTGACCTCCTGCATCCCTTGGAATCCATCATTTGCCAGCCCGACTGTGCCCTCCCTTCTGGTCCCCCCTCATCCCTTCCATTTCTGCTGTCACCTCACCGTTCAGCCCTCAGCTCCTCACCTAGGTCACCTCAAAGCATTCCCGTCTCACCCCTTTTCCTCAGTTTCCCTGACCCCACGCCAAAGTCCCTCCAGACTCCTCCGGCTGACTAGTCTTTCTGGGACACAGCATCTGCTCACTGAACTTCCTGCTGGAAACCTTTCTATGGCGCCTCCATTGAAAATCCCCAGTCAGCACTCAGTGTCCCCTGCGTTCTAGCCCTGCCGACCTTTTATTTAATGATTAGTTTTTTATTGGAGTATAGTTGCTTTACAATGTTGTGTTAGTTTCTGCCGTACAGCAAAGTGAACCAGCTATATGTATACACATATGCCCTCTGTTTTAGATTTCCTTCCCATTTAGGTCACCACAGAGCACTGAGTAGAGTTCCCTGTGCTATAAAGAGTGTTTCATTAGTTATCTCTTTTATACATAGGAGTGTGTATATGTCAATCCCAATCTCCCAATTCATCCCACCCCTCCTTTCCCCCTTGGTAACCATAAGTTTGTTCTCTACATCTGTGTCTCTATTTCTGCTTTGCAAATAAGTTCATCTGTACCCTTTTTCTAGAATCCACATATAAGCGATATTATACAATATTTGTTTTTCTCTTTTTGACTCACTCCATTTTGTATGACAGTTACTAGGTCCATCCACATTTCTGCAAATGGCACTATTTAGTTCCCTTTTATGGCTGAGTAATAGTCCATTGTATATATGTACCACATCTTCTTTATCTGATCCTCTGTTGATGGACATTTAGGTTGCTTCCATGTCCTGGTCTACCTACCTATTTAATCTTATATCACAATATTCATCATGATGCATGGACTCTAAAACTCCCTGTTCATCCGCCAAAACACCCCACACTCCCCTCCTCCTCTTCAGCTTTGCTCCTGTCAAGAATGACCTCACCTGTTCAAATCACATCCTCCTCCGGCCTTTTACAGAAACTCCCGATCACCCAACGAGACAAGATGTCTTAGTGCTCACAACTCCCAAAACTCTGCTTTCAATATATTTCCTTGAGCCTCATTCCTCTAATTGCTTGTGTATTTGTGAAGTGAATGAGAATTGTAATTATCAGTGTACCTCATCTCTGTCGCTGTATTTTAGTTTCATTTAACTTGCACAACAAGATCTCTGTCTTAGCATTCCTCCAAACACTTGGCACAGTTTTTAACACAATAGGTGAGGAATTGTTTTAGAAGGGCTTTTGACCAAAAGTGAAAGGAACATCTTTCTTCTTTGGGGAGAAAAAAAAAATGACGAATAAATTTGCTTTGTAAGTAATATAAAAGGTTGAGAATTCTGAGAGATTTTAGTAAAAAAGGGTTCTTTTAGTAATACATTTGTAGCTTCTACTCAAGTTGACAATAGATGGTAACCAGATATTGCCTCCCTGGTTTCTCACTTAATAGTGAGGTGTTTTTAAAGGTCTATGTAAAGCTTCAAGAAGTGTTCCATGGGGCAAGCCAGAGGACAGTAGTTTGTCAGTAAGCACCATGGAAAAAAATCTGGTCATAGCTATTCCCCTGACTTGACATTTCTCTCTTCTTTTTATTCAGTATGGTTGACAGGAATGACATAATCAGAACCTTTCCTTTCTCATTTTTGGGCTTTCAGAGCACACTTCCTCTACTCCATAAAAGAGATATTATAAGGTAGCAAGCATGCAAAAATATCATATAACAAATGATGATGCAAAAATATCATATAACAATTGATGATACAAAAATTTAAGAAGTATCCTATATTTCTTTAGTTAATCCTTTGCTATTTTAACTTAAATAAGCTATATCATAAGTGATAGCATATGATATTTGTCTTCCTCTGTCTGACTTACTTCACTTAATATGATAAAGATCTTGGTTTCTAATACTATTCTTCAATCAAAGGAACCAAGGCTCTTTAAAGAAATGCTGATCTTAGAAATAAGGTCGGAAATATACGAGATGAGCCCGAAGAATTTTGTAGTGACGGAAAGTAAGAAAGTGATCAAAAAAAGAAAAACCCCACAAGGATGGTAGTATGACAAAGGGACACAGGCACTGACTGAAAGAGTTCCCAATAGCCAGAGCTGGAGAAATCTGAGGAAAAAAATAAATAAAATAGTCCTGGATTGTAACCCAAAGTATAAAATAAATGTCCATGAGTAAATAATGATATAAATTACTGACTGAATAAATCAATAAATGGGGAAGAAGGGACAAATCTCCCATGTAAAAGAATGTAATGTTCTCCTGCGGAGGTGTTCCCACCCAGAGCAAGAATGTGGCTCCATCCCCCATAAAGGTATCAAGTTTGCTTTCTGAACTATGCCCAGTTTAACGATTTCAAAATGATAGCAAGAAGTGACATTGGATAAATCACTGAGACTGATTCTTAACTTTCTATTGACTCTTACTCGATAAAGGCTCCCCATCACACTTTGACAGCTTGAAGCCTGTGCTCTGTTTCTACTTACAGAAGGACCTGCTGGAACACTATGCATCCTTCCTGGGCTTATTCCAATAAGTACTGTAAATATACAGTATTTTCATAGACCTGTATACATTAGGTATCACACAGAATTTAGTTCAAAATAATATTGGCTATTGTATATCATGCAGTAAATCCAGCTACTTTCTGGCTTCCTTACCTTTTTTACTGTCGTTCTTTTACTACCTTTTCTCCAGTTTGGAGAAATCATTAAGTAATCTTACCAGACACGTTTTAACCATGTCTCTTTGCCTGCTCCCAATTCCTTAATGGCAAATGTTTGCTAATCAATAATACATGATATGATGCAGACACAAACTCAGGTCCTAAACCTCAAATTCAGGTTTATCTTGGGCTGCTGAGATAGATACCTCTGAATAACACAGTCTGAGTAAAACCATCTTCTTATGAAAACGTTTCTGTATAAACAGCCTGGCTTAGTTATTTAGGCACTTAGAAAAAAAAAGCACCAAACCTGAGTTCCACCTTTTTCATTAGAAACACCTCTTGCCCAGCTGGCCAGTAACTGACTCTGAAGGGAATGACTGCTACCCAGCTCGTGTCCCTGTGAGAACTCCGAGGTCCTGTCACCACAGAACGTCCTGGCCCTGGGAACAGAGCAGCTGTGGCTGAGAGGAGCCACCAGATTGCAGAGGTGCTGCTCTCCAGGCTGGGAGGATGTGGAAATGCAGAAGAAGCCTCCTCTCCACCAGAGGGAACCTGTGGGCCCAGTTTTTCCCTCAGTCACCACCATCTGGCAACACTGGCAGATTTACCTCCACAGATTTCTAGCTCACTCAGACCCTAAGGGTTGGGGCCAAAAGCATGTTAACCCAGTTTGGGGGACAGCTGAGATTTTGTTTGTCAGATTTCACCACTGAAATTGACTCTGCCTTCCTCCCTCTTCCTTACTGTACTTTTTAGAAAAAAGTGTGATGGGGAGCCTTTATCGAGTAAGAGTCCATAGAAAGTTACTCAGTCTCAGTGATTTTTTCAATGTCACTTCTTGCCATCATTTTGAAATCGTTAAACTGGGCATAGTTCAGAAAGCAAACTTGATAACTTTATGGGGGATGGAGCCACATTCGTGCTCTGGGTGGGATCACCTCCACAGAAGAACATTACATTTTCTCTTAAAGACAAAATGCTTGTAGGTTTTGCCTCTTTACTTTGTATTTACTTTTAAATTTACACTTGTTCACCTACCAGTGGTTACGAAATCCTATATTTGGGATGTTTTTTCTATAATAAAATGTTATCATTTGTGAATAAAAAAACCCTCAGCTGTGTGATCAAGGTCAAGGTCAAGATCGACAGTGACAAGTCATGGTGTCATGCACCCTTTATTATGTAAATCACGACAGTGTGTACACTTATGATGTGATGAAATGGCGCTTTACCTCTGTGGTCTTCCGTCTAAAAAACTCATAACTCCAACCTAATCATAAGACAAACACCAGACTAATCCTGGTTGGGAGACATACTACACAATATCTGAACAGTACTCATCAAAACTGTCATGATCATCAAAAAAAAAAAGGAAGTCTGAGAAATTCTCACAGCCAAGAGGAACCTAAATAGACATGACAACTAAACGTCATGTGGTATCCTGGATGGGATCCTGGAGAAAAAGGATGTTAGGTTAAAACTAAGGATATATGAATAAAGTGGACTTTAGTTAATGTATCAATACTGGTTCATAAATTATAACAAATGAACCATATGTATGTAAGATACTAATTATAGGGGAAACTGGATGAAGATGTATGGAAACTCTCTGTACTATGTTGACAATTTTTCTATACATCTAAAATTGTTCTACAATAAAAACGTTAATTAAAAAAATACCCTGGCCTGTTTCTGTAGAATTATATAAATATTGCTCATTCTATCTTCAATTACTCCTAGATGTTGTTAAGGTGAGTACAATTTCTTTTTTAACATCTTTATTGGAGTATAATTGCTTTACAATGGTGTGTTAGTTTCTGCTGTATAACAAAGTGAATCAGCTATACATATATCCCCATATCTCCATTTTTTACAGTATTATGTCTCTGTATTTTATCATTATCCAGTGCAAAATAAAGGAAGGGGAACTGATGCCTCCTGGATCAGTACATCCTACAGGTCTAGTAGACAGTGATACACAGGCCAATGATGGGAACTTCCAAGGCTCCCAGACTGTGGACTACTCTCACGAGACTATCCAGCGTCACATCAGAAACATCCTCCGCCATCTTCAAACTCTCCCCCGTACCACAGGACATTCTGCTGATGGAACCTCTTGCCAGAAGAGTCCTGGTTTACAATCTATCCGTGAGAAGCACTGGCAGCAGACTTTTTCCTGACTTGTGGTCCCCCTGTTCTTCCAAATATTCTATAGGCATCCAATTCTTTGTATTAAATTTATTCCCATTTGAACTATGTTGAATGGTGATTGTTTTACTAACCAAACACTGACTAGTTCAATTTGTTAGTAATTTGGCCGATGTATATAGCTATCTTGTTTTCAGGGTCATTTAATTTCCAAATATACTGCCTCACAATCTAATTTATTATATTTCCATACCAGAAAAGATTATTCAATCTGATATACAGGAGACTGATATACAACTGAGATAGCTCATAATTCACTCACTCTTTCATTCCAAAGATGGTGATTCTGGCCCACATAAGTTTAAACCCAATCGCTACATGATCATTCTGAGTTGTATCATTTATTTTAATAAAGATCTCTGATATAAAAGAAAATAGTAAAATCACAAACCAAGTTAGAATTGTTCCACATTTTCCCACTGTCAGAGATGCATCCAACATGGCACTCAGAGTCCCATGGAGTAAAACTAGGTATTTTTACAAAATCATCTTAAATATATTCCAGAATTCTTGAATTAAGCTAGAAAATAAACTCAGCGTAGATGGGTGGTAGACACCTCAACAGTGCTAATAGGTGCAGCAGTCCCAAATAAAACAAACATGTTAGAACAAAAATCCCATCAGTCCATGGCTAGGCTCCCCTGGAAAGCCATGTCTTTATGAGAGACCAGGGTGTGTTTAGTTATCCTGCAGACACCTGTATAAGAAAATAAGTTGTATTCATAAATCCCAGTTCCGAAGCATGCAGAATAGGTAAAGTGTATGTCAGCTTTTGAGCAATAATAACCATCATCTGAAGAAAGAAGAGAGGGGAAGAGGAAGGATTAAAGAAAGAAAAAATGAAAAGAAATTTACATAAGGGAGAATAGAAATTGAACAGTTGGAGAGAGAAAAAGAATGAAGGAAATACAGAAAGACAGATAAGTAGATAGATAGATAGATAGATAGACAGGCAATATTTTCTTCGTCTCCATAGTAAATTTTTTTCTTAAGAGCATTCTTGACTCAAGCTAAGACCTCACTTACTCTAGCTAAGATAAACATCATTAACTTCATTTCTATAGTACTACATGAATTTCCCAGAAAAGTTTGCCTGCAAAAATTCTAGCATGCAGAATTATTTGGTATGCAAATTATACATTATATATCAATTCTAAGTTATGAGATTGGACTACTGAGAATATACAAGATAAGTTTTACAACATCCATGTCTGCTACAAAATAGGCACTCAGATTTCTGAATATTAATAAACACTTCTGATTGCAACATTAATTAAAATACCTAAATTTATTGTATATTTATTATAATTGAGGCATTTTAGAATCATTATCTTGTGTAAGTCTCAAAGCTGTCATTTAAGGTAGGTTGTACTATTACTCCCTTTATACAAGTATGAAACATGATACTAAGAGGTTAAATAACACAAACACACAATCCACACACACACTTTTTTTGGTCAAGGTTTTATTTTTTTGGTCTAAGAAAAGACTATAGAATCGATCTTTGAAAAGATGCAGACTTAAGACAAGCCAAACTGTCCAGCCTGCAAAACATGGCTACAAAATTAGATGAAATTCCATTAAATGACATTAGACTACTATTATGCTATTCACACCACTGTTCAGTGAAGAACTTACCACTAGAATTCTAGTGAACCAAAAAGAGTTAAACAGCAAATCAGTTAATTTATAACTATAGTAAATAACAGCTTAGCCTCCAGATAGGAAAATTTGATTCTACTACTCTTATTTTTTTCTTTCAGTTTGGAATAGTACAATTAAGCTAGACTTCTAAAAGCCATCAAAACCTCCCCCATTCTCTCTTCTGTATTTTTGTAAAAATGGAGTTCTGACTATTCTTTGGGAGAATTAGAACTTATTGCACAAGTTTCACATATTTCTGAAGCTTGGAATGTGCAGACATAGTACACATTTACTTCAAAGTATTTTAGTTTTTACCTCTCCTATTTTTTTTCCAAGTTTTCTTTTCCAGAAAATAAATTACTTAGAGCAGCAGACCTGAAGCACAAAGTCTTCTGTTTCATCCTAATTGCTGAGATCATTTGCCCTATTTATTTAGATAAGATGAATCACATGTTAGAAATGTGATGTTTGTGTGTGTGTATAAATTTATCATGAATCGATGTCCTAGATTTGCTAAGAGACAATATCCTGAAATTGTCATCCCATCTTATCATAGACTTAACGTTACTTTGACACGTCAAAAATACTGCAGTATCCTAGTCAAGCTTACCTGAAACACTCCGCTATTACCATTTAGTTTCTCTCAAGTTAAGTTACTAGGTAAATAGCATGAGTTCCAGTGATCTACCCATGATGTCTTTTCTGGGTTCATCAGAAACTCCGTAGAGCAGAATTTCTGCTAATAGAGAGGTAATCCTAATGGATTTTGAAATCTCTTGAATAAAAACATCAGGGATTCAACCAGAGATTGTCAATACTGTGAAGCCACACAAGGAAGGATGGACATTTAAACTAGGCAATGGAGTTTGAGGAAAGCTGAATAGGAATAAATCCTCTTTTATTTCATCAAAACTCGGATTGGTCTTTGCAGTTGTTGTTCTACTAACAAAAGGAAAAAAGTACAATGCCTTTTTGATTTTTACTGTTTTAAAATGTCCTTAAAAGGAAGCCAAAGATTTTTCCTATATGTTTCCTTTGAAGGGAAAGAAAAATTAACAATTAACATTAATTCTATCTATACCAGACAGATATCTTTGCAAACAATTATAGTGCAAGAGGTTTCTGCACCTAGCCATTCACTTTACAACAGAATGTACCTTCTTATTTTTAAATTAACCTTCCTTTAATTTTTAAATATTGTTCATAATTTTTAAAAATTATATTTTAGTTTTATTTCATCAAAACTCCTTCCTTTTAGTCCTTCATTCCTCCCTCTGAGATGTGTCATTTCCACCACTCCTGTTTCTTCCTTCATTCCTCCCTCTGAGATGTGTCGTTTCCACCACTCCTGTTTTTTCCTTCATTCCTGCCTCTGAGGTGTGTCGTTTCCACCACTCCTTCTGTAGGCAGTGAGGTTAGTGCTAACATCTCAGCTCCTCAGAAAAAGCAAAAATTCTTTCTTATGGTTTTGTTAAAATATAAAGGACTAAACTTTAGAGGACTGCCAAATAATAAATATACACTAGTAATATTAAGTCCTTTAGGTATCCTCTGGAGACCCAGAACTAATTTGGAAATCTTTTTCATCTCTGATGTAAAACTTGGCTACTTCAGTTTCCCAGAGAGTTTGGTGACTAAAAATGGCTGTGGAGAGAAATAAGGCATGATGCTATGGTCTGCTCTGGAAATGTACTCTGAAACTTTCCCAGGGCTACTTCTAACAGGCTGGGGTTGGACATGAGCAATGTTTTCTGAGTTCGAAATAGGAACTGACACACAGTATGAATTATTTAGCCCTTAAGTTAGCAATTTTAGTTGTAGCTGTTGCAAACAACGTCTCCTTTTTCAAAGTCAATTAGCAAACGTAAAAATCAAAGTGTGATCGGTGTTGATGGAACGCACTAGCACATCTGATTAACCCCTAGTTTTTAGAGAGGTCTAACCTTGTTTCCATTCCACGGGACCGTCTCATCAGTGGGTAACTTTAATGTCAGGGATAAGCAAGGGAAAAAGCACCACAAGCAAGAATGGTGAGGACATGTTAAATTTTTTAAAGTTTGAAGGAATCGCAGGAGGGAAATTGACTTAGACATTCTCCATCCTTGGTTTGTAGTCTGGCCAATTTTAACCAGAAAGGACTAAACACCATCAGCCAAGCCCTGCTGGAATACATGTGGTCAAGCGTGGGATTCTCACACCATTCCCCAAGGAGTTTGGTCTTTGCAGTTGTTCTATTAACAAAAGGAAAAAAGCACAAGGCCTTTTTGCTTTTTGCTATTTTAAAATGTCTTTAAAAGGAAGCCAAAGATTTCTCTCATGTGTTTCCTTTGAAGGGAAAGGGAAATTAACAATTAATATTGATTCTATCTATACCAGACAGATATCTTTGCAAACAATTATAGTGCAAGAGGTTTATGCACCTAGCCGTTCACTTAGAAAGTACCTTCTTCGGTTTTTTTTTAAGTAACGTTCTTTTAATTTTCAAAACTTATTCATAATTTTTAAAAATGATATCTTCCCCAATAAAAGTAACCTTGCAGATTTTCTATATCAGAAACCATTTTTGATAACAATTTACAGATGGTAAAACTAAAGTAAAACGAGGTCAAATGCCTTGTCCCAAAAGAATACTGAATTAATTACAGTGTCAGAAATAGAAACCAAGTCTCACGATTCTCTATCCAGTATTCCAGCTCACTCCGAAAGTCTGAATTATTCAAAATAGTTCTAGGGAAGAAGTACTCTTATGGGGCCTATACAGTTGAAATAAGACAATTGGCCCTGTGTTAAGCTACAGTGGAACAAGAATTTGATTATGCATTCCTTCTATAGAAAGGCATTATAAAGCTATTTAAACACTAGCTTCAGGAGGATACATAAAGTTTGTTTTTTTTTAATCACAATAGCAATCCCAGTCAAAGCAACTGCATAATATCTGCAGCGACAATGTCTTAAAACTCACAAAATGCATTACCTATAATACGAGGTCACTGACATTTTATAGGTGAGGAAAATGAGGCTAAGAAAAGAAGATTAAATACATTCCCTAAGTCAAGCTGCTGGAAAATGACATATTTGTGACTTGAACCTATTGGGAGTTTAAGTCTCATTGTGTGCTCTTACTGAGTAGAATATTCATTTACTTGTTTTATAATGAAGATCACAAAAGCAATAATAAGACTAACTTATAAATGGTATAAAAATCATTAAGGCAATTTACATGTAGAGATAAAAATTTAAAAATAATAAAAAGTACAAATTAGGTGTATGCTAGACAACTCTAAAATAATGGAAGGGAAATCACGAAAAATCCCCAATCCAGAGGGATTCTGCGTTCAGTTTGCCTGTAAGGGTCTTAATGTTCTTGCTCCAATTTTAAGAATCCACAAACTAGAAATCTTAGCTAATACATTATAATTATGGTTTAGGCAAGAAAGGCACCTTTGAGTGTCTGATCACAGATGTTTACCCAAAGAAAAGTCCTAGGTCTGACAACCTAAAGATTGCAAATGAATGTAAATATATAGGTGTTAAGTTAAAAAAAAATTGGAAATGTATATCTCTCTTTTGATAATACCTGTTTTAAGTAACTTTGGATTAACTAATCTTCTTCATGCTTCTATCTCATTGGGTAAAAAGGCTGTTATGACATTGCTTAAATTTGCCGAAGCCTGGCCAGCCTGCCAAGACCCTTACCTTAGAATTTTGACTTAATAATTATTGGTCCCTTTGTGACTTGATGCCTCATTTGGACTAGCTTCCCTAGTGATAATTTGTGTTAATGTTACCATACCTAGGTGTATCCCCATGTCAGAGGAGGTAAAACAGACCCAAGTCCTGGTAAGGGTCTCAGGTCTCCTGAGGGCCATGTGAGGCTGTTGCCTGGCATATGGCAGTGTTCAATAAATGTTGGTTGAAATAAATGTCCCTAAATGTCCCTGTGGACAGTTACTCCACTCATAATTCATTTTTCTTTGGAAATATGATTGCTTCTATAACTTTTTTTTTTTTTTTTTTTTTTTAAATTTTATTTATTTATTTATTTATTTATTTATGGCTGTGTTGGGTCTTCGTTTCTGTGCGAGGGCTTTCTCTAGTTGCGGCCAGCGGGGGCCACTCTTCATCGCGGTGCGCGGGCCTCTCATTATCGCGGCCTCTCTTGTTGCGGAGCACAGGCTCCAGACGCGCAGGCTCAGTAGTTGTGGCTCACGGGCTTAGTTGCTCCGCGGCATGTGGGATCTTCCCAGACCAGGCCTCGAACCCGTGTTCCCTGCATTGGCAGGCAAATTCTCAACCACTGCGCCACCAGGGAAGCCCGCTTCTATAACTTTTTAAAGTCTGACATTGTATGAATGAATTGAAAATTTTTTTTTGCCATCCTGTTATAGATTGAACAAACGTTGATAAATTGCATCATTTTAATAAATCATTGTCTTATACGATTAAAAGTAAACCAGTAATTTTTTAAGCCATACGACAGTGTTTTGGATTCACATGATATAGAAGCTTAATTGTACAAAATGCTGAATAAATGTCAGGATTGTTTTTCATTTGACATCTTTTCTTAACATTTGCATAAGTGCAGTTGAACAAAGGCATTCCCTTGACAAGCACTAAGTGGACAATAATAATTGTGTATAGTCTGTATTAAGTCCACTGGAAATCTTAAAATAAAAGGGGACTTTTAGTAATGTCTTCCACTTGCTAAAATCAAAGGATTATTTTCAGCATTTTTTTACCTGAACTTGTGATGTCTGGTACTGCTCATCACACCTTCCTTGAAGTACTACCACCCCTTTGTTTTCACTGTATCACCTCCTCTTGGTTCTTTTTTTATGCTTCTGACTATTCATTCTCATTCTCCACTGTAGATTGTCTTCCTGACTCACATGTTAATTGCTGCTGCTCTTAGGGTTATTTCCATCCTTGGACTTCTCTCCCATGGTTTGTCTGGGTGGCCTCAGCCATCTGAATGACTTCAGTGACCGCAACTTCAAAATCTGCATCTCCAGGTCATTCTTCTCAACCCCATACTGTAACTATCTCATCTAAATAGGTCCATTTTTCTGAGATGTTGCTGCACAATCCATGTGGCTCATGAGTACAAACACTTGTTTCTTGTTTGGGGCTCTGTGGGTCACCAGTGGAGGCTCTGCTCCAGATTGTGTTGAGATATGAACCATAATGGGATGGATGAAGAAGTAAACCCTAGGTTATGATGTGGTGGAGAGCAGAAGAAAAGGAACAATCATGGGAAATGAAAACACGTCTCTTAAGGCTCTGTTTGGAATAGGCAAGCTGAAGCTCCTACTTTCATTTCATTAGTCCAAGAAAATCACACGGCCAAGCCCAATATTAATGGAGCAGGGAAGCGTACTCTACCCATAGCAAGGCATGGCAAAGGATAGATAAGAAAAAATTTTTAAACAAATTAAATAATCTTTCAATTATACCTAAAAGTAAAAGGTTCAAATTGATAATATACTCATCATTTCAAAATAGCTATTAGTATCCTATGACTCCTATATTAGCATTACCATTTTTACTGTTACCATCTTCCCAGTTACCCAAGCTGAAAAGCTAAAAGTAATTCTCTATTCTTCCATTTACCTCACAGTAAATCAATCAATACCCCTTGCTACTTCTCTCTCCTAAAATCTATTATAAAAGTTCGTTTTTTTCTAGCCCCATAACCACGGCACTGTTTCACGATCTTGTCATCCTTCACCAAACTATAGTAGTAACTTCATTCCATTTAAAAGGATCTGCTGTAATAGATTAACCACAAAACATCAGCAGCTTAACACAATAGAAATTTTTCACTCACAAAATATCCAAAATAGAATTCTAATTTCATGGGTGATACTCCTCCAAATAATGACCCAGAGACCCAGAAAACTTCTACCTAGTGGCTCTGCCGTCTTCATATATTTCTTCCTAAGGGTCAAGAACATGCAGCATTGCATGTTGATGGAGCTTTGGTGCTAGGCCTAGAAGTGACACACATTACTTTTATCCACTTTCCTTTGGCCAGAACTCATCATATGGCTTTACTCATCTTTAAGAGAGACTGGCATATACCATCTAGTTGTGTGCTCAGGAGGAAGAGAAAACAGGTTTGGTGAACAGCTAACCATGCTCTGCTACAATATTCTAGCTGATCTCTTTGCCAGCAGGAATGGCCACCGTCATCAGGATAATCTTTCTAAAGCATACATTTCTTCATGTTATTCTTCCATTTGAAAGCTTTTCATAAGTCTACAATAATTGAAAATAAAGGTCAAACTTCTTAGCTAGATATTCAAGACACTTTTTGTGAAGACAACATAGACCATAACCAGGCAGATGCAATAATACTTTAGTGACAAAACTCAGCTAATCTTCTAGATGGGCTCAAGTGACAGAAACCTCCATAAGACCACATGTCATCCACAAGTTTTCCAGAAAGGTGTAGGCTACCTGAGTCTCCAGATTCTAATTCCCTGGTCATGAAAGGATGGCGGTGGCTGTACAATAATTCTAGCCATTCCACATATACTGAGCACTTTTCATCAGTGAAAATTATTTTAAAAGTTACTGTGTTAATTCACAAACTTGGTGTTAATTACAGATAGAGTTAAATCCTTGCGAGTGAGGGCTTCTGATTAGAGTGTCTCAAAGCCTATCAAACCACCTGCGGACTGTTTCTGATTAGAGTACTTTAGATAATTTGAATGTTAACTAACTTCTCCTGAAGTCAGGACCAATATACTTGAGAATTTTCTCCCAGAATGTGAACCAAAACTTGGGTTAGAAGATACTGTTTCAGCAAAATGAGCATTTCTAATTAACCAAGTGGTAATGAGGGTTGCCATAAAAGATTCAAAGAGGGAATCACAGGTTTTGCCAAATCATGATGTGAACGCAGTCCCCTAACTGCCACCTTATTAAAAGCATCAGTGAACCCTCACATGCTTATACTAGGAGACATGAACTCCCAATGATTCTTCTCATGTTTTAGAAAATAGCAATGGATTCTCAAGTCACTCTTGCAACTTGCTTTTAATGAAGAAATGCAAGAAGGACCCTTAATATTCTTCTAATGGGGTTTCAATTCTGACTTACAGTTTCTTTCCCATCGACATGAAATGGACTCAAAGTAAAGATAGAAAACCACTTTTTTGATAAAGCTTCTTTCTATATATGAAAAAAAAAAAACAACCTTCTGCTTCCAGTGAGGATGTAAAAAGACAAGAACAGAGAAACCTGGACAAAAGAAAATCTCATACTTTTCCATGGATCTAGTGAAAAGCAGTGGATGCAGAAAACACTTAAAGAATAGAATTCAAGAAAAAAATAGAGTTTTTTTAAAGATGAGCAGACAGCCTCAGCATATTCCATATCTTGGTCAACTGGAGTACAGATGGGGGAACAGGGAAGGTATAGGTGAAGGCTTTAGGGGAATGAGGAGGAAAATGTTGGAGAAACAGACTAAAATCTTAAAGACCAAACTGTCTTTAATGCAAAACCAAACTGTTTGGCCTGATGATTCTAAACTCCAACCCATCCCCCAATTAGGCTCCGAAATGACCACAGAGGAAGGGCAGGCAGGAGTGATTGGACCTGAGAGGCTGTCAGAGCTGTAAAGAATTAAAGACATAACATTCAACAGTGCAGCCCAACTCCCTCCCATCTCAAAAGCTGCCAAGATCAAAAGTGCCATAGGTCAGAAATCTGGGGCTTGGGCTAAACACTAAACACTGATGAACTCAATCTACTTAAATGAAGGGCAGCCCTTCAGGACCACGGCCCCAAACTAGGGATGGATATATCCCTTTTCCTGTTCTTGTCATGTGACCTACTGTTGGTAGAGAGTCATCAGATGAACTAACACTGAGATATTAAGGAACTATGCCTACTTAATGTGCTGAGTCTCAGAGGTGCATTTGCCTTTAATGGGAAACAATATCATACCCTAGAAAAATAAGCTCTAATTGTTAAAGATACTACTGCAAAATCAAAAGGGAGATCGATTTGAATGGTAGAAGGAAGAAAGAATTCTTCAGAATGTCCTTGAAATTCCATTACATAGGCTTTTACAGAAGGCTGAAGAAGGAACAGAGTTTGGAAAACGCAGGTGGATGGTTTTCAACTTGGTTAAAAAAAGACCTGACATCACCAACATCAGAAACAATAAGTCCTAACATTTACTGTATGCTTCTACATGCCAGTTACATTCTGTATCCTGTATCATTAAATCTCCAAAACTCCCCTTCAAGTTTGGCACTATAATGACCATTGGAGAGGAGAGGAAACTGGCACAAGGAAGTTAAATAAATTGTTTCACATCACACCTGTAATCCACACCTAGACAGTCGAACACTGGAATCACAGTTTCAGTAACCAAATCATACTGTCGGCACCTTGAATAATTAGATATCGTCAACAATGAGACCAGGTACATCATGAATCTGTGTTATTAAATGTCACTCAGTTTAATAAATCATTTCTCTATACCTACCATGTACTATCAATATAATGCTTTTCAACTGATCAGATTTATTGTTCTTAAAAAGCAAATGGATTTAAAGGCATTTATTCTGTGATAATCCTTACTTTGTGCTGTATTTAGTTGAATTTTCTCTGGTTTGGTTCATATAAAAAACATGTTTAATTTATGATGGTAAAAGTGAGGAAAGAAAGCTCTTTATCATCTTTCAAATGAAAAAGACACAGGAGACATGATATTATATAATCCACTTTTAACCATGGAAATAGGTTATAAATATAATTTGAGAGACAAAATAATAAGGACTGGGAATTGATCACACCAATGCTATTTCCATATAAAACCAGTCTGTTAGTGTTACATCTAGAGCTAACTTGTGCACCAATTTGTTGCTTTCTCAACAAATTAGAATGTGCCTGATATCAGAATATATCATACCGCATTCACTGTACTCTACACAGAATTAAGAATGGAAATCAGTATGTGCTTTAATGGGCCATCAATGAGCATGAGATCAATGGAAATCAATGAAAGCAAAACTGAATAATAGAAAAGACCTCCCAGGAGCCAGGAAGCTGCAGTGAAGTGAGCAACTCCCTAATCCACCCTGGATCTTACCTCGTGGGTTGTGAAGAGCACCAAGGGAATCCTGGGGGAGGTAAAAAGGGCTGTGGACCAAATGGAAAATGAGTCACAAGAAGTGAGGTATTAGAAGGAAGGCTACTCCTATATCCAAAAATCTTAGCACATGAGTTTCCATATCATTTCTTTTTTTGTTTGCTTGTTTACTGTAGTTGCTGCTTAGATAATATATGTTTTTTTAGAAAATGTGGTGTGGGGATGTGTGTGTGTATACACACACACACACACACACACACACACACACACAATGGACTACTACTCAGCCATAAAAAAGAGTGAAATAATGTCATTTGCAGCAACATGGACGGACCTAGTGATTATCATACTGAGTGAAGTAAGTCAGACAGAGAACAACAAATATATGATATCACTTATACGTGGAATCTAAAATATAATACAAATGAACTTGTGCACAAAACAAAAATAGACCCACAGACATAGAGAACAAACTTACGGTTACCAAAGGGAAAGGCAGGGGAATAAATTGGGAGGATGGGACTAACATATACACACTACTATACATAAGATAGGTAACTAAAAAGGACCTACTATATAGCACAGGGAACCATACTCAATATCTTGCAACAATACATAAGGAAAAGAATCTGAAGAAGACCATATATATATATATATATATATATATATATATATATATATATATATATACATACATATATATAAAACTGAAGCACTGTGCTGTACACCTGAAACTAAACACCACTGTAAATCAAATATACTTCAATAAAAAATAAAATAAAATATGTTATTTTAAAGCGGTCTGCATTTTTCTCAGCTATCATGAGTAACTGAGTTACCATTATAAGCAGACACTGTATGTAAGTGGGCAAGAAATGTTAGAATTTTTTTACCAACCCCCATAAAACAAATGCACTGTATGATATGTTATGTAATTTAGATAAGTATTACCAGCTTTTTTCTTCCCATAAAGTTAAGGGGAAAAAAAGCTGAGCTTGTGGCAGTGTTATGTAACTATAGGTGCAGCATTTGGTGCACTAGAGGCACTTTTCAAATAAATCATAGAATTCAGTTCTGAGAGCTATTCTTGTGCCATGTTCTCACTAGTAGCTGGCATTTCTAGGCAACATCAAGATTCAACAATAACCTCACAATGCAGGTCTTTGGAGTAACCATGGAATCTAACCTGCCGGGATCCTGAGGTGGTAAGGAGCTGCCATTCAACAACATAGCTTGGGTTCAATGCAGGATCTCATAAATTCCTAGGCTTAAACTGAAGGATGAACAGGGCCCAAAAGATTGTGTTTGTATGTACAAAAAGCTAAAGAAAGTACCCTTTTCCAGCTGTATCCATTTTTATCTTTTCAAGGTTGGAAGACACAATTTATACCCTATGAGTTCATAGCATGTAATCCTGATATTTATTTATGGGTAAATAGTAAACATTACATACTATGCACCATAATATACACACTATAAATCATATAAAACTACATTTTAGGGGGGTCTGGCCAAGATGGCGGAAGAGTAAGACACGGAGATCACCTTCTTTCCTGCAGATACATTAGAAATACATCTACACGTGGAACAACTCCTACAGAACACCCACTGAACACTGGCAGAAAACGTCAGACCTCCCAAAAGGCAAGAAACTCCCCCACATACTTGGGTAGGGTAAAAGAAAAAAGAAATAACAGAGACAAAAGAATAGGGATGGCACCTGCACCAGTGGGAGGGAGCCGTGAAGGAGGAAAGGTTTCCACACACTAGGAGCCCCTTCCTGGGTGGAGACTGCGGGTGGCGGGGGGGGGGAGCTTCGGAGCCACGGAGGAGAGCGCAGCCACAGGGGTGCGGAGGGCAAAGCGGAGAGATTCCCACACGGAGGAGCGGCGCTGAGCAGCACTCACCAGCCCGAGAGGCTTGTCTGCTCCCCCGCCGGGGCGGGCGGGGCTGGGAGCTGAGGTGCGGGCTGCAGTCGGATCGCAGGGAGAGGACTGGGGTTGGCGGCGTGAACACGGCCTAAAGGGGTTAGTGCAGCACGGCTAGCCGGGAGGGAGTCCGGGAAAAGTCTGCAGCTGCCGAACAGGCAAGAGACTTTTTCTTACCTCTTTGTTTCCTGGTGCGCGAGGAGAGGGGATTCACAGCGCCGCCTAAACGAGCTCCAGAGGCGGGCGCGAGCCGTGGCTGTCAGCACGGACCCCAGAGGCGGGTGCGAGCCGCGGCTGTCAGCACGGACCCCAGAGACGGGCATGAGACGCTAAGGCTGCTGCTGCCGCCACCAAGAAGCCTGTGTGCGAGCCCAGGTCACTCTCCACACCGCCCCTCCCGGGAGCCGGTGCAGCCCGCCACGGCCAGGGTCCCGTGATCCAGGGACAACTTCCCCGGGAGAACGCACGGCACGCCTCGGGCTGCTGCAACGTCACGACGCCTCTGACGCCGCAGACTCGCCCCGCCTCCTCCGTACCGCTCCCTCCCCCCGGCCTGAGTGAGCCAGAGCCCCCGAAGCAGCTGCTCCTTTAACCCGGTCCTGTGTGAGCGAAGAACAGACGCCCTCAGGCGACCTACACACAGAGGCGGGGCCACATCCAAAGCTGAGACCCGGGAGCTGTGCGAACAAAGAAGAGAAAGGGAAACCTCTCCCAGTAGCCTCAGAAGCAGCGGATTAAAGCTCCACAGTCAACGGGATGTGCCTGCATCTGTGGAATACCTGAATAGACAACGAATCATCCCAAATTCAGGAGGTGGACTTTGGGAACAGGATATATTAATTTTTCCCCTTTTCCTTTTTTTGTGAGTGTATATGTGTATGCTTCTGGGTGAGATTTTGTCTGTATAGCTTTGCTTTCACCATTTGTCCTAGGGTTCAGTCCGTCTGTTTTTTTTTTTTTATTTAAAAAAAATTTTTTTTCTTAATAAATGTTTTCTTAATAATTTTTTATTTATTTTCTATTTTTAAAAATTAAAAATTTTTTTTCTTAATAAGTTTTTTCATATTTTTTATTTTAAAAAATTACAAAATTTTTTCTTAATAAATTTTTTTCTTAATAATTTTTTCTTATAAAAAATTAATAAATCTATTTTTAAAAATTAAAAAAAAATCTTAATAAATTTATTCTTAACAATTTGTTCTTATTTTTTATTATAATAGCTTTATTTTGTTTTATTTTATTTTATTTTATCCTCTTTCTTTCTTTCTTTCTATTTTTTCTCCCTTTTATTCTGAGCCGTGTGGATTAAAGGCTCTTGGTGCTTCAGCCAGGCATCAGGGCTGTGCCTCTGAGGTGGGAGAGCCAACTTCAGGACACTGGTCCACAAGAGACCTCCCAGCTCCACGTAATACCAAAGGGTGAAAATCTCTCAGAGATCCCCATCTCAACATCAAGACCCAGCTTCATGCAACGACCAGCAAGCTACAGTGCTGGACACCATATGCCAAACAACTAGCAAGACAGGAACACAGCCCCATCCATTAGCAGAGAGGCTGCCTAAAATCATAATTAGGCCACAGACACCCCAAAACACACCACCAGACATGGACGTGCCCACCAGAAAGACAAGATCCAGCCTCATCCACCAGAACACAGGCACTAGTTCCCTCCACCAGGAAGCCTACACAACCCACTGAACCAACCTTAGCCACTGGGGGCAGACACCAAAAACAACGGGAACTATGAACCTGCAGCCTGCGAAAAGGAGACCCCAAACACAGTAAGATAAGCAAAATGAGAAGACAGAAAAACACACAGCAGGTGAAGGAGCAGGGTCAAAACACACCAGACCTAACAAATGAAGAGGAAATAGGTAGTCTACCTGAAAAAGAATTCAGAATAATGATAGTAAAGATGATCCAAAATCTTGGAAATAGAATGGAGAAAATACAAGAAACGTTTAACAAAGACCTAGAAGAACTAAAGAGCAAACAAACAATGATGAACAACACAATAAATGAAATTAGATATTCTCTAGAAGGAATCAGTAGCAGAATAACTGAGGCAGAAGAACGGATAAGTGACCTGGAAGATAAAATAGTGGAAATAACTACTGCAGAGCAGAATACAGAAAAAAGAATGAAAAGATTTGAGGACAGTCTCAGAGACCTCTGCGACAACATTAAATGCATCAACATTCAACTTATAGGGGTACCAGAAGAAGAGAAAAAGAAAGGGACAGAGAAAATATTTGAAGAGATTAGAGTTGAAAACTTCCCTAATATGGGAAAGGAAAGAGTCAATCAAGTCCTGGAAGCACAGAGAGTCCCATACAAGATAAATCCAAGGAGAAACACACCAAGATACATATGAATCAAACTATCAAAAATTAAATACAAAGAAAAAATATTAAAAGCAGCAAGGGAAAAACAACAAATAATATACAAGGGAATCCCCAAAAGGTTAACAGCTGATCTTTCAGCAGAAACTCTGCAAGCCAGAAGGGAGTGGCAGGATATACTTAAAGTGATGAAGGAGAAAAATCTACAACCAAGGTTACTCTACCCAGCAAGGATCTCATTCAGATTTGATGGAGAAATTAAAACCTTTACAGACAAGCAAAAGCTGAGAGAGTTCAGCACCACCAAACCAGCTTTACAACAAATGCTAAAGGAACTTCTCTAGGCAAGAAACACAAGAGAAGGAAAACATCTACAATAACAAACCCAAAACATTTAAGAAAATGGGAATAGGAACATACATATCGAAAATTACCTTAAATGTAAATGGATTAAATGCTCCCACAAAAAGACACAGACTGGCTGAATGGATACAAAAACAAGACCCATATATATGCTGTCTACAAGAGATGCACTTCAGACCTAGGGACACATAAAGACTGAAAGTGAGGGGATGGAAAAAGATATTCCGTGCAAATGGAAATCAAAAGAAAACTGGAGTAACAATTCTCATATCAGACAAAATGGACTTTAAAACAAAGATTATTACAGGAGACAAAGAAGGACACTACATAATGATCAAGGGATCGATCAAAGAAGAAAATATAACAATTGTAAATATTTATGCACCCAACATAGGAGCACCTCAATACATAAGGCAAATGCTAACAGCCATTAAAGGGGAAATCGACAGTAACACAATAATAGTAGGCAATTTTAACAACCCACTTTCACCAATGAACAGATAATCCAAAATGAAAATAAATAAGGAAACACAAGCTTTAAGTGACATTAAACAAGATGAACTTAATTGATATTTATAGGACATTCCATCCAAAAACAACAGAATACACTTTCTTCTCAAGTGCTCATGGAACATTCCCAGGATAGATCATATCCTGGGTCACAAATCAGGCCTTGGTAAATTTAAGAAAACTGAAATCATATCAAGTATCTTTTCTGACCACAACGCTACGAGACTAGATATCAATTACAGGAAAAAAAATCTATAAAAAATATAAACACATGCAGGCTAAACAATACGCTACAAAATAACCAAGAGATCACTGAAGAAATCAAAGAGGAAATCAAAAAATACCTAGAGACAAATGACAATGAAAACATGACAATCCAAAACCTATGGGATGCAGCAAAAGCAGTTCTATGAGGGAAGTTTATAACAATACAATCCTACCTCAAGAAACAAGGAACATCTCAAATGAACAACCTAAACTTACACTCAAATAAATAAAATCAGAGATGAATAAAAGTTACTATTAACATCACAGAAATACATAGATCATAAGAAACTGCTGTGAACAATTATACATCAACAAATTGGACAACCTAGAAGAAACTGATAAATTCCTAGACACATTCAATCTTCTATGATTGAATCATAAACAAATAGATAATCTGAGTAGACTGATTACTAGCAAAAAATTGAAACAGTAATTTAAAATCTTCCAACAAACAAAATCCCTGGACCAGATGGCTTCATTGGTGAATTCTACAAAGCATTCAAAGTAGACTTAATACCTATTCTCAAACTCTTCCAAAAGTTTGAAGAGGGTGGAAACCTTCCAAATATATTTTATGAAAGCAGTGTTACTCTGATACCAAAACCAGACAAGGACACCACAAAACAAAAATCTTCAACAAAACATTAGCAATCCAAATCCAACAATGCATGAAATGGGTCATACACAATGATCAGGTGGGATTTATTCCAGGAATTGAAGGATGATTGAACATCTGCAAATTATTCAATGTGATATATCACATTAACAAAATGAAGAATAGAAATCTTATGAGTATCTCAATAGATGCAGAAAAAGCACTGGACAAAATTCAACCTCCATTTATGATACAATTTCTCAACAAAGTATTTATAGAGGGAACATACCTCCACATAATAAGGCCATATATGAGAAATTCACAGATAACACAAAACTCAATGGTGAAAAGCTTTTCCTCTAAGATCAGACATAAGACAAGGATGCCCACACTTGCCACGTTCATTGAACATAGTACTGGAAGTCCTAGCCACAGCAATCAGGCAAGAAAAAAAAATAAAAGGATTCTAAATTATAAAGGAAGAAGTAAAATTATCACTATTCTCAGATGACATGATTTTATATATAGAAAACCCTAAAGAGTCCACCAAAAACTGTTAGGATTAATAAATGAATTCAGTAAATTTGCAGGATATCAAATCAATACATAGAAATCTGTTGCAGTTCTATACACTAATAATGAACTATCAGAGAAAGCAATCCCATTTGCAATTGCATCAAAAAGAATAAAATACCTAGGAATAAATTTAACTGAGGAAGTGAAAGACTTGTACACTAAAAATTATAAGGCACTGATGAAAGAAATTGAAGAAGACACAGATAAATGAAAAGATATTCCATGTTCATGGATAGGAAAAATTCATATTGCTAAAATGTTCCTACTACCCAAAGCAATCCAGATTCAATGCAATCTCTATGAAAATTCCAATGGTGTATTTCACAGAACTAGAACAAATAATTCTAACATTTGTATGGAACCACAAAAGATCCTGAAGAGCCAAAAGAATCTTGAGAAAGAAGAATAAAGCTGAAGGTATCACAATCCCTGATTTCAAACTATACTGCAAAGCTACAGTAATCAAAACAGTATGGTACTGGCATAAAAACAGACACACAGATCAATGGAACAGAATTGAGAGCCTAGAAATAAATCAACACATATACAGACAATTAATATATGACAAAGGAGCAAAAAACATACAATGGAGAAAGGATAGTCTCTTCAATAAATGATGTTGGGTTAAGTGAACAGCCACAAGCAAAAGAATGAGACTATACCACTATCTTACACCATACACAAGAATTAACTCAAAATAGACTAACGGGGCTTCCCTGGTGGCGCAGTGGTTGAGAATCTGCCTGCCAATGCAGGGGACACGGGTTCGAGCACTGGGTCTGGGAAGATCCCACATGCCACGGAGCAACTGGGCCCGTGAGCCACAACTACTGAGCCTGCGCATCTGGAGCCTGTGCTCCGCAACAAGAGAGGCCGCGATAGTGAGAGGCCCGCGCACGGGGATGAAGAGTGGCCCCCGCTCGCCGCAACTAGAGAAAGCCCTCGCACAGAAATGAAGACCCAACACAGCCATAAATAAATAAATTAATTAATTAATTAAAAAAAAAATAGACTAACGATGTAAGTGTAAGACTGGAAACCATAAAACTGCCAGAAGAAAACATAGGCAGTACACCCTTTGACATAAGTCTTAGGAACATTTTTTTGGATCTGTCTCCTCAGGCAAAGGAAATAAAAGCAAAAACAAAAAAACAAGATCTAATCAAACTTAAAACATTTTGCACAGTGAAGTAAACCATCAACAAAATGAAAAGATAACCCACTGAATGAGAGACAATAATTGCAAATGATATGTCTGATAAAGAGTTAATATCCAACATATATAAAGAGCTCATACAACACAATATCTAAAAACAAACAACTAGATTTAAAAATGGGCAGAGGATCTGAATAGACAATTTTCCAAAGAAGACATATAGATGACCAACAGGCACATGAAAAGATGCTCAACATCGCTAATCATCAGAGAAATGCAAATCAAAACCGCAATGAGATATCACCTCACACCAGTCAGAATGACTATTATCAAAAAGACTAGAAATAACAAATATTGGCCAGGATGTGGAGGAAAGAGAACCCTCGTACACTGTTGGTGGGAATGTCAATTATGCAGCCAACAGTTTAAAACAGTATGGAGATTCCTCAAAAAATTTAAGAATATAATTACCATAGGACCCAGCTACTCTACTTCTGAATATTTAACTGACAAACATGAAAACACTAATTTGAAAAGATATATGCACCCCCATGTTCATTGCATCATTATTTACAATAGCCAAGGTATGGCAACCACGTAAGTGTCCATCAATGGATAAATGAATAAAAAAGATGTGATATATCTTGTGATATAATATATCTTGTGATGTTATATAGATATAGATCTATAGATATAGATATACATTATATATATATAATTGATTTCTATTCACCCATAAAAAAGAAAGAGATCCTGCCATTGCGATAACATGGATGGACTTACAGCATATTATGCTAAGTGAAATAAGTCAGATGGAGAAAGACCATATGATTTCACTCATATGTGAAATCTAAAAACAAAACAAATGAACACACAAAATAAAGCAAACTCATAGATACAGAGATCAGATTAGTGGTTACCAGAGTTGAAGGGGGTTGGGGGAGGGCAAAATGAGAGAAGGGCTCAAATGTATGGTGATGGATGGCAGCTAGACTTGTGATGGTGATCACATTGTGGTGTATACAGATGTGAAATTATAATGCTGTTCACCTGAAAGTTATATAATAAAAAAAGGAAAGGAAAGGAAAGGGAAGGGAAGGGAATGGAAGGGAAGGGAAGGGAAGGGGAGGGAAAAGGGAAGGGAAGGGAAGGGAAGGAAAGGAAAGGAATCTGAAGAAAAAATCATCCTGTGGCTAAATGCTTCCTAGGAAATAACCTAGTTTCCCTACACTCAGTCTCTAAGATAAATTCTCATAGTTATCCTTCTCATGGGCAAGAAATTCACACCTTTCTGGACCACATAGAAGATTTTAAAAATTATTTTCCTTAATCATTCACTTACTAAGTTATTCATTCCAAATATTTTTAGAACTTGCTAAGTGCATAAAGAATAAATGTGAAGCAGAGGAAGAAAAGCAGGTAAATAATAATTATGCAGCATGCCAAGAACTGTATTAGAGAAATGGGCAAACTGATATGAAGTGTTCTTTTTCTTAAGCTGCTGATGTGTCTCTGAGGTATCATTAAGAGAAGATGTAGAAGGGATGATGGTGATTAGTCATGTTGTTTATCTCTGTTTCTGAAGGATTTTGTCATTGCATCATTTACTATTCATCAACTTTATTTCTATTCTGTTCTTTTAGTACTATACTCATAAGCTTAATGGATAATTAATTCCTGTACTTGTGTACTTGAGCCAAAGCAACATGCTGTTCCTTAGTTTTTACCCTCAGAGCTCTTCAGGGGCATTTTTAGATCACTAAATAATTCATTGCATAATTCCTCTCTTTGGTTTTGCTCTTAGAACTGAGACACATAGTGATCTATGTATTTCTTCTTTCCTCCCCTTGTACAGCAAGGAGTCATTTATTTTCCTAAGACAAAACATTTTATTTGGAATAAAATCCCATATCCACTTACTTGGCCCTTTAAGTCATAAATTGTAGCATACTAGTGACTCTGAAAATGAGAGCTGGCATATATATTTTGCATATTTTCTTCAAATTACAAAAAAGATAGAGAACAAATTTCTTTCCCCACTTTATTTATTTATTTTTTTGGTATATGCAAATGGGATCCTGGGGACTTGCATTGAACAGACCTTAAAAGAACATTTATTTCACTTAACTAAGAGCTTGTCAGGGAATTCAATCCTACAAATCATAAGACCAAAGTGATTGATGAGTTGCTAAAAGCGTTGCCACTTTCACTAGAAAATGCTTAAGTTTCTATTTCCTATAGTCTAGATATGAAAATGTAACTCAGATAGACTCGACACTGACACTGAAGGATAAATCAAAAAAAAAAAAAAAAGAAAAGAAAATCTCCTGAGAGTTTGATTGATATGTGAGTTTGTAACCCAATGAACTAAGAAAGAAAGATAAATAGCTTGCATTGTTCTCCAAAAATCAGTCACTAGATTTCACTATTTTCTAAAAGGAATGGAAAGAGCAAACCTACCAACAGGAATTCTGACTTCAATGTAAAGTAAATGATAGAAGCAATTTCTCTTAAATGTTGGTAGAGAACATCTGATTATAGGGAGAAAGACTAAAATTGATTCAAGGGTGCAAGAGAGCAGGATTGTATTACACTGAGCCATGTTGATGTAATTATGTCATTCCTTTTCCCATCTAGATTGCTACATCAATACAAAGAATGGGAGCTTAGTGAACAATCTATAGGAGTGTGAAATCAAGATACAATAATAGCATTATAGACGTGGATCTTTAATTCCACAGAATTGTAATATATCACTGAAAACTCTTTTTCAATCAAATCAGACATTACAGACCCTTTCAGACCAAACACCTCATTTTACAGGGAAAAAAGGAAACAAGCTAGTAATGATTATGATGATATTAACCAAAATTATTAAAGGATGGTTAACCAAAAATAAGTATTAATGTTATACTGTAATTTAAAAGTATTTCAGGGCTTCCCTGGTGGCGCAGTGGTTAAGAATACACCTGCCAAAGCAGGGGACATGGGTTCAAACCCTGGTCCAGGAAGATTCCCACATGCCGCAGAGCAACTAAGTGTGCCACAACTACTGAGCCTGAGCTCTAGAGCCCGCGTGCCACAACTACTGAAGCCCTCGTGCCTAGAGCCTGTGCTCCACAACAAGAGAAGCCACCACAATGAGAAGTCCGTGCACTGCAATGAAGAGTAGCCCCAGCTCCCTGCAACCAGAGACAGCCCGCGTGCAGCAATGAAGACCCAACACAGCCAAAGTAAATAAATTAAATAAATAAATTCATTTTAAAAAATGTATTACAATAATAAGTATTTCCCACATATTCTTCTGGCAACTATTGGCTGATTAGAGTCTCTCAAAATATTAGGGAATTCTAATAGCATTAATTTAGATTTTTTTACAAATTTTTACAATGCAAATAATTAAATTTCTATGAACAAGAATATTTTTTAAATATAAGAGGCAAAAGATGTAAGAATATTTTTCCAATATGTCACTGCTAATAAATGTGATTTATATTATAGTGAGATATTTGCCATCTATAACATCACTTTGCCAATGTTGTAAAAGTTACTAGGAGACCACACTAAAGCTATCTTTGGAGGAATGTAGCATGATAGCAACATGACTCTACCTGATGTTTGGTCTATTTTAAAGCCCCAGTGTTGCCGTGAAATTTTATGCACATTATAATAAAGGCAAACAGAGTAGCAGAGAAATAATATACAATTGTCACAGGCGGGTTTCCAAGAAGCAAACTCTGAAGTGTTTTTGTGTATATGCAGTGTTCATGTGTATTACCATGTAGGTTGTTACTCTCAGGATCAACTCTTGGGATGAGAAGAAAATAGTATTTGCAGAGGGAGTAGTTTTGCTGAGGTGCAGTCATAAAAAGGGACACCATGAAGTTGGAAGCTGGGATGACCTTGAGAGATTTCCTCAACTGAAACAAAGACACTGAGCTTTTATAACCCACTCCCTAGCCCCGGCCTCCACATCAATCCCAGTTTGGACGCAGGCTGCCCCGAGGAAGGGGTGTCATCATGGCCCAGTGGTGGGAAAGGCAACGAATTGCGAATGTTAGCAGGCATCCTTCTCCGCAGCTGGGAGAATAGGCTTTACAGTTCTGAGATGGGAGCTGGACAGGGTACCAAGCATCCAACGTGGTAATCCCCCTGATCCGAGGTTTCACTTTCCACAATTTTAGTTACCCATGGTCAAATGGGGTCTGAAAGTATTAAAAGGAAAAGTCCAGAAATAAACAATTCATAAGTTTTAAGTTGTACACTATTCTGAGCAACGTGATGAAATCTCAAGTCATCCAGCTCCATGCCAATGGGAAACCAGGGACATCACATCACCTGGTCCTGACATCCAACCATCAACATTGTCATGGCTTCATCCAGGATCACCCAAAGCAGATGATCTCCTTCCGATATAGCCTCAGAAGGTCAATAGCAGTAGACTACCCATATCACAATGCCTACATCATTCACCTCACTTCATCTCATCACTTAGGCATTTATCATCTCACATCATCACAAGAAGAAGGGTGAGTACAGTATAATACAGTATTTTAAGAGAGAGAGAACATTCACATAACTTTTACTATAGTATTTTGTTATAATTATTCTATTTTATTATTGATTATTGTTGTTAATCTCTTACTGTGCCTAATTTATAAATTAAACTTTATCATAGTTATATATGCATAGAAAAAAACAGCATATATAGGGTTTGGTTCTATCCATAGTTTCAGGCATCCACTGGGGGTCTTGGAACGTATCCCCTGTGGATAAGGGGGGACTATGGTACTGTCTACCTTTTGGCCACATCAAGCACAACAGCTGAAATTGGGACTACCACTTTTTTTCAATAGTTCAGTGTCATCTTCCCTGATCCATCTGGTTTTTCAGGGCCAGAAACATGAATTAAGTGAAGATATGATGGGGCTGCCTCCCCTGCTGCTTTTGGGTCTTTAAGGGATTAATCTCTGCCATTGCCCTCTAAATGTGACATTGTTCTAGGTATACTAACTTGGCTGTCTGTGTGGAAGAGGGAAGGAGGTGGTAATTCTAAAGATTTCAGTATAATATTTTAATTCAAAATCCATTATATTACCAAACAAGAAATCAGTGGTAGGGACATTATGGTCCACTAAAAAAGTCCCCATTCCAATTACACATTCTGAGACAAGGAAATGTCCACTCGATGGATCCATGGACCCAGTGACAGGGGATCGACAGGGAACTGGACCTCATATGACGCCACTATAAGAAAGAGCCCAAAATGATGATTCATATCTCTGGCATCAGTGGCCGTTCAGACTCTTAAACCACTAATACTAAAAATTGTAAGTCATTCTCTTTTCTCAAGTATATGGCTTCAAGAGCAAATAGACATTATCCTTTTGCGGAAAAAGAGGAATCATTACTCTGTACTGTGGGTTCCTTCCCCCCAGTAATCTGGGAGGAAGTTAGCAATTTATGGTATGAAAACCAGCTTGGGTACAAAACTTAAGCAACAAGTCATGAGATCTTAATTGGGATGCCTACACACAATCTCCTGGTCATCCATCATTGATCTTTTCTGGTTAAGTAGATGGAGAGATATTCTTCTCGGCTGATAGACAATCTATCTGGTCCCTAGAGGTACCATGTACTATTAATTACCTCCAGAGCTCTCTGTGGGTCAGGCCTCCCTGGCTACCACTGTGACCTCACCATTCATTGTGATAATTGTACCTGCCTGGCTTCTACCTGCCTCTATTATTTCAGAATCCTACCCATGAACCTACTTCAGTGATACCATCAGCCCTGGCTTATAGGTGATGGCTACAGCCCAGTTTCTCAATGACACTGATACCCCTCATCATGCCATTCCTTTTGTGTGGGAAGCAGAATGTCCTCAGGTCTTCCCCCAGAAAACCCCAGAGGGTCTCCAGCGCCCTGTAACATACCCACTTTGACATGTGCACTTATCTAAGCTTCTTGACCTTTCTTTCTTATTGCCTCCGTGGCCATTCTCACATTGTCACTTTATTTGGTGTGGGCTAGCACTTTCTCCAAGCTTCAAGATGCATTCCAGAAACACGTGAGCATCAGCTCTTGCCCAGTTTAAGTCCTGTATCCCAGAAAAAAATGTTCCCATATTGATAAATTTCTTTATGTTCCATCGACTTCAACCCAAGACATCAGAGTCCATTCCAAATGTCCTCACCCTGTTCCTGGTAATACTTGTTGAATATGTCCCGAGTCTCCTCTTTTTCCCTCTAACCAAACCCAGCACTTTGCCAGTCAGATGACATAGTGACTCAGCCATAAGTACTGGCCTGGTGGCCAGGAGGGAGATGGGGAAGATCCCGAGAACGGCACAAAGTAACTTTGGGGCATTGCGTTCTGCCTCATCTCCAAGGAAGGTGGAGGAAACATTTGCCTTTAACAGAGAGGAGTGGGCTGTGTCCTCAGCCTCAGAGTTTCAGAAGAAGCTCAGATTGCCCCATCCCATGTCTCAGGATCCCGTTCTTTCCCAGCCTACCTAATTTGGGAATTTAACCCTATATGTAGCTGTGATATACTTTTACAAAGTCCTGTGCCTTGTCTCCAGCTGTCTCTGTCTCATGGAGGCCTCTGTCTTCCATAGTCACCTTTTAATTGACAGCTAACTATTCTCAGCTTTTTATTGTCTCTCTCCAGAGAATCAGTCACCCCTAGCAAATATCATCCAATTTAATTTTCCTTATATTTGCTCTTTCTTCTATATTTTTAATGTGTCGGATACATTAGTCCCGCTAACTTATATCCTACAACTGACACATCATCCCAACTGACCACCAGTGAAAGTTTTCACAATTCCACCACCACCTTGTGCTCAGGGCTGTGTTTCGTCCTCAAATACCACCCTGATAACGTGATAGGGTCCTCACCCACTGACAGTGAGAAAGCTAGTGTGACAACTTCCCAATCTCATGACAGCATCTGCTTTCCCAGACCACGCCTGGCACCAATGGCTGCAGGATGAGTTCCCCAGGAAGCAGGGGGATGCGTGTGCAAGAAGTTTACTGTGGAATGAGCACTCTTGGAATCTACAACTCTGGTGAAAGGAGAGGAAGCAGGATTTACCAGAAGAAGTGGGGCAGCTGTCTCAGCCATCTTTGCAGGGAGCGCAGGAGCTGAGGTGACTCGAGAAAAGTCCCGATTGTGGTGAGGGCATTTACACTCCACACCAACTTCCCTCTGGAAGTTTCTGGGACCTTAGTCAAGGCAGTTTTCTTCAGCAAAGGGCAAGTCCCAGAAAACACTGACAGCTAAAGGTAGCTGGGCTTTGGCAGTACACTCCGCAGCTGGGGAAGAATCTTTCATCCTTGAAGGGAATCCGGGCTGTACACACAGCGTCCAGTTCAGCCAGCATCAAAGGAGAGAATTCAGGAAAAGTAATTATATGATCAAGCCCCGCTGTTACTGCTTCTCACTGAAGATGCTTGGGGGAAAAATAAGTAATTAATTAAATTCAACACCTGCCTATTTCTCTTGTATTTCCCATTGTTTTCTCTCCTGCCATCTTTGCCATGGTATCATCATGTCATTGTCCTCACTCGGCGCTACTGCTACACTCATGTCCCTGAAGCACGGTTATATTGAGGTTCTCGTCCTCCACCAAGACCCTCCCTTTCTTTCAAAGAATCAATAAAATCCAGCCTTTAGCACTTGCTCCAACCTAATTACAATTAACCTATCGACTCATACACAAGAAAACATCCTCTCAAACCACATGGTCTATATTATTGTCCCTCTACCCCACCAAGCACCCAATCTGCATTGCCTCTTCCATGTTTTCTTCATACTGATCTACTCTTTTGAAGATCCCTTCCTTCTCCTATTCATCCTTCAAGCTGACTCAGGTCAAAATTCACACGGCATTTTAAGGGCAGGCAGTGACCTCTCTTTCCTATGGATTTTGTCACCGGCTCTACCCTAATAATACAGTACCCCTTTAGAAATTCTGTACATGTAATCTCTCATCAGCAATCATATCACTCTTCTGCTTTGTAGCTTACCTTTTCACAAAATTAAGCCTTTTCTCCCTGTTTAGAGCATAGATAATTTTAGGGCAAAAACTACTTTGATGTTGTGTGCCTGGGCTCAATAAACCCTAAATGAATGGACATGGGAAAGCATGTGTCACAGGCAAACACCTGTGCACTTGTTCCTTGAGAACAAAGCCCTCCAAGATTCAAAACTTATGCTTTGTCCTGTCCTAGAAACTGTAGCACTTAACATGATGTCAAATTACATTCCATTCCCACTAGGCCTATTTGTACCAACAGTAGATATTGGTGCATTTACCTTGTGAAAAAAGAAAATGATTCTTACATGTTAGAATTCATGCAGGTCCTTCTTTGTGTGAAAAAGAAAGTAAAAACTCACTTGGTACACATATAATAGCTATGCAAGCCTTTTGTAGCACTTTACCAGTTAGAGGTGCCAGGTACAACATGCCAAGTGGTAAGTGATTAATCCAATGAATAAAAGACAATCACCAAGCACTTAAGGCAGTGTGCCAGTGGGTTTTATGATTATAGCTATTATTCACGTTGAACACCAAAGTGCTTCAACATTAAGCATTCATATGGAAGAATTTTTCCCATTCTTGAGTGCCAATAAAGTTGTGATTTTAATATTTTTTAAACGATTTTTTTCTAAATTTTTCAAGGATTGGAGCAATTGGGTAGATTGAAACCATATTTCACCATTCAATAACATTCTTTAAGAGCTGCTGAGATTTCTAATCACGTTATCCCAGACAAGCATGTTCAGAGGACCAGAATCTAGCACAGTGGGTCTCAACTGGGGGAGGTTTTGCCCCCAGAGTACACTGGTCAATGTATGGTGACAATTTAGTTGTCACAGCTCTGACTGTGAGGGAAAAGGGCCAGGAATTCTCAAGAAACCAAGCCACGTGTATTAAAAACTTTATAGAAGAGGAAATACTAGAGTTACGAAATTAGAAAAAAAAAAACTTATGTCTTCTGTCTCAAAGTTCAGGAGAATAATTTTGCATACAAATGAAAAATGGGAAAGCAATGAAGCTGAAGCCCATACAATGTTCATATTAAAAAATAAGACAAAAGTGTAAACTAGAGACAACATAAAAACAAATACTAACATACAGTACGCATTAAAAAGTAGAAGAAAAAAGGGATGAAACATTTAATGTATAATAAAGAAATGAAGAAAGGAATTAGAAAAAAATGAAGACATCAAAGACAAGCAAAGAATATATACCCAACTCCCAGATATTAGGAAGACCAGAGCAAGGGAAAAATAAAAAGCGAATAATCAAGTCAAGGTTAAAATTTCCAAAAGGTTTATGAAATTAGAATTAAAGAAGGTTTGAAACCCCATATTGAAGGAGTACAGCAACGCATAGCTGGAAAAAATCTACATACAATATAATTAAGCAATAGTCTAGCAAATTATGGTTGTCAGAGGAAAGAAATAGAAAAGAAAAATCCTTCAAGTGAACAGGTAAACAAAGGAGTGAGTCGGAAGGGTGAGAAAATTCAAATTTGATCAATTTCTCAGTAGAAGAAATCGTGAACATTTTTATGATACTTACAAAGAAGACAATATTCTAAAGGTTTTTTTCCACCTAAATGGCTTTTCAAGTATAAACACTGCAGATAAACTGTCTTCCACGTGAAAATTCTCAGGGAATATGTTTCCCAGAAATCTTCCAGAGAATGAGTACTTGATAAGTAAAATGATTAAAGAATTATTGACATAAAGCAGATAATGCTAAATATATATTCATATGTAGAACAGAATAAAATAGGAACAAAAAAGAGTAGAGATTATATAATGGCTATAGCTATATTTAAATTTGAAATAAATTTTAAATAAAATTAAAAAAATAAAAAAATTAACATTTGCAGTAATCAAATGGGTGAGTTTTGTGTTGCCGTTCTGGGAATGTGTTTTGTGTAATGTAGAAAAAAGCAAAAAATTATTACATCACATTTTTATAGTATCTCCCTTTGGGTCCTTGAGAACCATGATTTCTTGTGGGAGAAATGGAATAAAAGATGTGAACTGAAGAGTTATGCACATACTGTGGAGTCTAGCATTTAAATTGGGGATAGCAATTTGAACTCAGGATGTATTTTGTCTCCAAAAACATGTATTTTATACCAATGAAAAGCCTTTCTTAGCTCTGTCCACATAGAAGACCTAGGAGAAATAACATATCTGGTGTCATTTATTGTCTCCGTCAGCCAGATTGAAATCTCATTTCCTAGTAAAATAAAACAAGTCTTTTTAGAAAAATGACTGATTTCAAGTCTGGAATAGAAAATGGACCAAAGGAGCTTAGAAAACCTTACTTTAAATTATACACACTTATGAGATGCTAAAGGTTTTTGACATGTCCTAGTTGCTAAGTGTCTCTGCAGCAGTCCTCTCCAGCCTAAATATCCTAGTGCTGAGGTAGAGGACCCCTGATCTGGAGCAAAGTGCCATTTTCTATTATTTTACTCACGCACCAAATGAAAGGAAATGCATTCTTCCTCTGGGACGAAGACGTACTGTAACTTCAGTTTAAAATTACTGAATTATGTATACCTGAAGGCAAGAACAGATTTATGAGGCAATGATAACAAAGTTTCACCTACAATTTTGTCTAGGAATGCTTTTTTGCAGGCAAGGCAAATCATGCCACACGGCGATATGGAATTAAAACCTCAGCAAATTTTGCTTTAGTTTCTTTTACTCCAAGGACTTACTTTAATAGTTCCATAATGACTTCCTGTTATCACGGTTGAAGCTACACAGCACATTTTGAAGCCCTTTGCTCTCCCAGGGCTGAAATTGTGCAAGACATTGTTATTATTACCATTTGGATCCTTTAAATGTATTCCAACCCAGTGGTGCCTAGAATCTGCTGCACTGTAATTCTTCCTGTGGCTACAACTTGTTCATCACTCCTTGCAACTTCCATCCACCACCAAATGCTCTCAGCCTGGCTTTATGCTTTCAGTGTGTTTCAAGTACACAAATGTATACTGAACAGATGTGCTCTATTTATGTAATCCAAGTGTTCTCTGATGAAGTGACAGCTCAGAGCCAGTACCATTACATAGCTTCCTAAAAGCCATTCATAAGGCCCTTTCAATAAACAGAGCTACATATTGTTCTTCCAGTAAGAAGAGATATTTCTTCTGATCGCCAAACAAAAAAGATAAGCAGAGTCATCTGTTTCTGTTATATGTTTCATTAGCAGCAAATTTCCCCAATGTTTATATAAATAAGATTTTCAGAAAGGAAAACAAAAGGAGAAACACAACCAAAAAGTTTGCAGAATGTGACTACACACAATGCTCCGTATTATTTTTAATAATAATTAATGATGGTAGGTAATAAAATAATTCATGATGTGGGGAAATCTTCTTACTTTACTTATATAAAAGAAATTGTTATAAGATAGAAAAATGAGTTCTTGCATTTCTTCTCTGGAGAAAAAAAACAATAAAATAATAGTCAAACGAATAAATAATGTTAATTTCTACACAGGTTCTTCATGAGCTCTTATTTCATGTTAAACAGGGTGTCAGAGTGTAGTACACTGGATTTATTCATGAAGAATCTGTGCCTGGTGTGTAGATTGTATGAAACTGAGAAGGAAAATGTGACCAGGAAAGAGAGATGAAGCAGTTTTATTTCAACAAACCAAATGACAATATACCCAGATAAAGAAGACAAAATTAAGATAATACCAGCTTTTGGTTGTACAGTTTGATAAATCTCTGGATATTGATGAAAACTGAAATGGAGAATGGGATATTGGTCAAAGGTATGCCCATGAATATTAGTAAGAATTTTTTTTTTTTTTTTTGGTGTTGCTTCTGTTATAATGGTTCAAATTGCTAAAGGAACTTCAGCAAAATCAGAGACCTTGAAATTCCCTATGGAAAGGCTTCCCTGGATCCTATTTATACTGTAGGTTTTAGGTGGTCATGCAAAATACAGTAGAGTGTCACCTCTAATGGAAGAGGATTTTTTTTAAATCAATAGGCAAATTTGTAATTCTTAATCCATTACTCTGTAGAAAAACTACCTTGAGAAACTTCCA